>NC_138906.1:86620297-88016399 GCF_965231255.1 Vanellus vanellus
TATGCAGAGGATCCTAAATTGAGGAATGCTTTCATAAGTCATAAAAGTAATTTCAAAATGTATTTGGAATTTGATAAATTCCACTTTAGGTTTTAAAAGATGGAATTGAAATGCTGAGAAAATTTGGTGAGTTAAAAACCTAGTAGCAACAGCTATGCAATTTGAATCCTGTAATACTTTTCTCTTCAAATCACACAAAAATAAGTCATATGGCTCTGACATACAGGCTGTGTACCACAGTGTTTTGGCTGAGCTTGCCAAATAATTTGTGATGATTACCTTTCTTCAGGTAACTCAAAACATTCAAAACCACCTCTCTGGTCATTTTGGGTTTGTTTGTTTGTTTCCTTGTTTGTTTGTTTTATGTTTTGTATATGAATTGATTGATTGCCAGGTCCTGCACTCAGGTCACAACAACCCCATGCAGCACTACAGGATTGGGGCGGAGTGGCTTGAAAGCTGCCCTGCAGAAAAGGACCTGGGGTGTTGGTGGACAGCTGGCTGAATATGAGCCAGCAGTGTGCCCAGGTGGCCAAGAAGGCCAACAGCATCCTGGCCTGTATCAGGAATAGTGTGGTGAGCAGGACTACGGAAGTGATCATCCCCCTGTACTCGGCACTGGTGAGACCCCACCTCGAGTACTGTGTTCAGTTTTGGGCCCCTCACTACAAGAAGGACTTTGAGGTGTTGGAGCGTGTCCAGAGAGAACAAAAGCTGGTGAGGGGTCTGCAGGACAAATCTCATGAGGAACGACTGAGGGATCTGGGGTTGTTTAGCCTGGAGAAGAGGAGGCTGAGGGAAGACCTTATCACTCTCTACAACTACCTGAAAGGAGGTTGTAGAGAGGTGGGGGCTGACCTCTTTTCCTTGGTGACAAGTGATAGGATGAGAGTAAATGGGTTTAAGTTATGTCAGGGGAGCTTTAGATTGAATATTAGGAAGCATTTTTTCACTGAAAGGGTTATTAAACATTGGAATAGGCTGCCCAGGGAGGTGGTGGATTCGCCATCCCTGGAGATATTTAAAAAAAGGGTAGATGTGGTACTTAGGGCATGGTTTAGAAGTGGTTTTGTCAGGGTAGGTTAATGGTTGGACTTGATGATCTTAAAGGTCCCTTCCCACCTCAGCAATTCTATGATTCTATGATCAGGGCTTCAGCTATTTAGATGTGGGTTTCAGCCTGCCATGAGTAATGGGTGAATACATGCCATTATTGCCATAGGAGCTTCCCTGGTAAGAGAAGCATGACTGTGAATCCCAGCTGTGGGGGCTGGTCCTGGTTTTGATTGTTTAAATTCCTCACTTCCTGTCCTTGCTTAAGTGACATGTGTAATGAGTTGTATCAAAACTCATTCTGCGTATTCTCCCTCCTTTACATAAAAGGAGGAGTCACCATTGATTGCTAACGGTTATGCTGTCGGTATCCACTGGAGGTGTAACCGCTGTGGGACACTAAAGTCTTACTGTATGCTTCCGTGTGCAGTTTCCATGTACCCAGGGCACAGACTACCTTGGTCCCAGATGGTATATAGTGCTCTGCAGTCTGTCAGGGAGAGCTGAGGCTCTGCTTAGGAGTAAAAAGATGGTGAGCAAATGGTAAAAAGATGGTGAGTGAAGATGGTGAGCAAAATACAGGCAGAGCCAGAGCAGAGCAGAATAAGACCTGCTGTATCAGGAAGCAGGAATAACAGCAGGCTTTTTAGAGTTGATTCCCTACAGTTCACAGTCCCCAGTTTGTGGACTTTGGAGGCTAAAGTCCTATTACATATATCTCCAAACTTATGATTTGAATCAAGTTCAGATCCAGCCTCTTACTTACAGGCATTTATTCTGGACTCTTTGGGTTATAGAGCTATACCTTAAAGGGGACCACAGGAGAATTTCAGTGAATCGTTATATAATCCAAAGGGAAAGAGCCTCCTCTGTCCCTGCTTCCACATGGAAAGGTAATTAGGTTTACTTTGTGGAATGGGAGCTTCTCCGTAAAATTTAAATACTTTTCTTGCATAGGTACAAAAATTGGCTCAGCCTCAGAGACAATACAGATTTATTTTCAATAAAACTATGTTGTATTTCACCCCTGATGATTTGGTCCCTATTGCATGCATGTATAAATATTTCAAGACAACAAAGTAGGAAGCTGACAGGCATGAATATTGCTGACAGTTACTGCACTGCAGTATTTTTCCTTCTACTCAATTAATAATGTATTTCTTTAACATTGTTAAGAAAAATAATACTTTTTTAGTCTATATGCTCAGTATTAACAAAATTCCATTCTGGAACTGAACTTCATTTTTTATATTTGGAATAGAGGAAAAGAAATTTTGCATATACACATTAAACAAACACATTTTCTATGAATGAAAGTAAGATGTTTACAGGCATACCTGTTTCAGTGAACACTGTTAAAATTAATAGAATAATTTGTTGCTAAATCAAGGTATTCCAAAACTGATACAATGTGCATATCCTTAACACTACTCTTTTTTTTTTTGTATTTAATATAATGGTATATGAATGACTCCATATGCCATGGAAGAGAACTGATTTTTCAGTGTACTTGCAAGATAATATACTTGCCTATGGCAGGGAGGTTGGAATTTGATGATCTTCAAAGTCCCTTCCAACCTAAACCATTCTATGATTCTATACTAATTCATCATTGTCCAATGCCTTATTATTACAGTAGTATGACAAAATGTTTCCAGCTCGCAAATATGTAAAATGTGACTTTATTGTTATTACTGTGTCCAGAGATTAAAGGGCACTTAAAAAAAAAAGTCTAAATTTATGTTTCATTATATATTATATACTTTAGGAAATATCTTCTAGTTCCTAAGACTGTTTCTCTGTTTATAAAAAACAATATGGCAAGGAGTGTTCTATGACCGTGACACCAGGTGGCACATCAAGTTGCAGTGGCAGAGGTTCAGATAGGATATTAGGAAAAATTTCTTCACTGAAAGGGTTAACAAGCATTGGAAGAGGCTGCCCAGGGAAGTCGTTGAGTCACCATCCCTGGAGGTATTTAAAAGAGTAGATGTGGCACTTAGGAACATGGTTTAGTGGCAGACTTTGCAGTGTTAGATCAACAATTGGATTTAGTGATCTTAAAGGTCTTTTCCAACCTAAATGATTCTATGATTCTATCAAAATTTGCATCCATGTACCTAAAGTTCTTATTTTGTCTTTTAAACGGGGTGGCTGCACCTAAACTTGACCTTTGGGAGCATGCTATTTCTGGCACACATTATAACCTGAGCTCTGTCTGATCCCACCCATGTTTTATGTATTATATGGATGTGATCTGTATGATATTACATAGATTGCATCTGAAACACTAATAAAGATGCAAACCAATAAATCTTCATTCCAAAGAATTTTCATTAACAAATTGCATACAAAATAACACTTCTCTGGATTCTAGATAGCAAAAAAGCACTTTTGATCAGCCTGATGACCCAGAATTGAACTTGGAATAAATGTGAAAACGCTGGAGAAAAGATAGGTTCAAATTAAGTGCATGTAGCTTTCCATCAAAAATATATTGCTATTGACCTGGTGAACCCAATCTCTCTCCAACTGCTGGACC
Source organism: Vanellus vanellus (assembly GCF_965231255.1). Lineage (NCBI taxonomy): Eukaryota > Metazoa > Chordata > Aves > Charadriiformes > Charadriidae > Vanellus > Vanellus vanellus. Next base: position 86,623,893 of record NC_138906.1, read on the forward strand.
CATAGAAGATGAAGTTGGGGTATGCACATCCTTGCGGGGTGCATAAATTGCATTCATTGTTCTCTCTAGCAGAAGAGGAAAACAATGACTTCACCTCTCACTGCAGTAACTGCAGCTCTGCTCAATGACTAATGGTTATAATCTCAGAATTCTATTTATATTTGAAATGGCTTTTCCTCTTGCCAAATTTGGTTGAATCTGACCAATGAATTAAACAAAGAGTAGGCAGCAGGGATAGGGTGATAGATTGATGGATGAATAAACCATGCAAATGCTTTAGCTTCATTTCCTCAGAAAATCGGAGTAAAAGAATGCCTGCACATATTTGTTTAAGGGTCATACTAGACAATAGTTTTAGTAGGAGGATAAGCATTAGTTCATGTTAAGAGAGTACCTGTGTCTGCAGAACAAACTACATGACAAGGGCCATTAAATTTCTTTCTGTGAGAAGTTATTCTGAACTACTGTCACCCAGGGGACACACGAAACAGGTACAGAAACATGAGAAAAATCCCAGTGTTGGAACAAAAGACAAGACGTGGGAAGAGCACAGAGGCTCCCACCTGAACTTACACTGAATTTACTAATGCCTGCTTTGGAACAGTAGAACAACAGGATTAAATGTTCAAAGCTTGACTTTTCAGAGAGAGGAATCACTGGCAGTTCCTATTAACTTCAAATGAAATTGTGTATTAGGGAAATCAGTCTCTATGATCATCCTTCACTCTTTTCATTAGTTAGAATGACAAATTTTCATTTGCAAAATAAATTCCATACAAATAGATCCCCAAATCATTTCCAAACTTGACCAGGTATTATAACCAACGTATATAATAATTTTCACACCTTCAAAGATGTGTACAGATATTAAATCAAAACATTCATTTGAGACTGAAAAATATTTTTGTGTCACCTTAATAGGGTGAAGAATATCAGACAACTTGACCGAAGTTCAGCACTACCATTTACTTATTGGTACTTAGATCTAACTCTTCGTTGAAGAAATGAGTTGTAAAAGGAGGTAGAGCTGCCTTTCTGTTTCAGTCAAAGAGATTGGACAATTAGAGAGGATAAAGTGACTTGTTTAAAAGCCTAGCTTCTTGCCTACCAGGCTAAAAACTCTGTTTGGTGTGGCTTGTCCAGGGACACAGACAGAGTCTGAGCAATTCATCTGTGATTAGTAGTCTCCCACTGCATAGATACAAAATGATAGTGAAGACCACTGAATGTCTAGCTCCTGATGGCGTACAATTAATGTTGGGAAACTGTGACGCTTCCAGAGCAAGGAGAGAACTGCATACCCAAATGAGGCTGAGGGATGACAGAAAGAAACTATGCAAATTGACCTCAGACCAGGACACTAGGGCTCACATCTATATTGTCAGAGTGACTATATTACTGGTCAGATAAGACAATAATTCTATGTCTTGTCTCGGATAGCCTCAAACATCTGGCATGGGTACAACTTCATTAGCAGCTCAGTGGGAATGCAGCTATCTGCTGAATTTCTACTTGAGTGTTCCCTAAAGGGCTCTCATCTGAGCACTGAGTCAGCTTGGTGCCACGTATCTTTTGAGATCTGAACTCACAGCTTGAGGTGACAAAGGTACAAGCTTAATAGTCGTGGTTAGGATGTTCTTTACATTTTAAGTGCTTAATTTGTGCTGGTTATAACTTTCCAAGCCATTAACTCCTAGAAGGAAATTTCTCAGCCTTGTGCTCAATCCAGAGGTGAAGTGCTTAAAAAGTTTGATAAAAATCCATTTGGTTGTTTCTGAGGTATCTGAACATAAGGCTAAAGGAGAGTGAGGAAGCAATTCCTATTACACAGGCTATGTATTCCAGATACTTTCTTTGTTTCTGGAAATTATCTCTGTAATTAATTGTTATGCTGACACAGTTTGAGCTGTCACAAAGCTGCCATTTCTCTATCAGGTAATGTTCACCAGATACGTTTTGGCTTACTGTTTTGGTTTCAGCTGGGAAAAAGTTAATTTTCTTTCTAGTGACTGCTGTGAAAGTAATGTCAATAATGCATGTTGGTTTAGTTGTTGCTAAGCATTGTTTATCCTTCTCAAGGACTCTTTTCAGCTTCCCATAGAAGCTGAGAAGGAGCACAGACAGAACAGTGGAATGACCAATGGAATATTCCGTACTATAGTATGTGCATGCTCAGTATTTAAATTGAGGTTTGCCGGAAGGGAGTGCATCCACGATACCTGCTTAGGAAGGGAAAAATTCTTTGGGTGGTGAGAATGACTTGTGTCATTATTATTTTTATTGTTGTGTACTGTTATTGTCCTATTAAACTGTCTTTATGTCAACCCACAAGTTTTTTTTCCTTTCCCCTTCCTCTCCTTTTCTCCTTCTTCTCCTTTCCTTTCTGGGGGTAAGGGGGAGAGCTGCATGAGTGGCTGCATGGTCCTAACTGCCGGATGGGGTTAAACCACAGTACTTATCATAAGAGGCACATTTTTCTTGTCTCATATTCACTTTGTGTTTATTTATAGGGCTCAGTGTAAAGAACGAAGAACATCTGCTTTGGTAGAAGAGGTGAAAATAGGCTTAGAAACCACAAAGGTACTCTGAAAAAAGAAGAATGGGAAGAGATTTTAGTCCTTCCTTTAGAGAAATGGTAAAACCTATTTTGCACTACGTTTTGGCATTTTCTTGCATTTTATCCGCAGGAGAGCATGAACCAAAAACATTCTGGAGTTGTGTTGAATCTCCACAAATTCTAAGATTTTCCTTTAACTGTGCTGAAATCAAAATGAATTTGTAAAGTTTTTTTTTTAATTTAAAATTTTCTGAAAGCAAGCTATTCACCCCAAACTGGACACAGCTGACCAAATCCAGGTTTGAAAAAATGAGCTGTTTCCCAGCTGCTTGAAGTGGTCAATACTGCTTATGCGCTACTTCTCTATCTGATGCCCTCTCCCATATCACTCACTGTATACTCTGCCCTCCATCCTGCCCCTGTTTTTCTGCATCTTCTTGGTCTGCGTATGGCACTCTTGCTCCTTTCAGACGTGTTTTTCTATCCATGTCATTGCACTGTAAACTGACAATTGTTTTGCGCGTGGGCATAGTGATGGTCCCTTTAAAACACCCAGGAAGTCAAGGCACCTTTGTTATTAGCAGCTGCACATCCACATGAAGATATTTAAAATGGCAGTTATCCCATCAGCTTAAATCCTATCAATATTAATAGAACATGGAAACGATTTTGAATAAGGGAAAATTCTCTCACGCTTAGCCTTTGACCATGTTGCCCTGCAGCAGGCACCTAAGACTCATTTGAAATGCAATATAAAATCATTATATTTGACAATACTGCGGGTGTATTCCTGGAATTAAGTTGTTTAAAAGCTACTGCAGCCTAGTTTTTTGTATATTGCAAAATAAAGACACTTCTGTTGCGTTTTTAGCTGTTTCTTGCACTGACAACACAACACTTTAAAAGGTAATAATTTATAAAGTACAAATCGAATGGATCTTCTGGCATGGTGGTGTCTGTATCTCCTGAAAGGCCACAGCTATATGCAGAAAGGTGTATATATAGGAATCACAGCATCCTGCTTCTTAGGAAGGCACTTTGAAAGGTACAGGCTGTGTTTAAAAGTGTTCTGGGAAGGATTTTATCACAGATGGATAGCAGCTCTTTGTCAGGCTACCATGCTCCAGAGTAGCAGGCAGAAGGGATGAAAGGGTGAGAGGAGTCAAAGAGGTAACTTCTACTAACTTCTGGGAGTGAGAAGAAGACAGAAGCAAATTGGAGACTCAGAAGAATATGAATTTCCTCCCTTGATCATGTGTGTACACCTAATTTCTCCATTATGACTCAGCTTCTTGATGTCCAGTGGAGGGAGAAAACAAATCGTCGAAGATGTTAAAGAATTGGTGCAGAGGGAGTTCTCAGCAACTCCCAGGAGAAGACAGAGCGGGAGGCATAAGCAAAGGAAAAAAACCTGTTAAAACTCCTGGGTTCAGTGGTAGTGTGGAGGAACCCTTATTAATTGTGTTTCCCATGAGGTACAAATGAAAGAAGCAATATCCTCACCTCATGCATGTGCGAAAATTTTCATCTGAAATACATCAGGATTTATGTATGCAATAAATTTCCCCAAGATTTAAAAATCAGAAAACAGATCCCACAGACTCACTGGCTGCAAAATCAGAAAATATTTTCATGTTGTCATATTTCAAAACTACATATAAGGGATTACTATGACTTAGTTTCTTATCCTACTGCATAGAGAAAAGGGAAAATTATACTTACTATGACCCGTAATCCTTCCGTAAATTGAGCAGCAGACCGAATGAAAACTCCCAGGATTGTTTTCTGAACTACTGAATTTGTTAACCCTTCTAATGTTAGAATCTGTCTCGAGATACACCCTCAACCATGACTAGTGTACGGACTGAGAAATAATGTTTACACTAGCCTTGATACACAGTTTAGTTTTTATGTAAATTAGAGTGGTTAGGTGAAGAAGTGAAACAGATCCTCTCTTCCCGTACTCATTTGTAGCTTAGCATGGTTACCCCTTCTTGGCTCTTGGTTGAGTTTATGCCTAACCCTGTGCTGCGATACAAGTAAGTCCTGGATAGAAAACCAAGGCATTCAAAACTGAACTCTGCATATTATGCCCAATTGTCTACTGTAGCTACCATATATGCAGGAATACATTTGCAGTCTCTTAACGGGCAGCAAGTTTCAAGTTTTGGCTAGAAGGCTGGCCCACAGAAGTTGCTTAGTCAGGTTTTAAGTACCTGAATTCAAACAGATTTATTCTTCTGTGATTTTGGTTTGATTTTGTTCTTCCATTGTCACTATCTGCTTTGCTGACAAACTAAAATAAGAAACTAGAAGTTTTCTTTCTGTTGAGGGAGAAGTGCTAGCACTTCTTAGTAAGTTTTTTGTCAGTAGGCATGTAGCCTGTTCCCTCTGTTTGTCCTTCACAATATGAATAGTTTCAGTTTTTCTTTTTCTCATCTTCCCTCTCTAAACATCTGGAAAAAAAACTTTCTCAGAATTTTCTTTGAAGAATATAATTTCCGATTTTTAAACTCACATTTATGACTTTTTTTTCTATTCTTTGTAATCTAAATATATCATTAAACATAAAAGAAACAAAGCATGCAGCTTTCTAATGTTTTGGAAAAAGTAAAGTTTACACAAGACTTTTGTGAAACAATGATTTATTCAACAAGGAAAGCAGAAAGAAATTGTCACTATTCTGTTCTTTTACAAAAATTTAATTTGAGCCCATAAAAAGATGATTGAATGTTATCCTATTGCATGATTATGCCCATGTGTCTTTAAAACCCAAGGGAAAAAGCAGACATACTAATTTATTGCTTTCTTAAGTTCTTGATTATGTTAATTAGAGTTACTTCTATAGAAAAACTAATGATGAATCAACTAGCTCCAACATAATTTTTGCTTCTGTGATTAAAATTGTAAAAGGAATATATATGTTGTCAATAAATTGGCAAACTTTACTGTATGTTCTAGTCCATTCATTCTTGGGAAGAAGTTAAAAGTTCTCTATAAACAGTGAAGAATGAAGATGTTCAGAACACATGACCACTGGCAAATTACGGAGTTTTCCATTTCTATAAAATACCCTTAAATGCTGTACACAGTCTAACAATGATACATACAGAATCAACATGCCGTGAAATGTGGGCTGCAAGCTTTAGGACCTTTCTGCTGAAGGGGGGATATTACCATAAATATGGTAGGACCATAGATACGTCATTTTTAGAATTTGATCGTAAGTTCCACAGCAGTTTGAATGGAACACTGGGTTTAAAGGTTTTCTTTAAAATTTACATTCTCTTTTTTTACTATTATATTTTATTTCCTATAGTGAGATGCCCTGTGTGTGGCCGGAAAACTGGATATTTCCTTGTAAAGGAATGCAATTAGATGTTGTTTATCCCCAACATCTCTTGCCTCATGATCCTCCAGATGGGGTTGCAAGCTGAACAAACTGTTCTGGTGGATCACACCCCATGGCCTGCTCCTCTCTTCCTGAGGTCTTGTGATTCCCCCTCAGCATGTAACAGGAAATATAGTTATCACATGAAAGAATGTTGCCACCACACTATATGGTGGTACCGCATATGTCATTTGAGTCGCTTGCCTTGCCCTGCCTTTTTGCTTGCCTTTATTTTCCATCTTTTCCTTTATTAGCTTTCTAACTTAGCTTCCCTTGACATACATAAAGGGCCACCCTTCTTTTACTAGACAGTGAAGTCAAGAGGAGCCTATCGTTACAACGGTGCATAGCAGTGACTAGATAAAGCAGGTTTGTGTTTTTGAAGAGGATTATGGTGTCCTCTGCCCATAGGACCTGCATGATGAGTTAAGTTTCCTTCTTAAGGCAAACTTCTGGGTTTTGGCAAATGCAATAACTAATTTTTTTCTTATGGAAATATTTTTAGCTTTTAATTGTGGTGCATACCATGTAATAGATTTATTTAGCTTTTTGAAGGAGGCAGGACACAGTTGCACACCAGAAAGGTGTTAAAAAATAATAATATTGAAAATGGGAGAAGAGAAAGGCTATTTTGAATAGTATCAAACTCTTTTAAAAACAGCTTGTGCTTCATCAAAGTCTGTCTCCCCTTGACACCTTTTGATGTATCATTTCTTGCTGTTAATTGCCAGTGAAAAGCATGCTGGCAGTGTGAAGCTTTGGAAATTGTGAAGCATCTCTCTTTGTGCATTAATTGCTGCTTACAAATACGATCATATATACTGTACATAGGGGTTGTTTTGTGTGCGCCACAGGGAAATTTCAATATGGCATTAAAAATTTGCTTGTTCTTCTGTTTGTATTTTTGATCAAAACTACAAAGTTCTCTCTTGCTTTGCTTACAGAGATGCATAGAAGGAATCCCCAATGTTTAATCAGTGTGAGACCAAAACCCTTACAAACACACAGCTCTTGGGTGTCTGTAGTAATGATAATAGTCATTAAAGTTTATACTTGTGTCACAAGGGATTTTATATAGGCTGCTTGAAGTAGTTAACCTAATGTCTGCACAATTTTCTTTGGTTTGTACAAAAGTAGTTTCTGAAAGGTAGCTACCTCAATTTTACTAAGAAATATTGTTAAATGAGATAATTTTATTTTTTTCCTTGGTCTTTCTATGTTATTAATAAATGGTGATAGAAATTGGAGTTTAAACTCTAGTGGAAAGCATAATAAATGACTGCAGTAACAGGCTAATATTAATTAAAAGTAAAATAATATTTCACAGCTGCTAGCCATATTCTAAATATTATCTTCTGTTTTAAGGCCAAATTCCAACAAAATTTTCAAGTTCCGGTTACTTTTCCATGTCTTCTTTAAAAAAAAAAAAGGTTTCATCTTCTTCAATAGGTTTGCTGCATCATTGACGTATATGTTACCACTTACTGATTTTACTTACTGAATTTCGTATTGTTAGGAGAGTGGCTACACTCTTTGTGATGTGACATTCTTTGGGAGGTTTTTGCTGGTTATTTAGTGGTTTACATACATTCCTGGCCACTTCCCAATTCTCTTGAACAAATCCGTTTCCCTAGCTTCCCGTTTCCTTTGTAAACTACGTGATACACAGTATTTTAGAGGCTGGTTGGCATTCATGTCATGAGATCCTGGAAATTACTTTTCTAGAAATGGTGAACAACACTCTTGCCTGCTATGTTCAATTATAATTGTTTTTACCACTGAAAAGCTTGTATAACATGCTGTCGAGCTGGATGGTAGATATTTTTTTCATCCACTTGGCAACTACTCTTCCTTTGCGGAAATGCTATGCAAAATGCTGGGCAACGAAGAGTAAGGTTTCACCTAATTCAAATTAATTTGGGGGAGAGGGGAGGGTCAGCTAGATCATGAGTAATTTCTAATCAATAGCATTTGTTCTAAGATTAGAGTGTTCATGAAGTAGCTTGACTAGCAATTAAGTGCATTAATTGGCAGTTGAAAATGCAGACCGTCCATCATCCATATATCTAAAAAACATCTATTCTATAGAATCTCCTTAGCCTGATTGGCTGAGTGAGCTGAAATTATATAATTTGGGATAAATTTCCAAAACTCTGTGTTTAAACGTATCTTTACTTTTTGGATAAGACAAAAGTGGGAGTCAAATTGTAGAAGACTCTTTGTTGCCCTAAAAAACGAGGTCGGCAAAGAAGATGAAAAATTATTTTCCTGCTGCAGGATACCATCTCTCTCTGTCACAGTGCTGTTTTTCAGGAGATGGATTTAAGGCAAACAGTTTTATTACACTTTCCTTCCCCTTCTTCCTTTTCTCTTGCATCCTACTCTCACCCCAGTCCAGCAGTGGAAAATCAACTTAATCTATTGCACTGGATTACAAACTTCCCCATATGGAAGAATGCATCCTCAGTAGTAAAAAAAAATTCAAATTGAATATGAGGTTCCCATTTGCCACATTAATAGATGCCTTTCTAAAGTAATTAAATAAACAAATACAAATAAGTTGTATGCATGAATATTTAATAGGCACAAAGTTATGTTTCATTTCAATGTAAAGCTAATTAAATGGCTTGCAGTCAGTGTTCTTAAGATGGCAGAACTCTGGAGGAAAAATTATATTAATCATTCAGCAGTTACTTCTGCTATAAACTAATTCATTTGTTTTCTATGTGCAATTGGTAAAAGCATATAGAAACTGCAATCTTTACTGAAAACATTCAGATCTTAAGCCTCATTAGATAGTCTTGTAGAAAGAGGACTTTTGTGCTCTTTTTAATAAAAATAAAACTTTTAGCTAGACAAAGGTAAAATAATTAATTCATACAAAATAAAAGATGAATTGAATTCTTGTGGTACCAGCTGAAAAATAAATCTGTGCAACTCTGTACAGCTGCTTTGAGCCACCTATAATAACTTCTTTATATGCAGGTGGAGCACGAGCAATCAGTTTCCAGACTTTTAATTTTGTTTTAGGATTTAATTTAATTTTAGGATTTCAATCAATGCAGTGCTTAGGCAAGATCACGGGATCCTATGCTCAGCCTATTGTTCAATGGGAAATGTCTCATTGGGTTCACCAGTACATATCTGTGCCCATTAATATTTCATATTTATGTAATTTATCATAAGACTAATAGTACTGGCAGAAATACTGGGCTCTGATCCTGAAAGGTCTTATGTGGTGCAGGTTCCTGATGCCTGGGCAGAATCCATTAATCAGAGGGGGCTAAAACTAATGATTATTAATATAAAAGTGCTTGCTTAGAGACAGAGACTTTAAAAACAGAGTTCCATTGACTTCAACAAGTAGAATTAGAGTATGGGGAAGCACTGGTAAGTAGCATTTGAAAATCCCTTGTTGAGTAGTTCAAATAGTTGAAAGCCCTTGTTTAAAATTTCTTATTTAAATGTTGTGATAAACACAGAAGCATTTAAGAAGCAACTTGGCATCTTATATACCATGCATGTACTATATTTAAAAACAAAAATGTACCATGTTATGAGAAGTTAACATCTACTTTCCAACTGCTTGGCCTTGTAAACATATCCTGGTTATATTCCTAGACATTGGCAGTCATTCCTAGACATTGGCAGAATGAAGATTACAGACCAACTCACAATTTAGGTGCTCCCGCATAGAAGCATTATAAAGACGTCTTTCTTTTACTCTGGTATAATTTTCATTCAGCTTGTAGAGGGATAACCTTTTGAAGACTTTTACCACTTTGTTTCCTGCTAATGAGATTAGGTACTGGGTTCAAAATATAGCAGGAGAAATCTGGCAAACACATGTTCTGTATTAATATATGTTATTTTTCCTTAGGGAAAAAAACTACAAAGCAAATATAATGATTAGCATTTTTAGGTTCCTTGAACATCAGATCCTCCGTTTCAAATTTGGGTTTAAAGACAAAAAAACAAAAACAAAAAAAAAAACCCAAACCCAAACCAAACCAGAACTGGCCTGTGACTTACTCAACTACAAATATAGCTTTATTTTTTTAACTTCTTTTTATTTCTTTGACTCACAGTTAACACCTATAATGTGCTCCATTTCAAAGCCAAAGCAACTTTGCTTTCTATTTAAAGATAAAGACCAACTTAAGCATTGTTATTGACTCAAAACCCTTCATTCTTTTCAATTTTTTTAATTTGATTTCAGTAACATGCTATTGGTTTCCTTTAACCTCTCGCACATGAAATCTGCTCTACTATGGAAGGCCAGTTCATGATTCATGTTCTGAATTCTTATCCTCATTCTTAATTCTCATTCTTAATTCGATAGCTAAGTCTGTGTGATTTTCTGTACTAGGAAGGTATTTTTTCTTTATTAAAAGGGACAGAATCTAGAAATAATGCTGGTATATATAATTTGTGCATCATTGGTGCATATTAATGTTGCTGATATACCGAAAACTTGTTTCTGAAATTGGTATGAATACACCTCTAAACCTTTAAAAACTTTATAAATATTTTTTTTCTTATTTCTCCCCTCTTTTTGAATTGTTAGATGGGGCAGACTTACAGTAGCACCAGAGGAGTCAGATTTACAGTAGCACCCAGAAGAGTCAGATTTTAACTATTTTAAATGAAGAGAGACACATGATGACACATGAAAACTTAATTGCTTCTTCCTCCTGTTTTTTGAAAGTTGATTGTTTCTGCCATTCAGAACTGGGAGAGACCAGTGGTGGGAAAGAGACTGCTCCTCACTAGATTAGCTCATGAGCCCATAGAGTCGTCGAGGTCACCTACTTGCACCTAGGTAGGCACAGAGTACCAGCAAGTAGAGGAACATCTGACTGAATGTATTCACAGCTCTAATAACCAACTGAGTTGCTACATTCCACTTTTCTGTAGTTTTTTGCTCCATGCTGCTCCATGTATGTGTACAATATGAGACCATCTGGCACAGAACGGCCCCTATCTGTACTATTAAATTCTCTTTTCCTTTGAACAGGGTGGCTGCAAACATGTTGTCTGTTGCTAATGATTTCTGGCCTGTGCTAACACTCCAACCACACTCAGAAATTTCTTGCAAGTGTGCTAAGAGGAATGGACCACAATCATGCCATGGACCATTTTGATAACTTAAAAACATAGAAACAATTGATTTCCTTTCCTTGGCAATAATACCCGAAATTGCTGAATTTCCTAGTATGTGTAAGGCCCATACCCATGTCCAACCAGACTTTTCAACTGCTGACCTCACCAAACAATTGTACAAAAATCTGCAAAAAGAATGGGTTTTCCACCATGTCCTCTACTTCCCCTCATACAGTGCTCCGACTTCATAATTTTTTTATCTTTTTTTTTTTATCTGTTACCAAAGACGGCTTTGGTAACAGCTAGCCTTCATCCAGCATGCCAGTCACAGGCAGAGAACAGGATCTGTCTGCTTTGGCTGGGTCTCAGGAAACAGACTTTTGGAGCTAATTCCCTGTTATATGACAGTTCACATCTCCTTTACTACTTTTCCCAGAGATCTAAACCTAGCTGTTGCCTTAAAACAGTGGCAAAATGTAAACTCACATTCTGTTATTATATTTGACAGAACACCTTACCGTGAAGCTGGAAGTTCCCTCCATTCCTCTAAGAATCTGTTGGGAGGATACAACCTACATTACTTTTTGCAGATTTGAATCTAGTACATAATAAGCAGTGAATACTGAATAATACACATTGAGAATAAGAAACATTCTGAATATAACTGCATTTAAAATATGTTTTGCCCCCAACTTGTAAACATGTTTACTAGTACTCCTGATCTTTTGAACACTTGTGGGTTACAAGGAATCTGATGCTACAGAACGTAATAAAACTGGTTTCATTCTCTTCTGTTTAAAGAAATAAATGAGCTCATGAATATTCATCAGGTCCGTTTTACTCAGGAGCCCCTCAAAGACCTGCCATGATTACATTCCCCGCAGTGAACCCTAAAGGGTAGAAAAGCTGCATGAATTAATCAGGTCTGGTGCTTCACCTCTATACCAGCTCACACCACAAATCACTTTTTTTCAAAGATGGATACTATATGTAAACCACTTGATAGCTTTGCTAATTTCGCCCCTCCAAGATCCAAGTATGACACAGAGTATTACCACCTTTGGTTCATAACTGTCCACCTCAGAGTTTCACTTTGTACTCTCTTAATCTTCAATGATTTCCTAAAATTGAAACTCTTTTGAGCTTTTGTCATTCCTCCATAGTTCTTGTATATAACTCCATCTTTTAACATGCGAGGACTTTTCTCCTAAGGGAGAAAAAAATAAAGTACGCAGTATAAATGAGGCTAGCTAGAAAAGTGAAAAAAAAAAAAAAAAAAAAAAAAAAAAAAGACTTCTCATAAACCACTGAGGAAATATCCCTTTCTGGAGAGTTTTAATGTTATCAGAAATAAGTGGCCAAGGCACACTTCTCAACTGGGGTTGTGAGTTTACAGATCAGTATAGTTTTATAAATTTTAAATGTCCTTGTTGCTCTGATCCACTATTTTTGCTAAGGTTTTCACCAGACCACCCCATGAATGGGATTTGGAGAACAGGTTTGTAAACCGTCTGTGATATCTAAGTGTTTTAATGCAGCGTTTTCAGCCTAGTTTCTTAAAGAAATGAGATGTATACAGCCATACTGTCTCTCCATCTGTATATTTGTAAATGTCTCCTAGTAACTTTAGACCCTGTTGGTCATTTCAGTTAAATTTGGCTGACAGTAGAGTTCTCAAGGGTATTCTATTACTATTAATCCAGTAAAAATTAGTAACTGAGTAAAGAAACATTAGTAAAGAAAAAACAGTTGTAACTCTGGCCTGTGTTTCTTCCAGAATGAAGCAAACAGCTACCTAATCAATATACTTGCAGCTGTGAATGAAACCCAGTATTTTTCCGATTAAATGCAAGGAGAAATGGGAGAGAACTTTGTGCAAGGGAGAAAAGAGAGGGCTTTAAGGACATAACAGGGAATGGGGTTACTGGAGTAACGAATAATTAGGAAATATAGAACAATACCCCATAAAAAATTTAATTTCATGATCTCTGCTTTTCGTGCAACAACCTCTCCTTTACTAGCCATGTTGTAATAATAGCATCAGTGGATCAGAAAATGGCAGTGACAAGAGAGAGGTGCTAATACAAAGTTCATTGTTTAAGTGCCTTTGAATATAAGGGTGAGAAAGATTTCAAGCAGTTGACATAGCAGGGGCTGCTGGCAGGCAGTATAGGTACCAAAGATGGCTCAGAGGGGTTTGTCTAAGGCGGATTTTTAAATGACAAGCAGGAGGTCCATCACTGAAGCATAATATCTGGTAAGTGACATCTTTGAGAAATAGTTGCTTTTCCTGATTTCCACTGAAGTCCAAACTCAGCAAAAATCTAGGAGCTGCTGCCTCACCCAGAGACAAAGAACAGCAATTAAGATACCTGGACCCCTTTTCCTCTGAGATAGAGCATCTTCAGGCTGCCACTGCATTCAGTCTCCAATCTGAGAATGAAAAAACACAGCCTGACACAGCAACCTTGAAAGATTGCTGACCCTATGTTGCAGCTTTTACCTTGGGTGAAATCCAAACTAAAAGTTGCTTTTTCCCTTGTTTGAATGGTTCTAATGTTTCAGGAAGAGCCATTCCTTTCTTAATTTGCTGTAAGAGAACAGAAATTCTGGAGGGAAAAAGACAAGCTTGTGAAATTCGCATTTTCTACAGACCATTGTTTTAATGAAAACTATTGAAATTTAATCTAAACCAGACTTGGACCCTGATGCACCCTGAAACCTAAACTTGGTGCCATTCATTTTGCACAGCTGTTATTCAAGAATTTAAATAACTGGCAGCTTAGCTTTGAAGCCTGTTGGTAAAGCAAGTAAGTAACAGTTTTGAATATACTACCACTGCTTTTATCAGAGCTAAAACAGATAGATAAATGACTAGATAGACAGAGAGAGAGAAGAACAGAGAGAGTTAGCTATCACCAAATAGCAAGTGAAGAGGGGAAGTTGTGAAAGACTATGTCTCCGCTTGAAGAGCAGGCTTTATGGAAGGATACGTGGTGTTTCTGCTCCCTTCCTTTAATCCCTAAGAACAGAAATTATTAGCAGAGATTTTATAGTGGTGGGCATGTGCCAAAGTAATCACCATTTTTATAAGTGTAGATAAAATAAAAAATACTGTATTTATGTGGAAGATGCTCTCTGTGCAAGTAGGCATGTGAGTAATACATAAGCATGCATCAGCATATATATAGTAAATGTAGGCAGAATTTCCTTCCTCTGATCTGCATTGCAGATATCCTATCTACATTGGGTAACTGTGTTGGATATTCTGTAGTCATTTTGAGTACAGAGCAGCCTGACAAAATTTACATTAGCGTTCCACAATTTATATGATGAAAGTATTTTTTCCTAGATATCTAGAGTGATAGTTGTTTGCTGCATAGGAACCCTGTTTTTTTATGCATATTTCTTGTTCTCATAATTTATTTATTTATTCATTCATTTATTCATTCATCCCTTAATTGTAACATTTATAGGATATGGGGATTTTGTTACTTGAAACTTTCAGGATTTGCTTATCATAAAAAACCTCATTGGTTCTGCTTCATTAAAAAAAAAGAGAGAAAGAATTCTTGCTATGTACATCAATGATGATGTACTCTATATCTGAAAGAGTTTGTAGAATCTTGACCTTATATTCTAATGTATATTTTACCCCCTTAACACTTTTCAAAGGTAAGTGAAAGATTGCAGAAATGGGAGTTTTTTGTTTTTGTGATGTCACTAATAGGGCATTGTAATTTCATATAGGATTTAATTATACTCTTGAGGGTTAGTAATCTGTTTTATTTACATAGCAACATTTCAAATATATAAAGGAATGATTACACATTAGTGTGTTCATGAACAAACAAGGATATCTTAATATCAGTTGATTTCAGGGAAAGTTAATAGACTAGTTAAACAAAGTATTTCAGTGGGATATTGGTGGCACCCTTGTGTATAGCTGAAGTTAATGATGTTTTTGACTTTGTACCAATTATAACAAATCTTATTGCAGGCAGAAGATTTGACACTTTTAATATTTTGATGTCTTCAAGAATCCACAGGCAAATAATCCTTTTTCCTTCAAGGCACAATGCAGTGCAATCCAGTGCAATGAAAAATTGAAGATCTCAGTTTTGGGAGAGCTTTGGGATATTGGTTTGAATCCTTATTGTTTTAAAGTCACTTTGGAATTTCTACAAAGTTACAACTTCTAGTACAGGATGAATTCAGGAGTATGCATATTCCTTGTCTCATATGAACTTTCTTTTTATTTGTTTTGTTGTTTTTGAGTTCTTAAAAGAATATATATTCTGTGAATCTATTACAAGAACTACCCTTCTGACATGGACCTTGGGCTTATCATTTACATGTGCATCAATAAATGTATTGCAATTACATCAATCATTGCCTGCCTGAAAATTGAAAACTGATTTTTTGCTCTACTAAAATGTTTTGCATCATGTTAGGGTTGTTTTGGTTTGGCTTTTTTAATGTAAATTTCTTGACTGTGTACTCTCCTTTTCCTTGCATTTTGATTCAATATTATGACATAAACCTGTCAATTTCTGTTCCAAATACTTTATAGGTTGTTTGCTACAAGAAGTTGCTTAACATAAATTTATTTATGTAGAAACTAGTATTAAAGATTGACATAGCTCTTCTTCACATGATATAAAAACTTATTTTATATGCTGTCCTTAATATACAGCATCACAAGCACTTTTTATGAGCAAAAAAATACAATTTTAATATGGGATATCGTGAAGATAAAATTCTTGTCTCCATAACAAGGGAAGATCATTCAAAGAGGTGAAACATTACAAAAAGGTGGAGATAGGAAATGGCAAACAATAATTGAGAAAGTCTAATCTTTCATATCTTAAAAATAAAATAATTTTTCGTACTGGTCTAGGAAAGCATGCCATGTATAGGATAAAATTATAGGGAGATATAAATAACACATGGTTATATTCTATATTGTACTGTATTTAGTTTTGGGGGATTTGCCTTAAAATCTTCTATCCATTAAATGTAATATAAAGAAGAACATACTGAAGAGAAAATATTATCTTACTCTCTTAAAGTGGTTAAAATTGTGTAAAGGCTGTCTGCATGAAAGAAGAAGCTAGGACCAAGTCTGCAAAATCCAGAATCGTTTTGGCTTTACCAGTAAGTTTAAACTCCTTAGCTCCTGCCTCCATTTCCTCCTGAAATTTGCTTTAGCCATCACTCACTTTCTGTTTGCTCTTTGAATAAAGTTTAGGAGTTACATAGGAAGAATGAAAAATAACTTTTTCATGAAAAGGCTTTTATTATGATTCTTCCATAAACTGCTGTTTAAGTTATAGAGAAGCACTAAATGGTAGGAGTATGTGTACATTGTAAAGAACTACTAAACAGAAATGAAATACAAACTTTGCACTCCTTCACTTGACTTATGTTGATAATTGGAGTTTTCTTTATGAACAAAGTGGTTCTGCCCTTAAAGATGTTTTTATTTTTCAGATTGGGAAAAAAAAGGCACAAAAAATAGGAGTCAATATGGGAATATTATAAATAACAGTGTAATGACAAAAATTACTTTCAAGACTGAATATGGGAAAATATGAAAAGTTTAGATTCTTCATTTATTGAAGGCCTGAAGATGATCATAAACACTGACTAGCAGGTCAAGAGAGGAGATTCTTCCCCCCTACTCCACTCTGGAGTACTGTGTTCATCTCTGGGGTCACCAAGATAAGAAAGACACGGACTTGCTCAAGTAGGTCCAGAGGAGAGCCACAAAGATGATCAGGGGGCTGGAGCACCTCTCCTATGAGGACAGGCTGAGAGAGTTGGGTTTATTCAGCCTGGAGAAAAGAAGACTCTGGGGAGACCTTACAGCAGCCTTCCAGTACTTAAAGGGGGCCTACAGGAGAGCTGGGGAGGGACTCTATCAGGAAGTGTAACGATAGGACGAGGAGTAACGGTTTTAAACTGAAAAAGAGTATACTTAGATTAGATGCAAGTAAAAAATTCTCTACTGAGTCACTGGAACAGGTTGCCCAGAGAAGTTGCGGATGCCCCATCCCTGGAAGTGTTCAAGGCCAGGCTGGATGAAACTTTGAGAAACCTGGTCTGGTGGGAGCTGTCCTTGACCATGGTAGTGGGGGTGGAATTACATGATCTTCCAACCCAAAACACTGTATGATTCGATAATTCTATGATTCTATGTTTTGGTGATAATTTACAAAGCATTATGTTTTTTTTAAAAAAACTTTCCAGTATTTTCATTCTAGTCTTCAATGGAAACAATGACAATGACTAACTGCATGATGGATCCAGGGTTTTCTCGAATCAGCAATTTACAACTATAATTAACTTATGTCTCTTCAGGGTCTGATTATGTTTTGTACTTCCTCTTCTGTCCTGGTTCGAGTTTCATTTCATTGGTTCATAAGATTACTGTCCTTTGCTCGTTGTGTTTCCTGTAGACTATGGATAGCACCTGAGGCAAAAAAATAGAATTCATCTGACAAGGGAAATATTGTTCAGCAGACAATGTGGTTTATGATGTTCTGAACATTTAGAAGGAACAATAACAACAAGAGACAGCAGTTCCCATTCCCGTATAAGTCATCTGTCCTTATATTCAGCAGCAGTAGCAGTCTTCCAATCCTGAGCTGCAGGCAAAGTATATTTTTCTCAGTCATCCTGCATTTGTGCTCCATCTTTTATCTAATCTATAGACTTGATTGGCATGCACCTTATTTGAGAAAAACCTACACTTAGTTTAAATTTGCTGCAGCCAGGCCAGGCCAACTGCAGGCTGTCCCAGAGCCTTTCCTTCTTAAAAAGACACAAGTCAAAACTGTAGCTTCAAACTATTATTCTAAAAATGTTGATGGACTTCTGACGTTGAGAAAGAAGTGCTGGACATTGGCTTGTGGCAATGGGCAAGGAGGTTTGTTCTCAGAATGAATATGGAAAACTTAACCACAATTGAAAAGGGATTAAACTGTATTTACTAATATTTATTTGGTAACAGAATCATCAATGAAAGCTGCTTTTGCTCTCCTTTGGCTTCTGGCTCAGCAGCAGCAGGAACAACACAGCACGAGAACATGTGGGCATAAAAGAACAGTGCGAAAGATTCAACAAAGGAAAACAACAAGTAAACAGTATGAAAGCTAAGCAAATAAAGGAGGTATAAAGCTGGTTAAACAAAGCAAAGTGCTAAATAGAATATACAAGAAAACCAAGAACACATCAAAAGCTTTTAAAAGACACAGTTACCATAGGAGCATTTTCTAAAGTAGACAGTGCAACAGAAAAAGAAGTTTCAGACTTATCTCCAGAACAAGTCCCTAAATGGCCTTTTTTTAAGAGCCACAGGCAGAGAAGTCTTGTAGAGATCTTCTACCCATTTCACCCATCCATTTCTTTCAGTGTTTATATGCATTTTTCTACCACAATAAAAGCTAGTCATGAATATTTGACTCAGAATAGTACTACAAGTAAAACAAGAGAAGCACACCCAAGAACTACCAATAGACTCAGCTAAGGGTAACCAATAATCTGGTGACTGAGGCAGTTAAAGTGAGATGAGGGTGACCTAAGCAGGCTCTCAGAGCTGGATCCTAACTTGATGATAACAGATCTCTTCCTCAGTAGCCCCTCTTCTCCCAACTCCATGTCATGTCTGGACAGGCTGTAAGGCAGAGAAAACGAACAAAAAAAAAATCACACACAGGTACACATACCTACTACCGTAGGTATGTGTCACGTCTTCTTGGTAGATGATGTAGGTAGATACTGTAGGTATGTGTCACATCTATGTGTAGATGTCACATCTTCTTGGTGGTGGAAGAGGTGGTGAGAAGTCACAGAGCTTTGAGTTACAGCTAGGAATGCAAGACAGGAGAAGGAGCCCGAGGACAGAATCAGTTCTGCCAGCTTGATAAATACACATCTATGGATGCCTATATGTGCATCTCCCAGATCTTAGGGGACAATGTTAACTACTCTTCTGCTTTTTACTAGATCTTGTTTCTTGACTCTCCTTCCTCCCTCCCCTAAAACAACCAACCATAACATTAAAATTTTATAAAGTCTTTGATTGTCTCCTTTTTTGAAATTTCCAAACTCCAGCTAGGGCTGCTGTGTAAAAATATTTTACAAGTTCACAATGAGCATTGCAATACTCCTAATTCAGCCATATTTCATGAGTATGGTTGTGTGCCAGGTACACTGCAGAGATACTGATGCTGCATTGCCTAAGGAAAAGCATCAGTTTTCTCCACCTTGACCCGGCTAGTACTGATAAACTACCAAATGGGTTCCTCTCGCAACAGTCAGTATGTATGATTCTCCAAAATGCACGATTCTCTGCAATGCATGTACCACAGTTACTAATGTGTATTTTCTGAAGAGACTATTTTTATCTTCACAAAGTACGTAGGCATATTTTTAAGGACTGTACTTTGTGACATCAGTGCAAATGTATGCCGGTCTCCTTCTTTTGTCCTATGTTCCTAGCGGGACAAGCATCTAAGAAATACTTTTAAGATTTCACGGCTCGGTTCCTAATATTGCTAATCCTAACGTTTTCTCTTTAGTCAGTGGTGAGACTACATGGAAAATATCTCCTAAAGCAGATAATTTTCCAGTTCAAAAATGACAGCCATTATCCAGTTTCACTCATTTTGATCAGAGGAACTTTCAAGTTATTTTACAGATGTAGCCAAACAAAGGACAAGTAATCTTCAGATAATGACTGAAAAATCAGTGGATCCCATATCTAGGTGAAATGTATTTAATGCAAGCACACGTCAAAAGTTAAATAGTCTTACTTTCCAAATATGTTTCGTTGAACTAAATGATTCTTTAAAGCAACTACATGGAGTCTTCTTCTGAAATTAATATTACTGTAACTTTTTTCAGAAAAAAAAAACAACCCTAAGAGTAGAGTAGCTCTTGCAAAATGTTCCTTGGCACCATGGATTCTTAATAAATTTGATCAAATCCTATTGGGATTGTAACCCATATAATGTGTGATTGATGTGGTTTTGATACCTAAATGCAGGACAATCAATAATACTTTTACCTGCTACTGTCCCAGATCTTGCCCTAGAGCCAAACACTGGGAGGTGTGACACAAAACCAATTTGTTGAAGCTGTTTTGAATTCATGCCATCCTTTTGAACAGAGATCATACTATCAAGACTATAAATGATATATTGTAACACTGAATTGCTTGAAAAGTTTTAAAGCACCCCATATGTGAAATTTTACTGCCATCTGTTATAAAACATGCTTCGAGAGTCAAAAGGGATATTTGAGAAATAATAAATCCTCCTGAAGTGTCCTTTTCACCATAACCAAAGGACTATTGAACTGCTTGTTTACGATGAGGGATTTTCTTCTCTTTATACAATAACTTTTATTCTGAAGGATATAGAAAACACAAAACATACTGGCAAAGACTGATGTATATACCATGATTTCATGTATCAGCCAATTCTTTAAAAAATCCTTTCTTTTTCACTCAAACACTGGAGTTCTGTAGAGGGTATCAGAAATTCTGTAAGAAGAGTAGGGCAATTTAAGAAGTTTGTAACTGTAAAGGTAGAATGTAAACAGCATATTGAAACTGAGTTTTCATGAATTAGGAAAAATCTTTCCTCTTCAAGGAAGGAAACTGAATTAAAACCATAAAGATTTTCTGTAGAAGAATTAGTAGGAAAACACATGAAATTCAGCAGCAAATTGACAAAGTTGCTGATTGGTTTTAGTTATTAAGGTTTACCTGCACGCATTTCAGTAGTCAAACTGCATTGTGTTTAAAGACAGTTTAGACAACTACATTTAACTTAACATCAGAAAAGCTGAATTGCTCATCACCTTGGAGAACTATCTATAAACAGTTTTGATGAAGCTTGGAAGCTTGGAAACTTGGAAGAGCTGAGAAGGAATTTTTAAATTTTTTAGCATTTTTAGAAATTTTTTAGCATTTTTAGAATGCTAACAGTAGCCTTTTGTTCCAAAAAGGTAATTTTTTTTCAAATTTACCGCAGTCTGAGTAATAATAGTGCAGAGTGACAACCTTACTTATTTTTATATGCAATCATACAACCTTTCTGTGACACTTCATTGTGCCCGAGATAGCTGAACTCATGGTGTCTGAGTGAACTTCACCTCTGTCCATAACATCTCTCAAGCTTCTCAAGGCCGAGACTACTGTTTAGTTCCTAGCAAAGGGATTCACATGATTTTCTCTTTCTCATACTAGGCCCTGAGCTTCAAGTCCTATATACAATACCTATAAACATCTCAATCAATTTGACTTAAGTTCAAACCATATCTTCGTCTGCAACCTCGGGCACCCTGTGTTGAAGACATAATTCAATGTATTTTGAACAAAATTATTTCCAAAACAACTAGGTCCATGAGCACTGGAATAAATGGAGCTTGGTTTCCTCTTGATTCATACTCATCATTATCCATCATTGTCAATGGATTTCAGCGTCTAAGAATTGATGTATACCAAATAAATGTTCTCTGTGCTAGAGATTCCTTCTTTTTTCTCTACAAATCCATTTTCTTCTGCTCCTATTTCAGAATGGATTACCTAGTAGCTAACAAGGAATACCCTCATATTGTTGCCTCTCTATCAGGTGACATTCCAAGAGATGGGTCTTTCCTTTATTTACAGAAAATTTTTGAAGAATTTTTAGAAACTTGGTTATCTTCAAGAGTTTTATTCTAACAAATACTGTTGAAATTGACTGACTGGAAGTTTAACAGAGGGAGCAGGGGAATAATACGTGCACACATACACGTATGCACATACACACGAGTCGAACTCATTCCTCTACAGGAATTCAGTTTGACAATCCTTGATTTCATTGTTAAAATAATGAAAAAGTCTAAATTCCTGTCTACCTTACCAGTATCTTATATGCAGAGTACTTCTAGATTCCAAGACATCAACTTTTTCTTCATCACCATTTTTTTTTTTGTCAAAAATTGACGGCTTTTCTTATCTTTCCCTGCTATATCAAATAATTTAAAAGCTGTCACTTTTTTCCCTCATAATCCCAGTTTTGACAGAGTAGTTTCTAACATGTTGGAGACACACACACACACACAATATTGCCTTTGCAGTACCATCTTTGCATCTTTTAAATTAAATGTCACTGTTACTTTTATTAATTTATCCTTTTAAATTTGATTATGATAATGCAAATATTATCAACTCAGTTGCACAGGAAATTCAGCCAAAATACCCTAGGTTCTCCTAACAAAAGAACGTTGAATGCAGATTTAAAATCTTTGTGTATCATAATTCATCCTCTTACTGTTTTTCCTTCACTTGACTGTGGCAGTTTTCCTAGCTGGTTTGTCATTAGCCTCGCTTGTCATACTATTTTCTATTTGCAACTTGAGCTGCCAGGAAGGTGTAAATAACGGTGATGCCCATGTAACCTTTTTTTACTAACCTCAACATTACAGTTGTGTTTGAGCTTCATTTATTCAGGCACTGCGGCAATCATCTAAACCTTGTTGATTAAAGAGCAACATGCTAGAGTTCAGCTAACTAGCACCAGTATGTAAGGACTGCAATCTATCTTTATGCGTGTAATATTATACACCTGTGAATACAATCCCTGTTTGTCTGGCAAAAGTATCCTTTGTTTGGAGCTTGTAAATAAGATTTTGAAAAGAGGTACAATCGAGAGCTATTTGCAAAACCAGTAAGATTAATTTGAATTCCACGCATGATATTCACTATGTAGTCCCAATGACATTAGCATTGTTCATCTTTTAGCTCAGTACAAGATAAATGCTTGTTTTTATTTTACAAGCTTACAATCATATATATCTAAACTGTTACATTATGGGTTTTCTCTCCTTTTGTTTAGCTTTGTTCGTGCACATGGAAGAAGCTTTATGAGGGTCTGTAAAGCTTTGTTTTTCTATATTTCTTCCTCACGGGCTCTAAAGGCATTCTAAGGAGACTACATTGCTAGAAAAATTTGTAAAACCTGCTTGTTAACAAGGCATGTGTAAAAATACTGGTAAAGGGATGATATATGTTTTACATTGACAATACCACTTCTCAATTTGGTAAAAGCAAGAAAGTGCACTTCTAATTGCCTTAGGTGCTGTGAATAATCATGCAAAATAAGGAACATCACCTCTACTCTTAGGTTATATTTTTAAATAATAATTTTCTTTTATTAAAAATATGAGTATCTACAGACACACAAAAGCAGTATTTCAAAGCTCGTAGTTATATAAATCCTTCTGCGTTGTGTAAAGCATTGTAGGGCAGTTGGTGAGTGCAATAAAATGTTCTCTATCAATCTGTGTCACAGCCCAGTGCTTATTGCTTGAGTATAGTGAATAAACCGGCCAGAAGGCAATCTTTTTTTCCTTAGGAAGATAACAGCAGTGATCCAGACTTTGTATTGCAGCTGTCAGGAGTTCAAATAAAATGTGGGCAGTTGAAGTCACCTACCATGTTTTGGGAGGAGATAGCAAATCTTTTTTAACCATCTATGCTTTCCACATCAATTTTCAAAATTTTAAAACTATTCAGGGACACATGCATGGGTCATTTTTTTCATTCAACATTTCACATGCATATTCCTATTGTCATCTATGTGAGCCATATTTATTATTTATATATTTTTATTATTTATATATTTGCACCTGCAGTCATCATAGTTACATTTGTAGTTTAGACACATTTTTTCTCATATTCTTATGTGTGTTGGCAAATGCAAAATCTTAAAAATGTCACATAACAGTGTCCAGAAACGCTGTACATTATTTCCAGCAATTTAAACAGACCTAGAAGATAGAATGCTTTTCCATCGATTACTTAAATTAACATTGTTTTTCACTTAGGATGCAGATATTGTGCATTCACTGGGAGGAATAAGGCAAGTAAATTATGCAGCAAGTCTTTAAAACTTTATGAAAGAAATAAATATTTTTGCTTATAACAATAAAGGAAAAAGATAAATTGTTTGCATCTATGCCTCACATCATTAAAAAAAATGTGTAAAACAGTAGATACACTTATTGTTGTCACAAAGACCATTTAAGTTGTCAGTTTACAGAATTTGATTTAGTGGGCTAAGTCACACAGGTGGTGCGTTAATAAGGTGAAGTATGACTCTGTACACATAAAAACTTCATAAAAGTTCATAAAAACTAAATTCCTGCTTATAAAAGAATCACACAGGAATTAAATGGTAAATATATCTACTGCTAGAGAAGCAGTTTTGATTACAGTTCAGAAAATTAAGTTATGATCTAGTAAAATTAACTTTTTCTCATCATGCTTTAGTAGAAGAAAAACAGTCGCCTTGAAACTGCCAAAACACTCTCGGCTTTCTAGTTGCGATATGAGAGCTTCAAAAAGACGTGAAAGGATAGTTACGCATAAGATAATTTTAGGCAGAGATACACTGTACCTCAGCAGTCACACAGATCAGATAACTTGCTCATTGTCATTCAAAATGTCTGTTGCACATGAAGAAAAAACCATCAGAAATCGTACATCGGCAGTCTTAAGCTTTCCAAAGAAGCTGAAGATGGATGACTTTTTCAGACTGACGGAGATCAGTAAGATTTTTAAATCATATGCATGACTTGACTGGGGTCTGTTTAGATAGCAACCTTGGGAAATGTCTGAGGATGACAATAGTTTCATCAAGGTCAACCGAGCACTTCTAAATTTGCTGAACTGGAACCCTAAAGGGCTTCATCCCAGCAGCACGTTGTCAAGGTATCGCAGCTAATACTTTTTGTAAGAACTTTTTTTGTAGTGTTTCTAAGGAATTCATTTTTGTTTAACTTTCTGTTTACTTTTCATCTAGGGCCTGACATGGCACTTAGAACACATCATGCATAAACACTACAAAGGCCTGTTTAAATACAATTCTTCCCTTTGCTCTGAGTGATAGAAAACCCGAGCAGATTGACTATACTTTTCAATTAACTTGAAAGCCCTTCTGTTGTCACCAGTCTGAGAGGCTTCTGTGTTCCTTAGGCAAGAAAGTATGAGCAAAGCATAACAACATTTCTCCCAGTAGCTGCTGATGAACTGCATGTCTTAGAGCTTCAACAGACACAGAAAAACCTTTTGCAAAGGCCAAAGCCTATTTTTCACTTACAGGCTACGCTGACACAGTTTGGAATAAGAAATAAACCTAAGAATGCAGTAACATTAAATCTACACTTACAGCCTGTCAAGAGGCCAACTAAGTTTTATATACAAACATTTCTCTGTATTTATGTGCATGTGGTTTAGGAAGCTGCATTCAATGGAAGTATTGATGCACACGAATATTTTCCTTTTAAAAAAATTATCCAAATTTTAATGCATTGTTTTCAGTTATGAATCTACGATAAATGATAATCAAATCATGGAAGATGTGTGAATTAATCTCAGTAAATGTGTTTCCAGAAGCATGGAAGCAGGGGTATTTATTTCATAATCTAGGATGTTTGGTAAACAGGATAGAATTCTTGTGTGTGGCTCTCTAATGTTTAGTACTTGCTCTAGTGGACTTTTCAAGGCTGAATTCAATTCTTTACAGGGAAAGTGACATGGCTAACAGAGATATGTTTACTTTTTTTTTTATTAGGAATCACATTCCTACCACAATTTAAGTTTGCTAAGAAGACATCCACCATTTACTGACAGTTCCTCCTTTGTGCATGGGCATTCGGACCCCCATTTAAGAAAGACTCAATAAACAGTACACTGTTATACCTTAAGCCCAAAGCCAGACATATCAAAGTTGCAGAAGATGCAGCTCTATGTAGCAGTATGACAGAGGCTCCTGTATCATTCCACCAACAATGGAGACTCCCTTTGTGAATGAATGAGGCTAAAGGCCTCTCCTCTCATTGGCAGCTCCCCATGCTGAATATGAGCATATTTAAAACTTAGTTTTTAAATTGAATTTCGCATCCGCATATTTTACAAGGAAATTTCCTAAGCATCTCATTTTAACCTTCTTGCCACTACACTACAGACATCTTCTACATTTTTTTCTGACTATCTGCAAGGATTTCTCTCATTGCACTCTTCAAAATGTCAGATTGAAACTGAATGAACACCTCCTGAAATGCAAAAATTTAGCCCTTTTTTCCAGTTTCTGTTATTAGGAACACATTTTAAATCACTAGTTGGAAGTTAAGCAGGCTTTGCTAGTTTCACGCTGTATAACAAACACAGGGAGAGGAGCAAGAATGAAGGAGATAATCATCTATGAAATACCTTTAATTCTTGACTCTTAGTTTGATTTAAATTTACTTAATAATGAACATAATTATCTTTGAATATTTATTGATTGCTTCTAGTTTTGGCTGATGGGATTACAGTACATTTTACAAGCAAATAAACATTAGAAAACTTGTTGATTATGTTATCTTCAAATTTCTGCTCTAAATGGAGACTGAAATGCATATGGAGACCAGACTGTTCCTGACTGTGTTGACTTTCCTGTGCTGTTTTCCTCCCTAAACGAGCAGGCTGCTTTTAGGGCAATAAAACTTTATTGGGTGCACTTGTGAAGTAAATGTTAACAAATTCTGGCATTAAGGGTTTTCAGTCGAAACCTCGGGCAATTCTTGTGAGGGCTTTCTACGCAGTACGTTTCCCCACCTGCCCGCCCTCTGCAATGCACCGCTGTCCATGTTAGTGAAAGAGGCAAAACGTCCACCTTGAGCAGCCACAAACCATAATCCAGAATATCATCTTGAACGTGTATTCATTTCATATTACCTTAATATGCTGAACTGTGAGCTGTGGCAGCTGAAGAACAGCCAAGCCACCCATTCTGCAGCCTGTGGTACGATCGTGTAAGCTGAGAGATGGGATTGACTGTCTCTTAGCTGGAATGTGGCATGACTACTGGGCGAGTATAAGCCAGAATGCTTGCATTCGTGAAACCATGTTTTGGTTTAGCTGAATTAATTGTGGCTTGTTCAGATCAGCTCACATTTTTTTTGAAACAGTTCATTGAGCTCTAATTTTCTGATTTTGACCTCTGTCCTAAAATTAGATTCTTGGATCATTAAACCCCTAAAAGCTCAACAAGCTCTCCAAATAATTGAACAAGATAAAATTCCCTTTGTGAAAACAAGAACTATCTTTTTTTCACTAATGAATTTCCTGCGGTAAAAACAATAATGACAGTAACAAAATAGTCAAGAAAATGGCTTTCTGAAGACAAACCTCCACAGCTGCCAGTTACTTTTTTCTCTACCTTTTTCAAAATAGTTTAAATTTTTCTAAAACAGCTTGCTCAGAGCAGTGTGACTTCAATTTTCACTAAAAATAATACTGCAGCTTTCAAATCACTGGGAAGCTTCCTCACTTTAATCATCCTCCTTGTATGGGAAAGTTTGCTTTTTCCAAGGTTCACGATCCAAGTAATTGAGAACATCAGGCCCAGCAAGGCAAAAAACGTATAACTCTTCTGTGGAACTATTCACTCTGTCCACTTAAACATCAAGTTACTTAAGAATACCAAGTACATAATGACTTTTCAGGAATAATAGACCAAGTCTTCTGGTTTATAATGTAAAATTTTATAACACTTGAAGAAATTTCTAATTTTTACGGACAAGAACTTAACAATCTTTGTATGAAAAGTATGACATAGGGTCCAGTATCATTTCACCAACAATGGAGACTCTCTGTGAATGAATGAGGCTGAAGGCATCTCCCCTTATTAGCAGCTCTACATACTGAATATGAGCATATGTAAAATTTAGTTTTTAAAAAGAAAAACGTTGTAAACAAAATATGTGTTATCACTGTTTGTTTTCACAAACAAGTAGACCTTTTTATTCTCCGAGAATCTACACAGAAGAAAAAGGTATTATATCCCTATGAGTATTACAGAAATATATGTCTTTGTGTGACTGCAGAGGCAGAAAAGTTTACTAAAATTCACAAGTGTTGAAATAACACTGAAAAAAATATTCTTACTACTATCTTGGAAACAGATCATGAATTCAGAAATAAATTATTCAGGGAGGCATAAGACATAATTTCTCTTGAACAGTCAGTCAAGATATAGCCATGGTGAAAATGTTTGTGAGAAGCTAATTCGTAAAATGGGGCTGTCTTGGTTTGCTCTCTTTTTCTGGAAGGTAAATTGTTAAACATATCAAGATTGTATATGTATAGATTTGTTCATTTATTCTTTGTAAACAGCAATGTATTGAATATAAAATTTATTGAGAGTAGTTTATCAAGATGTACCTGGGAGATGTAGAAAATATCTTTTCTTTTTTTTTTTTAATAACCAAAAGAGTTACAGAAGCTGACAACATATTTTCAATTCCAACTGGCAGGTTTGTTTCAAGTAATGCATTTTATTACCCCTTGTGGACACTTCAGGGAGCTAGGGAAGTCTGCTTTTAGTGAAAAATGTACAGGGAAACAAAAAACCCCCACATTTCCATAAAAGAAAGAAATGGAAAAAAAGCATGCCCTGCTCTGTGGAATTAATGTGTCTGTCTGTATTTTACTGTCATGTCTATTTTTTTCCTAGATATTATCAGAAATAATTTTACCCTTAAAAGTAAAATCAATAATAAAGCAGGCATAATTGTTTGTAAATAGATTTTGCGTTTGAATTCTTCCTTCTAGCTTCACTTTTTTCACTTTTTTTTTTTTTAAAATCCCATAAGGAAACAAGAACACAAAAATACATAGTGTTTATTTTAACGCTGTATGCAAGGATCAGGTCCATGTTTCAGTCAGAAAGTTGCAGAATATGGAACTGATTTCCAGCATTGCAAGCAAGATTTGGGAAAGGTGAGAAAAAAAGAGTGGGATAGAGAGAGAGCCCTTCTGCACACATTCAGAATCCAGGCAATCACCAGCCTTTGATCCCTCACAGTCACAGGTCTCATTTTAACTCTCTTAACATGCAGAGATGTTTGAAAATGGACCATCTCCTGTTAGATGTGCTGCTTCCACCCCCCATAAGTCTCTGAATGATTAGAGAGCTTCTCTAGAAATACAGTGTCAGTAACTAGCTTTGTCATAAAAGCAAGATAGGATTTGCATCATATAATGAAAAATAGGAAAATAGGTTTGGTTTGCTAATGTTTTATCTTTTTTTTTTTCTCTTATGTGGCCATAGTGAAACATAAAATTAATGGGGGCTATCGTGGTTTAGGCCGGGCTGGCCAGTAAAGGAACAGACGCTCTCTTGAAACATCTCTCTCCCTTCCCAGAAAAGAAGGGAGAGAAAACAAGGGAGAGGGACTTATGGATAGAAAAAACCCTAAAACTACTTTGATGAAATCTTAATAATAAAAACAAAAGATAATTATATCCATAAGAAAATAATCAAATATATACTATATACATAAAACCACTTGAGCTCCTAGGATGACAATTGTGTCACTGGCAGGTACCGGAGAAGTCCCAGACTGGACACAGCAATGGATGGAAACTGGATTCAGGAACTGGATTCAGCAATGCACATATCAGGATCAAAGGCAAACAAACAGATTTCTCCTTAGACCCCAACCATTGAAGAAAGAGGATGACCCCTTTGATCCCTCAGCTTTTATACTGAGCATGAGGTAGATGGGATGGAATACCCTGTTGGTCAATTTTGGGTTACTTGTCCTGTCTGCTCCTCCCAACAGGTGTGACCCCTCTATGCTCTTCTGCTTGTAACCCTCCAATGGGGCAAATAACAAAGTCGGTTGGCCTTGGCTGTTATAGAAATAAGTATGAGCAAGAGCCTCTCTGTGTATCATTCATTGGTATTAACTATAAGCATCAAACCTTATTAATTGCAGAAGCAGACACAGTCTGAAAAATATGCTGTTACTTTCAGAGAGTGTTCTTATTTAGAAAAGACTTAACTGAAAAATAAAATTGCTGAAAAGAAAATTGGTTTTGTTCTACTTTAAACCAGGACAGGAGCCTACTAATTTGAAGCATCCTGAATGTTCATCTTCAAGAATACTGGAATCACAACATTTAGGATGAGGTTTTTGATTTACCAAGCAAAAACATGGACTATTTACATTAAAGCCCAGTATTGACATGAGAACAAACAGAAATATATGAAAAAAAAATTAACCTAGGGATCAGAAATTACCCATTTGTAGAACAATCAGCCTTTGGAAGAGCTCTTCATTTGGAACAGTAAGTGCTAAACATCTGACTAAGTTAGAATTGGAGCTTGCTGAGCTTGTGAACAGAAGTACATTGGCTAAACTAGGAAGTAACTGGTTTCTGGCATTGTTCACTTCTCATCATATGACATTTAATAATGCAATAGAGTATAGAGATTTTGAGTATTTCAAGTTCGGCAAACTGCCATCAAATCTAAAGCCATTTCAATATGATCCCACCTGTAGTCCTCATGTTTCTGCTATAAAATGTGTTCCCAGATATAGGCCTATAGCCCAACTTGCTTCAGAAATAATACTGTTTAACAGAAAAAGAGATTCAAACCGAAATAAATGGTCACAGGTTTTCAAGAGAGTAACTTATCACCAAGTAAATGGGTCTATGATGAATTTTAACCTTTCACGATTGATGAGGTAAGAGGATCACAAATCACACTTGTTGCCTGAGCGTTGTTGCACATCAGCTGAGGATATTTTTAGTCTGTTCTTGGACCAGCTCTTAAGAGGTGGGCAGACCTATCCCAACATTGAAGTGACTGACACTTTAAAGTACAGTGACACATTATTGAACAATTACTTAATGTGTCATTTCATAATCAACAAACACAATTTTCAGGTTCTTTGGTCCTTTTGCCATTCTTTGATGCTAGGTCAAGACCTTCCTTGTTTTGTTTACCATAATGCTCTCCTGCCCTCACTGCTCCTGCACAGTCACTTTCTGTGTTTCTAGATGATGTGTAGAACCACGCTACTCCATCGAAACAGAAGCGTTATCATGTCTGTCATGGGCAGTCAGCCCTCCTTTCACATTTCCTCATGATTGTTGCAGTTTTCAGTATGATTTAGTCCAGATTATGTTATTGCCAAGTTAGGTTTAATGCAAATGCTACATCTTCAATTACAAAGTCAACATCTTCTGAGTTACTTGTGACTTCATTTTCAGGGGTTAGAACCCAATCTGAACAACAGTGCTACCCACTGGCTCTGGAAAACATGTTGCAACAGGGTGCACTGGAAAAAAAACAAAAAAACTGGGATTACTCAGCAGTCAGAAACCATAAACATTTTACAAGACTAGATATTCAGTTTTCACATATATAGCTATTAGATGAGCAATCATTCCAGCAAAATTTACATCATTAAACTTCTTACAAAACCAACAGATTAACCAATCGTAAAGAAAAAAAAAACAGTAAGACATTTATACTGTCAATGGGGAACAAGATCAAGACTTTAAATTTTCATCTTCTTTTTATTTAATATATGTTTTCACTAAACCTTCAATTTCTGTTATCTTTGTTTCTGTTTGTGTCACCATACTAAGTATAGGTTTGGATTACATTTCTGCTTAATAGCCTTGACTCAGTTGTACCCAAGGCTTTGCTGTACAGTAAGAAACTCTAAAATGGCTGACTTTAAATGTGACATTTAAAGTAATGATACAAAAAACCCCAGCTGTTTCAGCTTCTCTATACTGTAGGAAGTTTTGTCAAATTAAAGAGTTAAGATTAATTAAAGAAATAGATATTGAAGAGACAAAGAGTTTGATGCCTTCAGACAAATCTTTAGAAGGGAAATCTAAGCATCTTTGAACTGCAGAACATCACAGCAAAATTCAGGCCCAATAAAGATGCCTGAGATTCTGCTCAGAAGCTTAGAAATACCAATGCTGGTTTTAATTTCTGATGTTTCCATCTGCTTTTTATGTTATTTTTGGCCATTTAAATTATTTGCATAATTACGATTATTGTGAAGCAGCCTAATGCAGTGATTTGATGTTATAAAATGTCACAGAGTTGGATTAATGATAGATTAGAAAAGTAAAATTTTGTATGTTTTTCAAAGGCTGAATACACCTCAGTATTTTACAGTGTCTTTACTCTTTGTTACGGTGAATCAAATAAGGGTTTCCATATAGCAACCGGACCTCTTGACAACCAAGTTTTGTAGATGTTTTCAGCAAATTGAAAGAACTTTTATTTACTTCAGATCAAATAAAAATTGGATTCAATTTCACTTTTCATGTGGTTGACACTAACACAAATAGAAAATAATTCAGCAAATGACTGAATTAAATAGTTGGCAAAATTAGATAAGGTTAATGATCTGTTTTAGCCTCACATTTAATGTGCCCACTGAGACTACTTTTCACAGAAATTTATTGGGCGTTTATTATACATACTGTAAGACATAAAACAAACTCATTAATAGCATACAAGAAAAAAGTTTTCTTTTTGAGCATTAAGCATAACTACTTCCAGCAACAGAAAATGCAAAAAATATTTGAAGGAAAAACAACGAGATCTCAGTTTTTTGAATAATATATTATTATTCATTTGCATAGATTATAGTTATGGGTTCTTGTTTGCATTTTAACAAATATGGATCCCACTAGAGCAATAAATAGTGACAAGTTTATTCACAAAGTGCAACTAAATTATGTTTATTATGGATTTTTTTATTTCTTGGAAATATGGGTTATAAAGATAAAATACATATATTTTCAGCAGCCAGTCTCAATTTATGGGCCTTTCCGTCACAAGGTACACCTCTATATATTTCCATGGATTTCATAAAAATTTTATAGATAATTTCTTGAAGTAAACGTTGAAATAATGCGTAGCACAACATCATTCACACTAATTTTTAGACTTTCTTTCTTAGTTGTTTATTATGACATATTTATACTGTCATTTAACTACCATTAAACTAGCTTAACATAATTGTAAAATGCAGCAATAATAGTGATGTATTTTAGCAACGAGTTTTTCTTGCCTTTTTTTTGTGAAATTGTCCAGATTCTTAATTGCTGCTAGCAGGAATACAGGATTTTAGTCTTCATCTACTTTACCATCCGCCTGAAAAAATTTTTGTCTTAATATTTTCTACCTGACTCTAATATTACCAAATACACTTGGACTTACTTAGCAGTCTTAGAAATGGATTGCCATAAAATCTGTATGGGGCACCAAAAATTTATACAAACATCCTCCTTCAATTCTATTATCTTGCTATTCAGTTTGCTCCTTTACATAACCCTCACAGTGCTGCTGACCTTTAGGATCACAAACACACACACACACATATATATACACATACATATGCATACATCATACATCTATGTATGTATACGTATGTATACAATATATATACACGCTTACATATATACGTATACATACGCACACACATATATACACACATATACTCATATATATATATATATGCTGACCAAAGATCATTCAGGAAAAAGACATGATAAAAGAGAGCACCTTTCTGAGAGTTAGTGACTGGGACTCCATAAAGTCCCAGTCACAAATTTCAGTTTCATGTTTGTGATTGGGACTTTCAATGGGCGCAAACTGAAACACAGGAAGTTCCCTCTGAACATTAGGAAACGCTTTTTTACTGTGAGGGTGACTGAGCACTGGCACAGGTTGCCTGGAGAGATTGTGGAGTTTCCATCCTTGAAGATATTCAAAAGCTGTCTGGACATGGTCCTGGGCAAGTGCCTCTAGGTGCAAGAGGGGTTGGACCAGATAACCTCCAGACCTCCCTTCCAATCTCAACCATTCTTTGATTGTCATAAAAGCCCATTTGATATCTAGTCTTAAAACAGGGTCTTCTTAACCTCTTGATTCCACAGTTCTCCACCTTATGTTTATATGTTGTGGGGTACCGTTGTCCTTCGGAGAGGGTTCAGATCAAAAGGCACTGTGGAGTTTTCCTACTGTCAGTCTCCTCCAGTGGTGTCTCCATCACAAAGACCACTGGTCCTATCAGGAGCCAGCACATCTGAACAGAAACAAAGATTACAACTGGGTTGGGTAAAGGCTTCAACAGTTTGGAAACTATTAAAAAATCCCTTTTCCTATGTCCTTTTCCTTGCTTTCTCTTATCTCACTTTCACTCTCCTAATCCAGTTTAAGAAGCTAGAGTTCATTTAAGGAATGATTCAAGAGCATTAATTAACCACTGTTTACATCCAGAACAAAACTCAGTTTAAAAAAATTAGACCCCCCTACATATAAACACAGACAAACATCGTAAACAAACACCTATTAACTCTATGGAAATGCATATCAAGCAGTCCAGCAAGATGAAGTAGTACCTCTGGGAATCTTCAGTTTAGTGACCAAGCACAAAGAGTAGGATAAATGATGAAATGACACATTCTGCAATGTTTCAGTTGGCTAAAAATCATGGTTATTGCCTACTCTTTTTAAATTAAATTTGTTTTATGATGGTGTTTATGAATAATAAAACAAGTACTAAAGATAAAGTCCATAAAAGAAATAATGTTTGGAACTTTGCTAATCTTCTCAGGCAGTGTCCAGTTTGCATTGATTTACAGTGTTTGTAATGCTCAGAAATCGCAAGCTCCATGTCATATGAATATTTGAATAAACTTGCCCCAAATAGATATTTTTTTTCTTTTAAATTAAAATATGAACCTGCTCAATACCTATCAGAAAATGAAACATAAAAGATCTATACCTGTCCACAAAAATCTCAGCAAGTATTGATTGGTTTTAAATACTTGGCCATATATTTGCTCTTTTCTTACTACTTTTTTTCTTATCATACCCATGAAACATTATTCTTAGCTATCCTGAAAAGTGTATTATGAGATGTGTAGTATAGTATTGGATGCTCTAACCGC
Source organism: Vanellus vanellus (assembly GCF_965231255.1). NCBI lineage: Eukaryota > Metazoa > Chordata > Aves > Charadriiformes > Charadriidae > Vanellus > Vanellus vanellus. The sequence goes on from NC_138906.1 coordinate 86,658,765, forward strand.
ACAATTATGGTGTGCAGATAATGTTGTGAAAAACTTCTCTACTCATTCGTCATCAATCTTTTATGTGGTAAACAGAGCGAATGAGCATATTTGTGATTCTTAATAGCGCACTATTGCTTTGTGTTTATGGAAAATATCCAACTTTGACTTGTGGATTTTGGAGCATGTGAACCAAACTTTTCTCTCAGTTGCAGGACTGTATGGGAGCACCCAGCCAAACTGGTTTCAGAGCACAGTAGGCGAGATGCAGGGAGTTGTCATCCAACTCAGCTTCATCTCCGCCTTGCCTTGTCTATGCAGAGGTAACCTGGGGGGAGCGGAACTGCAAGACAGCTCAGCCCGGGGTTATCTCAAGATGGCATATGAGAACCGAAACCAAATGGCCCTTAACAAACAAAATGCCCCGAGTCCCATCCCACCACTATTCCTGTGACTTTGAGCGCTAAACATCACAAATTGGCAACAGAGACTTGGCTATCACACCACCAGAGGTAAATATCCCAGATAGTATAATCCACTCAGGCATAATCCTGCACCCTCATGGAATCAGGAAATATAAACTGCAGGGTTTGGGGAGAAAAATGGGGAATCCTCCAACGATACAGCTGGCCTGTAGGATATCTGTCCCCTCCCTGTCCAGGACGCTGTACAGGGTAACTTCCCAGGGATGAGCGACCTTACCTGAGAGAGAGGGTAAGTGACTAAGAGACATACGTACGGTATATGGCATGCTATTAAGTTTCTGAATGGTGCATTCTTTTAAGGTATTAATATCTAGTGCGCTTGTGGTTTGTGTTGTTATCTGTCAGGGTCATTTGTAGTTTGCAATAGTGCATCCCGCTAATTTCTTCTAAACTGCAATAGTGTAATTGCCACTGTACACCTAGAACTTGCAATAGTGACATATTGGATCTGTGAGTGAAGTCCAAATAAACTGTTAATATGAACCCCTCAGTGAAGTCCTCTTTCCCGTTTTGTCACAAGGATGTTGTGTGAATGCCAAATAAATGAAAAGCTAAATGGCTTTAAACTCTCCAGAACGTGATCCTTCTCCCAAGCCTCACACCCATTCCCAGTTTTCTTACATCTTTATTTGAAATGATACAGTAAAATAGTATTTTCAGCTTTTCAACATAAATACAACCTGTCAATTTGAAGGGAACACTATGCACCTATAAATAATGCTCATTTTGGATATTTCTAAAGATAACTGGATAACATTTCAATCATCAAGAATTTTTCCATATTGTCTGTAATTCTGAGGGAGTGTACATGTAAACTCTGAGAGCTTTTCTGAATGTTGATGTCAGGTTGCCTAGGACATTGTGTTATCTTAACGCCGAATACAGATTCTATTATAGTTGCTGAGGTATGTCACACTGTTTTTACTATAAATAAATAAAGTATATAACACAGAAATCACGGAGAAAAGTGGAAACAAATTCTTTTGTTAGTAAGTATGAAGGAGAGAAGAAACTCTCTGCAACAAATTCAGGATCGGTCCTTTAGAGTTGTGCATATCTCCTTACACTGGAGTCAGAGAGTGGTATCTGACACATGATGAACATTGGTCCATGAGTAGCCTAGTTAAGCAGACATGGTCACTCATCATATAGAATGCAAACAAATGTGAGGAGGATTTTCAAAATCTGAAATCCAGGTATAATTATTCTAACCCCTTAGATCTATTACAGAAATACAAGCACACAATAATAATAAAAAAGGCATAATTTTCCACAATAATTTTCATAAATAGTATTGAATGAATACATAATATCGCAGTATACCTTGTGAATTATTAGTAATGTTTGATGGTCATAATTAGCCTAAAGATTGAAAAATCACACAAGGTTTGATTTTAACAACTAGTTTTCCAATAATAATATTCTGTGTTTTCAGAACAATGGTGACATTTTCAGGGTTTAATAAGTTACAATTTATTTTACTAGACATTGATGTCCACTGCTTTAAGTGGTTATTTTACTCCAGAAAATAGAGATCAAGAGCACATGAACACCCCAGGCTTTGTATTTAATCGGTGCCAGCTGTTCAGTTCCTTACTTTTCAAACTGACAAAACTGCACCAACTTCTCAGCTGATGGAAATCTGAAGAATTATCTTTACTTCAGTGAGGAATTATTAATCTACACCGCTTTAAGAGACGGACGCAATTTGCCATTTCTTTTTATATTTTTATGGTTCAACATTTGTAATGGAACTAAATGAGAGAGGAACCTCTGGAAGGCTTCCAATGAACATAAAAGGGAGGTTTAAATATTCACAAAGGACATCTTGTGGAGTGATGACTGGAAGTGATCAAGTATTACTTAGTCTTGTACCACCTTAAGAAACATTTCCTAATCTAGCTCTTACAACTGGTAAAGCTTATATTAATTTCCAAAAGTTACCTATAAATGTTTAACAAATCCTGGAAAAACAATAGTGTTTTTTTTCATGCAAATATTTGAATGTTGACAATAGTTACTCATGTTATTTGGTTGTCATTCTTTTCCTTAATTTGTTGATCAAAATTACTTACAAAGGAGATAAAAAATATAGACTATATATATAATTTTTTTTTCAGCTATAGAACAATTACATAGAAATGTGAAAATAAGCATGAAAATAAATATTTGATGTGAAATTTTTCTCAAAGGAAAAAGTGTAATTCATTATGCCATTGTAGTTCCTACTATAATAATAAAAAAAACCCTACAGTCTGATTCCTTTCAAAGAAAAGACAAAAATAAAAAAAAATGCATCCATTGGTGAACATATTAAGATCAAATATAGCAAGATCAAGGTAGAGCTCTGCTGTCCACTTAACATTTGAGAACATATAGCTATGCTGGCACCGTCTTCTAACTACATATTGTTCTGTGCTGCCTGTCTCAAAGGAAGTTTGCTTTTTTCAAATACCTTATCTTGGAAATTGTACAAGGTCATAGAGTTTTTCTTATGGTGAAGTACAAAATGAGTCAGAAAGTGATTATAAAGAGACAGCTCTGTATTAGCCAAAATCCTGTAATGGAACAAAATAATGGCTTGTACAAATGGAACAACATGGTGAATGATTCCCATATAGAGTCACATGTACTCAGTCTGTGTTGCAAGTGACAAATTTGAGTTCTTTCGAATGAGAAGACTCTTTCACGTTTTTTTGTGCAGTGAGATTATTTTTAGAAAGACAGAATCTATGAAGAGTGAATAGCCTTTCAAATGCTTCCTAGAGTCCTGACAGCTTTCAGTCCTGATATTTTTTCTCCTAGTTCTTTAAATGACTTGTCAGTTTCCTGGCTCTTGGCAGGTAGATGCTTATACACTCATCAGCGAGTTTTTGGCATCCCATTTCTCCCTGCCCTTGTCAATAATCACTCCCAAGCTTGGCAGATACTGCTGGTTTCTCCTTTACTCCTTTACTCCTGATTTACTCGCTTTATAATAGCTGTTCCCATTTCTGTGTCTGGAACATGTTGCATTTTTTTTTGGTGCTCTTCTCCACAGCACAGGAATCCTCTCTCCTCATGTCATTCCCTGCTAATGTCACTCCTCTTCTACTTTGCTCTAATGAGCTATTTAGTTTCCTGATGTGTTGTGACTGTCACTATCAATGTTTTCAGTGCTTACCAGTGTGCTGATTCCTTGAGACTCGCATGATCACGAGAACTCCGTTTTAAATATGAGTGGCTGACTGGTTGCAGAAGCAGATACATATTGTCTGTATCTTCAAATGTTCTGTAAGCTTAAATGTACCGATGTGCTGTTGGTCTTAAAAATTCAGTGACAGACACCACTTTCTATAAGCTAATAATTGTAATGGTCTTTGAAACAGACTGTGTGTTTACACAATTTTCCAAATTTCAGAAATGTTTACACCTCTCAAGGCACATAACAAAGAAAGCTTTTATTAGGGACTTCTGGTGTTTTAGAGCTTTTTAATTCTTTTAGGCAGGCCATTCTAAAATAGAAATTATAAGATATTAAATGTTACATTTATTAATTGAACTGGGGACTGGTGTGGTGTTTAAAAAAATAGATTGGGGAATCACAAAACTCAGTAGGGAAAGCAGATGTTTTTCACCTTGAGAAAGAACTCAAATGTGCTTGTCTGAACTCACAGAGTGATTGTTCCAGCCCTTCTAATAGAGCTTTCTTTTACAGGTAATTTAAAAACATATAAATTTTTCCATAAGGTATAATTATGAGCAAGGAGCAGTGTTTCCTTACCATCTAGTCTGAGAGCTGTTTTCTAAATCATCTTTAAACTTCAATCAGGCTCATTAGGTGAGAGTCCCCCACATGCAGGCTGTTATTATTGGAAATCAGAAGCAACTAACTGGTGCATCAGTTGTTTCATGAAAAAAGTAAGAGTAGAGGGCTTTAAATAGTAAAACTTCAGGAAAAGAGCTCGCTAAATATTGGTTGTAGCCCAGTTAATCTGTGTTACTGAGTTTCTCTCTCTAATGAAATGCTGTTCATTAAATGAATTGATTTGTGTTTTAAAAGCAGAAAATTAAGTCACTGAGCACCAGAAGTTTTAGATCAATTTTCCCAGATTCCTGTGTGGTGTATGAGGTCAGTGTATTATTATGGACTGCTAAAATTGAAAAATAGACTACCTACCATCAGATTGTTGAAGAGGAATTTAACAGGTAATTAGCTTGCTAAGTAAAACCTCTTACTGATGTGCTTCCCCATGATGTCTAATATTTATGTTTTGAGCTGATCTTCTAATAGTTCATTACGCTTTGTACAAAATAGTTTCTTTTGTATTTTTTATACTTGAATGATATGAATTCATGTATATGAACTTGAAGAAGCAATTTTCAGCTGTACACATCTGCAAAGTTTTTATAACTATTATTTAGGTATAGTCACTTGAATTGATGTGTTTTTCAAAAGTACTGAAGACCCAGTATTTCCATTTGAGTCAAGTACTTCTGTGGATCCTACATATCACTCACATACAGACTCTTATGTCACTCCTGAGGTCAAGTGATAAAGCCAGCACTTATTAAAACATCTATGAAAAATCCACCTGTTGTTTTACTATATCTGAAAAACAGAGAACTGAGCTGCTTTTATTTTTCATATGAATTTGTGAAAATACTTGGATAAAGTTTCCTTTTCTTTACATAGATTTTTCCAGGACAGGGAACATTCAGATCCTAAATTTGTGCTATCATTTGTTACTTGGGAGAAGAGACTGACACCCACTTTCTTACAACCTCCTTTCAGGTAGTTGAAGAGGGTGATAAGGTCTCCCTTCAGCCTCCTTTTCTCAAGGTTAAACAACCCCAGTTCCCTCAGCCACTCCTCATAAAACATGCTCTAGACCCTTCACCAGCTTTGTTGCCCTTCTCTGGACATGCTTGAGCACCTCAATGCCTTTCTGGTAGTGAGAGGCCAAAACCTGAGCACAGTATTTGAGGTGCGGCCTCACCAGTGCCAAGTACAGGGGGAAGATCACTTCACTAGTCCTGCTGGCCACACTGTCTCTGATACCAGCATGCCATTGGTCATCTTGGCCACCTGGGCATGCTGCCAGCTCATATCCAGCTGTCTGTCAACCAACACCCACAGGTCCTTTTCCACCAGGTAGCTTTCCAGCCACTCTTGCCCAAGCCTATAGTGCTTCATGGGGTTTATATGACCCAAGTGCAGGACTTGTTGAATCTTATACAATTGTCCTTGGCCCATCAGTCCAGCCTGTCCAGATCCCTCTTCAAAACCTTTCTGCCCTCAAGGAGATCAACACTCCAGCCTAACTTGGTGTTGCCTGCAAACTTACTGAGAGTATAAAACAATGTCTATTTTAAACCGTGCAGTAGCATAGGAAAGGTTTTGATTTTTTAATAAATGAAGCAGTTGGTGTTAAGTGTCCAGTGTCCACACTGTGTCCGTTCTGGGAAGCTTTACTTCAGACTACCTGGAGTTTCCTCTTGTGTACTGCATGCCCACTGCCATTGTAAATGTTAAATGTGACTCTGCAGCACATCCTTCAGTGTAGTTTCATCCAGTTACACACTCTGAGGTAACTCTGAGACATGGGCCAAAGTGCAGTAAGTGGGAAGCTGCACTTCTGGTGTGAAAAACAGTACTTAGTTGTACCAAGACTCATATTACGATTGTATTCATCTGGGTCCTTTGGATCTCAGAGGTTTACTTGATTGCTTGTTTCATCTGAGGATCTTCTTGGAAGCTCCCACTAAATTCCAATAATTCCAATCTCAATTGTTGGTGTTGCTTAATTAAAAAACAAAACAAAACAAAACAAAACAAAAACTTAGATCCCTGGGGTCATAAAAAAACGTGAGATCAATTTCAGGTTAAAATGTTCATAACTGTTTATTGTTTTCTTACTTCTTTAACATTCTGAGCCCTTTAAATCTGAAATACATGTTTACAAAAATATTCTCTTGTTGTGTGTTTCTCAACATTGCTATGATGCCATTTCTGAAGGGAACGTATATCTTCCACACTTGCATGAGCAGTAAAAGAAGCACATCTTCTCTATTGTGGCTTCACCCATGAGGGCTGTAAGCCAGATTTCATAATTCATGAAAAGGATGTCTTAGAGCTTATTTCTGGGAAGTATTGACTCAGCTATGCAGACTGGTTCGGGGCAGGTGTGAGGTTCCTGCTTGTCTGAATGTGAATCAGCTGCAGCCAAGAAGCCATTATTTTTGTCTGGCTCTGTGCCTAAACTAACACAGTTTCCTATCAAAAAAAAAAAAAAAAGACATAAACAAATAGAGCATGCAGTCAAAAGTTGACTCCAACTTCAATTACAAATACTAGTTATGAAAAAAATTCAATATATCATTTCTTACTGTGTTTCAAAGAGAACCACTATTTTGACTCACACAGAGTCAATATATTTCAAAATATTACTTTAATCAAACTATGTAAGTCCACACAAAATAGTTTCATCTATCTCTGTGTTCTTTCATTAGAAGTTCACAAAATGAACAGTGCTCACAGGAATCATTTGCTAAAATGCATTATCCTCTCTTCATTCTTTCCACAACCCAGAATTTTTATTATGTGTTGAATGTCTGCTGGCATTTAATACTCATTATCTGAAAGCAAATATCTTGAAGGATTTCAGAAGTGATCTTAATGACATCCTTAGACTTTAATGGAAGACAATGAATGTTCTAGCAACTATGTTGTGAAGGGCAAGCATATGAAAATATGTAGAATTTCTAAAATGCATTGACAGATTGATTGATGAGATATGATCAAATTGCTTGGGAGAACTGCAGAGAATACAGTGTCACTACCTGATAATAAATTGACTGGAAATACCAAAGGAAATGCAAGCCAAGCCTGCAATATTAGTCTAGTCAATGCCCACGTTTCTACTTTTATTGATTTTTAGAAATGATCATCTGTACCATCTTGGGCATGACTGTCAGCATGGGACTGAACCTGTTATCTGTGATAAGCTTTTGCTGAGGAAAACAATGATCTGAAAAATCTCTCAGTCACCTTTAATCACCATTTACTCTTCAGTTCCTACACAGGAAGGCATTAAGCCACAAGAGGTAGTTCAAGAACCACTTCAGCTGTGAGAAAAGCCTGCTTTTAAAGGTGAATTCCAAAACAATTTTTTTTCTCAGCCCTTTATGAGATGCCATGTTTCTTAGGTTGTTGTTATTTTGATTTTTTTTTTTTTTAATAATTTGGCTACTCTAGACTCTAATTTAATCAATGTAATAGTAAAAAGTTCTGATTTTTTTTCTGTAAGCAGTCAAACTATCTATTCAGTTCAATACCTCAAATATGGGGGTTGGAATGTTTTAATTCCTACAGACTTCATCAAATTTCATACAAGATGATTTTGCAGTGTTGCACTAATGCGGTTTTTAAACCAAAATCTCTGTGGTTTTCCTGATTATTGCTATTACTTTTATGACTAAATATTTCTATTAATCATACTGATTCTGCTGACACAAGCTGACAAAATTCACTTTAATCAGCCTTAATCTTTGCCAAGGTTCAGGGAGCAGGAGATCCATTCTGAAAACTAAGGAACTGTAACCAGCCCCTTAACAACCGACTTCCTCCTACACCGTGCTGTTCTATCAGAAGTTCAGTGAAGCAGAGTCTGAACTGATATCTGCAAAGAAAAGATTGTTTTTAAATCAAGTTAGAGTCAAGCAACGCTTGTATTTTACTCTGTGTAGGTTTTGGTTTTGAGTTTGCTCTGAATCCCACTTGGTTACATTTAACTTCCTAAATTGTCCCTTCCTAGATGTTTTCTTTTGTTCTGGAACCTGACAGCCTCACATACAAAAAGCTTACTGCAAGCAGAATAGAACAAATAATTTAAGAAAAACATAATCTATATCCTAGAGAAGGACCTGGGAAAATATATCTCTGGGAAGTGTTTAGAGGCAAGGGATAGAAACCCAGAGGCTACAGTGCTTGTTGAGGTATGGGTCCAGTAGCCTGATTCCAGGGCTTCTCCATAACATTAATTTCATTTTTTGTTCTTATTGAAGAAGGCATTCACAACTCAGCACAGCCTGTGGTTGTCAGCACATGCCATAGCTGTGGTAAGGTAGCCACTCTTAGAGCAAGTGAAATGCGAGTAGATGAAATGCCGCAACCTAGCTCCCCCTGATCTGTCCTGTTCCTCAGCCCAGGAAGGATACTGCTCTTGTATGGGGGAAAGGGTTGGAATTTTGTCACATTTACAAGCAATGTATCTTTTTTATTCAGTTTGTAGATTAATTATATCTTTAAATGTTGATCATGTTAATTCAGCACAGAGTAGGACTGTGTCCAGTATTCCCATAATAAAAACTTGTTTTAAGGTTTTATATTTCAGTCATTGAAATGCAATTAGGATGCAACCTGACATATATGAATTTCACTTTGGGAAGAATGGTTTACTTGTGCTGTGACTAAGGTGTGATTGGTTTCTTTTTCTAATTTTTTAGAGGTCCATAATTTTTTTTTCTTCAGATGGTTTCTCATTTGCAAACACAGACACACACAAGAAAATGTTACATTCTATTTCATAAGGAATATAAACCTTTCAGTACAGAATTTTGTTTTGTGTTTTTCATAGACAGAAATAACCCCCCTGATTTATTATATACTGCAAATATTTTTCCTTAGAATAAGGTTTCTTATTTTACTAAGGATCTTCAGATACAGTTCCACATTGTTAAATAGGTTCAAAAATCCAGGAAGTGTTAAAATGCTTTAATGAAATGTGGACCTAAAATAGATTTTAGTATCTCAATATTTTGAAGAGTGAGAACATATGATTATGGTCTCAAATTTAATTTGGCATATTTATTTTATAATGAAAAAATAATATATTTGTGTGTCTTTCTGACAAATAGTCAAGATGCTTTTTCAAGGGAAACACTGTCAAGATGCTTTTTTCCATACAGTCAAGTCCATTTTTTTTTCATTTTGATATGGACAGGAGACACTATTTGCAATGCCACTGCAGAGTTTGTGTGAATGAATGAACCGCAGATTACAAACATCACTAAATTCACAGCAGGTGAAACCAACCAGTCCTCTTTCGCACAGTAATTATTTTTGACTCTTACTTTACAAAGGGAAACTCACTAAAATAAATGAGATTGTATATGAACAAAGAATATACAAGAATATATTCTTGTATAGCCCAGAAGGCCAACCGTATCCTCGGCTGCATCAAAAGTGTGGCCAGCAGGTCAAGGGAGGTGATTCTGTCCCTCTACTCCACTCTTGTGAGACCCCACCTGGAGTACTGCATCCAGCTCTGGAGTCCCCAACATAAGAAGGACATGGAACTGCTGGAGCGTGTCCAGAGGAGAGCCACGAGGATGATCCGAGGGCTGGAGCACCTCCCCTACAAGGAGAGGCTGAAAGAGTTGGGGCTGTTCAGCCTGGGGAAGAGAAGGCTCCGGGGAGATCTTATTGCAGCCTTCCAGTACCTAAAGGGGGCCTACAGGAGAGCTGGGGAAGGACTTTTTACTAGGGCATGTAGCAACAGGATGAGGGGGAATGGCTTTAAACCAGAAAAGGGCTGATTCAGATTAAACATTAGGAAAAAATTTTTCACTTTGAGGGTGGTAAGGCACTGGAACAGGTTCCCCAGAGAGGTTGTTGAGTCCCCATGCCTGGAGGTGTTCAAGGCCAGGCTGGACGTGGTGTTGGGCAACCTGGTCTAGTGGAAGGTGTCCTTGCCTATGGCAGGGGGGTTGGAACTCGATGATCTTCAAGGTCCTTTCCAACCTAAACCATTCTATGATTCTATGAAAGAATAAGAAAAGCATTATTCTGACTAGGGAATGCGCCTTACTGAAGCTGATCTTGGAACATCAAAGCTGATCTTGGAAGACAGAATGACACATGCATATTGTTTTTTATTTCTTAATCTTCTTTTTTTTTTCTTTTTTTTTCCCAATGAAAGACTTGTAAGGTAGATTTTGTTGGAAAAAAAAACAAAAACAAAAAAATCCCACACCACCAAAAACCATTACTGCAGTTTCATTTTTATTTTTAATAGTTGAAGTTGAGCTTATGTTTGGTCAGCATTTTTGTAATTCTACTTGCAATATATTTTTCACTGATGACATGTGGTGTTTATATATATACATTAAACATTCTGCAAAGTGCGTGACTTTTCATTGTAAAGTGGGATTTGCTGATGAAAACAGAGCCTTCAAAGTTAGGCATCTAGAACTGCCGGAATTAAGTTTTGAAATTCTTAAAATTTCAAGCTATGTCTTGCCTGCTAAACATGATCAAGCTTTGCATTTTCTTTTAAAACCAAAAAAGTCTCTTACATACCTGAGTATAGTACATTCAGGTGAAACTTTTGTGGCTGCACTGGTTTTGGCTGGGATAGAGTTAATTTTTTTCATAGTAGCTTGCATGGGCCAATGTTTTGGATTTGTTCTGCATCAAACAGTGTTGATAACACAGGGATGTTATAGCCTTGCTGAGCCTTGCTCACACACCGCCAAGGCCTATTCTGCTTCTCACGCTGCCCCGTCAGCGAGTAGGCTGGGGGTGCACAAGGAGTTGGGAAGGGACACAGATAGCACAGCTGACCCCAACCGACCAAAGGAATATCCCACACCACATGATGTCATGCTCAGCAATAAATGCTGGGGGAGGAAGGATAAAGGGAGGGCATTCATTGTCATGGTGTTTGTCTTCCAAAATAACCGTTATGTATGATGAAGCCATGCTTTCCTGGAGATGGCTGAATACCTGCCTGCCAATAAGAAGCAGTGAATGAATTCCTTCTTTTGTTTTGCTTGCATGTGTGGCTTTTGCTTTATCTATTAAACTGCCTTTATCTCAGCCTATGAGTTTTCTCACTGTTACCCTTCCCATTCTCTCCCCCATTCCACTGCCATTGGAGTGAGTGAGTGGCTGCGTGGGGCTTAGCTGCTGGCTGGGATCAAACCACGACGGTGGTATACTGCCATTTCTAGAGCTGTAAAAGTATTTCCAATAAAAAAAATTTGTTCAGGTAGATTTCAGTGGGGAACATGCTTTTCTAAAGAGTGAAGGACTCACCAGAATAAATTTTTATACGTGCTCAGATAAATTAGACATGCTAAACCTGGTTAATTAAATGGGCTTTTATTCAGTTAAATATATATATTTTATTTAGACATTCAGCTTTTGAAACTTAGCTCTTACAGGACAATCCTGAGAATAAACTTCTAGAAAGCATAAAATGGCAAAGAGGTTGTATACATTACCAAAAAAATCCAATCTTCATCTTGTGTTTTAAAAATTATTTATTGATATTCCCATGCAACCTTGGAAACAGCTAACGTTATGTCAATATACATATATATGCAGATAACTGCAAAGTAAAAGTGTCAATATTTAGATATTCTGGAACACAGATGAGGATAGAATATGTGTAACTAGCATGTGTGTATGAAACATTTAATATGGCTATCAAACCTTTAAAATTAATAGTGAAAGTTACACTAGCAAACAGTAATTAACAAAATTTTATCCTTCCTTTATGCTTTGCATATCTTCTATCAGAAGAACTCCTCTTGCTAACAAGGAGGATATGTAACAGGTTAATTTTCAAGAATACACAGAGCTCATCAAAAAAGAAAACAAAAATACAGCTGTCAAGGTAAAGCAGAACCACTCTGGAACAGAAGCAGGATTCAGAAACAGCTGGTGCTTGTGTACTAGCTTGTGCTTCACAATCACACTTGTGATTCTCGTCTTAATTTTCTTCATAAAAAAGACAGAGCATCATAAGCTCTAACAGTTACAAAGAAAGCACTTGAAAAGAGTGTAAGAGATGCAGCTATCTGCAATATACCTGAATAGCAGTATAAGCAGTTTGTTTCACAAAAGCAGCGGGTTAATTCAGCTACTCAATAGCAGCAATTTAAATACCCAACTTGTCTACTGTTACCACTCCTTTAATTGGAAAAATTGTTAAATGGCAGAACTAACATGTATCAGCACTGCACTCTGTTTTGATGTTCTAAGCGGACCAGGGAAGGCCATTACCAAATGCTCACCCTGACTCTTCCTATGAAAGGAGAGAAGTCTTGTTGGCTTGCTAAAGCTCCACAGTCACCTATCAGCAGTAAACCCCCCAAAATTACATGAGGTTGTGCCCCAAATGTGACGGCTTTGCACTGTCTACAGTGGCCAGCTCCTGACTCTGGCCATCTTATCACTGACCACTTGTGTCTTGAGCAAAACTAAATAAACCTCCCACCTCACAATCTTAACCTTCAAGATAGAAGGAGACGCTTTAAACACTTGCCTAGTTATTCTAAAATGTTTTATTCATCAAGAAATACAATAATATCAAAGGAGATATACGCTCAGTTTTTGCTCACTATTGCTTGCCTCTTGTGATGAACGGAGGGGGCTCCCACTTACCTTATCGCCAGAATACAGACCTTTCTGCCACTAAGGGGCCTTTTTAGATCTAGTTAAGCAGCAAGCTTTGCATAAAAACTTATTAAATCCTAAAGGATAAGAAAAAAAAAACACCATCCATTGACTAGATAAATTTGATAGGAACTTCTGTAAAAATTGTCTGGTAGAAGTTTGTCACGTGTTTCAAGGAGCAATCAAATAACTCTGTAACCACAGAAAAAGCTATCTTCCCTGTGATTACCAGTGCATGTCAAATATGTTATTTCTAAACTTGATCAATGAGTCTCTATTGAATGTTTTTCTTGACAGGCTCAGCTGTGCCCTGCGGTGGGGCAGGGCAGCCCCGCCCCCCCCCCACAGGGGCCGCCCAGCACTGTCCACTGCTGCCACCCCCACTGGGGCACCTGCAACCGGTACAATCCATCGTTCTCACAATCAGTTATTTGTCAATATACCTGATGTTGGAAGTTGTGCATTGCCAGAGCTTCTATAATAGAATATTATTTTTTTTTTTACTAAAACACATGAGCACACCCACAAAGCTCAGCCCAGAGGACTGACTGGTGCTCAGTTTTGTACCCTGCTGACCCTCTTTCTGACTGTGAGAGGAATTGAAAACACTGAAATATGAGCAAAGTTTTCTTTACTTACTGCTCTTAAACCCACACATGAGAATTGCCTATAACTTTCCCCTCTCTCCCACTCTTCTTTTGTCCCTGTCTGAAGAGAAATCTGTTGTTCAGGAGATTTCTAACCCATGTTTCCAGGCTCAGGAGGATAGTGAGGACGATTTAGACTGTGAGGATGAATATGATTATCTAGTCCCTTACTTTAATCTAGATTATGAGTGTTTAATTTTCGCAAATTATTTCCTATTCCTATGCACATTTTAAGTGATGGGCTGTTAAGCATAGTGCAAAATATTTTGGTTCTGTATAATTTATCATGTTTTGTATTTTTACTGAAGTGGAAAGATACTAACTCAACAGATGAACTGGCTGTGCTTGTATTGGTAATGACAGTGACAGAAGAAAAATATGATTAGGAAACAAAGAAGAAGAAGGAAAATTAGCCTAATATTCATTATAGTTATCACAATTCGACATAATTATAACAAATATGCAAATCAGATTTATGTTACACCAAGTTTTCTTAGAGTTTATCATCTTTTGATAGTCTGTAAATCAGTTTGAACAGGTTAATAAAACTACCCCAAGAAAAGCAAAAACTAAACAACAACAGCAACGAAAAAAACCTGCCACCCAAACCACAAAATCCCCAGTCGTCATTCCCCTTCATGTATACATTCCCAACTTCAAACATGAAAAAGATAGGCAAATAAAAATAAACTTTTAGAGTAAAATCAAATCAATCTGGCAATGAAAATGTTTATTGAACCTTTCAGTAGACAATCTTTGATTTATTTTATTTTATTTTTTTTACAAACAGCATGTGGTTTATTGCATTTTACACAGGCTGAAAAACAACGGACAATACTATTTACTTGAGGCAAGCATGAGCTACTCCCTGATTGAAAAACAAGTTAAATTACAGTATCATCACTGAATTCTGTTATTCAGAATGGTCCCCAAACAATCTGATGTAAGCTGATCATAATAATGTGATAGGATAACTTGAAATATGATGGTGTATGATTATCTCATGTGATCAGATAAGAAAAACATATTAATTTTCTTTTCTCTTTTTGGCAGTTTGCTTGATTAAAATGACTGGAATTTTGTCTCCTTATCACTTTCAAGATGAACTGCCTCTGCAAATTGAAATGGTCAACAAGCATAAATCATGTAAGAGGAAAATGCTCTGAACTTTTCGGTTTCCAGTGTTGTATCTATGTAACTACCAAGTTTGCAACTAATGCCAATGAAGTTTTTATTGCAAAAAGCAAAAGCACTGTGGATGACATGCAATAAATACTTAAAGTAGACTCCCTGAGAAGTTTTTCATTATTCTTTCCAAGGAAGATTGAACTCTATGTACAGCTACTGGTAGCTTTATATTTTTATGGAAAGGCTGAAATGAAGGGCTAACTGGAAAGGGAATTGAACTCTTCCTGCACTTAATGAGACCTTCAAACTCTTGCTTTAGGATGGATAAAACTCGCTGTGTGCTTGTGCTGATCTATACCAGCAGCTGTAGATTTAGTGGCTGGTTACTCCAACCGGTGTTAGCGGAAGTAGGCAGAAAAAGAAATGTACAACTCTCCGAACTTCTTGTTTATACTCGTGGCATAAAGTAAATCTGGTAGAGTGTGTAATTAATGCCAGAAGTAAAACTTTCTGAGGATTGGAGACAGGAGGATTTTAATCGCTGACCATTTCTACCATTTCTACCACTTCTACTACTTCAGGCTTAGAATACAATTAATACTGGGGGATATCCTTACTCATACTTAGCAAGAGACAATATATTCTGGAATGGTTCCCGAAGTTACTTGTGATCCTTCTCTTAGCGTAGAACAGCACCCAGTCTATGTCCACACACCATGGCCCACATCTCCACCCCCATTTTTCTACTCCAGCTCTCAGGTTTGGAAAACTGTAATTACAGCCAGCCATTCGTGCACGTCTGTCCAGCAGCAAGGATTTGCTTGGTATTAACAAGACATGTTGGCTGTGGAAAGTAATTCAGTAGCGATGTAGCAACTTTGTAGGAGGGCCTCTTCAGCTCATTTTTGTCCTTGACTCTGAATGACAAAATCATCCCAGAACCCAGAGTTTTGGCTTTAAAGATCCTACCTTTTGTGGTTCACACACAGGCCAATTCTGAGACCCAGATGGTCACAGATTACCAGTGATACCATGGCTTTCTTCCAGTAAAAAACTTGGTCCAGATTTGTAGATCACAAAAATATTTGGTGAGCTGCCCCATACTTTTTCTTGTACATCTCACATTTGAAGCATCAGTTTGCCATCATTCTATCAGATCCAGCAGCAGTGAGTGAACAAACCTACTGACAAACATCTCAGCATACTGGGACCTGATTCTGTGCCACTAAAGCATCTTTTTTTTCTCTTTAGAAAGGTTTTACGCTATGAGGAATGCTATGAAATGAACGGAGATCACTGCTTAGGAAGGCAGGGAAAGAACAGCTAACATGGCACATGTCCACAGTACTGCTAAGGAAGGTTCTTACAAGTGGAGGGGTCTTTCACGCACCACAGTGTTGTCTGCCATCAGAATTAATCCCTTAGATGAGTTGGGCCCTGCAGTGTCAGATTTAGAAATGCAGAAAACCAAAAGTGTTCAAAATTAATGTGAACATTACTGTATATTTTCAATGGCCAAGTAAAGCATCTTCATCTGTGTTTCATCATTTTACACTGAGAAGCAGCTGAAACTATATGGGAGACTTAAAAATTTATTTTACCTACTAACTATGTTGTTTATATATGGTATTGCCTCTCTTATGATTATGCTCTGTTATGATTATGAGGCAGTAGAAGCAAATGAACACAAGAAAAATAAACTCCTTTTATGCCCACATACTTTGCAATGACCAGCAACAATGAAACCTAGAGAAAGTGTCATATTGAATGAACAGCTGTTTCAAAATATAATTGTCTCTAAAGGAAAAAAAATTAATAAGATACAAGCAGTTCTTTATGGAAGCAAATAATCAGTTTTTATGCCATCAGTTGTTAGCCATCCCTCGATATAGAAAGCTTAATTGTGCAGAGAAGTTTACACAAGCCTTTTAAAATAAGCTGTATTTGGTCAATAACATAAACATGGACGTATATATGCAAACACACACGTGTGGAAAGAAATTACTTCAGGTTAGAGTTGCCACAACAGAAAGCTAAGGATTCATCCAATCCTTAAGCAATGTGTTGGAAAATATTTGCTTGCTTTCTTTGTGGTTTATGATGTGTACTCTCTTCTGTTCTGTTAAAAAGATTGCTTCCTTGTGCTGTCCTGGTAGCTGCAGAGTCAGGTGTAAATATATGAAGGAGAGAGAACTAGCTTCTGAGAAAAACTGACAAATGTTTGTCCAGAGAAGTTTCCAGAGCATGAGGGTAGGACATAGAATCACAGAATCACAGAATAGTCAGGGTTGGAAGGGACCTCTGGAGATCATCTAGTCCAATCCCCCTGCCAGAGCAGGGTCACCTACAATAGGTTGCACAGGACGGCGTCCAGGCGGGTTTTGAACGTCTCCAGAGTGGGAGACTCCACAACCTCTCTGGGCAGCCTGTTCCAGTGCTATCCATGAAAAGAGGAGATTAAGGGTGTGAGAAACACAGCCGGCACTGACTTAACAGCGCAGAAGAGAACAGGAAAAGGCTCAGAACAGCAAGGTGGTCGAGAAAGGCATCAGAGGTAACACAATGAAAAAGACTCCCTGGGGACGCAGAAAGGTCTTTGTAATGTCTCCTGCAAACTAGAAAGTCTCCAAAAGGCTGCTTGCCTGCATGGGAACCTGTAAGAAAGAAAGTAATATTGATGATGGAAACACAGAGGGAGAAGAATGACCCTCCCTCACTGGGTCACTTTTGTTCAGGTGTCTTTTACACTGTGAAAGAGATTCTGCCAGCAGGATGTACACAATTTAAAGCATAGAATAATTATTTATTCATTAATACACTCAGTAGGAAGGTAGGATGACCATGTTACTACCCTAAGCATTAGCATAGTTGCTCTGAACCTCTCCCCACTACATCTTGCAGTCAGCTCTTCTGACTGGACTCTCAAGCCCTTCAAACCTCCAGCCTCCTCTCAACCCTAGATCCAACTCCTGGTCTTGGATTTTCCGTTACGAAACACTCACTAGCTCCCCATTAAGTCTGTCCTTTTCAGATGTTTTTTCCCATTTCTCTCATCAGATACTCGCTGCTTCCTCCCCCACCCCACACTCCAGACTTCCTTGTTCCCACTAATTAAAGATTATTTCCTTGAACCTTTTGGTGACTATGGGGGCTGATTTCCGTGAGGGTAGGAAGGGAAGATGCGGAGAGAAAAAGAACAGTTGTCTGATAGTGCCCTGCTCCTGACCATTCCTTCTGCAGCTGGGGCTCTAGAGCTTCCTAAGGACACGCTAATCAGGCTCTGAAAAATAGCCCCTGAGCTAAAGCGCAGGAGGTTTCTGATAATGTATAGTGTATTTAAGGCAGACAGGATGAGGGCTGCATTCGCTGTAAACACAGCTGTTGTGTACGTTACTTCTCTTGAAGAATGAAAATCTGGTCAATATGATTAGATGTTATCATGTCCTGGAAAATTGTACCTCTGATATGCATCATGAACATGAGCACAGCAATTCTCTTGCCCAAACACAGACATATAGTGCCAGTTTGGGTGCTCTAAATTATCTGAAAGACCCTCAGAGGGCTGGCAGATACATTCAAGAGAAGACCCATGTCCTGGTGGAGAACGAGCTATTTGTACAATACTTGTGCAGATGATACTCGTTAATATCTTCAGTGGCACTATGTTTAGGAAATTGAGCTGGCTAAAATATTCCCCAATGATCCCTGGCCTATGAACTACTGTTTGCATGGTTGAGCCTGCTGTAATCATTGACAATAAATTGTACTTCATGAATTTTTATCTGTCTGCTGGTTTACTTCTTGTAATGAATGGTATCCCAAATCTGTGTGTTGCTTAGTTGTGATTCAGGGGCTTCTATGGAATTTAGGTTTCCAAGTGATTTTTCTGCTACATTGACAAATTCCTCATAAATAAAAACATCTATTTATTTCTTTGCAAATCCTGAATAAGCAGATATTATTTATTTTTTTTTAACAAACATATCTCAAGGGATAAAAAGAAGAACATTTTACAGACAGACAAGTTACAATTCAGACTGAACTTTTAAAAGTGTATTGCAATGAAATGTGACAGGAATAAGCATAGGAGAAACATAATATGATGCAAAAGAAATAAAATAACCCAAGAAGACATAACAGAATCTCGCATGCATCTTCACTATTAGTATCATAAATTGTCTGTAGTGACCCCGTTATTGATTACACAGGAATAGGTGTGTTGACTGCATGAAGTCATACTACAGCTATAAATAGGAAGGAATTAGGGTCTTAAAACCATGGTTCTTTGTACATTTCTCCTATAGTGTTAGCTTAAACAACCCCTGTCCTGTGTCAGCATGACTATTGATATGATAGAACAGTTCAGGGAATTCATACAGTTGAAAAATATTGCTGCAAATAGGTGTCATTTTGCAGCTAGCCTAGTTACTGTTTCTCCAGTATCAATCAGTGCATGACTGCGCAAACAAATGTTCCTACAAAAGAGTTTTAAGAGAAGTCATGGCAGGAGGAACGAACAGATACAAGCAGGGAATCCTGAGCAGACTGGGGCAGCTTTTGCATCAAAAGTGAAACTATAGCCAAAAAGACTCATAGGACAAGAATAATTTTTCATTGGCACATATGAATGCATGTATTTTTTTCTTTTCTTAATGGAGGAAAAGGAGAAGAAAAAAAAGCCTTTTGCTGGTTTTCCTTTAATGTGCTGGAGGTTACAACGACCCTAGTTTGCTAAAAATCTATGAAGTTTTACACCAATGATTTGGACATTTGATCCTTTTTATTATATTTAATATGAGAATACAAATTTATGTACATTGATGATTGATCAATGAAATAAGCTACCCCCAAAGATGTTGTGAGATACATGTAAATAAGCAGGTATACTAAGAAGTTTTGGTGACAAAAAGTTTGAAGAGGAGTTCTTCACTAGCCCATTTTTCTTTTTTATCCTCCATTTGATTAAACCTTTGCATTTCATTTTACTGCAGTATCTCCCATGCTTGCTGGATCTTTTGGTATTACTCTTCCATTGTATCTCTGCAACTCAGTCACCTGCATCTCACCTTCATTCCCCTCACAGCTAACTTCCCACATGCTAACCCTCCTGTACAGGAGCTAGTTTTTCTGCACTAAAAATTGCTGACAAGATTATGAAAGAGGGAGGTCTGTTTTTAAGGAAAAAAAAAAAAAAAGGAAAGCAATATACCTCAGGTAGGGGCAGAGTTTTCAGTTGCTATCCTTTTTAAATGACTGTATTTGTCATTTGTGATATCTGATAAGCAGAAAGTGGAGGTGCAAATGTAGGCGGAGGAAAGCTACTCACTGCCTGGTAAGAGCACTCAACTCTCTTTTTAAAAACACCACCGTTTTAGAGCAGTTCTTTCTGAAGCTGGAAAGTGAAATTCTGGATTTCTGAAGTGCTCCTTTAGCTTCCTCATAGGAAGGGCAAATAAAGGACACATTGGTGGATCTTTACCTAATACCCTGGCCTCATGAATGAGGTTCTTGAGAGAATTGGATCTGCTCTTGCCATTGGAAACCTTTTGGCTGAGTGTCCAACTAACCAGCAGTTTTAAGAAGCCATTGTAATGATATAAATTACTGGAAGTATTTTTAAGATAGCATTTCTGGGAATACTCTCTCCAGGCAACAATTACATGCAGAGTTAGCAGTTGTACGAAATCACAAGGAAAGTCTGAGCTATTAACATATTTTCAGATTCCCATACCGTTCTGTGATTGGAGAAACAAAATTTGTTATTGCACTGTGTGAATGGATATGCAGGTAGCACAGGGCAACACTAAAAGGGGGATGACTGCAGTCACGCTTGATGAGAATAGTATCATCTTGATTCTTGGGAGCATTACTGTGTGGTTTAAGTAGCTAGATGGTTAGTTAAGGTTTCCTGAGGTTCTAAATCCACATTTTCCCTTGTAGCAAAATGCTTCAGTTAAAAATATAAGTATTTCAAAGAGAAAAATGTCTACTAAGCAATGTCTTTCAGTGAATGTAAAATTTTGGGGAAAATGCTATGCTCTGGATGGTCTTTCCAAATTCTGTCCTATTGTTTTACTTTGACTCAAAGCAAATGGAAGTTTTACAGACACCAGAGGCAAAAATGCGTATGAATACTGATGCATTCAAGTTTGGAAAATAAAATAAAATCGCAAAGCATTCTGGATTCTCTTTGAAAATAACCTGATGCTTTTGCTGACAAATATGTCTACCATCAAAACAAAACTGTATTTTAATTTTCCTGTATTATGGTATGCGAGATACCTTAAAGCAATGTTGCCCTTCATTCCTCCTCTTTGAAGCTGTAAGGGGGAAAAAAAGGGGGGAAAAATCTATAGTATGGATTGAAGCTTCAAAGATAAACGACAGCACTTACACCAAAGCTTCACCCAAAAACCAGGAATAAGCCTATTAGACAAGGTGGAGACTTGCAGTATGTGTCAGTGAAAGAAAGTGTGACTACACATCCTTAATTCCATTCATTAATTTATGACTGATTTCATTCATTAAACAATAATCCCAGTTTCCCATCTAAACACCATTTGTGATATATACCTTCCTTTTCTTAATTCTCTGGCAACTCAGTAGGTTACAGAGGAGGTCCATCTAGTCTGTTATCCTGTTTGTGACCCTTGTGAAGAACGAGTGCCTTATGGAAGAAGGAGAAACAGGCCAAACATCTAGTGACATTTCTCCAGTACACTTTACTGGCGTCTAGTGATTTGTGCCTGCGATTGCCTGAATTCTATGCGCCTTTTAGTGGTTTAATAATCCTTTCTCCCCACAGTCCCTGGGGTTTTGTGTGTTTTGTTGTTGTTTGGTTGGTTTGTCTTGTTTGGTTGGTTTTGATTCACCTTTTGAACCCTCACACAATTTTAGCTCCTTTTGCCTGACTGTGGCGACTTATTAGATGAAAGCAACCTCATTTGTTACAAGCCTTCCCTCCCACACTGCTTTGTTGTATCGTTCCACTGCAAGGATAATAAACATGTGCTTAAGAATACCATTGTATTTTTTTAACAGTACTATGAAAAGATCACATTGTGCTGTGGGAGTAGATAATTGAATAACTGCTCAGGTTCAAGTCTCTTTTCTGATTGGGCTTTATCTGATTCCACACAATTGCCATAGGCTCAGGCACAGGCACTTAGACGTCATGGTGTGATTCTCTGCAGCACCTATCTGAGACACAGAAGGTCATCTGCAACCTGGCATGCACAGAAATTTTCAAGCTATATTAAAGTACTTTACCTGCTCTGGGGACTACCACAGTACAGCAAGAATAAGATCAACCTTTGGGCAAAACAAAAGGCGACTTTAACTCTTAGTAGCAGTAGTCTTTATTCCCGTTTCCTCCAACCAGAAAAACTTTTTCACCAAGAATGATTCTGTATTTTCCTTTCCCTACTAATATGCCAGCTAACAAGATGAAATGAGTTGATGTCTGTGTAACTTTATATAAAAAATATGATTTTTATTAGAATGTGTATATGACTATATTTTCACAGCTAGCTCTGTTTTCTGGGTTTTTGCCTTTAGTGTTCTTTCCCTGAAAGCTTGGGATTTCAGAGAAGTCTAACTTTATACAGCCAGCTTGAATTTAGAGGTAGTGATAAATGTGCTTTAAGTCCTTTAGGATCCCGTGGAAAGGCAGAGCACAAAAATATTTTCTCAGATGTATTCAAAGGGATCATGAATGACCAGGTTAATTTGCGGAATATTGGATTTAGGAATTCAAAGGCACAATTTATCCCAAGATCTAGCTGCAAATGGAGGTAAATGGGGTACAGGGAAATATCCAAGGACTATGGAAAAGTTGCTTTTCTATTTATCTATTAACAAATGCCAAAAGTGAAAGCTATGGAGAAAAACGTGTTCATGAAGTTATATGGACCAATTTCTTTTTAAGTGCAGAATTCCCAGGGGATGAATACTAGGAATATTTGAGAACAGAAAGACCTAGAAATAGGTTGGTTCAGCCAAGCAAAGCACGGTTAGATTAGTACTGGCAAGCTAAAACTATAATATCTTGTATGTACTGCACATGCATTGACTGAAAAAAAAAAAAAAAGAAAAGAAAAAACAATCAGAATTTGTAACCTCAGTATTAGTTAGGTAGCTTTCTATACTCTCTTCATTTTGGTGGTGTCAGCGATGATATATTTTTTAAGGAAAACCCACTATTTTTTAAAGCAATAATCAATTTGCTGGAGACAGAAAAAAAAAGCTCCTTTTGTTTTGCAGGATTTTATGCCTGCCTGTCAAAGAAATATCAAAATGGGCTGGATGTGTCTGCTGGCATGTCAGTGACAGTGAAATGACAGTGCAGACACCTGCAGCCTATCTGTATGAGCAAGAAAAGGCTACGGCAACAAAGCCTCCTGAGGAATTTTTGAAAGCAAGCTCTGTTCCAGACAGAGCCAGGAACAAAATCAGGCTAAAGAAATACAGAAAAGCAACAAGGAAAGGACTCCTTGGCATACTGCAGTACATAACAATCCTGCCATAATACAGCAAATATGGAAAAAATAAATGCAAAAAGCAAGCTTCCAAATTTAGATTTCTAAATAATGTCATAAACAACCAGCACAGAAAGGGGACAAGAATACATCTTTCTGCCAGCTGAAGTATTTTTAGGTATGCTAACAGTGTGCTATGAAGGTTGCCCAAACGCACTGCTCTCTGAGCAACATACATTCTGCTGCTAAGCAAGAGAACTGTTGGATGGGAGTCTTCACATTGTTAGCAGTCAGCAGCCCTACAAATACAGGCCAAAAACATACTAAAAAACACAGAAACTTTGCGAATATTTTAGAACAGGAAATAGGGGCCTGTCGTGCAATGTGATTACTGGAATGTTTTCTGGCCTCAGTGCCAACATTTCAAGGGAATAAGTGATATCGAGCTATTCTTCTGCAATTTTCTTTTGAGTATTGGGCACTATATGTCAAAATTTAATTTTTGGAAATCTCATGCTCATTGTGAACCATTTGGACTTAATAACGGATGTTAGGCTAGCCTGTTGCATGCTGTTATTTTTTTTCAAATAACAGAGAGTTTGAATTAAGAGATAAACCTTTAAACTAAGGTAATTTATGCTGAACTGAGTTCCATTCTGTTACTTTTCCCATCTTCTACTCTGGGGCTGCAAAACATATCAGAACAAAGTTTGTCATGGACGAGCTGCTGAAATGACATTTTCTCTGTCCAAATAACCATAGGGTTCCAATTAGGGAACTTAATATAAATCAGTCATCCTTATAGCATGATAAGGAGTGTGTATGAAGTCTGTTTAGATCAGCAAACAGTGTCCTTAAACTTCTAATATACACACCAGATTACAAGCAGTGGGTAGAAAGACATAACCTTGTCATGTGTCAGTTATCAGTTTGACTTCTTACTGACACGTGTACAGAAAGGGCTGCCCGTGCTTGCGTAGAGGAGTTACCATATTTGCCTTCTGCCTTGCGTACATGTCTCACCTGTCCAGAGGGAATGCATCCACAATGCAACCTGAAAACACAAAGCAGGACGGCTGTGTTCAGTGTAGCTCAAACAAGGAAATGAAAGTAGTATCAGATCAGTTCATTCTGGTCATGTTGGGCGTTGCTCCTACTAGGCAAATTGAAACAAACCGCTGGTGCACTGCCAGGTATGGCTGTGCAAAGCACTCCCGTGGCTGTGCTTTTCACCACCTTGACACAGATTGGAAGGACAGCACAAGAGCTGATGGAGTGTCTGTGAGATCAGCTTAGGCAACCAGGAATTACACTGGTAATCAAAATTGTGGTTCCAGCATTGCAAATCAACTTTTAAGATAATTCTTGGTGTGAAAATAAATCCTGTGTACACACACAGCACTACGGGAGGACAGAGAGGCTAGTTTCCAGAGAAGTTGACCCAGCAGACAGTTCAATGTAGTTGGGTGGGTTTCAAAATAATTATAGACAAATCGAAACCTGATTGAAATTGCAATATTTTTTTCCTTGTCTCTCTCATAAGCTACTTATGCAAGACTGTTCATGAACAGCTGTTTGTAATAAAGATTACAGAGATCATGAATGCTGTAAGATTTTTATTTTTATTTACTTTTCCCTTCCCCTTTTCCCTATAGGTCATCATCCTTCTGACCACAGTACTCACAGGCTTGAATCAGAATTTCTACTGATACCAGTAGCAATTTTCTTCCTATGCCTCCATAATTTTGTAGGCTATTATTTCATTTTTATGCACTCAACCCATGATAATAAATTAGGACTGGATTTGTGAGGAATGCCACTGTTTCTTAATTTCTGAAAAATGCAGAATATTTTGCTAAGCTTCAGAGAAAATACATGCTGACTGGTATTTTTCAGTGGGACCCAGAGATGACTCAAAGGCTGTAGCCCATCCGCAAGATAGAGGCATCCACCTGGCTGTACGTTTTCTGGATAAGATTGAAGCAGGTGTTTGGAAAGCAGATTTTACCCTAAAAGCCAAATCTCTTTCCTTGTGAATGGCTTGGCAATGAGCTGAAAGTTGCAGGTGTAACAGGAGGGGGCATCACAGGTCTGAAGACACACCTCCTCCTCCTGTGCCTGCACAGCCCAGCACAGAGTCAAGTACTGCCTCTCCTCTCACACCGGAGAGGGGAGTCCAAAACTGAGACTCATCCCTCCCTGCTGTTGAGGTTGGACCAGTTTGTAAAACAGGTAGTGAGATGCTTCACTGCAGTTAGTCAGGCTTACTGCGCTGAAGAAAATCACATCTCATGGATAGTACTGCAGCTCAGGTGACTCAGAGACACTGAGAATGCTGGAAATGTGGGGCCATAACTCAGTACATAATCCTAGTCAGTACACAGTACATAATAATCCAATACATTTTGCATAGTACACAGTACATAGTATCTGTGTCTGTATATATAGAAAAAGATAGCTCAGGAAGCACAAGGATTTTGCTGCAAACATGAGGCCATTTAATAATCACCTCTTCCAGATAAGCCCTGTAGCTTCCTTAAGAAGCAATGAGCTGATTTTGGATGCCTGTCCACTAAAGGTAGGAGGTACAAAATTCATACCCTCACATTTGCAGAATGAATTGCATACATATATATTTACTATATATTCTATGATCAAAGACTCCCAGGCCCGTTAAGCGGTCAAATACAAACACACTTGTAAAATTAATTTTGAAAGTACAGATGTCAATGCTTTCATAAAATGTAAATATTTTCAACATTTGAAGTAAGATGAAGCCATATGTGACAGAAATTAGGGTAGGGTCTAGCAGAAGGTTTTCTAAGAGCTCAGAAATTAACTTAAGGAACAGACGTCACCTGTGTTCTCAGACACTTTGGTCATTGCAAATGCAGGTAAGATGTGAAATGCAACTAGTCAAGTGAGTTCTCAACAGCTCAGTATGTCTATAACGGAAGCAGATCTTTCTGATTTGTGACCCAGAAAAGAAAATGAGGATTTCTTGAGATTGCCCTTTGCAGTTTCAAGCTCTTCAGAGACTCTCTGACTTCCTCCTAGCTCTTCACTTTGCATGCAGTCAAGGAATAAAAACTATATGTGAATGAACAGACACCATTAGCCAACACTGTTCACGTGTTATCTTTCATACGTATTTAGAATGTCAAATGCCCCCCAGTGCCCATGATGAACGTAAATGTTATCAACTTCACAAATATGCCTATATCAAGTAAATCAAACAAAGAAAATTGTGACTGACTTGCAAAAAGAAGGCTATGCTCATATATTGGTGGAACTGTTGTCCATTAATTAGGCAAATTGAGCTCATGGATGTGATTGACTTATCCATTTATGTAGGTGTGAGTCATATGTTTTTTTTATTATGTTGAAGCAAAATGTATTATAATTTGTTTTCAAAGCAAGCTGAACCTTGCAGATTTAAGTCACAGAATCATAGAATCACTGAGGTTGGAAGGGACCTTTAAGATCATCAAGTCCAACCATTAACCTACCCTGACAAAACCACTTCTAAACCATGTCCTCAAGTACCACATCTACCCTTTTTTTAAACACCTCCAGGGATGGCAAATCCACCACTTCCCTGGGCATCCTATTCCAATGTTTAATAACCCTTTCAGTGAAATAAAAAAATTCCTAATATCCAATCTAAACCTCCCCTGACATAACTTAAACCCGTTTCTTCTTGTCCTATCACTTGTCACCAGGGAGAAGAGGTCAGCCCCCACCTCTCTACAACCTCCTTTCAGGTAGTTGTAGAGAGTGATAAGGTCTCCCCTCAGCCTCCTCTTCTCCAGGCTAAACAACCCCAGTTCCCTCAGTTGCTCTTCATAAGACTTGTCCTCCAGACCCCTCACCGGCTTTGTAGCCCTTCTCTGGACACGCTCCAACACCTTAGTTTCCTTCAATACAATAGATTCTGCTGGTTTTATAAAATAATAATAATATCGTGAGTGAAACTTGAAAGTTGGATCCCTGTATGGATATAAATTAAAGAGTATTCACTAAAACCTGTTTGAAACAAGCTTGCTACACTTTTCCCAAATGTTGCTGTAAGTAAATTTTTTAACAGAGTGAATGTGTATCTCCTGTACTAACATGACTGCTGTGTTTCTGCTTTCCAACATTGCCTAGCCTCTCATTTATAAGGGTAATATAAGGTGTTTTTTCTTCTTTTTTTTGAAGATTAGGAATATAAATCTGATTTTTTTTTTCTTTGCAGATTAAGAACATAATCAGGGCTCATTTTAGCTAGCAGCGATAAGCCAAGGGGAAAAAGGGATGAATGCTGCTTTTTTTTTTTAAACTACAATCTGTATCTTGTGTTGATAGTATGCTTTGTGACATTTCCTTGGCCATCTGTACACCATAATTATCTTTCCTTCCTACAGCATTTTTCCCCTGCTTTTTTCCTCTCCTTTCTCCTCCCCTCACCAGTCCCACACCCACAATATAGAAAATCTCTTCTAGAGCTAACATTTCAGATTCTTCATTTGTCATTTTGTATAAGATTAGATTTCATGGTCTACCCAGGTAGGCCTACAGGAATATAGTGATAAAGAATGGTTCTACTAGAGGGTACCTACTTTGTTCTATTCTTTCCTCTCTGATTGCAACAAGAAAACAAATTACTTTCAGTGACATTTTAAAATATATAATTTAGTCCTGTAAAAACAATGGCATATGTTTACTTCAGAAAATACAAATACACTGTAAGATATATATATTTTCTAGATAAACATCAAAATACTTAATTTTAAGTTTGTGATAAAATTCTAAGTATTATTAAAATATCCTTAAGAAAAAATAAAATAATGAAAACAATGGCCTTAAGGGTCTTTAAGGATTGGGATCTAAATATGGTGACAAATGGGCACTAAGAAGGGCTAAGAACATTTCCTTTGTGTCTTTTGAAGCAGGTTGTTTGGAAGTGATGCATCCCATTGCATCCAGCAAGACATAAACTGGTCATCTTACATGTCTTCACACTGCTATGCTGAGTAGTACAGCAAAAAGAATAAAAGTTTACTGTATCTTATTATGTACTGTAACTTTTCAGATTGCATATAATAATAATAAAAAAAAATTATCCTGGTTTTCTATAGAACTAAAAGTAGTGTAATTATTCTGTGTGTTTGTCTGATTGTCCATCTACTTCAAATACTTTTTGAATCTGTTATCTAATTGGACAAATCTGAGAGAACAATGGGTCTTAAGCATGATGATTTAGTCTATTTTATACAAAAATCCTTGAATGGTCGTTGAGAGAAAAGCCCAGAACCAGTGCTTTCATGAAAACAAGGACATGTTTGTTCCAGTGACTTCAGAACACTCATATCAGACTTCTTTCTAATTATGCAATACATCTTCCAATGTTTGTCTTCTTCCTTGTAACCAATGAGTCTCACACTGTCTGCTAATTACAGTAAAATTCCTTTAGTTCTCTGAAATATCAGATATTGAGACCATTTCAAAGCATGAGGGTCTGACAGCATGTATAGACTTACAATTTTAGATTACCTTAATAAATTTTTAATGCTATAAATGTACTGAAAATGTGAGATTATGTGTATCTAAGATGAAAATTTATTACTTTCCTACATAAGTACTAGCTATAATCTTATATAACATTTACATGTACAGGTGCAATCATTACCTTGCAAGCGCAAGGTCCTGCACCTGGGGAGGAAGAATGCTAGGCACCAGTATAGGTTAGGGGCGGACCTGCTGGGAAGTAGCTCGGAGGAGAAGGATCTGGGGGTTGTGGTAGACAGTAAATTATCCATGGCCCAGCAATGTGCCCTTGTCGCCAAAAAGGCCAATGGAATCCTGGGCTGCATAGGGAAGAGTGTGGCCAGTAGGTCGAAGGACGTCATTCTCCACCTCTACTCTGCACTGGTGAGGCCACAACTGGAATACTGTGTCCAGTTTTGGGCTCCCCAGTTCAAGAGGGACAGGGAACTGCTGGAGTGAGTCCAGCGAAGGGCAACTAAGATGATTAAGGGCTTGGAGCATCTGCCTTATGAGGAAAGGCTGAGAGAGCTGGGACTCTTTAGCCTGGAGAAGAGAAGGCTGAGGGGAGACCTTATTACGGCATACAAGTATCTAAAGGGTGGGTTGAAGGAGGATGGAGCCAGGCTCTTTTCAATGGTTCCAAGTAACAGGACGAGGGGTAATGGGCACAAGTTAGAACACAGGAAGTTCTGTTCAAATACATGGAAACACTTCTTTACGGTGAGGGTGACAGAGCACTGGCACAGGCTGCCCAGAGAGGTTGTGGAGTCCCCTTCTCTGGAGATTTTCAAGACCCGCCTGGATGCAGTCCTGAGTAATGTGCTCTGGGCAATCCTGCTTTAGCAGGGGAGCTGGACTAGATGATCTCTAGAGGTCCCTTCCAACTCTGAAAATTCCGTGATTCTGTGATTCTGTGATCATGTAATTTAAAGTAAATGAATTGAAGATGAATATTCTTGTCAAATATGTTAGAGCATAAGTGACTGTGGATGACTTGATCCTTGATATTGTTTAGAATAAAATATAGTATTTCGGTTAGAAGGGACATACAACGATCATCTAGTCCAACTGCCTGACCACTTCAAGGCTAATCAAAAGTAGAAACATGTTATTAAGGTCATTATCCAAATACCTCTTCAACACTGACAGGCTTGGGGCATCGACTGCCTCTTTAGGAAGCCTGTTCCAGTGTTTGACCACCCTCTCGGTAAAGAACTGCTACCTCATGTCCAGTTTCCCCTGACGGACGCAGCTTTGAACCATTCCCACACATCCTATCACTGGATACCAGGGAGAAGAGATCAGCACCTCCCTCTCCACTTCCCCTCTTCAGGAAGCGGTAGAGAGCAATGAGGTCATCCCTCAGCGAAAAAGCATTTGTGTACTTTAAGAAGTGTAGATACAGGTTTAGGTTTGTGTGCTGTGGGTGTTATAATCTACAGTTCTGTAATTCTTACAGGCTACATATCAACACTGAAAAGAAGCTGACCAGAGTTATGCCTTGTGAAGTTCAGATGCCAGGGCACCTATAAACAGTTCATAACTGGGATCTTTTCTTAAAATAGCAATAGAATCCACTTCTTATCCTGAGCCTTTAAATTTTATTTCACAAGTGCAACCAAATCACAGAGCATTCCTGTTGGCATCAGTAACAGCAGACATACATTTCACAACTGAAGGCTCTGTTGGTGGTTCAGGTGGACATAAGTAAATATTTTACAGTATTTGAAATTTTGCTTTATTGCTCACTTGACCAGCACTCAGAAATGTTCTTTTTACCTTGTGAAGGAAGTTAAGAAGAGGCAGTTTACATGTCTTTTGCACAAATAGCTCCCAGACATAATCTTGATGAGAGTAATTTGCTTAGAAATATTTTTTCATAAGCACTAAAAATAGAGGCACATTTATCACATTGGGATACCAAACACCTAGAACAAGGACATGTTTTTGACAGTGGTCTTAAAAGGGCTAAAAGTTGTTAAATTTTGTATACATTGTAAGTTTCAATGCAGGGCCAGAAACAATGCAAAACCTGTGGATCCCTTGAAATGAATGAACTGGCACTAACAGAAGAAACAAATTGATTTCTATTCTGCTGCCTGTGCCATTGGAAGATATTTGTTAATAATTGATATTATCCTTTGTGCTCTACTTCTTGCTTTGTTGCTGTGGGTTTTTTTATCTGTTTTTTTGTTAGTTAGTTAGTTAGTTAGTTTGTTTGTTTGTTTATTTTTTTCTAGACAGCTTGAATATGTCATTTCCAGGCTTCCAGTGCTATTCTTCTACCATTTGGCGTTAGAAGCACAACCTTTACATTCACATATATAAAAGCCAATGCTCTGGTAAGCAGAACTTGTAAGACTTGTCTATACTGTGTCTTGAGAGTCGGCTCAAGAGCAAAGAGTAGTAGATTTGTCCTCCATGCCAACAGCACACCGGGGAGTGCAGCCCAAGCGCAATTGAGGTGACCCCTGTTGCAAAGGGAGTACCAGCTGTCTGAGCATATGCATCAGCTCAATCATTGCCAGGCTGTTAAAATGCTGCCACAGACCTTGAGCCAGACTATTCATGAGAAACCTGGATGCATTTTTGAAGACTTAATTGTAGATCTTTGAGCAATGCTTAGAAGTTCAAGTCTTGCACTGAGATTCCACCATGCTAGGAATTGGTGTGATTAGAAACCAAATGGGGGACTCTGTCCTGAGATTAGTTCCTCTAATAATAAACGTAAACTAATTTTGGGATTCGAACCTGGACACATAAGAAGGTTTTCACCTCCTTGCAATGCAACATTTAAAATTTGAGCAAGATTGATCATTACCAGGCTGGCCACATCTGATTTTAAAATTCATTAAGAATTTAATTGTTGTTACTTTTATCTCTGTCTAGGTCATCACAAAAAATAAAATAACCAAATAAGCAGACACTGTGTTTGTGTTTCTTTCATGAAATACTTCTGTTACATTATATTCGTTCTTTTGCTACATTCTTTTTGAATTAAATATTTTGCATTTCTGGGGCTGATATTTTGATCATTTGATTTCCAACTAGTGCTTGGGATTAACAGTGTGCAAGATATCATGAGATCCTCCATTGGAGAGTAAGCCCTGGGATACACCATCTTGTCAGTCACTGACACTGTGCAAAGAGTGCCTAGACACTTCTAGAGCAAGCCCCTTGCAAGATAACACTTTTGCCTAGGTTAGAGAGGAGTCCAACGCGGTAAGCAGGTCCTGCTTCTCCCGCTGTTTTCTGTTAGAGTGGCAGCAGGTATCACAGTGTTTTCAGTACCAGAAATATTTATCACTTTCCTTTCTGCGATAATAGCTTTCATTCTAACAAAAAGAAACACTTCTAGCCTTCATGGTCATAGCAAAAGCTTGAAACGTTGGATTCAAAAAGGATGAACTTTTGAGGACAAATGATAAAGAAACTAACAATTATTTTTAAAAGATTCCGATATAATTTGATGTGGTCAGGCTTCTTTCATAAAAAATGAATGCATGTAATTAATTAATGGAATCATAGAATATTGCAAGTTGGAAGGGACCCATAAGGATCAAATTCCATCAGTATAATGATTAAAGGAAAATTAAAGGCAGATAAGATCTTGTCCTACCTATGCTCTAGACCAACCAAAAAGCCAGCTGTTTTACAGGGTCTTGTGCCAGGAACTAAGAAACATTGTATAAGCTTGGGCATACTATGTCCTGTGCTTGGCTGTATGCTTGATCTTGTACTAACACGGTTCCATCATTTTTTGACTATGAAAAGCTATCGATAGTGTCCATACATGCTGTCTGTTGAATGAGGGAACCTCGAAAAGGGAAGTTTTCAAAAAGATGTGGAGCAAAAAAGGGATGAGTTTCTATTTGTCCCTTTTACGTTGTATAGATAATTCTAGATTCTAAACTAACTGTCTTTTTCTGGTTTTGTTTTTTTTTTTTTTTTTTTTTTTTTCCCCTCCTATTTTAGGTAGAGCTTATTGTATTAGGTGAAAACCAATGCAACTTGTCATTCCACTTCTGTCTTCAGTTGCACACAAAG
Source organism: Vanellus vanellus (assembly GCF_965231255.1). Classification (NCBI taxonomy): domain Eukaryota; kingdom Metazoa; phylum Chordata; class Aves; order Charadriiformes; family Charadriidae; genus Vanellus; species Vanellus vanellus. Next base: position 86,691,502 of record NC_138906.1, read on the forward strand.
GCATCCACACATTGCATATGTTTAATGTTTATTTAAAATTTCAATAAATCTACTCAATATCAAGTAATCCTGTCTAGAAAAGATATTATGTTTCGACAGCAAAATTCATGTTATTATAAAAATATAAAATTAAACCCAACATTTTAAATAAAATCATAACAGCAGGATGATAGTAAATATACTACAAATATGGTATTATAATGCCTGAGGATTTTTTTTTTTTTCATATGCAGAATACTTTTTCTTCTCGGAATTTCGTGCTGTCAGTTAGGCTGGAGTTCAATTTCTTCTCTTTTCTTTCCGTTTTAGCTTTTCCTTTTCTCTTTTTTTTTTTTTTCTTTTTGGTATTTCTGGAAAAAAAGATTTATGGATAATATAATTCGTTCAGTGCTTCTATGTATTCCTAACAACTGGGTTAATAGTTGCAACTACTAGTCTGAGACCAAACATTTATATCTAAGGGATCATGAAACAGAGCACTGTGGCTTTGGCAATTCTATAAACAAGGGAATAAAACAAGTGATTATCACCTACTTATTTGGAAATATTACAGTCAACAGAAAAAAAAAGGGGGGGGGGTTAAGGTATGAGTCATCTGACTATTTTAGATATTTCCTTTAGGATGAGATGAACTTGCCCTAGAAGTGTCTTTCTCATTCCACTGGCAATAACAAAGCCTGAGATGATGAACTTAGATAGAAACCTTTGCGTTGAGAAATTTGCCATATCTAAATAAGGTCATATTTAATCTTGTTGTAGAAAGCTGACTGTTTTTGAGTTTCTGGGCTTTACTGTTTCTGCACCTTGCCGTGATGCTAGTGTAAGGGCTGCTAAGAAAGATGGGGGAGCCCTTTAGTAAGGATGTGTACAGAAATATTAAATGCAAATTACCCTGATTTTTAATATGTTTTGCCATAAAAATGTTAAAATTATCTATGGTTGAGATTTTTAAATATATATTGGAATATCTTTCAATATATATATTTTTATAAATATATACTGAAACTATATAAATATATAGTTGCTGAATTGGCAAATATACAGTTTTAGTTTAATAACAAAAATTAATTATGTGCTTTACCTTCCTGATGAAATGTGGAACACTATGAAAGATATTGTAATCTTTTCTCTTCTTATGCTTGACAGTTCAAAAGATTTCTTTTGTTATGATAATTGGATTGATGCATAACTGTTTGATATGTATAATTTGTATTACTTTGTTTTTACTAATTGGTTCCTGATTCATTCTCATTCTATTTTTGTAATTTGAATAGATACTGAGTTACATAATGGTTACTCACGCCAGTGCTTGCAAATTACTCTGGAAATTGAGCTCATTGTTTGGCAATTGATTAAATGCTTTTATCTGTTTCTGTATCTCAGCTTCTCCTTTTTATTTTATCCAGCTATGAATTACTATTGCTTCTTCCATATGTTCTTCTCAGCGAATGATTTATTTATTCTATTTGTTAATTTTTTCCATAGCATAAATACTCAGCACTCACATACCATGAACACCAGATGCTTACATTTTTTTTGTTGTTTTCTTTTTTATATAGATTTAGTGACTGTATTTCTGCTTTTTTCCCCCTCATATTGATACATATAAACATTTCAAGGCTGAAAGTAATTGTGGAACACCATATGGTATAACCATGTTAGAGAAATAATATCTGATCATCTCCTTTTTATAGTGCTGAATATTTGAAGTTCAATGGAAATTATAGTGTTAATTATACACCATGAAGGAGAAGGAGTTCACCCTTAATTTTTGAGTATATCAGATGTTATTAAACAAATCGCTGGCACAAATTTTGCCTGCTTATTGGCCAAACAGTATTTAGTTTTCCCAGGAGACCGTAATAATGTTCATGATAGGGGAGTAACTTCCATCTGCTAAGGACAAGGTTTTAGCTTTGAATGATGTTCTCCCAGAGGTGTCTTCTCAAATAGTTTTACTTGCAAATTATTTGTGTCGATGGAATGCCTATTCCCTAGCCAGGAGTGGGGGGCTTCCTGTGCTGCATACACAACGTGAAAGGTCTCTAACCCAAAAACTTAGAATACAGACTATGGCACAGCTGACACATTATCTCAGGAGAGATTCATAGAAATTCTAAATCAATTTTGGGGTTCAAGTTCATTTGCAAGGTTACTATCTACTAGCAATACATATTATTGAGTGTTTTGTTTATGACAGGAATGTGATAAAATGTAATTAAAGTTCTCATGTTTATAGCAATCTTGAAGCACCTAAAAACACCTAAATGTTGTACTGCTTTTCAGTGATGGTCTTTGGTAGTAAATAGTTAAGGAAGAATAAAGAGTATATTAAGTGATATAAAACTCTTCGAAATGTAGATGTTCTCCTAGGCTGTAGTACATTGTCCTCATCTTCCCCCCCTCCTAGAAAATAAAGGTACATGGAGTTGGGTCAGGGTAGGGGGTGAAGGAGGGAAAGGGAAGAGAGGGCTCTTCCCTTAATTTATGAGTGCAACTCACGGTATTATTTCAGTAAATATTTGGTGTCATAAAAAATTGTTGACTTACAAGCTGCAACAAAATTATTTCATATGAGTGTTTAAAGAATTTTGGTTAATACATTACATCTTCATCCAGCTTCAGTTTTGTCAAATTCTCTGTTCTATGCAGAGTCATTACTCACTGTACTAATCTGACAGAGAATGTAACTTCCAAAGCCTGAGGTGACAGTATTTCAGACAAAGCAGCCAAATTTTTTCCTCATATCTTTTTATTTGGTGTTCTGATAGGAACATAATATGCTATGGAATAGGTGAGTTGCCTATCTATCTAGTCTATAGTCAGACAACAGCAAATATTACATGCATCAAAGAGTAAATTCTAGATAATGTATGAAACAACAGAAAAATATTTGGTCTTAATGTCATTCCTTAAATGTAGAATATTGATAGGGATTTTGTTTTATTTTCTTCTATTTTTTTATTAGCTGTCATAATGTTTGAGAATAAATGAAACAAATGATTCTATGAAGCTTTTCTCATGCTCACAAAAATCTTCAGTGGCATTGAATGATGAATCTAACACCTCAGAAAACTAGGACTAAATATTCATTATTCTTGAAACATAATAAAGTTCAGTTACCTCTGATGTTTTCCTTTTTTTCCTTTTTCTTTTTCCTTTTTTTTTTTTTTCCTGTGGTTGGACCTGGCATAGAATTCTTTGTTTTGGGTGTTGAGAAAGGATCTGGATTTGGTACAGCAAAGGGCTACTAAGATTGGAGCATCTTTCTTACAAGGAAAGGCTTAGACACTTGGGTCTTTTTCGTCTGGAGAAAAGAAGACTGAGAGGGGTTCTTATCAATGCTTATAAATACTTAAAGGGAGCATGCCAGGTGGATGGGAACAGTCTTTTTTCAGTGGTACCCAGTGATAGGACAAGAGGTAATGGGCACAAAATTGAACATAGGATGTTCCACATAAATGTGAGGAGGAGCTGCTTTACTTTGAGGGTGGCAGAGCACCAGTACAGGCTGCCCAGAGAGGTGATGGAGTCTCCAACTCTGCAGACATTCAAAACCCAGCTGGATGCCATCCAGTGCAACCTGCTGTAGGTGAACCTGGTTTGGCAGGGGGGTTGGACAGATGATCTCCAGAGGTCCCTTCCAACCCTCACCATTCTGTGATTCTGTGACTCCGTGATTTCAATAAATCTATTTTTCTTATTGAACCCTATCCAGTCTTCATCTGTTGGTACGACAGAAAGTTGTTATAGGAATAGACAACAGAAAACTGGTAATGAAACCATGAAGTCCAGTATTTAATCTGAACTGTAACTTCCAGAGGTTAGGATAAGACTTGAGCAACTTCTTATTTCTGTTCTCTAGATATGTTCTGTGGGCCACTGTGAGTAACTGGATGTTGGGCTAAAATGCACTTTTGGTTCTGCAGTTCTTACGATAATATGTAGAAAAGTAGACTCATCTTTAAAATTATACTAATGAATGAAATTGAGATCTGTGACTTTATTATGGAATAAGCAGAAATTGTGACATTTTTAGAAGAATACTGCAGTAGAAAAGTCCAACTGTAATGGATTTGTTTGTTTGTTTGTGTGTGTGTTTTCTTATTCAACACAAATAATCATATTCTTTTCAAAATGAACATGCTTAGATAACAGAGGAAATAAGGAACTCCATACTAACCTACACAGACTGTGAAACATCTGGGGCAGGGGACACCTCTTTTCAACATCAGTGCTTAAGATGGTGTTTCTTCATCGAGGAATTCCTCCATGTAATAACATTCATGTAACAACAATTCCTGTGTGTAACAGCAACAGCCATGACAATTCTATTTTTAGCATATTGCTCATCAAAATTTGCCACCTTTTGCATAGAAGTTTTCTACAACAGTCTTGGACTCATACTAGTTAATACTGGATGCTCAAAGGTTACTTAAGTTAGGAGCTCAGTTCCTAATAGCTAAGGGAAGAATGAACACTGCTGAAGCACTGTTCAGGTCTTTGATGGGTTCACTAAGTTTTTACACCTCACCTACAGAAAGGTGCAATGTCTTTTTTGCCTCACCCTGGACTAAAGAAACAAGCCATCAGTAACTTGAAACTTTCAAAGGAGACCTCAGGAAGATGACAGATGCTCTCTTCTATAAAAACTTTCTAAGTGTTCTTCCTTATTACTATTTTTGAAACCATCATACACTGAAAATGAAGGCAGAGGTCAGCAGCAAAAGTGAAAGTGGATGAATTTCCCTGCTAACTTTCAGTATTAGAAAATATAGATTTTTTTCTTAACATTATTCACCTGAATATTATTGCAGAGGAGTTAGCAGGTAAACTTTATCAGGGTGTTGCTTTGTCACAAGTAACCATTAGTTTAATTTTGTACTTGATGAGCATTGATTTTACTGTGCGTGCTAATATCTATGGCAAACATTGTGTCAGAAAGATTGTCAGGAAGCAGTGGAATCCAACTTCCTGTATTTTTCAAAGATAATTTTAATTGTTTGGTCTTTTGCATTAAAAAGGAACAACATTTGCACTTATGAATGTGTGAAGCCAAATCCTTAAAGCAAACTAAGTCTACAAAGTCTGTCTGACAAGGAATCATATCTGAGCTCAGAGACACTCAGAAAGTTGACTGCAGTTAGGTATGCAAAGAATTGGCAGGAAATAATAGAAATGCTAATTTCTATCAGTTTATAAATAACTGAAAATTTGTCCCATAATTCTTTACACTGCCTTCTCAGGGGAGTAAAAAGGGAAACCTAAAAATGCCAGTATGAAATTTGATCAGCCCATGTTACATGACATTTTTTGAACATGCATGATATACGTTTGATATTTTGGAAGCTGCTGGTGTTACATACTCTTGGATACTAGCCCATTTTAGCTGCTTTTTGTGAGCAGTTTGCTGATATTATTTAGAAATTGAATATCAGTCAGTATTATAAGGATTTTTCCCCTATTAAAGGGAACTTTAAAGCTTGAAAATATCTTTAGAAATAATTTCCTGTTTTGACTAACGTCACAACCGCTCTCATTGTTTAGATACTGGTAGTATGGAAAATGTGAGCAAATAGAGTATGCAAACCTCAAAACACAGTCCTTTAAAAACATAGTAACACACAGACTTCAACCATCCTGGTCAGAAACAAGGACATCATTGGGGTAAGAGTTCAAAGAAAGATGCTTAGTGTGATGCAGGGCAGCTAAACCAAATAGTCAGTGAAGAAGCTTAGTACAAGATGAGATCTACAGGTAGGAAAAGACCTGGAGTAAGTACAAAGAAAAACTGTCCATTTGAGGCAGTGACATTCAGGGATGGTTTCCTACAGATAAAGAGCAGAAATCAAGTAATGACTGGTAAAAAGGTCTATGGGATAGTATGGACTGGCATGAAATATGCCAGTTGTCCTGGGTCTGGTTGGGATGGAGTTAATTTTTTCCATAGCAGCCCATATGGTGGTGTGGTTTGGGTTCGTGACCCAAATACTGCTCAACATCAGTGTTTGGGTTATAGATGTACTTGCACAGCATTAAGACCTTCTCTGTTTCCCTCGCTGCCCCTCAGTGAGTAGGCTAGGGGCATGCAAGAGGTTGGGAGTGAACACAGACATGACAGGTGACCCCAGCTCACCAAAGGGATACTCCATACCATGTTTTGTTGTCGTGCTCAACAAAACTTGGGCAGGCGTTTCTCCGAAGTAACAGTTGCTCAGACTGTCTGGGCATCGATCTGCTGGTGATGAGTGACAGCTTTTGCATCTCTTCTGTTTTTTTTCTTCACTTGTTAAACTGTCTGTCTTTTTTTGTTGGTGGTGGTTGGGTTTTTTTCCTCACTTTTTACCTTCCAATTCTCTCTTTCATCCCACTGGGGAAAAGTGAGTGAGCAACTAAGTGGGGTCTTACCGCCAACCAGGTAAACCAACCGACCAATAGATAACCTCTGTTCATGTGAACTGGTGAAGTGGATTTATATTCGGTCATCCCTTTGTGATGCAGGACCACAGTGCTTTTGATCTATATGAGGAGTCTTGAAGCTGTTTCAGTAAACTGTTAAACATGTCTTCACGCCCTGGGAAAGACCTATGGTTTCGTGTTCTGTAGGGATAAGGTGTCTGTGAGCTGAATTCAGATTTTCTCTGTACTGAGTAACTGTCTGAACTCCTAAACACTGGAGTGAAAGTGAACCACCACAGTCTGTGACTCGAAATACAGGGCACTGGCTAGGATGCCGGTAGAGAATGTACAGGCCGCTGCCGCGCCACTACACTCAGTACCTGGAATTAACTGGATTAACACTATTGGAGATATGTCTTCACACACAGCAGTTACACTTCTGGGAACAGTGTAACTAAGATATTAGGTACACATTCATACTATCAGCGTTTGCATTGAAATCAAGAAGTCAATCAGATCAGTATAGCTAATCAGATATGGAAATGTTTGCAGGACAAGAATCTTTGTGAAGAATAGTTGTAATTTCATCTCCTGTTAATACCCTGATAGAACATTCTGAGGACCTATAGGCACAAAATACTGAAACAGGTTGCCCTCTGACCCTCCAGACCTATAAGATATCACTAAATTTATCTTGGTACTTTGCCAATGGGGCAGGATAAAAACAATGTCAGTTTTCTTCATACTGTGCATGGTATCAGACAGTACTATGTAATTAGAAAAACAGTCATGGCTTCTAGAAGTTGAATAACTATGCACTCTTGGCTGCCCTGCTTTCTTTTGATATTTCCTGGAAATTCAAGTCTTATTTTATCCATGATTGTTTCAGAACATGTTAATGTAAACAACTTTGTGTCATTTATGAACTTTAAAATGCAACTGCTTTATTTTCTGTGATGTTAACACTAAGAAACAAAGTTAATGCTTCTGCTTATTGGCACTCATCATAAGTGCAATAAGTAATAAGTTTAGAAATTACTCTTTCAGATAACTAAAAAAATATTTTAGATTTGATTCTATGACGTTCTGAAGTCAATAACTCTAATAATGAAAGGAGAATTTAGATTGATATTTGCACAAAAAGTAATGTGTTTGACTATACCATTCATTCTTTCTCAGCCATCTTTGTTCTTATACTTAGAAATTATCTTTCAGCTTTCCAATAGGAAAATTCTCGATAGAAAACTTTTCCAGTCATTCTATCTTTATTAATGAGAACAAATATTGGGAAGGTCATAAATGTGGCCTTTGGGGTACCAGCAAATTTCTTCCTACCATGATTTGTAATATTAACTCACTTCACAGTCCAGAGAGAAAATAAAAATGTTGACAGCTGACAAAACCTCTTTTAGCCAGAGCTGAATTGATTGACTAATAAAAAAAGAAAATAATAATCCTAAGTGAACCACTTTAACTGAAAGCTAACATGTTAATGGTTGGACTTGATGATCTTAAAGGTTCCTTCCAACCTCACTGATTCTATGATTCTATGACTTCCTTTAAAAAACATTGAAGAAGGAAGAGTGTCCATGAAGGTGATTGTCACAGAGAAATTCTATGAAATATAATGGAATTTGACATTAGAATTTAGATTTCTAAACAACTTAGAAAAAAAAAATAATGAGAGAGATTCTTGTCATCCTATTATGTAGAACTGTTCAAAAAACACTCTGACAAGCATCTCATTTTCTGAACAATTTTTTTTTTTTTTTGAGACCTCTGGAATCCATATTTTTGTACTAATTTTGTATGTAATCAATTTCTTGGAAAAAACTGAGCTCGTATTGTACCCACCAAGTAGCTGGAGAGATGTTGTGGTGATGCCATGATTCTGTGAGGGCTGGTGACTCCACAGCATTGTGGGGCTGCCTGGGTCCCTGCCACCTGGGCCTGGCAGCTGAGGTCCATCCCACTCCCCCAGCCAGGATTATGTCAGACAATTTTCAGTTTTAACAAAAAGAAAGTTGAAGTGTTGAGAGAGGGAGGGATTTAGGGAAAGTTTTAGGGAGCATTGTTATCCATGTTGATATGCACTAGACCTCTGCTCAGGATTTTTATCATGACTATAAAATCATGACTGATTTTGCAAAGGAACTTAGAATCTTCTATATGTGTTGAGATAGATATATATAATGTAGACTTATAAATTTATGTTTCTTTAAAAGACAATAATAAACTTATGTTAGTCTGATTGTATTCGAAACTCACAACTGTCTTGTGCTTAGACAAACTACCGGCATTATCCTGATTTGAGGTATTTTTTAACCCAAGAAGAGAAATTGGTACACGGATTAAACTAGCTGTGCTTGCAGAAGGGGCAAGAGCTTTTAGCGGTCAAAAACCCTGGACCACAGTTAAGGGCACACTGAGTTTTCATTCTACTAGCAGTATGGAATGTACTTGATAAACCCTCTCCAACTACATGTCAGTATGCATGTACAACGTTGCATGTTTATTTGTAGGATGAGAACCTTGCATCCTAGCATTCATAAATATGTCCACACAAAAATTGTTTTTCTAGAAACTAATAATCACAGAAATAGGCATAGGTGCATGGATGAGCAACAAAAAGCTTCTGTATCAGTTAGCAATGATTAATAACAGACCTCTGAAATCCTAGGAATATAATTCTCAGGTTTATTATTACTAACGTGGATGACATCCCATGAGTTGCATAGCTTGGCATGGTGGTGCTTATAAAGTTCGGTTACCCTAGGAACACCAGTAAAGGTCCTTTAGGATTTAAAATATACATACCACCATTCTTTTTTTTTTATTTTTCTGAAGCAATAATACCTTCTTATTCATTTGATAGAATTATTAATATGAAGTAATATTTAAATTAACCAATACATTAATCTCTCTAAACCAATTAAGCTATTTTGCAATAAAGCAAATAATTAGGTCGAGAACACACAGCTTATTTATTCTTGAAATTAAAACCTGACACTATAAAGAAATGAGCAAGTGTTATTAAAAACTTTCAGCTGTGAGCTAATCAGTGTTTAACTGGCTGTAGAGCAGCAGTGCAATCCACATTGCAATCTGTTACTGAACGTGGTGCTATTAAAAAAAAATTCAGTTTAACATGAAATGCTACAGAGAACTGCAATTATGAAAGTTAAATCAGAGTCATGCTATTCTAAAGAGTAATCTTTTAAAAGGATATAATCCTAAGGAACTGCGTATTGCACAGCAAATATCTGTAGTCTGCAAAAGGCTACAAAGTAAACATCTAAATAAACGGTTAAGTGAGCAGTTGCACCCATGTGAACAATTTTTTCCCTCTGGATTTGTGGTTCAAGGATGAACTCTGTGTGGATAGCTTGACATATAATTAGGGCTAAATTCCTGAAGCAGACTTTTCTGCAGTGTGGGAATTTCCTTTTTCCCTTGTCTGTTCACACAAACCTAATACAAAATTAATGCTTTTCTTCCTCTTATCTTTCTGTGGTTTAGTTGTAATTAGCCAGCACATTTTAAAAATATTAAAGGGAGCTTGCAGATAGTATGACAAACAGCATAAATGAAAAGAACTTATGATTACTTAAACCTTACTTTCATTTGGTCTTTGGATCTGTCTCCACACATAAAACATGAGTTCTGTTTATTTGAAAGCGAAATATATGGAATGACAATTTTTTTAAAAGAAAACCCAATAAACTTAAAACAGCAGATTTTGGGTTATTCTCTAACTTACAACGCATATTTTGTCAAATCATTCACTATCTTTGTACTTCAGCAGACTCAGAGGGCACAGCGATCTGAAAAAATTTCTTCGTAGGTGCTGCAGAGATAACAATGATAACACATTATTTTTGCTTATTAGCAATGTTAGCTATTTATTGGTGTTAAGAGAACAGAGACATGGACCAAAGTCAGCTTTATTTTCATAAGATCCATAATCTATACTTTTTTTCTGAATGAGCAGATTGATGGTTTCAATATAGAAAATGTAGAGACATAGTCAAATTAGTCTTAAGCTAACTGGCCTACGTACCAAAAACAGTATGGGCATAACATCACAGAACTTGGTATGGACATGTTACTCGAGCACTGCTCAGGATCCCCAGGGTGGTTTTTCAGATTGCGTTGAGTTCTTTGGTCTTTCAGCTACTTTACTATCACCACCTATACTAGATTATTGAAAGCCAGTTTGCATTTTGATGACAAAAGGTATAAGCATGCTTTGACTGCAAGGCAGGTTTACCTTCTATAACACTGTTCAGTGTACTGTGTACAGCGGCAGTGACCAAGCTGTGCACAATACAGTGGGCAGGATTTTGACCTTGACCAAACAAGGTGGATTGCTTTTAAAACTTAGGCTTCCTCCCTTCTTCTTTTTTTTTTTTTTTTTTTTTCTTTTAAAATGGCTCAACATACAATGAAGCTACCATCACATGATGGGAACTTCGGCAGTTGGGTTATGTGGAAGACCTGTAGTGAAATAACTAGGAGGGAGGTCCTGTAACCCAAGAAAGCACTGCTCACCTCCTGATGAAAAGCTGAGCAATGCTTACGCATGTGTCAGAACTTCAACAGGTTCTCTGTCAAGACTGACCATAAATTCAGTCTATGTCCTGAGTTACCATAATAAAAGAACAGATTAGAAATCTTGAAAAAATGGTGTGATGCTCTAACTTTGTTTAACAGGCATTATCCTGTCAAAGTTGCCAGAACCCAGATGACTCAGTGGAATACGTAGCTAGACTTCGTTCAATAAACATGGGTAGTTGAAGAGAAATGTTTCTTTGTGGCTTGTTTTATAAAAGCATAAGGTGCCAAAACAGCCCACCTGCTTTCCAAAGAGCCATTAGAGCTTTTGTCACCTCTGGAAATGTTTCTATGTGGCATAAACCTGTGTACTGCCAATACCGTGGTGTATTGGCACCATGGTGTGTATCAGACACAACTGGTGCTTCTGATGGATTTCAAGAAACAGCACGCTTGGGATTTCCAACTGCTTTTAGCAGAAGCACATAGATCTGGCTAAAGTTCATTGAGAGTGGGCTTCAGTGAGCAGCAAAGGTTTGCAAATTTACATTGGACCTGATGATTACATGCTGAGGGGATGAGTCTCTACAGACCCAAATGCATCATCTGCAGGCAGAGGAAAGGAATCTGAAATTTTAAGTTTCTTTCCCAGTTAGAAAACTTGCTGGGATAACATCAGTTTTGTCATTACTGTATTTTATCTTCTAAGGTAATTTAGAGCTTTCAAAAATACATGTAGGAAATGGCTTTTTATTTTTTAATATTCAGGCTTGTCTAGAAACATATATTAGATGTACAAATTTTTAATATGCAATTTGAGCACTTCATAAAGGCCTGTGTGAAACACGTCAACTTAATATGAGGTACAGAAATACCTACTTGGGAAAAATACAGCCATGTGTAGTCCCTGCTTGTACTCCATTTTGCATGCCACTTTGAGTCATTGCTCAGCTTGCTATACAGAAAATGCCAATGATACAAGTGCTGAACTGTCATAGGGAATAAAAATAAGAAATATTGCTTTGTGGCTTTCATTTTCAGTCAGTTGAATTAAGCAATTTTTAGGAAAAATGAACTCGTGCAAGAACAGTGATAATAGGTAATAGGCTCCTACACTGCTGATAGAATCCAAGTTTTATGACTTTTAGCAACACACAAAATGTGCAGCTATATTGTACAGTTCCTATGTTCTGTCAGGTCACTTCTCATTCTTTTCAGTTTTATTAGATTGCTGAACACCTTAATCTGACAGTAGGAATAATACAGCAGTCTTATTTGGTGATGGTGCCTAGGTATTTATTTTTTGTGACTAGGATCTAATCTGCCATAAATTCCACTAATATGTTTTTAAATAAAAATAATGAAGTGGCACTACCTGAATAGTATCTGAAACATAGAGAGCAAAAATATTATACAGGAGTTATATGCTATGTTAGGTTTCTCAATCATAAAATAAAGTGATTCAAAAGCAACAGAAAAAAAAAGGGCATTTCGTGTCTTCTTCTTGTCTGTTAAAGAAAAATAAATAAATTCATTTGTAGAGAGAGAAGTCAGCCTGGGATATGATTTCCACCTTGTTTTCTCAGAAAATCCTTCTTTCTTGTACCTGCAGATTCACGTGTGTAACTTCCACTCAAAGAGCATCATTTAAGAAAATCTGAAATAAAGGGGATAATGTATATATTTTTGAACCATTAGCTTGCCCCAAAATGTACATAAGAAGTCTATTCCAAAACATGTCTTCTCATAACTGTCTTTCTATATTGTTTTACAGTAAGTAACAAAAAAAGCTTGCTGTTTTTCTAAATTAATTTTTCAGCTGACCATTTTGTCGTCTTTTCACATGGGATTCTCCCAACCCCTTCCCTTAATATTGTCACCAGAGGAAGAAGGATAGGTGAAGGTAAGGGAAGTCTGTATCATTTCTTATAGAAGGAATAATTTTGCAGGTGATCAGCAGATTCTTCTGAAGTATTAGATACTTACGTCTGGTGCTGAATTATCCTTACGATATAACGTCATTCTTTGAGGCGCTTAAATATGCAAGGAATAGAGTGTAGACTCCAGCTGATTTTAATCCCCCTGGGTCACAGGAAGACCAACTGCTTTTCTTCAGATGTTAACAGGATGAAGGAAGAAACTGCATGCTCATTTCCCAAATTCCAGACTAATCCCCCGGACATTGAAACGTTCCATCTTCATATGTACAACCATAGCATAAGTAGGTTGCACCAATGGACCAAAAAGGACTGAAATACTCTTTGAGGGTACTACAAGGTAAAATCTGTTAGTGGGTTGATGTGTAAGTTCCTAAGCATGCAGGAGACATATCCAGGGAATCTAGCTTATGAACTGGACAGGAATTTGGTGCAACTCAGAAGCTGTGTAATGGCAAATAAAGATAAAACAAACAAACAAACAAACTAATATAAAATTTAAAGACTTGAGACATGGGGATACAAAGCCAAAATGGAGCTTTGTACTGAATTAGCAGCTGCCATTTTCTCTGCTATCTGCACAGAGAAACCAGAAATTTTTGCTATTCATACCACTTATTTCCAAGTTAGTTTTGTAGGTACATCGCTGTATGAGCCGAAGTCCCATAAGACGTTAGTCGGTATACAAATAAAAGGCAATAATTCTGTATTTTGATTTTCATAATACTTTTAGAATTGCTTCAGAAGTATAATATATGAGCATTTCACACAGCAGCCTAAATCTGTTAAAATAGCTTCAGATTTCAATTTATGCTGCTGCACAATTCAAGACCTTTCTTGCATAAACTATGTGAATCTTGTTACTTTATGTGAACTGAGTCAGATAATATATAAAGGGCCAAACAAACAACGATTTTAGATTTGTATTAATCATGAAGTGGTTCTTGTTATTTTTATATGAAGTTGACTGCCAGATTTGACAAAATGAAAATTCAGATTTCAAAGATCCTCGGCAATGCTAAAAAATTTCACAATTAGTTTTCTGGAATATATCACCTTTCATGTGTGCGGACCTTTCTGAAGGCTTAAACTACACTCACCTCTGCCAGTCTTTAGAAAAAGTTTCTGCTTACTATCTTTTGATAAATGTGATTGTCATAAATATCTCTTACTCTATTCTTTTTAATTTTCAATAATGGTCATTGTAAACAATTCTTATGTGCTTGTTTCTTGTCATTCTACCCCTTATATTCTAATTAATCCTCAGATATATACAGATTGACATTTTGATTCACGTCGTAGCTGAATTTGTTGATTAACTTTCAGCTGTTCAGTTACTTAGAATAGCTTTTAGTTTTTCAGTCAAGTCTGGAACCAAACCATTGTGAAGAGATTGTTTGTTTATCCCAGCATTCCAGTCTAGCAGACGACTTCTATTGTTTTGGAAACTCACTTAAAACAGTAAAAACACTACAGACAACCTAGACATCATTCTGCTATTTGCTTCTTAAAAATACCTGTTGCTTCTGTCAAAATCAGTGAGTCAAATACAGTCATGTCATTTTAGCTGCCGTCTCTGAATATTTATCCAGAATTGGCTTGCTGCTTATGCCACGAGCAAGTGAACAATCTCTGAAACTGTTCTTACTTTACACAAGGCATATGGCAGCCGTACCAAATCCCAGAAGACTTCCAACTGCTGTCATGACTATAACCAGCTCTGAGCCAAACAGATATTTAAGAAGAGTTCAAGAGCTGTGCTCATTTAGTACAGTGTGAAGAAGAAGAGAGTTAGAAAGTAAGTTATAGAAAACTCAAACTCTTTGAATCCCTGGCTTGACACAGCCTTGATTGAAAGAGTTAACTATTTCAATGAGGTATACAGGGTACTAATCCAATAAGATAAATTAAACTAGAGAAACAAATTGCTATTCCCAGATGGGAAAAGACCAAATATTGGTTTTGTTACTCAGAAAAAGGCTTTGTAGCAGATGAACATTCCTATTCTTGTGTCAAAGCTGCCACTGAGTGAAATACTGTTGTTTGTAGCAAGATCTTAGTTTTGTTTGCTACCATAGTTTCATCTCAGTTTTTCCTCAGTTTTTCTCTGCATTTAATGAGCAGAGGTGGATATTAGAGTGCCTAACACTAAAGTGCTTAGAAGTTTGTACTCTCTTTTATATTCAATGAAATAAACCTCTCTAGGGGGAGATTCATGGCACCTGATTTACACAGCTGGTGTCGTCTACAAAAGGCAGACCCATATTTGCCTCTGTGTAGTATTCTAATCTTTAAAGGAGCACAGTTTTGTTGCTGTTAGAGGAAAAAGTAGGAAGAAGGCAGAAGAACCTCCCCTTGACCCTTTCCATGTGACCCAACTGTTTGAATTCAGTGGGGATAATTATTAATCCTTTTCCATGACAGTAGTTCAGCCTCACTTTTATATGCAACAGAAATAGTATTTGAGCAGAATTAAGGAAAAGGCTAGTGTTAGCAATTTACAACTGTGATAGGCCAAATGATGCATAGAGCATAATAAAGGAGGTAGTGAAAAACAAAGTTTAATTTCAAATTTATATATCACTTTTAATCATAGTCCTGAACAAATCCAGATGCATCCTAAAAAAAATATTATTATTAATAATAATCCTCTAGAAGATTAGATGTTAGACAGACAAAAAAAGCAACTTGCTGCAGGCTAAGACTAGTGGAATGAAGTGACCAGTTTGCAAATCTCTGTGCAAAAGGCATCATAAGACACCTTTTCTCAGTGGCATTTATTTGTGAATAATCGTGTAGCTAAGTTGGATCCAGAATGGCTTAGTTACATTTTGGATTTTTTATTCCTGCTTCCTGGCAGCTGGTCTGAATAGTCTTTCCATAAGCTAATTTTCCAGGCCTTTCTTCTGTATTTTGTTATTTTAATTTTTAATGCTCCAAATATCAGGTCCCTGGATGTCTTTGATAAGCAAACTTATGTCCAGATTCCCTCACATTTCACTACTAAAAATGAAAAAAAAAGAAAAAAGAAAAAAACAAAATGGAAAACTGGTGACTTCTACACATTTTGTAAGCATCTAACCCCCACTTATTGTTACTTCATACTACATATATTCTACCATGGCCACTCCAGCCTGTTTTTCAGTGTCATTGGGAAACTTACAGTCTACCTTACTGCTCCCAGAGAACATGGACTTTTGGAGGCAAAAAGAAATTAGTATGTAACTTTCTGCTAAATCATTTGGAATCATAATTTTCAGAAAAATGGGAAGCGGTGGGCTGTCATACTTCTCCTAGGAGTCAAGTCCATGATGCATGATGGTTTCTTCTGCTCACAAAGGCAGATTCTCTCATCTTCAGTGGGATAGCACAAAAGTTGGTAAGTAAGTTGCAGCATCTTGTGAATAGATCTGCCTAGAACTGTTTTACCCTGCACTTTTCATGACCTCCTAACGTGCATGTTGCATATTTCTTTCAATTAAAAAATGTTCTTTTGTTAATGTTTCTGGAGTGATGGGATATGGTGGATGGTAAGTTGATGGCAGAGGCTCTGTAGACAGAGAGGAGGCAAGTGTATTTGTTTAAGCTATAAAAGGAGGAAGTGTTAGCAGGCCCTAGGCAGGCAGTGGTCATGTTGAGACACTTCCACAGAGAGCAGAGGCCAGATCTCTGAAGTATAACAAAATTATATTCCTTTCACAACGACAATTTTGAAAATTACAGCTGCATTATTTTTGGCAGCTTTTCGTAAAACAGAATGACCTTGGGCTGTGAGATGGCTCATGAACAGCTTTAAGAATCCAAGTATCAAGGCTTAGTGCTAGTGCATCCCCGGGTGCTGGTGTAATCATTCTCTTCCTCTCCCAGAGAATAAGCATTGAGTCATACATCCTTATCATCACAGGAAAAGGGGCAAGCCATTCTAGAAACCAAGGATGTCATGCACAACCCAGATGGCAGTGAAATGACCATTATCATCCTTGGCTCAGATTAGTTCTCTCTCTATTGCTGCCTTTTGCACAAAGTATGATCCCTTTCCCATCAGTCATTACTCTGCTCACACTTCCAGATCGTATGCTTCATCTTTCACTCATCCATCACCATCTACTAAAAGTTCTGAGGTTTTACGAGTCCCTAACTCTAGCTCAAATATTCTCAGTGTGTCTTCTTATATGCAGGCCTCTAGGATATAGAATTCTGTTTCCATTGTGGGGAAATTTCAGTTTCATTGCCATGCTCTTATGGTACATGACACTGTGAACAATCTGTGGTCTGGGCTGAATCCGTATGCCTTTACAACATGTACTTTCATTTGTTGTAATAACAGTGGTAGCATTGCGCAGGGAAATCAAATAGTGGGTCTGCTTTCCAGGGCAAAGGTTTAGCTTCAGAAGCCAAAGGCTGATCACCTGAAAGAGCTCCCCATGACCACCCCTCAATGCAATAGGACCGGCTTTCTGTAAGGCAATGGGAGAGGAACAGTGAAGAACAGGCAGCAATGCAACCTAGACTACATGCTGGGCCATTTACGGGAGCACTAAACATAGTAAGTGCCTCAGGTGCTGGAATAAATTCAACAAATATTACATAAATATGTTTACATACCATTGACCAGTTCTGATTTCTTCTGTCTGGTTATGTACCAATGCATACAATCTTAGTAAACCTAGAGGAAGAGGAAGAAGCAAGCAAAGTCCTTGTCCTTTCTTGTCCTTGACTACGCTGTCTGTGGTCAAGGCTAGGAGAGTCCTCTAAGCTTTCTGAGCTTTATGCAAAAGAAGTTTTGAAAAACTTGCAGAGTGATCATGTATTCTTTTACTTTTTTAAAAAGCATTGTGATTCCATACAAAGTTTATGGCAGATAGTAAGGCTGATTATATACCACTCAGATGAATACAGTTCTGCTACATAAAATTAATATTTCATACATTTGGAACACAGGGACTATGAATTCATAATGATTACTGCTACTTCTCAACACTACTGTGGTTGCAGAAAGCACTTTTTTATTATCTACTACTTTAACGTTTGGAGACGTTTGCCCTTCTAGTAAAATAAAACTAAAGTAATACAAACCCTTCTTTTTAAACCAAAGTGTTTTTTGTTGAAATGTTCATAAATAGCACAATTGAAAAAGATCAGCATCAGCAAACACCATTTATTCAAGCCTTAGTAATTCCTGATTCTTACATCCTCCTACTGTTTGAACAATGATGACTCAAATCCATCTTAGATTCAGGTGAAGCATTTCTATTTTCTAGAATTATTTCACTAGGAATTTTTCACTGGATTCAAAGCGTTTCATTATTAAGTTTTCTCTGATTCTTCACAAATGTCTTCAGCAGTAATGATATAAATTTTAACTTGGATAAATTAGTATTTTTGTTTAATAATTGTAAATTATTATGTTGGTTTATATTAAAATAAAAATATATTCCTTAAGAGAGAACATTTTGATAAACTTGTTACTCTTTCTTTAACTTAACACAGTTTGTAAAGATTAGAGTTCTCTTTAAAGATTTCTATTTTTTTGACCAGAGATGATCAAATGACCGAATGTATTAATTTTCATTAATAATCTAGAGACAGTATCTTTGTTTATATTTTCTGCTGTTAACTTGATGCAAGTTTAGAGATACATAAAAACAGGTATGTTGCGAGGCTACACTTGATTAGTTGTTTTTCTCCCATCTTTTGCCCTTTTCTAACACTGCCGCATTCTTGAATTTCCTTGAATTCAATGAAAATATCATATGCTTATTTATGCATTTATAGTTAAAGCTCATATTTCTGAGGCATAATTTGTAAGGGCACATCCCATATTTTTTTACTAGTATGAAATTACTTCCTGATAGAACAATTTCCTTGCTCTCCTTCCACCTTCTTGCATCACCTCTGACATCTCAATACAATCATTCTTTGCTCTCTTAAAATAAAAGGAAAACTAGTGATACATCACAGAAGATGCAAGGTGACAATTAGAGCAGGTAAAATGGCTGAATTTAATATTATGTGTTTTGTAGCACACCCTGAGCTAAATATACATATACTTTAGTCTCCCATTCATATATTTAAATAATTCAATTACAGCATACTTACAAAACTAGGAAAGAAACCCCCATTTTAATTACATCTGCAAGTTAGCTGGCAGCTTACCTTTACATATCTCTGAGCTCCCAAGCTAGTAAGTAGAAGATTGTGTCCCATGTGAAAACAGTATTGAGTATTTATTGTTATTATATTAAAGTATCTGATTGAAAAGTCCGTCTTTCAAAAGGAGGGAAAACACATTATAAATCATAATGAGGACAGTTCTTTCTGATTGAAATAATTGCCATACACAAAGGGATATTTCTGCAAATGTTGATCTCTTCAGTGTAAATCTTCCTAATAGTCTCATTTCCACTGATGTGTAGCCCATAGAGCTCAAGTGAGTGGTGAGAATTTGGGATCTTTGTTAAAAGGGAAACTATTGATTTTCTACAGGGTTAAAAGAAAACAGATCCTGACTTAAAAAAAAAAAAAAAAGGCTATATGCTCAGATAAGTTTCAATTTATCTCTTATAGCATTAAAAAGTTTTGGGGTTTTTTTTTTTGGGTTGTTTTTTTCTTTTTTTCAGACAGGATAGGAAGGGTTGACTCTCAAAAGCTTTACACTCAGATCTCAGTCCACATAATATTCATCAAGATTTTTGCCTGATACTCTTGTGTCACTATAAGCTGAAAACATCAGAAGATCAGGTTCTCTACTGGGATTTATAACACCTCTGCTATCTTCCGGGACACATAGTAAAATCGATCCAAATGAAACGGGTGTGAATTTAAAATTGCTTGGTTATTTGCACTAAATGTCTGTGAAGGCACTGATTTAAAATCAAAGTAGTTTTAACTTATCTTTCTTAACTCTCTAAGTTTCCAAATAAGGTGTTAATAAAACTAAACTAACAAAGTTTGCCATTCTGATTAACTTCCCTGAATGTTCAGGAAAGAGAATTGCCCACTTATCTGAGAAGCACTCACCACATCTGGAGTATTGTGTCCAGTTCTGAGCTTCCCGGTACAAGAAGGACAGCGAACTGCTGGAGAGGGTCCAGCAAAGGGCTACGAAGATGATTAGGAGATTGGAGCATCTTTCTTACAAGGAAAGGCTGAGGCACTTGGGTCTTTTTAGTCTAGAGAAAAGGAAACTGAGGGGGGATCTTGTCAAGACTTATAAATACTTAAAGGGAGGGTGCCAGGTGGATGGGAATAGTCTTTCTTCAGTGGTGTTCAGTGATAGGACAAGAGGTAATGGGCACAAACTTGAACATAGGAAGTTCCATCTAGACATGAGGAGAAGCTTCTTTACTTTGAGGGTGGCAGAGCACTGGCACAGGCTGCCCAGAGAGGTGGTGGAGTCTCCAACTCTGGAGATATTCAAAACCCAGCTGGATGCCATCCAGTGCAACCTGCTGTAGGTGAACCTGGTTTGGCAGGGGGGTTGGACTAGATGATCTCCAGAGGTCCCTTCCAACCCTGACTGTTCCATGATTCTGTGATTCTATGTACAGAAACCCTACAAGCAGGAGCTATTCCTTTACTTCCTTCTGGGTCTGGAAAATCAAAGATATGAAATGTCTGAACATTTGTTTCCTTTAAATGACTGAATTAGATTTCAGTTAAGAATGGCCTCAGATTAAGAGAGATCTTATTCCATTCACAGCAATTTTCACATGCATTATATTTTTCTTGTCTATCTGTTCATAACTACATACCCATCGCTACGGGCTCTGTCAGTCATGACTCGAATTCAGTAGACTTAAAAAGAACAAGAGCAGAATCATTCTCACTTTTCAGGCAGAGTGATGTAAAAGTGAGTCATTCAGTCAACACTATCTGAGGAAATACAATTGAAAATCATATACTGATAATCTCTCTCAAAAGATCCTGATTCAGGAATTATTAAAGTTGCTCTGCATCTGGAAGCTCATTAACAACTAACTTTTGCTTCTTTTTAAGTGCCAGTGAAAAGGTTATGTTACAAAACCTTCTGGCTTTGATTCCAAATGCAGAAAGGTATAAAATCATGTTTTTAATGGTATTTACTTCCAGCATATAAGCAAAATATGAACCTTATTGTGTTTTTAAAGATAAAAATGGAGGGAGCTTTCAAACTTCAGCTGAGGTATATCTCTTTTTTGCAGACCTTTGTAAAGCAAATCACTTATTTGCACACTGTGTTGTCAGCTACTGAGCTGCCACCTGCAGTATTGTGACATATGTGGAATTTTATTTTCAATTTTTTTAAATGTGGTTCTGTTCTACATTTCTTTTTTTTTTTTTTTTGTATACCAGGTTGAGGCAAAGATAAGGTTCTGCTACAGGTTTTGATTTTGCATATCTATTGGGGATTATCTCCTTAGAAACATGAGATTTTGTACCATCGAAGTATACAGAGAACTGCCATGCAAATAAAAATTTTTGGAGCATCAAAAATCCCTTAAAGTTAACTGTTCTTTGAGCAGACCTAAATTTTAAATGTATTTTACTTGCAAAGGAAAATAACATGTTACATTGGATTGAGACACTGAAATCAAACTACATAAAAATAGTTCAGTTTGGATTGTCTTATGTTGAACTGAGCTATATGCCACCTTTGAAATTCACTGGATCTTTTTTGTTATTATTTTTTTAATAAGGCATAAGCATACCTTAAGAGAGGTTGACTGAGTGCAATTATACCAAAGTTGAGACTGTTCGGCCCATTTTAAAGAGGGACTGAGAATCACGGGAAACAATTCTTGTGTCATTGTACTGGCCAGAATGTCCACAACACATACTTATCTTAAAGATTGTCAGACAATGCTCTGCAGAAATCTCTGTGACTGAATTTTGTGTGCCTGTACTACATTCATAATAATGATTATAGCATATCAGGCTGTAGCAGCACAAAGATCAAGACAGACATTAAAATTTACTGGAGAAACTCAGTAGATATGCCACCGTTAATCTGTGCCAGGCTTTGTGGCTAGTTTTCTACTCATGCCAGTTAAAAACTAGTGCAGGTCTACCTTATTAGTGTAGTTGCTTGTATGACTAGCCACAGAAAGTTGGAAAAGCCACTTAATGCTGGCTAAAGCTGCAAGAATTCAGGAAATACGGAATAGGCTAACAAAATCCACACTTTAGTAACACTTTCCCACTCCCATGTTTGCAGCCACTTATTCACAGGCTTTCACAAATCTAGGTTTCTATGATAGTGTAGTGAGGAGTTAAAAAAAAGAAAAAGAAAAAGCACATAAAAATTGACTTGGTAGACCAAGTTACTTAGGAAATAAATTATATAGAAACTTTAATGTCTTTTCTGTATGATTCTAGATGCTGAACCATTTCATAAACTATCTCCCTGTATAGCTCACTGTGTAATATTCTTGCTTAATGAAAATGCTGAAGACCATGCAAATGTCTGCAGTTTTCAAGTAATTCAAATTTAGGTATTTTCCAAGTATCAGTTTACAATAATTTGCATCTTTAAATAAAAAATCCCAAAGTGTACAACTACTACTTAGATACAATAAGAATCTCACTTGCTACTGTGTCAGAATTGAAACATCATTCCTGTCAGACACTACCTAGAGAGAGTTAGTCTGTTGGCTTAAGCAAATAAGACAGGCACTTCTGAACAGGGACGTAATTGCTTTAAATTGACAAAAAACCTAAAATAAAAACTGAGCTAAAATAATACTATTAAGCCAAAATTAATATTAAATAAGCTAAAATTTGATTTTGTTGTAGCTCTCTTTTTTATCAAATATTTCCTTTATCACCTCCTCCACAAAGTTGTATTTAGACTGGAAAGTTCTTAGTTTTTTAGCAGAAACTTTACAAAATTTTTCAGCAATTCTGTTGGAAATAATGGTAATTACATAGAATTCATTTTGCTGCTATTGCATGAGGTCTAGGCGATTTTGTAGCTAATTTCTGTCATAGCTAGACTTCCCACAGAAATAATTGCCTTATCAGATTTACTGAAGAGCAAGACAGGAAGGAAGGGAAGGAGAAGGCAGAGAATTGTTAATAATTTGACAGAGAAAGTCCAACACATGGGTGAGAAACCTGTCTGTTTTTACTGCTTTGTTTTTTACTTTTTTCTTCTTCTTACCTATTGCCTTCATTTTATGAGACTGAGGACAAATGTTAATGAGTCTATAATTGGCCTAAACCCCAGAAGATTACTTTGGGAATTTGTATTTCAAATGCAGGAGTAAAATTTTTGCACATAATTAGAAGGTCAGTTAAACTAAATAACTTCCTGCTGCTGGTAGGCATATACAGTCAAATACAACCTTATTTTACTCCTACGTACACCTACTTCAAAATTATTTGTAAAAAGGCTGAGATTTAAAAACAGTGTATAAAGGACGAAATTTAGTTATGCTCAGTAATGATTTTTTAAAAACTAATTATATAAATCTTCTTGGGTTTTGCTGTTGTTATATGTGTGCATGTTTTTCTTGGGGAAAATTTTGCACATCTAAAGTCTTTCATTCCTCCAACTAATGCTGGCACGGCAGAAAGGATAGAAGCATACTTAGCTGTTAAAATGCAAAAATAACGTCATAAAGTTGCTATTACATGACACTGCCTCCCCTCCAATTTAAATTTAGGGTGCCCTAGAAAGGAAAAATACTTTCACAAATTTTATTCCAGGACTCAGCCTCATTAAGGGTCAGAGATGTGAAGGAACGGCCAGGAATGGATACATCCTAATTCAAAAAACTCTACTTCAAGCACAACTCACTACAAGATCAGGATTAATAGTGGTCTTAAAAAAAACCCCTTGTCTATCCCAACAGTTCACTATGGACACAAACTCACTTAAAAGAATCCCAAAACCAGATGTTTCCCTCTTTCTCTATTTCTAGTGCATCCTGTAGCCCTAGTCAAATGTGTCCAGTTTGGAGTCTTATTTCTCAGGTGTGAGTATACTTTCTAGGAATGAGTTTGTACTTGATACTCCTCTGTCTTCTGAAACCCCAGTGGCAAGCCATGAGTACCTTCAAAGCTGTACTGCTCAGTTTGGAGTGGTCATAGCAGCATGAAGGAACTGGGAATGCAGCATGAGAGGTTTTGGCCACTGCTGGGCCTGTGGGGTGGAACTCAAGGGGAATGTTAATACATCCAACATGGTCACAGCCACAAACTGCCAGACTTCCTGCCGCGGAAGCAAAAACATGTATGGTAAGTTTCCAGTGATGTGGATTCCCATTGCTCTCCATTTCTAGCAGCAACTGCAAAGTGGCATTGCTTGGCTAGAAAAGCTGGCAGAACGTAGCAGAACATGCTATTTCTGCAAGCGCATGATGATCACACAGAATTTCTGTGTGAAGAAGCAGGCCCATGTAACCGAAAAGCTTGCGCAGATCTTTCCCTGTCTGTGTCAGGGAACATCAGCAACAAAGGAATGGGTAGCCACCACAGGTTGAAGAGTCATAAGCTCAGACTTCTAGACCATAGCTAACAAGTTTGCTACTGACAGGCCAACTATTGGGATAGTGCTACCGGAGATTTAGGTTGCCATACAGACTGAGATGTGTCTGCTAAGCTATGAGCTTTCAAAATCTGGGGTGTGTTTGAAGGAGCAGACGGCTCCTGGTTCTGTTCTCTGTGGTAGAACCTCAGGTAGCATACATGCAGTCTGCACTCCCAAAGAAAGAGCAAACGTGTTACCCTCCAGGCACAGCACTCCCTGATTCAGCAGGACCTGAGCAACCACAGGAGAAGGTTCATGGCGACCAGAGAAGAAAGGGTTAAACTCTCCAACTATGTATCTTTGAATGCCCCCTAGTTGTTTCATTTTTTTTTATTGGATGAATTTTTGTAATAGTCAGTTTGTGCTAATGTATCATTAATCCACACACTGCGTGTGCTATTTTATCTCCAAAGTTCTTTAGCCTTTAGCCTTTAACCTCTTAGCAAGGACAGAGTTTCCTTTCTTATTAGAGTTGTACAATAAACCTATACTTCTAACAGATCTATTATTAAGTTTGAGACATTGATAAATAAAGCATGAGTGACAAAAAGAAAAATTCTTAACAAACTAAAAGAAATTATAGAACTATTGAAAAAAAAAAATGTTTGAGTTAGAATTGTTCCTCGAAAGCCAAAGTAAATAGAGGTTTGCTAATCAATTAACTACATATAAGGGAATCAATCCCACTTCCCACTTCCTACCGATTTCAAAATCAATTAAATTTATAGACCTGGGGATATGAATGAGGTGTATTTCAAATGGCATTTTAAGGCCATCTCTTAAGACATAGGGGAGTAATGTCTACTGAGTCCTTTCCCATCCCTTTCTTTCCTTCCCTATCTCCTTCCTATGGGTGTTTGTGGTGTGACATAAAAAGTCAAGACAGGAAGGCATTGTTTGTTTACTTTGGGTAAACATGGAGTAAGATAATGATGTAAGGAATCCCATTTTTGCTCATTCTACTCCTTCTCACATTTACCCTTACATAGTTCTGTGAATTTCTTCATCTGTCAGCCAGGTGTCCCATTTGTTTTCAGCTCACTTGCTTGTTGTTAATAACGAGTGCTACCATTCTATCATGATCAAAATGGAATGATAAATTTTGCAAGCCTGAGGCTTTGGTGCTTCAGACTGGGGGGAGCAGGGAGGTGTGTTTGCAATGGAAACACAAATAAAACATTCTATTCATTAAAAATAATAAAAAAAAAATCTAACAGATTGACGTACTGGGTCAAGTAGCAGAAGGTCAGAAAGCCATGTTAGCTAGGATGGCAGTAACTTCTGTTATCAATGTTCTTAGTTGGAATTTGATGAGAATAAGGGGATAAAGAAGAAACAGGGCATTCAATAACAGCCATCTTCTGGGTAGTGGAGAAAGAAAACATGGGAGGGAGAGAAAAGAAATTGTTACTTATGAAATTGTTGTAAGTTAGATTTCACAGTTTCAACTCAACTAGATTTCCTGACTAGGGCTGAAA
The DNA here is from genome assembly GCF_965231255.1 of Vanellus vanellus. Taxonomy (NCBI): domain Eukaryota; kingdom Metazoa; phylum Chordata; class Aves; order Charadriiformes; family Charadriidae; genus Vanellus; species Vanellus vanellus. Next base: position 86,717,382 of record NC_138906.1, read on the forward strand.
TGCAGCTGGTGTTTATGTTAGGGTATGTTTGGTCAGCAAATTTGCCAAGTATAAACTTTGGAGCATGCGTAGGCCTCAATCTAAGTGCTGATGTCACCATACCCTTGGGGACTCAACAAAACCTTGCCCACTGCAGTCCACTGTTTTCCATGTCTGTAGTTGCAGCACAGTGTAGGTATCCAAGTTAGCTTCAGACATTGGTTTAAGTCCACTGTAGACAATTATGCCAAATCTGGAACATGTTAATACTAATCTACCAGATAGTCTTTTCTGCATTTAGCACGGTAAATATGAAAATCTTGCTTTGTAATTACTGTACTTTTAACTCTTTTTTAGCTTTAAAAATAATAAATAAAAAAAAAAAAAGTTTGTTGAAAAGAGAACAGAAAGTGAATTGAAGAATTCACCAAAGGTTTGAACAACTTTTAGAAGTCTTTTCCCTAATCTCCAACCACAAATTAGTCTTGTATAGTCTTTCTCATTGATGCAGTCTGTGGCCACTTGTTAAATGAGCTTGCAAGCACCACAAAATGGTCTGTTTCCTTCTAGATCTGATCCTGCAGTCCTGGTTAGCAGTCAACTGCTGATGTGAGTAACAACTCATCAGTTCAAAAATCAAATGCAGCAGACACATGATGCTGAAAATACCAGTGGTATGCTGCTGGTTACAGATGCTTGCATGCTTTAGCCATGTGAATCTGATGAGCTGCCCAGCTGAAGGTAGTTGTATTTGAAGGTTCACTTCACTAAGCTAGATCATTAGACTACAGATGAACACCTAGTTCACTTTACTGGGAAGGAGCATGCATGTGATTTTATTTTCACATGAATGGGCACTTAACAGAGCTTCAGTCTGAATCTGTATTTCTCCTGTGTCCGATGAGAGCATCTTTATTTGATACTTTAACCACTGAACTGCTAAACCTTCTGTGCAGTTCTACAGAAGCCCTTCTCATGGCCACATCCACTGAAAAAGGGCAACAGATCAACTCTTTGTTGTTCACTTACACAGGAGACAACTCTATGGGATGGGAAGCTGTTCTTGTCATTCTTCTCCCTGTATATTGGCAGAAAGCACACTATAACATCTCTATAACATTACCCGCCATTGCCTTTTAAGATTATTAGAAACCAGGGACTGATTCCTAAGTTACTTTTTTTTTTTTTTCCCCTGGTTAAAATATAGAATAGAAAAAGCCATAGATAAATACATCAGCTTTGGAGAACTGAAGAGAAGGCTGCAGGCATGTGAAGCAATTGAGCAAAGACAAGTCAGGCACAATTAAATAATGAAACCTTACAGTTAACTTGATGTGCTAGCTCACCTCTAGAGGATACCAAATTTACTCAGATATTTCCAAGCCCAGGGCACACGACATACACAGGCAGGCAACCCTGCAGATGTAGTTTGAAGAGAGTGAGTACCTGGAGATTACTTGTTGTCAGGAGAGAAATCATGTCGAATATCTTTCTGCCACAATGAATTTTATAATTAAAAAGGTGTGCCTTGGGCTTACTCTTTTCAGACTGTAAAAAATAAACTTAAACTTTCCAAGTTGGTTAATTTTAACTTATTACTTTGCATTCCTTTGGATACATGTCTTCATTCTACCCCCTTGACTTCATCAAATATACTTGATATAGTCATATTTTACCTAGTGATTGTAGTCATGACAGAATAGCAGTTGCACCTAAGGTGCAATTGTAACTATACAAAAATAAGAGACAATGGAAATGGAATAGCTTTAAGGAATGTTAGTCTTTCTGGTATGCAAACAGACTCCGCAAACACACTCTGCACACAATTACCTGCTGTAAAATGTATAAATCACTAAGAGAAAAACACTGTTTAAAATGATCCCCAATGGTAGAATCTTTTCTAAAATAATTTTGGTTGTGCTGTGTAGTTCTGTTATGTATTTTAAAATAACACGAGCTAAGTGTAATTGTTTTGAAGGAGACAAGAGGAAAGGAAAAATTTGCTCTTTGGACTTTCACTGAGCAAACTCTTAGAAAAGAAAAAAAATTCTCAAAACTTAATGCTAAGATTAAAAGCTTTAAATGTCAGTACATTAAAAAGCACCTTAAGACAGCACCATTTCGTTCTTCCCCATGCGCAGTATAGACACAAAACCTTATGCAATTCCTGGCATTCCCTCTGCAGTAAGGGATCTTCACTCCTTTCATTCCTATGTGACATTCAAAAAGCTTTTTCACTCACACTAGCTAAAATAGCAGGGTGGGTGGGGAGTTTGGGGGTTTGTTTGTTCTTTTTTTGGTTGGTTTGTTTTTGTTCTAGTAACATCCTTTTTCTTTCCTTCTAGTGACACATGTAGGAATAAGAGACCAAGGGTGTTATACACATTGCACAAATCACTTTTTGGAAAAAGTAGATGCAGCAAAGATGAAGGACATACCACTTAGATTTTGTTATTTGGCACTTAAACTCTGCATTAGGTATGTACTAGGTAACTGTGGAAGTAAAAGTGCTAGGGAAAATGATCTTATTTCATCATGTTCAAGCTATTAGTGCCTATATACAGTCAACTGCATATGAATTTCAAGACCAGAGAAACGATTAATCATATAGCCTGACCACAGCAGCTCAAGTAGTTATTGAGTATGAGTGAAGAAGTCCTCACATTTTGTATTGCAATAAGTTAAAAACATATAATTACAGGTCTGCAATACTCTATCCTCAGTTATTATCCTGTGTATTTGAATCATTAATTGCAGAGGGTTGTCTTGCTTGTTCTTAAAGCAGTCACATCATTATTGCTGATTCCACAGATTTCCTAAACCAGTCTACTCATTCATTCTTGCTATATAACAGTTTGTCCTAAAGTCTCACCTGTTTTTTTCTTCCTTACTGAAGTTGAAACACATGGGGTTTTATTTTTTTCAACCTTAGATTTCTTTGTTGTAATTATCTTTTACGTTTCTAAAAGCTATTATAAAATCTCCTTGCATATCTGGCTTGTGAGCCTAAAGATCTTAAATCCCATTTTGCAGAACTACCACTTGCCCGTTCTGTTTTCCATTTTGTACTTTTTTGCAGCAGATTATTTCTGCCTAGATAATCTTTCAAACATTGCAAAATGGGATTCTCACCTGTATGATACTAACATTAAGTATACCAACCACTTCTGCAAAAAAGCAGTAATCCGTTGGCCCTTCTTGGTGTCCTCTGCTCATAGCCTTCCTTCTCTATTGAACAGTAGACCAATACTTTCCTTTTTTCTTCCTGTTACTGCTTTTGTGATTATATTTTGATATTTTCTTATCAACAGCCTGCGTATTAATAAGCTACATGTTAATTTGTGCCTTGGTCTTTTTTGTTTTGTTTCTACATGCTCATGATGGGTTTTATCTGTTTGCCCTTAGTCATCTGATATAGTTTCCACTTGCTGTATGCTCCCTTTACATGTTTGTAATCAATGGAAAACTGTAGTTTAATCTTGTTCTTTTATTATAAATGTCATATTTTCTTTATTGAGGGGAAAAGTTCATGTTTGCACCTCTAGTAGTGTACATGGATATTGTACATATTCTATATGCTCTTCTTGGACGAGAAATAGCCATTCTAGGCAAACCTGCTGAGCCTTCAAGTAGTTTATTATTTGTTTCCCCCTTTAATTCCTAGTTCTCGATCTGGAAAGTTAATCTTTTTGAGGTCAAATAGCAGGGAAGCAAGGAGCACAGACTTGAAGTTTTCCTTGGTTTTTTTGGGGGGGTGTTGGTTTTGTTTTTCAGCATGCAGGTGTATTCTTAAAATAAACATATCAGACCTTTTCTAACTACCACCATCAACAGTGCCTTAGCATGTGAATTCCCCCACCTACAGAACAAGTTTAAGGTCTACTTTTCAGAACAGTCAGAATTTCTCCTCTACACTATGCTTTCATTTACATGACAATGCCTCTTAACCTAGACAGAATTCTAAGTAACATCCACAGTTCTTTATGGAAGAATCAAAGTCTCTTAATTCTGAGTTTAGCAGGAGAAAATAAACTGTTTCTTCGGAAACCAAAATTTTAGTTTCCTGAGTGGGACCAGCTTTTATGATTCAGCAGCCACAGCTCCTCAAGATAATGCTGATTAAGACTGTCTTTCTACTCCTGTGACTGAGTCTGTGGGACCTTTGCAGCCTTGTAGCTTGGGGAGAAAAAAACTAAGAGGTAGAAAAAGCCATTTTCCATGGGAAAGACAACAAATAATTGATGACTGATATCTGGTAGCTGTCATAGGCTACTGGAGTTCAGGAGCCCCCAGTGAATGGCAATGACTACTGGATCACAGCATCTGTTGTCTGTCTCAGAAACTGCTGAAGACTCGTGTGATCCAGCAGTTACAGTCAGGTAGTGTAATAAGATCTTGCCTACCAGGGTAGCCAGGTGTCCCAGATCCTGTCGCAATGAGTGCCACTGGCAGCTAGATTTCGGATCTGTTCCACTGCCTACCGCTGGCTGCACAGTGTAGAGGCAAGAGATCATAGACTCATAGACTCATAGAGTGGTTTAGGTTGGAAAGGACCTTGAAGATCATCAAGTTCCAACCCCCCTGCCATAGGCAGGGACACCTCCCACTAGACCAGGTTGCCCAAGGCCACATCCAGCCTGGCCTTGAACACCTCCAGGCATGGGGACTCAACAATCTCTCTGGGCAATCTGTTCCAGTGCCTTACCACCCTCAAAGTGAAAAACTTCCTCTTAATGTTTAATCTGAACCTGTCCTTTTCCGGTTTAAAGCCATTCCCCCTCATCCTGTTGCTACATGCCCTAGTAAAAAGTCCTTCCCCAGCTCTCCTGTAGGCCCCCTTTAGGTATTGGAAGACTAAAGGAGATGACCTTCACTTACTTGGTCTAGTAATCTCCCTTTGTTTAAAAGTAAAATAGAGTCACAGAGAGTTGGCTGATACCACGTGCTGGGAAGGTGAGACATAATGTCTCTGAATCACAGAGCTGCCAGCCACCCACTAAGCTCAGAAATCATCAGGAACTGTCAGTCAGGGGCTGCAGAAGAGCCATAACAGTGAGCAGTTGTCTAGAAACATACTTCTATTCCTAGAAGCTGGACTCATGAGCTCCCTCCGTGCACAGAAATCTGGCTTGCTTAATGAAGCTGGCACTCCCAAAAGATAATGGGCATATAAAAGCAGTCATTTTAGCAGAAAAATCTACCTCAAAGAGTAGTTACAAAAATAGAACACCTGAAACAAAAAGCTTTAAAATGAAAAAGGGAGTTAAAAATTAGAAAAAATAAAAATAATAAAAAAATCACCATTTTGTATGTTGGTTCGCCATTGTAGTGAACAGAGAGCTCAAGAGCCTCAAATTAGCCTTAAAGAGGTTGCAGGTGATGGCTAAGGCCACTCTAAATTACTACACAACTGCATTATTGGGCTATGTTTTTACAATGCCTAGCACAATGAGGTTGTACACCTGGCTAGTCCCTAAACAACATAATAACCATGATTAATGATACTTATATATCTCAGAAATTATGTTTGGCTTTCTAACTATTTTCTACAATTAATCCATTTTTGCCATGATGAACAAAACTAAATAAGCACTGTACTTCTGTTTTCTTTCCAGAGGATTTGGGAAACTTTCTCTCTCTCCATTATCTTGATCTAAAATTAAAGTTAATGGAATATTACCATTAATTTCAGTGGATTTTGAATAAGATTGCCTAAGTACTGTCCTGGAAATGATGATTCTCCTTCTTTGCTTATAGAATAAACAACTCTATAACAGATTATCTCTCCTTTAAGACTACATTATAAAAGAGATATTAGTCTAAGGAGTACTTAGGACAAAAATTGGTATTGTACTTTTCAGGTTTAGAAAGGGTAAAGAGCTACAGGTCCCTATTGCAGTCTGGTTCCTTTAGACATTGCTAAATTTTGTATTAAGGTAAAAGCTCCTTTTCTCAAGAAGTCTACGGGATTTCTTTATAACATGACCTAACAGTTGAGTATTTGCTGTATGATACGACTTAATAAGAACTAATTAAGACTCAAGATCCGTTTTGCCAAACGGCATACAAAAGCAGTTGCAGAAAGGCTATTTCTTTCACTTCGGTTTACAGGCTAAAGACGAAAGACAGGAAAAGGCCTGGGAAATTACTGCTATTTTATTTCTGAAAAAAATGAAGCAGAGTGAGAAAGTAAGCCAACAGGAAATCAAACAACTTGCTACAGGCCAATGACAAAGTAAATAACTATAACCAGATCTCAAGTCCAAACTGTGGATAGAGTAGCATACAGCATAGATTATATCATTTAATATAGAACACCTAGGAAGATCAAATAGAACAACAGAGAAGAAATGACAAACAAAATGACAAACAAATAACTTAAGAAAAACATGGGTAATGAAGGAAGAAACATTGAGGCAAATAAAGTACAATTTTAAGGACAGTAAATCGTTATTAGCACAGCAAGAACAAAACTGTAAGGATTAGAGGAGGCTACAGGTTTGCAGATACTGAAAAAGTAGACTTCTGCATATGAAAAGCAAGAATGTTTTGGGGAAAATAAAGAGATGGTGAAGGTTGCAATCGACTGCTAAAAAAAAAAGGAAGTGGTTAATGAAGCAAAATGGTCTGACAGGCAGGGCATGGGCCAAAACTTTAAGGACTCAAAAGCAAGGATAATATGATTATGTATGATTATATGTTGAACATGAAGCAAAGAAAGCGCCTAAGAAGGGAGAAGGAGGGACATGACCTTAACAAATCAATCTGTTAAGAAGGCTGTTAAGAAAGCATTTCCATAAGCATGAGAGGTTTAGCAATTTGTGTTGCAATGGAAAATATTCTAAAATCAGGGGAGTATATGTTTCCATACTATAATTCTCTAGATTATTTGTCCTGAATATAGAATGACTTATTTAATACCTTTGAAAGATCATTCTAGTATTTTATTTACCTTTATTTTAATAAGAAAATTAAAGAAATATTTGTATATAACAAATACAGATAGGTGGATTTAAAATTCTGTTTTTAATAAGCACTTAAACAGTGATTTTTTGCAAGTACCTGTCAAAATACTATCTTAATTTTCAGGTACCTAAAAAGTTTTTAGTTCTTTGAATGTATCATGCAAGACTTAAAATCCCTGTTTAGGAATCCAAACTTCAGTGTCCAGACATTTTCCCTCTGTTATTCTTTTCAATAACAAAAATTCAACATCACAATTACCTTGTGATAAATGTTGCTAAGTAATCGTGCCTCTGGTCTGTTCTAAAATAATTTAAATAAAATGTCTAGTTGTCTTCTGTAAAGTTGTGAACATGCTTACTACCAATCGATCTGCAAATTGTCTAAGCAATTATCTAAAATATATTTACACATTTCATTTGTTGAATAAAAATTAAAAAGTAACTATATGTTTGTTTTGCATATAACATATAGAGTCAAATTTGCTCATTTATGTAAAACAGCATCTGAAGTGAAGTAAAAGCATGTCATAATTAACACATAAAATCCTGTAAAACAAACAAACAAACAACATTTAGTGAATTAAGCTGTTCATATAAATTAACTAAGAGAATGCAGTTTGGGTTTGATAATAAGCAAAGAAGACAATTATCTCAATGCTTTGCAATGAAGACAGCATAACACTGAGTACTGAAAATTTATCCTGCACCTGTAGAAGCTGTAAAGCATGTCAACATTGTCAAGCTGAACCGTTTGCTTGAAGTGGTATGCAAGATATTCAAAAATTACAAGTGAAGATTCTTGCAAAGACAACAACGAGGACAGGTTTCACAGACTCCTTTTACAGTCTGTGACATTGTGGAGCGGAGAGGAGATCCACACAAGCAGTTTAGTTTCTGTTCTTCATTGCCTCTTAGGTTTTTGCATTGAGTGAGCTGAGGATTTTCCCTCAGGAGGCTAACATTCTCATAAGAGCCCAAGCTCTACATTTGCATCTATATGATCTATATCTATATCTATATCTCTCTATCTATCTGTATCATCTATATCTATCTAATTTATTATCATCCACCTAGACCATCTATATCTAGATCATCTATACCTGTATCATCTATGTCTATCCTCACAACATCCATATCTACATCTACCTCATCTGTATTATCTATATCTACACCCATATCCATATCTGTATCCATATCTATATCTATAGCTATATTATTTATAACAGTAGCCTGTGCATTGTGTATACATGGCAAGATTTTGGTAGCAGGGGTCGTCTCTGTGAGAAGAGATCAAGAGTTGCCCTCATGTTGGACAGGTCCATTTTCATCTTGCTCCAAATTCATCCCACTGCTGGCCAGAGTTGAGCCCATCAGTGGTGCTGGTGGCACCTCTGTGATAACGTGTTTAAGAAAGGGTGAAAAACAGTGCACAGCAGCTGTGAGAGCAGAATGAGAAAAATGTGGGAGAAACTACTGTGCAAACACCAAGGTCAGTGAAGAAAGAGGGGAAGGAGGGAGTCTAGGTGTTGGACCCGAGATTCCCCTGCAGCCCATGGAGAAGACCATGATGAAACAGGTTGCCCCCTTGCAGTCCATGGAGGATCACACTGGAGAAGGTATGGAGCCCATGGAGGACCCCATGCTGCAGCAGGTGGATGTGCCCTGAAAGAAGCTTCAGCCCATGGAGAGCTCATGCAGGAGCAGGCTTTCTGGTAGGAGCTGTGTCCCATTGGTGACCCACATTAGAGCAGTCCATTCCTAAAGGGCTGTACCCTATGGAAAAGACCCATACTGGAGCAGTTCTTGAAGAACTGCAGCCTGTGGGAAGGAGTTTGATCAGTTCATGAAGGACATATCCCGTGGGAAGAGACCCTACGGTGGAGCAGAGGGAAGAGTGTGAAGAAGAAAAAGCAGAGATGAAGCCTTATGGATTGACTGCAACCCCCATTCTCCAACCACCTGCGTCTCCCAAAGGAGAGGAAGTAGAAGAGTGATGAATGAAAGAGTGAAGTTGAGACTGAGAAGAAAAGGGGGGAGGGGGGAAGGGGTTTTAGTTTTATTTTTGTTTCTCACTATCCTACTATATTTTTAATGGAAATAAATTAAAATCATCTTCCCCAAGATGAGTTTGTTTTGTCCACAGAAGTAATTGTGACTGATCTCCACTCACAGTCTTTTTCATCTTTTCTTCCCATCTTGCTGAAGAAGGGAAGTGAGAGAGCAGCTGGGTGGGCACCAGGTAGCCAGCCAAGTTTAACCCACCACAGCCTGGAAGGTATAAAGCTCCATTATATCAACTTAATTACCAAATATTGAGCATGGACAATATGTTGTCCTTCCACTATGTTTGAGGCTTTCAGACACAAACTACTCTGCACTCAGACAACTCAATTCACATAGACTCATGGAATCATAGAATGGTTTAGGTTGGAAAGGACCTTGAAGATCATCAAGTTCCAACCCCCCTGCCGTAGGCAGAGACAACTCCCACTAGACCAGGTTGCCCAAGGTCACGTCCAGCCTGGCCTTGAACACCTCCAGGCATGGGGACTCAACAACCTCTCTGGGCAACCTGTTCCAGTGCCTTACTACCCCCAAAGGGAAAAAATTCTTCCTAATGTTCAATCTGAACCTGCCCTCTTCCAGTTTAAAGCCATTCCCCTTCATCCTGTTGCTACATGCCCTAGCAAAAAGTCCTTCCCCAGCTCTCCTGTAGGCCCCCTTTAAGTACTGGAAGGCCGCAATAAGATCTCCTCAGAGCCTTCTCTTCTCCAGGCTGAACAGCACCAACTCTTTCAGCCTCTCCTCATAGGAGAGGGGCTCCAGCCCTCGGATCATCCTCGTGGCACTCCTCTGGACGCGCTCCAGCAGGTCCATGTCCTTCTTATGTTGGGGACTCCAGAGCTGGATGCAGTACTCCAGGTGGGGTCTCACGAGAGTGGAGTAGAGGGGCAGAATCAACTCCTCTGACCTGCTGGCCACATTTCTCCTGATGCAGCCCAGGATACGGTTGGCCTTCTGGGCTGCGATCGCACATTGCTGGCTCATATTGAGCTTCTCGTCAATCACAAGCACACCCAGGTCCTTCTCCTCAGGGCTGCTCTCCAGCCATTCCCCAATGAGCCTGTATTTGTGCTTGGGATTGCCCCGACCCAGATGTAGGGCCTTGCACTTGGCCTTGTTGAACTGCATGAGGTTAGCTTGGACCCACCTCTCCAGCTTGTCCACGTCCCTCTGGATGGCATCCCTCCCTTCCAGCGTGTCTACCTTGCCAAACAACTTGGTATCATCGGCAAACTTGCTGAGGGTGCACTCAACCCCACTGTCCATGTCGCTGACAAAGATGTTGAACAGTACAGGTCTCAGTACCGACCCCTGAGGAACGCCACTCGTCACTGCTCTCCACTTGGACATCGAGCCGTTGACCGCTATTCTTTGAGTGCAACCATCCAGCCAGTTCTTTATCTACCGAGTGGTCCATTTGTCGAATCCAAGTCTCTTCAATTTAGAGACCAGGATATCTTGTGGGACAATGACAAACGCTTTGCACAAATCCAAGTAGATGACATCAGTTGGTCTTCCCTCGTCCACTGCTGCTCTAACCCCTTCGTAGAAGGCCACCAAATTCGTCAGGCATGACTTGCCCTTGGTGAAGTCATGCTGGCTGTCACCAATCACCTGTTTTTTTTTTCTACATGCCTCAGCAGAGTTTCCAGGAGGTTCTGCTCCATGATCTTGCCAGGCACAGAGGTGAGACTGACTGGCCTGTAGTTCCCTGGGTCTTCCTTGTTTCCCTTTTTGAAAATGGGGGTTATGTTTCCCCTTTTCCAGTCGGCAGGAACATTGCCAGACCGCCACGACTTCTCAAATATGATGGCTAGTGGCTTAGTGACCTCATCTGCTATCTCCTTCAGGACCTGCAGATGTATCTCATCAGGTCCCATGGACTTGTGCACCTTCAGATTCCTCAGGTGGTCTCGTACTTGATCTTCACCTACAGTAGGCGATTCTCCATTTTCCCAATCCTCGTCTTTGCATTCTGTGTCATGGGCAGTGTGGCTGCAGTCCTTGCCAGTGAAGACTGAGGCAAAAATGTCATTGAGTACCTCAGCTCTGTCTCTGTCCCAGGTAACCCGTTCTTGTGTTTCCTTCCGGAGAGGGCCCACAGTTTCCCTAGTCTTTCTTTTCTCGCTGACATACTTAAAGAAGGGGTTTATGTTTGTCTTGATGTCCCTGGCCAGATTTAGTTCTATCTGGGCTTTAGCTTGTCTAACCCGATCCCTGGCTGCTTGAACAATTCCTCTGTATACCTCCCAGGCTACCCGCCCCTGTTTCCACTCCTTATAGGCCTCCTTTTTCCTTTTGGTCATGTCCAGGAGCTCCTTGTTCATCCATGCAGGCCTCCTGGCTTTTCTGCCTGCCTTCCTCTTTGTAGGGATGCATTGCTCCTGAGCTTGGAGGAGGTGGTCCTTGAATATTAACCAACTTTATTGGACCCCACTTCCCTCCAGCGCTTCATCCTATGGCACTGCACCAAGCGGAGGATGTCAAACTCGACCATTTCATGGTCACTACAGCCCAGGCTACCCTTGAGTTTTACACTGTCTACCAGCCCCTCCTTGTTGGAAAGAACAAGGTCCAGCATAGCTCCTCTCCTCGTTGGCTCCTCAACCACTTGGAGAAGGAAGTTGTCCTTGATGCAATCAAAGAACCTCCTGGATTGTCTACGCCTGGCTGTGTTACCCTTCCAACAGATGTCAGGGTGGTTGAAGTCACCCATGAGAACCAGGGTCTCTGAACGGGATGCTGTCCCTATCTGTCTATAGAGGGCTTCATCCACTCAGTTTACTTGGTTGGTGGCCTGTAGCAGGCCCCCACTGTAATGTCTCCTGCTCCCGATTTCCCTTTAATCCTGACCCATAGGATCTCAGTTGGCTCTTTATCCATCCCTAGGATGAGCTCCATGCATTCCAGCTGTTCCTTCACATACAAGGCAACACCACTTCCTCATTTCCCTTGCCTGTCTCTCCTGAAGAGCCTGTAGCCCTCCATGGCAACACTCCAGTCATAGGAGTCATCCCACCAAGTTTCTACAATGCCAATGAGATCGTAGCCTTGGAGGCGCACATCTCTAGCTCCTCCTGTTTGTTCCCCATGGTCTATGCGTTTGCATAGAAGCACTTTAGCCGTGTCTTCATTGAGGCTGACTTGGCTGGAGCAGCTGTAATTACTTTGCGCTGCTCTCCAGGCGGCATTCCTATGCCATGTATTAACGGTGCCTCCCCATTGGCTCCTGTTGGTCCAGGAGCTCCTGGCTCGTCTATGTAAGACTTTGAGCATGCTGCCGCATAGCCAGCACGTATTGGAGCAGAGGGCTGCAGGTCCTCACCAGCACCCTGTTCCTCTTTCCTTGGTACAGCATCCCTTGGTTGGTCTTGGGCAAACCCGATAATACCCCCTTCCCCCATTGAATCTAATTTAAAGCCTTGTTAATAAGCTCTGCTAATTTTGGGGCAAAAACCCTTCTACCCCTTTGAGTGAGCCAACCCCCACCTGCGGCCAGCAGGCCTGGTGCCGCATAGTCTATTCCATTGTTGAAAAACCCAAAATTATGGCGGTGACACCAGCCACAGAGCCACGTATTAACAGACTGAGCTCGTCTGTTCCTTTCAATGTCAACTCCTACAACAGGAAGTAGGGATGAAAAAATAACCTGTGCTCCAGATCCCCTTAGTGACTGTCCCAAGGCCCTGATGACTCTTTTAATCATCCTTGCACTCCAATCTGCATATTCGTCACCCCCCACATGGAACAGGAGGAGTGGGTAGTAGTCTGAGGGCTGAACCAGGATAGGGAGTCTCTTTGTGATGTCCTTGACCCATACCCCAGGGAGGCAGCAGATTTCCCTGAGAGTGTGATCTGCCCTACATATCGGGCCCTCTGTCCCCCTCAGGGCTGAGTCGCCCACGACTGTAGCCCTCCTTTTCTTTCTTGTAGAGGTGGTCTTAATGTGGTGTGTAGGCCTTCCTGGTCCTGGCAGCTCCTGTGATGTATTAGGACTGTCAGCCTTCTTGTCCTTAGGCTGTTCTACCACACCCAGGGCTTCATACCTGTTGTATAGTGGTACAAGGGGAGGGGAGGCAGGCAAGGAGGGGGCTCATTTGCTGCCCCTACTACAGACTTGCCTCCAATCACCATTTTCTGGCAGGCCACTGCCTTCCGTCCCTTCAGCCCTACCGGGCAAGGAGAGGATATCCCTGTGGTCTTTTTTTATTTCCGGTCTCTGGCCTGGAGTCTCTTTCAAGGAGCTCAAGGCCTGGGACCACCAGTCTGTTTCCTTCTCACTCTCGCTGATACTCCTTAGTCACTCAACTTCCTCCCTGAGCTCTGCCACCAGGCTCAGCAGATCGTCCACTTGCTCACATCTCACACAGCCGTTATTACCACTACCACTTGCTCTCTGTGCAAGGCTGCGGCACTCCCTGCAGCCTGAGCCCTAGGTGCCTGTGTCTTTCCGAGAGAGTGCTGTCTGTGTTGCTGTGTCTACTCTGGCAGATGCTGAGTATATATATCTAAATGATGGTTTTCTATCCAGGAACGTGTCACCATTTTCCTAGACCTTTTTGCTAGTACTACTGACACAGTAGTTAAAACAGTTCAGAATTAGCTTTAGGCATTAATAAAACTGTCTCTCTGAACCATCTGAACCCTTTTTTTTTTTAATGCAAATCAGCAAACCCTGTGTCATGGTCTGGGCCGGACTGGCCACTCAGGCATTGTGACAGATCCTCTCCCCTACCTCTCCAAAGAGAGTCAGGAGAGAGACAGAGGCATATAAATTTAGAAAAAACTAAACTACTTTAATGAAATATTAAAAATAAAATTAAGAATGAAATAATAGGATATATACAAAACCATATCAAACTCCCAGGATGGCAATCGCGTCACCATCAGGCACTGGAGAAGTCCCAGTCTGGACTCAGTGACAATTGGGAACTGGATTCCACATCTGGATTCAGGATCGGGTTCAAAAGCAGACGAACAGACAGAGTCCTCCTCGGACATCGGCCGTTGAAGAAAGAGGGCTGACCCTTTGATCCCTCAGCTTTTATACTGAGCATGAGGCAGATGGGATGGAATACCCTGTTGGTCAGTTTTGGGTCATCTGTCCTCTCCACTCCTCCCCACAGGTGGGACCCCTCTATGCTTTTCTGCCTTTGGGTGTTATAGCAATAAGTATAAACAAGAGCATCTCTGCATACCATTCCCTGGCATCAACTATAAACATTGGTCTTATCACTCTGAGAGCGAAGAGTGTCTGCCAAATATGCTGTTAATTTCAGTAGTTAGAAGAGGCCTAGCTAAAATGTAGTTACTGAACAAAGTTGGTCCTGTTTTACCTCAAACCAGGACACGCTGAAATTTAATAACTGCAATCCAAAACTCCAAAGAAGACATTTTCAAAATGGTGAGAAGATTTTGGTATCTATTATGTAAAGCTAACTATCAGACAGAGTTTAGAGTTGCCACACTGAATCAGGCCTAGTATAGGGGTGTCAGATACAGGGAGTATCAGATAATTGAAAAGATCTACTACTACTACCTGTAGTAGTTAGCTGTTTTTCCCATAAAACATCCTTCTTTTTCTCTAGCAGAGAAGAGGTGATATAAGTGCAGAAATACAAGAATGCAGCATGATCTTAGGGAGATACAGGACTAAAGTACAGGGAAGGGTACAGAAGTTTAAACTTGTCTTGTTATTTTCAATTTTGCAGGGGTCTGAATAACTCAGGTAAGTTACGAACGAACAACTGTTCGTTTTACATTCAATGTTGAGGTGAAATGATTGATTTCTCCCTAGAGTCCTCTGATATTTTCTCATTTATAATGCAGAGAAGAGCTTTTCATGAAGTAAGTAAAAACGGATGCCTATCTCGAGCCCCAGATATCACTTTAGAAATAGCAACAGTGTAAGCAACCTGCACCAAGGCTTTCCTGATCATAGAATAAAGCAATGTATTTAACAATTTACTTATACAACACAAAGAATAGGTGAATAACAGCTTAATATAGATATGACATGGCGAACATACCACAGCAACATGAAATGTATGCAAACGATAATTCTGTGCCTAAGGAATAAAAATTTAAAAATGTGAAAAATCAGAAGCAAATATAAATTTTAAATCGAGAGTAAAAATTGATTCAAAGAAACATTAATAGAACAAACACCTGTCAGGACACAAAATATTTCATAACTTACTCAATTTCAACAATTAAATTTAAAGAATGGCTTGTGCAGATGGGAACTCTGAATGAACAATCCAGGAGAGAAAAATGCTTTCTCGGGATGTCAGATCCCTATTCTTTTACCTCAGTTAATAATCTTATCTTAATCTAAATTAAGTAAAGATTTCACTTTCTATTAATTTGGTATTAAACATTTTCCTCTAAGCTTTTGCAGTTGAAAAGCCCAAACTCTTCTCTTACTCACACTTTGGATAATTCTTGATCATCTAGATTTCTCTTGACCAAACTAATTCTAGAAAATGATTTAAACTGTACACAATATTTATAAATTATGCTATATGTTAATTTACTTCCTACAGTCTTATTGCAGTCTCAAAATAATTTTATTTACTATTCTGTATATTATGTGAAATACTTACTACACATAAGACTATTTAAAAAGAAATGATTAAGCTATAAATTCACAGGAGTCCAGCTTATTTATCCTTAAATCTAATTTGTCTAAGGGGAGTTTCAGAAAGGTAGTACAACTTGGAAATAAGGAAGTCTTCAACTCCAGAAGTAAATCAAGCTGGAAGAAGATATACCTAGCAGAAAGCTTTCAAGTTTCTTTAATTATATTTTTCACTTTAGAAGGTGACGAGATATAGTCCTTCTTTTAGTATTTCTCTTTTTCTGTACATATGTATCAAAAAGCATATGTCAAGATATTTGTTATTCAACTTCAGAACTAAAATCTGGAATATGTTTGTTACTCTCATACCTGGATACAGCATACAGAGCAACATTTTTCTAGGTTACACAAGACAAAACAGGATCTTTCTAGAATTCAATTATTTCAAGACCTGAATTGGGTCTTGAGATGAACTCAAAAGAAAGTAAAACTTGATTGTTGTCTCCTTTAGAATATGAACAGAACTATGAAACCAAATTAATTTCTCTGCAAATTATCTTCTGGGAGTATGTGATACAGTCACCTTTGGTCACATCTGAGACAATAAAATATGAGTAGTCCATGGAAAGCCAGCCATGTAGTTTATATAACCATTGACAGTCTGTTAAAAATAAGTATTGCTTCAGTCAGGGGACAGTGGGTATTTGAACAACTCGGTATTTTTCTCGTTAACATTGATCTTCTACATGAGGCAGCCTGGGGTTTTAACTGCTATCAGAGCAAGCTGCTCAGGGTTGGAATCCTGTGGGGAAAACTGCAGTTCCTATTATTCATTCAGTAAGTAAGTACTCGACTTTCAAAGTCAGGATGGTACCCACACAAGTAAACAACCAAAGTAAATACATACAGAAGCTTGAAGGGGATTTTCTCTGTTGTTGTTGTTGTTTCATAAGATGTGTTTTTTTTTTTTTTTTAAGATACAGAGGCACCTTGGAGAAGACCAGTGAGTTTGTGAGCAAGCAGTCAGGACTCTACAATACATGACAATTTATTCACAGATTCATAAATGTATAAAAATAAGATGTAAACAAAATTAAAAAGCCCTGACTTCATTTCAATAAACTTGTTTGAAGTAAACAGCGATTTATAGGTAAATCCTCCATGCTTTTTAATTTAGTATTAATCTTTGAAGAAAGCTTTCAAATTAATGGAGAATAAGGAAGTCCTTAATATTCAATTTCGAAGTATATTTTTCAGCTTGTCTGATTTAGATTGGACATTTGTATGTTCAAGCTGTGACGATCCTAAAACATTTGTGCTTGATTTTGTTTGTTTAGACTAAATATGATGCTTCAATGTTCTTTTTAGTGGTTGTACTAAATCTTAAGTAAAATACTACTATTTAATACAGAATAAACAATTAAGGAAAATAAATTAAATATTTATTAATATAACACTGAATATAGTGGATTTGACAACACCAACAGGAGGATTGCCAAAGCTGCAAATATGTGAAAGAATGAAAGGCAGGCCACAGAATAAAAGCAGAAAAACATTTACAAGAACTTCATCTGAAATATTCAATAATTTATTTGAAGAATTCAGCTTTCTCTAAAACTGGGTAACCTAAAAAGTGTCTGAAAGAAGTAATGGTATATACTTCTTCCTTCTGAAAGAATCCAGAGATATTTTCCTATTCATAGAACTGAATTTGTTTGACCATTAAATAGATAGAAAAGAGAACACTGGATTCAAGAGAAAATAAATAAATGGAAGCAGGTATGCAAAATCCACATCCATTCTACATGATTACATTGTGCAAGCAAAGCAGGCAGCAATTCTTATCTAAGAAAATTAATTCACTCTACTATCTAATAGTACAGTGTACCTAGTCATGCAAAAACTTAGAAAGGGGTCCTTTAGGAACACATGATTCATATCAAGAGTTAAATCATGTGGTCTCTCACGATGGAAAGAGTCAGAAAACTATATCCACTGCTAGTGACTAGAGTTAGATGTGGATAAAGGTGAGAGAGCAACTAAGCATCTGAATGTATCATTCATAAGCAGCAACTTGCAATAAAGTCTACTCAATAATATCTATGTTCAAAAAACCTATGTTTGAAAACAATCTTGTTGTTGAGAACAAACAATTGAGTTTTCTTTTTTTCTAAGTTATATGTAGTCCATAATCACTGACTATACCTGAGCACTTTTCTATCCGGGCTTTTATTTATCTGGGCAAATTATTTTGAATTCATATTAAATTGCACATGTAACTGGATCTATGAATTTAAGAGATTAGTGAGGGAAAGGCATAAAGGGCTACAATTTTAAAAAGCAATCTCCTACTAAAAAAACAGTTTACAGAGTTGAGCTATTTCTTTCAACAGCATCTGACAATTTAGCAAATTTCATCTCTCTTGTCAGATATTTCACAACACTGATTAGATAAGGGGGTGCTTTACATCCTCGTTTTCAAAATTTCACTGTTTATGTAGCTCATTTAAAGTATTAATATATACAATTATTATTATTATTATAAACAAACTTTTAAGGTTAAAAGTAATCTTTAACCTTTTTAGCATCACTTATTGTAATCTATCTGTATTCTTCAGCCTGTCTAAAAATTCAGTGGTACGTTATGGGTTAACCTTGACTCAGAGACACCTGTAAAACTCATTGCACTTAGCATTTAGATACAAGCCCTTTACCTGTACAGGTATTCCAGGTTTCAGTACCTTTTAACAGTTTTCTTAGTAAAACAGTAATAGCAGAACTATTCCGAAAACCAGTATAAAAGCTAAGGTTTCCTTTGTAATTTAATTGAAAACATGTCCTTGTCCTTATCTCTGCAGGTCCTGGTGTGCCTTTGCCTAATTTATGAATGTTGAGCAATTTCTCGCTTACGTATATATTCACTTTTGTTAACTTTTCTTTCTTTTATTATATATCAACTTTTATGAAATAGCTGAAATAGCTGCTTTAATTTTCCTGCAAATTTGACTGTTGTATATTTACACTATTGATTTTGTTCCAAATTTTTGTGATTATTGTTTCCTAAGAATAGAACAAACTGCTCTTTGGTAAATTCTACTAACTTTCATATTTTTCAGTTCTGCATATGTGCATGAACAAGGACTTTTGGACTTTATGTAGCCACAAACAAGTGATTATCAAAACTGTCTACTTTTGAAGATTTCTTTCTCATACAAGTTCATGAGCTTCAGGTTTCTTGTCATAGTCAGTATATCCTTGGATTATTAATTATTTTTTGAAGTGTTATCTGAATGCAGTTTCTTACTTTATCAGGCATTCTTTAGTATTTATGAATATAACATACTATTTTGTTAATGAAAAGAACCCCAAAGTTCTTAGGTAATTCGCAAATAAATCTGTTCAATAACTTTATGAAGCTATATGAAATGAAGATATGTGCTTTTCACAGAACCAGAGAATCATTATTTCATTGTGGAGACTGGTGATGAGTGTCATTTCTCAGGGATCAACGTCTTTGTTGGCGACTTGGACAGTGGGGTTGATGATACCGAGTTGTTTGGCGAAGTAGACATGCTGGAGGGGAGGGATGCCATCCAGAGGGACCTGGACAGGCGGGAAAGGTGGGCCAAGCCATGCAGTTCAACAAGGCCAAGAGCAAGGTCCTACATCTAGGTCGGGGCAATCCCAAGCACAAATACAAGCTATGCGGGGAATGGCTGGAAAGCAGCCCTGAGGAGAAGGACCTGGGTGTGCTGATTGATGAGAAGCCCAACATGAGCCAGCAATGTGCGATCGCAGCCCAGAAGGCCAACCGTATCCTGGGCTGCATCAGGAGAAATGTGGCCAGCAGGTCAGAGGAGTTGATTCTGCCCCTCTACTCCACTCTCGTGAGACCCCACCTGGAGTACTGCATCCAGCTCTGGAGTCCCCAACATAAGAAGGACATGGACCTGCTGGAGCGCGTCCAGAGGAGTGCCACGAGGATGATCCGAGGGCTGGAGCCCCTCTCCTATGAGGAGAGGCTGAAAGAGTTGGTGCTGTTCAGCCTGGAGAAGAGAAGGCTCTGAGGAGATCTTATTGTGGCCTTCCAGTACCTAAAAGGGGCCTACAGGAGAGCTGGGGAAGGACTTTTTACTAGGGCATGTAGCAACAGGATGAGGGGGAATGGCTTTAAACTGGAAGAGGGCAGGTTCAGATTGAACATTAGGAAGAAGTTTTTCCCTTTGGGCGTGGTAAGGCACTGGAACAGGTTGCCCAGAGAGGTTGTTGAGTCCCCATGCCTGGAGGTGTTCAAGGCCAGGCTGGACGTGGTGTTGGGCAACCTGGTCTAGTGGGAGTTGTCCCTGCCTATGGCAGGGGGGTTGGAACTCGATGATCTTCAAGGTCCTTTCCAACCTAAACCATTCTATGATTCTATGAGTCTACGATTATGGTTCAAAGGTGCCTCTGGTTATCTCCTAGTCCAAACTCCTACTTAGAGCAGGTTTACGTAGAACATGTTGCTCAGGTCTGTATCCAGTTGAGTTTTGACTATCATGCAAAGATGGAGGCTTAAGAACCTCTCTGGGTAGCCTGAGTGTTTCACCACCACAAAGACCATATTTCAATATTTCACCACCACAAAAACCTTATTAGAATACATCCTGACTATCAGCAAATTCAGCTGTCCAGGAAATCTCATGAACTGATATTATGTACATTTAAATCTAACGTATCACAGAATCATGGAACTACAGAATTTTCCGAGTTGGAAGGGACCTCTAGAGATCATCTAGTCCAACTCCCCTGCTAAAGCAGGATTGCCCAGAGCACATTATTCAGGACTGCATCCAGGCGGGTCTTGAAAATCTCCAGAGAAGGGGACGCCACAATCTCCAGTGCTCTGTCACCCTCACCGTAAAGAAGTTTTTCCTCGTATTTGAATGGAACTTCCTATGTTCCAACTTGTGCCCATTGCCCCTTGTCCTGTCACTTGGAACCACTGAAAAGAGTCTGGCTCCATCCTCCTTCAATCCACCCTTTAGATACTTGTAAACAATATAAAAGACTAGTTTTCACTATGTGTTAATTCCTTGCATTCAAGTTATAGAAAAGGTTGCTTGAATTTCTTTGTTATACTTATAATTTTGTTATGGGCAAAAGGATTATACCATATATGCAAATCCAAGAAATTATTGTTAGTCTAATTAAAGCTTTAACCATCCTATCAAAGAAATATTGTTATCTTAGTGGTAGCAATACTAGCATTTCTTGTTATACACAGTTAAAATG
The DNA here is from genome assembly GCF_965231255.1 of Vanellus vanellus. NCBI lineage: Eukaryota > Metazoa > Chordata > Aves > Charadriiformes > Charadriidae > Vanellus > Vanellus vanellus. Next base: position 86,738,241 of record NC_138906.1, read on the forward strand.
AGATAAACTTTTAAGTTACTACCAATTTTTCTGGTGTTAAGCTTAACCCATTAAGGTTGCCATCTTCTCTCAATCCAGCAGACCAGTGTTTGCAGTCATTGGCAGTCATTGGCATCCTGAGTCCATGACCTGGTGGAGTAAGAGGTTGAGATTGGTGGTTTCATCCTCCATCTGTTTGGATGTTTGTGGTCATTTTTGCATGTTTGCACAAATTTTACAGCTTGTTTTTTGGTTTTGTTTATGTTTTTGTTTTTTTTTTCCCACTGGTCTGTAAGGCCATGATACATACAGATTTACTTTCTATGATGTATTTTATGTATTTTAGATACTTGTTCTTTTTTCTCTTTGATATCACTAAAACTAATGTTCCTAAGCTTCCAAGGGTGCTTTCTTTTGATGATCAGTAATTACATGACTGATGAACAACAGGAATATCTGGATGCCTCCCTATCTTAAAAGCTCTGTGGGCAACTAGTTGGACATTTGAAATGAAATTACTAGCTAAAAAAAAAAGGCTTTTTCACTCTTTAGAAACCTGTGGAGACTTTTCTCAGTTTCTTTTTTTAGTTGGATCCTCTACAGTTAGATAATTTAAAGGCTTATTCCTGTTAGTATCAATCTTTCAGCAATTATTATTCCCACTACACGCTAAATTCAATAAAGGGTCTTGAAGACCTTTCATACATACTAGAAGCTGAATAGATAAGATTCATGAGGACATGAAGGATAAGGACATTCACAGGAAAACTAGGTGGTGATTGCCTTCAGTTGGGGATTTGCATGCACCATAACTACACATCACTGAATAATGTGGTTATTAAGTTTTTAGGTCACTTGCTCCTATAGAATGTTTAGGTATTATTATGAGGGAGTAGCTATATTTTGTGATATTTCTGACAATGCTGATTCCACTGAAAGGAAAGGCAAAGTCAATAATAGATCTCTGTTTTTCTGAAAAGCTCCTATTTTAACTCTTTGAGCAATAGCACATGTAGAGGTCTGATTCTTTTTAAAACAGGCTTACTAGGCAAGAGAAGGGTCTTTGTGTGTGTCTCTGTATATGTATGAATGTATGTATTCTTAGTGCAACTTAGTGTGACTGTGCCAACCCTTCAAGAATCATTTTTCTTCAAGAATTTACTCAAGGTATGCCATGTTTAGAATGTAGATAATCATTAAAATAAGTGGACTAAAGATGTGTTGAGGCATCAGAGCATTTTTAGTGCAATTGGCTCTTTTTACTTTGCTGACTCACCTTAGTATTTTCTAAATATCCTAAAGTAGGCAGAATATGCAGAATGCAAGACCACTTGACTATCATACCTTCCTTAAATAGAATGATGTTCCAGCAATATCCCATGAAATAAAATCTTTGCTCATGTGCTAAGAAAAACAGCCTTACAAATCTAAATATTCATACCTTATGGAGATCTACACTTATTGGTGCTCTCATCACAGGGGAATTAAATCTGTATGCAACTATTAGAGTGAAGCCATAAAATTCTCAGTAGGTAATTTTATTCTATGCACAGCGCTTATCTTATGTCGACATTATTCAAGTGATCCACTTCTTTTTCTGCTATGAAATAGAAGAGAGTTTTGCAACTTAAATGTGTTACTTTTTAGTTCATAAATATTTCTCAAAATATATTTTAAAATGTTTTTATGCATATTGTTTTCTATAGGTTTTATGCATCAATGAACATAATTCTTTATTGAAAACAGCCACAACTGCCTGTAAGGCAGATGAAAACAAAGAAAAATACGTAATTCAGACTATTATAGCTAATTTGCTCTTTTCTGTAGATTCAGAAATGTGACCTACTACAAAGACTTTACAATACCTCTTGCATTTGTCCCCATTTCTTTGCTTCAACATAATTTTGATGTTAAACATGTCAGGAAATGCATGTATTTTTTATATAGTTCAGGATTTTTGTATAATACTAGTTTTTTTCTCATTATTTTTCAATATAGGTAAAAATATATAACATCAAAATGTTAAAAAGCTGTAATCCTTTATTAATACTGCAGGTTTGAGATGAAAAGAACGAAGTCTTTAAGACACTTCTTCCATTAACATGAATGAGAGAAAAATGTAGTGTAAAACTATTTTCTAAATTTGTCTTTGTTCCATTTTTCAACTTTTCTTCTTAAATAAAAGGTACATAACTTCATACATATAATAAATAAGAGTGACAGAGTGTATATATTATGAGACTGTCTTGTCAAGCTCATATTATAGAATTCAAACCCTCTGACTCTGTAAAGTCACTTGGGAAAATCCAGACTAAGGGTCCTTCTACCAGGGGTACTTTGCTATTGTCCCATTATCCTCTCTACATATAACTGTGACACACAGATCTATTTTTCATATAAAGGTACTGTGCATATAATTTTTATATAAATGGACTGTGTAACTGATTACTGCATGTGTGATACATCTAAGCAAATCCTCATATACTGGAATTACATCCAAATGGATTGTAAAGGTCAGGCTTCTGCTTAGACTACAGAAGCAATAAGTCCAGCTGTGCTGCTGCAGGTTCAGAAGGCCAGACCAAGCATAAAAAGTATGTAGGCTTTGTCTAAAGGACATTGCTGGAAAAGAAAAACGGGAAAAGTCCGCACAAGATTTAATGTGCCTTATATCCAAACCTTGGTCTATTTCATCTGCTACTCTAGATGTCCCCAAACACTAGTTCTTCCAAAAAAAAAAGAAGAGCTAGAAGCCAGAGAACATTTTGCTGGGGGCAACCAAAACATATCTGGCCATCTGTGCATAATAAAAAAAAAGCACTCCTTTGGTAACGATAAAAACCTCAAGGTTCCAAATTTTGTTGAAATGGACATAAAAATTAAACATTTCAGATGACACAAAAATAACCTGGAAAAGAACTCTGGAAATTTTGGTAAGCCCTTCTATTTCATATTGTTTTAAATGAAGGATGTATGTGATTTATCTGCAGCTCAGTAAGGAAACAAAGACAATGAAAAAACTATCTAAAACTGAAATAGTTCCACCTGTCCTGTCATGAATACTGTGGGCTTTATTTCACCATTAATTTAAAATTAATCTTACAACTAAGAATCAAAAGGGCACAATTCATTTTAGGGCTCTCAAATGAAAAACACCAGTAATTTTTTTCTGAGTATTAACTGTCAAACTCTAATCTAAACCAATCTAAGTTAAAATGATTTGGTAAATGTTATTCTATCTGGAAGCAAAAGGATACCAATGACCACAATATTAGACTCCTAGAAGATCCTTTGGACTAAAAGACATAAATTTGTAATCCTTTTGTCCACTGTTAAAACATACTTCTGCTCACCTCTCATCTACACAACATATGGACAAATATATTGCCAGCACAATATAAAGCCTTGTTGGTAGAGGGCATATGCCGTGATGACAGCTGTCAGTGGTCAGACTCCAGTGCAAACTGCTGTGGTGGGAAATGCAAAAATGCTACTTGCAATTACTATGATTTCATGGAAGGATTCACTGCACTTATGCAAAGTGTAAACAGATCTTACTTTTAATGTCCAACCCATGAGAACTGGTATGAATTAAATAAAATGAATGCAGTGACACATCCATCCCAGTGAAGAACATTGTCTGCTGTACTCTGGGAAGATTAAGCACATCTTAAAAGGTACTGGTCAGCAGCATCACATTAATGTACTTGAAGTATAGAGTATACAGAAGTATAGAGTATGCCCATGCATACATGATATTTTAATTTATCCCATACATTCCATTCTCATAAATGTGACCCTTTTTATGAAATCTATTATTTGCTCAGTCTCCCTTGTGGAATCATTGTATGCACACCCAACTGGGTTTCCCATATATTTTAGCTTTGCCATGATTTTAAAAAAAAGAAACTCTCCAATGCAAAACAAACAGAATGCTATGCTTTTATACCCTAACCTTGATTTCTGTGGTGAAAAATTCCTGTTAAAAAAGTACTGGTGCAAGCTGCATGTGTTAACATTCTTCACAAGTCATATAAATGCAGAGTATAATTAGAATGTATTTGCAAATATTTACTTAGTTCACTATCATTATTTAATCTGATATCAAAAGTGGAAACAATGTACAACATAATCAGAAAAGAAAAACATGTAAATAATAAGACTTGCCTCCGAGAAATATTATTTTTTCCTTTTTGTATCTACCAAAAAAATGCTTAATAAAACAGCTCTTTCCTTAGTACAGAAAGATCCTTTAGGGAAATATGAAGAAGAAATATTTAGTTAAAATATAAACAGCAACATGGTATGGATGCCAATATTAACCTTAACGCAACTAGTTCATTAGTTGTATGAGAAAATAATATACACAACGTACCTAATTTTATTTTTACAAATGAATATTTTATTTCTCACTCCAATTGGAAAACATACTGATATACATAATAGATGCTAGATAAACACTTAAAATAACTTGCAAAAGGGCACTGCTTCTTTAATAACCTTACTTGAAATGAAGAAGTACAGTGAGACACATTTCAATGTAATTTACCACAGCATGAAAACAGAATAAATCAACTGAAGTCAGTATGGAATACCACTGTAAAACAACATCAAGTCACGTGAGGACATTAGAAATAATGCTATGGAAGACCACCACTCGACAAAATGGATTAGATAGAACTCATCCTTAATTTTTTTAAACACCTCATACATTTTTTCAATTATTTATGTGAATCCTGAGACTATTTTGAGCACTTTTTATGTATTTAATGTAGTATTTTTTAAACTTTAGTCTTCTTCATTTTATACCATTTCAGCTCTGCCTAGAATTTCCTTGAAAAAAATATTCTAAGATTTTTAGTTCCTTAAATGTTCTTTTTATTTAATATTATTTTATTAAATTACTTTTAATTTCAAACATTTAACATTTTTTTTGGTTTTCTTTTTACAAGTGTAAATATTGCTCTGGTTTTCACTGCTTTGTTATGCAACATTAAGGTGTACCATAAACACCATAACTTAATCTATCAGCGCTTATACTGTCAGAGTCTCTGCACTATTTTGATGTATAGGTCACTTTCCAAGACAACTTGGAGCAATCCAAAAAAGCTTCTGCAAGAGAACTGTTAAACATTTGTACTATGGAAAGGTTTAAAAGTTATGTTGATACACTTTATCTAGTAGCTGTTTCGAATCATACTTGATAGTCTCAAAATAAAACAACTATACTTCTGTAAAAAGTGGTGGGTTTTTGTGTAGACATTTGCATGTGTTTCAAAAAAAACACTTTGTCTATAAAGGTTGAGTCATTTTACTGATACTAGTATTTATCAGAAATTATTATTTATTTCCATTTTTTGCAGCAAATTTAAACATTGCTTATAGCAAAAAGAAACCCAAACAAACCCAGAAAACTCCAAAAAACCCAAACCAGTCAGAGTGGAGATAAAATCTCATAAATTCAATAAATGTGTCGTGGTTTCAGCTGAGATGGAGGCGACTTTATTGCTGGCAGCTGGTGTAGTGCTATGTTTTGGATTTGGGATGACAGCGATGTTCATAACACACTAATGTTTTTGTTTGTTGCTAAGCAGTCAAGGCCTTTTCTGGTCCTCATACTGCCCCACCAGTAAGGAGGCTGGGAGTGCACAAGATGTTGGCAGGAGACACAGCCAGGACAGCTGATCCCAACAGATCAAAAGGATATTCCATATCGTATGATGTCATACTCAACATATAAAGCTGGAGGAAGAAGGAGGAAGGGGGGGTCATTCAGAGTTATGGGATTTGTCTTTCCAAGTAACCATTACATGTTATGGAGCTCTGCTTTCCTGGAGATGGCTGAACACCTGCCCGATGATGAGAAGTGATGAATTAATTCCGTGTTTTGCTATGCTTATGTGTGTGGCTTTTGCTTTAATTATTAAACTGTCTTTATCTCAACCACGAGTTTTCTCACTTTTACTTTTCCGATTGTCTCTGCCATCCCACCAGGGGACAGTGAGCAAGCAGCTGTGTGGTTCTTAGTTGCCAGCTGGTGTTAAACCACAACACCATGATATAACTGTTGGAAAGCTGTGGAAATCAGTACAATTGCCCTAGGCATGAAATTTGTTCTTCTGTGACATATGACTTCAACTACATCATAAAATTTGAAAAATCACTAAAATTCAAATGAGGGTAGAAATTATGCAAAAAGAAAAAAAAAAAAGTCCAAAAAAGACTGTTCAATATCTTCTTTGATACTAATGAAAATGGAGTTGCCTTGTGGATAGGTGTGCTATCCTTCAAAGCTCTGCTGAGAAACTATATGACTGTTCATCAAACTTTAGTCCACTTACTAAAGAACAGCACAACATATTGCAAGCTGAAAGCAACTGTACCTTCTTAATCTCACTGAATCTGTACTGTTCTTCAGCATCAATAACATGAGCTATTAAATGAACTAATTAAGATATGGTTCCCACTTGTAATGTGACTTAGCATTTAATATTGGTAGAAATCAAATTATAGGTTTCATTAGGAATAAGATGGAGCCAAGAAATTTTAGTATTCACAATGTCTACAGCAACTGGGGAATGCCATGGCATTCAGATAATAGAGACATTTGTCTTGTAGCTGCCTCCTGTGAAATTAGGAGTAGGTAGATTTTAAATCTCAACAGTAAAAACTACTATACACAAATAATTTGACTTAACATATAGAATGCTACCTATGCACTAGGATGGCATATGAATTAATTCATAATTTTATGAAAATAATTTAAAAAATCAAGTAGTTTTGTTGATCTTTCAAACACTCCAACAGATCTACTTGTTTACACTGATGAGAAGATTTCGTAAGAAGTTATGATTTCTGAAAGAGGAAAGTTCTAGCTTTTGCAAAATTCCCTTTTGTTTTATTTCTTTAGGATACCACTTCCAAAATGATGAAATTGTTTCATCAGACTGATTTATATTTTTTGTGGCTTCAAGAAAACATCTCCGTTCCATTGTAGCAGAAAATATTTCTATCAGGACATATTCAAACACCTTGTCCTGGTTTGAGGTAAAACAGAACAAGTTTTCCATTCAGTAATTTTACTCTTCAGTTAAACTTCTTGCTGTCCACTTCCACAGTGATAAGACCTGATTGTTTATAATTTGTACCAAAGAATGATATGCAGAGAGGTTCTTGCTTATGCTTATTGCCACAACAACTAAGGCCAGATAATTTTGTTGTGTGCCTCATTGGAGGGTCGGAAGTGGAAAACCGTAGAGGGATTGCACCTGCAGGGAGAAGCAGGAAGGACAGGTGACCCAAAACTGACCAACAGGGTATTCCATCCTATCTGCCTCATGCTCAGTATAAAAGCTGAAGGATGAAAGGGGTCAGCCCTCTTTCTTCAATGGCTGGCATCCAAGGACGATTCTGTCTATTCATCAGCCTTTGATCCCAATCTGTGCATTCCTGAATCCAGATGTGGGATACAGTTCCTGTCTGTCACTGACTCCCATCTGGGACTTTCCCAGTGCCTGCTGGTGACGTGATTGTCATCCTCGGAGCTCAATATGGTTTTGTATATGTTCATAGAACCATAGAATAATTTAGGTTGGAAGGGACCCTAGATATCCTCTAGTTCCAACCCCCTACCATGTACAGGGACATCTTCCACTAGACCAGACTGCTCAAAACCCCATCCAACCTGGCCTTGAACGCTTCCAAGGATGGGGCATCCACAACTTCCCTAGGCAACTTCACCACCCTCAGAGTGAAAAATTTCTTCCTAGCACCTATTCTAAATCTCCCCTCTTCCAGTTTGAAGCTATTCCCCCTCATCCTATCACTACATACCCTTGTAAAAAGTCCTTCCCCAGCTCTCCTGTAGGCCTCTTCAGATGCTGGAAAGCTGCTATAAGCAGTCCCTGGAGCCTTCTCTTCTCCAGGCTGAATAACCCCAACTCTCTCAGCCCGTCTTCATATGAGAGGTGCTCCAGCCCTCTTCATGGCCCTCCTCTGGACCCACTCCAACAGGTCCATGTCCTTCTTATATCAGGCACAGTATTCCAGGTGGGGTCTCACAAGGGTGGAGTAGAGAGGCAGAATCACCTCCCTCAACCTGCTGGCCAAGCTTCTTTTGATGCAGCCCAGGATACAGTTAGCCTTCTAGGCTGTTGTATATATTTCATTATTTTCTTTTTATTTTTTTATTAATATTTTCATTAAAGCAGTTTAGTTTCTTTATTAAACTCATAAGTGTCTTTTCTCTTTCATCCTCATCTCCCTGAAGGGAGATGCTCTCCCTTCTCTGAAGCGGAGAGAAGTAAAAGAGAGCATCTGCCATTTGTTTTAATGGCCAGTCCAGCCACAACACATCGTTACACATAAGCCAGCAAACCCAAAGAAAGGAAATAATACAAGTTTTCCAGAGCCTATGGAAGGTGAATTTCAACAGATATGTGTATGCAGGTCTTTGATGGAAAGAAGAAGAAAGGACAACTGAAACTTTTTATTCTGTGACACAGAATTCCCCTTGAAGCTGTAGAATTTTCCTGGACAACCAAAAAATATTATGTTCTAAGGACTATATAAGTGGAGGAGCTATACAACCACAGAACTGGTGTTGAGAATTACTCACATGAAAAATAGGTCATAAGATCAAGTCTTAGAACTTCATGACACTAAGGCTGTTCCAATATTTCCAGTTGGGAAAGGTCAAACACATAACAACAATGTGTCAGACATCAGCAGCAGTGTCATGACCTACTGGCAGCTTTTTTATGTTAAAGAGACTGTTAATCTCTGTGGACTATAGATGTATCAGTACTGCAGAATGCATTTGCTGCAGGTACACACTACACTGTTAACATTTGCTTGTTGACAGGCATTCATGGATGAATGACCATAAAACATTCTAAAGTCCCAGTCTGAAACAGACTTTGTTAGTACAACAGTCATAATTCAGCAGATTACAAGATTTTTCACTATATTTTTGTAATTTGCTACATTTTGCATATTCTCAAAATATGCAATATAAAGTAATTACATATTACAGAAATATGCAAAACATATACCACAGAAATATCAATAATTTATCATATTTTGGATCAAAAAGAATTATAGGAAACTAGGAAGTTTTCTTTTGCTGAGCTTGCTACCCTACCTTCATTTCTGGAATGATTTATGAAACTTATACATTTAATCCAAATCAGTTTTCTTAAGGTTTTAATTTTAAAAATAAAGTATTATTAAGCAAACAGTTACAAGTTGTGAGAAATTATTTTGATTTTCTGAATGTTTATCAACATCCTAAGTCAATGCTCCAGTCCTCTTTGTCAAGATGAATTAGTCCCTATGTATAGTCACACTGCTATAGCTAGATTGCTCCCAAGACTTAAGAGATCTTGCTCATCTCTGCATGAACTGTAGTCCCAACTACAGTGGGGACTCTTTTCTTCTCTTTTCATTTTCACTTTCCAAAATAACTCAATACATGAGTTAGTGATCTAACTGACTGTTGTGGTTTAGGCCAAATCGGCTACTGGGGACATGGGGCACCCCAGATGGGACTGACAGATGCTCCCCTCTACCTCTCTTTAAAGAGAGAGGCAGAGGAAGAAAAAGAGACTTATGAGTTTAGAAGGAACTAAACTACTTTAATGAAATAGTAATAATAAAATAAAAAGAAATAATGAAAAATAGATACAAAACCGTTTCAAGCTCCCAAGATGACAATCACAACGACGGCTGGCACTGGGGAAGTCCCAGGCTGGACTCAGTGATGGACAGGAACTGGATTCCGGATCTGGATTCTGGATCAGGATCGCAGGCAGATGAACAGAGTTCTCCTCTGATGTCGGCCATTGAAGGAAGAGCTCTGACCCTTTGATCCCTCAGTTTTTATACTGAGCATGAGGCAGATGGGATGGAATACCCTGTTGGTCAGTTTTGGGTCCCCTGTCCTGTCCACTCCTCCCTGCAGGTGGGACCCCACTATGCTTTTCCGCTTCTGACCCTCCAATGGGGCAAATAACAAAGCTGGTTGGCCTTGGCTGTTACAGCAGTAAGTATAAGCAGGAACCTCTCTGCATGCCATGCCTGGGCATCAGCTATAACCAATTTGGTCTTATCACTCTGAGAGAGTGAACACTGTCTGCACAATATGCTGTTAATTTCAGTAGTTAGAAGAGGCCCAGCTAAGAAGCGAAGTTAATGAACAAAATTGGTTCTGTTTTACCTCAAACCAGGACACTGACGTACTGTATTCTAGGGTTTACTCAGTACTTCTGAAACTTTGCGGATTTACCTGTGCAGAATTTCAAAACATAGAAGTCATTGTGCTGCTACCAACGTAAAAACACTTACTTTGTTGACAGTCAGAGTCCTAGTATGGCACAATTAAGAAGGATTCTCAACATGCTTTATTTGTTGTTTTGGGGTTGTTTTCTTTTTTTGTATAAAGTATTTTTCCATCACCTGCTATGTAAAAAAATTGAAGTGAGACAGAATTCCATGTCTAGAGGTAAGGAAAACTCCCCTCCACCTAAAGCTCGCTCTGTCTCTGTTTTGTTTTGGGTTTTGTTTTGTTTTAGTCTGTTCTGGGTTTTGTTCATTTGATTGTTTTTATTGCCATTAATTCTATAAGGCAAGAATGATGATCAGTGAATGTTTGACTGACACATATATGAACCAAGCTTCTCCTTATGAGTTTCAGCTCAGATAGCCAGATATGAAACTACTCAAGTGTATGACAACAGGAGAGTGAAGATTGGTTCAAGCATTATAACATTAGATCTAGATACCAGAAAACCAGGAACTGTCAATCTGAACAGATGACTGAATTTTATTAGATTTTTCCTGGAAGAGAAATTAATATATTCCACCTCTATTTGCTTGTTGGAGTACCCTGGCTCCTGTTGTCATGTTGCCCCTTGTCTTCTCTTATGTGGAGATCTGGAAATAGAGGGGAAATATATCTGGATATTCCTAAGTGTCCTCTGAGTTTGGATTTCCCCAGAGTTTAAGCTTGAAAACTCTTCCAAGTTGCATCAACTCTTCCAAGCCATCAAATCCAGAGAGCCAACATGGTATATATTATGAAGAAAATACTGTATGTTACACTGAAAGTATTAGATGCTCAGGATGTTCTCTATAACTAAAGTTGGAAGTAATTTTCAGATAAAAGAAATTAGTTAATAATGATGGAAACAGCAAGTTTCTTGTACAGTGAAGCAGAATTTAACTGAAACAGAAACGCAAAAAAAACCCATATTTAGTAGAGGACAGTAAAATTTGCACATATCTGCAATAGTGATCATAAAAAGATTCAAATATTTCCCACACAATCTTTTTAGAAAGATTTGCAAAGATGGCAAAATAAAGTTGAAGTCATCTCTATAGCAGTAAAAGGCAAGCAGTGTTGCCAAGCATCTTTAGCCAGACTAGATTTCTAACAAGGAGAATAATGAGAAGACATTTTGACATTAACTGCACAGAAACAGTTTGCTACTTGAATTGTATCAGGAGAGGTATCATTGTTATTAATCCTGTAGTTCTGTTTACACCCACACACGTTCTAAGTACCCAGGGAAGAAATCTGACAGCAAATTAATTATGAAGTTCTGCAGAAATAATTTATTCTTTGTTCTGTTTTTCTCCTGAATCTAATAATATCCCCCCCCAACCCCAGTCCCCCATATGTCTTGGGAACTGGATGGTGTGATTTCAAAGTATTGTCACTGACCATGTTATATATAATAAATGTTCACCAAAATGATGCAACGAGCAAAGTGAGCAAGGATAATCCCAGCATTATACAATTAACGCACTAAAACCCTTTACAAATGTATCTTCAAAATTTTTGTGCTGATGGAATGGGCAAAAGTGGGAGAAAGCAGGACATACACAGAAAATGCGGTTTGCATATTCAATTTTCATATGTACATTTCTTGTAGTCCTTTGATTGTCACTTGTTGTCCATTACATATTGTTCTGTTAGCTATAAATTACTATATTTTTCTGGGTGGCAATCTCATTTTTCATTGTTAAACTGATACAACAGATCCATCAGAGTGAAGTATCAGTAAGAAATGGTACCCTCTGTCTTTCATCAATGCATAGTCATATGCAGTATTAGGATTACATTAACATAATATGTAATCCTAGCTAAGCATCAGTATGCAATTAGCACAGTTTTTATGCTCATAATAAAAACTGTGTGATAAAGAGGAATTGTTTCAAGTTTCAGGACTTTCAAAATCTGTTTCAGATTTTGTTAATTAGAACTAAAAACCTAAAATTCAATGTTATTTTCAATTCAATGTTATTTTCAAAGGAAGATCTTCTTAAAGTCAATTATAGCGTTTCATTAAGGTTTTGAGTTTATTTTGCATTATATGAAAAAAAAATCTAACCTTTATCCAAACAAATTATATGAAAAGGAAAGTTTTATTTGCATTCTGAAAAATATTGAGGTTGGATGTTTCACCAAACACAAAAATTTTTCCTTCTTGTTTTCAGAAGTATTTGTCATTTTTTTCAAATTCAATGAAACTTTAATCTCCATAAAACTGTTTTCATTATATTTCCCAATTTTTCCTGTCACATAACAGCATACTCTTTGTATCTTGCAGAGAAAACTTCCTTCCTAAAACACTCCAGTAAATAAGCTTCCAACCTATAGCAATACTACAGTATTGCTGCTGAAAAGTAGAAAAGAATGTGCAAAAAAAAAAGAGAAAAAACAGGCATATTCTTGGGTTTATACGACTTATTTTGGTAGATGCTGTTCTCTTTAGTTCTCTCTCCTCATGTGTTGTGGTTTAACCCCAGCCAGTAACTCAGACCAAGCAGCCACTCGCTCATTTTCCCTGGTTGGGGTAGGGAAGTGAATTGGAAGAGTGAAAGTGAGAAAACTCATGGATTGAGATAAAGACAATTTTATAGGTACAGCAAAAGCTGCATGCACAAGCAAAGCAAAACAAGGAAATAATTCACCACTTCCCATCAGCATGTCCCCCTCTTCCTTCTTCCCCCAGCTTTATATACTGAGCATGATGTCATATGATATGGGATATTTCTTTGGTCAGTTGGGGCCAGCTGTCCCGGTTGTGTCTCCTCCTAACTTCTTGTGCATCCTCCCCCAGCCTGCTCGCTGGTGGGGTGGTATGAGGAGCAGAAAAGGCCTTGACTGCTTAGCAACAATCAAAAACATTGGTGCGCTATCAACACTACTATCCCAAATCCAAAACATAGTACTATACCAGCTGCTAGCAAGAGTCAGCTTTACCCCAGCCAAAATCACAACATCATGTCATACTGCATTGTTGCAAGGTGTTTTTTTTCTTCTTAGAACTGCACTCATCCTTTTCAATAAAATGCACGATATCCTTCCCTTTTGACAGTTATTCCCACACCTCTTCCTGATCCTCAACTGCTTTCAGATGTTTATTTTGTATTAGAAAAATTCTTGTCTTACACTGGACGATATTATTCTCCTCATCAGATCAATTTAACTTCTAAACAATGAGCTATGAAGAATTTGTACTGCTATGACAGAGCAGAATATGGCCATGGAATTGCAAACTCTCAAGGGGAAGTGAATGTGTTTAGATTATCTGCTAAAATGTTGCTAAAGTGCATTACTGTAGTTTTAATTAATAAACAACTATTTTATTATGTGTACGTAATACCTGTCTAGCACACAGCCTTCTTGAAAAATCATGTTATGTTTGAGATCATGAAATTGGCGCTCTTTGGCATGCATATGGAAGTTTACTGACTGTTTTGATTATAGAAGTCATACTCCTGCAGATAAAGCACATTACTGGGAAAAAATAAAGTTCAAAACTGCCATTGACCTCAGGTGGCTAGGTTTTTATTTGGTATTTATTAACTTTCATTGCATTATCACCGGCAGTGAAAAGATAAACTTATTAAGTTTGAATTGATTTTAACTTAATAATTTAGTTATTTCTCAGCTGCTTCCGCAAATCCTGGATCCCATGGTGAAAGTACGTGGAAGTACTACTAGGCCTAAGGAAACCTGTTTTGTGCCATTTCTTGTTCAAATATTAGAAATACAGCAGTTTATCATCTTATCCTATCCAAACAATCTGCAAGCTTTGGATCATAATTTTGCACTTCTTTTGAAGTAAGTATTGCATAGCTCTGTTGAGTCCAACACAATATTCAAAAGGAGTGAAAACTGTGAATTCTGGCCTCTAAAACCTATACCTTTCTGCAGGAACCAATAACATCAATTGTTATTTTTACAGTAATTGGAACTATACTAACATTTCATGACAATGTTCATGCCATTTATGAGAATATTATATACTATGTCAAGAAAACTAAATAGTAAACCCTTTGAAGCAACACAGAAATAGTTCATGTCAAACATCTTTTCTCATGGGAGATATAAATCGCATATCCAGATCAGAGAACACCTTCTCAGTTTGTTACTCTATCAAAAAGAAAAGTACTCTCAGAGCTGTATCAGACAGACAAAACTGGGAAACCCAGTCTCCTAATTTTTTCAACAGTTAGAATTACAGTTTAACCACCACAAAAAAATAAATTGTTCAAAACAGAATTTCTAAAGTCATGTTTGACACATCATTTAGTTGTTTAAGAGCCAAACTTTTAAGTGGGATTCCAGCACTTAAACAAAAGCAGCTATTGACATTTGTGAAGCCTTTCAGTATCCAGCTAACCTCCAGATGTTTCTCCACAAGGATGCAGGTCTCCAGGAACCTTAGACGATTTCTGCCAGCCTGATGCAGATATTTTGGTCATCCTTAGACATCTAAAAATATACCAGCTGCTTTTATAAGGAATAAATCAATGTCTGAGACAGCTAAATGAGGAGTAAAAATGGTCTGTTATTTATGTAACAGTGAATCAGTAAATTTTTGTACAGACTAAGAAGATAATGACCTCAAAAAAATCAGCTGCCAGGGGTCAGGGAATTAGCCTACTTACCATCAAACCCCATGTTTCTTCATTCTTTCGAACAAGCTTAGTTGTGTCATATGTATACATTACTAGAAAAAGAAGTTTTCTTGCCAGACCACATGCATCCAATGCTCATCAAGTGCATTGGAATTGTTGAAGAAGAAGGAAATTCAGGACACATGGGTGGGAAAAAGGAAAGCTTTATAATCTTCCTCAAACTCCATTCACTTGATGGTGACGATGTCCATGATGAAGAAAGAGGAGGAGATGATCCTTACTTCAGTTTATCAAAATCAGGAGTTAGCAATCTTATTGGAAAACCTTCTATCCCTCTATAAAAATTAACTAGTAAGTATTTAACAAATAACCATCAGCTGCTTCTTCAAAAACAGTAAGCAAAGGAGTTATTAATAGACACAGAAGGAACGTGCCATAAGTTTTCACACAAAGTTAGAAAAATAGCCTGATTGTTCCTCTACAAAAAATATTTTAATTCAAATTTGTTTTGCACAGATAGCTATCCTGATTTTTTCTCTGTACTTACAAGCTGAAAAAGAATTCCTTAAATTTACACCAATTTGATAAAACTGTCTTATATAGTTCTGACTTAGAAAACTCAAAAAAGAAAGAAAAACTTCTGTTTGTTAACTAATTTGTCTTTTTGATTTCAGTAGTGTCTGGAGCTGGCTACATGAGTTCCATTTTCACCACACTGCACTGACAGACATTACCTGCAAAGTAATTTATCTTCACGTTAATCAATAGGAAAGAAAGATGAGAAGGAAAATATATTCCCATTTAAAAATTTTATTGGGTGCAGGTCTAGCTAGACACATTGCACAGCTGGGCATCTCAGACACTGACACCAATTTCATCTTGCTGAGAGCTTTATAATTTTATTCTGTTAACAAATAAACATGAGCAAAAGAAGCACACCTACATTCTTTGGAATGTCCTGTATGACAGCACTAACTTCACTGAAATCCACTAAATCATGGACGTGAATACTAGACTTCAAAAAGATACTAGGCCAAACAAAACACAATCAAAATTTCCATGTATTTTTCATGTATTTGTTTTGAGTCTCGAGAGACCTCCCATTAGTCTGACACCTAGTTTAATAGTCCACGGTAAAACTAGTCTCTAAAACATGTTGCCACGCTTACTGGAGATGGTATCAGTCCTTGAGGATGTAAGTGTTCTCTGGCCCATGAAGTTAACTTTATCACTAGGATCACTTCTAGTACAGTGATGTTCTGCTAAACTGGTCTGAAAATATGTAAAAATCATGCTAACCATTCAAGAACAGTCTGGGGGCTGGTGTTTCACTATGAAAGAAAAATTTGTCAAGTTATTGAAAGCCAGAATTGAATAAACTGCAGGTTGTACTATTTCTTTCTTTCTGCCAGGAATATGCAGTAGGCAGAATTATCCAGTCAAGCAAGCGGGTTATAATCTGTCCCTTCAGTCTCCTGGCTGCACCCTTGTGTATACAGCCCAGAGTGCTGTTGAACTTCTCTGCAGCCAGGGCAGACCCTCAGGCCACTTTCTGCAGAGCTGCTGCCAGACAGGCAGGCTCCAGCCTGTGTCCTTGCCCCAGAGCTTCCTGCCCAGAGGCTCCATTTGGCAGTTGTCCTTGATTAATTTCATTAGGTTTCCTCTGGCCCATTGCTTTGGCATTCCTAGGTCCTTGTGGATGGCAGCACTTCCTGCAGGCCTTTTGGTTGATTCCCGCAGTTTGGTGTGATCTGCAAACTTGGTGAACATGTCCTCTGTAACCTCTTTGAGGTCATTGACAAAGACATTGAACAGGAGAGTTCCCAGCATGGACCCCCCTTTGTACTCCAGTCCTCCAAGACATCAAGTAGAATGTGACCCATTAACCACTACCCTCTGGGCCCAATTATCCACCTAGTTTTCTACCCATCTAGTTCTCTAGTCCTCCAGACTGTAACAGCTCTGCTAAAGTCAAGGTAAATCACTGAAGACAATGGGACACACATGGTTGACCCTTGGTAAATCCATGTGTTGACTGTTCCCGCTCACTCTCCTCTTCTGCATGTGTTCTGAAATGGGCTCCAAGACAACTTGCTCCATGATTTTCCCAAGAGCCATAGTGAGGCTGACTGGCCTACAGACCCTAGATGATCCTTTTGGCCTTTTTTTGAAGAAGAGGTTAACATTTGCCTGTCTTCATGCATTGAGGAGTCCCTTGATCTCCACCACCTCTCAAAGATTATAGAAATCAGCCTTGCTAGTGTACTAGCTAGTTCTCTTATCAGTCTTGTGTGCAGTTTTACCCACTATGAGTTGTCTGTGAGCATACACTAGAAATAAAACAGCAATTGAACAGCAGCAGACAGAACAACAACAGAACATTAATACTCTACAGGATTATACTATCAAACCCATTAGACTTACATGGCATATAATTGATTCATTTTCACATTTGCCAGAAGAACCCCAGAAAATGGGAAAATGATAGCAATGTGAGTCACACTTCTTTTTCATGATAGCAAATTAGGCAACTAGGTATGTTTGACATTTGCTGCCTTCTAATTTCAGAACAAGCTGCCAGAGTCAGAAAAATATTAAACTAAAAATTAAACTTTCTTTCAGTTACCTGGATATTACCAAGTTAAATCAGCCAGTGATATAGAAATCCTATGTGCTTGAAAAATTACATGTTCTTAAACAGTTGTCACATATGGTTTGTCCAGCTACTACCAACAAGGGTAAAGGAGATGTTCAGATATTATCACAACATATGTAACACAAAACCTTTTTTTCCTCTTTTTCTTTTTTTCCTCTCCCTCTCCCCCTCCCTCTCCCTTTTCCTTTCCCTTTCCCTTTCCCTATAGAAAGAAACAACAGGACAGTTAATGAACACTGATCATGCTGAATAATCATCGTAAGTTGATTGACTACTTCATGACTTACTTTTTAAAGAAGAGAGGTAAAAGTGCGCACTACTAAAGTAGCTACCTCCTTTGCAACTCTTTTTTATTAGATGTTTGTATTTTCCTTCATGCTGAGACAAAGCTACTGAAAGCTGTCAAAACACAACCAAAGTTTCAATCCTGACACAGTGATGTTCATCCAGTTCTGCCATTTTTTTGTGAATACAAAACACCAGCAGTGCTTCAGCAAAGTTACACCAGAGTTACATTGGGTCAACTTGGAATTTGGCTCCAGGTTTTTGCTATTGACTCAGATCTAGTTAGATCATGTATCAACCAGCCTGGCTGGTCATCTGAGCGGCCAGCTTTTCTGACTCAAAAACTTGTATAGCTGAGAGGCAGAAGATGAGTACCCCATGCCTCTGAGATCCAAAGGGAGGAGACACTCCAAGACAGTAGACAGCTTGCAGCTAACATGCTTAGCTGGGCACAGAACTAGATCACAGCGTGACACCAGGATGTAAGTCTTACCAACCATGTTGCTGCATTTCTTCACACAGACAAGGATTTATCCAGCAGATTCTGTGCTGGTGTTGCCTCACTTTTCATCATGTGATGCAACAGTAGTTACATCTGAACTGCATTTCCAACATCATACTGTGATCTGTAGATGCCAGTAGTGACTTACTGTCTATGTCCAGCCTGTCAAAATTTCTTTTCTGTGCAGGGCTAAGCAGAGCTGTTGCAAAGTTTTAGTACCTTACGCACCTTCCCTCATCTATTTTTTTTTTTTTAATGGTTCTTTAAGAGGAAAACATCACACTTTTTGTCATAGG
Source organism: Vanellus vanellus (assembly GCF_965231255.1). Taxonomy (NCBI): domain Eukaryota; kingdom Metazoa; phylum Chordata; class Aves; order Charadriiformes; family Charadriidae; genus Vanellus; species Vanellus vanellus. Next base: position 86,756,890 of record NC_138906.1, read on the forward strand.
TGTAAGAGAATTTGTAAGCATGCTAAAAAGCTATGCACCATAAGCATTCTTTGAGTGGTAAATCTAGAAGTAACCCTGTGGCTTTCTGGTCCTGTGCCGAACCTTCTCTCATAGCAGGGATGTCTCATACAGTGCAACAGGCAATGTGCTAAGCTTTGGGACCATGGAGTGTCTGCTGGTTACACCATACTACCCCAGGAGGAATTAATTCAATTTGCCTTCATTTGATGCTAATCACACTTTCATCTGTTAGTCACCACACTGAGTACTTGCAGCTTACAATTTTAATTAACAACACTGTTATAGCTGCAACTGGGGGAATATCAAAAATGCATATTCACAATTCAGTTGAACTTTATACCCTTCTTTAATATTACAGGACACAACATCCCCTTTAATTTTTATAGTACATAAATGGGATTTTGTGTCTGCATCTTCACCTAAATATAAAACACAGCAGGAATATACCTTTAGCAAAACAAAATGCACAAAGTCAAACCTAAGGTTTTAGGTATACTGCAATACAAATTTAGTTGCAGTCGGCTACTCCAAAAGTGGCCTTTTAAATTTAATTTGAATATGACACAAAAGAATAACTTCAATCATTCCAGAAACTTCAGTATTTCCTCAGAAGACTACCTCTTCTGAAGTAATCATTATTCCTCCTTTTAAGTCTGTCTTTCAACTACTCATCTCAAATCTTGCAGTAAAGAATATCACTGGGAAAAGTCATAGCAAACAGGAGGAGCTCAAAAGAACACTCTGTTACCAAGCAAGGAAAGAATAAATTGTTCCATTTCTATTCTACCCAGCAAATGAATGTTCCTTTATTATATAACTGAAATAATACACTGATGAAATGTAATGTGTATTCATAATACACAACTTCTAGTTATTGAAAATGTTAAATTTTTATTTGCCATGTAATCAACTATGGGTGATTACCTCTCAGGAACAAATATTACTGCTTGCATATTTTATGTATAAATATCTGTTATCATGAATTTTGAATGTTGTTTCAGAATAATTTTTTGATTAATTAAGAAGAAAGCTTAAATTTTTTTGCTTTTAAATGGATGATGTAATATCATTCTAGGCGAAATATTCCATTGTGATACTCAAAAAAACAAGTAAGAGATAATTTCTGACTTCTGAACAACAAACAAGCAATAATGCTTGCTAAGAGAAGAAGGTAAGAAAATTAACTGAGCATTTTGGGAATTAAACTAGTGAAAAAAGCTAGTGACTGAGGTCAGAAAGTCATCTTTGTGGTATCATAAACACATTTAAATTCAGTTTTTCAGTTTCCCAGAGTTGTTCAACTACAGTTTCTCCCATGGAAAAGTGAAAAAAAAAAACAAAAACAAAAACAAAAACCAGACCTTATATGTGAAGGAAGATGTTAATAAATAAGAAAAAGAAGTCAAACTTGTTTGGTGTATGCTTATTGGGGAGCTACAGCTAACTCCTGGGTATGTATGTAGTCTTTGTATCACATTCTGGCAGTACTTTGAACCTCTTTAAAATTAAATAATTTTCTATTTTCTTAGTGTCCAGGCTGTACATGCATGTATTTGTTGAAGCAGTGGGAGATACTACAGACTGTGAGAACTTTTTTTAGTGTTTAAGTGTTCTGATAAACAGGAATGCCTTAATTAAATTTTTGCTTGCAGAAGGATGTAAAACTCATTTCTATTCAAGGGATTACAGAGTGCTGTAAATAGGTGTAAATACCAATCTTGTTTGCAAATCTAGCTTCTAATCCAAGTCCATCAGAGATTCATGAACAACCAATTTATTTTGTCTAGGCTAACAGGCTATAGAAGTATTTGACAAGCATATGCTTCTTGATGACAAGCACTGGAACGGTGCTGATAGAGAACCACTATTAATGAGCGCAGTTGGAGGTTAATTTTGCTAGGGCATATTTTTCTGGGAAAACAACAACCAGAAAAGAAGAATTTATGAGGGTCATGCAATTTACATGTGTCACAAGTCAAAATATTATCATATTGAAAAATTTATTCGAATATATTAAGATGATAGCGGAAGTATAACAGTTATACTGCAAATGTATTATGACTTCCAGAAAGCTCAACAATTTTATTCAGATTTGATTTTGCTCTTTTGTCTGTGAGTATCCATCTGTTGTCCTTTCTTGTAGACAATTAACTCCAGAGATAGATTGGTGTTGGTCTACAAAAAGTCTTTTTTGTTGTGTTTGCTCAGCACCTTGAAACAGGGTTTAGAAACGTGACATAGATTACAAAGTGTTATGACTATTCAGATGGTAAATATATATATATAAAAGCATTTCAAAATGTCAACAGATATCTCAGATCAGTCATAAAACGCTACTACCACATAGCTATTCTCTGACTGCAGAAGCCAAGTTCTGACAGATGTTCCCCAAAAATAGTTGTGTTCATTTGACAAGTTACTAGACACCAGATCATTATTCTACATTGCTGGAGGTTATTGCCATCCCCCAAAATCTGGATATCTTCATGTGAAAGGTACTAGACCTTCTCCATCCCAGATCAGGCAGTGTTAAGTTAAAGAATTTCAAGGTGCAGTTTGAGCAAATCCATCTGATTTTGTCTGAATTAGAACAGGGGGCAGTTCTCTAAAGTGCACTCTTTTCAGAGACGTGGGGTAGTAGCCTCCTGCAGAGCAGCTGGAACAGGCTGCTTTGGCATCAGTATTTTAAGCAAATCCAGGACAGAAGACAATCACTCTATATGCAGTTCAAACTGATGCAACTTAAATAAAAGGAAAAAAGCAGATTTACCTTCTAAGTTTGTGTGCTCCCTTAGGGTAAACTGGTTTTCCCCTTGACCCTACCAGTAGTGTGACATTTCTTCATCTTTGTTGAAATTTTTTGTTAGCCTCTGTCACTGATGTCCCTACCTAAACCTTGGGCATTCTTTTACACCTCTGCAAAACTGACTATAAAGTGGTGGTGGTGAGATACGCAGTATTTTTAACAAATAAATGACACATATTAATGCCTTTCACTTCAAGGTGTGATCTTCCATGCCTTTGTTGCACAACTGACTTGTGAGGTCATTTCAGTTCTAGATAAAGTGTTGAAACAAAAGGTTATCCGATTAGGTGTTTTTTCGGTTGCACATCAAGTAAGAAACATGCATATACAGTAAGTACACTTTACTGTCTTTCTTCATACCTCTGTCTTGCCTTTTGAAAGACAGCTTTGTGTCACAGGAAATGATGATAAGAAAAATGCAGAAGGAATCACAAGGCACCTGAAACCCTGAACTTTGTATCTCCTCTATTATTTATCAGATATGTTTGATATGCTACCTGTCACTGGACTTTTGTCAGCCTTTTGCTATACCATCTGAGTCATGACAGTAGCTTTCCTGTTCCCAGGATCTACTGTTCTTTTTTTTTTTTTTCCTGCAAAACCTGCTTAATATTTCATATTGCAGTTATTTATTGTTTACTGCTACATGTTTTACATTCAGGGCACTTGCATGGATTCTGCCTTGAATTTATAAATGTTGTTAAGAGGTTTTGTCCAATTGGATTTACTCCTTGTGAATCCAGCTCAGAGAACCCAAATTCAAGATTTTCCCATGAAGTTAGGCACTCAGTGACTTCAGACACTTTGTCCCAAAAAATTTAGGTACCTAACTGATAACACAGATGTACAAATTCTCTAATCAAAGATTCTCAAAATATCTACTCAGATGCTGTGTAACCTCACTTCAAATGCATAGACTGAACCAGTTACTAATTTAGGAGACAACTCCGATGACTTAAAACTGCATTATTTCATTTCACTTGCCACAACACAGTAGTGGGACATCATGAATTACCTATGGTAAAAGGGTATAACGGCTAGAAAGAAGTGATAAAGGTACATATTTTCTACCAGTGCCCCAAGTATCTGTCAGAAAAGTTTCCTGTCTCTGACCCTGTTCAGAATTGATTGTTCAGATTGATTTCCTGAGAAATAAAGCACAAAAGTGGTCAGAATGTTTTCAATGAAAACAAATTTTATTTTAAATTGCCGGCTCTTCAATATCAAAATGGTTCAACCCAAACAGTTCAGTTTTAATAAATTTTCCCCTAAAGCAAGAAAGGGCATCTATGGAAATCCTGAGTGAACTCTTGGTCAAATACATCACTGCCACAGAATTAGCGTTTTCTGATTCTGCAGTTACGGAGCAGTCGAATTTACTGAGGCTACAGGTTGGCTAGCCTGAAATGCAAAGACCCAGCTGTAACTGGGATGTAGTTCTCTGCCCTGCAGCTGGGCTTTGGGAACCTTTGACAATCCCCTCTGAAGTCACAGCTACCTGCTTATTGAGGCTCCCTGGAGGAGAACTGGAGTTTGGAGCTCAGAAGTCCCAAGACAGTTATTGTGACACCGGGTCTCAGAGGTCCTTAACAGCATTGCACTGAAAACTGAGTCTTCTAACACAACTGCTGATCTTTAAGCATGCTACACCTTAAGGGACCAATAACTTAACAGTTAACTTAAGTGGCAACCCCCTTAAAGAAACAGCTTTTGCAATTCGAATTTTCATTGACTGTGGAGTCAGTCCTGTTCCACAAAATGGGATATTGCTAGAAGACTTTTTGATCTATCTTTACATGACACATCCAAAATTACACAGGAAGCTTGTATCAGAGAAAGAAATTGCTCCAAGGATTCCTAAGTTCTGGCTTAGCACCAAGCAATTTTTCCTCTCCATAAGGGTACAGTAATTTTTCTGGGTAAGGAAAAAACATTCTTTTGCATTATTTCCACATGCATTACTTCAAAGGCTCTTTAGAAAGTGAACGAACAGGAAAATGTGAGTTTCACTACAATTTTATCATCTTCACAGATCAAAATTGCCTAATTTGTGTCTAGTGTGTAAGCCCTGAAGTGTTTAAATATTGAAAAGGCATACTTTGCGATGCTAATTAAAATTCTATATTATCCACAATTAAAGTGCTATTTCAGCTTTTCCACGTTCCGGTAAACGATATCATGAAACCATTTCTTTAAAAGGGATATGGTAAATTTTTCTGGTTTTATCTTTTCAGTCTCCTTCAAACAATGTTTTCACAATATGTCAAATATACATTAACAATAGATCAAAATCACTGTATAACATAGCATGTGGCTTGCTCTAAATGAATACTACATGGCTTGAATTTTTCTTTTCATGTTATATGTCTTTTCTGATTTTTTAGCATTTGAGTTATATGTGCTAAACCACCCATATTCTCAAACTTAATGGAACACATTTTAGAAATAATATACAACTAATTACCCATCTATCTTGGGGACTTACGTATTTACTTCTTCCTAAAACATACCGAAATTGTTTTTGTCACCTTGCCAGAGACCAAGACCCTGGTCCCCAAGGCAACTAGAATTCATTGTCTTGCATTCTCACTGTATATACAGTGCAAGACCTGGAGCAACCTGTCCTCTGAGTAGAACACAAATCTGAGCAGCCACCATCAAACGGCAATTGAATGTTACTGACCCTACACAAAGATTATGTATTTTGGGGACCCTGTTAATGCAGTGGTTTTGCAATCTGCTCACAGTTTGTAGCTGCTTTAATAAAACCCCAAATAATCAGTCAGCAATCTATTCCATTTAAATATTATATTCCTTGTAGCAAGACTAAATTTTTGCATGCCTGTATAAGAGATATTTATTTTTCTCATGTAAAACTTCATGGATTAAAAAACTTTCTGGTTTGTACTAATGAATGTACAGTTAAGAAATGCCCTGGCACAAATACATCCTAGATAAAGTGCTTTATGTTGTTTTATTAGAAAATACTTATCTTCCCTGCTTTTCATTCTCTCTGTTGTTATGCTGTCCCTATCCCTATCTATGGGTTTAAGCGGCCTTAAGACAGGTGCAAGCACTGATGGGGAAATTTTGGGGATTCAAAGGATACTAGGAAAGGAACAGATTAATGTAATAATATTTTCTGACATAAGTGCATAATTTAGGGCAACAATAGCCCTTCTGCCCCAGCTTTACAGCCTCTGAAAAAATAAGGGAAAACTAGCTTTTGGGTTTGAATCACCTTTTGGGTTTCCTATGTTCTTTTAGTGTTTTACTTCATTTAAAAAATGCAATTTTACTCTTGGATTCTTTATCCAAATCTCTTATATGGTGAAGATAAGCACAGTGTCACTAAAATCCTACATATTTGAAATAATCATATTTGGAGTGATTTTGAAGTGACACCAAATGGAATCTAATAAATTGAGTCTGAAAGTGTAAAGGCACTTATTTTGTTTATATTAGACCTATGTCTGTGATACTGTCACGGTTTACAAAATTATGTATTTCTACTTATAATTTTGAGTGGAATTATTTTCACCATTATGCTGCATAGATTGTTTTTTTCAGAAAATTATAAGTGAAAGGACAAAATCAGTTACCATTATTATATATTTGATACTCTGCACAGTTTGGGGAGGGGGTTCTATTCATTTAAAACTTTGTCAGTTAAAAGAAAAAAATCAATTCACAAAAGACAATCCTACGGACAGAGCAGAGACTGTCATAAGATTTTCTTTTTCTTCTGATTTAGATTTTCACTAAATAGTTAAAAATCCTTGGTGTTTGAGGTTAGCTTCATTTTTTATAATGTTTCCATTTGATTAACCTACAGCTTTTAAATAAGATCTTGCATTGTCTTTGTTTTATATGCAAAGAGTCAGAAAGACTTGTTTTTCTTATATGTACCAAGGCAGTGTCAGTCCACAAGAACAGTTTTGACCTGATCCTGACTGCTGGATGTGATCTCACTTATGTGTTTATATGTTGAAACAGAAAGGTGAGCTCACAGGAAAAGCTGTTTGCTATATGTAAATCCTATACGGCTGCTGTTGAGTATCAAAGCCTCCTAAAACAATAGGAGTCCAAAAATTATATTAAAAGAATCTCTGGGTGCCTCTGTCAACCTGTGATTCCTACCATGGTTCCTAGTATCTGTTTGTTGAGGCAGATATTCATGCTTTTTGGCATACTTCTCTTCATCTGCAGCCTTCTGGCATCTCTGTTCCCTTATCCTCATGCTCAGGTAGGTGGTAGAAATGGTTTATAATGGGAAGGATTCATTTATAAGATAAGGTATTTCAGAAACTCAGCTGGGTGACACAGAAATCATGAGAAGCTACAGGCATTTAAAACCTGGCAGGAAAAACAAGAGGAAGAGAATAGCAGTGCTGGAGAAAGACTAGTAGAGATGACATTGATCTTGAGATCACCTCAATATCCCATCAGGAGCTTATCAGATTCCCAGAGCTCTGACTGAGCTCCTTATAAAAACTGTGGCACCTCTCTGTGGTGAACAGTGTATTTAGCCAACACAGATGCTTGTGGTGAGGACGTACACTGCCAGTACAAGTGCAGTGATATGTAAGGGCTTTGATGTCTTTATACTGTTGCTTCATGTGCCTGATCTGAGCTCACAGACTGAAGAAACTGTTATGGCTGTGACTGCCCTTGATATAATCTTAAACTAAATAGCAGCATCTGAAAGTAATAATTTCTTTGGCTGAACAGCAGCTAGATCTGTAGATCAAATATTCAAAACAAGTGACTGTTGCTGTTAGAAAAAAAAAAGGTTATGGGTGACTCACTGGCCAGTTGGAAAGATAAACTAAAGATGTGTAGCAGTGACTTAACTTTTCTACTTATCCTCAGTGTATTATGTAACCTAATAAATATATTTCAAAAAAACCTATCAATTTTAAAAGAGAGAATAAGATGCATAACAGTAATTTAGCAAACTGTGCAACAACTGCAAGCAGCATATATTCAATTTATCTTTAATAATAGGAAGTAAGGTAACTGAAAGACTCAGAGAATTCCAGACTAGTTGATTATCCATTTTATAGCTAAAAGAAACATCAATTAGCAATAAAGACATAATTCTTTTATATTAATTGATAACACTAAATAGATTAGATGACAATAATTTTATATTAATGACAAGTAGGAAAAAGCCTTCTGCTGAAAGAAAAGTTCATCTGGCACTAAATCTGTGTTCATACAAAGGCTCCAATCTTCAAATTCCCTAAAAGAAGTTTTTGAAACTTCATCTTTAGATAAAGTTAAGTAAGATTTCTTCCCTAATAATTTTGTCAGAAAGAAATTGTTCTGTCCCATTTTTTATTTCTATTGAATGAGTCTTCATTTCTTTACCCAATTGTGTGGAGGTGTAGAAATACTCTGCAGCTGTTTTGACTTGTTCTGCTTTAATTTCATATGCACATTAATAGCTTGGATGTGCAATACACAGGATATTTATTAAATCCTCAGATGATACTAGGCAGAAATGGAATGAAATAATTTTGAAGAATAGGATTAGAATTGGAGAAATTATCAGAAGCATCCAGATTGTAATTCAGCAAGTTCAAGGACAAAAGTATCACACTTACGAAGAAATGAGACAAGAACAAGGTGGGAAATGGCTTGGGTCAGCTGTTACACAGAAGATGTGGAGCCTATAGTGTTTCACAAATTAAACACAGGATAACGTGTTACTTAGCAGAGAAAACCAAAGGTGATATTGAGAAGAATTAACAGAAAAGTTGCAATGTAGACCACACAAAGAAATATTAATATTATTGCTAAGGCCTCAGCTGAAGTATTATTATCGTGAGCCAGCACACACTTCTGTAAAAATGTAGGAAGTTGAGAAAAAAGGAGAATAATCAGAAGTCTGAAAAACTATATGTTTGAGATTAATTAGCTGTAACTGGGGTTTGTTTAATCTGGCAGAAAGCATATATGAAGGGAGATGTGATTAAAATGTTGTAGATATAAATGACTGCAGCAAAAAAGGAAGGCAGTATTCCGTCCTCATTGTGGATATGACAAGAAGCAACAGGCTTACACTATAATGAGGGGGAAAATTTGCTATTTTAAGGTTTTCTAAATTCCGTCATGGATTCCTCACAATAGTTGTAGAAGTAACTTGGAAAGTTGTAAGAGCTGGTTAGGCAGACACCTTTCAAGTATGGAATACATACAACTGTGCCTGGTTTGAGACAGAATAAGACTGTGGATGTCTTTTGAAATTCCTTTCAGCTATATTGTCTGTAATCAGTAATACAGTAAAACTTTATGAACAAATACATAAGCTACCATATATAAGAGCATCAAAATTCCATTAATTTTCAGACTTCAGTTGGAAAAACGAAACATAATGTTAAGACATGTTTTAAGGTAAACCTTAAAATGTTTACCTATTTGATGGCATTCCAATTCAAATCAGATCGAGAGAACTCTCAGGGTTATCTTTTTTTAGTCGCCTTTTTAATCACATTCCAAAACAATTTTGCCCCACAGACTGTTTTAGCCAGGCTTTTCTTTATTCATTCTTTACAATTTACTACCTCAGTAACAGAAAATTACACTTTTTTTGTGTGCCTTTCCAGGAAACCACACAATCTCTTCTGTATATCTTTTGTATTAGTGTTTCTTCTGTATTCCTCTAACAGACAGTGTCACATCTTGCACCAGTAGGTAGTTTTCTGCTTTTTCACAGGCCTCTTTCATCATTACAGAAACATATCAGTTGTTTATGTTCACATTTACTTTCCTGGGAAACTGAACATAGTTCTTTCATTGTCTGCATCACCTATCCAGCCTCTTCTCACAAGGATGCTAATAGTTTCTTTCTTTTTGCCATTCCTACTTCTGATTTCTAGCATACTTCTGTCCATCACTGTATCTCTCACTGAAATGATTGTTCTGTTCTGATGCATGGTAAGCATGCTTTTATTCAGTACAAAATATGAATTATAGAAGGTAAGTTCTTCAAACTAGCCTTGCATAATTTTGACCTGAAGATGGTTTTAATGGAATATAACTACATATTCCAATGGCATTATTTTCAATTTATTCTTTTGTAATTAAAAGAAAGATGAAATACTGTTTATAGTATTTCTCTTTAATTGCCATAGGAAATGTATGTGTCTTATGAAACACACCAATTCTCGTAATCTGTCAGGAAAAATAATTTAAGAAACAATTGAAACAAAATCATTTATTATAAATTTCAACACTTATTCTGAAATTTTCATCCTTTTCATAGTGTTTTTGAACAGTATTCCTCAAATGACCAATTGCTTCTAGACAAATGATGATATTGTTACTCTGTGGTATATGCAATTTTACATAATTTGCTTTACTTTTACAGGACTGTAGTACAAAAATATAATACAGGCTTCCAATATGATCCACGGTATTGTATACTCAAAGTAATTTAAGGTGCAAACGTTAAGGGCAATTTTTTCTGTACATGGTAATGTGCACAATAAATAATTTGTAAGACTTAACCGTTCATTAGCTGAAGTGTCATTGATGAATGAATTTAGTAAAGTTTACTTTAAAGTTTAAAACTGGCCTGACTTATCAGTCTTCTGAACACTCCCATCACAATAACCTTTAATTCCCTAGCTGATACACCAAGCTCTCCTTCCCCAAGCATATTCAGTTTCTGCAATGGACGGTGCAATTTGTTCCTAATCTTCAGCAATTACCATGCCATTATGAAACACACTGTGCAATGGAAAATGATTCATTATCACTGTTGCAATAGACTGACATATGCAATATACTGTCCTGGTTCTCTTTTCCTGCTATTTTGCCAGGTCATAGATCATATTCCTCACCTCCAATTTCATGGTTTCACTGAGACTTCAACACTGGTCTTTCCCTTCCAACTGACTATTTTAACTGCAGGAGTACTGAACGAATCTTTAATAACCTGTTCTGCTGCAGCTAATCTACTGTTTCATCAACAATTATCATCTGAACAAAGTGTTGCGTTAAGGGCCAAAGTAGTTCCTGCAGAAAATAAACCCCCTTGCATTCTAACACTCCTCACCGAGGTGGGAGGCGAGGTGCGGCTAGGTTTCAGTTCTGAGTGAGGCCCAATTCACCACTATCAGCCCAGGTGTGTTTAATTATATATTAAACTGTTATGGTTCTGGATATACAAATAGCAGACTGCACCTTCAGCCCAGTCGTGCTCATGAACTAACATGGCCTCGCTTCGGTCGTGTTCAATGAGAAACCCCAAACGACGAGCTGCCTGCACAGTGCAGTTTATTTAAACAACAGATACACAAGTTCTTTTGGATTGCCGGTGATAGCGACTGCCTGCAAAGCATGTGCGAATACTACAGATGCTAGCAAGATAGCTCGGTTACAAACACGCTAACTTATAAAACCACTCTATATAGAGATTTCTAAGTTTCCCGGGGAAGCACTTGGTAGAGCCAAGTGTTTGAATCTTACCCACAAGCGTCCTTATGGGGGCGGAAGAGAGGCTCAGCCCATCGACTGGTCCCAGAAGTCCATGATGTTGTCTTCCCTCACATCCCCCTTTTCTTGGGCTATTTTTATACTATTTTTTATCTTTAAGGTGGAGTTTGAGTGACTCTAGTCATAAATACTTTCATTAAGATTGGTGTAAAATTTTCTCACCTCACATTTAAAGGTATAGTTTACGAAAAATTCAGGGCTCAGACTCAAGGAGGAGTGGTCACACCTTGGAGGTGGGTAGCTTTTGGGATGGAGGTGTGTTTTGATATTTTAATGACACTATAATGAGCAAAGTTGAATAACGGACAGTATTTCATCAAAAAAATGACAGATTGTTGGCTCAGGGTAACAAGTGGGCAGTTTATCAGTTCTATAAGACCTTTGAGGGCTCCATTTGGTCCCCAAATTCCCAGTTTATCACAGAGTTTTAGCCATGGTGTCTCCACTCTGCACCATCCTTCGCACTGTTTTTCTTCCGTGGCGCCATCTTGTTACCATGTTTGCTGGATTATCACAGCCTTGGAGTCTCCACCCCACTCCACTCCCCATGTTGCTTTGCAAGCAATATTGTACAGGGAATCGCAGATGTAGCGGATTCTTCACATACCAGCTGCGGCTGTATTTAACCCTAGAAACCTTTTGATTTTATACCTTTCCTTAATGTGTGACCAATGCTGTATTATTGATCATTTTTAGTAATCATTCCACACAAAGGAGGAAGACTACCGCATTTTGTACAACAATAACTTTTTACATCAAAGGATGAGATTCAAATTATTCAAGATCCAGTGGAAGTCTACACAAAGAGGAAAAGATTTCACAGGAGAGATTCACAACAAAGTACCTTGGTAACTAAGGCATTTCTTATGTACTGTAGAAGATCTGCTAAAAGTCCAGATTCAAATTATCCCTAAGGCAGAGAACAGAGCTCTGGTTTCTCAAATCCAGAGGACAATCCTAACCAATAGACTTTCACTGTTCTGTGGAGGATTAGTCTCTTCAGTAGTCGCCAGCAAACTCTTTAAAGCCCTATTTATACATAGAACACAGTAAGATTAAAGAGGACTTAATATTTCAAGTGTACTTTTAACCATTGACCGGTAACAACCTCAACAGCAACAAAAAGGGCAATCCTAGGAAAATGTGCAAAACAAATGAGTCTGTTTCAGGTTCTTTAGCTTCTGAGAACACAAATAGATCAGCTGAAATCTAAGGACCTTCATTTCCATAGAAACAAGTAAGGAGTAGATTTTCACCAGCTGACAGTGTATGTTTGCAAGGTTGATACAAGGGGGAACATGCAGTCACACCGTCATAATATGTATGCAGTTCAACTCTGTTAATTTTGTTGGAGTTCTTGCCTAAGCAGCATACCCAGGCTTGAAGTCCTGAGTTCATTAGTAAGATATTTCCACAAGGTGATTCATGTAAAAGCCAAATAATTTTTTAAATCTTTTTCCACTGATTAGATAGGATATTGAGATTTCTGTATTTCTGCAATGACTCAGTTTCAGTAGGGTGAATCAAGATCCTAGGGTCCCCGTTTTTTTGCCTCAGGTATGCCTAAACTAACACACACAGTGAATAAGACTACCTTCCAGAAATGCAGTCTAGATGATCAAAACACATGAAGATTACAGAAAATATTTTACGGTAGATGTTCCTGACAGTATACACGTGGCACATAAACAGAAAAGAGCCTTTTTTTTTTTTTTTCAAATATTTGAAATTAATTTTTAATACTTAATTGAGCATAAGTCTTAATTAACTATTGAAGGTGAATACTTTTGTGCCCCCAAAATATTTTACCATCATAGAAGCAATCTAAGCATGCACAAACTGCATCCCCTAATATGGTGTAAATAGTTCTCTGAGGCTTGTTTGTGGCTACCTTTATTTGCTATGATGATCAAAAAAATTCAAACTGATTTTGTAGAAAGCTAATTTTACTATTCATCTTTCAGAAGGATATTTCACAAAGTGTTTTTCACACAACTAAGGTGAAATTGGATGAACACTTTTTAAATTTTGACCATTTATATGCAGATAAGAGAAATTAATCTGAAATTTTCACTTTTTTTGTTTTTTAATGGAATCATCTGAATCTAATAACTTTAAAAATAACTTAAAGGAATTTGAAGTGTCATTGCCACACCTTATGGGAAATGCACACATTATCTTATCTACATATGAATCTTTGACTTCTTTTACATGACTCAAAGGACAAGACATTTTAAATTATTATGTCTTGCCTCATGATCCCATATGCAATGTGTTACAAAATTGTCTGCACAGAATGTTAAAGATCTTGCTGCTACTTCAACATAAATGTTATTCCAGATCATGTACAGACTGTTAAAAAGGCAATTCTTTTTGACAGGAGGAAACTGGTAGAAAGAGAGATTGAAATTGCATAGAAATTACACAGCATTTTTTGAACGCAGCACTTGGAGAGATAGTGTGATGCTTAGATTGGATGGTCTGGCACATTCCTCATCTTTCTTCTTTCTACCTGTCCACAGAGGGAGCAATAATCCAATTCATGGGAATTGTCATTCAGACAACTCGGTAACTATTGGTACAACTGGCAATTCCCCTAATAGATGACTATTTTTAGACATTGGACTTCTTTTAAAAGAAGAGGCATGAGCTATTATCTTTTCAGAAAGTTTACTTAATGATCACTTAATGAGACGATAACCAAAAAATAAAATTATTTAGTCAATAGGAGTTACATGTCCTTTCTTAGCATATCTGCAGAAGATTTGGTTACAGAATTCCATTCCTAGTACTGATGAAGACGCATTTTTCACACCTGAACTATTTAAGGATGACCTTTACTGGGATTCCTGTCTCTCCCTGAAGTGCACTCAATTTCACCACACGTTTCTCGCATTCCCAGCATCCTGAAGATAAATGTTAATGTACATCTCTATAATTTTTATTTTCATCCTGTGCATGATAACCCTCAGCAGGATAATACAGAAATTACTGGTTCTACGATACTATATTGAAAGTTCAGGAAATCAGAAAGTTTAACTGAGTCCAAATCATTCCTTCATTTTTCTCCTGGGTGGCAGGGTTGCCTATAACACACCAGAAACTATCTGTGAAGTTGCATCCATTTCTTCTGTCTTCATGTGAATTGCAATTAAAACAGAATAAATGTCACATTTTGGGTCTAAACTACACTGGGAGAGGAAAGTGGCAGAGATGGCTCTAGGAAGATAAATGCATAACTTATGCAAGTGCACATGTATGCACATGTGCGTGCACACACGAGCACTTGTGGAGAGTTTGACAATTTTCAGCCTTCTCTGAAATATTTGATAATTTTAGTTAAAAGGCTGAGACCCAAAGCTGCTGGGATGGTTTTATAATTTCTCCAAATTTTCCATCTTTTTCTGACCACCTTGGATTTAGTCTTAGAATATGGAACATAATCTTTTCAAATGCTATTTCTATTCCTTATTTCTCAATTCTTTCAGTTAACACTGAAATATATAAATTTGAGCTCCAATATAGGTATAAGATAAACTCAAATTCAAGTGACACCAATTTTATAATCCCAGAAAAAATCATATTAGAAAATAGATCCCACTTCAGAACTGGAATAACCACAAATTTAAGGGGAGGAAAAAAAAAACCCAAACAACCAAACCAAAACAAAACCCAAGTTCAGCATACTGGGATCAAGGCACGATTTATGATAAATTCAAAATTTACATCCAGCAACTGACTATGTAGAAGAAACATAGAATTACTACGCCGAGAAGGAATCTCAGGAAGAGTAATGTGGAAAATTCACCTACTGCCATCATACAATCCAGTCTAATTTCAGCTTTCACAAGATATCCTCTCTGACACTCCTTTGCAGAATAGCTTTTTTTTTACAAAATGATATAGCATTACTTTACAGAGAAAAGCATGAAAGAAAGGACAGGCAGAAAGGTTTTTTATTTTAAAATTTTAATTTTTGTTACTATGAAATTGCAAGTGTCTATACATTTTACACTCAGCAGGAGTTCAGGTGCTCTGATTACTTTACAGATTGTATGCTGTTTTTCATATTATTTCTATGTGAAAGCAGATTTTTAAAAAGTAAGCTATCAAACTGAAACTGATTAATTACAAAAATATAAATTAAATATACAATTTCCTACAGCAACACTTTTAGAAAAGGTGGATTAAAAGAAAAAAAAAATCCCTTTTTAAAAGCTAGGAACCTTTTTCTGTTCCTTTCTTGTTTCTCAAAATCTTTTTAAAAAATATGAAACAAATAGGTTCAGAATGCATTTCCAAATCAAAACTCAGCAAGACCGTTTCACAACTGCCTACAATGGCACAGTCCTCCAGGACTCGTAGATGTGTGTAATCATTTAAACATCAACAGCAGGGTGCACTGGAAAGCGCAAGACCTTCCAGGATCTTTTCAAGTGAAAAGAGCTTGCAACCTCAGTACTAAAGAAAAAAATCACATAAGGAAGCGCACAACAACGTGAAAGATGATTTTTTGCCTGCCTCCTATTTTTTTTTTTTACATTCTTCACAAAAGTTCACGAAGTGGTCTTACTTGCATATATCAAAAATATATCAACAGGAAACAAAGTAACTGTGCATACCTTATAACTTCAGGCCAGCATTTTGAGCTGAAAATAAACAAAAATAAAAAAAATTAGGTATTGATTGGACAAAGGTTAGCTAATAGTTGTGTCCCTGTTGGCTTTCATCTCACAATTTAGTATGTATTAATAGATTTTCATGGATAATAAGTAAATTGAAGTGAGATCCGGTATACCTGCTGTAATGCAGTCACAACCCTCATTGTAGTACAGAGATTCTCAATCAGATTAGGAAAACCCCACTGTAATCCATGACAGCCTTTTGTTCCTAAATCTCAAAGAGATCCAAATAACCATTTTAGACAGAAGATACTGGATAAGGTACAGCAAGAGAAAAAGAAAATTTGCTGGTTGCATAACAGTCTCCTGGAAAATCAAAGTAACCATGGTGTTCCAAAGATGTAAGAAAGACAAGTTAATTTTCAAAGCCAGTTAATAGAGTTGGGGAGACAACAAAAGTGAGACCTCAGACAAGATTTTCGGCTTGAAGGAAAACTTGGCAGCTAGTTTAAGATAAGACTTGTATGCCAAAGTTGTCTTCTAATTATCCAACTTCACCAGGCGATCTCGTAAAAAAGTCACCTCTACCTTCCAACATCCCATGCAAGAGTTTTGAAGAGTATGATACAATATGAAATGCTACTGTCAAGTAAAATTTCATGGCAATAATAAGAACAGACTAAGGACCTACTATTAACTAAGCTTATTCCTACATCTTATTTCATTTGCTGTCTGTAAGGCACCAGTGTGATCATCACAGGAACGAGACAGTTAGTATTCACTATAAATTATAAATTTCAGTGGGAAAGCGAGGGAGTCTGCAGCTATCAGGCCACCATTTTAAAAATAGACAGTATGTTAACAGTTATGCTGACAAATAAAATCTGATGGTTTTCATACGGATTTTAGGCAAAACAACTTTCCAAAGAGAACATTCCTTTGCTTACCATTGATTAGAGTTCCAGTAATCTTTTTTGATATAATGAGCTCCCGTATTATTTGCCATCCAATACATTTATGATTATGTTGCTGATGTAACCGGTTTATTTTTGTCATAATAATTTGATCAGCTCAGTAGACTTCGTCATGAGACTGACTGACATCCCACTCAATGTGGTAAGATTTATGTTCATACCTCTCTCAGTTTAAAGAGTGAAAAATTGTTTTTCATCACAGATCAATCAGTTTACAACATGCACGTTTCTCAATATATGCTTTATCTTTTTTCAATATTTTAATTGTTTCTGTCATAAACCATTAACTTAGATACTTCCAGTAGAGAGAAGCTTCCAAAAAATGGTCGGTAGTATAGTGGATGATGGATTTGTTCTAACTTTAGGAACCTTCTTCTTTATCATGGACTATTAATTAAGAACCTATTCATTAAATTCCTGTAGCACTAATTCTTAGGAGTTACTGCTAAATAAGACACAAGAATAAATTAGATTAAAAAAAAATAAATCCTTAGGGATATTTTTAGAATATTGTAATAAGAAAGGGTTAAAATTTTCTGTTTGTACCTCTTTGCTTTTTAAATCAGAGATTCAATTTCTTTTTTATTTCAATGGGCACAGATCCTTTACTGCTAGAAAACAGATTTATAAAAGAAAGTTTGTCAGGTTCCTTTGAAAGAAATGAGAAAATCTTCTCACTTGACACAAGAAATGTTCTAAGACTGATTCCTGAATGAAAATGGTATGAAAAGATATCACATCTTTCCACTTAGAATCATCAGTTGTCAAAAACATCAATTTCTGTAAATATGGTTAATCTTTATCTCAGGATGTGCTTTCCAAACACAATGGAACCTCACGTTACTTCAGAACAACAAACAGTTGCCCAGTTCAGTTCTGTGTTGTAAAGTCAGTTTACCTCTAGCCAATCATTAGTTTTTAGAAAATGAAATCAGTGAAACAGTGTCAGTAGAAAGAAATAAAAAAAAAAAAAGCTGTTTTATAATTAACTAATTCTAATGAATTATAATATAATTAACTGTGAAAAACTTAATTGAAGATGAAAATAAAAAAATAAAAATTAACAGTTCTAGTAGTGACAGGGAAAGAAAAACTGAACGTTATCTATTTATTTATTTAATTATTTTCATTAACAATGTCTACCTTCTTATAACTTATATTAGATGTCAGCTTTAGAGAAGTATGTATGGTCTCAGGCTATACAGTGAACTTCTTTTAGCTTATTTTAAAGTGTCAAAGGATTTAAAAAAGAAGAAAAATAAAAAAGATGAACAGCAAGAAGAAAAATATGAAAAAGGAAATGAAGAAGGGAAAGAAGAAAAAATGAAAAAGGAAAAGGAAAAGAAATAGAAAAAGGAAAAGAAAGAGAAAAAAGAAAAAGAAAAAGAAAAAGAAAAAGAAAAAGAAAAAGAAAAAGAAAAAGAAAAAGAAAAAGAAAAAGAAAAAGAAAAAGAAAAAGAAAAAGAAAAAGAAAAAGAAAAAGAAAAAGAAAAAGAAAAAGAAAGATTTAAGTTTTCCATAAGTAATCTCTTTGTAGTAATACAGAATCAGAGCTACAAACCCCTTAAAAAATACCATATTAGCATGAGTTTTCACTTTATTATTTTGACTTACATTGATTTGCTCAGCATAGAGTCAGTTTAATATTTCTCAATGATTTTCCTACTGCACTGTGACATTGCTATTAACTTCTCTATTCCTCTTTAGTGTTTATGAGCATGGAGGCAGACTGACTCAAATGGATTCTTCCTGTCTCTCATTTATATTGTTCAAATATTAATTACTTAGTAGGAAAGCCACATTTAGATGTGTTTGGATGATAGAGTTTTTTTCTACTCTTTGAAACTTCATTATTCCTGTACATATTAGTAGCACTTCTGGGTTTACTCCTTTTTTCACACAAAAGACATGAAAAGGGGGAGTTGTTTACCCCACATTACACTTTGATCAGCTGTGTTTCATGTAAAAATCTTTCAGATGGATCTAGTCACACCAGCTTGCTCACTAGTCTGTTGAATTGCTCTAGCAAAGCAAACCAAAGAACTTGGAAATTAGACACCCCATGGAGCATTAGTAGTTCTCATCGCCTTATAAATATTGATAATTACAAAACTGTTAAGTAGATGCATCTCTGTTGCAAAAGATACCACAGGGAGCACTGAAAGAGATTTTCTAC
This sequence comes from Vanellus vanellus, assembly GCF_965231255.1. Taxonomy (NCBI): domain Eukaryota; kingdom Metazoa; phylum Chordata; class Aves; order Charadriiformes; family Charadriidae; genus Vanellus; species Vanellus vanellus. The sequence goes on from NC_138906.1 coordinate 86,775,994, forward strand.
AATGAAAAAAAAAATGAAAGAAAGAAAGAAAGAAAGAAAGAAAGAAAGAAAAGGGAAAAAAAGAAAAAAAAAAAAAAAAAAAGAATCCTACAGAGATTATGCTACCTTGCTGTGAAATCAAGGAATTTTGCTGAATAGCTCACTGCTTCCTGCAGGGAAAAAATTTTGTGGAAATGTGTCAGGCACAGCCTGGTGTTGGATGATAAAGAAAATTAAAGACTGAGATTATAGTTATAGCTGTCTTTCAAAGAGAAAATAAAAAGTCACAGGTTGAATACTTTGATTAGAACTCATGGTGTTCAGAAAACAGGAAAACATTTATCCAGTAAGTCAAATAACATCAGATAAAGCAGACTCCAACACCAAAAATACAGATGTTCATGAAGAAACTTAGCTGATCCCATCTATAATTAAGAATCAATGACAGGAATTGTACCAGGTAACATTTTAGTCTTCTGTACTCACATTTCTGCCTTTGATGATGTACCCAGGGATGCTTTTGAATTTGTATAGTGCAACTAGTACTAGGGCACCATGGGCACTCTCAACTCCCTGAGGCCAGGGGCACCAGGAACACCAGGAGCTTCCCTGTGTCCATGAGGGCAGGCAGGGCCTGACAGACAGGACCCATCCCAACGCCCTAACCAGGAGCAGGACAGCCAGAAGGCACTGGGACAGGCCCAGCCCAGGGCATTGGGCACCTCCCTGCGGATGGGGATGGGCTGAGGCCAGGCTGGGATAAAGGCCTGTGGGTGCGCCTAGATTGCTGGGGGCCATGCCTCGGCAGGGCAGGGCTGTGGGGAGTCAGAGACCAGCCCTGCTGCAGTGTCATTGGGGCAGGGGCTGAAGGCCCCAGGGGGTTCACATGGGGTCCTGGGCCACGGGAAGGGGAGGGGAGCCCTCGAGGAGGTTCAACAGGGACAGTCAGGGCCGGTGGTGCTCTCAGCACCATGATAGGAGGTAACTGAATCAATCTACTTGGGTTTTCATAGACTCATAGAATCATAGAATGGTTTAGGTTGGAAAGGACCTTGAAGATCATCGAGTTCCAACCCCCCTGCCATAGGCAGGGACACCTCCCACTAGACCAGTTGCCCAAGGCCATGTCCAGCCTGGCCTTGAACACCTCCAGGCATGGGGACTCAACAACCTCTCTGGGCAACCTGTTCCAGTGCCTTACTACCCTCAAAGGAAAAAGCTTCCTCCTAATGTTCAATCTGAACCTACCTTGTTCCGGTTTAAAGCCATTCCCCCTCGTCCTATCGCTAACATGCCCTAGTAAAAAGTCCTTCCCCAGCTCTCCTGTAGGCCCCCTTTAGGTACTGGAAGGCCACAATAAGATCTCCCCAGAGCCTTCTCTTCCCCAGGCTGAACAGCCCCAACTCTTTCAGCCTCTCCTCATAGGAGAGGGGCTCCAGCCCTCGTATCATCCTCGTGGCCCTGCCCTGAACACGCTCCAGCAGGTCCATGTCCTTCTCATGTTGAGGACTCCACAGCTGGATGCAATACTCCAGGTGGGGTCTCACGAGAGTGGAGTAGAGGGGCAGAATCACCTCCTTTGACCTGCTGGCCACATTTCTTCTGATGCAGCCCAGGATACGGTTCGTCTTCTGGGCTACAATCGCACATTGCTGGCTCATGTTGAGCTTCTCATCAATCAGCACACCCAAGTCCTTCTCCTCAGGGCTGCTCTCCAGCCATTCCCCAATGAGCCTGTATTTGTACTTGGGCTTGCCCCGACCTAGATGTAGGACCTTGCACTCGGCTTTGCTGAACTGCATGAGGTTGGCTTTGGCCCACCTCTCCAGCCTGTCCACGTCCCTCTGGATGGCATCCCTCCCTTCCAGCGTGTCTACCTTGCCAAACAGCTTGGTATCATCGGCAAACTTGCTGAGGGTGCACTCGACCCCACTGTCCATGTCGCCGACAAAGATGTTGAACAGTCCATGCCCCGGTACCGACCCCCGAGGAACGCCACTCGTCACTGCTCTCCACTTGGACATCAAGCCATTGACCACAATTCTTTGAGTGCAACCGTCCAGCCAGTTCTTTATCTACCGAGCGGTCCATTTGTCGAATCAATGTCTCTTCAATTTAGAGACCAGGAAATCGTAAAGTTCCATATTTGCTTTTCTACCAGGCACAGGTGCCGAAATTCTGCCAAGTAGGTGGTGCTGGGCAGCCCTTGGGGGGGGGCCGGGGCTGCCCCGTGCCAGACACAGCCGGTTCCCGCCGGCTCCAACGGCCCCACCGCAGGGCACAGCTGAGCCCCTCAGCCGCGGGCGGGCGCCGCGGGGAAAGCCTGTGTCAGAAAGGGCAAAACGCTGCCCGGCAGCCGGGGCTGAGGGAAACCGGGGGAGAAACAGCCCTGTGAGACCCGAGGGGAGAGCAGGAGGAGGACAGGAGGTGCTCCAGGCGCCCCGCAGAGGTGCCCCAGCAGCCCCTTGTAAAGACTAATAGAAACTGTTGCAAAGGTGTTCATCATCTAATTGTTTGTAGGCCTATTCTAGTCTGTGAACCTTCTGAAATGAATAACAAAGTCATTCTAGGCATACTTTAGGATTTCTGAAATTTCTGCAAGATACCATCAGGTGTGTTAAAGACTGTAACAACTGAAGCACAGTTTTTAAAAGGTGCTGATATTCATGTAGGTGATATGACCCTTGGAGGGACTTTAAAATTTCATCTACACTTAAGGCAAAAATGTATTCACGAGCTGCTACTTCTTGTGACAATGAAATGCATTGGTAACACCAGAAAATTAAAGTAAATTAATGTGGAACAACATTTATTTTGCTTGCATGAAATAAACAACATGCAAAATGGCATCTCAAATATATGTGTGCTTCAATTTACAGCAATTAAAAAGAAATTATTTAAAGGTAGTTTTACTGGTAACATATCTTACTTGTTCTAAAACATAGAATTCTATTTTTGCTTTAAATATAGCCTAATTCAAAACCTTTTGCTATGAAAAATAACTCGTACAAAGAATCGAAATGAATATTCACAGGCCTTGAAGCATAGCAGCTTATCCCATTTTAAGGTCAGCAGTACACTTTCCTTGGAGAACCGCACTTTGTTTTTACTTATTTCAAAATGAATCACAGCTCCACACTCACTATTAGTTTAAATGTCAGTTCCATGAGATTTATATATATAAAAAAAAAACATTTATTTATACTGAAAACATTTATTTCAACACCAATTAAGCTGCATGTTTTGAGAGGGAGAGTGATCTCAGCATCAACCAGAAAAAGAAATGTTGAGGTAAAATTACTAAGGAATTTGTTATATTTTGGTATGATTAGCTGCTATGAGTCTCTAAAACACATTGCACAACTGTCTTTCAAAATAATCAGAGGGAATGAAACAAAAAAAAACCCATGCTGTGATAATGTATTTCTTTCTATTCCATATCATGATTTCTTTGTCAACATCTATCAGATTAGCAAGCTGGAAATCACTACAGTACAGGTATTTTGGTCGGTAACAAATGAACATCTGATGATAATAACTAGGATTGTTAGCACTGAGTTTCCACCTCCAGTTCCCTCCTCAGCATCTTAATTTTAGTTGAGGATGTTGGGGATTTGAGGGGGAATTTGGGTAAGGAGTTACTATTTTCCTGTGTTTGGCTTCAGAGCAAGACAAATTTTTGAGATGTTTGAGCAAAACTGTCACAATCATTTTAAATGTTAACATTATAAACGTTTCCTCTAATATTTTAACTGAAACATTTGCCTCTACATAGCTCACAAATTCCTCCAGTTCTTACTAAAGGACTATAGTCAAAGTTCATAGAAAACTGATTATACAGCTATAAAGAACGCTCAGATTAAGCAGCCAGGATTTTGGGACTCCTCTCACTGGTATTTCTGATCAAAGCTGGGTCTTCTAAGGTATACTAAAATAATGCTGCTACTACTACTACTATTTCTACTAAGAATCATCATCATGATGATCATCATCATGATCATTCCTTAATCTTTTTCTTTACTTTCCCTTTTTTGTATAAAAGAGAAATAAAAAAGATGATCTGTTCCTGGGACATTCAACCCCTGAGATAAGGAAAGAAATTTCCCAATTCTACAATACCTTCAGTCCTCTCATCTCTCCACTGAAGCTCACCATGCACCTCCCTAATGTAAATCACGTGTAGGGCAATAAAAATATACAGAATAACAGAATTACAAGACTTGTTGGCATTTGATAACAAGATGTTACTCATAGAAGTATCCTGAACTGTTGCTTCATTTTCAGGTAGACCACTGTTATAACAGATTTTCATAATTACATAAAACACAATGGCTGAACCCACTACTAACCTAAGTGAATAAAGGAACAAGATGATGTTCATTTAATCTTTTCTACATAAATGGGCAGGAAGGCAAAAAATTATTTATATGGGAGTGGGAGACATAGCAATAAGGAGGTTCTTCCATAGATCTTTTATGGATAGCACTGTGAAACTAGCTTAATAACACTCCTGAACATCAGTATAATTTTTTTATTTCCTTCTATTCATAAAAAAATAATTATCCATTTCAGCTCCTGTCCTCTAATCATGTAAAATACACGTCTGAAATTCAGAACAAAACCTACACACAAAACAAAATTATCAATATGAGACAGTGATTCATAGCAGCAAAACATCTTATGTAATTACAGTAGCATCTAGATAGCAAAAACGACTTTTTTATGCATTATGACAACTGTATAGGACTTTCACAAAAAGAAAAATACTCAGGACTGTGTAGGGTAAAATAAAAGAGCACACAAATAGGACAAATAGACAGAAATACAATGAATAGTTAGTATGTTGGGATATTTGCTTTATAATACCAAAGAAAGCCTCCACATATGCCAGGAACCTGCTGCACTGGGTATCATCGGAACTTATGGCAGAAACTTTAACATTTCCCCAGAATTCAAGCAGCCAAACTGTCAGGGGAAGGAGAGGGTCCTCCATGTGGAGAGAGGAGTCAGGACCCAAGGATGTGTCACAGTTTGAGACCAAATGACCCTGTGGAGACTAAACGGATTTGAATACCAAAGCCCTTCAACTGCAGATATATGTACAGTTTTACAAATTACATGACTTCCTTGTTCAGTAGTTGAGATGACGTGGTCCAGGAGAAAAGTTTGGTGGGCTGGTGTAGTGCTTGCAGACATCCCAGCCATGGTGTCTGAAGTCATGAATCCCTCGGAGTCCTCTCCTGTTCCCTGGCTCCCCATGGGTGTTGCAGGGATGGTCCCAAGTTCTGGGGCAAGGTAATGGGGACCCCTGGATTCCCGCAAAGTATCTCAGGTTCTCCTTTATTCTGGGTTCCCTCCACTGCCTCTCTTCATGGAGTGTCCCTTATATTTCTTTAGTTTCCCAAGTATTGGGATAGGGTAGAAAATATTTCCTTGATGACTAGTGTTTTCAAGTTGTGCTGTTGTTTCATCATGTGCTGTTGGCATTGTCGGTACCATAATCAAGGTGGTCAGGACAATTCTGGGCATGTTTGCACTTGAGGATCAGCAGGCTATTTGCATAGTTCAGCTTTCTAGTTCCTTGAACACACAAAAACTATTCAAGGTTCATTCTGGCATTTGGGAAAAGGTGTTGTTCACATTTTGTCTCTTCCCCTAAAACAAAAACTTGGGTAGAGCTCCTAGGCTTATGCTAACAGCTATACCAAGTTGGGTCTAATCCATACAAATGGCTATGCAATGCTCATGGGCCAGTAGGACCCTGACCTGTCCTCCCCTCCCCAGCTGAGCGTAGTCTCACTGTGGCCCAAAAATCCCAGCTGAGTGGGGCTAGGAGTGGCCCTTGGCTGGTGATGTCCAGACGAGGCAGCAGCAGCAAGGCAGGTTCTGGGGCAGGGAAGGTGGTGGAGGCAGTGGGTTGGGAAAGCAAGGTGCATGGTTGCAGCATAGCTCAGTTTAATAGCAAGGCTGAGTATTCGAGCTTCTGGTCAGCTCTCCTGAGATGAGGGGAAGCCCTTTCTTCTCACAGCTCTTGCCCTGCAGTCAGACCCAAGGTCCCACAGCTGCATCAGGTTAGAGCTACCTTGAAGTATAGGTGGCTAAATCCACAGTGGGGAACGGCTGCAGAGCCTGTTGGTACTCTCAGAGCCCTGTCACTAACTTCACTGGGGAGGCAGAAAGAGGAAATGTAGGCCATGAGAGAGCATTTCCCAAAGCTCACACAGGAGAACAGTAATAGACACAGGTATCCTGTGTCTAGTGCCTAAAGCACTGTGATACATGGTGAATCGGATTTATACTTCAACATAAGAGACAAAAAAAATCTAGATATGAAGGAAACCATATTTAAAGATACAGTTAATAAATCAGAGTGGATCACTTACTCCAGGAATGTAAAAAAGCAAAATAATTCAACACAAGATAACAGGAAATACAGTTTTCCAGAATCAGTACTATGGAGATGCTGGTGATGTTTTCAAAAGACCCATAATGTCATACAAATGTTTGTAGCTCCTGTGGAAATGCTAATATTTTGTGAGAACAAAGTTGCATCTCAAATGAAAATGCTAGCTAATATTATGCTTTTTAAAAAGAAAGGAAATGGTTTTGTTGTTAATGCATACAGAACTATAGAGATGGAAGACAATTACTGTGTGGGATAAGCACTGTTAAACATTCAGTTCCCAGATGGGATCTAAAAGGGAGTGTGAGCTTTAAACAAAACCATCTTATTTTATTTTACATTTTCATCCACCACTAGGACAAGACTTGTCTTATATTCTCTATATGCATAAAGTTTTATAAGGATCCGGTAAGGATTCACTATAACAATGCAGTTATTTTACCTTCAGAGAAGTTAGTTATTGTGATGATATTATTTAGGTCCTTCCCTCACCTATACCACTATGGTTGAGGAATGAATCACTATAAAGCACAACACATTGTACAGTAATTCAGATTTAACATGTTGAGTGCAAGACTGAAGGTCAACAGCTACGGCAGTATATAGGCATAAATTATTACTTAATAAATTCACGTTTAGGAGAATCATATTGTATGGCATAGGATTGGGAACATGGAAATAAAAAGGCCTTTATTGGCATAAATTAGAATGACCACATTTCTTACAAGTGGATGGATAATTCTGACCTTTTAAAACTGAGGAGAGTGAAGCATTTTCTGCTCTGAATTATGATGACATGACTCTGGATTAACTTCAGAGATACCTCAATGGAGTAGCACAGTGTGCAGTATAGTTTCTACACCCTGAGCCATTAGATAAAGACAAAGAAATAGGTAAAATATTCTGAACCATCTAAAATAACTGCTGCATACTTACCTATTGGCATGTCGGTCCCTTCTCTAGTGTACTCCAATGAAGTGAAAAGTGAAACGAGATCTTATATTGTTATATAAATAGGATGATTAAAACTCTTTGACTTGTGTAAATAGTTTCAATTCAATAGTTTAAATTCATTTCACTATTTCCTGTGTCCATATTGTTAATATATTACATTATAAAAAGGACAAAAGAATGTTTTATCTTGGGAAACTAAAGACTTTGAGCCTCCACAAAGATACAGAAAAAGTTTTGTGATGGTTGGATGAGTTTATTAAAAAGATACTTTAATCAAAAAGTTAAACACAAAGGTACTCTAAACCCAGTGATGTCTATACCTTTGGAAACTGCTTATAATGACAGTGTAGTTTCTGACTTACTGCTAATAAGCAATACTTGGTGAGTTTTCTCAAAGTTTTCACTGTAAGTAGCAGAACTTTTTCTCCTTGAAACAGGAATCCTCCTGTACAGAGAGGATTTTTACTTTTTTGTGATCTTTAAAAAAAGAAATATATTCAATAATTTTTTTGCCTAGAAGACAACATTCATGTCTGAACATGACATGAGTAGAAAAAAAATAGCAAATTATTTTCTACGTGTGCTTTTTAATAAGTTATGTGAAAATTACCTACTGATATTTGAAAGATCATATAACACTGGTAAATTAAAAAATATTTTTCCTCTTTGGCATTCATAACAACAAAAAAATTTTGAGATTAATCAAATGTCCAGGAGATATATTGTTGTTTTCTGATAATTTAATTCACTTGATGTTCTCCGGATTCTCTGAGAAAGGTCAACTACTGTTTAAAGCTTCATCTCCACTGGAACTATAGTAAACTGAATGACCTGCCTTATATTATTATTATTCTGTATATCCACTACTGATTTATTTCAGAAAAAAATCACAAAAACTCTCCCTTCACATGCATACTTAAAGCTATGAGCACGTTTAGTTTATTTAAACTTCCCCAAGACAGACCTGTTCTCCATTTTGAACGTAATTCCTTCCTCTACTAACTTTTGCTGTCTTTTCTAAATTCTTGAATTATTTTTTATTATTTCATAATATTTAACCATTCATAGTATTTAACCATGACAGTTATATACTCTTTTAGTGTTATCCATTCTATACCCCATGCTTTCATTATTTTCACAGTAATCTGCTTTTCAGGAGAATTCACATACTTTTGGAGTTCTTCTTTAGCTAATCTACTGTAATTTTCTATCCGTTTAAGGTTTTTGTGAGCGTACCCAAGGCCTGAGTCCTTACAGACCAACGAGCTTCTGAGATCAAAAAAATGTGCTGTCATTAGATCTGGACTTACCACAGATTCACAGAATGGTAGCGGTGGGAAGGGACCTCTGGAGATCATCTATTCCAACCCCCTGCCAAAGCAGGTTCACCTAGAGCAGGTTGGACAGGAATGCATCCAGGTGGGTTTTGAATATCTCCAGAGAAGGAGACCCCGCAACCTGTCTGGGCAGCCTGTTCCAGTGTTCTGTCACCCTCAGAGGAAAGATGTTTTTCCTCATGTTCAGATGGAATTTCCTGTGTTCCCATTCGAGCCTGTTGCCCCTTGTCCTGTCGGTAGGCACCGCTGAAAAGAGTCTGGCCTCATCCTCTTGACACCCACCCTTTAGATTTTTATAAGCATTGACGAGATCCCCTCTCAGTCTGCTCTTCTCCAGGCTAAACAGACCCAGGTGTCTCAGCCTTTCCTCATAAGAGAGATGCTCCATTCCCTTGATCGTCTTTGTAACCCTCCACTGGACTATGTCCAGTAGTTCCCCATCTTTCTTGATCTGGAGAACCCAGAACTGCACACAGTACTCCAGATGCAGCCTCACTGAGGCAGAGTAGAGGGGGAGGATAACCTCCCCCGACCTGCTGGCCACACTCTTTTTAATGTACCCCAGGATACCATTGTCCTTCTTGGCCATCCATCACTGAGTCCAGTCTGGGACTTTCCCCGTACCTGTTGGTGATGCGGTCATCATCCCGGGAGCTTTATATGGTTTTGTATACATTATATATTATATATATATATAATTTTTTCTTTTACTATTTTATTAATTTATTAATATTTTCATTAAAGTAGTTTAGCTTTTTTCCTATACTCATAAGTCTTTTTCTCTCTCTCCCTCCTCTCCTTGGAGAGACAGGTAGGAGAGAGTATCTGTCGTTCATTTCAGTGGTCAGTCTGGCCCAAATCACAGCAGCCGCCATTCGTGTGTGAGATTTCAACAGGAAAATTTTAGTTAAGCCGTGTCATAGTTTAAAAAGTACCAGTTTCAAAACCACACAGTAGGACAAGAGAAAATGTTTTTCACAAACAGAATATGGAATGTCTCTATTATATTTAATTTTTGTCTTTATCATTCTTTAATTACATTCAAACAGTACATAAATATTTCCAGACCTGGGGTCCTGTATGTGCATAAGTGCATGTGCGCAGCTATCTGAACCAATTGTGCAATATTAACAAAAGAATATTAATCTGTTCAGTGGCTATTGTGGGACATTTAATTATCTGCTGTAACATAGATTTCCTATGCAGCTTTGGGCAAGTCACTCACATGTAAGTTTCAGTGTGCTACCTGTAAAATGTCCTGCAGAGTAATTATGAGGCATAAAACTGTGAGAATTTCACCCTGAGGATTCTCTTACATGTGTACTCTATAGCTATTTGACACTTGCCAGTGTAGGAAACCCATTTCAGAAAAAAATATGTTATTGCAAGAATGTACAGATAGCTTTATATCTTATCTTTAGATTGCTTAACTTCATCCTCTCAGCATTCTTTTAGGACAGATCTTTTAATGCAATTTCTCAAGTTTGACAACACATTTCCAAAAAAAATCAGACTCTGATTTGTGCTGTCATCAAGGTTAAGAGTTTAAGTGCAACAATGCAGACTTTTATGATGCAAAAACTTAATACCTCCAAGCATTGAAAGCCTATTACTTTCTGAGTAATTAGACTCTTGAAGGGGAGGGAAACAGACACAACCAGAAGATGCTACTGTCGATAAGGATAAAAAGAATAATGTGTATGCATGTGTATTTGTTCGCAGCTCTTGAACTTCTACCTACATGAATGCAATTTATTTTTTAATTGTCTATCAAAAAGTAAAATTTAAAATTTGTGCATGGAAAATTTTTATCAAATTTGTAATAATTCACCAAGCAGAAGTATTTTAGAATCCAACATTACATTTTAAAGTACCTATATATAGCTAAATAGCAGTGATTCAGTTGATCAAAAATTAATTAAAATCTTTAGTCTCTTGATTACAAAGTTGTACAAGAGGCCTTGAAAAACTTGCGGCAAATCCATTAGAAAGTCATTCTTTGTTTGGAAGAATGTGTCTAATAATCTTTGCTGACTTCCTCTAAAGTAATGGAGTTTTCTTCTGTTTGACATAGTGTTGCCATCGCTCAGTCACGTTCTAATCACAAAATAATTTCAAGAGCACTCCATTCAATCAAGGCAAACAATCCATGTCCATGCATTCATCACAAGTAGTTGATTTCTTATTATTCCAGACTTCTTCTAATGGCCTTCATCCTATCTGGTGCAGCAAAGATGCATCAGGCAGCCTGCTCATCAAGATTTTTTTTTAATGTTTTGTCAATCTCTGTTTTGTCATTGCCAAACTGTCAACCCATTAGTTTTCAGGTTTGGAACTTTGCTTATTGCCACAGCTCTGTCTAGCATTTTATGCTCCCTCTCTGTTCCTTCCTCCGGGTTCTTTTCTTCAGAGTTTAATCAGAGATTTGCATTACCTGAAATACTGGAAATGTTCTATTCCCATAATGTTACATGACATTACTTGATTGAAGTAAATTTTCCTCAGAGACATGTAGATGACCCATATAGCGGTAATGAAACCATACCATGTACATCAGAAGGCAGAATCTATCTCCTCCCAATGTTGACTTCAGTTCCACTTCATGTGTCATATAGTTCTGAGGCAAGTATTGAGATAGTGTGAATAACAGCTTTCGTACATGATTCAGGAATTATACTTTCAGGACACACATCTTACATGATATGAGGCAGCAAATGTGTTCTATGTTTTTAATCAGGGTCAAATGTTGTCCTTTATTGCAATGCCTGAAAGAGGACCTTTAATGTTAAGTTTTCTTAAACCACACTGTTTAATTCTTTTGAGGAAATTCCCTTGTGAGATTGAATAAAGTTTTTAAAACCCTAAGAAATTATTCTCCCAGTAAGAGATCTAAAGATTTATAGTACAGCTTCAATGGTATGCCAACAAGAATGAGTTCAACCCAAATTTGCAAAAACAATGTGTCAAAGTGATTTTAAGGGGACCATTATTCTTCTACTTCTTCTGTCTATTGTAGTCAGGGATTCCATTTTTCTGCTGCTCAGTAACTTCTTCAATCGTTATTAGAAAAGATGATGTTATAAAGTACTAATTTTAACCGGCTGAGTTTCTTTTTAACAACTTCCAATTACTCTTTATTCCTCTGTCAAGCTGTAGAAGAGAATGTATTAATTTCCTTTCATCCCCAATGATAGCAAGAATCTGTTTTATAGTGCTTAATAGTTAGACTGAATCAAAGAATTAAAGATAGTGGAGATCCATTAAATTGCTCAATCTATTTTCAAGCAAAATCATAAGTTTTAGGAACAATATAGAGTCACAGAATCATAGAATGGTTTGCGTCAGAAACGACTTTTAAAGATCATCTAGTCCAACCCCCTGCCATGGGCAGGGACATCTTTTACTAGATCAGGTTACTCAAAGAGCCATCCAACCTGACTTTGAACACTTGAAATGCTAGGGCATCCACAACTTCTCTAAGCAACCTGTTCCAGCATGTCACTACCTGTATTGTAAAAAATTTCTTCCTTATATCCAATCAAAATCTACTCTTATTCAGTTTAAAGCCTGTCTCTAATCACCTCCCTGTCTTTCACATGCTTCAACGTGTCTTCCAGGAAGATCTGTTCCATGATGTTAGCAGGCATGGAGGTGAAGCTGACTGGTCAGTAGTTCCCAGGGTTCTTCTTTTTACCCTTTTTAAAAATGGGTGTGATAATATATTGATGCATATTTTCAAAAGCCCCATCAGGAGGCATGAACAAAAAGTTTAGCTGATCCTAATACACTTATCAACAACCTTAAATCACTTTCTCTTTTTCTCAATTTTGAAATGTGTTTTTGGATGTCAAATGAGAGTAATGCATTTACAAAACAACAAAAACCAATCACATTGAGCATCTGGCTACAGAAAACCTTCAGTGACCAACTTCAATTATGTAAACTTAAATAATTTTCATTCATTTATTCAATTTTTTACCACCTTTAATTTCATTATGTTTTGCATGTTTCTTCACTGTCCTGTAAGGATGATATGGTATGGATTACTAGATATGCTCTTCATCTCTTTGAGACTTCTTTTAATAGTTATCCTGTTTCTGAATGCAGCTTTGCTGCTTACTGTTAGAAGTCCCGTCAGCAGAATAGCATTTGCATAATGGATCACATACTCTGCTTGAACTTTGAATGTAGAATAACTACTATACTTGGTGAAATCTATTTTAGATGCAAATGTTTGTCATAAAAAGTAATGCAATGTGACCAGTGGACTACAAGAAAATCATGTTACTGTGCCCATAATTACACTATGACTTGTGGAACTGAATATCAGGAGCGGACTGGTTTTAGCAAACAAATCGATTGACATCCAAATATTTCAACACAAATTATTTTAATAAAATCATTGTTCTTCATAATAACCAAAACCAACCAGGTATGCCTCAAAACACAGAGGTATTCAGTATTTTCACCATCTTCTACACTTTTACTTTTTCAACCAAAAGACTCGTCACTCTTCAAAAGTATGTCTGAGCATGTCAGCAACCTTGTTGCTCATGATTTCTGCAAGCCAATACTATATTCATGACCTGCTTTTGAGAAGAAGCCCTTTTCTTCCAGCCAGTTAGCTTACATCCGTGATGCTCATGGGCAGCCTTCTCTAGTGTGGACTGATTGTGCCCACAAAGCACAGTAGACAGGGCAACGGTTGGGTCAGAATCTATTTTGCAGGACTCTGGGTCTATTTACACACACAGTGGCCTTTCAGCCATGCCACAAAATAAAGATATGACACTTGTATTCTTCCCACACACATGCCATGTGAATATATCAATTCTTAGCACGGTCTTTGATATCACAGGCTGCACTTCTCTCTTGTGAGAGGCACTATTGGGGGCCTGAAGACCGCTGCAGAGCTGTTCTGCCATATCTGAAAAACTATCTGGGCAGATTCTTGGTTTTATGGACTCTTAAACCCTGTCTGAACATATGGTATAGATGAAAATTATTTCGAGACAGGTCCAAATCTGCTCAGGGTACACTCTTTAATAATTAGAGTTCTCTTATAAAATTCCCAAGGTAACTTTTAGGGCTGTTGGACAGCACACTATATTTGTGTTTTAAGGCATGATGCTAAGATTTTGTCTGTTTGTTTGTTTGTTTGTCTGCATGCCAAGCAAAGAAGTTGTCAAGGTGGAAGAATGTAAGGTCTCTTAACCAAATGCCGGAGAAGACTGGGGCTGTGCAGCTGAGTGAGATGTGACTTGGTTCTACCAGTACTATCAGCGTGCTTGCTGAAGCAACCCAATCTGTCAAACTGCTTTTAGCTTTTGCATAGAACTAAGAAGTTATAGTTATAGCATAGACGGGTCCCACCTGTGGGGAGGACCGGACAGGACAGGTGACCCAAAACTGACCAACAGTGTATTCCATCCCATCTGCCTCATGCTCAATATAAAAGCTGAGGGATCAAAGGGTCAGCCCTCTTTCTTCAATGGCCGGCATCCAAGGAGGACTTTGTCTGTTTGTCTGCCTTTGATCCTGATTCATGCATTCCTGAATCCAGTTCCTTAGTTCAACTCCCATCCATTACTGAGTCCAGTCTGGGACTTTCCCAGTGCCTGCTGGTGACGTGATTGTCATCCTCAGAGTTTGATACTGGTTTTGTATATATTGTATATATTATCACTATTTTCTTTTTATTAATTTATTAACATTTCATTAGTTTAGTTTTTTTCTGTAACTCATAAGCCTCTTTCTGTCTCTTCCTCCCCTCCCAGAAGGGAGATACTCTCTGAAGGGAGAGAGGTCAGAGAGCATCTGTCATTCGTTTCAGTGGCAAGTCCAGCCCAAATGACAACAGGACCTTTAACAGTCTGGTCTGCTGATTGATTTTGCCAGAACATGGGGTGAACTGTTCCTCAGCATATGCTTCTGGAGAAAAACAGAAAGCAGGTGGTGTGTATTCAACTCAGTTCCTAAGAAACTGGTCCAAAAGCTGTAGTATTTCATTCAAAGCACACATCCTCAAATAAGTGGGGTGTTCACTGGAAAACATGGGTAAACTCTCTCATTTGTAATTCCAGGGCAGTGAGATATGGATAAACTGCCAAGGGCACAAGTCAGATAAAATATATTTTAGTGTGCTTATCCTTAGCTCTCTAACCAGTTATTAATAAGTGAGTTTATATGTCCTGAAGCAAACTTAACCTGACTGAAGCTAATTGTAGTTATACTTGTGTCCTGAAAAGGGAATAGAGATTAACAAATCTGACGTGTAGAAAACATGTGTCTGTGTGTTATACATATTAAAGTGTGTTAGATTTTGCAGTCCTCCAACTCTCCTTCTTCCTCTTACTAAACCAGTGCTTATCAATCAAAGTCCACATAAACACTGTTTGCTGATTATGAGGCCTTGCTACAGTTTGTCTGTGCTCAAAAGCATCAATCACCTTGTCAGCCTTTAAGTGGATGTTGTGGTAAGGACACTGAATAAATGTATGGACAGCCAGTACCTTCCTCACTGATTACCGTCACTGCTCAGGGCAGTCCTGGAATGCACATCAGTAAGATCAAGAGGGACTCAATGCCATAGGGAATGCCCTCCTTTAGTACAAAGGTTTGCTCAGGATGAGGTATTATGGCTCCTACATGTAACGCTTTCTGTGTTGGTATATCCACATTTTGTCAAAGTTGGGAAATTGTGCCTTAGTCCGTTTTTAGACCACAGGGACTTTGCAGGCTATGAAAGCTGATCTTTCTTTATCTAACTTTTTATTGAACAGAACTTACACAGGTTTTTTAATTTCAGCTGTCACTGGTATTAGGATCAACCCATGATTTAAATTTGAATTACAGGCTTAAACAATTTCTCAGGCTAACCAATTTTATTTTTGCCTTAGGGAGTTGGGATGAAACAACCTTTTGAAACTTAAAATGGGAAAAAAAAAATTGAACAGGACCCATACAGGTAAGGCTGAAGTCTTTAGTTAAGACTTCAATTTGGTAGTTAAACTAGCATAGTTTTAATAAAATGTCTACAGGTTTCTATTAGTACTTTTAGGGAACATAGGAAAACAGGATTTGCATATGAGAGAGTGGCAGATTAAGATTTTTTAAAATTACATTTGTATTAGTGTGATTATTATTTATTTTTACAACATGTTAAGCATGCATATAGTTGTCTTACAGTTTGCTACTTAGTTCATGGTTTAATATTTGGATATTTAATTCTGAAGTTGTATAATAGCAAATATTTTGTTGTAGAAGCAATATACTTCAAAGCCAAAAATGATCGTTATCATGATTAAAATCACTGAAATAGTCCTTCTCTCCATTTCACCAACCAATTAATCTCCTTTCACTTTCCTGAACATCATTGTTATATTGCATCATTAAGCTGCCTATTATTTTTTCTTCAAATTTTGAGGCAGAAACTTTTCTATACACTTTAATCTGTAAATGAAAACATTTCAATTCAATTAATTTCAGTCTTCCAAGAGCTTTCTTTGTCATCTTGACCAATTTAATATTTAGTTGTCCTTAATTATTGACCTTTGATCATTAAGTTCTTTGAGACTTGGAGCTCTCATATTGAGCGTGTGATGGGCCTGTGAAATGACCAGATATTTCTGTATTGTAAGTCATCTTTTGGTAAGGAAGGTGGGAGCTTCACAGGTTCCTTGAGGCTAGAGGTTACAACGATTTTGAAATCGTATGTGGAAAAAGCGTTGAAAAAATAACAATGAGCCAAAAACCCAGTTGTGAAATGCAAAGTGGTTGGTAGAAGAAAATGAAATAGTTTATCTGTTATCAGAGATCATTTGTGAGAATTTCCTACTGTATATTTTGATGCACATGATGAGGACAAGACCCTTGACTATCATGTAGTATCTCAAACGCTGTGGTAAATCTGAGATGCTGAAAGTTATTCTGTAAGCTTAATTAATACTTAAGAAATCCTTTCCTACTTGAGGTTTAGGGTTTTTTTGTTTTTGTTTTTGTTTTTTTATTGATATCTCTGGAATACCTCTATCTTTGCTTTAATTTTTCTGGAAGCATAGAATCATAGAATGGTTTAGGTTGGAAGGGACCTTAAAGATCATCGAGTTCCAACCCCCACCTGCACCTCGAGCACTTCCCACTAGACCAGGGTGCCCAAGGCGACGTCCAGCCTGGCCTTGAACACCTCCAGGGATGGGGCCTTAACAACCTCTCTGGGATATGTGTTCCAGTGCTTCACCACCCTCAGAGCGAATTTTTTTTTCATAATATCTATTCTAAATATACCCTCTTCCAATTTGAAGCCATTAACCCTCATCCTATCACTACATGCCCTTGTGAAAACTCCCTCTCCAGCTTTCTTGTAGGCCCCCTTCAGATACTGGAAGGCTGCTATAAGGTCTCCCTGGAGACTTCTCTTCTCCAGGATGAAGAACCCCAACTCTTTCAGCCTGTCTTCATAAGAGAGGTGCTCCAGCCCTCGGATCATAAGCAGTCCAGCTTCAGGTAGTTCTGTTGAGACTTTCCATTGCTTTCGCTTTTGAGAGAGAACCTGGAATAAAAAAGCCTTGCTGCCTTCAAGGAGATAATTTGATTTGTTGCCAAACCAAACAAAGTAGAATGTAAGACAGTCCCAACCAGCTGCTGAGCTCATCAGAGGGATGCAGACTGTATTCAAGATTCAGAAACTAGTATCTGCCAACAAATGCTATTAAAAGCAGAAAAATGAAAGTAGCAATATTAGATTCAATTTGAAAATAATAGGAATATTACATCTGGTGTTTTTACACTATCTGAGATGTCATGTTAGCACACAGCATCACCACAGGACTCTAACAAAGCACCAGTTTTCCATTGTTTTATTTCAGAAAGATGATTTAAAATAACATAGACAAACCAGCTTCCTTACTTTGCAAAATTTAAACTACTGCTGTTATGCTCCTCTTTTTTTCCAAGTCTTAGAACTCTTCCAGTTCTTCTGGCAACCCCTGTACAGTCTGCTCTGGTGCAGTAGGATCTCTGCTTAAGCATTATGTCTCTCTTCTGAGAGAGGCACTTGTTTCTTCTGTGAGACCTGCAGACAGAAGCAGCAGTCCTTCAGACAGAATTCCCTTTTGCTGCCCTCCCCATTGCATTTCTGTGAAACAGTTATTAATATTTTCACCTTCATCTGCTATTCATGGAAATCTGTAGGAAGACTCTTGCACACCTTACGTGAGGTGCTTAGTAATGATACACATTGTGGTAGATTCACAGTGCACGGCATGGAGATTTTCTGTCAGAACTATGGTAGTTCATCCATTGAAAAGATGTACCTGTTTTTTTGCAAAGATTAAGGGACAGTTCTTCCTCAGATAGCAAGAATTTGTCTAAGATGAATAAAGGTAATATAGTGCTTATAGATTGAGAAGATAAACAGAAGAAATAGCAAAAGCTAATCCACTTACTCTCACAGAAGAGATCTGTGTGCAGTTTATGATACTTTCACAGTGGGAAAAGATATCAATACAACTTTTTAGCTCAACTGCAAATAAAAAAATCTCCAAGCATGTATGGACACTGGCACTTAGCTAAGATGCTAAAGCCCTTTTTTTTTTCAGTCTCTGGCATATTTCACAGTTAAATTCTTTCTAGTGAATTTGAGTAACTGTAATACAACCTGTGTGGTCCATAATTTGAATTTCAACAGTGAAAGAAGGAGATTTCTTCCTCTGCAATTACATTTTCCACAGATAAAACATTAAAACTGTCCTGTCAGCTGTGTGCTACTTATTCACTCATTATCTGGGTATCTGAATGTGCCGGTGTTAGAAAGAAAAATCATTATTTGTCAGATATTCAGCAGTACCTTGTCTTGGATATTTCTATTAGTGTCAGTGGAACCATACCATGAATTTCAAAATCAGCACTACTGGGCAACTGATGAGAGTTAATGAAAATCCCATCTTAAACTCTTTGTGGTCATGATCTTTCTTCGGGTACTATAACAATCTTGTTTAAAGGTGTTAATTTTTAAGCTTGCATTCCCATGAGGTGTTGTGTATTGAAGCTGCTGAAGGAGTATTTTCAACTTCAATCCCTGACCATGGAAAGCATCGTCATTCTTTCCTCTGGCATCCAGAATGGATTAGGAGGTCTGCTTTTCACAAAGCATTCAAAAAAAAAAAAAAAAAAAAAAAAAAAAAAAAAAAGGAAGGAAATTACTGAGAGTAGAAATTGTAGGATTAAGGAAGAACAACGTAAAGGAAACCCGACAAGGATTAATAGACTTTATAGTGTAACACTGGTTTATTTGATGTGATTCATGTTTACAAGTGTAAATATACCAAAGGTGTCTTTTAAATCTCAAATGACAGATATAAATAAAAAGGGAAGGGAAGGGAAGGGAAGGGAAGGGAAGGGAAGGGAAGGGAAGGGAAGGGAAGGGAAGGGAAGGGAAGGGAAGGGAAGGGAAGGGAAGGGAAGGGAAGGGAAGGGAAGGGAAGGGAAGGGAAGGGAAGGGAAGGGAAGGGAAGGGAAGGGAAGGGAAGGGAAGGGAAGGGAAGGGAAGGGAAGGGAAGGGAAGGGAAGGGAAGGGAAGGGAAGGGAAGGGAAGGGAAGGGAAGGGAAGGGAAGGGAAGGGAAGAAATCCAGAGCTGGTCACTGTGCTACTGAATTGGAAAAATACTAATTGTTAATATAGCATGGTGGTTATACTCAACTCTTCATGAAAAGTGGGAAGGAGAAAAGACAAGCAAATGTTTTATAAAACAGTTAAAAAAGAGAATGTAGTTTGAAATATATCTTCTGTACAAAGGGAATTGCTCTTGAACATTTGATTAAAGAGAACACTTGAAAAGGTAACATTCAAATATAGCTGTATAGTTTAAAAGAGAGATCATGCTTAGCAAACATAATTAGTGTTATAAAGAAGTGGTAATGAAAACTGATGGTATAGAAATAGAAGGCAAAGAATTAACTTGATAATTTAGTACCTGGAGAATGGGAAAGTGATAAATGAATACAGCATTAGTATCAAGGAAATTTTAAGTGCTACATTAAGATCTGTGTGTGATCTGGAGTATTAATTTGTCATCTGTAACTGTATGTATTTCCGTAACGTGCAGTGTGGGCATTTATATTGGTCAGTCTTTGAGAAGTGGAGTGGGACAAAAGAAGATAAAAATCAATAACATAAGGATTGTAAAATGTAATGGGCTACATGGTAGCCTGGAGCAGTCTCATAATAATTTTTAGAATATTGTATGACATAAATCTTTCCTTTAAGTATTGCTAGTACATAAACAGAGTGAAATCCGAAGAAATAAGGATTTTTTAAACACATCTTTGTACATTTTTTGCTACAGAGAATAGAGGTTCTGGAAAATAAAAGGTAATGCTTGACCTTGTTTGGTTTATTCTACCTGCAAAATCAGGTTCCTTAATTGTCATGAGGCTGATAATATGGGGTTAAAACTCCTCAAACAATGACTAAAATATCACATGTATGTACATTAATTACTTGCTATAAGACTTTTCAGATCTAAAAGAACATGTAACACGTTCTATTAAAATGTTCTGGCTTTTCTCTATAAAGTGGTATAAGGTTTGCATACTTCCTGCAAGATGGAGAGGCCATGAAACATAGAGGGATGGTGGCATAATATACAGAAACAGTAATTCTTATGAAGAGCATAATCTTTCCAGTTTCCCTCAGTTATGAAGGGAAAGCTCTAAGTTTGAAACAATAACAAGAAAATACTTTTAGTCTTCGTGCCCTCCAAGCGTCATATATGAATGTGATGAAAGGACTTGTATCTTCAAGTGTCTACAATAACTTTAGAATCACAAAGGAAAAAAGAAACATCCAGAAGCAACATAAAACAACAAAACAAAACAAAACAAAACAAACAAACAACCCTTTAGCTAGCTCTCAGTTTCTGAAACTTCTGAAATTAGCTAGCTTTAGTAGTGTTGTATGAAGAAATTCTGTACACTGAAGCAGCATATAGAATAATGTGGGCTAGTCATGTAGCATGTCTTCATTAAGCTTTGACCTGCAGCTATACTGGTGATGCCTGAACTACCTAGCCAGAAACTAACTCAAATACTTTATGTTGCAGGTGTAATATTTTATTTTTTTTTTTGGGGGGGGGAGGGCATTCACTTCTTCAAGTTTGTATATTTTTAAAGGGATGGAATGAAATCAGCAAATGGGGCTTTGAATTAATATTTAGTACAGACAGAATACATCTGGAGACTTCGTATGCCCCATCCAAAGTAATTTTGAGCTCTTAAAAAAAAATAAATAAAACCTTCCAGGATATTCTATGTTGGCTATATTTAGAAAAGAAAATCCTGGAGAAATGAAAGAGGATAACATGGTAGAGTGGGATATGTAACTTATCTTTATCTTTTGTTTCTAAAAGCATTTACCAAATTAACTTGGTAACAAAAAAAAATCTATAAATTTGGTTATGTCTCAGGTGTTTTTCAGATTAAAAATAGATGGCAAACTTGAAATTTTCCCCAGAACCACATGAGGTAAATCCAATATTCGATAACTGAAGACTAATAATTTTCCCTGCAGTCTTCTGATAACACAGGTTTTTGAACTAATCAAATCACTCTTTGCTTTCTCTTTTTACTCATAATCTGAAGAATTTTTGACAGGAACAGGATAAAAAGGAATTGCTTAAAGGATAGTTTAAAAAAAGGATAATTACAGTTTAGAGAAATCATAAATGTATTAATGTGATTCACAGTACAATTACTTGCTTTTTCAGAAACTATAGAGTTACCATTAGTATGAATATTTATAAGTGGACATGAATGAGAGTGAGAAAAGACAATAGAACAGATATTGGCTGCTAGACATTAAATTAGACTTCATTTCGTGTGATTGTTTTCATTGTCACTCTCCCCTGGTTCAGGACACCACCAGTAACTGCAACATCACAGCTGGAAAGGGGGAACTTCTGAAGCTCTTAGCAGTGGAATGCTGATACACACGGCAGAAAGGACAATTCTAAGTCCTCTGTTTCTTTTCGTATTCCAAAGAGCACAATATGAGAACATATGAGAACTAGCTGAAATTTGAAGGAAAACATCTGGAAAAAACTTCCAAACGAAGTATGCTCAAGATAAGTCCAGAAATTCATTAATTTGAACTGAAGAAAAGTAATAATTAAGAACAATAATAAGACATAAATGCAAAACTGTCCTCCAACAAAATTGCATTTAAGATTTTCTTCTGTTTAAACAGAAAGAATGTTCACAAAGGAGAAGTATTAAATATTAGGAATCAACTGTCAGAAAATTAAGTTGGAGTCATGTATTAACACCAGCCAGTAGCTAGGACCATGCAGCTGCTTGTGCAGTTCTCCCTCTTCCCCCCAGAAGGGTAGGAAAAAGAGGGAGAAAGGAAGGGGAAAGAAAAGGGAAAAAAACTTATGGGTTGAGATAAGGACAGTTTAATAAGACAATAACAGAAAAAGGAAACTATTGATAATAATAATGGTAAAATAATATACAAGATAAAGTAATATGGCACAAGTCACTCTCACCACCTGGTGAATAGGTTGCCCAGCCCATCACGAGCAGTGATCGCAGATCCCTGCCCTCGACCAACCCTCATTTATGTACTGAGCATAATGTCTACAGTACGGAATATTCCATTGGCCATTCCATTGTTCTGTCTATGCTCCCTCTTAGCTTCTATGGGAAGCTGAAAAAAGTCCTTGAATAGTATAAACATCACCTAGCAACAACTAAAACTATATGCATTATTGACATTCCTTTCATACCAAATATGAAAACACAGAAACCACTGGAAAGAAAATTAACTCTATCCCAGCTGAAACCAGAACAATTAGTTTTGAGATTTACAAATGATAAAGAAATTACAGAAAACAAATTAAAGAAAGCCTGTCATTCAAATTTGGGATTTAGCAGTTTATCTGAAATACCATTACATTTCTTAAAGGACAAGGTAAGGCACAATGGTCCACACAGACTTTTGATGGACAATAAAATAAAATAAAATAATATAAAATAAAATAAAATATTTTCTTGTAAAGAGAGAGATTAACTGGTTTGTGAAAGTAAACCACAGAAATTGTTCTAAAATCATTAGCACAAAGTTGAGAAATATATGCGATAAATCTAGTGTCTTTATCAAAAACCAGAACATATTAAACCATTTTAATAATTTTTGTCACATGATGACTAATCTGTCCTCCAGTGATGAGAAAAACAAAAGAAATATTAAAAAATTAGGAAAAAATTTAAGTTCTTAAACTAGATATTAGCAGCTTTTACTACTTTACTATATTGGTACTTTTTTAAAACCCAGTGGGTCCTATAAATTAGTAATTACATGAGAAACTCTGCATGTACTTTTGTTTTAATAGCCATTTTATTTTTATTACATTAATAAGGAGAGGGCATACATGAATCCCAAAACATAAATAACAAGCAGGGAGAAAAAAAAAACACAAGAGAATTATATGTTTAGAAATGTCATGAAAAGGAGGTGGATAGTAGGCTGTGATTTTTGAAAGTTTAAAATGAGTAAGGCTCAGGACAAGTCAGATTTGCCTGCAGGCATTCCCATAAAGCAGTAAGCACTGTATTTCAGCCAGAGGGATTGCTTATTAACCTCCCCATGAAGAGGTGCACATCAGTGAAAATACAAAACACAGGATTTACAAAGTTGCTGTGATGCTTACAGTTCTTAACAAATATAAAAAAAAAAAAAAAAAAAGAAAGGTCAAAACCCCTTTACTTTTCCTCCTTGAGCTTTAGAATGACTTGAGTACTGCTCAGTCCGCAGTCTCCTAAGGCCTCCTAATCAGCAGGCTGGCTTTGCTTACCTTTTTTCTCTAAACTGATTAGGAAGAGAGCTTTTCTTCTATAAAACTCCAGTTCAGTCTTATCTCTGACAGATGATTTCCTTCAGTGATTTCAAATACCTGTTAAGCAGGACAAGGCTTAACTGAAAACTCCATTATGACACCTGGCTCCTCCAGCACTCTAAGCTCACTCTTTGATCTGTTTTTGTAGAGCTGCAGCCTGTAGACCCTTTGGGGTCCATATACAGTTTCTCTAGTGGATCTCAAAATGTTTATGTCTCCTGTACAGCAGACTGAGTATTTTTAAAGGTTCTCAAGCTGAAAATGGTTGAAAACTGCTAGAGGACTCTGATTCAAATAAGTTAGTGGTGCTTGACTTTTGATTATGCTCTTACGTACCATCTGCTAGCAATGCTGAGAGTAGCTGTTAAAACTCAGAAATGGAAGAAAAAGAGTAATAATGCAAGCTTTAGTTTGATCTAGGTTTTCATTAACATCTCCTGCTGTGTTTATACATCTGAAATGACATTGACATACCTTAATCTGAAAATCAATTTCCTAACCAGTGATGTAATACAATTCTGTAGTAAAGTAAAGCACTTTTTTTTGGTGGAAGCTGAGACTTGTTTTGTTTATTTCCTCAGACCAGAAGACAAAGTACAACTGCTAAAATCATGTTAAAGCTTATTGAATTTGCAGCACAAAACACATCTATTTCAGACGTTTGTCAGAAGAAGTGGTTTACCATTCCCTAAATAGTTTCATGTAGTCTCTTGATTGTACTTTTTGGTGGGATTAAGTTCTGTCATTCTAATGTTAAACTGATCTTTCCATTAAAAAGCAAGAGGTATTTAATTCAGTATTTTAGTGTAGTGTGATATCTATTACATTTCAGCAGCACTGGCACCCTCTCAAATTTAAATGCTGTCACCTTAAAGGCTATTACTTTCAGATGACATTTTAGTTCTGCATTCCCAATTCATTGCCACAATTAAAGACCTTTTTTAATTTTTATTTCTTTCCTGAGATCACGTTTAGAAATCTGCTTTCCCACTTGAATCTTTAGAGTGTTTACAGCTTTTATATGTGAGTATTCTTATTGGTTTATGAGGGTTTTAATATTAATACCAGATGAACGCAATTCCTTGGTTATTACTTGCTTTAAGCAGTCATTTTTCCTCCTTGGGCAAATTTGTTTCTAACAGGATTGGATAGAAGGTAGCATTGAACTGTCTTTCTGGTTTTGCCTGTTGAATAGCCAATGTAAGACAAAAAATCACATTGTGATTTTTCTCTTCCTTTTGACCACGTCTCAGAAGCTGCCTTTCACTGTTGAAATTTTATTAATAAAAACATATTCCTTCACTTTCCCATGAGGTACTAAGCCTATGTGATTTTGGTTTTGTTCTTCCATGTAACGATTGGCACAAACGTGTTCTTCTGTGTAGGAGTAATGAAAGAAATGGCAATAATCCATTAGTAAAAACAACACTAGAAATTAACTAAATATATAATTTTCAAAACCTTTTGCTTAAGAATCCATTCAGAGATCATCTTGAGTCTCAGCAGCACAAAAATTTGGAAAAAATCCACCAACCTCCTGCAGCTCTGTGTCACGTGACCCTTTATGTGTGTACTTGTTTTAAGTCTCATTCACAAATATCTCATATCACAAATAAAAACTATTGTTTTTTTTTAATCTGAGATACTGTTACTCTTGCTTCAAACTGTGGAAAATTCCTACCATAGTGTGCTAGCCACGACAGGGCTGTTACATTAGCTTCTTTGTATAATTTTGCCTCTTTTTTTCACATGAAATTACTTGTAATATCATAAAAAAAAGTTATTGGAAAAATGCATGAATTTTTTTGGTTTTTTGAACATTATATTTCAGTAATTCATTATGCTACATGAAGCATTGAAAGACAAATATTATTGCTGTCCTCTTTTTATGCCTAGTTTACAATCTAATATTAGCTGTTCTATTACAAATCATAACAACTTCATCTCTTAGGTTTGTGAAATCCAAATAGAAAAATAACATGTTACAGCAATGAACTTCTTGCATCTACACAAAAGCTTTGGCTGAAATGCAAAGGTCTACGTTTGTCACATGTAAAATATATTTCATGACTGTCATCCTGACACTGCAAAGGACAACTTCTATTCAGAGACCTAAAACCAACTGACCAAATCAACTGTCTGACCAAATATTATTCACAAGAAGATCATTCCATTACTGTGCACGGCAACTCTATTCACATGATCAGTCACTATGAGGGCAAACTTAATCCATAGGTAGAGGTAATGAACAGCAGTTAAACATAATTATATGGAAGAAACAGAAAGACAACAATATCTTTTGAAAGAGAAGGGCAATTTTTAGTTGAACATATTTGTTTGAAAAACATTTTTCCACAAACTTGAAAGGCTTGTGCAAAAGTAAGAAGCAGTATAAAAGCTGCAGTAACCAGTGGATTAATGTCAGAAATAGTTATATGCTTTAAGCCCACTCTTAAACATGTGCATCTAATAAATAGATGTATAAAGGGCATCTTATAGCTGAGATAATGTATATATTTTGATAGGGCACCTCTCATATCCGCTGTATGTATGTAAGTTTTCAGTGTTTGTTCAATACCACTGATGATCTATTTTAGAAATTTTATAAAGTATTAGCTTTAGATCACTACTAATGAAAGTTATATATGATTTTATGAAGACCTGAATGAGAACAGATGCTTATTTATAATATTTCTTGACATTTTTTCCTGCCTGATTTCTCATGCTTGTTTCTGAGTCTGTGTTTATATTTCTGAACTGCTTTTGTAAACGGATCTTCTGCATATAAATCAAAATCTGGTGAATTTGCCTTCCATTGTGGTGACAGTAGTATTTTACTTCACCTGCAGAGTAACTAATTTTATTGAGTTTCGTAGTGTACTTGTTACATATCAGATGTGGAAAGCAACATTTATGAGAGTAAAAGCATGTTGAAGAACAGATATTTTTTTTTTCTTTTCTTTGGTGTATTACTAGATTCTCTTACATCACTTGCTGAATCCACTCCCAAAACTATGTATCAAAAAATAGCAACTCTAAGTTAGCTGTTTTGTCTGATAAGTGGAAACATTTATGCAGATTGCATAGTTCTTGTCTAACACAACAATTTCTCTACAAAACAAGTCCAGTAAGGTCAGTTTGGTAACACATTTCTGAGATCCTTTTCATTCACTGCTAGTAAAAGAGAACAAGCATTGTCATTGCCATGCTCAGGAATGATCAACAATTTTCCATCAAAACTGTCTTTTTAAGATAAGATTAAGTTTTTTGAAAATCTTTTGTAAAAAATGATCTGTTCACGTAAGAAATATTAAGATTAAAATATTTTTTAAAATTGTTCCAAAATAACCTTATTGTTATGAGTTTGGAGGTCAGTTTTTTATTGAACTCTTTCAGACTTAATTGCACCAAAAAGTAGTTGTCCTGGATACTCAAGAAAGCTTGTTCAAATCAATTGGGTGTAGAAATAAGAACATACCAAACATGTGAAAATAAGATATGAATAAATGGTCAGTTTGCCCCATATCATTGCAAGGCAAGAAGATTACCTTGAATTGAATTTTCTATGGAGAAAGGATTTGAGCATAGGCAGCTGTTATGAAGTAGGTAATTCACTGTAGGTTTTTTTTTTTTTTCTGTTCCAGTAGTCCTGTGCAAAGTTAGAATGCATTAATCCCAAATGTAGACACATATTCAGAATTAAAGTGGCCCTAATTTAATTTAGCTTAATTCACTTTGAAGGTTGAAGTGGACTACATTGAATTAAAGCCATTGAAAATTTAAGAAAAGGATCAATACAGAGCTTTAATTCATTTTAATTAATCCACTTTAAAAGTTACTTCAGATTAACTTTCTTACGTGTTTCTGCATTGGTGAATTCAATAGGCCTTGAGTCTTTAGATGGGAGCTTATAATTAATTATGAAATGACCAGCTCCTTACTGCACAACCTAAAGAGCTAATGGCATAAGACGTAGCTATTCTGAGACTGACACAAAGCACACAGAATGTAAGCAAGGAATGTGTTAGACCCTAGTACTTCTTTTTTCCCTGGAAGCCTTGATAACCATTGAAAAGACAGGAAAATTGTTTGACAATTAAAAAGTAATCTATTAATAGGAATGATGCAAACCATCCAATTTATTTATTCTATTATCCTTTAAAATTGACTCAGTTCCTTGAGAGAAAAAGGTAGCATGCATAACAACATGATATCTTTGGTAATGATTCTCTTCCAGAAGATTTATTTCGTAGCATATGGTGAGGATGCATAGCTGATTACTTAAAGGTAGTATCCATATTGAAACCTGGGAAATAAAGAGTTTTGTTTTGTTTTGTTTTTTAATATTTCTTTTTCAAGTACACAAGGAGTTATTCTAACATTCCACATGACTTTAATTTGGAATAAGATATGTGTTACTGAAGTGGTGTCACACAAGTAGCTGAAGAATTCAGCATCATATTTGTTTTTCGGCTTTTATTCAAATATAATTCCAAGGAAATACATTTTCCCCTTATTTTAATTTATTTGAAATGCCTCATAATTCAGTTAGCTCACATAGTTGAACCTTTTTGCAAGTTATACCTGAAGCCATTAACGTAAGCATCTGTTTTCCTTAAACCAAGGTATGGTTCCAAAGCAATGATTTAATGGAATTCAGAAAACTCTTCTTCAGTTTTCCTTGTTGGACACTTTTTATCTGTATTTTAATCATTCAAAGACGTGTTTTGAATTTCTGTCCAAATTCAGGAACTTTTTTTTTTTTCTGTGGGCTGCTAAATCTTTACTTTCCATAGTAGCATTGCAGTTTGGATCTTTCACTTTGGTTCTTCATTCATCTGACATTGTTGTGAATGAATCTCTATGATTAATTGCATCCTAGCAGTTATCTTCAAGCATATGTTGCATACATATATACAAATTGTATATTGTATATTGCATATTGCTTATATATCCCTTTTTGTCATTTACACTATCATGAATCAATCTATGATGGTTTCTGGGGAAAGGTAACAGGTTTTCATGATTAATGGAAGTTAATGATTTCTAGGGGAAGATACCACTTGTTTGTTTGTTTGTTTGTTTGTTAAAAAATAGGAGTGATTTCTAAAACCAAAGGGACTTTAGTCCCAACAGCAAGAGAAATATGATGTTATCTCTGGAAAAGTATCGTGTTTATGACAACATCAACAGGCATGTAACCAGAGCAAAATTCTGTAGATGAACGTGACATGGCTGGAAGAGAAAACCCAACTCTGAAGCAGTTTAAACCAGAAACCATCAAAGGACCAGGACAAACTGTTAATGAGAAGCATTGTGTCTCGTATTTAATAACTGCTTCCTTTAGACGAAATGTGTCAGTAGATGTAGAAGGTATCAATAGATGAAAAAAGAACTGTAGATGTAACAGAAATGAAGGAAACTGGAAAAATTACTGAATGCTGTTACAAATAAAACAAACATGCTAACTTTCCAGCTGCTCAGTGGTCACGAGGAGAAGTGGAAGTGCAACAGTGAAGAAGAACTTGAAACTGAAGAGAGAAAAGGATGGTTATACACTAAAAGGGAGTGTGGAGAAAGGTGTATGTAAGAGAGTATTCATATATCACCTGTACTTGACTGAATACAATTCACATGGAAAAAATCTTTCTTAGTCTGTTTTCTCCTTTGGGATTTTTGGTAAGTTTGTCTAAAATGATGGATAAAGTGCTTTCACTGTCTGCTAGGCTGGGGTGTACAACTTTCTGTCAAGTGGAAGGCAACAAACACTTCTTTAGGGAAGGAAACAAAGCAAAAGGGAAAAGCAGGGTGCTATGTAGTATCCCTACACTTTCTTTGTATTTGCTAAGTTCTGTTTTGCAACAGATCTCCGTATCCCTCTAAAGGTTGAGCCTAAAGAAACAAAGTTTTTTGAACTGCAGTGTGTGTACTCTAGTCCATCTAGTTCAAACGCTGATGATACTCTGGCTCTTACTGTACCTGCGTAATTGAGAGTTGTTGTTTCCAATCTTTTTTGAATCTAAGTGTCTCTTGACAAGATTGGCATGTTTCATTTGTGAACTGGTAATATAATTTTCATTGTAATTTGTAGCACACAGAGAAGTCAGTAACCTGACTATAACTGGTAAAGATTTTTCAAATACTTAGTAAAAATCCCATAGGTTTTTGGTTTGTTTTTTTGGTACACAGACTTAGTGATAGGTTGGAAGAATTTAGACACTTTTCTATTTCTTTTCTAGCTGTAAGTTTCATGCTGCCACTCTGATAAACTATAAATCAATAAATTTCATTGAAGAATCATTTTTATTTTACACTAGCAGAAGATGACAGGACCAGAAAGGCCAAACCCCCGTTTAACCACCACCTCCACAAGGAAGAAAAGATGGGTTATAGTTGTACGCGACTCCCTTCTGAGGGGAACAGAGAGTCCAATATGCTGGGCAGACTCTCCTCAGGGAAATCTGCTGCCTCCCTGCGGCCTGGGTTAGGGACATCACTGGGAAACGTCCTAGCCTGGTACAGCCCTCAGACTATTACCCACTGCTGCTCTTTCATGTGGGTGGCAATGAAGTGGCAACATGTAGCCCAAAAGCGATTAAAAGAGATTTCAGGGCCTTAGAACAATCAGTAAAGGAATCTGGGGCACAGGTCATCTTTTCTTCTCTCCTTCCAGTTACAGTCAGTGACATCGGAAGAAACAGACACACTCAGTCTGTGAATACATCGCTCTGTGCCAGGTGTTACCACCACAGTTTTGGGTTTTTGAAAATGGGATAGCTTACACGACACCAGGCTTGCTGGTGTCAGATGAGTTTCATCTTTCTCAAAGGGGAAAAAGTGTCTTTGCTCATGAGCTAGCAGACCTTATTGACCAAGGTTTGAAATAGACTTGATGGGAGAGGGGAGTATTATCAGGCTTGACCGTGACAAGCAAATGGATGACACACCAAGGTTAGAGGGATGGGGTGCTAGCAAGGGCCCTCAGTCTGATGCTCTAAGATGTGCTGGGTATGCTGCAGCACACTAAAAGTCTTGTGGAGACGAGCCAGGGGCTCCTGAGGCGATAGGAGCCAACTGGGAAACATGAGTAAAACACCTCAAAGGAAGGCCACCTGGAGAGCAACATGAAATAATTGCAACCACTCCAGCCAGTAAGTCAGCTTCAATGGGGACCCAACTTAAGTGCCTCTATGCAAATGCACGTAGCAAGGGGAACAAACAAGAAGAGTTAGAGACGTGTTAGAGATGTGTGCATGCTTGCAGCGCTATGATCTCATTGGCATCATGGACACATGGTTGGATGGCTCCTGTGACTGGAGTGTTGGAAAGAAAAGATACAGGCTCTTTAGGAAAGAAAGTTGTTTACAAAAGCATGAGGAAGTTAAAATGTCACAGGGAGGAGAATGTTTTTAAAAAGAATTTTCGTTGTCATCAGGAGTAGTTCTCAGAGGTTTCTTAATTTTTATTTTTTTATTATTTTTTTTTACATTTTTGGCACTTAGGACACGTTCTCAACTCTTTTGGTCTTTTATACAAGGTGAAAAGACTGGTGTAACATAAAAGGATTTTCCTCCAGCAGAGCCTTGCATGAGGTTACCTCTAGGGTCTGTTTTGAAATCTTTAGAGGAATCCAACAGAGACATATAATTATAAATTAGAACAGAACATTCAGAGACCTTATGTTTCAGAAGCAGAGATCTTCTGCATCTTTCTTATTGAGTTTTTCCATCTCCATTTAGACACTTTTGTTAATATATTATTGGCTTTACTTATGGAATCCTACAGCCATTGAAACAATTGTGATTTATATTTCATTTACAATGAAATATAATACATTACAATACATTTGGAATGATTTTGTTCTGGCTGAAGTTTTTTCAAAATATATTACTGTTATTTTCTTGTGTTTGGATGCTGTTCTTTGTCTTTCTGTCCCCTATTTTTTCTCAAAATAAATGTAACATTTTTGACAATAACACCCATATTTCTTCATATCATTCAAAATGTTTATATCCCAAGACCATTTATTATTGAAAAATTGGCTTTTATGACTAGACAGATAAATTATGGTTTTAAATATCTTTATCTGAATTAACTTTATATAATTATATAAGTCATAATTTTAAAGATCATTCCCTTTTAATAGAATTATTATGATATAGGCAACATGAATGTTTAGCAAATTAACACATGCAGTTCCAAATAATCTGAAATGAGTATAGCTTAATGAAGGGTATAAAACAGTAAAGATGTGTCTGGTAGCTCTAAAGTGAGTAAGTTTTGTTTCTTCTGACGTTATCCACAAGATGCTTATTTCACATGAAACTCTAATGACATGATGAAGCTCTATTTCTTTATCGAAAAAGTGCATTGGATCAGAAGATCAGAAATAGACAGTTACAAGGTAGACTCCTCAACACTCTTATTTTAGGTTAATGCAGATAAGTTTGAGTAGTAATTTGAGTCACAGAACCTTATCCTTTCTATGTTTTTTACTTTCGTCCAACCCTAGTGTCCTGGTTTGAGGTAAAACAGAACCAATTTTGTTCACTAACTTCGCTTTTTAGCTAGGCCTCTTCTAACTACTGAAATTGACTGAATATTGGGCAGACAATATTCACTCTCTCAGAGTGATAAGACCAATTGTTTATAGCTGATGCCCAGACACAGTATGCAGAGAGGCTCTTCCTTATACTTATTGCTATAACAGCCAAGGCCAACCAACTTTGATATTTGCCCCGTTGGAGGGTTGGAAGTGCAAAAGCATAGTGGGGTCCCACCTGCAGGGAGGAGTGGACAGGACAGGTGACCCAAAACTGACCAACAGGGTATTCCATCCCATCTGCCTCATCTGGGGTCCCTCAGGTCCCCAGTAGTGGATTTTGGCCTAAGCCACGACAACTAGACACCATCTGTCCACAAAAAAAGACACTGGGTTTCCAACAGTTGGAAACCACAATGATGTGTGATGAGATTATATGCATAATTTTTGGTGCTAGCTTTCCAGAAAAAAGATCAAACACCTAAACCCCAGCTAAAGCCTCCTGGATATAAAGTAAATGTATTATATCAAACAAAGCAACTGCAGAATTCATATCCTTGGTATGAGTATTTAAGAACCCATATATTAATAAGCATTTTGGTCCCAGCATCCGTGCAACAATCCCAGCCCATGGAATTGGGATATTGCCAACAAAACTCTAGAGTTATGTGTTCATTGACTTTGAATACGAATTTTGCGCAATCATTCACTTGTGGGTAAAAATGGCATATGATCTTTTAAGTTGTAATTCATGTGTGCAGTTCCTGTGGAGCTGTAACTCTGTCACCTCCTAACTGGCATTTCTTTTGAGTTTTTGCTTTATATCCTCATTGCTCTGTAATATTTTTGTGTTCTAAACTTTTTTAGTGGCGTATATAAACTGAAGTCCTGCATAATATTAATACCTTTTGAGACTTTTACATGGAAGATATTACTGTGGGCCACAGGGTTATAATTATTGGTGTTTGTTTACATCACCTTATTGGCATTTATCATTTGCTTCATTTTACACTTTCTGCAGGCACTGGCCACAAAACATATTTAATTTAAATTTGCTTTATGCTGGCTACATACTTACAGCAGACTACTGCTGTAATCAGATTGTTTTTGTTTTTCTATAATTCTTTATACATCTTGCAGTTGAGTACTTTGTAAAACCATGTTTTTGTATTTTTGATTCAAGAAGAATTTTTGCCTTGTGTATCTTCCTATCTACAGATCCCTACATTCTGGCAGTATCTGATATACACTGTGCAGGACACTCATTGGTAGTTCCCTAAATTCTTTTCTAGTAAACAGTAGGTAGCCATGGATTTTCAGGATCTTTAATTCCTTTTATACTTCCTGTAAGGACATGTATTCCATGAATGATATTAAAGTGAATGAAGGAAGAGATATGAAACTAACATCAACAATGGTCGAGTATCTGTAATCTTCAGTGTAAGAAAATACATGTAAAATGTAAACACATACTAATTTCCAGTGTAGGCCTCTAATACAAACTTCTGCTCTAATCTAAAGGATTTTTTGCTATACCAGCTTTGATGCTGTGCCATGATAGGAATTAAAGCCCACCAAAAAAGTGGAACTACTAGACAGGGACTTAAGTAACTTTTCTGGACTGTTTACTACCTTTTTTCACTTGGGTGAGATGAAAACAAATAAATCATACAATAAACACCCTTTCTTGACTGTAAATATATCATGCATCTTTGGTATGACTTTTTCCATAAAATAAAATCTTTTACTACTAGAAAAAGGTATGCATTTGGATTTGTTCCTTAGCTCCTGCCACTCTGTATGGTATATATAGATATATAAAAAAATACATTTATATTATACATACAGTGCATAATATACATATATACAGTGTATAGTATATATATGTATATTATACATACAGTGCATAATATACATATATACAGTGTATAGTATATATATGTATTTTCTCTGTAGCATATATATATATATGTTAATCACTTTGTTGTTATGGTTTTCTTTTTCTCTTCATCTAACACTACCTTAATGCTGTCTCTCATTTTCCCCTAAACTTAGACAAAAAGTCTTGGGCTGATAATTTTGAGTTAAGGTTTTGATTTATAATTGTTGTGACTTGGTAAAACATCTGTGCCTTTGCCTCAGCAACATTTTGAAACCCAGAAAGCAAAAAAAGATCATGTATTTATTTTTGTATTTTGCATGGTTTCATTAAAATACCAGAGAATAAAAAGTCAAAGATAATTTGATTCACTTAGACAACTTGCACAGAACAAATTGTTCCATGGATATCAGAATTAGTGAAGCTTGGCTTCCTTCAGATTTCAGTCCCCTTCAGTAGTCCTAGCTACCCTGCATTTTCTCTAACAGTCCTGTTAACCAAGAACAACATATGCTTTGCGATTACTCTGGAGCAACTTGCACGTTGATGAGCTTGTGAGTATGTTTGTGTTGATTACTGAAAAGAGTGTATCCTGACTGAGTCCATCTTCTCTTTCCTTTGGTGGGCATTTTTCCATCAGTAGCCTCTTTTCATAAAAAAGTAAGACGTTATTTTGGGGTTTTCTATGTGTTTGCCAGTATGATTACAATTGGCAAACATGAATTCTATGTGAAGTGGATGGATAAGCAGGCATATTTTTTGTTAAATTACTTTGGAGTAGGAAATTTTCATATTTATTTTACAAACATCAGTTTGTGTTAATTTTATTCTCACCAAGCAGAATATTGGATCGTAATCTAGGTTTTAAAGTGAGCTTGCTTCTCTATAGATTTATTATGTACCTCTCAGAAAAAGTAAACATCCCTCAACCTTTGTTTGTCTTCTCTGGTTGAAAGTTAGTTTTTTCTAATTTTCAGTATGAAATTCTAAAGTGAGGAGAGAAAGTAGATTTTTTCATTTGATTTATTTCTCTGATACTATGGTTTGATAAATTGCACATACATATGTGCTACATACAAGCAAGCCTAACCTCCAGCACCTTTTTTAGAAAGACATACCAATTTAAGGAAAGCGGACTAAATTAATGAAGTGCATCAGAATTCTAAACCAAAATGAAATACACTATAGCACACCACAGAATGCATGTTACACTACAGTAATGGATATCGCTACAATTTCTGTCTAAGTCTGCAACAGTCATGTAACTCAGTATGTTTTACTTGTGAGTAATACACAGCATTCCAAGGGAACGGGAATAAAATCTTGGTATTATTTATCATGCATTTCAAGACCATAATGCAGGAAGAGCTATTAATACCTTGCAGTTGAAATTTTGTGGGAATATTTCTTCTCACTTTATTATATACCTGCTGTGAACTTCTGTGCAAAGACCACAGGAGGCTTTGGAGTGATTAAAATACATATTTTTGTAAACATGCTATCGTTTGATAAAGGTAAGTGAAACATTTTGAGGTCTGGAAGGAAATCTTTTTGTGAATCATTCAGAAGCTGTGCTTCCTCCCCTTTTCTGCAGTAAAACTATATTGCAAAAAGCAAAGAGATAATATATCACTGGCTTGGAACAGAAACTTGAGTGCCTTGGAAACACCTTCTATTTTTTTTTTTGGTTAGTTGTTTTTAAATGTACAAAGGAAGAGAGTAGGTGCCTTTCTTGGTTTAATCTGCTTTGGTAGCTGATTTGCTTTCAAGTGAGCAACTCAAAATCACTCAGGATCTTAGTATATCTCAATGCCAGGTGATGTGTTAGAGCAAAGGCATGATTTCTGAGCGGCCGTCCACGATGCATTTATACATAGGTTTTGTCCGTGCTGATTGTGAGAATATATTTTATCACACAGACTTAAAACTCTCTATATAAAAATGTAACAGAAGTTAATCATTGAACCATTTTGGAGAATTTTCTTTGGGTGAATGTAGAGGCAGGTAGGCAAACCTGAGCTTCCACCTATACCCTAAAATAAACAGTCCCAGGCCAGTTCTGGCTTGGAACTTGCATAAATAAATTATCATTCCACTGTCATTGAGACAGCTATCACTTATCAACATACTAGGCTTATTAATGCAGGTATATTACCTTCATTTCAATTTGAGTTGCATAAGTCCTGATGACATGAAAATAATGTCCCAGCTAATTTTTAACCTTTTAAAAGAAGGTATTTTTTGTGTAAGATTGCAAATTCGGCCTTACGATAGCTAAATAATGTTTTGGTTTTTATGTAAGGCATTAAAAAAAAGATACAGTATAAGTTGTCATGATACCAGAAGTGGGTAGGACAAGAAACTCATTCTTTTCAATGAAGAATTATGTTTAGAATTTTCCAAGGGGTCAGTCATATTTAAGAATGTATATAGCATGAGAAATTTCATCTACTATATTTTTCCTTTCTCAGTTCATTTTTCTGAATTCCTCATGAACATCTCTAAAAAATGTTCCATCTGGAAGAATTTTCCTTAAAATCATTCAGATTTCCTTCTTTCCTTGTTCACTTACTGGTATTGATAACTGTGGTTTGTTTTCTGGTCAGGTTTCTTCAGGAGTTTGTTTGATTTTTGTTTATTCAAAATTTAATGAGAATGCTAATGCTATTGCCTGTTTGAATTGTTTAGCTTGAAAGGGCAAATATGATTTACATTAATTTTACCACCTTTATAACTAATTAGAATCTCAGCCTTGTGGCTATGCTTTTAGACATCTTTGCACTTTAATGTGACAGCAAAATACTGTTAGTCACTCTCGTGTGTGAAATTTTGACATTATAAGGGCATCTTACAATCTGAAGACTAATCAACCTTAACTACAGATTTCATACTCGGCACGGCTCAAAGCTCTTATTCAATGGCTTGCTGAAAAATATTGTGTGTCAGTGAGACTTTTTTTCTCTTCCTCCTTCATAGCAGTTCTGTTAGGCCAATTATTAGTGGTTCATTGGTCAAGGATTTTAAAGATTAAAATTGTATTTAATAAAGATCAGAAGGAGACGTGTAAAGAAGATATATTCTGTGAATATAAATGTATGTAGATGATGTAAGATAGCTTCAGTGGCAATTAACTTTTTGGTTATCAAATAGCTTCAGTTCTCACAGCATAAATGTATATCCTAGCAGAAAGTAAAATTACCCTAGATGATCTTAGCTTCTGTACACTTAACCCATTGAGAATCTTGTGAAAAAAACTGAAGGTATTTATAAAAGTTGAACTCACACCATGGGCATGAGTTTAATAAGTATTAGAATGATAACAGTAGAGGGGACTTGTGGATGGAGATAAATGGTGATATGTCATAGGGGAAGGGAGAAGGGTTAGAGGCTTAACTCAAGATGGAACAAAATACAGATGAACTGTAAGGAAGCTGGAAATAACATGGTATAAGTAATAGCGTAGTTGATGGTATGAAAAGGGAGAAACAGCACCTCTTAGCCCCTTATTCTCCTCTCATTTTTGAATTCTTGATCCTGTTCTTTTGGAGCAGTTTTTATAATAACCCACTTAATGTTCCTCATGGCAGCCTAGCAATCTAAGGATTCCACTCTAACCCTAAAACATTGTTATCTGCAGCTCTGCAACATAATCTGGACTGCTAAGAAGGCTGACTGAGATCATGATTCGTGTTAAAATGCTGTCTGATCAGAACCAACAAGGTTTTTCCTTTTATTTTTTTTTTATATAAATGGAAGAAGTCCATTCTTCCCCATGCTGTAAATAAGGAACTGAAATAGAACATTACTTACTTCGACGGGTGACTTTTATAAATACACATTCAACACCAACAAGGACATTGCCTGGTGTAAATCCCTACTACAACTATAACTCGTTACCTGTAACAATTGCATCAAAAATGTTATGAGGAAGTGGGAAAAATGAAGTAAGATTAAAGAGCTTTAATAGTATACCACATTCTTTTCTATTTCTTTTTATTTGCCATATATTTTCTTGAATAAACATTTTCTGTCCCTATACCATTCTTATTTCTGGCCATTTATTTATACACTTATTTATTTCACTAAAAAGAAGATAGCATTTAACTCCCCTCACCCTTTCTCAACACCTTCACAATACTAATCTTTATTTCTTTATTATTCCTTAATATTTTCACATCAGATATTTTCATGACATTCTGTCTTAAATTACATGTTCTTATCGATGTCACATTTCTGTGGTTTATTTAATCTTTTCTCGGCCCCTGCAAACCTCTGATCCTGTGTTCTGGTCTCTGTGTTACCCATGTAACTTCACAGCTTCTTCCAACGTCATATATTCTCTCGTTAGTGCTCCTCTCATTCTCTTTCATTCTATTATTTCCCTCTCCCATTGCCTTAATTTTGTTTTTTGTTTTCCTTTTTTTTCTTAGATACCATCCCAAATTTCAATCACAGTCTTCAGAGAAATTGTGCTCTTATCAATCTCTTTTTAAAGTTTCAACAGACTAAAAAACTTTTAGAGAATGCTGTAAGTTTTCTTTTTCTCCTTTTGTGTGTGGTTTTCCTTCAATATTATTTGCAGCCAATGGCAAATTTCCCAAGGGGGGGATATTCTCTGCACAGCTTGTACACATATATATTGTGTGTGTATGTCTTGTCAAGTCCACCTCACTGATTTCATGAAGGAAGAGACTTGAAGGACTCTTCACCTAAAAGTGCTTACATGGAGCAGTATAAAGATCTGAATGAAGGAGAACATGGTGGAAAAATACAACAGTTTGTGTGATATGAGAACAGATGTCTCATTTTTGTAAAGAATGGAAAAATATATTGTCCTACTGAAACTTACAGAAAAGCTCTTGGTGACTGGATTCACATGTGTGTAAAAATTAAGTAAAGCTACTCATTCCATAGAGTTCACGCGTCTAACTCACAATGAATATACAATGTGACAATCATTCATAATACTTATCCTCAAAGGAATTGCAGTACATATTGTCATTAAAAGTTTTTTTAACTTAAGGTGCTTGATTTGATATCTATATATGTCTGGTTATCAATATATATGACTTAGTAAAGGGAATAATTTGGTTAAGCTGTTTCAAGTTGTTCTGATGAACAATTGGTGTATAGGTAACTTTTATCTGGTCTGAAGGACACCACTGATTTATCAATAACTGAAGTGGGCATATGCACACACACTGGAGAAAATTAATTTCTTTTTGACAAGGACATGTAGAACAAGTTGAAGGATAAGAAAAGCAGGCATATTTTGAAATGTATATTTAAGTATCCTTCCAGAAATAAAATTTTAATCGTACTTCTAAACCAATTAAGAACAAATTATGCAGTTGTATACTGGCTGCATAGATTATAGATTTGTTTTTCTGTATCAATAGATTATGAATTTGGTAATACCTCAGTGGCTGTTCTCTTTTTACTGGTGAAACTGTAGCCAGTGATGCAGAAAAGATTTGGACACAAGCAAAAAATATTCTGGTTTAATGGGGTTACGCCTCTCTAATGAAAGATGCTTCAGCATTAATACAGATAGATTCACATCCAGCTACTCTGTTTGGTGATTAGAATCTATAGCTCTAATTGGTTGTGCAGGACAGTTATCCTCCATTAAAATTAGCCTGCACATTCCTCTGTTATCCATCATGAATGAAAAGTACAAGAGTTGCTGTTTCTTATCATCTTGCCTACAGACTCTAAATTAGAACAGGTCCTATTATTTAATAAGTTGCACAAAGAAGTCAATGGTCCACTTTCTCAGACCTCAGTATATTCTCCACAGAGCTTTGCATAATTTGTTGTTGTTTGCATGTTGTTCTTATGTTGGGAGCCCCAGAACTGGATGCAATACTCCAGGTGGGGCCTCACGAGAGTGGAGTAGAGGGAGAGAATCAGCTCCCTCGACCTGCTGGCCATGCTTCTTTTGATGCAGCCGAGGATGTTGTTTGCTTTCTGGGCTAGGAGTGCACATTGCAGCCTCATGTTGAGTTTCTCATCAAACACCACCTCCAAGTCCTCCTCAGGGCAGAGCTGCTCTCAAGTCATTATCCATTCCTTTCTTAGTATAACGTGCTTTATTCATGCATGCAGAATTCTTATTCAGCCCATACCAAATCACAAGCAGCATGCAGGCAGTTCTTTCTTTCACAATCATAAGCTGTAGGCCAATGTTGAGTTCATGGGTCCCTGCACTTAATTAGGAGTAATTCTGCTTAGAATAACTGTGAAGTTTGGTTACAGCTGTTTGTTGCTGTAGACCACATAGTAAACCCATCAGTGGAAACAGAACAAGTAAGCACCCTGAGTGTTTTGTTCAATGCCAAAGTTTGATCACAGGTACTGAACGTTGCTTCCAACATTGCAGAAATTCTGTTGTTGAGTAGCCTGTGCCCTAACAGTTAATGCTAACCATCCAAATGTTGAAGCTCCTTCTATGTTTTTGGTACCTCATTTATTTGTATAGAATATTTCTATGAGAATTTCCCTACCAGAAGCCATGGAGAACATTACTAAATTAGGTGAAGTTGATAACATATTTAAGTAGATAATAATACTGCAAATAGATACAATATTTGTCTTCTATATTAGGGGTGGCATTTATAATTAACCCTCAGAACAAACAAACAAAATACTTTACAATATTGAAACAATCTAGAAGTCACTGTTGTGAAGTAGAGTGTATTATTGTGTAGCCAGGCAGCGTGAGATGTTGCTAAATTCTTTACTGTAGTTGCT
The DNA here is from genome assembly GCF_965231255.1 of Vanellus vanellus. Lineage (NCBI taxonomy): Eukaryota > Metazoa > Chordata > Aves > Charadriiformes > Charadriidae > Vanellus > Vanellus vanellus. Next base: position 86,816,735 of record NC_138906.1, read on the forward strand.
AAGTGTATAGCTGCTTTTGTGTAAGAAGTCACACCTTTCTATTTCATTTTCTTTGTTTTAGACATATTAATTATTCAAAGAGGAGTAGGTGGAAGAAAAAAATAATTGAGCAACAGCGAGTGGTTTAAATCTAGCCTTCAAAATAGAGGTAAGTGAAAATTCTGATAATTTCTCAAGACACTTGTCCAATCCCCAAGAGAAGAAATTCAGTTATCAGACTAGTTTCAGGCCTATGAGACTAGTTTAGACCTTGGTTTCATAAGTAGATTCATTTTCCCTAAATTAAGTGTCTACAACCTACCCCTAGTTGACACCATTACTGCTCCTGTAATGAAGCAAAACTGTTATTTCTAGAGACAGCAACTCATCATACCTTGTGATGCCTCTATGACAGTATGGAGTTATTTCCCTGAATTGTATTCTGCGTACCTGTTGTTTTCTTAGCAAAAATCCTGAACTAAATTTTTTAGTGCTTCCATTAGCACAAGTAATCCCAGTTTAGTCCTCTACCTTCACCGTCTGTTAGTGCCTGGCAGCTGTTTAGCCTCAGCTCTTTATACTAAAGAAGTACAAACAGTGGTAGTTTGGTATGGTGTATGTAACCTCAAAGAGCTCATGATTGGGTTTCATGGTGGGAAAACTAACCTTTCAGTTCAAATAATGCCTCTAGGATTTTCTTGCAAAGATAAACCCAAGAGTAAACAGGTATAACACAATCACTAGACTTGAAATGATTAATGCACAAGAGCTGAACTCCCTGCAGGTGCTCAAGGCAGCCATGTACATTGAGTTGCGGTGCTGGTAGACTGATGTTATCTGTTGAAGGAATGAAAAAAAAAAATGATTCATTCTGAGGTTAAAAAGAGGTACGTGGTGCTCATTGAACGTGACTCCGGATACAGTACTCACTACTTCAGAGCAGCTGTTGCCAAGGAAAAACTTGTTGCTGAGGGACAGAGACAATATTGCACTAGATGGGCATACTGCAGGGCTGACCAAGTGTATTTCAGTGAATGTTTTTCCTAGCGTTACATTTCTGTTGTCTGTGTGATAAAGTATGCAAAATGATGCAGCTTGAAGGAGACTAATGAGCAGACACATGAACTGAATTGCAAAGCAAATTTCAGGAAATAACTTCTTTCGAACACAGGCAGAATTGGGTAATCAGTCACAAACGACAAAGGCGATATTGCTTTTCAGAGTATGTACTGCATTGCAGCACATAATTAACACCTAGCATTACAGAGCTCTGGAGGCTATTTTGTTACAGTCAGAGGAAAAGGAAAAAATTGGTGATTTCAGACCTGGTTTGTGAATCTGAATTCTGATAGCATTTCTTGAGTGGAATAAGAATAAAAAGAGAATGAAGATAATCCCTTATCTCTTTATGTTAGTTATCCCTCTTTGCAATCTTACATGAAGTCAGGAAATAGTAATCCCTTCCAGAGGTGTTACTGGAAATTTACACCAGGTCTTTTGAGATCCTCTGTTAGAGGTTGCTATATAAATGCTAATGTCTGTCTTTAAAATCATTCTAGGGCATTTAAGCAACAATCTAAAAATGTAAAAATATACTTCATTTATACTCTGACATTTGCCAGCTTGATTCTTGGCTCAATGCTGAGATATGCCCTGGAAGGCTTCTCCTTTACAACAGCCACATTTTTGTGAGGTATCTTCTATCTACTTATAAGAGGTGTTCTCATCTTCAAAGAAACCAGAACATCTGACTCTACCTCAAACTGCAGCCTAGAGGGTAGTGAATTTTTCTAGTCTATTATTTATTTAATTTTTTAATAGAAACTTATATGTGTCACATGAAGTTGACCTTGAAGTCATGATGGTCTAAGAAGTCAAATGATTCAAACCATTCATGATATTCTTGTTGATGTATGGCAGTATCCCAAACTTACAAAAATGTCTGGAACTTAAAATATGAAAAGGTATGATTTTTTTCCTTGAAGCAAAAGTGTAGGCTGGATGCCTGCAATAAGGTTTACAATGAAATTTAATGTTGCTACTGAATTGGATTAATGCAACAAAATCTCATTCTGAATCACAAGAGATTTTCAGCAGTACCTTCAAAACAGCTTTATTGGTCAGAAAAGCTGTTGGACATTGTTAAATAAAAGTAATTATATTTAATATGTATTTCTAGTCACTATCAATCTTCATATTGCCTTGTGGTCATTTGAAGAAACAGATAATGTTACAATTCATTTTACACGTTTAAATGCTATATTCCAATTTGTTAATCTGCCATTCCTTGAAAAAACTGCATTGCAATTGTTATTTTTCTTTCTTCTGCTCAGTTGCCTATTTAAGAAACAACTTTTTTTTTTTTTCAGTTGTACTGGGAAAAAAGTCTGTTTTCTTCTGCATTTAGTAGGCATCTGTCAGTGTGCATTTTTGTGTATATTAGGCTTGTACTTAAGCAAGTATTTTTTCCTCTCTTCGCAGATGCATCAAGGAAAGACAATGTATTTTACAATTCTGTTTTATCATTTCCATAACTTGGTTTGGAGTTTTACATAAGAAAGCCCTAGATTTATTTTTTTTTGATCTGTCCAAAACCTAAATCAAGCTGTAAATGTTTTTTACACCTTGTGATTTCACTGATGACTCCACTTCAGGCTCCATAACTGGATTTGTGGTTTCACTCACAATTATCAGCCTCTTACTTCCACTTCCAATTTTCTTTACTGAGGAGTCTTCTTGTTCTCCTTTGTTCTTTCATGAACAAGATATAAAGCAAAAAGAAAAAAAAATCCATATGAAATATTGCTGTGTTACTTTTCCTCTGTGGTGACAGCAATTTCTTATTAATTGTCTTTTGTAATTATAGTTCTTTGTTTATAAAAAAATATGCTTCAGGTTTACCTTCTTGAAACTCATTTAAAAAAAAAAAAAAAAACACTTTGTAACAGAATAGAAAATTGACCATAAATTCTATCTTCTTTGCCAACCAGAGATCTAAACAACGATACAAAGAAATGTATGGCAAATAATGAGATTCACAAAGTGTACAGAATATAAAACAAAGACTGTTTTAGAATATTTATATATATATATATTTTTTTTTTTAAATCAGTAATGCTATTGTGTCATTACCCTGATGAAAATGAAATCTAAATTTGATCTGTTGTTTGCAGTGTTCAGCAGTTGTCTTTGGGAATTTCACTCAGTCTTAACTTGGTGTTTGTAAAATTTATAGAGGAGACAGAAAATGATCTGAAATACTTTGGAGTAGCTACTTTTTGCTAAGTTGCCAGAAAGTACTATTGCAAATGAATCTGTTACAGTAAATGTTCTGGTTTAATAATTTGAAAAAATTGTTAAAATCAAATCCCAAGGTTATTTTCTTTAGAATGGTAAACAGTTTCTGCTACCAGAGGCTAGTTATTTTCTATATGTTAGCAGAATCTACCATCTCAAAATCCAAAGATACTTTACTAAAATCTGTAGTCACTCAAACTTTATTTCAGAACATGTCTTTTTTCTTGCAGTTTGTAAGTATGCTTTTCAGAGAGACCTTCCTGGAAATTAAGAAAAAAATAAAAGAAAAAAAAACAAACCAAACCAAAACAAAACACTGCAAACCTTTTCCCAATGATATTAAGTAAAATAAATGATTTACTGAATCTTGAAGACACACAGGTAGAATCTCAAATTTTGGTACACTTATTGTATTTACAATTATTCTAAAGTTAACAGAATTGGAGGTTTGTTTTTTTTTTTTTTTTTTTTTTAAGAATATATACAGAACGTTTTTAAAGGAGTTACATTGTCAAAAGATCTGTATAGAATTTTGAATAGTTTTCTCTGTCAAGATAAGCCCTCAGCATTGTATAACATTTACTGTTTTTCATGTAGTAGAAATTGGCCAAGATCAGCCTATTGATGCCTTTCTTTTGAGGTATTTCAAGCTCTTAGAATTTTAGGTGTTAAGATGGCCATCTTTGGGACTCATTCTTGTTTATCCAAATTAAGGACTTCTATTTATTTTAAGAAAGAAAAGAAAAAAAAATAGAAACAAAAAAGTTTTTATCAGAATAAGGGGTTTTACACAGCCATTCTTCCTGGAGGGCAGGTAACCTCTTTAAAACTGCTCTCTGCCTTTTTGTTGCCAATCTGTTGCCAGCTTGTGCCAATAGCACACCTCTGAAGTTAACATGCCCTCTACTATAGAATTGCCTTGAAAGGCAAACCTTGAAAGGTTTCAGTGTGGGTGTTCATACAGATATACATGTATGTGTTCAAGTAAACATGACTAAATCTACTTAACCTATACACATTAAACAGCTGGCAGACCGTTTGGGAGTGTAATCCCTTCAAAAGGCTTCTCCAATCGATATGTAAGTGTGAATATTGATTAAACATCATATTTAAGGGTCATTCATCAAGCTACCCTTCTGTAACAATTCTTGTGTTCACAACGATGTACGAACAGAATGCAAAGCAAGGTTCTGAAAAAATGAAAGAAAAAATAAATTTATACAACTGTCAGTATTTTGTTCATAGGCTACAGAACATGATGTAAGGGAAGGTGAGAGCTTCTTCTTCATTAAGGTTATCCAATCAAGGACCTTTACAGTGCAAAAGGCAATAATAAGTAAAGAGGGATGTGATAACCAAAACCACATAAAGACATAAACCTGGCTGACAAAGTATAAAGGAGACATTGTCAAAGACTAAAAGTGTGCAGTCACAAACTGATAGGCCATTAAGAAACTCCAGACACAGCTTTGGAGGGGGGCACCTGGATTTTGTAACTGATAAGAAGGGGGAAACAAGAGGAACATGAGGATTTGCGATATTTGACAAGGATCTGAGGGACCATGCAAAATTTACTGAAGGATCATGATGAGCAACAAAGAGGGGGAATAGAGAGAAAGGGGTGTAAAAGGGGCCGGCAGGGCATAAAATGGAGTCACTTACCTGTCTGAGCCCTGTACCTGATCACTACTTTCTGTCCTATCTTCTTATTAAATCCTTTCTTACCTATCTGTCTGCGTAATCTCACTATATCTCATGCAATGACTAAGTGCCAGCTATTGAGGGGACCAGTGTGAGTGGATTTTTGGCCAGCAACTGGAGTCAGACCAGTGGTGTAAGTGCCTCTGGCCCGTGGTGACAGCTACAGGAGCTCGCAGGGCTGTTTCTCCCCCGGTTTCCCTCAGCCCCGGCTGCCGGGCAGCGTTTTGCCCTTTCTGACACAGGCTTTCCCCGCGGCGCCCGCCCGCGGCTGAGGGGCTCAGCTGTGCCCGGCGGTGGGGCCGTTGGAGCCGGCGGGAACCGGCTGTGTCCGGCACGGGGCGGCCCCGGCCCCCACACACAGGGGCCCACCCTACTGCTACACCTACTCCATGACATCTAGGCCCAACATAGTGTGTTTGAATGCGTGTCTCTGGGATACATACTCAGCCCCACTGCTAACAGTAACAAAGGAAGTAAGAGAAAAAGAACAAAACTACTAATTTCTGGTATGACAATATTTAGTTAAGTGTCCTTACAAATCCATGGAGTATTTTTTATGATAGTTACAAGCTTGAAAGCATTTTCCTGTTTTCAGTCTTGCAGACATTGATGCAATGCAACAATAACATAAGGAGAGAGTAAACATCATGTAAATTGTAATCATTCTAGTCCTGCCCCCCAAGGTACTCCTTCAGCAGGCAGGAAAAAATCCATGGACTACCACAGCCTTGTTTCATTCAATGCACAGGGGTTCTGTATAAAATATATACCCATATACAATACATTGTGATATACACCAATATTATTTATGACTTAAAGCACATGTCCAAATTTTCTTAAAAAAGCCATTATGTTGTGCTGTTCAGACCAACTAACATGTTCATTCTGAATAAAACCATCATCTGATCAGAGTGTTAACTATGAAACAGAAAGTTTTCCAGGAGAGAATGAAATGGAATGTATCTTAATCTGATACAGGCTTTCTATTTTACAAGAATGAGAGAAAATGCTGTAGCTCATATAGCAGAACTGGTATGTGGTATTATTGCTAATAGGATATAAACAGGCCTAAACCACTCCTCCAGTTGATGCCACCACCTCTGCTGCTTCCACTCCTGCCAAAGTGGCAAGCTGAGCAAACTAGAGTTCAGTAGGAGATTTAAGAAGATTTCCAGCAGTGGAAAAGAGGATTAGGAGCTGGAATATTATCATTGTTCTTTAAGAAGAAGTAGTAGAATATCATGTATTTTACCTGGAGAATAATAGGAGATATTCTGAATAAAATGTTAGATAAGGTACAACATTTGGGAACAGAAATAACCCTTTTTTCCTTTCCCCTCAAAGATAATTAATCTTACAGAAGGGGGTTGGTTTATCTGAGCAAACTTTATATATTTTCACAGTATCTTTATTTTCTCAGATCTGACTAGAGAAGAACATGTTTGTGTCTTATCTTGTTGCTAGTTTGAGACTATAAGAGAAAGAGCAAATATTCTATTTCTTTTATATTTCTCCGGTGTTATTCAAACTGAATGCCTTAGAAATGGCAAAAAATAGTACTTTTTTAATATGAAAACACTAAGGATTGAAGCATTTAAAATCAAATTTTGATCTTGAATACAAATATTCATATTCAAAATAAACTCACTGACTAAACGCAATTGTGTACACAAATTTTCTCTGTCGTTAGTAAGAGAAGACTAATTTTTCAGATATGACATTTTTCCTTTAAACTGCAAATTCTTAACACAGAATTTATTCAAGTTCAGTATTTAAAGCTAAAAATAACTAAAGATATTTGTTCAACACAAGAGGATGTTTCAGTAACTAAAGAAAAAATTATTTTAGAACTTTAACAGCAAATTGAAAAAAGTAAAACTGTTGATTTGACTGTGTAGCCATGTGTTCAAGTAGAACTTCTTACTAAGTTCTCAGGGGAAATCTCTGGCTCAGCAGTAATCAAATTGCTAGAGAACTATTAGCAAAGGATAAACTTACTGCCTTCAGTCCACCATGTTATTAATTATCAATCATATCTAGTAATGCAAATATTCATGAAAGAGAGTTACAGACTGGGCAAATAAAGCATTGTGTTGGTTCATGTGGAGTAAAGTTAGGCAGCACTCTGGACAATTATGTTGAGACATTTAAAAATGTGATACACTGCTTTTTTTACCTTTTCATAAGAACATAATTTATAATTTTTTAAATTTCAAAATCTGAAATGTAAGATTACTGTAAAGATGGTCTAAATAATCATTTTAGACTTGAAGTTTTAAGAATAAATCCATAAACAAACCATTTTAAAAGACTGTAATTTTCCGGGTTGAAGCTTTTGAGATATAGAGTAGTAAGTGTGAACTTCCTCTAATTCTTTATGTTATTCACCTATTGTATTTCTTTCCTCATTTCAGTCACAAAATGATATCTGCTCTTTAAGAATTAGACTCAAATACATTTTTAGAATTTTCCATGTCATGTGTAAATGACAAACCAAATTTTTATTCTTTCCTTCTTTTATTCTTTCTTAGAAGGAACTTAAATCAATTGATATGAAAAAATAAATCTATAGTCTGTGCAGTCAATTCATGATTGTATAATTTTATAACTTAATTTGCTTTGGGAAAAAAGGTACTCCTGTACACAATTCTCATCAGGTTTCTAAGGTGTAAAGGAGATTTTTTCAGAGAAGTATACAAAAGAAGGTATTTGGCTATCCACTGAACAGAACCATGAAATATCCTTCAAGTCTCCTATCACTTACTTAAGATTGCAAATGGGTGAAAGGGCATGCTTTTAATCAGAAAACTCTTTCATTTGAAACATGAAATACTGGTTGGATTGCTGGACCGCAGTTTTTAATATGTGTCACAGGAAAGAGCAATAAATCCTCCATTGTCCTCACTCCAATTCTGTAAGAAAGAAGAATATAGTCTAGAAAGGCAACTATCATCTAGAATAGTATTAAGTAATTTTGATCCCCCATAGGTCACTGCGCAGACCTACTGATATGTGACTGATCCACTCACTCCTGCCCAGAGTACTGCAGAGGAGTAGGTGTTGGTAGTGCGCTGTTCTGCACCAGGAGCAGGTGGTAAGAGAGAGAGAAGCCGCAGGGCTCTTCCTGCATTTTCATAAGGAAGGCCTGGCAACAAATTGCTTAACAAAATGTCTGCTTAAAAAAAAAAAAAAAAAAAAGAGTAAAAGCTGGAATATAGATAGTGAGTAAATTTTACATTCCTCTAGACGCTGGTAACCCAGCATTGGACAGGCCCCAAATGAACTTTCCCACTGGACACTAGGCAAGTCTCATCCATGGAGAGGTTCCTCTCCACCTCACAGTTTCAGTTACCACAATTGCCTCCTCTCCTGCAGTAGAGGGCACAGCATGGTCCTGATTTGCCTTTTTACCCTGCTTGCTTGATTTTTACAGAACAGATAAGCCAGGTTATGCATGTGGACTTGTCAGATTTGAGTGTCGTATTAAATCAGGGTTGATTTTCAGCAAAGCTTTGGAAAGCAACATGTTTAGATTGCGGTAGTTTCATGAAACTCCTAATTTCTAATGTTGTATCTTTTTAAGAACAACTCTGTTTCTAAGTAAACTACTGAAGACCAGACCAAGATTTTCTGGAGTAAGTACATCTTGACAACCTTTATTTTTAAGTAAATAAAAGTGACTCTATATTTTCTAAAGCTTCAAGATTTTTCAGGCTGCACACTGCCAAACCTTGAAGTTCAAATATCTGTGTGTGCCACACCTTTTCTTTTCTATCCAAAAGTTTGATATATACTATTTAAACAATAACACGTTTTTAGATGGAATATTAATCATAAGAAAAATATGTTTCTCATTTATTGCATTCAAAACTGAAAAATAACAAAAACCCAATAATTCAGTGTTATGAGATGTAACTTTTAATCAAGTTGATAGAACACAAATATTTAATTACTTGCTGAATCCCAGCTATCAAAAGCTCTCCATCTCCTTTTATTGTCTTATACATAAAGATATATATGAATATCCAAAATATGTAATTAAAAAAAAAACATATAATGTGAGAGGGTGTTCTTCCTGTGTTAAAAAATACATTTTTATTTGTATTTAATACTTGCCATCAATTTCCCGGTGCAGGAATTAATAAGTTCTATAAAGTGTCAGTTTTGATATAAAAAAGCAGTGAGTTTACTGTAAAAATATGTTCATGAAAGTTGAGAGAGAGAAATTCTTGCAATAGGTTTTTTAATTAGGATTTCTGTGTAGTGTTTTCTGGGCACAGACTGAGATACATCAGGTTTTACACAGTCAGACTTTGAGCAGAACATGTTTGCAACACTTCTTTCACCCTTTGGTTTTTGGTGTCGAGACTAAGATATTCCAATGGAAATAATTTTATCAAATATTTTTAATATATATGTTATATTTATAATATATATCACTTAGGACTGTCAGAAACAGTTTTGCCATCCAGAAAGATCTGGACAGGTGTCAGAGGTAGGTGCATGCCAAACTCATGAAGTTCAACACGGCCAAGTGCAAGGTCCTACATCTGGGTCAGGGCAATCCCAAGCACAAATACAGGCTGGGCAGAGAATAGATTGAAAGCTGCCCTTAGGAGAAGGACTTGGGTGTGCTGTTGATAAGCTTAACATGAGTCAACAATGTGCGTTTGAGGCCAGAAAGCCAACCGTATCCTGTTGGGCTGTGTCAAAAGAAGCGTGTCCAGCAGGCCATGGGAAGTGATTCTGCCACCTGGAGTACTGCATCCAGCTTTGGAGTCCTCAGCACAAGAGGAAGATAGATCTGTTGGAGCAGGTCCAGAGGAGGGCCACGAAGATAAAAAGGCTGGAGTACCTCTCCTATGAGGACAGGCTGAGAGAGCTGGGGTTGTTCAGCCAGGAGAAGAGAAGGCTTTGGGGAGATGTTTTTGTGGCCTTCAGTACCTAAAGGGGGCCTACAGGAGAGCTGGGGAAGAACTTTTTACTAGGGCATGTAGCGATAGGATGAGGGGGAATGGTTTCCAATCGCAAGAGGGTAGATTTAGAATAGATATCAGGAAGAAATTCTTCACTATAGGGGTGTTGAAGCACTGGAAGAGGTTTCTCAGAGAAGTCGTTGAGACCCCATCCCTAGAAATGTTAAAGATCAGGTTGGATGAGGCTTTGAGCAAACTGTTCTAATGGGAGGTGTCCCTGCCTGTGGCACGGGGGTTGGCATTGGATGATCTTTAAGGTCCTTTCCAACCCAAACCATTCAATGATTTTATGAAAAAAAAAAAAAACAAAAAACAATTGTCATGAACCTTTATTAGTCTTTTTTTTACGTCAATACTTGAATGCTGTGAGACAACTGGGTTACCTGAGTCAAAAATATTTTGATTCTATTCATTATTTCTAAAGCCACAAAGGCAATAACAAGGACAGAACAATTGACCCCATAAAGTGGACTTGTAAATTTTCTCATGCTTACATTATCAAGAGCATCAATATTATCCTGAAATAAAAGCTGAAAATGGGATGAGTTGTGTAGTCTGCAGAAGATGGTAATTTTGCACATGCTTGACAGACTTGCTAGAATCTCACTCTCTAGAACTGAGTTCCAGGTAATTGACAAGATTCATGGTTACAGATCTCCAGAAATGTATGAATTCCAATTTGTACATTTGAAGTTAATTCCAGTGTTTTCTTTTTTCTAGTTCCTTAGGTTTTAATGTAGAGACAACCTTTAGTTTTGTGGTAAAAAGCTCTCTAGGTGATTAAATTAATTGGCACACTACTATGAGCTGAAATATATTTTTTTGAAAAGTTTCAATTGTGAATGTTTTAATTGCCACCATTGTGCTAAAACCCTGTTGAAAGGCATTTGGTATGTAAAGGAATTAAGGGGAAACTAATGAAACAACAGTGAGACTGAAGGAAGAGGTTTTAATTAGCACTTTTATGCCATTATTTCTTTATGTTCTGGTACATTGTTAATTTGACAATTTACCTAAAACTCGAATATTTGTGTTGGGTAAAATGTGAATGTTCACTGTCATGCACCACCTCATGGCTTGCAGCCTTCTAAACAAACTGCGTGCTGCCCGAGAGAGAGAGATGTCTCTGTATGCTTACAGCGTTTGGCATTATCACCCTTAAACTTCACTTGCAGTTTGGTAGTGAGCCCATGGAGCAGTTCTGAAACTGCTCAGCACACATTTTGACAGGCAGGCAAAGCTGCATATAAAGGTGTTCTGGGCTAACCCCGGTAGGCAGTTAAGCACCACACCACTGCTTGTTCAGTTCCCCCCAGGGTGGGATGAGGAAGAGAATCAGAAGGGTAAAAGTGTCCGTAAAATTTACCAGTTGAGATAAAGAAAATTTAACAGGTAAAGCAAAGCTGCACCGGCAAGCAAAGCAAAATAAGGAATTCATTCACTACTTGCCATTGGCAGGCAAATGTCCAGCCGCTTTCCCGGAAAACATGTCTTCATCACATGTAACAGTTACTTGGGAAGACACATGTCATAACCATGAACGTCCCCCCTTCCTCCTTCTTTCCCCCAACTTTTATTGCTCAGCCTGACGTCATACGATATGGAATATCCCTTTGGTCAGTTGAGGTTACCTATCCTGGCTGTGTCCCCTCCCAACTTCTTGTGCACCCCCGCCACTGGTGAGGCAGTGAGAAACAGAAGGACTTGACACTATGCAAACACCAGTCAGCAATAGCTAAAACATTGGTGTGTTATCAGCATTGTTTTAGTCCACAGCGCCATACCAGCTGCTATGAGGAAAATTAACTCCATCCCAGCCAAAGTCAGTAAAAAAATTCTGCCCTGTGTGATTGTTTGTTGGTATTGAAGCAGCCTGTGTAGCATCTTGTTCCACCTAAAAATTAGGCTATATCAGGCAAGATTTGAGATAAAGTGTGGTATTAAGTGCTCTATGAATGTGAACAGTAAGCAGCAATTGGTATGTTTAGAAATAAGGCTACCAAAAATTAATACAATAAAGTAAAACTTTGCCTGAAACCTTGGCATAGGTGCTGTCACCAAGTGTTATCTCTATCATTTCATTCTGCTGTACAAACTGGGGTACATTTGGGCAGTAATTCTCCACCAAAAATTAAATCTGTCATGTTTTGAATACAGCTTAACACATATCACTTCTCTTATGGTCACAACCTCAGAATGTTACTGATGAATCAAACTTTGGAACTCTACAGTAGTCTTAGAAGTTTTCAGGTAATGCTGCAAATACCAGCTCTAGAATGAGCAGAAATAGATTATTCCTTAAATTCTCCCAGGACAAGAATAAAACACATTCATTCCTTCTAATATTGGTTTTGTGGGGGTTTATTTTGAATAGTTGTTTATTGATTTCATTGTTGTCATTAATTTAATATTAATTTAGGCAGTAATTTTATAACTGTAATGTTTTGGTTTTAATAAGCTCAGGAAAAAATGAGCATATTAGTATATTCTTGCTTATTGGTATGTACTTATTTGTTTATAGTTATTTAAAATCAGTGTATGTGTCATCTGGCACCTATCAAATTGTGAAATAAGTCATAATCTCTCTAGTTAAAAGATAACTCAAATGATAAATTTGCAAGATACTTAGGGCTGGATGTTTTTTAAAATTTTATTAATATGAATATACTTCACCTGGTCACTGTAGGATAGATTATTTTCATTCTCTCCTGAATGTATGAATGAAAATAACTTATTTCTTCAGTGTCACAATCCTATACATATTTTCTCCCACCAGGAAAAAAGGAAAGATTCAAACTTTAGTAACTCATAAGAACATTGTAAATTTTGTTTTATGTGACGTACCTGCTGCTTACTTTTTAGTTATTGCAAATAAATTCTAGTTGTATTATACAAGCTTAGTGTCACCATTTGGCTTTATGGTCAGAGAACTGTTGCTGGCCTGCTGTATTTAGTAGTATAATTTGCAACCTTAGTGGGGAGATGCTGATAAATTCTTTTGAGCAATTTATCTTTTTTGCCCTGTGATAGATTGTAATTTGCTTAAAAACTGTCACAGAATCGCAGAATCACAGAATGATAGGGGTCGGAAGGGACCTTTGGAGATCATCTAGTCCAACTCCCTGACAAAGCAGGGTCACCCAGAGCAAGATGGACAGGAAGGCGGGTTTTGAATATCTCCAGAGAAGGAGACTCCACAAACGCTCTGGGCAGCTTGTTCTACCCTTCCCTCCTCATGTTAAAAAACGTCCACACTTTAGAGAAGATGGTTTGCTTGATATCTTCTCATTGTCTTTCTTCCCTTATGGGCACTACTGTTATGTCTGGTGTGATTAGGTCTCCTTGCTGCTCATTCATCACATAGTAGTGACACCATTGGTACCCTTCTGGTCTCATAGAATCATAGAATGGTTTAGGTTGGAAGGGACCTTTAAAGGTCATCTAGTCCAACCCTGCTGCAATAAGCAGGGACATCTTCAGCCAGATCAAGTTGCTCAAAGCCCTGTCCAATCTGACCTTCAATATTTCCAGGGATGGGACATCTAGAGCCTCACCAAGCAACTTGTTCCAGTGTTTCACCACCCTCATTGTAAAAAATGTCTTCCTTATATCCAGTCTGAATGTACCCTCTTTTAGTTTAAAACCATTAACCTTTGTCCTATCACAACAGGCCCTACTAAAAACTCTGTTCCCGTCTTTCTTATAAGCTCCCTTTAAGTATTGAATGGCAGCAACAAGGTCTCCTTGGAGACTTCTCTTCTCCCTCCTCTCCCCATTCCTCCCCTCTGCCCCCACAGACAGACCTAGGCTGGATAAAAAGATAGAAAGACAGGCTTCTTTCCTTGTAGGGTGAACAGCCACTCACAGACTTTGCAGTTGAGGTAAAGCAAACATGGTATTGAATTATGTTTTGTGCCTTGTGCTAATAAGCTGTATTTGGGACTCTTTGAAAGAATCTCATACGTGGAGCCTTCTGCTCTACTAAGACCATGGGCTGCAGAACTACTGAAATGCTCATTGGCATTGGTATTCAAAGGAGAAGAGTCAGTAACTAAGAAGTTAACACCTGTCTCTGTAATCTCTAATATGGATTTATTTTTATATATATTCTTGCCATGGGTGCATGCCTGACACCAAGGACTAGTGTAGACCTGCTATATTTAGAGATCCGGTCAAAGGGAATGTTGTTGGGTAAACCTCTGTTTTTTATTTCTTCTTGTATCGGCTTCATGTGGATTATTGGTAGTGTCAAGGTCCAAGAGGAAAAAAAAAAATGGCAAAAAAACTCATGTGGTGAGAGAGCCTTTAGCAAAAAGTAGGAAAATGTTGGTATTTACTGGACAGTACCAACTAGGGAATTGAGGAATGCACATTATGAGATAAAATTTTAGAGAGGAGAAGCAAGTTATCACAGAAAGAGGCAAGTTAGAGAAATCTGATCAGGTATCACCTGCAGAATATATAGGCTTGAGAGACATCAAGATAAAAAACAGCTTTTGGAAGTAAAGAGGACTATGACTAGGCAGTAGAAGTGGTAGGATGTAAAGTAAATTTGACCTAGGAAAGTTCTTCAATTTAGTTTGCTGACTTGGATGGACAACTGATGAAATCTGAGAGAAAAAAAAAATAACCCTGAAATAAAATGTGCTATTGAAATAAACAAAATTGTGACAACTTCCGTGAGTGAAATAAAACTCTTAACTTGCTAGTGGTGTCCAACCACATCAATTGGGAATTGTCACCCTCTGCATTTGTGAAACAAAGATGTTCAGCAGTAGGTGTGAAGGAAAAAAGCCAAGCACCAATCCATATTTACACAGTTGTGTATTAGCAAATCAAGTCATAACAAGAGCTATAAATTTAAATATATATAGACTATGCTTAGATTTAAAATATGCTGCCTTGGCTTCCACTGGAGATCAGTTGGCAGGTATTTATTGAACTTGAACTCTCTTAACATTTTCAAGTTTTTTGATATTGGAAAAATGAATGTCTCATGCCTTCATATGTCTAATGTTTCTCTCCCAAACAGTAGGCATGAAGGAAACTTAATGTGAATGTGGCTGGAAACAGCTGACTGTGGTAAGGTGATTCTGTTAGGGTGCGCATTTAACTGCATTAACCACAAATGTATTCCTGATCCAGGTACACGCTCCACATACTGAGCCTTGTCAGGATGGGACCTGAATGTACATATTCTCTGTGATTTACAGAAAGAAAAGTGATAGTCTGCTGGCATCAGGTTCTCAAACAGGGACTCCTGGGAGTGCTATAGAGGGGACCTGCCCTGTCTCAATAACCTTCTCAAAATAGCTATTTGAGCATAAGATATAGGTTCCCTGTGTGTTCATCTACTCTGTAACTCTATGGTAGCAGTAATATCCAAAATTCTAGTACCTTAAAGGCCAACTTACTAAAAGGACCTGGGAATTCATTTTAATAACCTCTGTTTTGTGAATTTGCAAAACTTAAATAAAATAGATTCCCTGAGAGAATTAATCAGCAATTGGATCATCATGTGCCAGTCTGTATATTCTGTCTGCAGCTTTTCAAAGTGACCCAGTGCAGGTCTTGTCTAATAAAGAGATTTTTCAAAATGACAACTAAATTTTACCTTCCTTAATATTTCACTTTTACTTTGAAGCGTCCAAAGTTTTCTTGGTACTTTGTTTCCCTATGCAATCACTTTTAGAATTCATGGACCTTCAAGACTATTGTCTTGTAGACATAATATCCTTACAGAAGTTTATTTTAATTGTTCAGAAGTTTTGAATACCGAAATGCAGCAGAAGAAATCATTAGGTTTTCACAGACATACTGCAAGCTGAAGAAGATGTTAAGTTCATTGAGTAAATTATTCATTGTGATTTTTTTGTTCAGCTCTAATTAATGTTTTCTGCTAGCAGGGTATGTTTAATACATTATAAAGTCCCAGCCTGTGTGGAATTGTAGTCCCAGTTCTAGTTTCATTTGATAAAAGGGGTTTTTTGTTTGTTTTCCACTCTCCCAGAAGCTTATTTTTCTTTGGTTTTTATAGTAAAGTGTTTTAGTTTAATTGCAGTATAAGAATGCCAAAAGATTAGGAAGCTATTTTTCCTTCGTACTGTTGTTGATGGCTCATATTAAGAAAGTAATGACCATGTAGTGTGTTACATATCTACCAGCTGTTTCATTTTGCTCTTCATATAGAACTACATAGCTGTTTTTATTGAAGTATAAAAGATGATGCAATATTGTTTTGTCGTTTTGGTGATAGTGTATCTTTAGTACAGCAATATGAAGTTCAAGATTTATTTATCCATGTGTCCAAAGGCATACCTTCAATGAGAACTAGCACAACCAAAGTGCTAGAAAATATTAAATACTACAGCTTGATGTTTTTTTCATTGTTAATCTATTTTTTCCTTTTAACGGCTGTTATGTTGCACTTTCTGTTCACGTGGACCAGTGACAAAGTTGTTCAAAAACTGGCTTCATGGGCTTCATTTTCTGGGTGCAAAATTTTCCAACTTCAATAAACAGCTAAATTTTAACTAGAACCACCTTTAAATGAAAACAATTTCTCCATGTTCCCAGTAGAAGAAAATAAAAATATAGGTAAAAATGATTCCAAGAAAATTACAGAGAAGGCTAAATTCTGAATGCTGGTAGAAGATTAGTAAAATTCTCTGCAGTGACCAGATGAGACATATAGCCTACTTGGGCTTTTTGCAAAGGAACCAATTCCACAGAATGAAAGGAGAAATTTCTGTATCTTAATGAGGAAATAATACTTAGTAATTTTTTTCATTGTACTAGATTAGTATTTAACTCTTCCCAGAAATTTTTTGTCTTGCATAGGCACTCATACACACTTTCTCCTCCTTTGAAAGAAAGCAATATGCGGCCTGGTTCTGACCCATCAATCTGCTCTGTGCAATTGCATCTGAGAAGAAAAAGTTTCAAAAAATAACCAATACATCTTCTGCCAGCAGGCATTCATCTACAAATATGACCATCCAATGTCTTTTTGCAATTGCCAAGAAAGTGGTATACTGGTAATTCTCCTGGTAACCTACTTCATTAACTCCTAATCGGAGTTGTGATCCTAACTTCCCCTTTGCCATTTCTTGAAGACCTTTCATTTGGTGTTTGGCTTCTGCAATACTCAGTCTCTAGTGTCTTTACTGTTAAAGTAAGCATTACATGAAGTTAGTCTATTTTTAAAGTCACAGTACGTTTTAGCCACTGAAAGTAATATAGTGAAATTTGTGTGGTACACTTTTTTGATTGCTGTAAAAGATGTCACATGAATCTAGAATAAGGAATGAACAAAACACCTAAAATGATCAAATAAAATTATAAAATAATATTAATTTATACTGAAATATATAAAGGTGTAAATTCTGATCTCCAATGTGCAAGTTTAGTGATGGTGTCTGATGGGGGCTAGAAATTGGAGTTAGAAAACTATATTTAATATTTTACCAAATCCAAAAAACCCTCACACTTCTTTATTGCCATGCTATTTACTAGCTTGTACGCTAGTTGTTTAAATTAATACTATTCCTCCTAAAACTCTTTCTATTTTATTCTCATTGTCTGACACAATCACAAAATATCCCCACCCCATCTGGTTATTTTGTCTATAACTAACTAGTAAATAACCTAAGCTAAAAGCATCCTTAATTAAAATTAAAGTTTTAAAACTTATTTGATGAGACAATTATGACAGTTTAGTTACAACTACAGTTATGTTCACATAATTATTTGAAACTACATAAATCAAAATTTGCCTTTAAGAAATGTCTCAAAGAAATCATATATGTTCAAACTCTAAATAACATTAATTCATTCAATTACTTAAAGACTGGTTCAAAGCTTGCTTCAAAAATTAATTAAATGTCTCAGATTAATTTGGATTTACATTTGGGGGTTTTGTTCTTTTTTTCTATCAGTAAAGCAAGTTAAACATAATTCCAGTTGTAACAGTTGTGGTTTCATTGTTTTAATTTTGTAGAGGAGTAAATCTTAAGGCAGGTCAAAATTTGAACTCTCAAATGTAGTATTTTGTGTTCAGCATTACCTTGTTTATGAATCTTATTAAAATGTCAGGTATTTTAAAATAGGTATATATTTTGCGATATAACATGTTTGATCCTTTCTTGAAGTGTTGTGCCACAGATAATATTGTTCTAGTTAAATACATGGAATTACATGTGCGGGAATAACATTGATTTATTTGTTCACACATGGTGACGATAAGTATACAGAAATGTGGGAATATAATTAGAATTATTAAAGGTATATTCAACTTCGTGATCTTTGTGCAGTTGCATCAGAAGTACATAAAAACATTTAAAATTGCAGTAGGAATAAAAAGGACGTTAATTTGTACGGCCACTGGGAAAGTTATGCAATGAATAAATAAAGCTTCCTTAGTGTTTTAAAGTTATGTTTGTTCTGAAAATAACTTAGTTCGTGCGATGGTCACTGACAGCTAGTTAGATGCTAAATTTGTACTTAGAATTGTTTCAATATTAGTATGCTGTGCTTTCAGTAGTCACATGCACATTTAAATGGACATATATTTTTATAAATGCATCACTCATGTTAGCTATAACTTAAATATGTCCCTACAATTTTTAAGCTAATTGCTTATAAAAGAACAATGTGTGTCTGTCCAAGGATTGACAGAGTACTGGTGATGTCTTGAACATTATTAATATTTTTTTGCAGTATAAGCAGTTTTTCCTCATTTGCAAATACCTGCTTTCCTGAATTCAGAGCTGAACTGTGTTAGCCAAGCCGGAAAGAAGACAGGCAGTTACTAGCTTTATTTCTATAATGGGATCTTTTTGTTCAGCTGAAACTGCTGGTCAGATTGCTCCACTCTGCCAAGAGCCACTTCTCATCCCACAGGTTCGATTTTCAGCAGTTCCATTTCTCTGCATCTCCAGTTCTGCAGTGATAGGGACATATAAGCACCTAGTAACGGCCGTGCTGAAAAGTTTATTTTTTAGGTGGACTTGCTAGCATTGTGTCTGCCTTTACTAATGCAGCTGCATGATTCAAGTCAGAAATGGCTTGTGCCCCACTGGCTTAGAGCATGGATGAAATTAATATGATAGTTTCCACGTAACAATAAGTTAAAATCTCTTTTTTTTTTCTCCTTTATTTGGCCTGTAAATCTTCCTCCTGACTTCAGTGCTTTTTTCAAGTCCACAGTGACTGTTGTTTCCTGCTGAATTTGGTTATGCAAATATCACAACAAATTTTGGAAATTACCAGTTTGAAGTTAATGTACAACAGACCAGGGAAATGTGAGAATTTTTAAAGGTAAATACCAACTTAAATTCCAATGTCCAATTTCAAATACAGAAATCAAGCATGTTTTCCTGAAAGTGTTGGACACTTCTCCCCTAAAAAATAAACTCACAGAAGAGCTTTCATGTGAGATAAGAAATTTGAAAAGCAGGTGCTTGGCTCACTGTTGATTAGAGAGAGTCCCTAGTGGAAAAGTTGCACAAAGTTAGTATTGACTTTCTGATGGCACTGCGCTGAAATCCAGTGCACAAGCACTGCAGGGTTTACATTGACTGGTTGATTGCAGTTATCATCCACTGACACTTCTTTTGGTGTACAGAAGAATTTTGAAATATTTCTATTGGATTTATACACCATTTCTTTTGATATAAGCAACATAAGGAAGATGGGGGGTACCTGCTTTTTCTTTATAAAATTTTTTTCGTCACATTCAGAAATCAAAGGTAATTAGAAGATTGTTGTTATGATGGAGGTCTGGGTAAATCTCAGCAATGAAGGAATCAGTCTTTGTATATGTTTTTCCTAATACCAAGAAGAAGCTTCATAACTGTTTTCTTGAGGTATGATATTTAGTGTGAGAGCATCTAAATTGCATCACAGGTAGTAATTACACAGAGATTTCATTAATTTTGTACCCATTTATACATTAGAAAGTGTAAGTAGACAGTTACTATAAACTGTATGCTGGCACCTTTTGTTTTGTCTTGCAGTTTTGTTTTTTTGGTTTTGTTTTTTTTTTTTTCTTTTTTATTTCTTTGCATCTAATTTTGGAGTTTCTTTCCCTGCAGCATCTTAATTCTATTCATTCTTTTCACACAAGCCTGCATTACTGGAAGGTCACATTTTAAATTTTGGAGAGCTCTATCTGGCCATAAAATGTAATCTGCCATATTAAGCAAAGATCACAGCAGATGGTACTGTGTGATTTTTCTTTTTCACTTCATTATCAGTTAGTTTTCTGAATTTCAGAGGATTATGTCAGGTTCTGATGGCCCCAATTTAATATTTATCAGGGCAGTAAAGGTGCATTGAAGTTCCTGATACATGAGAAGAATTTATTTAGAACTGATTCCTACTTTAATAAAAATGCTATCTGGTATTAGTAACCTTATCTTTTGGGTTTAATGAGTCTAAAAATATTTATTCCATGTTCTCCAAAACCCGAATGAGATAAACTAAATCAGTGGTTTTCTTAGTGAACTATGTGCAGAATTTCCTGATTTCTTCATCATGAAGAACTTCTTGCCCTTTTATTCTTTAATTACACTAGAATGTTTGAATTTTTAATGCTGAGGCATTTACTGGACTAAAACCATGTTTTCACTTACATCTGAGGAAATATATTATCTCTCCTAATTTTAACCAATACCAGCTTTTCCTCAATAAAACAGCAGTCTACAGAAAGATAAGAAAAACTTTTTTCTGCCTTGCCTGTTTCACCTCCTAATATGAAAATGCAGTGTCTGTAGAGGCTACGGGGGATTATGACAGAAGTCTTTGTAAATAGCACAGTCTCCATTTTAATAATCTATGAAAAACAGCCTGCTTGTTCTCCCACATAAGGTGCACTCTTTTTTGGGCTTACTTTTTATGTCCTGCCCATCTAAATCTAAATTAACTTCAGCTTCTAGTTAGTGATTCTGGGGAAACTGATGATTCTAAAATGATTAAAATATTAAAACCGGATTTAAACCTGTGTAGGAAGGTCATAGCAGTTAAAAAAGAGTCAAGGAGAACAAAGAAAAAGTGAGAAGGGGAACTGTCTTAGAATGTTATTACTTTTAAAATTACTAATAACTAAGAATTGTAAAATTTCATGCCTCTGTGAAATAACAAAGCTACAGAGGGAGGAAACTCTGTCATATGTCTATCATAGGCCATGTAATCAAAACAGGGAAGAAAGTAAAACTGCTTTTTAAATATTTAGCTGTAAAATGCACAATGAAAACCTACATTTTTATAGGGACTGTAGCTCAAGAGACAGAGTCTGGACATCTCAACATATAGTAGAAGTAACATTTTTTTTTTAATATTAAATTACGATTTTCTAACGAAATGGGTACGCCATTGTTCTATAAGTGGGATATTGCAGGCTATCAAGGGACTGGAGGGATCTTCACCTGATTGCGTTCAGAGGCACCAGAAAGATGAAGGCGCAAACAGTAATACTTAAATATATCTCTAGTGAAATTCAGAAAGGATTTAGGATGGATGCAGGCACCTAGTTTAAACATCAGAAACAGTCCTCAAAATCACAATGTGACTCTTTAGGCATCTAATACCTGTAGGCAATTGAACTTTTGCCAGTGAGTTTCTACTAGTACAGGCAATTCTCTTGCAAAACCTGTACTGTTCAACATCTTTGCTGGCGACATGGACAGTGGGGTTGAGTGCACCCTCAGCAAGTTTGCCGATGATACCAAGCTCTTTGGCGAGATAAACACGCTGGAGGGGAGGGATGCCATCCAGAGGGACCTGGACAGGCTGGAGAGGTGGGCCCAAGCCAACCTCATGCAGTTCAACAAAGCCGAGTGCAAGGTCTTACATCTGGGCTGAGGCAATCCCAAGCAGAAATACAGGCTAGGCGGGGAATGGCTGGAGAGCAGTCCTGGGGAGAAGGACTTGGGGGTGTGCTGATTAACGAGAAGCTCAACATGAGCCAGCAATGTGCGATTGTAGCCCAGAAGGCTAACCGTATCCTGGGCTGCATCAAAAGAAGTGTGGCCAGCAGGTCAAAGGAGGTGATTCACTGAAAGGGTTATTAAACATTGGAATAAGCTGCCCAGAGAGGTGGTGGATTCACCATCCCTGGAGGTGTTTAAGAAAAGGGTAGATGAGGTGCTTAGGGACATGGTTTAGGAGTGGTGGTGTTTTTATCAGGGTAGGTTAATGGTTGGACTTGATGATCTTAAAGGTCCCTTCCAACCTCACTGATTCTATGATTCTATGATTCTATGATTCTGCCCCTCTACTCCACTCTTGTGAGACCCCACCTGGAGTACTGCATCCAGCTCTGGAGTCCCCAACAGAAGAAAGACATGGATGTGCTGGAGCAGGAGGAGAGCAGAGGAGAGCCACGAGGATGATCCAAGGGCTGGAGCACCTCTCCTATGAGGAGAGGCTGAAAGAGTTGGGGCTGTTCAGCCTGGGGAAGACAAGGCTCCGGGGAGATCTTATTGCGGCCTTCCAGTACCTAAAGGGGGCCTACAGGATGGCTGGGGAAGAACTTTTTACTAGAGCATGTTAGCGATAGGACGAGGGGGAATGACTTTAAACTGGAAGAGGGCAGGTTCAGATTAAACATTAGGAAGAATTTTTTCACTTTAAGAACGGTAAGGCACTGGAACAGGTTGCCCAGAGAGGTTGTTGAGTCCCCATGCCTGGAGGTGTTCAAGGCCAGGCTGGACGTGGCCTTGGGCAACCTGGTCTAGTGAGAGGTGTCCCTGCCTATGGCAGGGGGGTTGGAACTCGATGTTCTTCAAGGTCCTTTCCAACCTAAACCATTCTATGATTCTATGATTCTAAAACTTGGTAGCACTGAGCAGCTTAATGCATCCTACCCATCTGTCTTCAGTTGGAAACCTCTGCATAGGCATTCCCCCCAGGCCAATCCAGAAAGTGTTGTGGAATGATTACTAAAAATGATTAATAACACAGCATTGTTCACGCATTAAGGAAAGGTATAAAATCAAAAGGTTTCTAGGGTAAAATACAGCCGCAGCTGGTATGTGAAGAATCCGCTACATCTGCGATTCCCTGTACAATATTGCTTGCAAAGCAACATGGGGAGTGGAGTGGGGTGGAGACTCCAAGGCTGTGATAATCCAGCAAACATGGTAACAAGATGGCGCCACGGAAGAAAAACAGTGCGAAGGATGGTGCAGAGTGGAGACACCATGGCTAAAACTCTGTGATAAACTGGGAATTTGGGGACCAAATGGAGCCCTCAAAGGTCTTATAGAACTGATAAACTGCCCACTTGTTACCCTGAGCCAACAGTCTGTCATTTTTTTTCTGAAATGATGTCTGTTAGTGAACTTTGCTCATTATAATGTCATTAAAATATCAAAACACACCTCCATCCCAAAAGCTACCCGCCTCCAAGGTGTGACCACTCCTCCTTGAGTCTGAGCCCTGAATCGTTCGTAAACTATACCTTTAAATGTGAGGTGAGAAAATTTTACACCAATCTTAATGAAAGTATTTATGACTAGAGTCACTCAAACTCCACCTTGAAGAGAAAAAATAGTATAAAAATAGCCCAAGAAAAGAGGGATGTGAGGAAAGACACCATCATGGACTTCTGGGACCAGTCGATGGGCTGAGCCTCTCTTCCGCCCCCATAAGGACGCTTGTGGGTAAGATTCAAACACTTGGCTACACCAAGTGCTTCCCCGGGAAACTTAGAAATCTCTATATAGAGTGGTTTTATAAGTTAGCGTGTTTGTAACCGAGCTATCTTGCTAGCATCTGTAGTATTCACACGTGCTTTGCAGACAGTTGGTATCACTGGCAATCCAAAAGAACTTGTGTATCTGTTGTTTAAATAAACTGCACTGTGCAGGCAGCTCGTCGTTTGGGGTTTCTCATTGAACACGACCGAAGCGAGGCCATGTTAGTTCATGAGCATGACTGGGCTGAAGGTGCAGTCTGCTATTAGTGTATCCAGAATTGTAACTGTTTAATAGATTAAATGCGCCTGGGCTGATAGTGGTGAATTGGGCCTCACTCAGAATTGAAACCCAGCCGCACCTCGCCTCCCACCTCGGTGAGGAGTGTTAGAATGCAAGGGGGTTTATTTTCTGCAGGAACTACTTTGCCCCTTAATGCAACAAGTGTGTTCAGAGTGAGAGGAGAAATATGCATATCTCCTTTTAGTAAAGATAGAAAGTGGTGTTGCTTCCCTTTTATGCAGTAGCACAAAGGTGATGATGTTTGTGTATGGAGAACCTGAATTCAGTGCCCTCCTCAGCTGAGGGACACTTAACCTCTTGTGTCCAGAAAAAAAAAAAAGATCTTAATGGTGGAGTCCTGTCTGAGAAAAGGAAATCTGATCTAATAAATGCACCTATTAAGAAGCAGGAAGGAGGTAGTGTGAGGAAAGGCTTAGCTGTGGTAGTGTGATACTGGTAAATTATGTTCTTCTGTAGCATATGTTTTTTAAAGGTGTAGGTCAAGATAAAGACAGTGTATACTACTGTTGTAACAGTGGAAAAAGGGAATTTTCATGAGACATTTGAATTAAGGAGAATAATGATATATCAGACTAGCAAAAAAATAAACATTGTAGAAAAGGAAACAGAATATCTGGGAGATTAACAGGATGAAATTTTAAGTTTCCAAGACAAATTTGATCATGCCATGGCCATGAAGTATGTCTGCCAAAAAAAAAAAGAAATGGAAATGAAGGACTAGTTGTGTTATGGTCTCTGATTTGCAAAATCTGCAGTGGTTCTTTATTTGGACTATGCTTCTTCTTCCTTCTGCTTAGTGTCTTACTTCACCCTTGGAAGTTATTCTCAAAGAATAATCCCCTATCCACAATCACGTAATCATGGAATGAATCACGGAGTTTCAGAGTTAGAAGGGACGTCTAGAGATCATCTAGTCCAACTGTCCTGCTAAAGCAGGATTGCCCAGAGCACATTACTCAGGACTGCATCCAGGCGGGTCTTGAAAATCTCCAGAGAAGGGGACTCCACAACCTCCCTGGGCAGCCTGTGCCAGTGCTCTCTCACCCTCACCGTAAAGAAGTTTTTCCATGGATTTGAACGGAACTTCCTATGTTCTAACTTGTGCCCATTGCCCCTCGTCCTGTCACTGGGAACCAATGAAAAGAGCCTGGCTCCATCCTCCTTCAACCCACCCTTTAGATACTTGTATGCCATAATAAGGTCTCCCCTCAGCCTTCTCTTCTCCAGGCTAAAGAGTCCCAGCTCTCTCAGCCTTTCCTCATAAGGGAGGTGCTCCAAGCCCTTAATCATCTTAGTTGCCCTTCGCTGGACTCGCTCCAGCAGTTCCCTGTCCCTCTTGAACTGGGGAGCCCAAAACTGGACACAGTATTCCAGTTGTGGCCTCACCAGTGCCGAGTAGAGGGGGAGAATGACCTCCCTCGACCTACTGGCCACACTCTTCCCTATGCAGCCCAGGATTCCATTGGCCTTTTTGGCGACAAGGGCACATTGCTGGGCCATGGATAATCTACTGTCTACTAGGACCCCCAGATCCTTCTCCTCAGAACTACTTCCCAGCAGGTCTGCCCCTAACCTATAATGGTGCTTTGCATTCTTCCTCCTCAGGTGCAGGACCTTGCACTTGGTTTTGTTGAACCTCATTAGGTTCTTCTCTGCCCAGCTCTCCAGCCTGTCCAGGTTACGCTGGATGGCAGCACGGCCCTCTGGGGTGTCAGCCACCCCACCCAGTTTGGTATCATCAGTGAACCTGCTGAGGATACACTCTGTCCCTTCATCCAGGTCATTAATGAATATCTTAAACAAGATTGGACCGAGTATTGACCCCTGGGGGACACCACTGGTTACAGGGCTCCAAATAGACTCAATGTGGAAAAAGCAAACCTATCAGCTGAATGAAGAACATTTTTCTTGGATGAGCAATATGAGCTTGTCTTTTTACTAATATTTTAGTGTGACTCAGGCAGTTTTAAAGCTTTTTAATTAATTATTTTGTATTTGGAGTTTTCTAACACACTGTCCTGTGTATTTTTGATTTTACTTAACATAAAAGAAAGTTGCCACTGATATAAAAGATACTAAAGTACACTTAAAAATAGAAATTATTCTTGTCTGCTGGTTTGTAAATTTCAGATTTATTCTTGTTCGATCAGTTTCAAGCTATTTTTTTTTATTCTTATAATAACTCAGGGGGCTTGCTGCAAAATTCAACTCTGACTACTGTTAATTATTCTAGCAATTTACAAAAATTTTTTCGGTAAATGTTTGCTGTCGTATGCTTTATAGTAACAAGAAAAGAAACAATTTAGTTCCTTAACTACTGCCTAGAAGCAGTACACATTGATGGGCCCCATGAAAAATTATGATGTGATAGGAGAATGGTTGAGACGCATGTGTGGATGCTCTTTATCTGAGGCCATGTCAAGTACAAAATGAGTTTATAGCGTGAGCGATCACTCTGGCTCTGAAATACTGTTATTTACTGCAATAGCCCTGTGTTAGAATTTGTGGATTTCAAAGGAACATATAGCCCTTAACAAAGGGCACAGAAATGGAGAGTGATCCATTACACAAGTGCAGGCTTTAACAACAGAAGAAACTATTTTTTTAGTTCTTTATGTTTTGATGTATTTGATGGTAGCTTATATTCCTGCTCCAGACACATTGTTGATTATAATTTAAGTCATACTTTACTAAAAAAAGGGGGTTTAATACAAAATTCCCTAGTTTGATTGTCTCTGAACTAGCTGTGATCTCAAATGAATCAGGTATTTTCAAATAGAAAATACTGAGGAACGAATGGGAAAAACTGCAAAAGTAGATAATGTTGGTATGGTCATCTACCTTTTTTCCTGTCGCTCAACATTGCTGGACTCTCACCTCTTCCATCTCAACGAGACAGTTCTGTGAATATGCAGTTCAGTGTTTATCAAATGGTGGTGGTCTGTGGTCCAGATTCAGTAAAATAAAAAAATTTGTCCCAACTTTCCTAAGGTATGAGACCTGATATATCCCACATTTCTACAGAAGATCTCATGTTTTTTATAATCCCCCTCATTTCCTAAGAATTCATACCAGCTGGTATGCAGTTTTGCCAGCTTTAATTGGAATATGTAGAATCAGTATGGTCCAGCAGAGCTAGTGCTAGTTCTCCACTTCTATATAGACTTCAGCAGAATTATACAGTGGTGCCTGCAAAAACTGAGTAGCCATGCAATATGTTTTTCTGGGATGGAAAATATGTGTGAGGGTAAATGGTGAATGAAGTGTGCCAAGTAACACCTCTCTTGCTAAAGGTGCCCCATTTTGAATAAAGACTGAAACTAATTGCAGGACAGGAAACTTACCTCTTTGCTATCAATTCAGAGCTCATTCTGTTCTGAGTGTCTTTTATGCCTTTTCCAATAGGTTCAAAGTCTCAGACAAAGTGACTGTGATGGTCTGACATAAAAATACTCTGTGACCTCATCATTAAAGGGAAACAAGAGAACTAAGAACCTGAGTTCAACCTTTACTCCCTGGTCTAACCTACCCATAGACTTTTTATCAAACTGACAACAACCAAACTGCATTCTATTTAATAACAGGAGAATTCTGTAGTAGCGATGTGTAGAGTTTTGTGATGCAATATAACCTTCACTAAGGACTACACCGTCCTTTAGGTATACATAGCTGACGAAGCCTTCTATAAAGCAGTGTTAGCAACTGTTATTCGATTAGGAGACTCTAAGATGCTGAACCAAGTGTTGCTACCAGAAGTGCCTGAAGTCACCTATATCTGTATACATGGGCTCCTTTTTGAAGAAATAACAATACTTACTAACAATAAGTACTCTTTAAGACATGTCAGTAAAACAATATTCTTATCCCATCTGCTTTTCCCTTTTCCTTTTCTCAAAACCTCTTCCAGTTACAATTGCAAGAGTGGGAACGGTCCAGAGCATGCCTTCTTTATCTACTGTGAACTTCCTTCTAAGGTTCATGTACAAATCTACAACTGTACTTACTATAAAAATGGACCCATACACTTTGTAAATTATTTCTCTGTTTTTGGCTAATGATGAAGAGCATTTTTTGAGGGGCAGATGTTTCTGTAAAAATAGTCTGGGTAGTTCCTGGTAATTTCACTGTGATTTGGCAGAACTAATGTAACCAAACTGGCTATTCTAAAGTTGAAACAACTATTAAATATGAAATTGGAGAAATCTGACCATTAATTTCTGTTCATTCTCACATTCTTCTCCTATCGAGTTTTATGAAATTATGTCAGTGTTTCCTGCTTACTAACTTTGGGACCATCACTATCTCCCCCTCCCAACTGAATTTCTATGCAAATAAGCTGTAATCTAAACTGCGGAGTATTGCCATGCTATTTTAAACTTAATTATCACAGATGAAACAACATCTTTATAATTTCTTCCTTAGATCCTTGTAATTGTTTCTTGTAACTTTTTTTTTTAATATGATTAAATTGTTAATGCTGAGTTTGCATCTTGTTTCTGTTTCAGTGCTTTATTAAAACAGTTGCTGCTTTTTCAACTGTGATATTTCTGCTGAAGTTCATTAGTGTTTTTAGTATTCAGCGTCCCTGTTACAGTTCAAATACGTAACACTTAAATTTATAAAATAACATTGCACACTGAGAAAGCTGCTTCTTATAGTAGATTTTTTTAATTGTATGCATCTTAATTACTCTAACTTCCTTTGAGAAGTTATATCAGGGAAGAAAGAAAAAAGAAAGAGCTGAAAAAGTTACATTGGTATTTGCACCCTTATTTAATGTGCTATGTATGACTAAAATTTTATGGTATTGCAAAGAAATAACAGCATAACAAGTATTTAGACTCTTTCTGTTTTTAAAGTTGCTGCATCCATTTCAACAGATATATCTGTCAAGTTATATATCTGGCTTTCCTCTCCTCCAACTTTGTCTTTTGAAGTTTTCCATTTCCCAAATCCAAAAAGTTAATAATTTCTTTTTTCCCTGCTGTTGCATGCAAAACTATCATTGCAGCTGTGGTATGAAAAATATGTCTTTACAGTCACTCTCAATGTTCATTTTCTGCTTATGAGCCATTGTTATCACTTGGTGGTGAACTATTCAAAGTAACACAGGATTTGGGAGAACAAATGAATACCAGAGGTGGATAACAAGCTGTAAAGATAGTCTGCCTAGGATGACACCATTCCCCAGATCCATCTAAATAATAACAATCTTCCACAGTAATATACCAATCGGGTGGAAATATTTTGATAATAATTATGTGAAGAAATTTCCATTAGTGTATTGGGCAAGTTAGGAAAGGTATATATTTCCACTTGCTATTAAAATTATTTTAAAATGTAATTGCTAGTGCAATGGCATATGTGAATCTATTCACATGGGTGTGTAGCAACTGATTTCCATTCAGGACTTTGCCTTATTAAGCATGGAAACCAAATGTGAAAAGTGTGCTCTTTTACCTAGAAAATTGAAGGCTTGGTTGAGTATCAATTCTGGGTCAAGACTCACGTGTTCACTGTTGTGTTTGTACTACATTGAACACACAGAAATCACTCTTCTCTTAAATAAATACTAATAAAATTTACAGGTTAACTACTTACTACTTCACTTTTAAAAAAAATCTCTGTTCTGTATTGCAAGGTTAAAATTTAATAAATAAGTAGCAGCCTGGGGAGTCTAATTTTTTTTGTCTTCACATTGCTTTGTCTGATTTACAGAAAAAAATAAGCATCTTGCTCTTTCAATGGTAAGATTTTTTACTCTGGCTTAAGCTCAACATCTGCAAGTACAAGCACCCAAACAATTACTAATAACTGATAATCTAATTTTATAATTGTATTACTTGAAATTACTTTATACTGACTAGCCAAGGGAAGTCTGTACAGCTCATATTTTGTATTTATTGCTTCTGTGGATAAATTATCATTCTCTTTTTGAGATGTAATTTGTACCACAGTGTACTAGGAGTATTTTCATAAATGTGGAAACTATAAGAAACATAGTTTTGTTTGCTTTTAGTAAAGAAATCTGTCATCTTAATGTACTGAGAAGTTAACATAAAAGGAAAAGCTGGATTTTTGTAAATAGCAATCATGTTTTCTTGTTCGTTCTGATATTTATCAATAGCTAAGACTTAATTTTAAAGTTATTCTCTTCATGTTTTAAGATTTTCCTCTGTGTGCGAAACAGATATTTACACAGAAATTTTCTCTCTTTCATTTTAACAAAGCTATTGTGAAAAACCTTCAACTAGCACCAGTAAGGCTTTTCTACCAATGTTTACCCTGTCCCAGTTACTGCATATTTTATCATTGAACTTCAGACTAATTAAACAGTGGTGATATTCTTGCTGTTTCTAGAATTATTCAAAGAGTGGTATTCTGTTAAAAATTCTAGCACTGGGAAATCAATTTTATCATCACTTGGAAGGAAAAACCAAAATTTTTCAGTAGTTTTATGAACTCCAATTTTTTCATTGTTTGTTTGCAATATTGCAAAACTGTATTTTGGAGCTATGTGAACCAACATAAAATTTTAGTCTACCAGAACTTTAAAACGTTACAAATAACTGCAAACTTTATAAAACTTCAAATTATTCTGTTGCTATAATAACAGATAAAAAATAACATAAGTAATACAGTTGAAATCTTACTACCTAAATGGTAAGGAATTATAATTCAATTTCTCAATTTTTACTACCTTATTTCTTTTAGTTTTCATTTGGGGAAGATACTTATTAATGTGAAACATTGTGACAAACTGTAAAATGAAGTTAAAATTAACTACTGCACAGAAGGGTCCAGAAGACTTAATTCAACCATATTCCTAGGATACATAAAATAAAATAAAATAAGATAAAATAAAATAAAAACTTTGCAAATGCAAGCTGTCTGTTTTCTTTTGTGCATCTAGGAAACTTAGTCCACAGTTCTGTAGACCCAGAATAAGATGATAAGTCACCTAAAAAAATTCTACCTTCCTGGTGTTGGCCATTGCTACTAGGAAATACTTTGAAGGACTCCACTTGAGTTCACTATTAGGAATAAGATGTACTTAGTGGTGCAATGATTGTTTGGAGTTATATGTTTCCCTTTCTGACATTTTGGTCTGAAATTACACCTAGATTTACTATCACCAAGTACTTGAATCTATCCTGGGCCTGGTTTCTTAGCTCTTCCTAGATAGTTACTTACAAGTTTACTAGATATTATAGTCTATAGATTAATTCTGTAAAAAATAGGAAAATTTTCATAAAGCATTAAATTTTAGTGTAGTTTTTCTTTGGTACAGTTGCTTATACTCGGGTACTTAAGTATTCAGACTCAGATACATATGCAGTGACTGCTCAGGTTTGGAAGGAGGTTGATTTCTCTGTTGAACATAAAGCTTGTTAATGTGATAATTTTTCAAGCATTCATGAGAATATAATATCTAGTGAGGCACAAACTCCCATGCCCAGGCAAAACAAAATCAGCAAATCAGTTCTGGAGGAAACCAGTTCTAAAGAGGAATCAAACATTGCCAGGAATCCCAAATTGTACTCTAAAAGTTGCTGCAATAGGATTACCACCTAAATATTCAGAACTTAATTTTCTTGGTCATGGAGATACTGAGTTAAGGAAAGGTAACTAAAGTAATTTTAAAAATTACCTTAAAGTGGGAATATATGGAAATACTGAAATATACAATAACAATAGAGGGATAGCTGCTATCTCATAAAATAAATCAGAGTTTAGAGAGGAAAACCAAGTCTGTTAGCCCAGCTCTCCAGAAACTGTCTTCCTTCATTATTTTACTAGGCTAGGTATAAAAAAGTAAAGGTGGGGTTTTGGGGTTTTGGTTTTTTTTTTTCGTGTGGGTTTTTTTTTTGTTTTGTTTTGTTTTTTTTTTTTAATTCAGCAAAAGGTTCTTGTCATTTCCCTCAGGAAATCAATATTGCTGCTTTAATAGAACGTGGGATATTTTTGAAATAAGCAGTTCAACATTTTTACTGTTATTCAATATCCTAACACCACCATTTCTTATTACACTCTCTTGCATTCTTTTAAATAAGACTTTTGTCCTTTGGGTATGCATTCTTCAAATACTTGTTGATTTCTTGTTTCACTCCAGGCATCAGACAAGCCAGAGAAGATGTGGAGTTTTCTATTCCTTCCTCATAAATCAGTTCCTTCATCTTTTTTTTTTTTTTTTTTTTTTTGGCACATGTGGTTGTGTCTGAATTCCCTACAGTTTATAAATGTTTACTGGAGGGTATTTTCTTGAACTGAATCCTGTATTCAAAGTATTATTCCACCAGAGACGCTCAGAGGCAAGTGCTGCCTGTCTGCTTTGTCATGATATATCTCTGCATACTCAGCCCCAAATTTGAAAGCATTGACCTTCCTTTGCTGACATCCTACATTGAAAACTCACAGTTCATTATCACATGCACAAGTCTTTTGCATTTCTGAGACTGTCCAGCAGGCAGGTCTCTCTATCACATTGATGATTTGTTCTTCATGTGATTCCCTCCTCTCACCCTTTCAGCCCTCTTTTTTTTTAAAGTTGCATCTCATTTTACATTTGTCTTTGAAGAGCTGTGTTTCGTCAGTGAGGTTGCACAGACCTTGAAATGCACGAGGCATCTTCAGTTCCTGCTGATTACTGTGCCAACTGGGTTATTTCATGCTTCCAAAAGGCTGACTGGGGCTAAGGCCTGAATAATTTTGTTTGTATTTTCACTCTTACTTCTATCAGTTTTTTGTCAGGTGTTTATTCTCTCCTAATAAGATAATTAATATAACTAGAAAGGTCTGTAATTACATAAAGTTTGCTCATTACAGTCTCTGCTTTAGATTTTAGATTGAACAGTCAAAATTTTAACTTGTACTCCTTACAATCCTTCAGACTGTCTCCAAACCTGACTAAATGCTCAGTCAGACCAGTTGGAATAATACTGAGATTTCGTAGAATGCTGGATCAGAATCTCACTTAAAATGCACATATGTACACACTTTCTGTATTCCTTTCATGCATTCATGTAATTTTCTGAGGGAAAATAATAGTTTCTAAACCTGTCTTTGCTGAGTTGTGCCAATGAAAGGGAAGTAACAGGTATAGGACGTACCCAATAAGTGTATAGTGCTTATTTAAAATGAGATAAGTTACAATGACATTTCTTTGTGAAAATATATCTCCCATTGAATTGGTTTAGCCTTTGGAAGCACACTTAGGCACAAATCAGGGAAAGTGGTGCTTAAAAGCAGCACAGTGAACATTTTGAACGCACTGACTTTTATGGGTAGCTGAGACCTTCCATGCAGGCCTGACATGGAAATGACTCATATGTAACTTCTTCAAAAGGGGCAAGGCAACTACCCCCGTACTGAGAAATACCCTTGCCTTCTAAACTTCTCATGATGTTTCCCAGGTTTGTTTCAACATCTTGTCTTTTCAGTACAATCTGAAAGAATTACTATCGACAATCTGTCATTAGAGGGGCTGCAGAAAAAAAAAAAAAAACAACCTTGCAAACATACTGTTCTTTTTTGTACTGAAGACAAATTCTAAATGAGTTTGGTTGAAAAGATCTGGTTGTACTTCCTAGGAACAATCACCTGCTTTGTTGGCAACTATATATTTCACCTTATTTTGGTAAAACATAATTCTCAGATCATGCAGACTCATCCTTGTTTTAAATGTATTACACTGTGTTATCCTGTATTGTAGGGTTGTGTATATCTCCAATTGTTTGATTATGAATTTTCAGTAAATTCCTCAGCATCATTCTCTAGAGTTTATTTGCAATGCGTGAGGATGAGAGAGCAGACTACCAGTTGATTCGGAGCTTCTTGGCAGTAAAGACAAATTCAGTTTTCCTGTCCAAGTATTATTAGAATATTCTTGCCAGAGGAAGGGAAAAAGGCAGCAGAGAGAGAGGTGACTCAGAAAAAGCTAAGGACCTCAGAAGGACCAGGTTTGCTGGGAGGGACCACTACTTTCTATGTTGCTGCCTTTTCAGGCTTTGGCATTGGAAGTGTTGGCAGTGGAGCAGTAACCATTTTGAGGTCTCTGGAATTCTGATGCCTTAGGCAAATGCTTACACTGTCTATCCATAACAATCTCTCTGGATAACTTCTCAGTCCATAGGAGATGAACTAGCTGGCGGATTAAAATTTGCTTTAGGTTTCTGCAAACAATTAAATAATATTATCTTATAAAACAAATTAGCCTGTATATCTGCAGAGCCTTTAGGATTCAGAACTATAAAGGAAATGTAGTTTCCATTTTTCCTAATATTAATGCTGAAATAGTGAAAATGTTTACTTCTTTTAATATTGAAATTCTGGAAACACTTTTCAGCTTGAAGATAACCATCTTGAAAGCAATGATGTAAAAGACATGACAGGAAAGAGACTCAAAATATCTGTACATTGATAAGGGATAGATTAAGGAAGAGCTTTATAAAATTTACTGACCTTTTTGAGAAATAATACATTAAGAAAGTATTAGGGCAAAATTTCAAACATAAAATAAATCAAGGAATAACAATTGACAGAAATACTGGTACTATGCATCATATAGTGGCATACTGTAGCCATCACACGTAATCATTCACACAGTACATCATGAATACCTTGGAACCAAAAAGTGCCCTGGGAAAACTCTGCTAGAGACAGAGGCCTAAAGAGAAAGCCATTGAGCTGGCTCACTAAACTTGGAAATTTCCCTTGCTAATCTGTAAATTCAAGGTAGGTAAAATCGCTTTCTGATCTCTTCATACTGTGGAACTAGGAAAAGGCACCCAATACAGAAACACGATGTGATCTGCTACATGAATTTGTATCTCACGGAGTTTTTGGCAAGATAAAGTAGCTAAGTAAAATTAATAGCTTTGATTCTAGCAACTACTGGCCTTATCACTAATTAGAAAGGATCTATAGGTTCCAAAAGCACGCAAGCATCGAGCAGGGGTGGGGATAGGATTGTGCATGCATTAAGGAAGAGCACAGGTATTTTGTGGCTCTGAGTTTCTGTGAAACAGCAGGCAAGTAAACTTAACAGTGAGGAGCCACAAAGCATTTAGGATACTCTCACAGAAAAAAAGAAGTTTTAATAGATTGCAGGACTAAAAGAGACTCTGCCCTGGTTCAGCTTCTTCTGGTGTCTAGTTTAACTGTGCTGATTGCTGAGCACACCCTAGTCCCAGAAAAGTAGTTTATTGCTGTAGTTGTGGCATATAATGAAATTATAAGTAGTGATTTTCTGGGAGAGTGCATTTAATAAACAAAATGTAGAAGCCTAACTATTTTCTGTGCAAAAAGGTACTTTTAACCTATTGATATTCAAGGGAATGCAGAGAAAATTATACTAAATACCAAAGATTTCACAGACTTTGCTTTTTTTTACAGAGCGTGCTGGTTTTTAGGATGCCTGTTGAAAAGAAAAACAAGGCTTATCTGATGGCAAGCACAGTTTCAGGCCCATCTGAAAACACCAAGAAGAAGACAATGTGTTATTTTCTAGTCACATGCTTAACAGATATTAATGCCACCTATCCTGGTGCACACCGAATGTATCGACTAACTAATACCTGACTTGCCTACTGAAGTTTTCTAGATTAACATTTCACTCTCTCATTTTAACCTGGAATCATTTGTTTTTCATAGGTCATTTTGTAAGCTAAAGGCAGATATTTTAGTCAGCAGCCTAGGTAAAGGTTATTTTTTACATGGGAACTTTTTATTAGCTTTTACCTACCATGAAATAATATCCTATGGTGTCAAGACAGAGCTTTAGCTTGTCACGTTTACAAGATTTTAGCATGCTGTAGCATGCTTTACTACCAAGTAAAGTTAAGAACTTCAACATAGATTTTCATTCATTTTGGAAAGAAGAGGTCATTTATCTACTTGAACACTGGGTGTGGGGTATCTGTACTAACGGTTTTGTGTAAGGCTCTCCGGTTGACTTCAGGTGAGATTTTCACTGTGCTTTGGGTTTCATCAGTTTTAAAACAAATGTATTGTAATAATCACATGTAAAAGTAAGGGTGAGACTTAACGGATATTTAATGAAGTGTTTCCCCGGACAAATAAGGATTTCACATTTGTTTGGATTTGGGTTAGTTTTGGGTTAGGATGTACAGCTTAAAAGTATGTGCAAAAGCTCTGACTAAATTGGTTCTTGGAATAAGAACAAAAGAAGTATGACTCTTATATTACCTATTGTAAGATCCTGTGCTCTTAAAAATATGGTTGTAACTTTTATACACATGAATTATTATTATTCCTCTTGACCAACATGTACAAACACATCTGAATTTCTATTTCCTCACATGTTAATAAGAGATTAATTTAATCAACAGAAGGATTTGAGCAGCTCTGTGCTTATCTCAGGACTAATGGAACCTTTTTCACATTACACAGTTGGGGATCTGACAGCTTTTGTGATTGGTAGATCCCACATAAAGGCAACTGTAAGGCAGATGGAAAGGTTTTAATATCTTTCTGACAAATAAACAAGTGATAGCATCCTTTGATAGTGTTGTTTATGACATAGATTCACCAAACACTGTCTCGTTTACTTGAAAATGTCAGCAGCTGGAATTGGGAACAAGCTGGTGACTAATAAGTCTAAATTAATTGCAGCCATTAATTTTAATTGGGATTCAAAATGTTCCAATTTGGTGTACATTTAAATTACTAATTAAGTTTCACTCTGTATATACCTCATATGAAGCAATTACTGATAATTCATCTCTGACATAAAGCTCTCTAAATCAAACAGAAGAAAGCTTATGATTTCCATCTTAAACTGTATGCACTTAAATTTGGCACTCCCTTTATTTGTCACTTCTTAGTAAGATTCTGTAAGGCCTGGACTGATTTTTTTTTTTTAAATCATTGTTTGAATAAAACCATACCTTTATTCAGAAAACATACATTACTTATATTTTTCAGTGTGCTATATAACAATGCTTAGACATTTGGGGTTTGCGTTTGGTTTTTTGTTTGTTTTTTAAAAGATTTTGCACAAAAGGATGTCTCCTAAGATGTCTGAAATCACTTAATTCTTTTTCACCTTTTTAGAAAAATCATCCATCCAACCATGCAGCAGAAGTCTGTAATCTAGATGACTACTCCACTAACTTCAAATGAAACCAGCATGTTGTAAAAAGGAATTGGTTTTGAACAGTGTACTGGCTGAATTATGCCAAGAAAAGGGTCTGACAAAAAATATTTGAATAATAAGTAAAGAAATAATAAATAATAAATAAAGTAAAAATAGCAAGGACTGAGATTTTCTGAACACTCCAGAGTCCTTATTAACATGTTTTGCACAAACACTGTTCATGTAATAATAGAGTTTACCACTGTAAACAGCTCAAACATCATATCATACTCTTCACTCAGTAATACAGAGTAATGGATCAGCTACTTGAAAGAACCAACTAAGAGGAAAAAGATCCAGGTCAAAATGGCGTACAAGTATCTAAAGGGTGGGTTGAAGGAGGATGGAGCCAGGCTCTTTTCAATGGTTCCAAGTGACAGGACGAGGGGCAATGGGCACAAGTTAGAACACAGGAAGTTCCGTTCAAATACACGGAAACAGTTCTTTACAGTTCAGGTGACAGAGCACTGGCACAGGCTGCCCAGGGAGGTTGTGGAGTCCCCTTCCCTGGAGATTTTCAAGACCCGCCTGGATGCAGTCCTGAGTAATG
Source organism: Vanellus vanellus (assembly GCF_965231255.1). Taxonomy (NCBI): domain Eukaryota; kingdom Metazoa; phylum Chordata; class Aves; order Charadriiformes; family Charadriidae; genus Vanellus; species Vanellus vanellus. Next base: position 86,854,394 of record NC_138906.1, read on the forward strand.
TGCTCTGGGCAATCCTGCTTTAGCAGGGGAGTTGGACTAGATGATCTCTAGAGGTCCCTTCCAACTCTGATAATTTTGTGATTCTGTGAAAATGCATGAGCGTACCTGGAGATACTGAGTAGAGCTACTAAACTAAGAAAGCTTCCTTTCAGTTCCTGGTCATAAAGTCGTAAAATCAAAATAATAATCAGATATTCTGTACGACACAGCCCACCGTATTACTTGCATATGGGAGTTGCATATGTCAGTCAACCAGTTAATCCTCCTCTTCAGTTGCCCACCTGCTCATTTTACTATATTTGAATCAAAACTATTGTTTTTTCTTTTAAAGTTCTTTCTCAGTTTATCTAGCAGCTCAGCTAAAAAATGTTGGGTGGTCAAGCCATGCTACACCAGGAAAGATCAGATGTTAAGAACAGATTAGTTGTTTGCAAGAGGGCAGCTAATATGAAAGTATCAATTTTTTGCTTAAAAAGTAAGCAGAATTAACTCTGCATCCACTCCCAAGTTGTTTGACCAGTTTCTTTTTTCACTTTATGTCTAAATTTACTAGAAACGAGGTTGCAAAAAACTTTATCTTCTGATGCTAAGGTGCTTACATCTAGCAATATATTTTTGTTTTCTAGATGATTTTGCTACCTCTATGTGTCTGTGATGAATCCTCTGGCTGGAAAATAGCTTGTATTCAGCATTTATATCAGCATAAAGGCAAAACTTTCAGTATATTGTCACCTTACAGACAAGTCTGAGACAGAGAAGTTTTCACTATTTTAGCTAGTAGTATTCTTGAGTCTTTTGCGACTACTAGCTTGACATTTATGCACAGACATGAGAAATATGCAAAACACCATAGTTTGGTGTGGTTTGATAGAGTGGTTTGATGTCTGTAATAATCCATACTTTTATGTGAATATTTCTTATGAGAGCTGAATGAAACTAAAACTGTAACATCCAGTATCCTTATATGATTTTTCTTACATTTCTACATTTCTTTTCATCCTAGCTTAGGATGAAAGTTTTCAAAAAGATTAGTGTGTTTTTTTTTTCAAAATGCCAGAAAGATATTTTGGCCAAAATATCATAGTAGCAGCGTTAAAATTTTTTTTTTATTATTTTATTAAATACATTATTTTTTCTATAATGGCTTAATATTTTATAGGAATTATAGTCTTGCAACTGATGCCATCTTTCTTAAACCTGGTTCCTGGACATAGTTTATGGTAGCTTCAATTATTTGACTTTCATGATTATGCATACAGATAGGTCAATGTATAGCCTTATTTGCAAAATGGCAAATAGTCTTCCAATGAACCGAGCTCAGAGAAAAATGACACTCTAATTGATGATGAAGATACGAACTTTGATAAAATGAAATAGAAAATGCACTTTGTTGTCTTGGAGGTTTTAAAACTAGAAGTTTAGATCTGCTTATGAATTAGAACATTTTTAGTCACAATGAAATCAAGCTATGCTGAAAGAAACTGATAGAAACATTTTTTAAAAGTGTGACCTCAGGGTGGAAAATTTCAATTAAAAATTAATTTTTTATCATAAAATTTTAGTAGTTGAAATTTCCAGCCATTTATTGTTTTCTATTTTATTGTTACTTCTGATTCTCTAAGATCCAATGTAAAGTATACCCATTTAGATTCTACATGGAATTTAACATTAGTGTAAATTACATCCTATTTCCAGTTTCAAATTATTTTGTGTAATGAGATTGTTATTGTTTAGTGCTGTATTTCTTATAATAATATTCGTATTTTTTTCTTATTTTCTTATAATGTTCTTATTTTTCATTTTTCATACTGTCAGTTTGGTTAACTAGTTAAGAATACCATTGTCAATAGCTGAATTCATCTAAGAGTTTATTATGCAAATTGTCAATAAGAGGACACTGTCATGTTTTAGATTCAAATAAAAAAATGTCTTAGGATGAAAGTTAAGTGGATAAATAGAAAAATATGGATACACAGTAAGTGGGAAGTGACAACCCAGCTCTACCACTGATATTGAAAACAAGTATTTCAAGAGTAACAGTGAGACTAATAAGTTAGGCATTGAGTGGCATACCCACATGGCATTATCAATAGCGTAGAACATGTCTTGATTGCAGGAGCAAGTCTGATTTCTGTCTGCCAGCAGCATAGCTTGATCATTTTATTGTTGTTGTTTTTTTCTAGTGGTTCTAATAAACGAGAATAAATGTGGGAGTAAAAGTGTGATGGTTGCATAGTGTTGAAACTACACCAATTTACACTTCAGTGGGCATCTTATTAACAGGAAACGAAGACACGAAGAAGGTAGGGTGAATTCTGCTGTGAGAATGTGAAGTGCCCAGAGAAACACAGAGAGCAATTACTGATCCTAAAAGACCATAGATGTAAGCAGTTTGCTTCTGTACAAAGTAGGAGTGGTTAATGAAAGAATCAAGTATTACACAGCACTGCTGCTGTGGGAGGTAAGCTGTGGGACCAAGGAAAAAATGATACAATAAGAAAGGAAGACTGTAGGTGTAAGAACAATGATGCTCCAACTGTTCAAGTAATGGCCACATCTTTACTCCAGGCTGACACCATTAGCTGTTCTTATGGTTGATGAGGCAGAAGAGAACCCAGATCTCTCCCCAAAACCCCTGTGTCATTAAAAAAATCTGAATTTGATGGAAGGAAAATCAAGGAAATACAAATGCCATATTAGAAGATGTATGAATAGCACAATCTAAATATCAAACACTGCACTAATAATATCTTAGAACATGAGCAAATAAATTTTTATCATGTTATTGTTGACTTATAGTTAGAATTTTAGCCGTTTTTTGTTAGCATTAGAGTTAGTTAGGCCTGTTAACTATTGACATTAGCTGAACTTCTGATACAGGGTCTTGAGCATGACCATTTTGTTATTACTTGGCCAGATGGTCAGCCTTGGGAATGTTTCTTCACAAGTATCTGGGCTAATTTGTAGAGGAATTTTTTGAGACGTTCTCATGGGTAATGAGGATTCTATCTTTGAGCTGTATGAGAAAGAACCCCTAATCAAGGAAAGCAAGTATTGTCGTTCTTTCAAGTGAAGCATTCTGAAGCGTACAAGCATGTGAACCTTGAAGATGCTATTAATCTACCATGTTTTGAAAGGTCTGGCCAATTTAGCAGAAAAGTGAAAATTCTGAGTGTCCTAAGCTGAACTACCTTCATTATAATACTAAAAATCACACCCATAGGTCAAGAAGAACCTTGCCCAGGTGGAGACCCTTCCCTTGTGCAGGTGCAGTGATGGAAGAGAGTGACACAGCAAATATTATAATTATATGTAAATTTGTAAATTACTAACCAATCATTGTAACTGGGAGTGTACTACCTTGTAACTTTTGTGTATAAATATAACGGGGAAACCGGCATCGATTTGTGGAAATATCCCATTGTGCACCAGAATAAAGCAACGTCTCCTCTCTAAACATAGTCTCTTCGGGACAATGGGAACTTAGACCTCTTTTTCCAGTAACAGTATGTTTCATGTAATTTTATTTTTATCATGTACACACATTGTAAAGCTGAGCTTTTGTTTTTATTATTCAGTCCTTTGATGGAGACCAAACCACGAAGTCCTTTTTCTAAGTACCACATTAAATTATGAATGAATCAATATGTTATGAATGACATTTTGCATTCAGAGAAATTAGCACCCTACTAAGTGTTCCCAACAGTTTTGTATTTTCTATGATCATAATATTATTATAATTTATATTTTTTACGGGTAATTATAGTTTATGGGTTATCCTGGATAAACTGTCTCTGTCTTTCTTAGAATAGCTTAATTTCATTTATTCGGTGCAATTATGGTAAATATTTCAAAAATAGGTGATTAAAATATAGAAAAGATTCAATGATCTCTGGCTTTCATTTGATTTTTGTCCCTGGGCCAAAGAAGTCTATTTAACAAAAAATAAAAAAAAAAGGAAAAAATGATAGTTTTCCTGTTACTATTAGGAAAGGCTAGATGCTGTAAATAGGATGCTGCAATGATTTAGTTCAATGAATAAATATGAATGAATAGGAATATAAATAAAGAGGGAAATGCACAGTTTAGAAAGCTTTCTAAGACGAAGCCAAAATAATTTTGGGACCAATAGTACCTAAAAATAAAGAGTTTCTCAGAATCTCTTTTTCTTCTTGGAGTATGCCTGCTAGAGGAGATATTCTTGAGTTAAAATATGAATACATATAATTGGTGGTAAGGATGCATATGGACATATCTGTGGTGGTGGGTTTTTTAGCAATTGCAGAATTATTTTTCCATAGAATAACAGTTCTTTGACAAAAACAGAAATTCCAAGCTTCAGAAAATTCTGGGGAAAAAATTGTATTGTGTCAATAATGAATGCAGGTTAAGCACTTATGAATACTCAAACTCACAAATATAAATTTCTATATTTGTCTGGAAAAAAATGTGGACAAAAGTATGGTCTGCAACAAGAGATTTCAAGGAGCCCAGAGGTGAAGAAAGAAATGGCTATTCTTATACATTCAGTTAAGCTATCCAAACTAGTTGAAATAGTTGAAATATTTTAGTGAGGTTTTGCACTGAAAAGTGACAGATGTGTCTATTTATTAAATTGGTTTTTTTGTTTTCTTGAGTGGTCAGTCCAACACTGTGCACAGGTAATTATTTCTCTAATGCACTCACATGTACTAGAAATAAATGAAGAATAAATGAAATCAAAAGTGTTATTAGAAACTAGAGGAAAATCATTATAATATGAATTAATGTATCATTGTAGCTGCAATAAGGAATTGTGGCACAATCGTTGTATTAAATCTACTGCCATTTATGAACTCCTCAGAATAATGACTCAGGAGTCAATATAGTGTGTGAATAGATGCAGACTAAATCAGAAAAAAAAACCCAACAACACAAAAAAACTCTGAATAAAATAGAAACTTCTGCTTCTTACATATTGCATCTGATTTAGTTGCTGATTACAATGAATGCAAAATTATCTCTCAATAATTCGTACATTAAAAGTCCCTCAGAAGATTAAACGTCTTAGAACTTTACAATGCCTTAAAGTAAATTATACCAAAAACTGTGGTATTTGTACTAAATAATTATATATTCGAATAGTGACAATCATTCCCATTATACAGTTCAATAAATTCCCTTTCATTATTGTGTATAAAGCAGGTTTTAAGGTTTAACAATCAGAATTTTGAGGGGGTTTATGTGCAGTTTTACTTAGTACTGCAACACCTGAACCAAGGTCTAACATTTCATTTTTGATCATGAATAGAAACCTAATATTTTATGTTGACACATCAGTTAAAAAAAAAAGAAAAAAAAATACAATTGCCTTTAATCAAGAATTGCAGTGCTTTACATCTTAGGAAATCTGGACCCAGAACTCTTGATTTGATAAAAGAGTAGAAATATTCCTATTTTAAGAACATTTTGTCAGAATTCATCCAGTCATTGATACAACGAATTGAGAGCAATTACAGTCCAAAGGATGCGGAAGATTATGGATTCAGTTCACAACAGTGATCTTGAGAAAGGTACTTGACTACTAAGCTGCTAACATTCGCTGTTGGTGTTTCTGTTTTACTTTACAGCGTGCTGACAATATTCTTAGTTGAACTATACGGTCTTTGAATGTGGTAAGCTAATTAGAAATAGCATTTATTGCAGTTTATTGCAACTTACATATGAAAAAGCTTTCAGAATTCACATGTAGATGTTTTCACTTGCTATGGACAAAACCAAAATATTCTCTCCTGTGCACCAGAGGCCCAAGGAAAAGTGCTACTGAGGATGCTTAAAAAATTTATGCAGTTCTTGGTTTGGTGCTTTCTTGTTTCTTGTCAAGATTGTGCCTCCAGCAAAGCAAAGGCATGGCTGCTGATGGGGAAGAAAGAAAGAAAAAAAAAACAACAACAAAAAAGAAAAGACACACAAAATACAGATATATTAATTTTTTAGTAGTGGGGTATTGCTGTGGAATTTATGTTTACTTTTGAAAAATATCATATCAAGGTGTCAAAGTCAAGGGTGCAGAGTTTGTATTTACTCAGATAAATATTAGATAACTGGTTATTAGACAATTGCTGTTACAGGATAAAACAAATCTGCCAGACCCAGCCCAGATGTGTCTGGAAGCGTGTCATAAAACAAAGTCTGTTTCACGCAACAGCAACAAAGTTACTGGGCTATAAGGTTACACTCTCATTTAGATCTGCTATGTGAATCCCTACTCTGAAGTTTTGCTTTCAGTTTTCTTTATTTTCCCACTGATCATCAGCCGCCAGATTGTCTGTCTTACCTCTCCTTATTTCAGTCTTTTCCCCGAGCCTCTCTTCCTCCCAGCTCTGCCACACCTGTGCAAGCATCTTCTCAGTCTTTAAAACCTGCAGTCGGGATGGGAGGCAGAGCTGGTTGTAGGGATGATGCCACTTCTTACATTTGCCTCTGCCCACCCTCTGGGCAGGATGATAATTTTCTGCACAAAATCTGACAGAAGAGTATTTCTGTTATTGAATGGTAAAAAGCACTTCACTTCCACTGGAAACACAGAGATCCCTAGGGTTCATCTATCTAGTAGCTAGCCTTAATTTCTCCAGCTTTAAGTTCTCTGATGGACCCTTCCAAGCCTCTGAAGAGGAGAGGCAGACTATTATTTCCTTACTTCCTTACTTCCCCTGGTGGTTTTCCAAAGTTTTAATTAACATGTTGAGTAAGAGTTGTTGGATAACAGGATTAACTCATTTCATTGCTATTCATGATTTCTCTTTCATTGCCATGCATTATTTATATTTCCCTAAATTATGGAGAAAATGTAACTATGTTATAAACTGAGAATTCAGTTTTAATTTTGATAATATTTATTTTTCTAAACACACATCTTTGCCATCACTATTATTGACAGAATTTAAAAATAGAAATATATAATTTTCATTTGAAATGTAATCATTTTAAAAGTTAGCTCACAATAGATTCATGTATAAAAAAATAGTGAGAAGCACAATAATTCATCATCTTATTTCATATTTAATATCTTAACTGAAAGCAGGATGAAAACAGCAATAAAAAATGCCAGCTGTTTACAATTGAGCATTTCATATGGCTTGAATTTCTGTCGGTTTATTTATTCAGGAATTCATTTTTTTCTCAAAGTGTTGTAGTAGAAGGAGCTGTAGACAAATATAAGGATCATGATCTGAGCCTGAAATGCATGTTTCACTTTTTGGAGCTAAACAAGGAACAGAGTATGTCTCGTGATCACTACCACCCTGATTAAATTTTAATCCTCCAGTAAAGACCGTACTTTAGGGTTTGGAAACTTTTCAAACTGTAGAGGTAAATTTTAGGATTTTATATCTTCTAGACATTTTCCAAGCGGGTCACATTTTAGTGACTGCTGGATATCAAACATTTCAGATCAGATAGCGTTCTAAAACTTTGATTATTTTTAGTTAAAGAAAAAATTTAAATCACTTGAATCCACAAAAAATAAAAATCACTAGAAGTCTCGAGAGTGCTTTTTTCTTTTGATATTTCTAATTTTATTTTATTTTTTTAAATTCAGTGGAAATATATAAGTATGTATAGAGCTTAAAATATAAACTATTCCTAACAATTTTTAAGGGAGTTCAGCGTAGAAGTCTTTTAGAACAGAGTAACTGCATACCTCTCAGGACTGAAAAATATATATGAACCTATCTTTGAAACTAAGAGAATAAGCAAGATGATCTATGATGAACTTTGTGGGGCAGATACAAAAAAAAATAGATAAACACAAAGCCGGAGAAGTTAAGAAGTATATGAAGGAATATAATAACAAGAATTGAGATTGTGTATTTTAAGATTTATTTTTCAATTTAGAAAAATAAATTTCATTTTTGGAACACAAAAAAAATTATTATGAGGTTTTGTTTCACACCTGTAATCTATTCAAACTCTTGACATCAGAATGAAATAAAATAAAATTTCAAAAATGAATTTAAAAAATATATTTCTGGAGAATGTACGCTATGTATACACAAGAATAGTATAATGGCTACCCAACATTGCAAAAAATGTTTGACATTAGGAGTATCTTTCATGGTCTCAACTGGGTTTAAAGCAGAAAGGTTTTCTAATAGCACTGTCATCTTCTTGACTGAAATTATACATGATTTTTGTACTGGATTAATGAGAAATATAGGAGCTTATTTGATTCATCGGTCAGGTTCCAGGCAGCTAATTAAATGTTAGTTTTGTAATAAAAGGTCACTCGGCAGAGCGTTTTGCAGACCCCATAGTGTAAATCATTTCTACAGGCTGGAAACATAACTGGTCAACTAACTTAGACCCAGATTCTTATCTCCAGCCAGCGTCCTAATGTCTTTGCATGCTGTCATGCAAATCCCAGCCGGCAGTGAGGCCTGTGCAGTTGCTCAGTTCTCCCTCTGCCTCCCCAGAAGGGTAGGGAGAAGAGGGAGAATAGGAGGGGAAAGAAAAAAAAACCAAACAACACATGGGTTAAGATAAAGACAGTTTAATAAAGCAATAATGGAAAAGGCAATTTATCTGGATTTATCTGCAAGAAAACACACTGCATTTCTCTTTTATACACGACCTTCTCACAGTATCTGCACTTTTATTGTTCATCCTCCAATAATACTTCTGAAATGTATGTGTGCCACTAACAGATTACTTCCCACTAGAAAGCAAAATGGCTATTTTTAAGTGCATGCTTTATATTCAAACATGTAATTCCTGTCCTAGAGTGGAGTTTGATATCTGGAAGTTACACTGAAGTCTATGAGCATTGGAGTCACTCTGTATTTCATGAAAAGTACTTCATATTTTACAGAATTTAACATTTGTGTCTTCTTTGCTCAGTCAGCCAACAACGTGCGCCTTCTTTCAGTGATATTTTTCAAGCAGGTGTGAAATTCAGTCACATTTGCCAGTGTTTGGCAGCAGTTTGGATGACACTTCTTTGTTAGGGCATTGTTTCCGTAGCAAGCACTGAATCCGCACATCAGTTGTCTTACAGCTCTATGTCTGCTTCTCGTACTATCAAGTGAGGCCACAGATCCTCATATCCTGGTATGTTCTTTATAGCAAGAGAATAAATTAGCTTTTCCCAAATCCTTTGATAATTCTGAACACAGAATAGTATTAACTCTAGAAGATTTGTAGGGGTAACTAGGCAGTCTTCAAGTATCTGATTTTTTCTTCTGCAGTTGGCTTCCTCTGGAAGGGTATTTTTTATCTTTCCTTGGCTAACCGCTGTAGAATCTTGTCACATCTCAGCAGTTTTCCAGTGCCTTTTCATCTTAAGATTTTTTTTTTTTAAGTTGCTTTTGTGATAGACTTGCTTACTAAGTTCCTACTCCCCAATTTAAGTTCTTAAGATGACATTTTTTAATAAACAGCTAATCATTTAATCGTTAATCATATAAACACAAAAAAGTCCGAATATCCTCCCTTGCTCCCTGAGTAGACAACTTCATTTGAAAGGGATGTTTATATGTAGGATTGATACTGACCTGTAAAATTCAGATTAAGCAACAATTTCTTTTGGTTTTACTTCCAGTTCTATTCTCGCTTCCCTTAAATCTAATGCAGCTGCACTTGTCACATAGTATAATTTATAATTGCCTGCAGTTTTATTTGTTTTGTAGTGGCCTTGTTATGACTTACTTAGGAGTTTTCACTATATTGGCAAAATAATTAAAAATAAATATATGGAATATTAAGATGTTGGAAAAGATTTCTACTCAAAATTTCAATTCGGAAATGCAGAAGATTTTTGACATAATTTGCTAAGAAAATATTTGAAAAGCTACTCTCAACTCTTGTCCATCGATCTTGTCACCAAAATGCACTAACAAAAATAGTTTTATTATCCTTAATACATATAATACAAATTTAAACTAAGCAAATGCTAGTACAGCCATGGAAACAATCTATTTAAAGAAGACAATACGTGAACCAAATATTTCCTCAGGTCTTTTTTTTTTTTCTCTGCAAAAGTGCCTTTACAAAAATTAAAATATGGTTTGTTAAAAATTCTAGTTGTATTGCTAAATTTCCATCAAATTAAACAGCAGTACAGCTTCTCTTTCTGTAATATAGTCTGCTATAAATGTTTAAACATTAGCATTGTCCAGAATAAGTCTGAATATAAATAATCCATACATTTTATTTAAAATGTAATCCTGCTTAAATCACCAGCCTAGATCACCTGCCTAGATCCTGCCTAGATCACATATGCGAGAGACTTCTAGCAGAAGCTTTAAGTAAATAAGAATTTTTCATTTTCTGCACAATCTTTTTCTGGTTAGAATTTTACTGGAACTAATGCTTGGTCAGGAAGTGACTGAATAAGTATCTTAAGGTCTAATAAAGTTGTTATAAAGGTATATAAGCAAATAATCTGGTGTTTACATTTCTTCCTAATTCCTTAACTGTCAGTTAAACAACTATATCATGTAAACAAGGTTTAATAATTCTGTATGCAGATACTTTTCAGAGGGAAAATCTCTGAAAGATGGATGACAAACTCTTCATGGATAAGCCTCTAAAATTACAGAGGAGAAGCCCCAAATTTTGAAATGTATCCAAACTAGTCAAGATATCTTTTTTTTTTCTGACAAATAATGTAGTCGTCTTTCAAAAGCTGGGCTTTCTGATCCATGAACTTTTAGAGGATAAGGTTGTCTTCTGGAGAAGTATCGCTACTTGCTTACTTGTTTCTTAATTTCCCCCGGGAATCAGCTCTCTGTCATCAAAGGATTCTAGTTTCTCTAGACCTTTGCTTTGACTAGTAAGGGCATTCATGGATTCACAGGACATAATTTCAGACAGCGTAAACACTAGAATTTCAATTCATTCTAACCATTGGAACAACATCATGGCAGACTGTGTGACACCCATGTGACTGAAAAGTTAGATCACATGTTAAATGGCTTTATGTTAGGGCCAACTGATTACTTAATGTCTTTTGGTTGGAGTTAAGATAAAGGTTTGTAGCAGCAGAGCGCATATGTTATTTTATTCAAGCTTGTTCACTCCTCCTAGACTGAAATAATTTCATATTTATCAAAAAACAGTGTTTAGTTCAACTAATCACAACTGGCCGTTTTTGATAAAGAATTATACCTTAATGCATCAGCAGCTAGTTGACTGCATCATGGTTATTTGTGGAACAAGACGTTCTAAAGCAAAGCTACCAGCTGGACATAATTTTAATTAGTTCATAGGTGTTCTAGGGTATTCTTCTTTTTTTTTTTTTTTTCCTTTGGGAAATCTGAGCCAAAATTTCTTATCATAGCAAACGCTTTGACAGTCATTATAGAATATTAAGCTAGGCTGAGGGTTAGGGAAAAAATTCAGTTGATGACTAGGTGATAGACTATCAAGAAACAATTTGAGTTTAGATCTGAAGGTTTATTATCAAGCACCTCTTTTTAGCTTCATTTTTTATTACAATGAAGCAGCAGTTGCTTTCTTCTGTTCTTCTCATGCTGTTGCGTGCTTTCTCTGATTCTGTTGCATTTGAAGCAAGGAGATCAGAAAGCACTTTTTGGACAGATGGTGGTGTTGACTCTGAGTTGTAATTCATATGCAAGCTCTGTCCAGAATTACTTTTGTGCCATATGCACTGGCTTTTACATTCCCTTTGGAAATGGTCTTAAGTGCAGGAACAAACAAGATCTCAAAATATGTCATTTTTCCTCCTCTTGTGGTTATGTTAAATGCACCTCTGCAAGGTGTTAATGGACAAGGCATCTCTCAAACCTCATATCGCATCTCCATAAGCGTGAGGCCAGCCTCAGCTGCTGAGGACAGGTCTCCTAGGAAACCTAGTTATGTGAAAGACGGAAATTAGCTTATATTAAGAGATGAAATTGAAACTGATATGTACATTTTAGTTGGTATTTGGAGCCAGAAACGCTACATGAATTGTCCTCCAAAAATCTGCCCCTCTAAAACGTCGAATTTAACAGAAAGCAGCAATATCTTCCTCCTTATAAACTTTAATATTAGACTACTACTTTCTCCTTTTAGTACCATGGAATGTGATGGTTGTGTTTATAATAATTCATTATACACAATAATACAGAAGGCAAACAGGCAAAATGCTATATTCAAACAGTGCATTTATAGTGCAGTTTATATTCAAAAGGTAGGGCTTTATTTTAACAGCAAAAGCAACCAAAGGTAGGGCAGACAGGTGAAATTAATTGTAAATGTATGAACAGGCTACAGTATACAAGGCACTCACTAACTGATGTGATCAGGAAGAAAATTTGTTTGCTCAGATTATACCATATTTTACCTCTACAGGTGATTTTTCAGTTTCAATAAAGCTTAACTGGAGAGGTAAAGCAGGCAGACAAGACCATCAGGTAAGACAAGACCTAACCTTAGTCGTATTTTTAAAATAGCACCAATTATTTTAGAATCAAGATGTCATTTGCCAGCCTTCTTAGAGTTTATGGGTCAAATCCTTGACTCTGTCAAAAAAGGATTAGGGAGTCCGTCGCCAAAAATTTTACAGGTCATTTGAGGATTTCCCTGTTACAGGTAAGTTTCACATGGTATAAATAAGCTGTTCTGCTATTTAGTCACATTTTTCACAAAAGCCTTTGGTAGCAGAGTTATAGCTTCAGCATCTCAGGGAGCATTAGTTAGGAATAATATGGTGGAATTATATTGTTACAAGAAATACCTGTTTCATTTTCCAGTCAGAAAACTGTAATGATATATTTTTCATGTTAGGAGAGTTGAAATGATGGCCCCTTGAATGCTTTGGAAGTCCTCAGTTTTATTCTCTTTTACAGAAAAAAGATAATACATTGTAGGACAGACAAGTTGATCTATATCTGGGTTGTTCCACATTATGCAACCTATTATCTGATAGACCTAGATATAGAGAAGCATAAGTCTTTTCTCTGGGCTTCCTGTAATATGCCAACACACCTTAAGTGGCAGAAGATACCAAAGAGGTTGTGTCGGGATATTATTTCCTTGATAGCTCTTATTTAACAAGGGGAAAAAAGAAGGAGGGGGGGGAAGAAAAACAAAACAAAACAAAAATATTCAAGTCTGATTTTCAGAAAGAAGAAAATGCTTTAAAATATATATTTTAATCTGGAATGTAGAGGGACATTAGGTACTTTAGACAATGATGTAAAGCTTGTATAAATGTTATAAGGATGGCCAGATGAAAATAAAGGAATATTTTTCCTTCTTAATAGAAACAACATGACAGAATACCATGACAGAAACAACACTGTCATGGTTTCGGCTGCAATGACTTTCTTGATAGCAGCCGGTGTAGTACTATGTTTTGGATTTGGGATGAGAATAGTATTGGTAGCACACTAATGGTTTTGGTTGTTGCTAAGCTTTCAAGGCTTTTTCTGCTCCTGCCACCACCCTGCCAGTGAGTAGGATGGAAGTGCACACAAAGTTGGGAAGAGACAGCCAGGATAGCTGACCCCAACTGACCAAGGGAATATTCCATGCCATATGACATCATGCTCAGTATACAAAGCTGGAGCGAAGAAGAAGGAAGGGGGGAAAGTTTGCAGTGATGGCATTTGTTTTCCCAAGTAATCGTTACGTGCCTGCTTTCCTGGAGATGGCTGAACAGTTTCCTGCTGATGGGGAGCAGTGAATGAATTCCTTGTTTTGCTTGGCTTGCATGCGTGGCTTTTGGTTTTCCTGTTAAACTTTCTTTATTTCAACCCACATTTTTTTTTCTCACTCTTACTCTTCTGATTCTCTCTCCCACTGCAAAATATAAACCAATTTCCTTATAAAGTGATAAAATAACAGGCTTATAAGACATCATTGTGGATTTATACAATAGGACTTGTTTCTCTTTTTCAGATGAAATGTTCCTTTCAGTTCTTGTTGAAGGGATATTTTGTTATATGCATAGCAGGTAAGAAAAAATAAAATTCATGTGAATAAATATACTCTGTGTAGCAAAAATATTCTGTGGTAACTGCCAGATGTACCCTATGTTATATTTTCTATTCCTTGAGTGAAGTGAGAAAACTAAAACTTCTATGTGTTATACACTTTTCTTGGGGCAGGATGGGAGCTTTCAAAAAACCAATGGGCAACCTCTGAAAAGCAATATCGGTAAAGTTTCATCAGACTCTTAATCCTATTATGGCAATGTTATTTACTGCCTATTATCAGGATTGTTAGGGTGTTTTTTTTTGTTTTTGTTTGTTTGTTTGTTTTTTACTTTGTGGTGATGTTTGGGGGGCTTGTGTGTTTGTGCATTATTTATTTTTCGTATTTGTTTGTGGGGTTTTTTGCACCAAGCTCAGAGCTAAGGACCTTATCTCACCCTGGCCAGCCTTATTGAATCTGATTTTGTCTCTCATTGAGTTGATGTGCTTGAACTATTGCCAAGCCACCTTGATCTTTAATTATTCTGTTAGCAATGATAGCATTATCCTGAATTTGTGTCTTGGGAGGAGGGTGCGTGTGTGTTAATGTTATCTTTAAATTACTTAAATTAACAGAAGAGAGAAAGTATTCTTAATAATATAAGCTGCCAAAATCCGTAAAGAAGGCAACAGTGAAGGGATAAAACAAAAAGACGTTACTTCTAGCCAGTCATATTTTGTTATGTAGTTTATCATAAATACCATGGGTTTTGTTAACATTTGTTTATATGTATTTTGACTGCACATTTTTCCACCCCCTTCTTCCTTCTTGGAGAGGAGAAGGAATTTCATAAACTCTGATATCTGAAGCAGAAAAGATTAAAATAAATCAATACTCCATTCTCTTAAGCAAGACTGTCCCAAATTTTTCAGTAGAACTTATATTGTCTGGTCCAATGGATCCAGTTGTAATCATAGAATCATAGAATCAGTGAGGTTGGAAGGGACCTTTAAGATCATCAAGTCCAACCATTAACCTACCCTGATAAAAACACCACCACTCCTAAACCATGTCCCTAAGCACCTCGTCTACCCTTTTCTTAAACACCTCCAGGGATGGTGAATCCACCACCTCTCTGGGCAGCTTATTCCAATGTTTAATAACCCTTTCAGTGAAAAAATGCTTCCTAATATCCAATCTAAACCTGCCCTGACATAACTTGAACCCGTTTCCTCTTGTCCTATCACTTGTCACCAGGGAGAAGAGGTCAGCTCCCATCTCTCTAAAACCTCCTTTCAGGTAGGTGTAGAGGGTGATAAGGTCTCCCCTCAGCCTCCTCTTCTCCAGGCTAAACAACCCCAGATCCCTCAGTCGTTCCTCATAAGGTTTGTCCTCCAATAATACCACAGTGTGCTAGAGATCTAAAAGATCAAGGAAAAATAACCTCTTTTATTAATTAAAAGTCATCTCAGCAGCTCATTTCTATTCTCTCAAGTTAAAACAACAACAAAATGTATTCTGCAATTCTAGCTATCTTCTAAGTGTGCATGTAAATGTCCATGTCATGTAACAAAATTTCACAAAAAAGAATATATAAAATACAACTCTTTGATCTTTCTTTATCATAAAATTGCTGTTCATATCAACACTGAATTATCATCCTCTGGTCTACTGTCTCTAAAGATGTTTAACAGGTTTTACCAGGAAAGACTTCTGCCGAAAGAAATTTCAGGTAGAAAATAAAGGTGGTTATTTATGACAATATTTTTATATAAATTTTTATAAAATGCTCAAGGGAAATTTTGATTTGACCTGATATTTTACAATTAATTTTATCGTGGGCTGGATTAGGAACATGTTGTCAGCAGGTTGAGGGAAGTGATCCTTCCCCTCTACTCATTACTGGTGAAGCCACACTTGGAGTACCGTGTCCAGTTCTGGCGTCCTCAGTAAAAGATAGACATGTACATATGTCATGAACTATGAATTTTGTATTAAATATTTTCACTTTTTGTGAATATAGAACACACATCATGTGTTCTGAATATTTTCAGCCGGACTAAACCTGTTCTGCTGAAATACAATTGTCAGAATTTTAATTTTCATATATAAAGATTGGAGGTCAGTCCTCTGTCTGAACAAGACCAGAGCACTTTGAACACATGTATTTTATTTACTCTGCTTTTTAAAATATAATTTCAATAAGACACAAGTTTTCCAACTAATTTTAAATAACCCATTTTACTTTCAGACAGCAAGGAGTTGACATAATTTGTAATAGTGAAATTTAGAGTACTGACTTCAGTAGTGAATCAGATTTATTCTTGTGTGCTTCAGATTAGAAATAAGGTTTACTTATTCTGAAAGTTAAGAAAGTGGAATTTGTTTTATTTTGGTGAAGAAGAAGCTATTCGGAGAGAGCAGTATTTCTTTTTTCTCAGTGTATGATTCTTGTATAATAGTGAAATTTCTGGAAAATTTCTGCTGCAGTTATCTCTCTGTGAGCCCATGTTTCATCGACTCTGCCTGAAATGTCTTGTCATCAGTTTTATCATAGATGGATGCTTTTCCGAGGAAAGCTAAAAAACAAGCTCTAAATTACTGTCAAAAATCCAGGTGAGGATATACAAGTCAACCTGCACTCTCAGCTCTTTGTCTCCTCAAGTATAAAACTATTGTAATCCTTTTTTAAAACCTTTAAAATGCCATATAATTGAAGGAAGACAGCTTTGACCCCCATCTCTGTACGGCACAATGAATGTGGTTATTCCATAGCTGGAGAGTTAATGAAGACAGAGAAAGCCTAGCTGGACTCTCCCCCGACTGCCTGCATCTGTGGTAAAATTGTTTCTAAAATAAACAGAATGGACATTTTTCAACAGGATACATTTTAATAAATATAAACATGCTCAACTATTAGTAAAAGTACTATCTAAAATGATGGTGTCTTTAATTTCCTAGTATTTTTTAAAATTAATTTCTACCTTTATTTTGTTCAGGTAGTGAGAAATACCTCTTCCAACTGCCAGCTCTGAGATGTGCTTCTGAATTTTAAAACTGTTCTTTCCAGCCTATGCTCTGTTGCTGCTCCATTTAAATTAAGTGCTTTGCTGTGCATGTGCTCCTGGCAGTGATATAAGGTAAGCAAACACTGAGCTGTGTGGCACTGAGCACGTTCAGAATACATCTATAGGTGAGTCTGCAGGACGCGCACTGTCGCTTTTGGCTTTTACAGTGTCAACTAGCTGAAACTAAAACTCAGTGAAAATTTATAAATGAAATTTCAGGGTGCTGTTTTCGTAATGTACTTTGTAGACGGGTGTGTTAGGACATGCGGCAGGAGGTGTATTGTCTTCCTGCACTTACTCCTTAAATTAATGTTCCTGTTTTGATTTTATAAATATTTTCTGTTGACTCTCACAACACGTTGGTCTTCTCAAAGCCAAAAGGAAATCTGTCTTAGAAAAGAAAGGAAGTAAGTTTTGAGACTCAACAATGACATAGGGCATAACGAATTTTGGAACTAGTAGTAAACAGTAATAAGAAACTAATGAAGAAACTAAAGCTTAATGTACGTTCATAAATTGTGCTACTGTTAACAGCACTGACCCACACAACAGTGCTGTAAATGATGCCCAGAATTGTGTTTTACAGCATCAGACAAATTACCTTTATTTAAATCAGAATCTTTCAAATTCAAGGAAAAGTAAATAAAATTGTCATTAGCAATGTTTTGCACCAGTGAAGATAAACTGGAAAGATCTGGAAAGATGGTCAATGAGCAACAGTTTATATTTAAGATTATGAAGAGCTTGCTCTTTGCTTTCTCTGTAGTTTTTCTTCAAGATAGTCTACTCATTGACAGAATTAATACTAAGAATTGAAATGGTAACTGTAATAAAGAGATGAGATTTAATATAAAACCTTGTAAGGTATTCTAGGAAAGTTGAAAAAAAATATTTTGGTTAGGAATGTAATTGAATAGTCAATGTCTGTAAAGTTATTTCAGAAGATTCATAAGTATATTGTAGCTGTATAAATACACATGTGTTGATAAGAATATGTGTATCTTAGAGAGAGTATGGTGAAATGTGGTTCCTTACTGAATGCAATATTGGTTTTGTGACATCATTATAATGGCAATAATGATGAGCCATAAGCCTTCACAGGTTTCTATAAAGAAAGAAAGAGTACTTGTAGTAAAGAGCTTGCTGTTTCTTTGAAGGAGAAAGAAGAATCTTAGATACATAATATTTTATTTTTTTTTTTAATCCTGGTAAAAGTACATAGAAATATATCTGTACAAAATATTCCCTACTGGGAAATGAAAATTTTATTTTACATCCCTCCTTTTTTCCACCAACCAGGTTGTATTGCACTTTACACCTAAGTAGTTCTGTCAGCTCCAGAGAAATGTAAAGAATAAAAGTTTTTACTACAAATAAACTTGCCAAAAGATACCCTTTTTCTGTATTCAGACTCATGATACTTTGCAGATAAACATAAATAATCAGCTTTTGCCCCAATGACCAGAAATTTATGCTAGGCATGCCAGAGAACACCAATCTCTACAAAGAGAAATTTATTCTATATTCTTTATGTTATAGAATAAATGTAAACTATTTCATAGAAGACGAAAAATGTACAGGTCATAGTTAAAATGAAGGGCTAATTTATTTTTGTTATGTATTCCAAATGTTTTGGCGTTGGTTTGGTTTTTTTGTGTCAGTCTGTTCTATCACAAACCCATGCATGCAAACAAAATATGCTGTGATAATTCAGTGATTTAGAGGTATAACGCAGTCTTGTTTCAGTGGGTATGGGGTCTGTACAGTTGCTGTTTCATAAATGAATCAGGGAGCTCTTATGTCAACTTGATATCCAAAAAAAATGGTAAAGGGTAAGTTAAGTGAGCTCTTCTGCTCAACATTTACAGATATAAAATTCAGATCTTTTTAACACTGCAGACAACAGTAGTATATAAGTTCAGAAAAGATCTTACTTTGTCTCACAATTCTATTTTGGAAAAAAGACCAAGCATAATACTTGTATTAAGCTAGTAGGGTTTCCCAAGCTGAGTAGTGTGAAGCTTAGTGATAAATCTGAAGACAAATCTGTTGTTTGCCAAGGTCGCAGAATGAATCATAGGATTATTCGTTAATTTTTAATAAGCAGAGCCATTAAGCTTTGGAAAGACACAAATGTTAATATGCGTAAACTCTGGACAACTGTGGAAACTGAATACTTTGCACTCCTTTAAGTCCAGTTCACTCCTGAATAGAGTAGAACGACTGGAGAGCATTGTGAACACATGGCAGCAGTACAGGAAATGGTCAGGAATTGGATCTTTTACAGATACCAAAACCTCACTATTTTATAGTAGGGGGAAAAAAAAGGAATATATCTTCATATCACAATGGATAGTTAAATGTTACTACATTATATCACCATCCTTCCACATAGCAATGTTCACAGAATGATATGCAATACTTTTTTTTTGCTGTTAATCAGACTGATCATATACATATTGATTGGTGCATTGTCCGATAAATTAAAAAAAAAAAAAAGGGTAATTTACTGCATGTTGGCTGACTTGCTTAAGGACAGTACTAAGGAGTAAAGAGAGATTTGCCACAATAAGGAAACATCTGAAACAAATTAACTCTCAGGGGTATCAAAGAATGTCTGAGAAATGCAGGATTATGTCCAGTAATCTCAGGTACTACTGAAGATACTGGTATAAAATGGAAAAAGTAAAGTTAACATAAAAGACTAAAGGAACAACTCCACATATTAAGAAAAAGAGGAACATTTAATTATAGGGCAGCATTTGAAAAGCAAAGCTCATCAAGAATCTTTTGCAGTCAAAATGGAAGCCTCAGTTTGAGACCACAATGTAACCATGAGAAAGGCCAAGGACCTGTTGTGACAATGCAAAAAAACAATGCCTGCCTGGCTTGGTTATGAACGAATCAAAAATAGAAACGATGATGTGACTACAGGAAATGAATTTAACTACAAGTTAGGCTAATAATGAACAAAAATAAGAAAAAAGAATCTAAAATATACAAAGGCAAATATATAGGAGAGCTGGACCACTGTTGTAAAACCGGTGTTAAAAGAGATTTAACAGAAGCAGCGAAGAAGAAGAAGTGAGAATCTTTAGAAGGAGAACACTTGTTACCTGGGGGTTCAAAAGTTTCTGAAATGAATTGGAAAAATAATTCAAAGGGGTTTTGAATGGTTTTAGTGGTATAAAAAGTTCTTAAGAAATGGAAGTAAACAGATCTGCTAATGGTAACCTAAGAGGTCAGTGTTGTGATGTTCGATTTTACAGCTAGCCACTGAGGAGATGAAAAGTTAATAAGTGTCAAGAAATACAAAAAAATAACTGTCACCAGCAGGAAAAAATATGCCCTAACATGAGAGGGGGCAAAATATGGGACCATCTAAGAATATATGAATATTAGAGAATAGGGGAGTAAATTAGCATGGATTTCTCTAAAGTACAAATGTATGAATTGCAAATACAGTAAGATAACAAAATAGCATTACTCTGTACAAGGCAAAATCAGAATTTCCAAGTTTATGCACACAGTATGGCAGTCTTGCTTTTGTTATGCTGAACACAAAGCAGAGGTGAAACAAAGACTTGTTGAACAAGCCTATGGCATCTTCCAGAGTTTAAGTGAAATGGAATGAATCACAAATAAACATTACTTGAAGAGCTCACCTCCTCATATGATCATTGTTTTGAGGTCCTGTTCAAATTTTCTTTGAAATTATCATAATGGGTGACTGACTGTATCACAAAGACTGTTTTTTCAGACCTGAATGAAAGTGGAATACAGGGAAGAGTTTACATATAGTGATGAGATGCCCAATATTAGCTTTTTAGTTTTCCTTATAACATCCAAGTAGTTGTACTGAGATAACTTGCTCGGTGTGGTGCAAGTATTGGTACTTCCAGAGAAATATGTAGGCTCCAATTTCAGAGGACAGAATAAATATATTTTTACATTGAGAAGGTTCTCTTAATGGTGCTGAAAAAATACATCAGTTGTTGAGAGTAATGTAGTGCAAGTGTCATTTCAGTCATAGCAGAAGAAAATTATCCATGCTTCCTATCAGACAAAAGAGGTTCACATTAGTATTACTGCCTTGTTCTAGTAAGCTGCAGGGATTCTATGTCCACAGATAATCTAAGCCTTTTCCCAAACATCTGTGTCAACAACGTATGAAGAAAACAGACTGGTTGCCTGATAAAAATATACAGCACAAGCTTAAAACATTATGCAAAAAGCATTACCACACATAATTTAGAGTAGCCTGAAGTGGTGTGTTGCATTGGATTGACTTTTGTAACAAGTATAGGCAGGTACAAAGTTTGTGCTTCTTCAGCCACTAAATGCATAAGAGAAATATGTTAAACAGGCATCTGGAGAGAGGGGAGCGTGCATTTTGGATGTGAGGGTTTTTTTTGTCTGTTTTGAAATCATACCCTTCACTGAACAGTTGGTAATTGTGAAGTCTGTGTTTACACGAGCATGAAAGATATTTTTTTGCCTCTTTCCAGCCTTCTACAGGAAAGTGACATTTCCTTATGAGAATGCACTTACTGTCAGACTCACCCTGGCTTTCCATTGTATTTTTATTTATTTATTGAAAATTCTTCACATGAACCTGGAAATAGGCTAAGACCATCATGTGACTATAATTAATGTGCAAGAATCACAAGTATGTTCATTTTAGTATTCGTTGTAAACTATGCTGAATTCTTCAGCAGACAAAATGTTAACACTCTTGGCAGTATCTGTTCCACAAAAACTTGGGAAAGCCCACGATGTTTTTAGTTATAAAACCTCATTATTAAGTTAAAGAAGGAGATGCAAGAGATTATTTAAGATGTTGTTAACTATTTTCCTGATTTCACAGAGATATTTTTTTTTCCTTTTGCTTTTCATAGGCGAACCAAGAAGTATCTTGGTGAAAGACTGAATTGAACCTCTAAATGCCTCCAGCTAGAGGAGGTGAATGACCCAACTGGAAACCACTTTGCGGTTTAGTGCAGACACAGATAGGAGAAAAGATTTGTACTAAACAGTCAGACACCTGGACACTAACTATTGCTCTGTTGTGAAAAGCATGGAAACACAAATTTAAATGGGATATTCTAGGATGCAATCCCATCTTCTTGTTTTGTTTGAGGGGCGTGGTGGGGTGCAAAGTGTTTTGTTTGGTTTTGTTTTGATTAATTTTACAAACCAATGTGTAATCTGAAAGTTTCTGAAAAGCCTGCTGGCATCCACATAAGCAGGAAATTTTGAATCTCAACTTCATTCTGACATCTTTTCTTTTTGGAGAAAAAGTGTATGATCCATTATGAAAAGTACAGTAAAGAAAAGACTGTTTTTCTGTAAAAGAAGATTTCCATCTTATACCTGGGAGACTCTGCCACTCACAGACGCAAGCTGTGAAAGGGCACAGACCACCACTGTAATGAAATCTGAGCTTAGCAGGATGAATGTGTAATTCAGAAAGAAAAATGCTTACCTTGTCCTCAAGAACAGTAACTGTTGCATCACAGCAGCATTTAGGGACTGCAAAATTCAGGAGATGTTCTGCCAATCATTAGGGGCTATAAGCATGGTAGCAGGATCGTGCTGCTCTCACCCATTTACCAGATGAAGACAACTGTGAACTCATTGGTGGTACCTTGATACCCTCCTACTGTAACTCAAACAATGGCTTCACTCTCCTTCACTTCCGAGGACTCGGGAACAGACACCTGCTGAGTTACTGAAAGCATTCCCTTTGGAACCATGATTCATGAAGCAACCTGCATCCTGGATCATGTAATCTGATAAGGAAACCGAGTCCTGGCTACTGTTTTTCCATTTAGTTGCTTCCTCATGTGCATAAAGTCATCATAGATTTTTCTTCTCTTTTTCTA
Organism: Vanellus vanellus; assembly: GCF_965231255.1. Lineage (NCBI taxonomy): Eukaryota > Metazoa > Chordata > Aves > Charadriiformes > Charadriidae > Vanellus > Vanellus vanellus. The sequence goes on from NC_138906.1 coordinate 86,877,246, forward strand.
GACTGCCAATGAGATCATACCACACTATTTAAATCCAGAATGTGTCTCTTCACAAAGACAACTACTTTAAAATCTCCTGTCTTCTTGGAGCAAAATTGGTTAGACCAAAAACTCATGAAAAAGCAGCAATCTTTATGCAAATGCGATGACCAAGAATTTTTACTGCTTAAAGGGGTAAAATGAGCAATAAATCTTTTACAGTTTCTCTGGAAATGTTAAAGTTACCACTTCAAGTGTTTTTCATTCAATGAAAAGTTTTGCAGTGTGAGGAATCAGTGTAATTCATGTGTTTAACTTCCTCATTAAATACAAGACTGTGCTTAAGGGTCAGAAAAAGTGCCTTCACACAATGCTAAAGCCATTCCAGGTTCACAGAGTAATGCTAGAATGTTCACACTATAGTTCTAAATTGAACTAAATTAGACTAAATTAGGTTGTCAAAGTAAAATGAGAATCAACCATACTTTTTTTTTTTTTTTTAACTATTTGCTCTATACCAAATAAGAATAGTTTGAGCACTTTTAATAATTAAATTTTTGGAATTACCAGAAAATGTAATTCATTGGAAGACTTTTTAAATTTTCAAGGTTAGGAAAGGATGAGTTTTTAAACATTTGGAACCTAATAATCATTGGAAAATATAGACTGAAGGGGAACTTGAGACCAGACAGTCCAACCTGCTGCTCAGAGCTGGTGAACTCAGATGAGGTTGCTCAAGGCTTTATCCACTTGGCTGTTGAAAATCTCCATTTCTTTCCATAAATTTTAAAAATTGAAAAGAAATCAGGATTTTAAAGACTTTATCACTTCAAGTTACAGTGTCTTCTAGTGTCATAAAATTTAACTGGCAAACTAAACCTTCAGAACTTGCCAATGAAGCTGAACAGTCTCTCTGTGAAATTGAGAGCTCTTTTTCACGGCTGTTCTTTTCTTAGAGTACTCCTAAAAAAAACATGGAGAATTAAGGAGCTGTTCAATGAAAACTGTCACCAAAAAAAAGGGTAATATCATCTATTTGGAAAAAAAAAAAACAAACAAACCCCAAAACAACAACAAAACACATAGCTATATGTTTCCATAGATAAAATGAATTTCCTCGTTAATGTGCTAACAGATTTTTTTTCTACAGCAGTGCTGAATATAATTGAACATCTGCTATGGATAAATACATGCAGTGTTTAAACAAATATACCAGCTGGTATGTTGAAAACAGCCTGTACACTTACCTCTGACCAGCTAACAATTTTTGCATTTAAAAAAATAAATTATTAAAAAAAAAAATGAAGAAAACAACTTAAAACCCAACAGTGAACGAATTCAATAGTGACTTGGTCTAACAATCTGTTTGGGTCATATAACAGACCCCCTTTTTAATAGTTTGTTTGTTGGGGGGGTTTTTTTGTTTTTTTTTGGGGTTTTTTTTGGGGTTTTTTTTTTGTCTAAACTAGAAAAGAAATACATTGAAATGCTCTGGTAGCTAGCTATAAATACTCTTTACCTCACCTTTCTTTTGTCCAGATTATCCTTTCTTTCTTGTAGGACATACCATAAGTGATCTGCAAGGTACATGAATTCTCACAGTGGTGTGTGTCTCTAGATTGATGATCAGAGAAGTTGCTTATTATGTAATGGCTGTTTCCTCAACTGGTTGGTTTAAGGAGCGGCCACCATCTGGGTAAAAGTATGGTTGAGATGTATAATTGCATGATGTGCAAACAAATGCTAATTCTCAACAGAAAACCTAAGATTATGTTGATCATGTGTCTTTACTAAATGGATCCAAAGTCATGTGCTTTCCTGCAATATGTTTTTCAATCATGTCTTTACACAGATATTAAAAGAGGACAAGGATTCTTACAGTTAGTAGCCTGCTTGCCTTTACAGCTCGTCACTGAGAAAAAAAAAGAATTAAATGAACTGCAGTCTTTGTTGATATTAATTTAAATTGTGATGCAGATAAATAAATGTACCCTTTCATTTACCATATTATCATTGATAGTCTCTGAAGTTGTTATCAAATATCAATTATACCATCATAAATATCATTCCTATCTGTGTCAGAACGATCTATCAGTAGAATGAAGGCATGTGAAGGGTTTTTTTCTTCCTTTTTTGCTTAATGTTCATTTCCAGATCTCAACAGTCAGAAAGAAAACACCTTGAGAGAAATGAGAGTTCAAATTGCCTAGTTTTAGATATTGATTTGCAGATGACTCTATAAAGGGTACTACTCCTTTCCATCTCAAAAGAATAACAGAATCTCTTCTGGAAAGTGTCGATCGTATCACCTCTGCTCCTGCTCTGAATTGTCCTTGGGAAAAACCTATAAGTTCTCATTAACTTTTTCTACAGCTTCAGTTTAAGCTTGTCATAACCCAGAGGAAGGCCACAAGTATATGCCCACGCAGAAGAGGCTTGATTCTGATTTCAGATAGAGGATGAACCATTTTGGAATATAAGCTGTACTTTACATTAAAATTTTACAAACCTTATGGTAGATGTCACAACTGCATATATTATAAGTTTGACAATTGATAGGAATATTTGGAAACTTCCACATTTACAATTTTTTTAAAATTTAACAACCGTAGTTTTTTTAAATCTTCATGAAATGTACAGCCTTCTGATTAGAAAAGTATTATTAACAACCCCAGGGAAAAGAAAAATGTATGTTTATACCTTTCACGTGTGTTTGTGACTGAAAGTTTCCTTCTCTGAAAATTCTAGTTAAGAGACTGTTATCAAATTTTTTTGTTCTCAATGAAATGAGAAAGAACAATAACAAACTAACTACAATTGTTTCACAGAAAACACTGACATCTGTCTGTAGTGCCTCTTCATACAAATGTGAGTCCGTGCTGTATAATGTAAGACAAATTATCAAGTAATAGATCTGTGTTAATGAGAAGTTTTTTAGAAAGCAGCAAGGCCAAAGATGGGAATGATTTTTTTTTTCCTGTGACGCTGTAGTTGTCTACATATGGCTATGACCACAAATAAGCAAAGCTTCGCTTTCATGCCTCTTTGTGTCAAATTAACAAATTTATACATTTGGATGATAACTGTACAGATAAGGGCTATCCAATGTAAGACATAAACATCAGGAAGCTGAACTCTGTGGGGCATTGGCTTATCTTCTACAACACCAAGTAGGGTATGCCAAATGCACAAGGAACAGAAGTAATAATTCCACAAATAATATACAACTACTAGAAAGTGAGTAAGGTATTTAGCTCTAATTGTTTTACAATGTGTATCCAGCTACACAGCATGAGTCAGCCTCCTGAGATCAAGGGCAGTCTTTTCACTGATTTTGACAGGAGCTGAATAAAGTCTATATAGGATGGATTTCATACTGGTAGAAGTAAGAAATGTATGAACATAATTGGTGAAAGTACAGAAAAGAGAAGGCAAAGTTGTTGTGCCCCTAGCTGAAACAGTTTTGCACAAGAAAAATAGCAGATTACTGGTGAAATCTTTGCTGTGTTGGTTTGAAGGCAACTTCATATTAGCAGCTGACAGGGCCTTCAAGGCCTGCTGATTGCAATGGATGCCAGAGCAGTGCGAGGAGCACCAGCAGTGGTGGCAGTGAGCAGCAGCAGCAGGACACACAAGGAGGGATACACATGGACAAGTAGAGGCTTGTCTGAACATGGGGCAACTGCCCCCGGACACACTGATTGGAAGAGACAGCAAGGGGCAGAGCTTGCACCTGGCTGTGCAGGAGATTTAAGCAGGTGAAAACAATCGGTGCAGTTGATTGCAATGGACAAGCCTATATATTTCCCAGTAGGCAGGTGGTGATCATGTGGCAGCATGGTGATCATCTGAAAAAAAAAAAAAAAAAAAAAAAAAATGCAGTGTCCCCTGCTTCTGAGCTAACACCTGGTAGTACCAATGGAGCCACACAGGCAGAGCTCCTGTTCAACCCCTCCTTACCTTCTAAGTTACTGTCTAAGATATCCTTTCAGAACAGGTATGACGCCCTGGGTATGGTAGATGAAGCACATAATGAGAAAGAGGAGGAACCTGCGCAAGCAGTCTTGCCAAGATCAGAGACCAACCCCTCACAACCAAACCTGCATTAAGACCATCACTGAGAAGAAAGATGGCGAATTATGGTCATTGGTGATTCCCTCCTGTCTGGAATGGAAGCACCCATTTGCAATTTGGACCCTTTTTTTTAGGGAAGTTTGCTGCCTCACTGGGGCCCAAACTAGGGATGTCACCACAGGACTGAAGACCCTAGTTCAACCTTCAGACTACTATTTCTGCTTTTTCACGTGGGTACAAATAATGTTGCAACAAAGTCTGAGGTGAATCAAAAGAGACTCAGAGCCCTGGAAAGTATGACAAAAAAAATTTGGAGCACAGGTAGTATTTTCCTCGGTCCTCCCAGTAATGGGGGGAGACTTTGGAAGAAACAGTCAAGCCCAGGATAGAAATACCTGGTTCCAGGACCAGTGCCTCTGCCAAAACTTTGTGTTTTTAAACCATGGAACCTCTGAGAGACAAGGTGTGTTGGGGCCTGACAGGATCCACCTGTTCTGATGGGGAAAATGGGTCTTCTGGTGTAAGCTGGCAGGACTGATTGAAACAGCTTTAAACTAGAATTGATGGGAGAAGGGGATACCAACAGGATTGCAGTAGGTAAGCCAAAGGTTTGCATGGCATCACCAGAGGGTAGCAATCCTAGTGGGAGCATTTACACTGCTCCTGGGAGCAAGGAGGGCTCAGGAGCATATCTGAAGTCCTTGTATACCAATGCACGTGATGTGAGAAACAAAGAGGATGAACTGGAAGCATTGGTCAGCTGCCAGAGCTATATCATTGCTATTAGTGAGACCTGGTGGAATGAGTCCCACGATGGACCACTCAGAGCATAAGGAACTGGCTGGATGGTCGCACTCAAAAAGTTGCTGTCTGCGACTTGATGTCCAAGTGGTGTTCTGCAGGGGTCGGTACTGGGACCGGTACTATTTAACATCTTTGTTGGTGATAGGGACAGTAGGATCGAGTGCACTCTCAGCGTTTGCTGATGACACCAAGCTGTGTGATGTGGTTGACATGCTGGTGGGAGGGGATGCCATCCAGAGGGACCTTGACAGGCTAGACATGTGTGCCTGTGTAAACCTCATGAAGTTCAACAAGGCCAAGCGCAAGGTCCTGCACATGGGTCGGGGCAATCCCATGCACAGATACAGGGTGGGCAGAGAATGGATTGAGAGCAGCCCTGAGGAGAAGGACTTGGGGGTGTTGGCTTATGAGATCAACATTAGTCGGCAATGTGCACTTGCAGCCCAGAAAGCCAACTGCACCCTGGACTGCATCAAAAGGATTGTGGCCAGCAGGTTGAGAGAGGTGATTCTGCCCCTCTACTCTGCCCTGATGAGACCCCACCTGGAGTACTGAGTCCAGCTCTGGAGCCCCCAACATAAGAAGGACATGGACCTGTTGGAGCAGGTGCAGAGGAGGTCCATGAAGATGATCAGAGGGCTGGAGAACCTCTCCTATGAGGACAAACTGAGAGACTTGCGGTTGTTCATCCTGGAGAAGAGAAGGCTCCGGGGAGAACTTATAGCAGTCTTTCAGTACTTAAAGGGGGCCTACAGAACAAGTGGTGAGTGACTCTTTATGAGGAAGTGTAGTGATAGGATGAGGGGTAATGGCTTCAAACTGGAACAGGGTAGACTTAGATTGAAAATCAGGAAGAAATTTTTCACTATGAGGGTGGTAAGGCACTAGCACAGGCTGCCCAGAGAAGTTGTAGATGCCCCCTCCCTAGAAGTGTTCAAGGGCAGGTTGGATGGGGCTCTGAGCAACCTGGTCTAGTGGGAGGTGTCCCTGCCCATGGCAGGGGGTTGAAACCAGATGATCTTTCAGGTTCCTTCCAACCCAAACCATTCTATAATTAGAGTTCCTGGACGGAGGGCTACAGGCTGTTCAGGAGGGATAGTAAAGGCAGGAGAGGTGGAGGTGTCGCGCTATACATAAGGGAGAGGTTTGATTGTACAGCCCTTGTAGTTAGTGACTATGTGTTTGAGAGTCCAGCCAGGGTGTAAGCATTGATGAGTTATTCTATGGGCGATTAGGTGAAAATTCTGGATCAGTTGCCCTTGTCCTTATGGGAGATTTCAACTTCCCAAACATCAGCTGGGAATATCATACTGCTGTGATGAGCAGGTCTTGGAAATTCTTGAGGTTTGTAGGAGATAACTTTTTGTCACAGGTTCTCAGTGAGCCAACTAGGAAAGATGCCCTCCTAGACTTGCTATTTGTGAATAGAGAAGGACTCGTGAGGGGTGTGATAGTAGGTGGCTGTCTCGGCCACAGTGACTGTGAAATGGTTGATTTTAAAATTTTCAGTGTAATAAGAAAAAAGGACAGAAGAGTTGCTATCCTGGACTTCAGGAGAGTGAACTTTAGGGAGCTATTTAGCAGAGTACCCTGGGAATCTGCTTTTCAGGGCTTAGGAGTCCACAAGTGCTGGTCATTCTTTAAGAACCACCTTTCAGAAGCACAGGAGTAGGCCGTTCCACTGTGTCATAAGTCAAGCAAGCAAGGCAGAAGAGCAGCTTGGCTGAACAGGGAATTCATCATGGAGCTCAAGAGGAAAAAGAAACTGTATGATCTCTGGAAGCGAGGTCAGGCTTTGCAGGAAGAGTACATAGTTCTGATTTGTTTATGCAGGGAGAAGACACAAAAGGCCAAAGCTCAGAGTTGAAACTGGCCAATGTTGTTTCAGATAACAAGGGCTTTTTTAAGCATGTTAAGAGGAGGTATAAGAAAACATTGGACGGATACTTGTTGAAGATGGTCATCTGACTAGTAGGTATCAAGGAAAAGCGAAGGCATTCAGTGCCTTTTTTGCCTCAGCCTTTAATATTACTTACAGACCTTGGCCTGCTTGGTCGCCTGAGTCGGAGGACCACGAGTGTGGGAACTGTGAGTTTCAGTTTGTGGAAACTGGAATTCTAAGGGACCAGCTGTATCAGCCGAATGATCATAAGTCCATGGGGCCCAATGGGGTTCATCCCAGAGTTCTGGAGGAACTAGTGGATATTATGGTGGCAGGACTCCTCTCTATCATCTGCCAAAGATCTTGGGAGTCTGAGGAGGTCCCTGCTGACTGGAAGATAGCCAATGTTATTCCAGTCTCCAAAAGGGTGTGATGGAAGACCAAAGGAACTACAAACCCAGTAATCTAATCTCAGTTCCTAGAAAAATTATGGAGGAGATTATACAAGGTACTACTGACAGGCATTTAAAGAGTAATGCAATCATCAGGAACAGTCAGCATGGGTTCGCAAAAGGAAAGTCCTGTTTAACTAATTTGATATCCTTCTATGATAAGGTCACCCATCTAGTGGATGAAGGGAAGGAGGTGGATGTAGTTTTTTCTGGATTTTAGTAAGGCTTTTGATACTATCTCTCACAGAATCCTTCTGGACAAGTTGTCCAACTGTGGGATGAGCGGGTTTATAGTGCACTGGGTGAAGAACTGGTTGAAGGGCAGAGTTCAAACGCTTGTAGTTAATGGGGCTACATCTGACTGACAGTCACCAGCGGTGTTCCTCAGGGTTCAGTTCTAGGGCCAGTTCTGTTCAATATATTTATCAGTAATCTGGACGCAGGAATTGAATGCACCATTAGCAAGTTTGCTGATGATACTAAACTGGGAGGTGGTGTTGACTCTTTTGAGGGACAGGAGGCCTTGCAGAGAGATCTAGATAGGTTGGAGCATTGGGCCGTGATTAATGGCATGAAATTTAACAAGTTGAAACTCTGGATTCTGCACCTAAAACAGAGTGATGCCAGGCACAACTATAAATTGGTAGAGGAGTGGCTGGAAAGCAGCCCTGTAGAAAGGGATCTGGGGCTGCTAGTTGACAGCAGGAGCAATATGAGTCAGCAGTGTGCCCTGGCAGCCAAGAGGGCAAACCACACCCTGGGGTTCATGAAACACATTATGACCAGACAGTCAAAAGAGGTCATTATCCCATTGTATGCAGCATTGGTGCAGCCTCGCCTTGAGTACTGTGTGCAGTTCTGGGCCCTACAATTTAAGAAGGATTTGAAGGTCCTTGAACACGTACTGAGAAGGGCAACAAAACTGGTAAAAGGGCTGGAAGGAATGTCCTATGAAGAGCAGCTGAGGACTTTGGACTTGTCTGGTTTGGAGAAAAAGAGGCTGAGGGGCGACCTCATTGCTCTCTACAGCTTCCTCAGGAGGGGAAGTGGAAAGGGAGGTGCTGATCTCTTCTCCCTGGTATCCAGTGATAGGACGTGTGGGAGTGGTTCAAAGCTGCACCAGGGGAGGTTTAGACTGGACCTTAGGTAGCATTTCTTTACTGAGAGAATGGTAAAACACTGGAACAGCCTTCCTAGAGGGGCAGTCGACGCCCCAAACCTGTCTGTTTAAGAAGCATTTAGACAATGTCCTCAATAACATGCTTTAACTTTTGGTCAGCCTTGAAGTGGTCACGCAGTTGGACTAGATGATCATTGTAGGTCCCTTCCAACTGAAACAGTCCTCTTTTTCTTTTTCTTTTTCTTTTTCTTTTTCTTTTTCTTTTTCTTTTTCTTTTTCTTTTTCTTTTTCTTTTTCTTTTTCTTTTTCTTTTTCTTTTTCTTTTTCTTTTTCTTTTTTTTTCTTTTTCTTTTTCTTTTTCTTTTTCTTTTTCTTTTTCTTTTTCTTTTTCTTTTTCTTTTTCTTTTTCTTTTTCTTTTTCTTTTTCTTTTTCTTTTTCTTTTTCTTTTTCTTTTTCTTTTTCTTTTTCTTTTTCTTTTTCTTTTTCTTTTTCTTTTTCTTTTTCTTTTTCTTTTTCTTTTTCTTTTTCTTTTTCCTTTTCTTTTTCTAAGAAGTTAGTCTGTTAATTATTTGGTTAGAAGATCAGCAAGTGGCAGCTTGCATTTCTAGAGTTGGAATCTTCCTAGTCTTATGAACACATCACTGTTATTTGGAATACAGAATATCTTAACTACAGCAACATAAGAGATACCACTGGTACTGACGTCATTGTCTGAGATTTACCAATGTATTCAAGTTTTCTATTGTTTTATTCTATGATCATGAAAAGTAACTATTTCTCACTGAAATAAAAGACTGTATCATGTTAGAATTTGCTCACTTAGCTAAAAGGCACAATGATTAGGAAATTAAGCCTTTGCTGCCCTTTCAATTGAGAGGGAAATGCTGGATGCAGTACTTCAGAGAAATCAATTGATATAATTGTTAAATTAATGACTGGAAGCCAACAACTTTTAAATTAATGAAGGAAGTCAGCAGCTTTTACTATCTGTGCCTTGTATACAAATGTGCGTGTGTGTTTGTATTGCAGAAAAGCACAGTGAGTTCATAGCCTTCTGGGAAAGCTCAGTCTTTAAGTGTGTATGAGGACATTAGCACTTAACAGAAAACTACTTTGACATTAATTTTTAAAGAAGCCATCTTTATATGTTTATACTTTAATACACTTACGATAGTTTTATGGACAAGTAAGATTGGATAGCGCATGCATTGTCTGATTTATAAAATTATGTTCAGTGAAGAAGGAAATCATGGCATGCAGATAATTTTAAAGTATTTATGGGTGAGAGAAAAAACAAGGGAGATGGATTATAAATAGAGGTGTTTTCAAAAGACTGGTTACTTTTTGGTTAAACAAGGTTAGTTTTTGAAACTTGGGATCCTGAAGTCTATTTAAAATGTAAATGCTTGTAGGTTAATTAAAATCCTTGCAAATTGTTTCATGCTTACATCAATTACATCAAAACCAATGAGTTTGTTTTTCTTATTTTTTTTCAAATGACATCAACACTGTCTAATAGATATTAACAAAGAACTGTAGAAAGTGATAAATGAAAGATAGAATTATTTTGGAGTTCATGGGAATTTCTGTTAAGTTTCTGACTAATTAATAAGTGCCTAAATAAGTACCAAGATCTCTAAATGTAGGCTTAAGCTCTGTATTGAGATATACACATTTGCCATGTAGTTTTGAAGTGATTTTATTACCTAGAATTTGTTTGAAAACCAAGCCAGGTCATTAATGAACGAAACTGTCTGCTGTCTGTGATCAGACTTTAGTGAAAGGACATGAATGTGCATATTTCCAAATCCTGACTCTCCCAGGGATTAGATACAACTAAGCTAGCATGATCACCTTCTCTTTAAAGATGATTCCACTAATACCTCAGATGAATTGGCAATGCTGAAAATATTCTACCAATCCCTTTTGTCTTTATCTCTTTTGTGAACAGATGTATGACTTCTTGTCTACAAGACAAGCTTACAATTTCTCAGAACCACTGGATTTAGTTGAAATACAGAAGCAGGGCAGTTCAGGCCACGTGCAGTAGTAAAACAAGGACTTTGACTTGAAATCTCTTTTAAATGTAGTGTGCTTTCTTATTTTGCTAGAATTTGAGGGAGAACAAAGAGAAAGTCATTGGGACATGGAAACGATTAACAGAAGAAACACTGATCCGTGAGCATGTGCTATTAACATGTTATGAAATGTAATGGTCAGTAATGATTTATGTGTGTTTTCTCTGTGAAGCCAGTGACACTCTAGAGAAAACAGATAATAACTGTATAATAGTAATTTACGTAATACCCATTATAAATGCACTGCAATGGCAGTTCAGTATGGGGGATGTCTGAAACTTAAACAGTTGGTTTCAGACTAAATGGTGACAGAAGAAATCATCTTATAGTACGTAAGTCATTTAACTCCTCGAAGAACTATTAAATGCAATTATATCTGTACCCAATATCTAAATTCATTGACACAACAGAATCATGAAATGCATGAAACTCCATGCCTATATTTGTAATGGGTGTGAAGCAAATGGCTGGGATTAGGATTAAAGAGGCACACTAAGAATTTGTTGGAGGGAGAACCTGAACAGGACCACGAATAGTTCTATGAGTAGGACCACCCAGTCTGGAGAGCAACACACTAATTGTCTAGGTTCACAAGCCAAGGCAGGATTCACATGTCACCATGAACCCCAACTGTGGATTACATGGTTGAATTTCTGATGCGAAAAAGATATAGAGCCTTTGGCTCTAGTCTTGCAGTTAAGACCCTGACATTAAGTCTCGCTGAATAAATCCTCTGCCTGTTTTACCAAGACACATGATGCTGCAGTATCGTGCCATATATCGTAACATAGGATTTTTTTTTTCTTAAGGAAAGAAAAGAATCCAGTTAAAGTATCATGTAACAGAACTCCCAAGAGAGCTATATCTGCAAATATGTTTAACATGGGCAGAAGATGAGAAATAAATTATGCCACACTGCAGAGGGTCACTGATGGATGACAGAAGGATGGTATAGCCAATTATCTGCACTAGGTTAGAATTATTTTTTTAAAAAATGCCTTAATTCACACTTTTCCTGCAAAAGCAGATGGCTGTGTAACATACTGCATTTCAGAGGAAACCCAGAGTGCCACAAGAGGCTTTTCCCTTGAGTAATGACGGTGGTTATGTACAATAAAATTCAAATGGGTAGCTTTTCAGTTGCCTGAAATAAAGCTGAGTTAATGTGCAATAGGCCTTATTAAAATAGACTGATCAGTTTCATGTCTTTGAAAATGTCTTTATAACAGACATCCAGGAAATAATGGATTACACACCTGAAACCTTTGGGTTGTACATTTATCTGTAACTTAACATTGTCCTATCTGATGTTTGATGTAAGCTGCATCTTCCCTGAAATGCACTTTCAACTCAGATGTTATTTCCTACTGAACATGTTAAGAGAAAATAACTTACTTTTTAAAAGGCAAAAATATATTCATGAAAATTCCATAAAATTTAATTTCAAAGAGTAAGTGAAATGATGTGGAGCTGAATTAGTAATTGAATATGTGAAAGCAACATTAATGAGCAAATTTAGATTGGCAGCCCTGAAAAAACAGAGTTGCCTCTTCACAAAGTAAAGGGTCATTGGTTGTATTTCTTGCCAACATAATTGTTTTGTTCTGTGAAGCAAAAAAGTAGCTATGTTTATGAGCATGTTTGACTGCATTTTTAGTGAACATGCCAATAAAGAGGACAGTACATGTGAATTGTTTACATATATGAAAACTTTTTTTCACAAATTTTATTATCTATGATAAAATGCTAATAACTGAACATACCATATCACAGACAAGGAAAAAGAGCAATGCTTCCCACATTTATTTCTCCTCAGGACAAATTCCAAGAGCATCTTTCAAATATGTGTACTGAGATGTGTAAAACTCTAGGATGCTTAAAAGCATGCTGAAGGACTCTCCATCATATTTGAGAAGTCATGGCAGTCAGATGAAGTCCACGGTGACCAGAAAAAAGAGAATATCACAACCATTTTTAAAAAGGGTAATAAGGAACAACCTGGGAACTACCAGCCGGTCAGCTTCACCATACCTGGTAACATCAAGAAAAAAACACCCCAGAAGACATGTTGAAACATATGGAAGACAGGGAGGTGATTAGAGACAGCCAAGGGGGTTTCACCAAGGATAAATCCTGTCTGACTAAGCTAATGGCCTTCTACAATGCAGTGGCTGCATCACTGGACAAGGGAAGAGCTATGGATGTCATCTACCTGGACCTCTCTAAAGGCTGCTGATACAGTCTCACACAACATTCTTATTGCTCAATGGGAGAGATATGGGTTAGATAGATGGACTGTTAGGCGGATAAAGAATTGGCTGGATGTCCACTTCCAAAGGGTAACAGTCAATATATCAATGTCCAAGCGGAAACCAGTAATGAGTGCTGTCCCTCAAGGGTGTGTACTGGGCCCAATACTACTTAATATCTTCATCAGTGACATAGGTAGTGGGATTGAGTATACACCCTCAGCAAGTTTGCAGATGACGCTAAGCTGAGTGGTGCAGTTGATTCACTTGAGGAAAGAGATGCCATTTAGAGCAACCTTGACAAGCTTGAGGAATGGGCCTAAGTGAATCTCATCAAGTTCAACAAGGCCAATTGCAAGGTCCTGAATCTGGGTCAGGCAATCTGTGGTATCTGTACAGACTGTGTGAAGAACTGATTAAGAATAGCTCTGCAGAGAAGGGCTTGGGGATATTAGCAGATGAAAAATTATGTATGAGTGGCAATGTGTATTTGCAACTCAGAAAGCCAACTGTATTCTGGGCTGCATAAAAGAAGCATAGCCAATAGGTTGGGGGGTTGATTGTCCTCCTCTACTCCACTCTCATGAAACCCCACCTGGAATAGTGCATCCAGCTCCGGGGTCCTCAGTACAATCAGGCACGGACCTGTTAGAGCAAGTCTAAAGGAAGGCCACAAAAATGATCAGAGGGCTGAAACACCTCTGCTACGAAGAAAGGCTGAGACAGTGTGGTTGTTCAGCCTGGAGAAAAGAAGGCTCTGGGGAGACTTTTTTGTGGCCTTTCAGTACTTAAAGGGGGCTCATAGGAAAGACAGAGAAAGACTTTTTACAGGGACCTGTAATGACAGGACAAAGGGCAATGCTTTTAAATTGAAAGAGAGTAGATTTATGTTGGACAAAAGGAGGAAATTTTTTATGATGAGGGTGGTGAGACACTGGGATAGGCTGTCCAGAGAAGGCAAATTTGAAAATTTAGTTGGGCAAAAATGGATAACATATTTTTTTTCCTCCAGCAGAATAAACAGGAAAGGTTTTCTTATTCTTAATAGAGTCTAGAGAGCTCTTGTCACAAAAGGTGATTTTTTGCGAAGTGTTTTGTCCACTTGAAATATTTTCTTGCTTGTTTATTAAGTAATTAAACAGCAGGTTTGCTCCTTAGCAACTGCTATTTCTTAATTAGTAAATCAGCTTAATACAAATTTCTCCCATGATGTGTCACTATTTGCAAAAGGAAAAGTTGAGCACGTGATCATTAATTCTTTATAAACTAGCCATGTTTGTTACAAAGTTATATTTCATTTCTCTAAGGGTTTTTTTTTTTGGTTGCGTGCTTTGTTTTTTTGAACTTTGTTAACAAAACAGTGATCTTGATTACTGTTTTTCACAGAATCAACTATTCATCATAATTCATAGTTCAATAAACAATACCCTTTTCTAACTCACCAGATATTTGCTTTGTCACAGTGTACATGAATGAAAAACACCTCCATATAATCTCAATGTCTTTGACATGAATAGCTGAGACAGTAAGCGATATTGTACTCAGCAGGGAATGCCATTTTTTGTTTCAAATACAATAAATTATACCAAGTCATATGTATGACAGAAATTCACTAGCATAGTACAGAAGTCATTAACTCAGACTGAGACCTGGCTTATCTCCAGTGATTTGAGTGGAATTAAGCCAGTGCTAAATTTGGCCCATTAACTTCTGTATGGTTTCTGCTACGCATAACTTTGTACATTCTGTATTCAAACATTTTATTACTAAGATTAATGGCCTCTCTCCTATTGCATTAAGAATCCAATAGCATGACAAGGAATGTCTGGCATAATGCAAAATGCATAAACTCATTAAAAATAACTAGTTTGACACACTGGGTTATGCTGTTCAAGGACTGATTGGAAATCCTGACTCAAGTCTATTACTTGCTGTACTGGCAGAATGTCAGAGATTCATGGGATCTCAGGCAGACCCTGTCAGCTCTGCGCACACTGTCATACCCAGTATCTGTAAATATTATCTGAAGAATATCTTTCTTATTCTAAGAAATTTCTGTACCATTCTTATTTATGGTGTAACCGTTAATGTAGCAATATGACTGGATCACTCCAAAGATTTTTGGAAGATTATAGGATACTTAGCTTTTGATGCTACTTGGCCCAAAAGCTAAAAAGAGTTTAATCTCCACCAGATTAGACAAAGAAATAGTTGACTTAAATGTAGGGTTTTCATTCTTTATTATGTTAGGTTCCTATTTACGCTACTTCACAAGAAGCTATGGCTGGTCTTGAGACAGAGTACCTGTTTAAATCAACTTTCAGAAACATGGAGTATTTTGCCAGCCATCACTTCTCATGGTATTGATGTTGATTGTCAGTACTGTTAACTCTGTGCTTTGTCCTCAAAAAGTGAGTTGTCTTCCTTTAGTTTTCAACACGGTTTGTCTGCAGTGATGCAGATCCTGTATTTCTGAGCAGAACGATGCATAGCTGTAATGGTTACCAGGGAAAGAAACACAGGGTTCTGCATAAGGAACGAGCGCAAGAGGCTTACTAAAATGAGCCTGCTACCTCTCAGAGTATGTACACAGGTTTTTAATCAGTGGCAGCTCAGTTCTTTTTCCTTAGAGTAAATTCTGTTTCTCTACTGCAGCAAACTGCATGCCATCATTCATGTCTCGGAGTTAAATACAACTGTTCCAGGTTTACATTAGTTTTGCTTATCTGTACGTAACTACAGAGAACCCAGAACAAGGGCAAATCCAAATCAGGCCCGTTGAACGATTCCTGCATACACTCTTATTCCATGGTCATATCTTTAAACACATTTTCTGATAACTCATTATTTGGTTATGAAGTAATACAGCTGGTGTTCCCATTTTTGATATTCTAAAGAAGGGTAACAATGTATTGATTCTTTACTTGTTTACTGTAGTGCAATTTGTGAACGTCCATTCAATTGTATCAGTGCAAAGGACTTGACAATGCAGTTTATCACTGAGTTCTACGAAAATTGTTTGCTTCTCATCACTTGAAATGAAAATACAAATATTAAGCCCCCAATTGTCAAGAAGACTATTTGGCATAGATTGCGCAGAGCGGTTGACTTGCACTGAACTTGCCCAGTAATTCATTAAAACCTCTAAAAACCCATGGGATTTATTTTCCAATACCTTCTGCCCAACTGTGTTGGAACAAAATACTTAAAATAGGAAGACTTAAACTAGCAAACACTGCTATAATGCACTTCTTTTTCGTGCACTTATCACTACTTTTGCTCTATCTGACCAATGACTAGAAAATCAAAACACAATGTGGATTTGTTTAGAGAGGAAAAGATTCAAGACAGGAAAGAACCTCAGCAGACAGAGAAAATAGGACATGGCAATATAATATCCATGCTTGATAGTGCTTCATTACCACTTAACAAATTATGAAAACACTCAAACATTCATTGGTTTCTAAAAAATCAAAGCGCTAACAACAACCCCCTACAAGATGACCTGCCAGTCTTCATTTCCAACTTATTTACTTTCATTAAAAGAGCTGAATTCAGCATGATTAATTTCTAAAGCATTCTAGATGAATGGTAATTAGGTGCAGTATGCATTTTACTCATCTGTCAGTTTTTCTTTTCTATATGGCTGATACACAATGATGGTAAGTAGCATATTTTACTCCATGTTTTGCCAATTATGCTTTTCAGATTTTTTAGTCATTTATTATTGGGTATATTTACATGCCAGAGACACACACATCGTCTTGACAAACATTTGTAGGATATAGCTGTTGCTTAGGGGGTAGACTTTTCCAATGTTTTTCCTCTTAGCATCCGTATTCTAGATAACATGAAAACTTGAATCTGCACTCTTCTGAAATTGATGAGTCTTCAATTGTGCACTTTTATTTGGCTACATTCTCTCTTTCAGCTTTCCTGAAAGCAAATGCTGTTCAAATGACCTTAATTTCTAAAAGTGTCACCAAATACTTAGATAAGTCTAGGCTCATGTACTGTAGCCATACCCCATCTGTTGAGCATAAAGTTTTTTCTACTAAGCAGAGAAGTATTCTTATTCTAGATTATGCTAGAATTCTTGTTAAAAGTAAGAATGTGAGGAATGCAGCAGTTTATGCCTGGGATGGCTAGATATTGCTCTTTGTGTCTGCAGATTTGGATATAAATTCTGTACTGGAATTCAGTCCGGTTTTGTCCCATTCGTGTACCTCTCTAAATCAACCATGTAAATTGCCACAGTACAGTTCATTCAGGATGCTTTATGCCATGACATTAATAGAACTGGAATAACTACACTGCCAAGACTATGATTTCAGTCTGTTGTTTTACATAGTAAACTTGTATAACACCTGTGCTCTTAATCCATGCAAAAATCAGTATGATTAGTCTTGCTTTTATAAGCCCTACATTCACTAGCTGTGCAAATACTATGTATATAAAACATTCCATTCCCATCATTTGGACTAGAAAGGCAAGACATCACATAAATTGTCTCCATTAAAAATAAATAGCCATCTGTCCATCAAAATATCTTATTTTTACACTGAAGACACATGGAAAAGTCATTGTTTTTCAGGTTAGATTATATTTCTATGTTTTTCTTGATGGCAAGAGCGGATACGTAATGGACAGAGGTTGTTTTTTTGCAGCAGAGCCATGTGATCTCAAGAATTCCAGAGGGTTTCCTCATTCAGATAAGCACATGTGTAAGTATATATATATACATGTGTGCGTAGCATTTCTGTTCTCTCTTTTTGTTTTTAACAGGCTGCAGAGAGAAGACCTGACCCAAGCCCTTTGACGCTGGTGAAAATACACCTGTGACACTGCTGTTTTCTACAGAACAATTCCACATAAAAAACATAATAAATAATTTTTAAAGGCCACTTCAGTTTAATGTATCTATGTGCATCTGTTATTATCAAAGGCATAGATTTCCTCTGTGAAATTTGTTTAATTGAGAAGACGATTTACATTGTCTAATGCACAGAAACCCTAATATATGTTGGGAAAGTGCAAACACTGCCATTGAGAAAATAATCTGAAAAATACAGGTTGGCAGATGGAGACCATTGGACAGATGGAGACCCAGGTATTCAGTATATTCAAAATGTCTAATATGCTTCTTTTAAACAATTCATCACTCTTGCACATATTGTCACCTCTGGTTTTGTTTGTTTGTTTGTTTGTTTGTTTGTTTTGTTTGGTTGGTTTTGTTTTTAAAAGTTTTCCCTTTGTGGACTGCCTTTTTAATTTCAAATATTAGTTTTGCTGCACTCTGCTAGCTTCTGGGATTATAATTTTTAAGAAAAAAAAAACAAAACAAAACAAGACATCTTGACATTATAAAGAGTACTTCAGCTGCCTAAGAATACGTGCTTAGTTCTGCTCTAGGACTATGAAATAGCACTAGATAACCAAGACATTGCACAGAACTGGAAGATACAACAGAGAATCCATGGAAGTCCCAGATGCTGCCAGAGGCCAGGCAGAATACAATACATATTCAGGAATTAATTCTGCTTTCCATTTCAGTGGAGGTGAAGTTAAGAGTGTAACAAATAACTTTACATGCAAGTATTCATTTCTATTAGATATTATGTCTGATGAAAAGCCCAGATGTGAAGGTGTAGTGGTTTAGGCTGAATTGGCCACGGGGCAAGCAACAGATGCTCTCGCCCACCTCTCTTCAAAGAGAGAGGCAAAAGAGGAAGAAAGAGACTTATGAGTTTAGAAGGAATTAAACTACTTTAATGAAATATTAATAATAAAAATAATAAAATAAAAATAAAATAATTAAGTACATACAAAGCCGTACCAAGCTCCTAGGGTGACAATCATGTCACTGACTGGCACTGGGGAAGTCTCAGACTGAACTTAACGATGGACAGGAACTGGATTCCAGATCGGGATTCAGGATCGGGATAAAAGGCAGATGAACAGAGTCCTCCTCGAATGCCAGCCCTTGAAGGAAGAGGGCTCACCCTTTGATCCCTCAGCTTTCATACTGAGCATGAGGCAGGTGGGATGGAATACCGTGTTGGTCTGTCCTTTCCGCTTCTCGCTGTAGGTGCAATCCCTCTACAGTTTTCCACTTCCAACCTTCCAATGAGGCACACAACAAAGTTATCTGTCCTTGGTTGTTGTAGCAATAAGTATAAGCAAGAGCCTCTCTGAATACCATTCTTTGGCATACATTACAACCAATCAGGTCTTATCGCTCAGAGAGTGAACAGTTTCTGCACAATATGCTGTTAATTTCAGAAATTTCTGAGAGTTAGAAGAGTCTTAGCTAAAAAATAAAATTACTGAACAGAAAATTGGTTCTGTTTTACCTCAAAGCAGGACAGGTCCAAATTACCCTAATTACTTTGTGTCAATATTTTGTGACGTTTTATTTCATTGACAGATGGATGCTGAACAGTAAAATAAACTTAGATTTCAGAGGATGGTTTGGGTTGTATCAACCTGCTCTGGGTTTTTTGAGTGGTCAGTACTCCAGATGAATTTGTGTTGTGATTTAAGACATCCCCAAGATAAATCCAATCAGATTAGAAATTCTCTGAAGTAGCATACAGAAATCAGTCCTCAGTAAAATCTTCATAAAGATCTTTTTGAATTCATCAAAAATTGAAGACATTCAGAGCAAAAAAAAATGTATATTACATGGTGGTGTCTAGAGAACAGACCCACATCTGCATTTTGAACCACCCAGTATCAGTGCATGAGAGACAAACTTTTGCATGTCAGAGGACAGTGCCACTGCCATAGCCACCTGTGCCTAGATCCCCAAACAACCGTCAGGCAACTACAGCCTCTATGGATGTGATTTTTTTGTACCTTTCATCTCTCTCCAATATTTTATCTGCGCTATGTTACATAACTACTGCATCTTCCCAGTAAAGACTGCCAAATACCAAGGTTCAATAGGACCTAAAAAGTCTCTGGGTTGTGAAGGGTTTTCCCTACTCACAACTATCCGTATGCATGAAAATGCATTGTTTGTCTTTCCAAAGTTCATTCCTACCTTCAATGAAAAGTCAAATCATTATATCATCTTTTTCACAGGAAAATCAGACCTGAGAAATTGGCACTACCCCCTTTTTTTAAATTATTTTGTGGAGAACTGTTACTATTCATGGAACTCACTAAAAGATATTTTTAAAAGCTACAAAAAGAGACTAGTCTCTTGCATAACTCTCATTCTGCCATTGAGTTATGGAATAAAAGAAATTAAGAGGCTTTATGACAGTCTGATGGGCAGAAATTAAGGAAACATCCTGTAAGATATTACCAAACATACACATAACAGTACATTAAATAAGTTGTACAATAAATAGGAATGCTAAAATATTCTTAAATATTTGATGTCATGTGATGGCACTCAAGATGATCTGCTCCACAAACTTCCCTAGTACCAAGGTCAGACTAACAGGCCTGTAGTTCCCCATCCAGTTCCAACCCCCTGCTCCATGGGCAGGGACATCTTTCACTAGATCAAGTTGCTTAAAACACCATCCAATTTGACCTTGAACATTTCCAAAGATGGGGCATCCACGGCTTCTCTGGGCAATCTCTTCCAGTGTCTCACCACCCTCAGAGTAAAAAATTTCTTATAGTCATTTTAAATCTACTCTTCAGTTTAAAACCATTGTCCCCCATCCTATCACTGCAGGCCTTGGTAAAAAGTCCCTCTCCATCTTTCTTGTAAGCTCCCTTTAAGTATTGAAAGCCCACAAAAAGGTCTTCCCAGAGCCTTCTCTCCTGCAAACTGAACAACCCCAACTCTCTCAGTCTGTCCTCATAGGAGAGGTGCTCCAGCCCTCTATCATCTTTGTGGCCCTCCTCTGGACCCGCTAAAACAGGTCCATGTCTTGTGCTGGGGTCCTCAGAGCTGGACATTATACTCTAGGTGGGGTCTCACGAGAGCAGAGTGGAGGGGCAGAATCACCTCCCTTGACCTGCTGTCCATGCTTCTTTTGATGCAGCCCAGGATACGGTTGGCCTTCTCAGTTGCGAACACATTGCCAGCTGATGTCTAATTTTTCATCTACCGGTACCCACAGGTCCTTCTCTGCAGGGCTCTCAATCCATTCATCACCCAATCTGTACGGATACCAGGGATTGCCTCACCCAGATTCAGGACCTTGCAATTGGCCTTGTTGAACTTGCTGAGGGTGCACTCAATCCCAACTTGTTACTGATGAAGATATTAAATAGTATTGGGCCCAGTACACACCCTTGAGGGACGGCACTCATTACTGGTTTCCACTTGGATATTGATATATTGACTGTTACCCTTTGGAGGTGGACATCCAGCCAATTCTTTATCCGCCTAACAGTCCATCTATCTAACCCATATCTCTCCCATTGAGCAATAAGAATGTTGTGTGAGACTGTATCAGCAGCCTTTAGAGAGGTCCAGGTAGATGACATTCATAGCTCTTCCCTTGTCCAGTGATGCAGCCACTGCATTGTAGAAGGCCATTAGCTTAGTCAGACAGGATTTATCCTTGGTGAAACCCCTTTGGCTGTCTCTAATCACCTCCCTGTCTTCCATATGTTTCAACATGTCTTCTGGGGTATTTTTTCCTTGATTTATTCCTTATTTTTTACCTCACCAGGTATGGTGAGGCTGACCGGCTGGTAGTTCCCAGGTTGTTCCTTATTACAAATGAGTAGGATATTCCCTTTTTTCCAGTCACTGAGTACTTTACCTGACTGCCATGACTTATAACAGTGTAGCTGGCCACTAGCTCTGCCAATTCCCTCAGGACCCTAGGATGCATCTCATTGGATCCCATGGTTTTGCGTATGTTTAGGTTCCTCAGGTGGTCTTGAACTTTCCTCAGGTGGTCTTTTTTTTACAATGGGAGGGACTTTGTTCACCCAGTCCCTCACTTGTTCAGGGACTTGAGAGGTACAGGAAGAACAATTGCCAGTGAAAACTGAGGCAAAAAATTGTTGAGTACCTCAGCCTTCTCCATGTCAGTTGCCACCAGTTACCTTGTCATGATTATCAGAGCGGTACAATTGAATTTCTCTTCCTTTTCCATCTTCCTTCTACCCGTAGAAGCCCTTCTCATTATTCTTCACATTACTTGCCAAATTCAGCTCCAACTGTTCTTTAGCTTTCCGAATCCCATTGCTACACACCCAGGCAGCATCCCTATATTCTTCCCAGGATGTGTGTACCTGGTTCCAATATAATATAAAACTCTTGTGCTTTAAGAACAATAACACTAAAGAGCTGCCAGCTCTGTTGTCCTCCTTTATCTCTGAGGTCAGTTCCCCAGGGGTCCTATTCACTAATTCCTTAAACAAGAAAAAGTTGTCTCTCATAATTGTCGTGATTTGGCCTCAGCCAGCATCAAAGAACCACACAACCACTTGCTCAACTGCCACAGCCGTGGGAAAAATCGGCAGAAAAAGGCAAAACTCGTGGATTGAAATAGTGCAATTTAACAGAACAGCCAAAGGGAAAAAGAAAGAAAAACAATAACACCGATAAAGGAGTATAAGGACACGATTACAGTACCACCGAGCAGCACACCGACCCCGAGTGGCAGCTGCTCCCTTTCCGCCCCCCCCCCCGGCTAGCGCCTCTTATAGCGGGGCATGGGTCAAGTGGTATGGAATACCTGCAGCCCCTGCCGGCTCCTTGGGGAAATTAACCCCATCCCTGCTGGAACCAGGACAATAATATTCAGGTCTTGACTTTACCCTTCTCCTGGCCCATATCCCTTGAGTTTGTGAATTCTACAAGGGCATGACCACTGCAGCCCAGGCTGCCACCACTCTTGACATCTCTAATTCATCTGTGTTGGTAAGCAATAGGTCCAGTAACACTTTTCCTCTGGTTGGGCTGTCTAGAACGTGGACTAAGATGTTATCCGTGACACAATCCAAGAGTCTTGTGGACTGCTTACAGCTTGCTGTGTTGCTTTTCCAGCAGATGTAAGGGTGACCGAAGTACCTCAGAAAGATCAGAACCTGTGAGCATGATGCTTCCTGTAGTTGAAGTAAGAATGCTTTATCAACACCCTTCACTTGATCGGGTGGCCTGTCGTAAACACCAACCATGAAGTTTCTTTTTCTAGCTCAGCCTCTAATTTTCACCCATAAGCTCTTAACCTGGCCATCACTACTGTACAAAGACAGCTCTGTGCAATCAGTCTTTACATAGAAGGCAACCCCCCCTGCTTTCCTTCCCTGCCTGTTCCTTCTGAACAGTTTCTAGCCATTGATTGCAGCACTCCAGTCATGTGACCCATCAAGTTTCAGTGACAGTAATCAGATCATATCTTTCTAGTTGTACAACAGCTTCCAACTATTCCTGTTTGTTACTCATGTTGCATGCATTGCTATAGACGCTTCAGTTGGGCTATCAACAGTGTTACCTTTTTAGAGGAACAAGCCTTAATTCCTTTGAGGTGTTTCACAGATATTTCACAGATATTTCTCTGTTGGTTCCTAATATATCAGCAGCCCCTGGCCATTCTCTGGTAGTCAAAATTCCACCCCCTTCCCCAGTAAGTCCCATTTAAAGCTATCCTTTTAAGTCTGGTCAGCTTGTGGGCAAATATGATCTTCCCTCACTTGGTCAGTTTCACCCCGTCAGCTCCCAACAGTCCCAGCTTCTCAAAAGTAGATCTATGATCACAGAAGCCAAAACCTTGGATATATAGACAGCTTCACTCTAAATAATGTTACTTGAAGATTTGAGCATATTAAGATGCTAAACAGACAGGGGAAAGATAAAGCATTTTATTAGACTAAATAAGAAGTTCCATATCATTAACAGAAAGAAAATAGCTTTCTATTTATTAATTTGAAAATGAATAGAGTCATAAACTGCAGACAAGCAAACACTTTCCAAAATGAAAACCATGAACTGTTTTCCTGTTTTTTCTCCAGTGAGTGCATGTCCTGCCCCATTGCACACTGGTGTTTTATTTCTAAGAGATAAATTCCCTGAATATCACCCAATGTTTTCAGCTCTTTCATTTACCTTGTAAATAAGATGTTGATATCAGGCAATTGCTGACGTGTCAAAAACCAAAAAACCCATTCTGCAAGTAAACCACAGAAACCCTTCATTTAAAAAAAAAAAAAAAAAATATTAATCTCTTGGTACAGCCAAAGGTGATTGAGACCCATTTTTGAAAAGATGTTTTAATTTTATGAAATAATGAAAAAAATCATGTAGTAGATGCAGTCCCACTACAAATAGTCTTGGCTCAGACTTGGTACACCTGGGCACAAATATCTTATGCTTAGGGTATTGCCAAATAATATTTGTCAAATTACTAGTATGCTTCCAAACCAGATAGCTTATATTATTGCTCAAAGAGCTGTATTTGAACAATGTTCAGAAAGTCCACTGATATTAAATGGCTACAGTTTAATTTCACAGCTGCTGGTGCCTCCAATATCTTTAACATGTTTCACTCACACTAGTATCTCCTTCTAACTCACATCCAAGATAATCTTTTGAGGATGCTGTACATGATCTCAGCAAAAATCTGGAATTACATGGAATTTCAAATAATTGTTAAATTGGAATAATCTTTCATAAATGTGGAGCTTTCTAGTACACATACAAAAAGGAAATATTTCATGTGAAATTCATGTCTCATTCACTGGAAAAGGATCTAGGTTTTGTCTAGCTTTATCTGAGCTGGAAGAATACTGTACTGTGACTTGTAAGGTAAATGGCTGTTAAATCTCGTTCACAACCACATATCCTTATTCCAAGAAATAATATATTTATCAGTTTTCCCTTTTTTTTCCCTGTAATTATAGACTGCGTAGAATTTAATATTTCTGCTCTGATATTAACAGAAATATGAACTGCATGGATTTGTTTTTAATATGGCATTTACAGACATAATTTCATAGAATGACTTAAGTGGAAACTCTATTTGCACCTTGTTTGGCATTGATATCTATTATCATTTACATGAGACTTGTGGTGACCTGAATTCTGTGTACTGCCTTTACTGTTTCACTGCAATGGTGAGACAAAGCAGAATTGCGTACTAATGTTACTGTGTTACTGTGTTCTTTAACACCACTGTGGACATGACAAAGGCTAATTTTCAAATTTAATGGGAACTGAGGTGACAGAATTGCATTTGCAAGTTTTATTTCTAGGTTACCAGCTTTAGAAGCTGGAAGAAATACCAGTACTAGAAAAGTTAGACTACTCTCTTGCAGAACTGTAATACATTTAAAATGAATTATTCATCACCCTAATCACAAAAGACAAGGCAGGGGTATGGTGTGTGTGTGGTGTGTGTCCTGGAAAGTGAGGTGGTCCATCTTTGTTCAAAAGAGATAGTATCAGACACTTCTATTTTACTTTGTTGTCTTTTATCAGGATCCTGGGAAGGAAAGTTGCACAGGTCCATTGAAAAAATCCTCTTCGAAACCTAAGATAATCAGCTACTTTCTCAGTAATTAGGAGGTATTACCTGGACAGTATGACCATATCCACAAAATCCCACACTTCAGCTGGGTGGTGAACAAAGAGCAGAGATCATCCTTACCCAAATGCAAGAGGGACACAACAGTACTGGCACAACAGTCTCACATTACCGAGAAGTAAATGCTGCACTAGTGTTTTTGTAGAAAAGGAGTATCCCTTTTTTCCTCTTTTCTCCACCTGTTCTTTCACTTCCTGTCACTATATTGGCACCAGTTTTTATTTATTTTCCACAATTTATAGCTGGGCACCACACATGTCAAAGGTGACGGAAGGTGGCTCAACAAGTATTACAAATATATTAAGCTGATTTCTTTATAATATGTTTGCTAATATATTTGCTGGTTTCTTTTTTTGTCTTTCATTAAAGAAAAAATCATAGAATCATAGAATCATAGAATTAGTGAGGTTGGAAGGGACATTTAAGATCATCAAGTCCAACCGTTAACCTACCCTGATAAAAACACCACCACTTCTAAACCATGTCCCTAAGCACCTCATCTACCCTTTTCTTAAACACCTCCAGGGATGGTGAATCCACCACCTCTCTGGGCAGCCTATTGCAATGTTTAATAACCCTTTCAGTGAAAAAATGCTTCCTAATATCCAATCTAAACCTGCCCTGACATAACTTGAACCCGTTTCCTCTTGTCCTATCACTTGTCACCAGGGAGAAGAGGTCAGCTCCCAACTGTACAACTTCAATTCACCAACACATTCAAGTACTGGGAAGCCACACAAGCACACATTCACAGAAAGATATGAGTGTCAGCAAAGACATTAAGCCAACATAGATGGATCTCAAATCAATAAACTTTGTTAATAAGTAGTCATCACTATGTCTCTTTATTTATTTCTATGAACATCAGTAACGATACATCAGTTTTCACTGGCTGGCAGTATATTCTTGGCAATTTCACAAGGAGTCTGCTTTACAAACTGACCTTCTTCTCACCAAGTAAGTGGAAAAGAGTACTCAATATAAAATATGAAGAGACTCTGCAAAGGACTTTGGCTAATTTATTGCCCGAGCATATATTCTTTTGTCAGCTACTACCAGCTGATTTTTTTTCATGCCAGCATAATTTTAGTTCTCTTTCGTGTGTATTTTTCACTCTGACATTCATGGCAACTGTTCAGTTTTCATTTGACCTTACATTAAAATCTAAGACGTAACAAGGTTCTAAAAATAAACAGGTCATCATTAAAAGATTGTACATGGAACATGTCAACATGTTTTTTTTTTTCCCTTCAGTTATTCTCTCAAATGAGTCTGTGTGAATACAAACATTAATAGACTGGCAGTGCTGGGAGCTGCCAGCCGGATTTCTTAGCAATAGTCATCAGAGGTGATTGTACTCATATCTACCAGGTTTCAGAAGACCAGAAAACAATGAAATATCACCGGATTATGGCTGTGATTTTATTTTCCCAAAACATAACAATCTGGGTATTTGGGGTTTTAATGACTATTGTTTTAGGAAGTGATGACTGCTTTATAAAAACAAGTGTCTGAGCAGCAGTAAAGAGCTCTGACCACACCTATTTATAGAGAACGAGATGACTGGAAGAACTGTAGCATCAGAGTTGGAGAGGAGACAGGTTTTTCTATTGTTTTGGATTTTCTTTCTGCTTCCCCCACCTACAAGCCACAAATTTGCTTATTTCTTCGCCCTAGCTACCAGTTGCCCTGCTAGAATAGTAAAAGACCAAAACCATATTCATATTGCTCCACAATAGTTGCTCCACAAATGCACAGATAACATAGTTCCTTATCCAAAGAGTGACCACTTCAAGACAGAAGAAGCACAAACAAAAGCGAGGAGGGCCACGAAGATGATCAGAGGGCTGGAGCATCTCTCCTGTGAAGACAGGCTGAGAGAGTTGGGGTTGTTCAGCCTGGAGAAGAGAAGGCTGAGGGGAGACTTCATAGCATCCTTCCAGTAACTGAAGGGGGCCTACAAGAAAGCTGGAGAGAAACTTTTTACAAATGGGAATGTAGTGATAGGACAAGGGGGCATGGTTTCAAACTGGAAGAGAGTAGATTTAGAATAGATATTAGGAAAACTTTTTCACTATGAGGCTGGTGAACATTGGAACAAATTTCCCAGAGAAGTTGTGGATGCACCATCCCTGGAAATGTTCAAGGCCAGGTTGGATGGGGCTTTCAGCAACCTGGTCTAGTGGGAGGTGTTCCTGCCCATGGGTTGGAATCAGATGATCTTTAAGGTCTCTTCCAACCTAAACCATTCTATGGTTCTATGAAATAAACAAAAGGAAAAAAAATCTATTTTTACTGAAGGTAAACAGTTACATTTTCTAAACACCTCAGAACAGTTTGAAAGACTTATTGACGTGTGCAGATGGATCCAACATTATTCTGCCTGTACTATGGATTAAATGGACTTGCTAAAAGGGAGGAATTATGTTTTTGTGGTCATCATTCCAATTTCACTGAAAGGCTTTTGGATCTAAATTGCCTCCTGCCAAGGCAGCAACATAAAGAGCAGACAGGGGTGTACTCCCTTATCTGAGCCTGATTTTTTCACTATCACTGAAAGTTAATGGCACTTTGTATTTACACAGCTATAGCAAAATAGCTACTGGGGTCTCCTCTTACCTTTCTCAAGAAATTGCATTTTTGAAAAGAGTTGAAATGCTAAAATATTTTGCATCGGTGCTCTGTTACATTGTTTAATTGTGCCCACAGAAACGGAAATTAAAATCTCAGTCATTGAAATAACTCGCTCACAAGCAGAAAAAAAGTATTCTTAGAAGTAATTTCTGCAACCAGTATTTTTGGAGCTGTCCGTAACAACTCTGTCTGTGAGGAAAAAAAGAGATTCCCTATGGGAAAAGAAGACAAGGATTAAGGAGATATTTATACAGATAACTTCGTTTTTCTTAACAGGCACCTCTATTAATGCTAAGACTGGGGGTCATATTTGTCAGAAGCAAGCCAGTCATAGGTAGACTTTTACTCCAGCACTGTAGCTCTAGGGCCAGGCTTCCTCAGAATACTAACAATGAGAAATGCAGGCAGCCTTGAACTCACCAGACATCACAGACAATATGGATGGGTGGAAGGGGGAAAATGGATACACAAGTGAGGCTGAATATGTGGCTATAAATCATTTCAACAGATATCAGACAGAAAGGCTTCAGAAGTGATGTACTTCAGTGGCACTTAATCCACTACCACAACATTACACATACAGATTTCTGGTGACAGCTGCTGCTTAGCAACAACCCTGCTATCTCCCCGGCTCCCAAAAGAAGAGTAGAGGCATGATAGGAATACAACTCAGAAAACAAGACTCCTTGTAGTTATAGCGCAGGTATATTCTCAGCAGACCACACAAGGCTTCAGTTTATGTTTGAGCAAAAGAGAATGTGTGTATGTGTGTTAATTCTCACACACATACCTACCTCCTGTGTATCACCATTTGGAAACTCATTTAGTCTTGCATCAGGTAATATGTGACCTGAAAAGGATACAGTGTAAAAATTTACTGTCTTTAAGTTTCCTTGGCCTCTCTCTTTGCCTGTCTTAAAGAGGATGTGATGTTTGACTTTTTCCAGTCATCACAAACCGCCCCTCATTACTGTAACCTTTTAAGTAGCAGCGGCCTCACATCAACCTTGGTGAGCTCTGTCAGCACCACGTTTGCTCCCATAGGTGTATATTGTATGCGTAATTTGCTTAAGTACTCCCTATCTCTTTCTGCCATGGCTCTGGGGAGTGTTTCGTTCCCACAGCCTCTGTCACAAGGCTCAGTGACCAGTGGGCCTGCGAGTACACCTTCCCAGTAAAAATGGAGGCAAATAAATCAATCAGGATCTCAACCTTTTCCATTTTCTTCATCACGAAGTCCCTTGCCTCATGAGCAGAAGGTGAAGTTTTTTATCTTTCTTTTTTTTTTTTTTTTCCCAAATGCACTGTGCAATAGAATAATTAAGGTACCCAAGACTGGCCCTCAGTGGCTCTGACAAATCTTATTAACCCTTACTGTGCTGTTAAACACCAAATGGTCCCATGTTAACTCATGGACTTTTAGCGAAGTAAAGTGTGATCTGGAGCAACTAATGATGAAGACAGAATGGTTTTATTTTGATTGTCCACCCATGCATTCCAGACCAGGAAAAGAAAACTAGACTTCTTGGTATCTTCTTCCCATCATCTACATTTAAAACTGTCATGTTGACTTATTCAAACAGGTAGGGATGATGGGAGAAAGGAGTCCTCATCTTCTTATGAAGCACCACATGTTTGGCACAGCTGGATTAAGGACAACCAAATGACATGCAGGTGCTCTGATGTCTGAAATAAGTCTGAGGCATAAGACTTTTAGTAACTCCTTTCACATTGTCCTGCTCAAGGAGAAGCTGACCGGTAGCTTTGGGGTCAGGTGAGAATTTTCCTCCAGTTTAAACCTTAATCAACCTAAGCCATGGAGATTTTTCACCTTCCACTGAAAGATCATGCTGGAGCTGCCCATAATAGGTTAAATGTCACATTTAACCTATTTCTTGCTCTTGTCAACATTGGTGACATCTTTGTCCTTCCTCTGCTCCGTTTGTGGTCAAAAGTACTCAGGTTTCCGAAATGCTCCAAAACAACCTAATGTGGCTTCATCCCACCTGCTTGCTAACATTGCTTCAGGTTGACAAAACACATCTCTGACATTGTAGGGTGAAATGCGGTTTTTGTCATCAGCACGGGGACACATTCACAGCTGTTATATACTGCTGAACTGTTCCCGGGAGTGAGTTTCTGCACAAGAGGGAATAAACTGAATAATCTTGGAAAGCAACTGGAAGATATGTATGCTGAGCAAGTGGTAAATGGAAGATGCCAAGCTAGCCAGGAGGGTGGGTACATGTCAGTGGGAGCACTATCATTTTGAAGTAGCAGAGAAACATGAAATTGGGCTTAGGACTCAGCCATGTGTATCCAAAAAATAACACTAAGGCCAGCAAGAAGTAAATACAACTTTCTTTCGCTGGCAGGAAAGCAAATTCTGGAAAGTATTCAATTCCCTGTCAAAGAGCAATTTGACACACAGTTCAATAAATCTGCTTCTTACTAAATAATGTCAAAAGAATATAGCTCTTAAAAGGAGTTCATCAGGCAAGAGACACTTTTTCAAGACATTGTTTACTTCTGAGTGTTTTCTGAATCACATACAGAGCCACCTCTTCAACCTGAATATAAAGTGCTTGTTCACACTGCACATTAGCATGCTGCTGGCTCTCACCCCTCCCATAGTGCTGGTATAGATGGTTTTGGCTGAGACTTTCCCAGAGTGGGAATGAGATACCTGTCCTGAAGTAAACTCATACTGAGGCACCCATGGAATCTAATTAGTTAAGCAAATGGAAATCAGGATAAATCCAAAAAGAAAATATTAAGTAATTTAAAAATAAACCTAAATACACCTGGAAATTGAACCTAGGATGTCTTAATTTAGATCCCAGTATATAAGCAAAAGTCCATCTCTTTCCCCTTCTACTGAAATGAAATAAAATGACAACATGTACTAAGGAATATACTACATACATGCCTCATACAATACACCCTGCATTAATTCTTCTTTATAAAGAGAGTGTACATTTGCTGTGAAAGGCATAATAGGAAAGAAAAGCTCAGGATTAGGAATATGAGTTTGAATCTATTCATTTTTTTGCTTATATCTTCTCATCTGCAAAAGAGCACAGACAAATTATTAGTATGGATGATTCCTTTCCAACAGCTTTGTATATACAGCTTTAAAATACCTATTCTTGAAGAACACCGAAGTCCTATACCAATGCATACTCACTGTTTGTCAATGAAATAAGTTTTAGCTGCTTCTTGTCCAGGAGGTACATCATAAATAGTTAATGTATTTAACTTCATACTATGAAGCACTAGAGAGCAAGGATAAGGTCTGGGAAGAATCATTCAGTTTCTTGAAGTCTCTGTGCCCACACAGGACTTAAAACACAGAACCATAGAATGGTTTAGGTTGAAAGGGACCTCTAATGTTCATAGAATCATAGAATCATTTAGTTTGGAAAAGACTTAAGATCATTGAGTCCAACCATTAACCTAACACTGCAAAGTCCGCCACTAAACCATACCCCTAAGACCTATGTCTACACATCTTTTAAATATCTCCAGGAATGGTGATTCAACTGCTTCCCTGGGCAGCCTATTCCAATGCTTGATAACCCTTTCTGTGAATAAATTTTTCCTAATATCCAATTTAACCTCCCCTGGCATAACTGGAGGTCACTTCCTCTCATCATATAACTTGTTACTTGGGAAAAGAAACTGACCCACGCCTTGCTACAACCTCTTTTCAGGTAGTTGTAGAAAGCAGTAAGGTCTCCCCCGAGCCTCCTTTTCTCTTCTAGGCTAAACAACCCCAGTTCTCTCAGCCACTCCTCATAAGACTTGGGCTCTAGACCCTTCACCAGCTTTGTTGCTCTTCTCTGGGCACAGTCCAGCACCTCAATGTCTTTCTTGTATTGAGAGGCCCAAAACTGAACACAGTATTTGAGGTGTGGCCTCCCTCCCCATTGTCAAGTTCAGGGGAACGATCACTTCCCTAGTCCTGCTGGCCACATTATTTCTGAAACAAGCAAGAGTGATATTGGCCTTCTCGGCCACCTGGGCCCACTGCTGGCTCATATTCAGCTGACTGTTGACCAACAAGCCCAAGTCCTTTTCTGGCAGGCAGCTTTCCAAGCCTATAATGTTGCATGGAGTTTTTATGACCCTTAGTGCAGGACCCAGCATTTGGCCTTCTTGAATATTGTACAGTTGGCTTTGACCCATTGATCCAGCCTGTCCAAATCCCTCTGCAGACCCTTCCTACCCTCAAGCAGGTCGACACTCCCGCCCAGCCTGGTGTTGTCTGCAAACTTACTGAGGGCACACTCAATCCCCTCATCCAGATCATTGATAAAGATATTAAACAAAACTGGCCAATTCTGAGCCCTGGACTTGTGATCAGCCACCACCTGGATTTAACTTCATTCACCACAACTCTGTGCTTGGCTACCCAGCCAGTTTTTTACCCAGCAAAGAGTAGACCCATCCAAGCCATGAGCAGCCAGTTTCTCCAGGAGAATGCTGTGGGAAATGGTGTCAAAGGCTTTACTAAAGTCCAGGTAAACAACATCCACAGCCTTTCCTTCATCCACTAAGCAGGTGTCCTGGTTTCAGCTGGGATAGAGTTAATTTTTTTTTCTAGTAACTGCTGTGTTTTGGATTTAGTATAAGAATAACGTTGATAACACATGTTGTTCTAGTTGTTGCTAATCAATGCTTATATTAAGTCCAGGACTTTATCACCTTCCCACAGAAGCTGAGAGGGAGCATAGACAGGACAAGCTGGCCAAAGGAGTAATCCATACCATAGACATCATGCTAGAATACAAGTGGAGGTTGGCTAAAGGGCAGGAATCCACAATTGCTGTTTGGGACGGGCTGGGCAATCGATCACCGGGTGGTGAGCAATTGTATCACGTCACTCCTTTTGTATAAGGAGTTATTATTATTTTCTCTTCCATTACTGTTCTATTAAACTGTCTTTATCTCAACCCATGAGTGGCTTTTTTTCACCTTTTTCTCTCTCTTCTCTCCGTCTTACTGGGAGTGAAGGGATACGGGATGGGGGGAGTGAATGAATGGCTGCATGGTCCTAGCTGCTGTCTGGGGTTAAACCACGACAGTAGGTCGTCTAGTCATAGAAGGAGATCAGGTGAGTCAAGCAGGACCTGGCTTTCCTAAATCCATGCTGACTAGGCCTGGTCACCTTGTTGCCCTGTACATGCCATATGACGGCACTCAAGATGATCTGCTCCACAAACTTCCCTAACACGAAGGTCAGACTAACAAGCCTGTAGTTCCTCATCCAGTTCCAAACCCCTCTCCATGGGCAGGGACATCTTTCACTAGATCAGGTTGCTTAAAACTCCATCCAATTTGACCTTGAACATTTCCAAAGATGGGGCATCCACGGCTTCTCTGGGCAATCTCTTCCAGTGTCTCACCACCCTCAGAGTAAAGCATTTCTTATAGTCATTTTAAATCTACTCTTTTTCAGTTTAAAACCATTGTCCCTCATCCTATCACTGCAGGCCTTGGTAAAAAGTCCCTCTCCATCTTTCTTGTAAGCTCCCTTTAAGTATTGAAAGCCCACAAAAAGGTCTTCCCAGAGCCTTCTCTCCTGCAAACTGAACAACCCCAACTCTCTCAGTCTGTCCTCGTAGGAGAGGTGCTCCAGCCCTCTGATCATCTTTGTGGCCTTCCTCTGGACTCACTTCAACAGGTCTATGTCCTCCTTATGTTGGGGGCCTCAGAGCTGGACACAGTACTCCAAGCGGGGTCTCACGAGAGCAGAGTGGAGGGGCAGAATCACCTCCCTTGACCTGCTGATCATGCTTCTTTTGATGCAGCCCAGGGTGCAGTTGGCTTTCTGGGCTGCAAGAGCACATTGCCAGCCGATGTCTGATTTTTCATCTATCAATATCCTCAAGTCCTTCTCTGTAGAGCTGCTCTCAATCCATTCATCATCCAGCCTATATTGACACTGCAGATTTTGCTGACCCAGGTTCAGGACCTTGAAATTGGCCTTGTTGAACATGATGAGGTTCACACGGTCCTGATTTCAAATCCTGCCAAGGTCTGTCTAGATGGCATCCTTTCCCTCTAGCGTGTCATCTGCACCACTCAGTTTGATGTCATCCGCAAACCATAAATAACATTCATTTGCTGGCATCTTTCTTCTACACTCATCTTTTCTACTAAATTTCAATGTAAGGGGAATTATTATAGCTAGCAGACAAAGAAGCTCCATGGCACTCACAATATAATACCTTCTAGTCCTTCATCACCTGACAACTAACTGTCTGTGCATCCAGGAGGAAGAATTATATGAAACGATTACTTTTTGAGGTAAAGTTGAGTAACATATCACTGCAAGCCATAATGATTGGTGTTTTCTTGTATGTATCACCTTTTCTAAAAAAAAAAGTTGTATACCCCAGCTTTATTAAAATTCGAACAGGTGAATAAATGAATGTTTAAACATTCTTGTTTAAACATCACCTACCATTGATAAAGATTCCACAAAAGTTAGTAGATTTGGTTATGTAATAAGTTTCTTGTGTGAACCTGGATAAATACTATTCTGTGTCTCAAATTCTACATGTAAAACAGTGGGTGATAACATTAGTCTTTCCTCTCTTCTTCAAGTAACTTGGCTATTATACAACATCTTATTCTGGAGCAGATTCTTCTGAGAGTCATAAGACTGTCAGATCCTGTGATCCGAACTACCAACACACAAATACTGTAATATTATTTTTATTATTTTTACACCATCAAGTCTGTTATAAAGACCAGTGTATCTAGAATGTGACAACCTAAACAAAATGTATTTTAATTGTATAGAAAAAAAAAGAGGTGTATTTTATTGTTATCTTGTTCACTCTCTTTTATCTCTCTTGCTTATTTCATAAGCCCAAAATATTCAGAACAAATAAAGAGATACATTTTAAAGACAGTTTTGGCTCCAAGAGAAGGTAATTTAAAAAAATAATTTTTGTAACATGGATTTTGTATTGTTTCATTAATTAACAAAAGATATAGCAAAGCTATACACATAATTTCCTTAAGTTACTGTTGCTTCATTTTTTCTCTTTAATGTTACAAAAGATAAGACGAAATAGCTTTTCATAAATCAGAGGCCAGCAAAATAAAAAATTATTATTCATTTAGGAATGGTACTATGTAGATTTTAGGATATGTTTTTCATTTTAAATGCAACCTTTACTATTTAGGGTTGACAGATGATGTGAATACACACATGCAGATAGCTGTGGCTTTAATATCAAAGCATGGTTAATTTGGTTCAAATTTGTATAAAATATTTTAACTCACAGAAAAAGATCTGAGTGGTGAAAGTATTTAAAGGCCCTTTTGTTTAAAATTTCTAAGAGATCCAAATATAGAAATAAACAATTATTACACTGACAGCTGAGATGATACTGGAAGGAAAAGCAATTTAAGTCCCTTAAGAATGATAAACACAGCAGCACTGGAAACAATGTGAGAAACAAACTAGATATGTGGCACCATATTAATATTACTGGGTGTTAACAAACACTTTAAGTTATTAGTCAAGAATGAGTTCATGATTACATTTGTTTCAAAATATAATAAAAAATAAGCTCTCATGTCAATGAGATCTTTTTTTATATTATTTTCTTTATGTACGGTGTTCAGTAATAATTTCATCCAGAGTGACATTTCTTAGGTCAGACCATTCAAAACCAGTGAAAAGGCACATGAGGTAAACACAGACCTTTCTTGCAATCAGCCCTCTTGCAGAACTTGGTTTAATGGTCTAATTCTGGTACTAAAGTAGGAAGCATGGTAGGGTGTTCCAATCATGCCTCTAGAAGTATTTGGTGGGCCTCCTAAAGATTGTTTTTTAGATTAAATAATTGCATAAAACTTTCCATTTAATATGAAACAAAGAATGGAACGGTGAAATAGAAAAATATATTTTTCTAGAGAAAAAAAACTGAAAAATCAGAAACCTGAAAAGCTCAAACTCAGAGGAGTTAAATGGATAGGCTGAAAGAAAAGAAAGCAATATCAGTTATGTTTTTGAAAACAATCAAACAAAAAATCCTTTCACCATTTTCTAGCCAATTTCCTGACTTTTCCTGCCTGGCTCATTACTTCTGAGCAACTGTGGTTTTAGTATTGTTGCTCTTTGAACCGAGAAGTGAGCCACTATTTGACACCTTGCTGGAATAGTTTAGTTTATAAACAAGAAGATATTAAGAGTGAGTATAGGCTCTTTGGACTCTTTCTTTGCAAGAAAGATTTTGGTGGAGTCAGGGAGAGGGAGGTAAAGGAAGCATGGAGAAGTGATTCCCTGAATACTAACAAACACTAAACAGAGACAGTTTTAGCTTTCCTGCTCAGAAATCCCCAGGCTTACTACTGTATAATCCTCCATACTCAGAAAATCTTCTCCTCATGGTGATGCTCGTAGCTGTGTATCCTGGCATTCTGATGGATTTTGGTGCTTCTGACATTAGCTCTTAGGCTTTAAGTTAAAATTAGCTAGTAACTATTTTACCTAATAACAGCTTAGTACAAAGTCTGTAAACCTCCTTTAGAGAAAACAATGTCTTTGTGGTAACTCAAAGTAAGCTTCCAGATTATGGAACGAAGTGCACAGGAAAAATCCACTTGTCTTTTTGCTCTACACCTGCCAGGAAAAGGGCTGTGCAAGCAGCTAAAAGGTGATAATGTAATAAGCCAGCAAAGCATTTATATGTTCAAACCCATAAACTACCAGAGATAAAGCTCTTATTGCTGCTGATATTTGCAGTGGGAAAAAGACTTCTGATTTTCCTTCTTCCTTATAAGCTAGAAATATGTGATTGGTAACACTTCCTGTCTTTAACACGGTATAGATGTACCTGCACATCCAAGATCTGCTGGATAATAGCTACTGAAAATTCCAATATAAAACATGAAAACAAGCAAGCAGTAAGTATTCACTCTGTGGCAATTAATCGTGTTTTGCCACAAAATTGTGTATACTCGCTGAGGGCAGATTGGCAGCAGAGGTTCCAGTGAGGCAAGGCATTACCAGTCAGAGACTCTGAAGAAATATGTAGAGGAAAACATTGGCTATATTTTGAAGATCAGAAATGCCCAACAGCTATTCTGTACCCTTGCAGATAAGAACCTTCCCTCTCCATCTGCCACTTCATCTACTCAATACCCACCAGTTAATGTACACAATATGATCATAACTCGTTTCCTACAGAAGCAGTGTATCTTGTTTTCTTAGTCAATGTAGTTTGTGGGATATCTCAAAGACATGGCTAGGAAGGGCAGGAGTTCAGGTTGAATCTTACGGTCACACTGACCTGAGGCTAGAAATCTTTTTTACCCAGTTCTTTATCACATGAAACCAATTTCTGAAATCAGCTTCTTTGGCAAAAAGAGATATTGTGTTTGTATATGTCAAAAAAGTCTGACATCACAAATTACCTCTTTCTTTTTCCTCTATGCTCTTCTGTTACACCCTATGGGATTATCTCACTAAAAAGGTTGGATTTAATCATAACACAATGAATCTCACTCTGAATGTATGCTTGAGTTTATACAAGTTATACACATCAATCTAATAATTTGGTGTTCTTCCCAAATCTGATTGCTTTTGAGACTAAGTTGCCAGGGAGGGTGTCCCGATCCAGTGTCAGGAAGGTTTCATTATAATCCCAAGGATGAGATTAAGACGCTGAAGTCGGTCAAATGTTGTACAACCTTTTACTTAATTCTCTTAACAAAACCGAGAAAGAATGGTAAAAAGGGAAAGGAAGGGAAGGCAAAGGGGAAAGGAAAGGGGGGTAAGGAAGGACACAATAAAAGAGGGAGAAAGTTTGCTACTACCACCCTGAGTCCAATGGTTTTTGGCTGAGTCTGGGGTCCGGGGGTGCGCGCAGCAGGGAGGCGAGAAGAACAAAGAGAGCGAAAAAGCCCACCAAAAACTTTATATAGAGATCTTGCTCATGTGCAGATTGACCAGAAGCACTGGTTCCCTACAACCCTCTTCCTGCTCTTTTCACCACTTTAGTCAGTGCGCAGGCGCAAGAGGTCGTCCACTTGTAAAACCATGAAGAAGATGGTCCTCCCAGAAGATGGCGGCATGGCGGCAATGTCAAGACAAAATCACATCTGGTATTGGTTCTCTACAGAGGGGAACCTCAGTCCATCCTACTCCTACCAGTATGATGCCAATGCTAGTAACAGATGCCCAGAGTATGGAGAAGGATCACAGGTCAGCAGGAGAGCACCTGGAGTACAGCATAAAGCAATACCACCCACTCCAGCCAGTAAGTCAGCTTCATCAAGGACCAAACTTACAGACCTCTATACAAACGCACATAGCATGAGGAATAAACAAGATGAGTTAGAGAAGTGTGCATGCCTGTGGGCTATGATCTTATTAGCATCAGGGAGACGTGGTGGGATGGCTGCTATGACTGGAGTGTTGATATGGAAGGATACAGGTTCCTTAGGGGAGACAGGGAGGGGAGATGAGGAGGGGGTGTTGCCCTCTATACCAATGACCAGCTGGAGTGTATGGAGCTCCACGTGGGGATGGATGAGGAGCCCACCAAGAGCTTATGGGTCAAGATTAAAGGGAAGGCAGGGGCAGATGAAGTTACAGTGGGGGTCTGCTACAGACTGCCTGACCAGGAAGACTGAGCAGATGAGGTCTGCTAGAGACAGATAGAAGCATCCTGAAGTTCACAAGCTCTGGTCATCATGGGAGACTGCAGACAGATATCTGTTGGACAGACAACACAGCAGGGCATAAGCACCCCAGGAGGTTCCTGGAATGCATCAATGGCAGCTTCCTTCTCCAACTGACAGAGGAGCCAGCGAGGATAGGTGCTATGCTGGACCTTGTTCTCACCAACAAGGAAAGGCTTGTGGGGAACATGAAGCTGAAAGGCAGCCTTGGCTGCAGTGACCATGAGATGGTAGAGTTCAAGATCCTTAGGGCAGCAAGGAAGATGCCTACCAAGCTCACTATGCTGGACTTCAGGAGAGCAGTCTTTGTCCTCTTGAGAGATCTGCTTGCTAGAGTACCATGGGATAAAGCCCTGGAGGGAAGAGGGGCCCAAGAAAGCTAGCTTATATTCAAGGATCACCTCCTCCAAGCTCGGGAACAATGCATCCCAACAAAGAGGAAGTCAGGCAAAAATGTCAGGGGGCCTGCATGGATGAACAAGGAGGTCCTGGAACACTCAAAACCAAAAAGGAAGCCTACAGAAAGTGGAAGACAGGATAGGTAACTTGAGAGGAATACAGAGAAATTGTCCATGCAGCCAGGGATCAGATTAGGAAAGCTAAAGCAAGACTAGGAAAAATATGGGCCCTCTCTGGAAGGAAACAGGAGACCTGGTTACCCAAATGGAGGAAGCTGAGGTACTCAACAAGTTTTTTTGCCTTGCTCTTCACCAGTGAGAGCCCTAGCTACACCACCCAAGTTGCACAAGGCAAAGGCAGGGGCCATGAGAAGGATCACCCACTGTAGGAAAAGATCAGGCTTGAGACCATCTAAGGAACCTGAACATACACAAGTCCATGAGATTCATCCACGGGTCCTGAGGGAACTGGTGAATGTAGTTGCCAAGCCACTACCCATCGTATTTAAGAAGTCGTGGCAGTCTGGTGAAGTTCCCACTGACTGGAAAAGGGGAAACATAACCCACAGTTTTAAAAAGAGAAAAAAAGAAAGATCGGGGAACTACAGACTGGCCAGTCAGTCTCACTTCTGTGCCCGGCAAGGTCATGGAGCAGATCCTCCTGGAAACTCTGCTAAGGCACGTGGTAAATAGGGAGGTGCTTGATGACAGCCAACATAGCTTCATTAAGGGCAAATTGTGCCTGTCAAATTTGGTGGACTTCTATGATGGGGTTACAGCGTTGGTGGATAAGGGAAGAGCAACTGACATCATCTACCTGGACTTGTGCAAAGTATTTGACACTGACCTGCACAACATCCTGGTCTTGAAATTGGAGGGACAGGTATTTGATAGATGGACCACTTGGTGGATAAGGAATTGGCTAGATGGTCTCACTCAAAGAGTTGCGGTCAATGGCTCCAAGTGGTGACCAGTGAGGAGTGGCATTCGTCAGGGGTTGGTACCGGGGCCAATGCTGTTAAACATCTTTGTTGGTGGCATGGACAGTGGGGCTGAGTGCTCCCTCAGCAAGTTTGCCAATGACACCAAGCTGAGTGGAGCTGTCAACACACTAGAGGGGAGGGATGCCATCCAGAAGGACCTGGACAGGCTTGAGAGGTGGGCCCATGTAAACCTTATGAAGTTCAACAAGACCAAGTGTAATGTTCTGCTCATCGGTAGGGGCAATCTCAAGCACAGATACAGGCTGGGCAGAGAATGGATGGAGAGCAGCCCTGAAGAGAAGGATTTGGGGTTGTTGGTGTATGAGAAGTTCAACGTGAGCCAGCAATGTGTGCTTGCAGCCCAGAAAGCCAACTGCATCCTGGACTGTATCAAAAGAAATGTGGCCAGCAGGTCGAGGGAGGTGATTCTGCCCCTCTACTCGGTTCTAGTGAGACCCCACCTGAAGTACTGTGTCCAACTCTGGGTCCCCCAACATAAGAAGGACATGGGCCTGTTTGACTGAGTCCAGAGGAGGGCCACAAAGATGAGAGGGCTGGAGAACCTCTTCTATGAGGACAGTCTGAGAGAGTTGGGGTTGTTCATCCTGGAGAAGAGAAGGCTACAGGGAAACCTCATAGCAGCCTTCCAGGGGGCCTACAGGAAAGATGAAGAGAGAGACTCTTTATCTGGGAGTGTAATGATAGGATGAAGAGCAACAGTTTTAAACTGAAAGAGGGCAGATTTAGTTTACATATTAGGGAGAAATTCTTCACTATGAGGGTGGTAAGGCACTGGAACATGTTGCCCAGAGAGGCTGTACATGCCCCATCCCTGGAAGTGTTCAAGGCCAGGCGGGATGGGGCTGTGAGCAACCTGGTCTAGTGGAAGGTGTCCCTGCCTGTGGCGGGGGGTTGGCACTAGATGATCTTTAAGGTCCCTGCCAACCAAAACCATTCTATGATTCTACGATTCCATGATTCTATGATTTTAAGTGTCCACTAGAAGAGCAGTTGGCTTGTTCACATAGTATAATATAATTATTCAGCTGGTGTGCCACCTGTCTAGCTGACTGCTTTCAAAGCTGTGTTTATAAAGCCTTACAGGTTTTATACAGGGCTCTATTATCACAATAGTTTGAAAACACATGAACAGACAGCAAGCAAACATAAGT
Source organism: Vanellus vanellus (assembly GCF_965231255.1). Lineage (NCBI taxonomy): Eukaryota > Metazoa > Chordata > Aves > Charadriiformes > Charadriidae > Vanellus > Vanellus vanellus. Next base: position 86,918,285 of record NC_138906.1, read on the forward strand.
GTTTTCAGAATACTCTCATACACACTTAGTATTTATAGACACACAGATGACAAACAAATAAAAGCACACATAGGCATGCATTATATTTATAAAAATACTTTTACAAAGCCACGCAAAAAAAAGAAATCCCATTAATTTGTACATCTGGTGTATGCATTGTCCCTCATGAATAAATACACTATCATCCAAAAATTCAAGTGTTACATCATATGCTACCTATGCTTTTTTATTTTAATGAATGAAAATGAATAGCTATTGCTGTTACAAAGGATTTATAATTTAAATACTGGCTATGTTAGTCCAGACATTATTAAACATGGCAATGCAAACATCATTGTTTTATTTATTTGTTTTAAATGCAAGAATTGTACAATACTTTCCACCAGATTTTCAGATTTGACAGCTGCATGAAGGGAGACTTTCAGACATTGTATCCTCTTTTCTTATGAAATGTAGTTTTCAGCACAACTGCTTGGCATTCTAGCAATGAAGAACGCTATACCTATGAAAAAGAAAGAGAGAAAAGGAATGAATTATGGGCATTGAAATGTATATGTGTTGTGTCCCTCAAAATAATTTTTAAGACTTTTTTAAATCACTGAGTTGGCCATTCTAAGTACCTAATGGCATCGTGTGGAGAGCTCACTTTGTACATATTTATTTCTACACATCAGACTAATGACAACTGATGGAAAAAAATAGTGCATTGCTCTTAAAAAAAATAACACAAACCAAAAAAAATACGCGTCCCAAGACCCCCACAACAGTGACTTTAAAAATTAGCAGGATTTCAAAAGTTTGCTACATAATGGTACATCACTGATGGGCTTTGTCACAGAGTTTAATTCCTTTCTAACAACTTTTACGCTGGCTGTCATTGAAAAGAATAGCTGGCACATTTTAACCCTAATGCATGACATCAGACTTCTGCAAAAGTTGTACAGAAAAACAAGTTCAATGGACAAGACATCACAGACCCATTATTTGTACACACAATACTTTCCGGTACCCACTTGTCCTCACTCCTAATAAAGCATAAGACTTAACCTTCTCCTTGACAGATATTAAATTTAAAACCTCTAGCTTCACGTCAAGGCTATCAGTCAGCCTTAAAATTCTACTGCTCATCATAAACGATATGAATGGCTATGTTCTCATTTCTTATGTCAACAGAAACCTTCCCTTGAATCTCGAGCCTTGAACCAAATCTGAGATCAACGTTTATTTTGCTTCTTATGTTCACTCTCCCAGAATCATTTCTCTAGTTGACAGGCCTCTGACATGAATTTGATGGTAATATAGGTAATATAGCAGCCAAAAGAATTCCTTCAAAAAATGTCTTCTGTTCCAATCATCAGCATTAATCAAGATTGTCCCAAATAGATCCCTGTTAAAATCACGACTTGCATAGCCTTACATTCCTAAGAAATTATAACACTATTATTTAAAACATCCAAGTACAAACGCACATTTGACATAGTTATCCATTTCAGCCTCAGCTGAAATGTGATCCTGATTTTCTTCTGTACTTATGCTACAAGCTATTCCTGGGAAGTTCCATATACCCTTAAAAACTTTTCTTTATTGACTAGAATCCATAATCAGTGAATTCTTTCTACTAGTATTCTAATGCATTAATGAAGTTTCTGCTAACACTTCACATATGTGAAATTTCATGGCAGCCAGTAGTAATTGTGGCAATTTGACATTAATTTAAGAGGACTGGGCCTATCTTAAGTAATATAAAACTAACAGAAGTTTAATGAGGACAGATAGGAAGGAAGATGCCTGTTCCCACTGCTTTCCCCATGCCAAATTCCAATCTAAATCCAATATCCAAAAATTTGGACAGAAATATAAGACAGCTGAGAAAAGACTGCTCTTTGGACCAATTCTTGTAGTTGCACAGCTCAATCTAGCAACCCTGTTCAGCAGTGTCATGGTTTGGGCCAGACTGGCCCCTGAAAATGAACAACAGGTGCTTTCCCCCACCTCACTCTCCAAGGAGAGGAGGGAGAGAGAGAAAGAGACATCACTTTAGAAAAAACTAAACTACTTTAATGATAATATTAATACATTCATAAAACAATAAAAAAGAAAATAATTAAATATATACAATATATAATATTATAACCATATCAAGTTCCCAGGATGACGACCACATCACCAACAGCTATGGGGAAAGTCCCAGACTGGACTCAGTGACGGATGGAAAATGGATTCTGGATCTGGATTCAGGAATACACAAATCAGGATCAAAGGTAGATGAACAGACAGAGTCCTCCTTGGACACCAGTGAGACTCACCCCTTTGAGGCCTCAACTTTTATGCTGAGCATGAGACAGATGGGATGGAATACCCTGCTGGTCAGTTTTGGGTCACCTGTCCACTCCTCCCCGCAGATGTGACCCCTCTACGCTTTTTCACTTCCAACCCTCCAAAGGGGCAAATAACAAAGTTCTCTGGCCTTGGGTGTTATAGCAATAAGTAAAAGCAAAAGCCTCTCTGCATATCATTCCTTGGCATAAATTACAACTAATCAGGCCTTGTCATTCTAAGAGCAAACAGCATCTGAACAATATGCTGTTAATTTCAGAGAGTTCAGTTAGTTAGAAGAGGCTTAGTTGCAAAGTAAAATTACAAAACAGAAAATTGGTTCTGTTTTACCTCAAACTAGGACAAGCAGAAAGAGGTTGACAATTACTACTGGGGGGCTAAGGTAAGATGAGCAAATGAATTGCTTTTCACATACTTTAGTAACCCACATTTGATGCTGCTTGCAGTATGGCAGATGGTACTGACATTTATTCTTCATTTACTGCCTAACAATTTACACAGGGAATAATACATTTCAGAAAGCTTTGATTTTATTAATCACAGTGGAAGCAGCCCTTAAACTTCCTGTGATATATCCATCTTCACTCAAGCATTCTAAAACCAAAGTGGTTCAGCATTTCAGCAGCAGAGCCAGAGAATACACACATTGAAAAAGATTCAGCTATATTCAGAAAAAGGGAAATTTATTGTAAATGAGACATGAATATCAACTGAAAAAAAGAAAAAAAGGCAAGAGAGCACATATCTGGTCCTTAATGTGTAACCAGTCTGTATTGAGTCTATTGCCTCAGCTGTGCAAGAGACTTGCAACTAGAGAAGTCTCAAAAACAAAAAAAAGAAAACTGGTTGGCTGGATGAGGCGAGAGTCATAGATGTCATCTACCTTGACTTCAGCAAGGCTTTTGACACTGTCTCCCGTAACATCCTCATAGGGAAGCTGAGGAAGCATGGGCTAGATGAGGTGACAGCAAGGTGGATCGAGAGTTGGCTGCGGGACAGAACTCAGAAGGTTGTGATCAGCGGCACAGAGTCTAGTTGGAGGCTTGTAACCAGTGGTGTCCCCCAGGGGTCAATACTTGGTCCAATCTTGTTTAAGATATTCATTAATGACCTGGATGAGAGGACAGAGTGTATCCTCAGCAAGTTCGCTGATGATACCAAACTGGGTGGGGTGGCTGACACCCCAGAGGGCCATGCTGCCATCCAGTGTGACCTGGACAGGCTGGAGAGCTGGGCAGAGAAGAACCTAATGAGGTTCAACAAAAGCAAGTGCAAGGTCCTGCACCTGGGGAGGAAGAATGCTAGGCACCAGTACAGGTTAGGGGCGGACCTGCTGGGAAGTAGCTCGGAGGAGAAGAATCTGGGGGTCCTAGTAGACAGTAGATTATCCATGAGCCAGCAATGTGCCCTTGTTGCCAAAAAGGCCAACGGAATCCTGGGCTGCATAGGGAAGAGTGTGGCCAGTAGGTTGAGGGAGGTCATTCTCCCCCTCTACTCTGCACTAGTGAGGCCGCACCTGGAATACTGTGTCCAGTTTTGGGCTCCCCAGTTCAAGAGGGACAGGGAACTACTGGAGCGAGTCCAGCGAAGGGCAACTAAGATGATTAAGGGATTGGAGCATCTGCCTTACGAGGAAAGGCTGAGAGAGCTGGGACTCTTTAGCCTGGAGAAGAGAAGGCTGAGGGGAAACCTTATTATGGCGTACAAGTATCTAAAGGGTGGGTTGAAGGAGGATGGAGCCAGGCTCTTTTCAATGGTTCCCAGTGACAGGACGAGGGGTAATGGGCACAAGATAGAACACAGGGAGTTCCGTTCAAATACATGGAAAAACTTCTTTAGGGTGAGGGTGACAGAGCACTGGCACAGGCTGCCCAGGGAGGTTGTGGAGTGCCCTTCTCTGGAGATTTTCAAGACCCGCCTGGATGCAGTCCTGAGTAATGTGCTCTGGGTAATCCTGCTTTAGCAGGGGAGTTGGACTAGATGATCTCTAGAGGTCCCTTCCAACTCTGAAAATTCCGTGATTCCGTGATTCTGTGAAAATACAAAATCTTAATTTAAAATACATCATTCAAGAAAGTCCCCCTAGTTTTGCTTACAACAAAAGTCATCAGTGCAAAGTTATGTCTTTCCTTTCTTTTTCAACTTGAGTTTAAAATTCCAAATTAATTATATCCGCTTGCTGCTTTGCTAGAGGATTCAAAATGTTCTCTGGGGATTTTTTATTTCTAATTTCCTTCTATGTAAAATGGCATAAAATAATAAAAGGGAAAGAAACATTACAAGAATAAAAAGACAATATGCTGCACAGAACAATTATATTACTGTTCGCTTTTTTATGTTCCAAAAATGAGTTTTATCTCTGTTATATCTCATCTCAGCTGTGTCTTAGTGTGTGACTTTTCTATTTTATGCTTCTGACTCTTTCTGGTAAAAAAAGAACAGTGCTTGCAACAGCCAACCAACCTATATGACAAGAAAAAACAAAATTCCGATGAACCAGTAGAGAACTATAAATCACAAACTCAGTCACACAAACGATATTTGCACATTATCATTCAGAGTCAAATGCAATAGTACTAAGCTGAGAATATAAAATAAAAAAAATTGTAGCAAAAGCAAGAAAGAAGAACCTTTCTTTATCCTCATCCACCTGGCAGTACTATATCACATACCAAGATCAAGAAGCAGAATTATCATATGGACTAAAATAAGAGAGATTATTATCAATTATTGAAAGAGTTCAGTAAATCCATATTCCTACATTGTGAAAGAGACAATTATTTTTGTATGCAATTTATTAGGACTTCAGAGATATGAATCTGAATTATTACTGAATGTAGTTTTATAAGGCATGAGAATTACTTATTTCAGTCTACTGTGACACCTGCCCCAAAATGTTTTCCCTAGAATAAAAGCCAGTGCTGTATACATTTTCTTATCCCATACATTCTAAAAGAAATATTCAAGTCTAATCACCTTTGCATTTTGTAAAGATAGCATACAATACAAAACTGCAGACCTAAATCCATCTTTATAACTTCTCATAAGAAAGGAAGATTGTCATGTGATTTTGATGATGAATCCCATACATAATTAAAATATGATGTGACAAAAATATAAAACACAAACTAAAAATTCCAGTTCTAGCTTATTAAAAGAAAAAGAGCTATATTTAAATACCTACTTCTCTTACCTGAACATGGGAAAGCATGCTACTCACAAACAAAGGGTCTTTTTCCCATCTCTCAGTTTAGCTTTTTAAAATTTATAGTGCATTTAACTTGAGGAAAAAAAGAAGTCTCGTCTTCTGTTCCATTTGGAGTTGAATAATTTCTTACAGGCTGTTCTCACTCAGAACTAATACCTGGTGATACTTATTTTGCAAGAATATTAGAACTCAACGCAAACTTAGGGATCCAGGTACCCATTAGCTATGTCTAATTGACATTAGCTATGTCTAAATAATATTTCGTCAGAGACAAGAATATTTTTTTTATTTTTCATGTACTTAGGCTTTGAAGATTTTACAGAGAAATCTCCAAACCACTGTTTCCAAAATCTATTTTTTTTAGAGTGATACTAAGTGCTTCTGGGAAAATGATTTAACATACATAATTAACGAGTCAGCTGGAGAGAAATTATGATATTTACTTGGTCATCTTGAAAAGATAGAGTGAATTGCACTTCACTTCACTTAAAAGTTTAGTTAAACTAAGTCAGATTGTCCCAGTGCTTTCTTTACAGACATCTGAGAGAAAAGCTTTCCCCAGGATGTTTCACTTTATGTATCTTAGATGCTTAGAATAAGATGAAGCATGCTTAGGAACAGCTCCATTTCTCTTCTGCTGAAAACAAAGGGAGCCAAAGGCTCAAGACAACTGAATTTAGAAACCTAAATTTGGTGGTCAATGTCTCATTTCTCATTTCTCCATTTTATCAATTTTTCTAACTGTGGAAATGGGGTTGATAACAATCTGCAGCGTATGTTTCAAGGCCATGCTCCTATTGATTGAATTTATTTTCATTAAAAATGGAAAGTTTCTGTTCCTAGTGCTCAAAGAAAATGGAAAATTATGTGTGCCGTGACCACCACACCTAGCTTCAAATCAGCCTATTCACTCTACCTGAGACAATTTTACCTTCCTATGACAAATCTACTCTATTCCCTCTCTTTCCCATCTAGACTTTGCCTCTGTTCCCATGTCTTTATGGATTTGTGTCGCTCCTCCCTCCACCCCCGAACCCGCAGTATGGAGCAGGCAGCACTGTGGTTCCTTCTCTCTGTTTTGAGACCCTTGTGGAAGAGAAGAAATCAAGGAACAGAGAAGCTGACCCATCAGTTTCAAATGAGATAACTCGTTTGAAAAAAGAGGGCTGCTGAGAGGACCTGTCTCTTTCTTCTGTCTTTCTGTTCTATGTAAAGACCTCCTGAGAAGAAGAGAATTTTTCCTGCTTCTTCCAGTAGTCTTGCCTGATTGCTTTCCCCATTTGCATGTCACCCCAGGGAAAGCGTCAGTCATAGTTCCTTTCTCCTCTAATAACATACATCAGCAACTTCATCACAGTTGCTGAAAATTTTATTTTCAAATGTACAACCTGTGGCAACTTTGTATAATTTGCTTACTCTGTTCCAAAGGAATATTTCCCATTTTAATTTACAGCAAAAAGGGAAAAAGAATGCTTCTTTGAGAAGTTACTGGCTGCTGGTAAAAGTGAACAAAATCCTGAGATTACAAGGACAATAATTTTTAACTACCTATTCATTTCTCCCAAATCTTGCTTTAGGAGGGAAGTGGGGTTTGTGCCTGGGAGACTCTAGCCATTCATATTTGTGAAAAGCTTAGCGAATGAAAATCCATACTTATTTTTGAGTTGCTTGACATTATCATATGTGATAACAGATTCAGACCCTTTGTCTATTTACGTGTGTTGGGAGAAATACCTCAGATTACTGTGAGCTTTACTTTTTATTGCTTACAGAAGGAATAGTATAATTAAGCATAAAGTACAACTTTTAAATAGTTAGTTGTAAGATATATTCATTGGCAATTTTGTCAACTTTGTCACAGACGACTTCAAGGAAATTTCTCCAACTCTAAAATGAGTTACTTAATATAAGTAATCTCTGCTCATTCACCAGTTATTACACCAGTGTCTTGGAAAATTCAGCTATAAGTGAAAATTCCTTGGAAACATTTAAGAAAAAAAGTAAAGCTTGCTACTAGTTAGCATAGAAACAAAATTATACTAAATTATTTTGAAACTTGCCAAAGAAGTGTATATTCAATGTCAAGAAAAATCACACAGATACTTTGCATGAAACTGCTGTTAATGATAGACTAGGTTTTGAGAAGATACAACATGAATGATGTGACATTATATCACTTCAGTGGATGAGTAAAGAATAAATAGTCAAAATATACTGTGATGAGAGGATTCTGAAACTATGCATAGTAAACCCATCCAGATGGCACTAGTTGGCGAAAAAAAAAATACTATTACTAAAACATGGCAACATTAATCTTAATAATGTTCTTCTCTCTTCTGATCTAGTCTACATGGTCTAGTTATAGCTGTGCTATTTATTCATCATTTAATTACACGTTATTTCACTGTCTCTCCTCCTTTCTGCCCTCAGTTTCTCCTCTCTGCTGCTGCACTGGCAGCTATGCCTCTAATAATTCAGCTTAAAAGATATAGTCTTAGCCTGGTACAGTGAAAATGTTGTTGGCTTTTTCCAGATGACTGCATACAGCAGAAAACAAAGCAGATCTATTGCAGGAACCTTAAGCACTGGGCGTTCACTGAAGGCATCATGATGCTAGGACTAGAAAAGAAAAAAGAAAATACCAAATAGAAGAACAGAGATGTTAAAAGCCTCAGAAGAATAGCAATCCCCCTCAATATCCACCAAAAAAAACCCCTACAATCCCCCCCCCCCCCGAAAAAATTAACACCCCCCCAAAACAAAAATAAGGACTGTTTATGTTACATATTACTCTCTTATTATGACTCATAGATACCAAACATGGATTCAGTGATAAGCTGCCCTCTTCCACAGATGTGTGGTTTATTTACATGGATGACCTCCAAAGGTTCCTTTCAAAAGTAACCATTCTGGGATTTCCCCATCCCTCTGTGCCATTCAGGAGAAAGAGGTAGAGGAACTGGGAATAAAGAAATCAAGTTGAGCATAGGGAAAAAAATGGAAGGTAGGGGGAAGGTTTTTTAGCTTTTATCTTTGGTTTACACCATACTACTCTATTTTAATTGGCAATGAATTAAATTAATTTTCTTTGATTCAAGTCTGTTTTGCCCTTGACAGTAACTGGTAAGTGATCTCCCTGACTTTATTTCAACCTATGATCTTTTTCATCCTGTTTTCTGCCCCTGCCGAAGGGGGAGTGAGCAATCGGCTGGATGGGCATTTGGCTATTAGCCAGTGCTAATGCACCACACCAGAAAAACCCATGCCAGTGCTCAGCACACACGGAAAGATGAAAGGCACTGAGTTCCATCAGTTTGAAAGACTTCAAAGAAATCAGCAGTGTTGCAGCCCTAATAAAGACATCAATAAGAATGCTGGTAGCTCAGATGAACCTCCTGCAGATGCAACGGACAACACTGCAATACAAAATAGCTTCATTGTCATTCTGTAGCACAAATGGACTTAATTTCTAAATTGAAGAACAGACCCCAAAATAATCTGTTTCAACACAATGTTATTAGCAAAAGAGTCACAATAAACTATTTTGGTATATGGAGTAGCCCTCTTTCCTGGTACTTCTCTTCTGCCCCTCCTGGGTTCCTTCCAGCTCTTATCACAACTTCTTGCTTTCTGCAGCTATGAAGTTGTACCTTATCTTTTCTTAAAATGTATAATCCCATATTTGAAACATTCCCAAACAGGACACCTGACATAAATGTTTTTCTTGGCCCTGTTAATTCTCAGCAACTTAAAAGGCTACTGAATCTAGCCATTTTGGCAATGTCTGTGAATAAATATTTATTAGAAAGAAATAATAAGTATTATCATAAATTAAAACAAACAAACAAACAAACAAACAAACACACACACACAAAAAAAAAACAACAACCCAAACCTAAACCCAAGCACCACATTTATTTTCATGGTAGAGGAATTTCAAGCCTCTGGTCTCATTGGAACAGGCCGATGTAAATGAGGAAGCTGTTGAAAATATCTGCTGAGGACATCTCTAATAAATACAAGACCTGAAAAAGCCCACCCATGCCTGGGTTTAAATGTCTAAGCTGATTCCCCGTCCTTAAGAAACAAATGAATAGAAAAGTTGAGGCTCATTTACCCAGAAAAAGACCCTTGTCTGTTTCTGGGTTGGAAGGAAGGCATTGGAAACACGTATCAGTTACTGAAATGGAAAAAGATGAAAAAATGAAAAGTGAACGTGCCTAGAACACAGTGCCAGCTGGCAGCTGAACTCTTGAAAGTCGCAACCTAATGTTTCCTATGTAAATGATACATAGCAGAGGATGGTAAAAGATGCAGCAGACATAGAAAAACAGGAAGAGATGTGGCAAAACATAGAATAAGAAAACATAGCTTCCTTGTTTACTTGTGAATAGTTAATTATCTACTGGCTGAAGCTCGTTTATTCTATTCCTGTGCAATGCTAAGAGGCTTTTTTAAGAAACACAATCAAGTATATTATTTTTTGGAGTCAAACACTGTTAGAATCTTTATTATTATAAGCAGAAACCGCTATTCAAATATATTTTGAAATTCTTTTGCTTTACAGTACTAAGTATCTGAGATAAAATTTTCAGATTGTTTTGTTAAGGTCTTATGAATAGCACCTTGGGAATTTAGAGTTTATCATATATTTCCATATACTATATTGTGTATTGATTTATATATAATTATTTTACATATTTTATAATTATTGCACAACTAAATATCATTATATAATTATTATATAATTAATAATTATCTACACTATTATATCCAGTAATTATATTGTATAGATTAGTATATTATGTATGATATAGTGAATATATCTTTTTTCGGATCTGAAAAATATATCTTAACTCTGATAAAAAGACAAACCACACTCCTCTTTAAGTCATGAAGGATTTTGACTACTTTTTATCTAATGAACTCAGAGCAAAAAAAAAACAATTTATAAACATTGGTTTGTAAAAACAAAATGACAGGTTAGGACTACAGTGTGGTTTTTTTCAAATGCAGCCACCATAGTAGTGATTTCTATATGAGATAAAATCTGAGTGCAATAAATAGAGAAAGACACTGGAAAACAAGACAAAGTAGTTGTAAACTAGAAGAGAAGTAGGAGACAGACAAGGCTTTATTAATAGAGTGATCAAGGTCAGTAACTGCCTACTGCTTGCTTGTTCTTTTGGCATTCCTGGGAAAAAAAGGCATTTTTACTTCTCAGTCATAAGCAGGATCTCACAACAGAGTATGAGAACTGAAATAGTGTTTGTCACCCTCATAAAAACTGCTCAAATTGTTGGGGCAACAATATTAACTGTAGAGCTCTATTTCTACACTTGCTTTTTACACAAACTACGGAAAAACCGAAAGGTGGAAATAATTTCCTTGTAAGTGGTGAATTCAATTACACCTTTTACTGAGGTTGTATTTACTTTAATTGACAGCACAGTAGACTGCAACATTTTATTCAGCGAACATTTGTGTAAACTAGATTACGTTAGAACTGGTAATGGGATTTTAACTACAGGTATATAAGAGAGTTACACAGGTGCATCTGTAGAACTGCAGTACATTAAACATCCGTTGCTTTATTTGATAAGTAGGAACACAGGCAATAAAATGAAAATGTTGTCATGAAAGAGAGTTTAATTAAGACACACTTTTTTATATCTGTTAAAGACATACTGCAAAACGAATGGCTATGCACATACTTGCAAAATGCCTTGTTAAGAACAATTTTCTTCCTTGTGATTTGGCTTTATGAGGTGCCCTCTACCAATACATGTACTATAGATTTAATTTTTTTTACATATGATTTTTAGGCTTTTTAAGTTTGCTTATTACAACAAGCTACAAACTGTGTATTCACTGTTAGCATACTGCTGGAAGTTGTGACCAGCTGTATGCAGGAAATCATAGCAAACATGCATTAAAGTGATTCTTTTGGACAACCCAAACCTAATGAAGAAAGGAAAAATGTACCCACTGGGTAGTACTCATGCAGTTTGTAACTCCATTCATGTTACTGGCAGCCTTTTCAGGCTGTCTGTCTCCACCCTCAAGACCAGCTCTGCTACCTGTCCCTGAGCCACTGCTCAGACAGAGGAAGCTCTCAAAAGCATACAGGGCATTGCATATATGAGCATAAGATGCATATGCGGGCGAGCTGGTATGGTCAGACTTGTACCTACAGTATATGAATACTGTATTCTGCCCAGGTTTTGAAGAATTTTATTTTGTTTTTTCTTTTCCAAATTTTCTTCTGATCGGAGTAGTTGGTATTTTGGTGAGTTGCCTTCATAGGTCAAAGGTTTCTGTTATAGATAATTCACATAAATCTCTTCTTTTGGCGGATAAATATTCATAGTAAATAGGGACACACTTATCTACAAACAATGATAATATGAAATGAGATAAATCTTAAAGTAAGTTTTGGCATGTCCTGTTGTTGAGTCCATCAGGGCAGAGAGGGAGAGAGGGTACACAAGTATTTATGAAATCATGCACATTTCCACATCAACCCAGTATATGTTACAATTACAGAGACAAGGGGAAGAAATTGTTTTGTATTTAAAAGGTTTAGTTACAGTTCTATAATGTTTAAGGATACTCTAATTCACTGCTTAACCACAAGAATCAGTAAAGTAAGATTAATTTAGTTCTATAAGGAAACACTGAAAGTAATTTGGCAAGAACAGGCCCTAAAAAGAAACATGTTGGTATCCTATTAGCATTTTCAATCACTGTTGCATTTATAATATTGCTGTGATCATTTTCTTAATGTGATAAAAATAATGTCATAACAGGAAACAGTTTGGTCTGAAACAATCATATTTTAATAAGTTAGACTAGGTCCTCATTTATGTCTGGCATCCATAAGACTTTTATTTGGTAAACATATTTCAGGTTAAAAAAAACCTTTTCTATTTGAAAAAAAAAAAAAAATTAATGTCCTTAAACTTCCATCTTATTGCAGCTGTTTTGTTCAGTCATATGATGCTATTTTAACAAAAACTGTCTTTTGAAGATCTTTACAAAAATCAATGGTACAACATATCCCATTGTCAATAATAATTAAAAAAAAACAAAAACAAAAACAAAATTTTCTTCCAGAAGTATTGGTGTTAAAATCTCACAATCGAATGCTACTCAACCAAGAGGACAACACAACCCGTGATACATCACATCATATAAGCTTATCAGCTACAGAAGGGCTGGATCAGATTCACTGAAGCAAATACCTGTGACCATAAGCTGTGAGTTTCTGATGCTTGCATGAGTTCAGAAGTGGCAACATTGGATTTACTGCCCCAATCCATCAGATAGAATGAAATCTAGTTTCTGAAGACTATTTGTGCTATTTACGCTCTGCAATATGAAGTTTTGATGATATGAAACTGAGCTATGGCAGATGTCAGAAGTTCATGCATGTTTACTCTCAAAAACATGCTTCTATGTGCAGAGATAAGCTTATCAGTGGGGCAGTTTGTTGGTTTAATGTGTATCACTGGGGAAGCCGGTATAAACCACATTAGCAGTGTGACATTTATTGGTATATGCCATGTCTGTCTAATGGTATTTAGCAACATAGCAAGGATAGCACAGCCACGACAAAAGCAGTACTGTACATAGACTTCAGTGTAGGAGTAAAGCATGGCCAATTTTAAAATGTCCCATACATTGTGGTAACTCGCATATCATTTGCAAATCTACTTTTTAAAAATCTGGTAGGCAATGCCTTAATACCAGTTTTTACAAGTGGAGGGTAAAATTATGAAGCCTCAGGAAGAAATGTTACCACCATCTAAAAAAAGAGAAGACAGGACTTAAATCAATTTCCTTACACACACACACACGCCCCCACTAAAGAAGGAAATGAATATGCATCTGAAAAGAAACACCTGATCTACAGCAACACAGATGACTGGTCCTGAAGATAGAATATATGTCTAAGTATAGACAATGTACATCAGGATCTCTCCAGTAAAGACCCTGAATGCTCTTTACATTTTGGTACTTTAAAACCTCATTAAATGAGTAACTGACTTTTTCTTCAGAGTTCTGACCCTGTTCAGTGGTTCCACAGAAGCAAACCCCCAGCAGCCCCATGAGATTTCACTGAGTGATCAACAAATTTTCTCTCCCTTGCATATGCTTTGAACTCCCTTTTGTTGTCATGCTCTTATTCATACCACATAATTTGCACTATTTGACAGGCCAAGTGCTAGTACTCCTAAAGAGCAGCTTGCCTTTCAGATTCCATCTGATTTAATATCGCCCTTTCCTTCTGAGCGGAGAGAGAACAGCAACGACATGGAGAGATAGTTTATCATGTCTCAGATCGTGCACAAAATTATTTTGGAGGTTGCCTAACAGTCAGTGAAATGTGTTGTCAGGGAGAAAGACTAATAAAAGCTCTGAGAACCAGTTTGTTCTTATCACTTTGGAATGCACAGAGTATTGCTTACTTCAAAGGGACTATTACAAGCTTGTAAAATTGTTAGTCAATTTTCAACAAAAATATCCAAGTGCCAGAAAACCAAAACCAGATTATGGAAACCTACCAGCGTATTTGGGAAAGTTAGGACATTTCAGTTCTTAGGCATTGCAGCAGTAACACAAGCTTCTGTGTCATAGATGCCAAAAGATTATTCTTGTTTCTAAAGGAATGTTGTATTTTTATGGGTCACGATTTTTAAGAAGAGAAGTAACGGCACTTAATGATCACAAGGACCAGTATAAAATTTCATTTTGAAAGGATAGATAAGTTAGAAATTTTGACAAAATTTTACTTCTGTTATCTGCCTTTTACCTAACAAATTCCCACTGCACTTGCAGTAGAGGCTTCTGCTCACCCATGAGTTGTACAGCTCTGTACTGCAAATACATGTAAAGTAATACCCTAGACCCAGACATCCCCAGGTGAAACACAATGCAGAAGACAAGTTTTCCACTGTAGACAACTGTTCATTTCATTTCGTCCTCTGATGATATTTAAATTTCTGACAATACAAGTTCAGCACAGGAAAAGTGGTGACGTGCTCCTTATTCCCTGCTACTTAAGCAGGAGAGCTCCCATCCTACCTTAACCCCGATCAGATCATGTTCCAGTGCAAAAAAAGAGACGACATACCATCTCAGGCTAGCCAGTTCCCATAGAATATTTCTTATAACTGATATTGCCCTGGTAGGCAAAGAAGAGAGAAAATGAATGATGGATGCGTTGAGGACTGCTGTATCCCTGACTTAGTCATTCCCTTTCCGAGAATCATGTTGACCAAGGGCAACACATGCCACAGCATACCCTGGAGGCTTAGACTCCAAACATCCAGCCTGTGGACCTGTTCAGAATGTGTATCGGTCTCTTACAACCTCTGAAACTCTGGTGCACATAGTGTGTGTGTGTAGATATGTGTATGAGGAGGAGGAGGACGGACTGGTGAAAACTCCAATTTTGCTTCAGTAAAGATTCAGGGTACAATTCATACCTAGAGCAAACATCAGTGAAAACTTGTGAAAAACTTTTCCTGGTGAAAGAGGACTGGACCAGATGACCTTCCAAAGTTGCTTTTGGTCTTTTTCCCTGAAGGTCTACAATTTTTTAGGGTTTTTTCACTAATGATTTTAATAAAAAGCATAGGCAACGTAGAAAATTTAGAATGGCAACTAAATAGTTCTACCAGCTAAGGAAGGGTCTGTAATGACAAAGAATAGGAAAAGTACTCTGTTTTTAATAAATTTAGTAAATTGAAATGCAGTGTAGATTATGGAGAAACATAAAGATCTCTGATGCATGAAATTCAGAAAGCAGATATAGCTGAACATTTTTAAATATAACATTGTTACTTTATCATAATAGCAAACATGGCTGATCTGCTATTTATTTATTGATGCAGCCCATTCTAATTGGTTTCAAAATGACTGCTGTTAGATAAAATTTCAGAGGAGTGAATTATTTAATGTTCCTAAATGCTGTACTTGACTACCTATCACATTTTGCAGTAAAACATCCAAAGGCAAATATACTACTCAATTATACCAGAATCAGCAGATGAGAGAGAAGCCCTTATTTGATTAAAAAAACAGTAAATCCATGATGACAGAAACTGCATATCAAACAGCAATATCATGAAAAAGAATAATTATCTGAGCATTAAAATCTTCAAATTTTAATATCGGTAATGATAACAATAACAATAAGAATTATGGGAAGACTTCTCTTGTGGCTCAGATGTTGAGCGCAAACACAGCAGGAGCTGAATGCTTCTTAGACATATGCAGCTCAGCTACAAGATATACCAAGACTGAGACTCGTGGCCATACAATTACGATCAGATCCTGTAACCCTCATTGTTATGAGGGGACCTGAATGATATGGCACAGGAGGATTTAAGCAACAAAGACTTTTAGCAGTTCCAATTCTCTTTTAAAGCACAAATACATAAACAGCTAGGTGGCTACAGCAACTTCTTAGCAACAGAAATCAAAGAGAATAATGGGCTAAAAAGGCAGAGTAGTATGCTCACCAGCAACAGCCATGCCATGAAAAGCTTGTCAGCAGGGTAGATGAGATTTTTAATGTGAGCATCTCCAGTCATGTATGGGGAGCTGTCACCTGGGCATGCAGGCAAAATGTCATGCAGTATGCACAAAAATGACTCAATAGAGGCTTAAAAAGCAGAAAGCTTAATTCGTTCTATGTCAACAGAGATGTTTGGGTGCAAGTACAGTCAGGAAACAGTGGAAAACATGGAAGTATCTAAATGCCCAGTCAAGAAATGAGGAAAATAAAAGGGAATGGGGAGTGGGGTGGGGGGTGGGGGAGGGTGAAGGGGGAGAGGAAGGGGATGGCCAGAATTGAGATGAGCTCAGAACAGAATGGACAAAGGAAGCAGGGCCAGGACTTGAATCAGCTCTGATAGAACAGTTTGGTTGTCCAGTGCTCATGGAGACGTTCAGATGTCTGTGCAGTTTCATAACACCATCTCTGATATTTGTTCTTTCAATATTCCCACCTCTGCTTCACGGACTCACTGATTTTCAGTAGATGTTATAGTGATATGGTTAAAGAAAATCTTTTTTAATCAGTATAATCCACATATGTACAGGTAAGTGCAATTCTCAATTTTCAGATGCATTTTTTGGCTACCTCTGCTCAACTTTCTCCCTGTGTTGAGAAGTGGCAGACAATTCTATTCCATTCTTGAATTCATAAAGCATTTTATTTAACTGGCACTACTGGAAATCCAGCACAGAATACCAGTATGTCTGGCTGTCGGCTGACACTGAGATCTATATATTATCATCAAATTTCCATCCTGTTTTATTCTTTTTTTTTTAGTTTGGCCTTGTTTTTCTCAAAATGTAACATTCTAACAATCTCCATTTTTTCTTTGGAGACCCAGATCTTACTTTCAACTGCACTGTCTCTTTTCAAATGTGTTTAGTATTATGAAATACCAGACCATCTAGGACAGTGAATGCTCAGCCATAATTGTACTAAAAATTAAACATATACCAGAAATGAAGACAGTGTAAAACCCTGTACTTTTTTAGATAAAAGCAGGAAAATTCAATGAATCCGTAATAGGATAATGGAAAGAATGTTTACAGTGGAAAGCTATGATGAGGTTACTGCTAAATTACATGACTGTTTTACTCCTTTCTCCCCACAGTGGGATCAGACTGGAAACCAGGAAGCATCTGGCACAGTCAACATTAGTAACAGGCAGGTGGTTTTGTTTTTACAACTGCGTGTCCCATAGTTCACGGGCAAAAAGAGAGGGGGGAAGAAAGAGAGAGGGAGAGAGAAAGAGAGGAGGGAAGGAAGGAAGGAAGGAAGGAAGGAAGGAAGGAAGGAAGGAAGGAAGGAAGGAAGGAAGGAAGGAAGGAAGGAAGGAAGGAAGGAAGGGGGCAAGGGCAAGGGAAAAGGAAAGGGCAAGGGCAAGGGCAAGGGCAAGGACAAGGGAAAGGGAAAGGGAAAGGGAAAGGGAAAGGGAAAGGGAAAGGGAAAGGGAAAGGGAAAGGGAAAGGGAAAGGGAAAGGGAAAGGGAAAGGGAAAGGGAAAGGGAAAGGGAAAGGGAAAGGGAAAGGGAGAGGGAAAGGGAAAGGGAAAAGGAAAGAGAAAAGGAAAGGGAAAGGGAAAGGGAAAGGGAAAGGGAAAGGGAAAGGGAAAGGGAAAGGGAAAGGGAAAGGGAAAGAGAGAAAAGAGGGAAAGAAAGAAAGAAAGGAAGAAAGGAAGGAAAGAAGAAAGACACAGAGAGAAAGAAGATAAAAAAGAGACAATAAGGCAATTACATTCAAAGAGCCCAGGAAACTTCCTGAGGCAATCCAACTTATACAAAACATTTACTCCATTCCATCAATGTGAGGTCACTCCTATGCTGAAGCTTAAATGCAGTGAGTAGCACCATACTTCTTAGCAGATGCAATTTGGATGAATAGTATTGCTTGTGCATTAAAATACTCTTGCATATTAATAACTATGGTACATACTAGCACTGAGTGATCTGATACACTGTCACTGGACTGTTATGCATCATGTAGTTTCATCAGAAAGCAATATATACATAAAGATGCTGCACAGAATCAGTAATAGCAGACAAAATGAATCTGTGTCCTTTCTAATGCCCTTGTACTACTTCTTTGTGATGGAAGGAGAAAGGGTTTGTCAGAAGGTGAGATAAAAACAACAGTCAGATACCAAATATTCCAAATTTAGCCAGGATGATACTTAGATCAGAAAGGACATTTTCCCCTGTAATTCAACCTAGC
Organism: Vanellus vanellus; assembly: GCF_965231255.1. Lineage (NCBI taxonomy): Eukaryota > Metazoa > Chordata > Aves > Charadriiformes > Charadriidae > Vanellus > Vanellus vanellus. The sequence continues at coordinate 86,936,607 of NC_138906.1, forward strand.
TACACAAGTTATGTGTCTCATTCCTCTCTTCTCTTGTTTTAAACCATCAGATTCTGGTCACAGATATAACAGGATACCAGCAGAGAAGAAGCCAGTAAGTTGACACCGGGTACCTGTGACTATCAGTGTTTATCTTGAGGATACTTGCTCTGATTCTCAATGGAAAACTGACTGCCAGGTCACACTAGGCGCCTTCACTGAAGTGTTTTGCTCCTTCAATGCTCTCAGTACTGAGAGCAGAAATAGTTTGCTAGGATTATTTTGGCCAACCTCAGTCAACCCGTTTCATAACACTGCAGAAGCCTAAGATCAGTGAAATAATGTTTTTCCTACTTTTCTAATTGTGGCTGCCAGTGCTAAGGACTCCTCAGACTTCTTAGGCTTTTAACACATGTGGAACCTCACCACTTCTTAAGCAGTTCTAGGTCCATAAAATTAATTTGGAGAAATAATGAAATGAGATGTAGTTTCTTTTTTTTTCTCTGATCCCTTTCTGTCTACTATAGGTATTTCAGGAACTGAAATCGTATGTGTTAAAGACAAAATTGAAATCGAATTAATCTCTTTCACTGCTGTCCCAAAATATTTTGGTGAAACTGTTCTCCTCAACCAAGTAAGTGTTGCAATGAACAATTTCAAGAATTTTGCATGGAGTAAGCCTGTGCTGAGGACACTGTAAATTGGCTAAAGCATGCAGTGATTCAGGGGTGCTTCACAAAATGCATGAAACCAATTCTGAGATAGAGAAGTCTGTGGGTAAGGAGTGTGTCACTGAGACACTAAAGAGCTAGAAGATGGCGAATGGAGGAACGATAGGACAGGTCTAGGCAGACATTAACACAGAAAAATAAGATCATACCAGATCCCTGCTTGGTGTCTAATAATTAAAAAGAGAGAAGAAATTGCCTGTATGTATAAGAGTTCTGTCAGGATGTAGCTATAGGATTGACAGCAGGAAGGGCCATGGTAAGATTTCAGGAGTCTCTTATTAATACTATCTGCAATCATCATGAAAGGATATGGTAAGATTTGGTTGATGGAAAGACATGAGACTGTATTTTTAATCCTATCATCAAGTACAACAGGAAGTAAGTAGAGATCTAGTCACTGCATTAAAAACTGTTTCATAGCTGCATACAAAGGTTAAACTGTGAAGTTCTTCCAATGACTTCTAGTCTTCTGAGTGCTGAAACTGACACCTGGTCTAATAGCTAAGAACATGGAACTCATATACCTTTTAGAAGTGTAAAAACGTCATTTGGGGGGTGTGGGGGGAAAGAAATGAGAAATGCAGACTCTTTTGGAAGGCCATTCTTGTTCTTAGTATTTACCTTGCTCTGTCTTATATCACCAAGAAGTAATATATAGGAAGATAAAGGTACTATTTTTTTTCCTATATATAGTAGAAAATCTTTAGTACTAATGAGAATTGTCAGATTGACAGCCTGGGTGAATAACTTTTGTACTGATAAATCCGGAGAATGAATATTGTATTAGGAGTGATAATGCAAGCTCCCATAGACTAGCCCATCAATGTTCCTCAGTCCTGACCTGAAGGGAACTACCTCCAGAGACAGAAAAAGTTCAGTCTCATTAAGCATGCATCTCTCAGCCTTTTTGTTAGAACTGCCAATCATGGTTATCAAAGTAATAGTGATGCCACTCAGGGGTCACTGAGAACAGCATTATTAACAGAATTTAGATAAAGTAAGCTGCAAAATCGAGATTACAAATAACTTTGTTGCATGGTTTCATTTTCTATCTCCCAAAAGTTTAAACAATATTTATCTTTCTGTGGGGTTGTTCACTCCCCATATTAGTACTGATGTAATAAAAATTCTCTAGTAAAAACAGAGAATTAGCTAGATAGTTGGTTTGGAAAATGAGGTTTTAGTATTCCAGGACTCCTGAGTCTTTGAAATCTGCTCATTCAAAACTGATTTATAAAACCACTTTGAGAAACTAGTTGACCTCTATTCAAGCTCAAATTTTAAAGCTAACCAGGCTTCCCAGTATTATTTTTGCTACTGGAAAGTTGCTCCAAACTGTCACTGCTCTTAAAGCAAGAAAATGCCAAACGTGGGAAAAGCCATTGCCAGTTTGCTCCTGTACTTTTCTTTACCATTGCCATTCTTCAGGTTCACCAACACTAGGCCTCATTTCCCTGAAGTATTTCTATTTAGGTTTGTATGGCAGTATACGTAAGCCCTGTTATCACAGCCTTTGTCATAAGATATTCTACGAGTCAGAAATTATACAGAAAGAACTAAAATTTGTTCTACTCTAAAACAAAAAGCAAAACTCATCTTCTAAGCAATAGCCAAGGTACAGTAATGTCATTCTGAACAGAGAAACCAATAACTCAGTCACTCAGATATGAAATGTGATATATAGGACAATTAGAATAACAACATAAAAAAATACTTGTTTCATCTCAAAAACTAGAGCAAAGAAAAAAATTCCTTCTGTGCTGTGATAATATGGCTTAAAAATACAACACTCAGAAGAATTTAATAAATGAAAGTACCCCTCTTCCTCTGATGCTAGTCTCTGGTAATCACTATAGTTTTCTCATGACTGAGACAAAGGTGCCCTGGAATACAGAGAGCTTGACACATTTTTTTGAAAAACAGTCTGTTTTGTGGTGGTTTTTTTGCTCATAGCCACTACAGTTTTATAAAATCACTCCCAAGGACCATGGGTCACTTTCTCCCAAGTTAATGAGTTCAAGGAGAAAGGCCCTGAACCAGAAATCGATTCTTACACAAGGTCTAAAATGATTTTTGAAATCTCAGGATAATTTCCACTGCTCTTTTTTTGTCATCATTTCTTCCTGAATTCTTTTTAGTTACAGTGCATTCATGATTCATTGTCCTCCTGCACATCAACAATTAGGACAAGCTTTTTATTAGAGGCTAGAGAATTGATCTGAAAGGAACACTAGAGAAAGTCAAAGTGTCATACAAGTGTTTCATGCCTGAATTATCCCAGTATTTCTAAATGAGTTGAGAGCAACTTCCAACTTTGCACATGTGGATCAAATTCAGAAAAAATTTTCATTTTTAACCTGTATCTCTAAACTATCTAGACCAAAATACAAAACATCTGCACTACACTCCCTAGCTTTTGTTAATATGAATTATTAATATGGAAGTTTAACATATTAAGTATTAGTAGCAATCAAGCTGAAACCAAAGAATTCAATGTTAGTCAACCACTAGGCTATTTCATGACTTCTTTTTGGTACATTTTGATGCCTATACTATGTTACAGGTGCAGCTGTACTGCTACTGATGTCCAAGCTAATACATACAAAAGTCATGCCCAGGTTAATGGAAATTTGTTGATCTTTTCAATTCATCGGTTACACATTAAACTTTCCTATATATCCTTTACATAGTTAAAAACATACGTTGGACTCTCTAAAGGTCAAAAGAAAGCAAACAAAAGATGGCAAATAAATGTGAACAATAGCAAAGACTGAGAGAGACAATCACAGAATGGCAGGGGTTGGAAGAGACCTTCGGAGATCATCTAGTCCAACCCCCCTGCTAAAGCAGGTTCACCTAGAGCAGGTTGAACAGGAATGCGTCCAGGTGGGTTTTGAATATCCCCAGAGTAGGAGACCCCACAACCTCTCTGGGCAGCCTGTTCCAGTGCTCCGTCACCCTCAAACTAAAGAAGATTTTCCTCATGTTCAGATGGAATTTCCCATGTTCCGGTTTGACCTTGTCCTGTCTCTGGGCACCACTGAAAAGAGTCTGGCCCCACCCTCTTGACACCCGCCCTTTAGATATTTATAAGCATTGATGAGATCCCCTCTCAGTCTCCTCTTCTCCAGGCTAAACAGACCCAGGTGTCACAGCCTTCCTCATAACAGAGATACTCCATTCTCACGATCATCTTTGTAGCCTTCTGCTGGACTCTCTTCACTAGTTCCTTATCATTCTTGAACCGGGGAGCCCAGAACTGGACACAGTACTCCAAATGCAGTCTCACCAGGGCAGAGTAGAGGGGGAGGATAACCTCCCCCGACCTGCTGGCCACGGTCTTTTTAATGCATCCCAGGATGCCATTGGCCTTCTTGGCCATAAGGGCACACTGCTGCCTCATGGTCAACTTGTTGTCCACCAGGACTCTCAGGTCCCTCTCCGCAGAGCTGTTCTCCAGGAACCTCAGCCCCCAACCTGTACCAGGGTATGGGGTTATTCATCCCCAGATGCAGGACCCTACACTTGCCCTTGTTGAACTTCATGAGGTTCCTCTCTGCCCAACTCTCTAGCTTGTCCAGGTCGATGTCTAAGTCAAATGAGGAAAGAGATTTTTCCAGCATTTTGAATAGACCAGAGGATGAAATGTAACCTGCTGTTCAAGAAGGATGGAGGCACAAAAGCAGAAATTAAAGACCAAGTGTTCTCCAGTTGCTGAAGGTGAAACACCATGAAAATAATTAACAACACAGACAATAAGAACTGACAATTTTTTTAGAGGCTGCACAAAAGCAGCTTATAGAGAAATAACTCACTGGCTCATTTCCCTCATTTTTTAAACAGAGGTAGTCCCTATTATTTACTAAAAATATCCCTCCACTCATCTTTTTTTAGCATAAAAGGAAAACCTTAATGCAGCAACACCTAATACCTTGTGTTTGTCCATAGCCTGAACACTTGAAAGATTGACTGGAAAGTGGAATCAAGTGTCACGTTAAAGCTTTAAGATAGGATAAAAATTAAAACATTTATTTTAAGAATGAAAGAACAAATACAAAAATTCAGACCATCTTAAGAACCAAGATTAGCTGTTCTGCTCTAATGTGATGGCAAGGCAAGATGAAATGTAAATAAGTTATTAATACAGACCAGACCAGGGAAAATAAAATGGAGAGAGATTGGACTTCAGTATGTACATGTTTTCTGACTGGGGAATGGATGAGTTCCTCTGAGAACTAAATAAAACGTGAACAAGGATGGTTATGATGTAATGAAAGAATTACTGTCAGTATTACTTATACATCAACTTTTTGGCTTTTTTTCCAGCTGGCATCTTCTTGATTTTTTCAATACATTCAGAGTGTAATTAAGAAAGCAAAGAAGAACACCAACAAATGGACAGATGAACAGACATGTGAAAGAAAATACGTGTGTGCTATTTAACTGGCACTGAAATCAGTACAGCTACATTAATTTATATGTGCTACAAAACTGGGTCTAAGTTGTTGCACAGAACAGTCATCAGTCATAAGAATAAAGTAAGGGCCACTGGCAGGCTACAGCCACACACATAATGCCAAGGTATGGGAGAAAAAAAAGATAAAGTACTGAGCTATGGTTGCACTGAAAAAGTCTTATATTAAGCTTGTTATAGCTATAATACAGCTTATTTTTTTCAACTGCACAAGTTATTTTTTGTTGTTTTTTTTTTTTTTTTTTTTTAAATGACCATTCATGTTGGAAGAGATGGGGAAACAATCTACAACAAATGGCATTTAAAGATATATTTCAAATCGGTTTAATTGGTAAATTAATTTTGTAAAAAAAATAGTTTTTGAGAACATTGTGAGAAAATAAGGCATCAATATCTCAAAAGTATTTTTTTTAAAGTACAAATATTTTAATTCTGATCTCACAAAGGATCAGGAAACATGAAATAAAATGCCAAGAAATGTTGAACCTTCAACTTTACTAATTTATTTGTTTTAAAGATTATAAACAGATGGTTTTGTGTATTCACTGTAAGATAAATGCCAAGCTGATAATCTACCTTCATACTTCCACCCAAAAGGAGTTCTCAGAAGAAGCCATAAACCTTGAAAAAGAAAAAAACCCTAGTTTTTATAATTTTTTTTCTGTCTGGGGAATGACTTTTATGAAATTATTTAAAACACTTTCCTGAATCCATTTTTTTCCAAAGATTTCACAAGAGCAAAATTAGTTCCACAATAAGACCTACAATACTGCAGGACAATGGATTAAACAGGAGATAGAAACCACTTAATTTTGTTTTGGCATGTGATTTTAGTTTTTGATCCACAATACATTTTTTATGATAAAATATGACATATGATGAAAGAAAAGTAGAACTAGCTGTGCAAAAGAATTTTTAAAAAATCAAAGCTACTGCAAGCTGTAATTTTTTTCTGTTGTTCACCTAAAAGGAAGAAAACCTCAAACAATCCAAGCTGAAAATAAATCATGGGCATTCAAAGGAAAATAAATCACCTACTTAAACTGCCAGAAAGAGTTCTGAGGGAAAAAAACACAACAAAGAGACAAACAAAGTGCAAATCCAAAAAGTCTGAAATTTTACCCCATTAGAAATAGAGAGTAATAGAGATTTGAGTAAAAGTCCTCATGAGGACAAGGCGGTTAAATAGCTACATTAGACCTTACAAGCGCTGACACAAGTTAATCTATAGCCGTTAACAAGGCCTTCTCTCCACGTATTTTCAAAACAAATGGTGGTGTGTCTGACATGGTATGTCCATCCCATGTAATAACCTAATTTATTGTGGCAGGTAGATAACTGGCAAAGACCCAGTTTAAAAGTTATCAATGCTCCCTTCATTTGGCCATTATGAGCAGCAACTTCTACTCAAAAGTTATATTAATTTTTTCTCTGGTGTCTTAGGTGGCAATCACAGCAATCTTTAATGCATAAAGCTTATGCTTTCTTATAAAAAGCCTATTGAATAATGCAGGGAAAATACAATTATAAGGACTTAAACTCTATTGGCTGAGAATTCGGTCAAAATTTCAAGAGATCATCTGTATTTCCTTTTGTAAGAAAGTTTACAAATCATTAATTTCTAGTGTTGCTGTCATTCAAAATCTGAGACATGTCACACTACTAGGATATATAAGAAAGCAACATAAAGTATTAAATCTAAACAAGTAAGCAGGTGAAGCTGATTAGATCACAACAGACTAAGATGCTGAATTACAAACAGATATTGAAAATTTATCACTTCCCTTTCTATTTTTCTTACTGCATCTGAAGTACGTTGAAGTATGTTTCACATCTCTTTGAGACATGAAAACTATGGAGATGTTTGGGATTGGGACTGATGCATAACAGCAGCTAGTACTGCTTCTGTAGAGTAAAAGGACAGGAGAAGAAACAGTTGGAAAGGTGGCATAAGAAAAAAAAATAGGTCTGGGAAGATAATAAAAAAAAGAAAGAGGTAAATGATTCTCTCATCTCTAGGAACCAAACAACTCTTCACAGAAACTGACTGAAACAGATTGACAAGCTGCCAGTGACCAAGAACACACTCTAAATATTGATAAGCTGTGACAAATATTAAATTATTGAAAAGCTGCACCATGTTTTTATCCTTGATGTCCAGTAAGTGATATTTTTGCATCCAAGAACAACACAAGCTCTCTACCTCCTAGCTTGACCAGCCTACCATCCAAACTTAGCTCTTCAGCCTTAAACACTAAGCAATCAAGTTTGATTTGGCTGAGATGACTGATCTTCTGGATCTCTTCACCGTATAGCCTGTTTTCCCTTATTTCAGTTATTCTTGTGGCTATCCTATTTGAACTGTGAATATCAGAATTGGACTGCATGGTTTGACACCAATCAGGAATAAAGAACATTCTGTTTGACTCTACTTAGTGTTTCAAAAGTTACGAAAAATCAATCTTAACAAAATGCAGACCTTTTTATGATCATAAAGATCTTTAAAGGATTGTGGATAGAAATTGTCTTGGTGTCCTATTTTTTTATCTTTAAATATAACCAGTGCTGTTGAACTTTCTGAAATATTGTTGAAAGAGAAAGCATTTCATCATCCCTCATTAAGACTCTGTCATCTGGTTTTCCCAAAATCAAAACTTATTGAAAAATCCAACCCCTTCTTGACTGTATTATTCAACTCACTCAAGAAGTGAATCTATAGCAGTGTCAAGATTCTTTTTTTAAACAACTTTATTATCAATGTGGTTAACAGCTAACAACAAAATTAACTTAACAAAAAGCTAACAGCAAATTTAACAACTTTAAGTGCCGTCTGTATTATTCTGACCCCTTTATCACTGTTGCACAGTTCTTCTTTTTTTTAATTCCAGATTTGACATTTCCTCCAAATTCTCCTGTTTTGGGGGGGATTGTGGGGGTGGGAGGAGTTAACCATTCTTATTTTTATGCCTCAGACTGTAGAATTTTTGATATCTACTAAGACAACAGTCTTTAAAAAGCTACTATTACTCCTCATATTTTCAGATTCTAGAGATTTGCCGTAATTATTCTCAGTTCTGCAAAATTGGAACTTACAAAAATCAAGGCTCTATAGTGGTAGTTTGGACTGTATTTATTTCTATATTTTTGTATGGACCTATGATGAGACATGAGAGAGAGAGATTTAAAAATTTCCTGATCTATATGATTTTTTCTTATTAACATCAAAAAGAAACAATAAAATTATTAAAAATTTTGAAAATAGTAGTTTTCTATCTTACTTTAAATAACGAGAAATTCTGGGATGCCTTAGGGAGCAATGTTTCAATTAATTCGTACTCCTAAAGAACAAATGAACAGAGAAGCACAGTGAATTGTTAGTAATGAAAGGTGAAAATAAACAAGAAGCTAAAGATTTTCAGAACTAAGGGTTGTAATCACTTCTCTACCTCTTCAAAAATATTTTGAGCTCAAATAGAAAACAAGAAAAAAAGAATCAAATGACTAGAGGTGATCTCTTACTAGTTTGAAATGTTATCATGCCTGGTAAGTGGCAAGAGCTCTCCAGCATTTGGAATACAGAAAAGAAGGGAGGAAGTAAGAAAAAAATTCCTGGTTATATTTAAGGCTAGATGATATTTCTTCCTACTTTGGAAAAAGTCGAGCCCTACAGAAAACTTGAAACTGTGCTGCCCTGAGACCCTACTGATGTTAAGGCATGATTTTGAAAATCTGCTTTATTCCAGATAAGCAAGATCTGGAAAAAAATGATAAGGCGTTTTGTTTATTTGTTGTTTCCTGGGAGCAAAGAAAGATGAATTGCACATATAAGAGGGGCTCCAATTTTGATACAAGTTTAGCAAAGCATTAAAGCATAATCTTGTCCATTTTCTACGTGGTTCTTGAGTGTACAGAGAGGAAATTGTTGAAAAGGATCCCATAGTTTTATTTTCTTCTTCTCGAATACATAAAAGAAAATCCTCTTGAAAAATAACTAGCAATGAATATTTCCTCAGGGCAAGCACGTTAATATATTCCTGATAATTTTTATTCTTAATAAGACTGTACTCAGATTCAGTCATTCATACTTTTGGAGAATCCATTTCTTTTCTCTGTCTTATAGTGTGTTGAAAGTATTCTTACTTACTTAGAATGCTATGATCTATAAGAAAATACAGAAAGATGTAGAGATCCAGAGATTTTAAATGGACCGCTGTAGTTCAGTGAATGCTGAATGCACCAAAATGTATCTTTCATTTCAAAAAGTCTGAGAAGCCTTTGGAGCAATAAAAGTGATAATTCATTACAGAAACCATAGAAGATGACACAAAATAAAACAAGGATTCTGTTCCATCTTGCTGTGGGTATGATTTACGTTGTACATTTACACTGTAATTTGAGGTCCTCTGGAGATTTGGTTTGTCTGCAATTAGACCGGAAAGCACAAGAATACACACATCCATGTGTCTATGCCTCTGTAAATATTTGGAGAAACTTTGCCCTTAGGAGGTATAGTACGTGACTTGCCATTCTGAGAAAAAAAAAAGACAAGCTTTAAAGGCAAATAATCAACTAAAGAGGATTCCATTAAATGTAGGACAGAGGGGAACCAAAGACAAGACCTGAATGCAAACAAATCCTCACTTTGGAAGGGTGAAGATAGTCTCTTCGGGGGGTTCATTGCTTCTTATTATCTCTTTATTGTGCAGAGGCTTACCCCAGCCCTCATCACTAGTGTGAGGAGGAAGTGCAGGAAGAGAAGAGGGGAGAGAGACCTAGCAGAATTTCTCTGTAAAAAGGCAGAGAAATGTCAGGAAGTTGGTAACCAGCATCTCTATCACAAAGAAAAAAAATAAAATAAAAAAAGGCCAGGGAGATGCTCGGCAATGCAGCATCATGAAGACATGCCCCAGCAGTGGTTGCTGCCATAACCGTGCCTTCCTGCTCCTGGGGTTAGAGGTAGAAACTCATTCAAAATGAGACTGGGTATTTTTAAAGCAGCACTATGTAGCACAAAATACACACGTGCTAGATGAAGGGCTTGCAAACAGCCCAGCCCACTCAGAGCTGCCTTATCATTACTGGTATTGAACTCGGTATATTACTATTTCCCATGGTTTTCAAGATTGTGTAGAAATATTTAACTGAAGACAGAATCTAGAGACTAACTCAGTGTCTTTGATGTGGAAAAAAAATCTTTCCAGTCCCTCACTTTAACATCCCTGACCTTCGGCCATTACCTTTGTAAGAAATCATGATTCCCCATATCTAATACATATTTTTATTCCTGTTCCCTTCCTGAGACTTTTAAAATCATTTGTTCTTTTCCATTCATGCTGTGATCAAGAAAATATAATGTTAAAATAGTGCTGCAGTATCACTGTGGCTGTATACACAACAGAGTACCAAATTAATTCACAGCTTCTATAATGTTTGATCACCCAAGGGGAGAGATACATGAAGAAAATCAGTACCATCTAAAAGCAATTTCTGAAGCAATTCCTTCTGCAGAGATTGTCACGTAAGAGACAATGAATTTGATAAACATCAACACATTATCATTGGACCATTCAGGATATAAGTATGAATAAAGCTTTAAATTAGAGGTGGATCAGAAAAGAACACTAGAAATCTGTGTACAGAAGAATATGGGAGATGGCTGGCATAGATATTGGACAGGAACAAGTGTGCTATATTGTGCAACATCAAATATTTCTATGAAATCATTGATGCAAGACAAGAAAAAGTCCACCTCAAAATCATATGACAGTTTTGTTCCTCTATGACGGAACTAATAGAACAGCACATTTATTTTAACAGAAATTATTTTGTTTTCTGAACAGCAAGAGCAATGCATTAAAAATTCTTAACTATAAAAAAATGCTTTATTGTGTAAAACAACAAATGACATCATTATTATTTGCATCATATTCTGGTAGTATAAAAAAAGACGCAGAGTCTCTCTATTTGTACGGATTCATTTTCTAGATGGGGAAGTGTCACAGTTTCGGCTGGGATGGAGTTGGCTCTCTTGGTGGCAGCTGCTGTGGTGCTACATTTTCCATTTGGGATGGGAGTGGTGTTGATGGCACACTGATGTTTTTGGTTGTTGCTAAGCAGTCAAGGCCTTTACTGCTACTTGTACCACCCCACCAGGGAGTAGGCTGGGAGTGCAGAAGCAGCTGGGAGGAGACACAGCCGGGACAGCTGACCTCAACTGAGCAAAGGAATATTCCATACCATATGACATCATACTCAGCATATAAAGCTGGGGGAAGAAGGAGGAAGGGGGTGACGTTCAGAGTGATGGTGTTTTGTCTTCCCAAGTAACTGTTATGCGTGATGGAGCCCTGCTTTCCTGGAGAGGGCTGAACACCTGCATGGTGACAGGAAATAATGAATGTTTTGCTTTTTTTGTGTACATGGCGTTTGCTCTACCCATTAAACTGTCTTTATCTCAACCCATGAGTTTTTTTCCCCTTCCCTTTCTCCCTCTTCTCCCTACTGGGCAGTCCCTCGTGGTGAGGCAGGAAGTGAGCAACGGCTGCATGGTCCTAGTTGCTAACTGGGGTTAAACCACAACAGGAAGTGAAGCACAAAAAGTTAGGTTTCTGAAAATGCAAGAGGAAATTGGAGGATAATCTTACATTTAAATGGTGGTGAATAGGAACAAGTTCCAACAGATTTATTAATGGGGAGTTTAGACAGTCCAAAGCAAAAACAAAACAAAAAAAAAAAAAAAAAAAACCAAACAACCCACAGAATCCCCACCTTAAAACTTAAGTGCTTTAAAAGCCGTTGCTGCCTCTATTTGTGTTAATTATGTAAGCAACTAAAGCTGCACTACTGGATATATTGAAGACGATGTTACTCTGGCTGTTCTGAGCATATTAGGCACAAGTAAATTCACTTAAAATGCACAAAGCAGGCCTCCACTTAGATAAGTCCCCCACAGGGCCCTATTTAGAAAAATGTATTTGGAGCAAAATTAGTGTATAAAGACAACATTGATTTTGGCATTATGCATAAGGAAAGCAGCCCTAATTATTTCAAAGCGCAGAAAAGGAAGAGAAACAAACAACAGAGAACATGACTCTGTGGCCCACTGATGACAGCATCTCTGCTGTAAATGGGAAAATTTGTTTGTTTCAGGGAGTGCCTACACATCTTGTACTTATCAGCCACAGTAAGCAGGTACTGCAACCAAGCACCATAATCTAGGACTTTTGCTGGCTGAATGCCCTGAAAAAGCATTGTTCACAAATTTTATTTTAGGTCCATCAGTCTCATATTCTTAATAGCACAGCTTCAGCAGTAAATTAAGACCACCTTTGCTTCAAGACTTGCTTTTAGTTAGGTGATAGGTGGTACTGGAGAAGATGAGGACTTTATATGGCAAGGAATACTTGTTTTCTAATTTTATGGGATAAATGTGACAACGACTGAATTATCATATAATAAAGCGTGTAGCAGCAATAATCATCGTGATCACCATCTTCTTTTTCTTCACCCACTAAGCCCTTACCCTGGTGGTCTGAATCAACACTCTGCTTAAAGACATAGCTAAGTGTTAGTCGGTTATACTATATGTCTATATAGAGATTAGAAATACATTAAACATAATTGCTACATTTTAAAACAGAGGTCAGAATCAAATCAATTGAACAAGTCAACAAGCAACTCAGAGTCCATGTGGATTGAAATTCTGAGCTTAAATGGGAACAGTACAATACTGACTCTTCTTTATTGCCCACCTGAAAAGGACAGCAATTCTTACTGCAGGGACATCAAACAGACTGCAATAATAAAGAATAAACCTTAATTGTCCTATTTAGACTGAGCAAATATAACAAACATAGCCAGAAGATCAGATTATTAGATAAAAGCAATATCTTTTTTTAGGGAGAATTTATATTAAAGAGATCAGATGAAACCCTAGAATTGGTCTTGAGCAACATGCAACATCTGGCTCGACATCTTTATGAGGTGCTATGAAAATGGTCATAATGGAGACTCAATATGACTTCCATAAAAAGAATTCACCCTTACAGACCTACTACAATTCTCTGAAGAGGCCAACAGCTGTGGGAACAAGGATCATCCATTTCACACAATCTACTTGGATTTCTAAAAAAGCCTTCACAAGTTGCTCACCAAAGGTTTTAAAGGGAACTAAACAGCACTCTGATAAAAGCAATGTCACTGCACAGATAAATAATTGATTATGAGGTAGAGAAACAAAGATCGGGAGTGAAGAAGGGCCACGGGGGAATTTTCACTTCGGCTTGTGCTGCTTAACAATTGCAAAACAGGGTGAGGAATGGAGTGACAAAATGTTCTACTAAAATTAAATTTTTCAGAATAGAAAGGACAAGAACAGGTGTGAACAACTCAGGGTGAGGGACTTACAAAGTGAACTGACTAGACAATAAAACCTGAAGTAAAAGTCATCATATACGAAAAATGTCCATGTGGGGAAAAAAAGTATTTACTTCATGCACAAAAAGACAACTCTGGGACCATCTTGGAAATGTGATTTATGATTATAATGCAGAGCTCTATGAGAAATGTTCAGGACCGATCAAAAAAACTCACATCAAATGCTAGGAATTATTTCAAAAGGCAGAGCGAAAAATAGAATATAACTATGCCTTATAAAAATCCCTGGTTCACCTGCCTCTTGAATACTTCATGCAGCTTGGTTCCTTCTCAAAAACTGCAATAGAACTAGGAGAAGTTCAGAGACGTTCAAGGTAATAAGGATGCTCAAAGCTATGAATATTTTCTCATCAGGAATTGCTAAGTGACCTGTACTTTTCAGCCTGGAAATGAGGTGGCAGAGGGTAGAGTGACCAGCAGTCATAAATAGACAATAGATGGCAGATAATAATTGGTTTTATGTCTATTGTCTAATAGTAGAACTTACTATATTAACCCAGTAAGATCCAAACTGAAGAGAAATAAAAGGAGGTGATTCTTCAGGCAACACGTGGATGAGCCATAGAACTCCTGGACACAAGATTTTTTGAGTGTTAACAGTTTTTCTGGGTTTAGGAACAGTCTGGATCAGTTAATGAATACAGTGAGAGTTACTTTAAGAACCCCTAACTCAGAAATGTGGATGTGGTTTTAACAACATATGTGCATGTCCATCTGAAGCATTTGCATATATAGGTCATATATGTTGAGAAAAGGGTTGAGAAGAAGCAAGTGGAAGGGAGAAACCTAGATACATATCTTGGAATGAACTAAATTCCTTGCAAAAAACTCACTTGCCCAGAAGCAACAACATGTAGATGGCTGCCAAAAGGCTGAGAACTAAGTCTACCTCATTCATCCCTTGTTAACATTTCCATTCTTCCTTTTGCTTTATCAGTTTCAGAAGTTGTGCACATGTACAGATGGCCCAGAAAACCTGTCAATCAGTATCAGCCCACATACTATTCTAAATTTTGATCAAGCAACAGAACTTTACATCTCTATGTTCAACCTTCTTTAAAATTCTTATTATTCTCATTTTATCAGAACAGAAAATTATTTAATTGCCTTTCTGAGGAGGTCAGCTATTTTGCTCCTTAAAAAAAGAGGGTAAGCACAGGGGAATGGATAACATCCAGTTCTAAAGGATCAATGATAGGGTTGGAGGTTTATCATCTTTTGCCAAGGACACTTCCATTTACTCTGTACGGGTTCCTCATTATTCTATACTGATCTTCGTACCAAATATTTACTCAGAAACACTTCTACAAATTTTCACAAAGGTATTTCAGCCTAAAATGTATGTGCAACTTTGAACTGCGTAGGCTTAGAATCATGCTTCAGTACAAGATAGTTAACCTTGTAAATTTCCACTTTTTTTCTTTGCTTTTGGATTATGGTTAGACCTTTGTCAAACTTGGAACGTCCTAATACACAACCTGTTGCTGCACTGTTGAAGGACTTATATAAAAAGAAAGGAAAAAAAAGATAAGAATTTATGTAACTCACATTAGGGACTCAGAAAGGGGGCGTTATCACATTGCAGCATACATTAACAAAATTTATCCTTCCACTCTGCCCTTTCAAAGGTGCTAGCACCTTTTAGCACCTTTTAGCACTATTTGGGACATAGTTCAAGTACTTAAATAAGTGAAGAAGTTTCCAAAATAATTACTTTAAGTAACATCTTGCCTACAGATTATTGAGCTGTTTAAATCAGGTTTAGAAGCAATGTATTCTGAAAGATTGTGGCCAAGCCAAATTTAATTATGTGGCTACTCTCACTACCTTTAAGAAGCTTTATACTGTACAAAAAACCAAACCAATAGAAGGCATGATAAGTCTCTTTTTCCTCTTCTGCCTCTCTCTTTGAAGAGGGGTAGAGGGGAGCATCTGTCGGTCCCATCTGGGGTGTCTCAGGTCCCCAGTAGTGGATTTTGGCCTAAACCACGACACTCCTACATGTTGATGCCCAGAGAAATCAACAAAACATTTGCCAACGTGCATTTTTAGGCAGCAGCAATATTTTTTCAATTCGGAAATGAAAAATATTTTGCTAGCAAATTTCTTCAGGTAATACTATGTTTTATATGAGAAAATTCTAAGAAAAACATAGCATGAAGTTAAAAATAGTAATTAGATGGTAACTTGTAAAGGGACATTTTCCTGTTGTTACTCTAGTTGTATTTAGCAGGGCCAACAGCTCATTTCAGTCTGCACTGAACATACATATAAGCACAAACATACGTAAATTTTCTATTAAATGTCATTCATATTTGTATCTAGGAAATGTACCTATATTACATTGATCTGAAGAATAATTAACATAAGTACACAACCAGTTTAACATTTCATTTGTAACTCAAGTCTCTTTGGAAAAGAAAATTTAACACATCGTGTCCCCTCTATAAAGTATGGTTGAAGACCACCTCCAACAGCAAGCCTTGCTGTAATCATAACTTCAAATATTTCCACCTTTATTTAAAATGTTTCATTCCTCTCTGAAATTCTTTTACTCGCCTATGACACGAACCCTTTTAAACCCCTCGCCAGACATTTATGGAACTTCTTAATGTTATGAACCCTGAACACATTTCATGTTGGGAATTTAGATAATGCCATTGTCCTAACTGAAGGGAGGAAACTGTGATAAAGGAATGATATTTCTCTGAATAATATTTTCCCTGTAAAATTCCATGAAACTTTTCAGTCTTCATATAAAGATTACTTTGTCAGTTCTTAAAACATGTCATATCTAGTAAAAATTTGATTACAATATTGAAATTATCCTAAAAGCAAATACACAGCTCTACAAGAATGATTCATGTCTTAGACTCCAACATCAGAATGCTTTGTAAACACCCAGCAGGTTCAAAATAGATGAACATGTATGTGAGTGCATGTGTGTATATGTGGTTTACTGTTTAGTTACCCAGAACTTTTATTCTGCGTTGAATCCATCAGAGGGAGAAGATAGTAAAGTAACATTTCTTTTAAGCAAATTCACCCAAAAAACATTTTTGCACAATATATACTATGCTACATGCCGTATGGTAAACACAACTATAATTCCAAGCGTTGAAAACATCTGCTGCACAGCAACACACAACTCACCAAATGAGAAAAATGTAGATAGCTTACAATTTAGTATGCTAGCCAGTTGAAAGGAACACTGAAAAAGCCTAGAGGATGTTAACCTTATTCAGAAATCATTACAGATTTCCATTGGTAGTAATTGTGAGGAATGTCTCTCCAATGAAGTTCACATCTCATTGTATGATGCTCAATAGACAAGACAAATAGTAGGTACATGTTAATATGATATAGTTATGTTTATAGGTACTATACACAATGATTTGGTTGACATTGACGCACTAGAAATACGCATGTATATAAGAAAACTTATTCTAGCCCGGTACTCTCATAACTTTTTTCTGTAGAAACAAGCAAAAACTTCTATTTGGGTTACCAATGTAATCAACAGTTTACTAGATCTGCCATGTATCAGGGATGGAAAAGTTCCACCTTTGTGAACATAATAAGGATTATCACATTAAGATATCTTCACTGTCCTGCAAAGTGAAACTCGAAAGAACCAGAAGCTAATGAAGAAAAAGCTGAATACTGTATGTCTTGATGGCACATGGGAATGGCAAAACTTGAAGCTATATAACGTTAGCCTAAGGACATTCTGTTTGATATTATAATGTGCATTTTAAATAATATTTACTTGTCCCAAAATATCAACCGAGGGAAAAAGAAAAGTTAGTTAACAGTTAGAGAAAAAGGGGAAATTCTAGACATTAGTGAGTTTCCCCAAAGGCACAAAATTTTCTTTAAAGTCTAAACTTTATAAAATGCCGACACTGAATTTGTCAAGTCAGATGAGTTATTCTGCTTATCGATCACGTGTTCGTGCACCATATTTCTAATATGTGGGGGTTTTCTTCTGGTTTTCATGTGACAGTTAAAATCTGTTTGGTATGGGGAAGAAATAAGAGAGACACACATTTAGCAATCAAGGGTGAGGCAGACAGTGTTTACTAAGACTGAATATTAAAAAAAAAAAAAAAAAAACCAAACAAACAAACTGAAGAAAACCAAACTTAATGTCCTGTATAGGAGCTAGAGCTTATAAGCAGACCTAGCACAGCTCCCATGCCAGGGTGCTTTCATTTGTCCAGTGATGGGTCTGTGGTGCTGCAGACTACTCAGACCTGTCTAAATCCATGACCTTAAGATCCAGTAAGGCAAATTCAAGAACTGCCCTGATTTTGTTGGTAAGTCACCACAAAATTTTGCTCAACTGAAGCATTTAATCTCTTCTTCTCAAGGTACAATGTTTGTGCCTTGTGAGTTTTGCTGATATTAAAGTTTTTGTATGCAGTTGATACAGAGTGTTAACCAACTCCATCACAGATCATTTTGTGATGCAGAAGAAAAATGTAGTTAGTTTTCAAACACTGAGCTTCTATTAACTGAAACCATTTTATTAATTTAGTGCAGACCCTAATGGAAGGATGAGAGAAAACAAAGGAAGAGAAACAAGTGAACTTAACGTTTTACCTTTAATGGAAAACTTATTTATTTTTATAGATTGGTCCTATTTTGCATGAGATTTCCATAATAATCAAACCCTAATATTACAGAGAAACAATCTGATCACATTTGATTATAGTAAAGTCAAAGAGAGTTAAAAGTCAAAATGATGCTAAATTAGAACTGTTATAAAGACATGAAGAAAGCTGTCCTTAAAACAATTTCCCCATTACGCTTCTGAATTATCCAAGTTGCATAGTGAGGGTCGAAGTACCAAAAAAAACCCAGTTAACTTATTAATATTTTTCTTCATTTTAATTTGGCAACTTCTTTCTGAAATGGAAGATGACTAATTTTTTTTTTTTCTTTTTTCTTTCTCCTTCCAACATGACCTGTCTCAGGCTATGTCAGCAAACCTTTTATAAATTGTCTGCATGTAGCTGTGCTGTCCTGAAAGCAACTCAGGGAAAGAATTGTGTTTCTGAAATTTCTTTTCTGATTTTCTTTTGCTCTGGGCAGGCAGTAAATTTGCTATTGACCTCCAGTGGCACAAATTATGATGTTAGTGTAGCTGTGCTTGGCTTGTGATTTGGGTCAGGGTGGCATTATGTCTCAACTCCATTTTCTCTGCCTTCACCGTTGACTTCAGTGCATTGATGGCACCCACTGTTTTGTGCACCCTGTCCGTGTGGTGTAAAGTATTTAACCTCCTTACCCAGGTTACATTAAGGGCATGTAAATGACAGCAAAAATGTTAAGAATAGCGTTGGAGCTGAAGAGACAGTGTACACATTAACAACAGTGATGCACCAATGTCTGGTTTTACTGCCCTTGTCAGATCAATACACTTTTCAGGAAGGGGGAAGACAAAAAGTATTAGCTACAATGAAGAAATAAAAGCAATGAAAGTGCAGTAGGGCTCTTCAGTACTGTCTGTAAGATTAGAAAACATTTCTTCTAGGACTAAGTGCAAATACATCATAACTCTGCCAGGGTTAGCTATGACAAGCAATCAGAACACACAAGAAAAATTAAAACAGTGTGTTTTGACATGTAAATAAAATAGATTCCTGCAGGAATACCTGCAGATCCAGTAATACAAACTAATAATTATTTACTACATGAAAATGTACAATTTATTTAACTTTAATTTGCTAGATTTATGGAATATTTTAAGAGAGAATTCTTCCTTTTGGGGAAGGAAGCTTAAAAGTATCAATTCACCACAGGACTGAAGAATAAGGAATTATGGTTGAATATTTTGAAAACCTTTCATGAACATAACTCAGAATTTTAAATGATCATTCAAATTGACCAACTTATTTTAGTGACCTTCCTTTTTTTTCTTGCTATATCAAACACTTGGAGATGTCTGTGGTGTACTGTAAGAAATAAATCTATTTTAAATTTTCCTTTGTTGAACTGAAGAATAACAAAAATTATACAATATTATTTAGGTATCTTGAAAATATAACAGCTGCTATCTGTGACTTCCATAATGAGACCTAATGTGGTGACTGCATTGGTTTAATTACATTTTCACCTTTTTTTTTTTTTTTTGAATGAGGAGTTTCATATCACTCAATTTTATGCACCTCATTGAACCAGCTAGATTTTGCAGGCTTACTACATAGTGAGTAAAAAAGATTAGTCTTATCTATAAAATTATATGGAGCAATCCCCTGGGACTCCTTTTCTGAGTATCCTCTCTTAGTTGTGGGCATGCAGAGGAGCTCCACAGTAAACATGTCAGATTCAAACTTCTTTATATGTATGTATTCTTCCCCCAGGTATTTTACAATCAAGCAGACCTTATGGGACAAAATCCTATGGTAACGATTATTATCTTTTTGTGTAGGAGTAAGCTCACGTTTACATCAGCTTCAGAAGCAGTTCAATTTAATAAGGACTGACAACTATTAAAGTCTCTTATGATGCAAGCATTCCTGGAGATTTGTTTAAAAATCTCAGTTTAAAAGAGTTTTATCTGAGTGTAAGTGATTCTTCAGAATGAATATTTTTGATGATACAGTTTTCATAGCCAGAATCAGAATTAGTCCTAGAGGACCAGTGTGCACTCCTCCCAGCAATGACCTGGCAATGTGTGCTCACAGCCCAGAAGGACAACTGCATCCTGGGCTGCATCAAAAGCAGCGCTGCCAGCAAATCGAGGGAGGTGATTCTCCCCTCTACTCCACTCTCCTGAGACCCCACCTGGAATATTGCATCCAGTTCTGGAGCCCTCAACATAAGAAGGACATGGACCTGTTAGAGCGGGTCCAGAGGAGGTTCACAAAGATGGTCAGAGGGCTTGAGCACCTCTCTTACGAAGCTGGGCTGGGAGACTTAGGGTTGTTCAGCCTGGAGAAGAGAAGGCTCCAGGGAGCCCTTATAGCAACTTTCCAGAACCTGAAGGGTGCCTACAAGAAAACTGGAGAGGGACTTTTTACAAGGGCATGAAGTAATAGGATGAGGGGTAATGGCTTCAAACTGGGAGAGGGTAGATTTAGAATAGATATTAGGAAAAAAAAATCACTACGAGGGTGAGGGTTGTTGAAGCACTGGAATAGATTGCCCAGGCAAGTTGTGGAAGCTCCATCCCTGGAAGTGTTCAAGGCCTGGTTGGATGGGGCTTTGAGCAACCTCGTCTAGTAGGAGTTGTCCCTGCCCATGGAAGGAGGGGCTAGAACTAGATGATCTTTAAGATCCCTTCCAGCCTAAACCATTCTATTATTTTATGAGATAATGATAATTTTTACTATGGCCAAGGAAATAAAATATTATTATATTTTAATAAGATTTGCAACTAAAATTTTGTTATAAGCTTGTATATCATACAATAATTTTATAATATCATGCACTAAACAAATCTTTTGTAACAGCAGTATTGTTTATATTATAAATAATTAATAAAATTAGTAAAACTGAAGCCATTTCTACTGTTGACAATTACAGAAAAAAAATGTATTCCAATAGTGCAGAAAATACAATTATTAAGAAACTGAATATCCTTGGAGTTTTGAATGCAGAAGCCGGTGCAATTATTAACAACAGGTTCATTAGAGTCAGATGTTTGGTCCTGAGGCACACACAGACTCTTTGAAAATGTCCCATTCTGATACCTGCTGTAGAGTCAGGAGCAATCTCTCTTCTAACAACTTCTTCCCAGCTCTTTTATGACTTGTCACTGCATTTTGGGACAAGCTTTTGGCAAACTGGCAGATATCAGCTCAGCAAGTTCTGTATTCTGAGTCAGCTAGCTGTCACTACTTTGATTGGAAAAGCTGTCTGAAGCCAAAGAACAAACATCCCAAACTGCCAATGGTGTGGCAAGGCTGCCTCACTCATTCCTCAGCGCCAGCCTGCAAGGCTAGTCCTCAACCCCATCCCGTTTCCTCCTGCACTTGCTCTCAGTGACAGTGATAGATGCAGTGTTGGTTCTCACACATTTACCAGCTGATCTGTATGTTCTGTTAACACTTCATCTGGGTCACCAAAAGAGTGAGGATGCTAAGATAAAGGTCCAGCAACATAACAAGCACATTTTTCTTGCTGTTACACCATATTGTAGACTGTCAACTGCAGAAATATTTGAACTTTTCCAGTACTCTGCTTTCTTATCAGCTTCTACTGTACATTTCTTTGACTCTTACCAACAAAATCAAAAACTGCTCCAGCTCTAGGCTGAACAGAAATGTCAACACCTTACTGCATTTTTTCCACCTCTATATGATTTGCATGATAGGCTAATAACCATTTATTTCTCTTATTGTTCCCTTGAGCTTAGTATAATCGGTGTATAACTGAAAAATTTACACATTTCTTCCACTTTTATAGGTGTTGGTAGCTTGATTTTATTATCTGCTGTTCTGGTTTCTGCATCACTGCTAACATGTTGGGTTTTATTCTGTTTGGTTGCTTTATTCCAGTTTTTGGTCTCAGTGAAACAAAAAAAAAAAAAAGATTTCTCTGTTACTACAGAACACAGATAAAAAACCAAATATTCATGGCTCCTAGCTTAAGAAAATCATAAGGCAGACCAAGAAAATTCTCCTTGACTTCACTGAAATTTGTCATAGCTGCACAGTGGCAAGACAGTTTATATTCTTACAGTCTGGAGATTCTTCCTCCATGGTATGTTAGCATTTGGATAAAAGATCTAAAGTTTTCTAGTCTGTTGTATTAATCTAAGAAAAAATATTTCACTAGACACAGCTCTTAGTGTCCATATTGACATCACCAGCACCTGACTTCTACTACTTGCTGACACCTCCTTAAACCCTATGCTTCTTTGGGACATATGTGAAAATCTGACAAACAAATTTGGTTGGAGACTGCCCATCAAATTGCAACTATCTTGTTTACCCAAGCTTCATTGAGTGTTACTGAATACTAGTATGATCAACAGGGATCATATTGTGTAAAATATATTGCTATCTTTAAATACCTGTAGAAGTATTACCGAAATATTCCAAGTAATTCTAGGTGTAGGAAAATCAGAAAAGGCTCTTGAGATAGGCAGAAAAGATTAGGCTGAGCAGTGGAGCAGTGGAGATGCAAAGTATTTTATCCTACAAGGAAATTACTTACTGTCAAAGATTCCAACATTTACAACCTAAAACGTTTCCACTTGTATTAGTGTAATGCCTTCTAGTAATCAAGCCTTAATACATTCCAAATATAATCAGCACTTAATGTGCTGTAGCAGTTCTTGGTGCTCATGAAAAGTGCCAAGCTGATAGTCTGAGAAGGTGTTAGTTTAAGGTTATACCCTAAAACAGTTATAAAACATCTGCCCAAACTATTCCCTCAGCCCTTTTTCCTCCACCTCCTCTGTATCATTATTGTCAAAAGGAGGGACAGGAGAGTCAGGTTGCCATTTGAACATTGATCAATAAAGATCAATAAAGAGTCCTTTGTTAAAAAACGTAGATTACAAGTCTAAAAACTGACAGATTAGACTGGGGGAAACTTAAATAAACCATAGCAGCATATCAAAATGCCTGAGCCTTCCTGGTTTTCTGCTTTGGTCTTGGCTACTTTAGACAGTTTCAACTTCCGCTTGGTGCTGCTGTGATTCAGCAACAGAGTTGAGCTCTTCCTGCCTTTCCCTCACGTCTTTCTCTCCATCCCATCTCAAAATCCTCAACTAATAAACTGCAAAATACTTTAAGATTTAAATAGAAAGCACAGGAAAGTGGAAGAATGTAAGCAATAATTACAAGATGATTTTACTTAAGCCAGAAACAGACATAAAAGTTTTAAAATTAAGAGGTGGGTGCTGATAGTTACCACTCCAGGAAAAGGGTGCAGAACCTGAACCAAAGTTGTCGGAAGGGAAATTTTTTCCGTAATTGTTCAATAGCTCCTGGTCCAAGGAGGTGAACCTACTTACCTTTTAGAATTACTTTTTAGGAGCTTCCATCTACAGCAAAATAACATGACAGCTGCCATTGGCAAATGGTTAGGAAGGAGAATTACTAAATAGCCTACAGTGGCAAAATGCCAAGATGAAATCATTATGTACAACGTTGTGTAAGTGCTGCAAATGCACACAAGACAACTTTAAACAGACAACAGTTTACTTGTTTTTGATCATTTAAAACAACTGAACTTGTTTTATGACAAACCAAATCTGAGCGGTAGCTTATCTTACAGTAGACCACACGCAATATTACCACTCTGTACTACAAATCAGAAGTTAGTGTCTTCCCTTGAAAAATTGAAACTATATATGTTAAAGGGAGTGATCTGAGAACCATATTCCTATGCTAAATTAAAATAATACATTTTGCTACGCTCACGGGGTTTCTCTTTTATATGAAAAATTATTTATCTGTGTCAATTTGCATTAATGGATTGCCAAAATGAAACAGCATTTCCTGAGTTTTTCATTTAGATACCTCCAGCTATCTGAGATTATACAGACATTTATGGTTTTGGGTTTTTTTTTCAGCAAAGAAAGAAAGAAAAAGAGACTTTAAACAAGACAGGTTTTTCTTTCCCCGCCTCTTCTTGACTGAAATTGTATATCAGATTGGCAATTCTCAGTATATTCAAACAGATTTATACATGCAGCAGTAAGCATCTGTGAAAAAGAGATACTGCAGACTCAACAGTAGCATAGAATACATAGATATAGCTAAGAAAGAGGGCATGACTTTTAACAAACCTTTGTTTATACGAGAGAGTGATATTTTCTCCAATTAGGATTTAGATTTATGCCTAATTCCCATTGATTCTTTTAATGAGGAGTTCATAAAAAGCAAAACCCTATAACGAACCTCTCAGACTCCCTGAACCTGAATTCCTCATATAAGGTGACAGAAAATGTAAGTTCCCATGTTTGAAGAAATCTCTGATTGTACTTATTGTGAAGCCTTATGACTATATATGGAGCAAACAATTGAGTATGGTGAGGTCCTGATTGCAGCACAAGGAAAAAGTAATAGTTTAACTAATCAGAATATAATATTGTTTCACTACAACTTTTCCCTTGGAAAAACAGCTATAGTAGGGCGGCAGTGGAGCCACAGACCCCAGATTGTCTTGCTTTCACATTTTCTTTGCAAGCACTGCAAATACACCGGTTTTAGCAAACAATTTTTACTTCCTGCTACCTCTTTAGTAGTCTAAGCTTTGCTTCTCAATTTGTTAGATATTACAGCAAGAGAGATAAAAGAGAGTGAGCAAGGTAGAAATAAAAGACACCTTTTTTTTTTTTCTATACAACTAAAATACATTTTGTTTAGGTTGTCACATTCTAGATACACTGGCCATTATAACAGACTTGATGGTATAAAAATAATAAAAATAATATTGCTGTATTCGTGTGTTGGTGGTTCAGATCACAGGATCTGACAGTCTTATGACTCTCAGAAGAATCTGCTCCAGAATAAGGTGTTGTATAATAGCCAAGTTACTTGAAGAAGAGAGGAAAGAGTAACATTATCACCAACATTTCTCACAAAATGGTAGATGCATGCAACTTGAGTCTGGCTGTCATTTCAGGAATTCATTATTTTCTTCCAAATTGCAAAGACATTAGGATTCCCTGGAGTTCTTTAAAGCCAAGAGAATTATGAACAGTCATATTAGGCAGTAAATGGTGTAAAGGCCACAAGCAATAATGACTGAGTTATTAAGGTTGGAATAGTTAGCATTAATAGGAGTATGATATTGGGAGCCATTTCCAAGCAATTATTTCTGGCTAGATGCAAAACCTTCATTGAAATCTTTAGGAAAGAGCAAGCTGCTCCATGTGTAATTTATTACTATTACCCGTCCAATAGATTTGACTTTTTCTCTGGGTTTTCAGTCACTAAGTAGAAAAAGTTTAGACAACAATCACACACAAAGAAACCAGCCTTGTGAGGCTTTCCCAAAACACACTAAACATAAATAAACTATATAGGACGTCAGTTGCCAACGGGAGCTGCTCCGGATCCAGGCCAACCCACAGTGGAGCAGCAGAGCTTGGGGCACAGAGGGTTTTCCTGAGGTAAGGGGCACCAGAGCAACAGAGAGACCAGCCAGAAGTCAGCAGGTCTTGCAGGAGACCCCGACAAGGCCTGGGCATGTCCAGAGCAACCACAACCACCCCCACGCCTATAACAAGCAGCCCGGGAAGCATGAGCGACAACGACCATGGACAACAGAATGGGCAAATGAAGCACGGCACATTGTCCAGGTTGTGACATGGCAGTTTGCATGGCAGTTCACGCAGGAAGGGCACGTGAGAAGGGCCTCTTTGAAGGAGGAGCCTTCCACTGATGGAGCACTGAGCACCATTCTGTGACCATCTGCATGGGTCAAGGCCACTCATCCTACCTGACCAAGGCAGAATGGTGGGCACTCGTCTGAGAGCAAAGGCTGCAGCTCTGGCTCGGGGCCCCTGCACCATCTACCCCAGCAGTGGCCGATGCCTCCACCCAGATGGAGCTGCTTGAAGGAACAGGCTGCGGTGCAGACCTCAGACTGCGAGAGCTTCCTGGACCTTTCTCCTGGTGTAGAGAGAGGTGGCACACCTGCCTGCAAAAGGTGTATCCCAATGGAGGACCTGCAGCAGGTGGCTGAGCTGCAGGAGGTGGTAAGGAGGCTGCATAACATCAGGGAAACTGAGAAGGAGATAGACAGCTGGTTCCAAGTGCAGTCTGCAGTGGACCAACAGCCCATGGACAAACAGCCAAAAACTCCCACACCAGCACACACAAAAGGGACAGGAGCCAGTAACACAGAAGAATGGAAGCTTTTGACTGCAAGGACCAGCAGGAGGAAGAGACTTCCCCTGAAGCCTGTGGTGTCCTTGCAGAATTGGTTCACAACTCTGCAGAGTAAAGAGGAAAGACCCATTGCATCAGGAGAGGTGAGCAAGGCTCCCCTTATAACACCAGTGAAACTACAAAAAGGTGATGGGTGACAGTTGTAGGCGACTCTCTTCTGAGAGGTACAGAGGTACCTATCTGCCAACCTGCTGCACTCTCTAGGGAAGTGCGCTGCTTACCAAAGGCTCGTATCGAGGATGTCATAGAGACAACCAAGCCTTGTACAGTCCCCTGACTGTTATCCTCTGCTATTGTTTCACATGGGCACATATGATACAGCCAGGAGCAGCCTGAGGAGTATCAAGAAGTATTATAGAGACCTGGGAGCAGCGGTCAGGGACTCTGGGTCGCAGGTAGTTTCTTCATCAGTCCACCCTGTCAAAGGGAAGGGGGTTGATAGGGCTAGTCGAATCTGACAAATAAACAAATGGCTACAGGAATGGTGCCACAACCAGGGGTTTGGATGCTTAGATCATGGCACTCGCTTTGGGAAACCTGGGCTTCTGGGGCTTGATGGGGTCCACTTGTCAGAGAAGGGGAAGAGTATCTTCAGTCAGAGGCTTGGCAACCTCATGAATAGGTATTTAAGCTAGAATTGCTGGGGGAGGGGAACCTCAGTCCATCCCACTCCTACCAGTATGATGCCAATGCTAGTAACAGATGCCCAGAGTATGGAGAAGGATCACAGGTCAGCAGGAGAGCACCTGGAGTACAGCATAAAGCAATACCACACACTCCAGCCAGTAAGTCAGCTTCATCAAGGACCAAACTTACAGGCCTCTATACAAACGCACATAGCATGAGGAATAAACAAGATGAGTTAGAGAAGTGTGCATGACTGTGGGCTATGATCTTATTAGCATCAGGGAGACGTGGTGGGATGGCTGCTATGACTGGAGTGTTGATATGGAATGATACAGGTTCCTTAGGGGAGACAGGGAGGGGAGATGAGGAGGGGGTGTTGCCCTCTACACCATGTGGGGATGGATGAGGAGCGCACCAAGAGCTTATGGGTCAAGATTAAAGGGAAGGCAGGGGCAGATGAAGTTACAGTGGGGGTCTGCTACAGACTGCCTGACCAGGAAGACTGAGCAGATGAGGTCTGCTAGAGACAGATAGAAGCAGCCTGAAGTTCACAAGCTCTGGTCATCATGGGAGACTGCAGACAGATATCTATCTGTTGGACAGACAACACAGCAGGGCATAAGCACCCCAGGAGGTTCCTGGAATGCATCAATGACAGCTTCCTTCTCCAACTGACAGAGGAGCCAGCGAGGATAGGTGCTATGCTGGACCTTGTTCTCACAAACAGGGAAAGGCTTGTGGGGAACGTGAAGCTGAAAGGCAGCTTTAGCTGCAGTGACCATGAGATGGTAGAGTTCAAGATTAGGGTGGCAAGCGGGGTGCACAGTAAACTCACTATGCTGGACTTCAGGAGAGCAGGCTTTGGCCCCTTGGCCAGATCTGCTTGGTAGAGTACTGTGGCATAAAGCCCTGAAAGCAAGATGGGCCCAAGAAAACTGTTTAATATTCAAGCATCACCTCCTTGAAGCTCAGGAGCAATGCATCCCAACAAAGAAGTAGTCAGGCAAAAAAGCCAGGAGGCCTGCATGGATGAACAAGGAGCTCCTGGAGAAACTCCAGCACGAAAAGAAAGTCTACAGAGGGTGGAAGACAGGACAGGTAACCTGGGAGGAATACAGAGAAATTGTCCATGCAGCCAGGGATCAGGTTAGGAAAGCTAAAGCCCAGACAGAGTTAAATCTGGCCAGGTATGTCAAAAGCAACAAGAAAAGCTTCTATAGGTATGTCAGCGATAAAAAAGGAAGACTAGGGAAAATATGGGCCCTCTCTGGAAAGAAACAGGAGACCTGGTCACTCAGGATATGCAGAAGGCTGAGGTATTCCACAACTTTTTTGCCTTGGTCTTCACCAGCAAGGGCCCTAGCCACACCACCCAAGTTGCAGAGGCAAAGGCAGGGATTGGGAGAACGAGGAACTGCTCACTATAGGAGAAGATCAGGTTTGAGATCATCTAGGGAACCTGGACTTACACAAGTCCATGGGACCTGATGAGATTCATCTATGGGTCCTGAGGGCACTGGTAGATTAAGATGCTAAGCCAATATCCATCATATTTGAGAAGTGGTGGCAGTCCAGCGAAGTTCCTGCTGACTGGAAAAGGGGAAACATAACCCACATTTTAAAAAAGGGAAATAAAAGAAGACACGGGGAACTACATGCTGGTGAGTTAGTCTCACTTCTGTGCCCAGCAAGACCATGGAACAGATCCTTCTGGAAACTCTGCTACGGCACATGGAAAATACGGAGGAGAAACTGACATCATCTACATGGACTTGTGCAAAACAATAGCCACTGCCTCACATGTCATCTTTGTCTCTTGATTGGAGTGAGGTATTTGATGGATGGACCACTTGTTGGATAAGGAATTGATTGAATGACTGCACTCAAAGACTTGCGGACAACGGCTCTATGTCCAAGTGGTAACCAATCACGAGTGGCATTCCTCAGGAGTTCATGTCAGCAACATGTACAGTGGGATTGAGTGCACTCTCAGTAAGTTTGCCGATGACACCAAGGTGTGTGGAGTAGTCGACACTCTGGAGGGAAGGGATGTCAAGCAGAGGGACCTGGACAGGCTTGAGAGGTGGGCCCATGTAAACCTCATGAAATTCAACATAACCAAGTGCAAGGTCCTGCACATGAGTGGAGGCAATCCCATGCACAAATACAGGCTGGGCATAGAATGGATTGAGAGCAGCCCTGAGGATAAGGACTTGGGGGTGTTGGTTGATGAGAAGCTCAACATGGGCCAGCAATGTCCGCTTGCAGCCCAGAAGGCCAACTGCGTCATGGGCTGCCTCAAAAGAAGCATGGCTAGCACGTCAAGGGAGGTGACTCTGTCCCTCCACTCTGGTGAGACCCCACCTGGAGTACTGCGCCCAGCTCTGGATCCCCCAACATAAGAAGGACATGGACCTGTTGGAGCAATTGCAGAGGAGGGCCATGAATATGATCAAAGGGCTGGAGGATGTCTCCTGTGAAGAAAGTCTGAGAGAGTTGGGGTTGTTCAGCCTGGAGAAGAGAAGGCTCTGGGGAGACCATATAGCAGCCTTCCAGTACCTAAAGGGGTCTGACAGAAAAGATGGGGAGAAACTTTTTAGCAGCGAGTGTAGTGATAGGATGAAGAGTAACAGTTTTAAACTGAAAGAGGGTAGATTTAGATTACATATTAGGAAGAAATTCTTGACTGTGAGGGTGGTGAGACACTGGTACAGGCTGCACAGAGAGGCTGTAGATGCTCCATTCCTGGAGGTGTTCAAGGCCAGGTTGGATGGGGCTTTGAGCAACCTAGTCTAGTGGGAGGTGCCCCTGGCCATGGCAGGGGGGAAGGAACCAGATGATCTTTAAAGTCCCTCTAACTTTAACCATTCCATGAGTCCATGTTCCTCAAGACAAACAAAATAAAAAAAAAAGTAAAAGGAGCAGTGATGGTTTCCACTAAAAAGCACTTATCCAAGGTTCTTTCATGAACAGTTGTAGCATTTTTCTGTTAATTTTAACCTCAGTTTAAAAGCAGACAATATCTTTACAGTTGTCTTTTGGCCTGCAATGGAAAACAGCAACATTTTTTGGAATTACATGTTTTCCACTGGCTGCTATTGGTTCAGAAAGAATGATGCTTGTAACAAAACTAAAATACTTCGCATGCATTTAACATGCATTTTACTCAATACTCATATAATTGCGTGGCATTAGAAAGAAAGCAGAATAACGCAACCCGAGGTGTGGGACGAGAGGTACCTGCAACACTGCTTTTGGACAAAAGTTACAGCACTGTGAAAGGATGAACGGTGCTGTTTAGAGCAGCAACATCTCCTTAGGACATGAGTCCTTCCCCACCTAAACCTATCTCACCAGTGACAGCATCCAGGTGCTGCTACAGCAATGGCTGTTTTAAACAACATGAGGAGCAAGGAGTGAGAGGACAGAGGCTTGATCATGAGATAACCCTTGTCCCTTGCTTTCTTCTCTGTTACTGTGGCAGATTCAGTGTCATCACGGTAACTTCTTTCAAACGTTGTGCATCTTAATCTCCGTATCACTCTTCCCTGTCTGTCATTATGATTTGCTTTGGAGATGTGTACAACGGCACAGTGCTCTTTCTATAGATAGTGTTTTTTAGAGACAGTAAGGGTAGTATACTGGGTCACTGTTTGAAATTGAGATTACATGGCTACCAAACTTTCATCCATCCAATACTGATGCATACAAATTCACACCAACCTTCTATTTGACTGGTATAATTTCAAATACACACAAAATTCATTGCAAAAGTCTAATAAATACCTGAACATGCTGAGCCAGAAATCTACATTAAGAAACATACATTATTAACAATACCTGTTACTTTTGTGCAAATCCAAATTATTGATGCTAAGGCAAATAGAATCACTCTTGAATGATGTTTTTGCTGAGACAGCTATTCAACATATAGAATAAAGTTCAAACTATGCTGATTTCTAAGTCAGACAACAGTTGGCAGATACAGTTATTATAAAAAACATAGACCTACAGGTATTCAAAGTTAATCTAAATTATTGCACTATTTTTAATGTTAGAAGTTGTTGCTATAAACAGTAATGAAATTGAAGTATAAGTGTAATACAAATTTCAAAGAAAAAAAATAAGGTAATACCCTTATGCATAGAGTGAGAATGAATTTTTTATACAAATACTTTTTTACCTTATAGGCATTACCTTATAAAGAAATGGCAAATTAAATCAAATGAGCAAGACTGAAAATGTTACTGAAATATACCTAAGTAATTCCATGTAGAATTGAGAAATCTCTTTTAAGATGAAGAGTATTAGTTTTGGTAGCATTTAAAACTAAAAAACATACAAACTTAACAGATTCGGGATTTTCACAGAGTTTGCTACTCTACAGAACAACAGAATACTGATTTATAAACTAATTTACACAAGCAAAAGTCAAATGAACCGAGCAAATAATAAGATTATATCAAATGAGCTAGTAAGATATTTATTAATGTCATTCATCAGCAATAAATTACATAAGAAAAAAAGAAGCAAACGTAGGAAGCAATTTGCTTGAAAACTCATCACTTTTCCTGTGTAATAAAATATTTCTGAAAAATCACCTCCCCAATTTGAAAGAAATTACGTGAAGCAATACTAGCTGCAACAAATTACAATGTGTACTTTTTGATGTTTATTCACTGAAAGAGGGGAAAAAGCACTATAAGCAGACTATAGTAAGAGGCTTGCCTTCTTAATTAAACAGTATTGTATATATTTCAACAAAAATACGGTTATCTACTTGTCCCGGGATGTTTTTCTGACTTTTCACTGATGATTTCTTTATTTTACTATTATATCTCAACTAACATTACAAATTTTGGTAGCTGCATTTTTCATGATTTAAAATCTTGCCGTACACAAAACCTTAACTCTCTTCCTTGGGATTGCACATAATGTAAACTATGTGTTACACGCAATTATATTTGAGGAAGAAAATATACCTGGAATTACATCTGGAGGTAACAGTTCTGCAGTGCTCTGCTTCCTTAAAAAGATGGACTTCCAGAGACTGCTGTCTCAGTTTAAGATCTAATGGTACCATAGGATTCTCTATGGCTAAATTCTCCTCATTTTTAATTTAATAAGAATTAAAAAGAACTTCATTCAGAACATGTGGACTTTATAAGAGATTAATTATCCCTCTTTTACATTTTCATGTCATACAAAAAGAGCATTTAAGTATATGCTGCCTATGTTTCTATTGCTTGTTATACTGTTTTGCATTTGCAGTGTAGTAGAAGCAGAAGAAGATAACTATGAGCAGTGACATCTCATGAGAGGCATGGAACAAATGTGTACTGTTGTAATTAAAACTGATAGTTTAAGTCTTTATCCTGTTTCAAAGTTGATCAACACATCTCATTGCAAACCCAATGAAACGCACACTGGACTGCACTGAGGAAGATAACAGTAGAAAGTGCGTACTTTGGGATGAAAAGAATCCAGTCTCTGGAGGTGCCTCCCTCTTCACTTTGTTTATGGCATTTCTATTGTCATTTCACATGAGAGCACTTTTCTAAACAGACAGACAGACGTAGAGAAGAATCCGTGGTTTTGTGGATTAGTCTTGTAGATAATTAAAAACATAAATATTTTTAAAGTATATACATTGTTATGTTCTGTTTAGGACTACACAGCCATCACCTCTTCAACAATGTTAGCTCCAATTCTGTTTCCTTAAGAGAGGAATAATAGATTATGTTAACATATAATAATTTGATTATTATTCCATCTAAAAAGCCTCTTTCTATAGCAAAGAGACAATAACTACACTGGGTAACAAGAAACAGTAGATAAAAGACAAGAATAAGACCGACAAAAATGAGGAAGAATATTGTATTTGTATACAATATTGTATTTGTGTATTATCAGTTGCAATGGTAACTTAAGGACTGTATGGTCAATCTTTAAAAGTTATTTTTTAAAGAAATTTCTCCATGCAACCTTTCAGAGTTCTATGTAAGGGGGAAAAACGTCTCTGGGATTTTATCCATAGTCTTTAGCCCTTAATCAGTTAGATTTTCATTTATTAAACCTACCCGTTTGGGTTTGGGGTTTTTTTGTTTGTTTTGTTTTTTTTTTTTTTTTTTAATAAATTTAGCTTTATCAGCCCTTATTGCTCATTTCTGGAATCTCTTTATTTTCATAAAGCAGAAAAAGAAATTCCAAACAATGTTGGAAAATGTCAGTTTAAATATATCCAAATTTTAGTTCATTCATACTCTCAATTGTTTCATAAAATAATTTGGGACTGGTGTGTGTCAGTTTTAAAAGTGAAACAGACCTTTTTGGAATTTAAAGTTAGAATACCACTGTAATTAAGATCAAACTGACATTTAATTTTACAATCTGTCCAAGCCAGTCATGAACAGTTTCCAGCTGGCAACTTAGTCTGTTTCTTTTGTTCTTGTTGTTTTGTTGGTTTTGTGTTTTTTTCTTTTCTTGTGTAAATTTTCATCCAGATGACTGGACATATCTGATGCATTATGGGACTGTAAAATTGTTAGTGAAAACAGAAGAAAAGCAGGAATGCCCTAAGACACTGATGGGCTAAAACTGTCCTCTTCACAGCTTGGGGCAAGTCAAAACATGACACTGTCAGCTAATGTGATTACAGCAGTACGACTCCTCACAAAAAATCTTCTGTATATGATAGGTTCATATCACTGGCAAGATCCACAGAATACCTCAGGTTTCCAACTTAGCCTTTGCTGTGTATAACATACCTGGAAAAGCCCTGAAAGCATTCTGAGTATGTGTTGAAAAGGGTCATTTCTGCTTTCTGCTCATCCAGAGTACTATAAATCATAACACTCCTTACCATTACCCAATCTCCTATCTATATCCATATGCTTTCTGAAGAATTTTAGGATAACCTCTAATGAAAGTCACCACAGTATGCAGCCAACAACACTGGATTCTAAATGCTGAGTCACCCAAGACGTTTTCTCTGCTGCTCACTCATGGAATCAATAGGTGAGCTACTAGAAAGATAAAAGACACCAATGGTCTTTAAAAATCGACAGCAAAGTTCTGGCAGTGAGTAGCACCTTAGAAAGTTAAAAACTTAGAAAAGCAAGTTGCTGGTAAAATGTTATGCTGGAGCAGCAACGCTCCCATCTTACAGAGGAAATGGAATCATGGCAGACAGCAAAGATTATCCAACATATATTCCTCTTTGTAGGAGTCAAACATTTCCAAAGGACTAAGTTATAAAACATTGGGAGGAATTCAAGCAGGCTTTCAAAAAGTTAATCTTACATACAAAACATATTATAGCTTTTTGGATAACATACGCACAATAGAATCACTAAAAGTAAAAGGTGAAATACTTTCCTAAGTGAAAAAAACAACACCAGGATTAAATCAATGTTCCTTAAAGTCAAGAACACTTAAAATAAGGTCATTATTTAGTGTATATTTAAAAGTCACTACTGTAAAAGGTGCTTTACCATAATGTATTCATGCCTAAGTCATTCTATAATGTTTCTTAGATAACAATCAGAGATAGAGGTCAGTAGGAGAAGGCCGGAAGAAAAGAAGAAAAAAAAAAGACAGAGGAAACACAGCTACTAGTAGTACCAGTAGGAACAGGCTAACTTCTGCAGATAAAACGTTTCTCAAATTTATGACCTAAAAAGTTCAGCCCACTCAATTTTCAAATCTATCTTGTCTTTTTTGGGGGGAGTATCTTAAATAAGTACAAAGGAATGTCTTTTCATCTATTTGCAACTTTCTTCAAATGCCACAGAAGGCATTAAAATACAGGGGATACAAAAATATAGATGCAAATTGAGAAGAAAAAGTATAGAAGAAGGGGTGGATGTGAAGGCAGAGCAATCTTCTAGAGAAATTATGTAGGAGAAATTCTTGACCAGTTGTTGGTTTCTAAATCTGTGTGTGATTTGGAGTATATTAATTTCATTACTGAATGAAAGCTTCCCCTGTTTCAACAGTCAGAGCAGCGATGATCTGGGAGAGCTGGGACAAGGTTGGTACAGCAGTCTGGACATCCCAGGAGTCCCTGGCCGCCCTTAAGCCCAGAGAAGGAGCTCCATAACGCATGAGTAGCTAAAGCAGGGGGCTGGAGCACCTGTAAATCTAGAATTACTACTTGCTTATAGTAACAGGACTTATGGTATAGCTGCACAGGCAGAGTGCACAAAAACGTGTATGCAGTAAAATGTGCAATTCAAGAACGAAGGATTTAGAAGAAGCAAGAAAGACACCTGTCAAAAGCAGGAAAATAGATGAACCAGGCCTGAAACAGGTGGATCTTCCTCTTTTCTCTCTCAGGCCTGATGACTCTCAGGCTCCATGACTAAGACCACTGAGGACTGAGGCCATCAGTCAGCACTGATAGCCAGCATCAGCCTACTGGTGTTGTACACTCACCACTAATCAAAGACAAGCTAGTTAAGGGCTAATTGTTTCAGTATGTAGTGATTGATAGTCGTTAAAACCAACCACTGCCCATGTGTGCTCATAATGAATGTCAATCCAGTAAAGTATTAACGTTTTTAACTGGTTTGATTTGTCAGTCTTTTAGGCACTCCCATCAAGGCAATCCCTAATTCCCTGATATAAATCCATACACACACACCCCGAGTCAGTTACAACACAACCCATACGCTTAAGTCCTGAAAGTACTCCATAGTCCTGTCACAGTGAGTTGTTATTCACTCAGGAATATTCCAAGGATACATCTGTATTCATGTGCATTTTGTTTCCTGCTGAGATATTGGTTTATGATGTGTAGATGAATGTTTACGGAGAACGAGTTGAAATATGGATATCTTCTACTTGCCAGTTGTTAAGTATGGCTGGCCAAGCAGACCTGGTTACAGTAATGTAAATTCAGTGAAAATGACTTGACATTTAGGAATTTTATATTGACGTTAAATTTTAAATCAGATGAAATAGCCACGTTTTCAGGTGTTTAATCAGAAGATTAAAAGAGAACCTTAACTCAAAGAAAAAACTGATGGACATATTCATTTGTTTCTTATTTCTCCTCCACAGATCATTCCTTTCTAAATAGTCAAAAGATAGGACACTTTACTCCATCTTTTATCAGCCTTATTTCTAAAACAACCCATTTAGTATAGTCCAGTGACAATACGCATGGATGCTTTAATAGGATGTAGAATTGAGGTTTAGAATGTAATAATTCAGAAACGTTAAGAGGAGACCACTGAAGCTGGTTGTTGAAGAATATTTCAATTACCAAGTAATAAAACCTTAATTGTAGTAATATAACTACTAATATCACGTTACTATCGCTTTGTATCTGTTGCATAGAACTTATGCTTCAGGAACAAATATTAAAAAATTAATTTTGAAAGAATGCAACTTGTGATCAGCAGGTGACTGGAGAAAAACAAATTAAGGGGAGCAGGGAAAACCATAAGACATTGCATCCTTTCAAACTAATTCTGAAAAAAATAATATGCAAATGCATAGAAAACAACATAATGCATAAAGGCTTTACATAAAACATGCTACACTAATGTCTTAGGTCTTTTGCATAAATTATTGGCTGAACAAAAGAAATACAACAAATCTCAAACTGCATTTCAGTACCATTTGCATCTGACATAAAACCCCATTTAAACCTAAATGATTACAATCGAAAATATGGAGATAAGCAGACAAACTAAAATGTGGATAAGGAGAGACACAGGCAGTGTGGAAATGGAAGGAGATTACACAGGAATATTCTCAGAGATCAGATACATTATCTACTGTGGTCAAAACTTTTGGAAGTGATGTTGGCATGAACATTTTGTTCATGCTGCTGACGCAAAGCTGAAAGGCAGCATCAGAGCATGGCAGGACACAAAAAAATCTGGAGAACCCTCATGCAAAAAATTAAAAAACGTAAAATGGAGGATGAAGGATGTAATTAGAGAAAGTGTGAAATAGAGGCAAACGAGCCATTATCACATCATTGTTACACTGGAAAATGGGCTGCAAATCCACAGAGCCTCAGTGAGGAGGAGCTGATGGCAGCTAGAAATGCCCAATGAGGAGAGCAGTGCTGCTCACCTGTGGGATACTGTTCAGAGTTCAAGTGTCTCTTCTTAATTTTAGTAGTGGATTTGACACTCGCTTTCTTTATTCAGGGAACTGTGGTAGATCAAGAGCATAAAACTCTCAGTGATCAAAGGGGACAGAGCTGGGTCTGCCCAGCAGCTTGAACCCAAAGAATTAAAGGCAGTTTCCCAAAGGAAACTTTTTGCTAGCACCAGATAATCTCTCCTTGATTACTTACCCTACTCATAACCAAACAAGCATTCAAACTCCAGTTTTCAGCATTATTGGGTCTTTCATTCTACACATATATCGATATAGAAATATATCAGTATTTTTTAGTCTGTATATCTTCTGCTCTAATTGTATATGGTTATTGTGCTTATTGGTCTATTAATTAACAGCATTAACTGCAAAACTCCATGTAAAACTCCATGTTACTTCAATAGTAACAACCAACAATATTCAGACTTTATGCTATACATTCTTAGATTTGCTCAGGTCCCTGTTGGGAAAAATACTAATCCAAAAAATGTCTTGTGTCCCCTTCTATCGTGGACTGAAGAAAAAAAAAAAAAAGCTACTACAATAATTTTAAACTCACTTTTTTGATTAACAGCAAAATTTCACTTACAAACTCCTGAGTTAAAAATGACAGAGAAGTATTGAACAGAGTAAATGGCCACTGGATGACTGTAAATTGGCAATCTGGTGCAGTTGCAAAGAAGACAAATGTAATCCTAATATCAGGATAATTATTTTCAGTAGAGACCGAGAAGCACTAGCATAACTGTTGAAGGTCTCAGAAGGGTTTATTTGGAACACTTCGTGCAATTCTGGGTATGCATGTTCAAAGACAAATATGGAGAATGGAAATCTTATCCTGTCAGTGAAGACTAGAAGAATAAGACTGGTTTCACCTGGAGAAACAAAGAGTGAAAGGGAACAATTGCTATATGGAAATACACTAGAAAAAGGTCTGAGCATAGCAGAGGTAAGAGAACATTATGCAAAAACAAAATAGGAACTAGGACTGAATGAATTCACAGCTGTCCATAAGGAATTTCAGGCTGGAAATGAGAATACTCCTACCCTGTAGAGCAATAAAATTCTGAAACGTGTACAGGAAGGCAGGAGGAGGAGACACGCAGGAAGCTAAAGTGCTCTTTGGAACTTGCTATATTTGGGAAATGGGCTATATGGCGTATTGCCTGGAAATTAGAATCTGAAGATCCCTTCTACATCATATGTTCTAATAATCCCTATTCTGGACTGCGAGGAAGATAGAGTGGAATAATAGTTAAAAAAAATTAAAAATCATGAGATTTCTTTCATAAACGGCATACAAGGGCCTAGAGACATTGAATAACTTAAGATTATAGATGAAGTAAATCTATTTTGATCACAGAAGACCATACTTTAAAGCTGAAAGCTTTATAATTTTTCAGAAAAATCACAAGTCTTTCTTATGACAACTTCAAGATTTCTATTATTAATGTCTAATAAATTCAAAGGATGTCAAATCATTGTCATTCTTTAAAAATCTGTAATTTTTTTGTTCTTCAATTTCTGACAAATATGTATAGATTTGTCTGCTGATGTAGTATTTGAAAGAATAAATTAAAGGCAATTATGTTTACAATATTTTGATACTCATTGTACTCTACAGTAAAAGCCTATCTCTAAAATCTACTGATTATACTCCGAAGTAAAAATACTTTCAAACAACATTTGGTGCAATTCTTTTTAATTCCATGTAAACAAAACTGCACTTAAGTTGTTTGTTAACATTTCTCTAGAAATGTTTAATTAATATTGAACAGATGGTTCGTTAGACATTCAAACTTGATTTCCAACATTAATGGATAGATAAGTAGCTATGCTTATGTTATCAAAGAAAATTTTATATGGTATTAACTATAAAGAACATGTGCCATTTTACTGACTTCTTTTGCAAGTAAAGGTAGTGAACAAAAATCCCCAACTTTCAGTTTGAGGCCAAATAGAAAAGAAGAGGAAAAAGAAAATCTGCTTGCCAAGACACAGAGCCAGTAAGGAGCTTCAGGTGTAATCCAAGGTTTTGGAGGAAGGCATGTTTCCAATAGAGGGATCTACCAAATGAATCTAAGGGTACCAAAGGCAGATTTAAAGTTATGCTGACCTCTTCCAAGACAGTCCTGAATTTGGACTGTCACGAATTTTCCATTGCTGCAGACGTTTAAAGTAAGTTTGGAATTCTACACTTTTCAAATATGCTTAAATTCAAACAGGAATTAGTATATGTACTTTATAACACTCACTACGTGGGAGGTAAAATCAGATCACTAATATTGTTCTTTCTGGCTTTATAAGCTCCAAATTCCTTGCCTGGACACAGAAAGTCATACCGGGCATGATATCTTTCTCAAAGGCTCGTTCTTTTGCAGACATGTGATGTCATCTCTTGGTTTTGTTTTTCTAGACTAATTGATTCTTAATCTCTGCCAGTTCTTCCTTTGTATTGAAAGCACTTCCACTGCCAAGACTTTGACCTTCTGCTAATTACTCTTGTGATGAGGAGACCACAGCACAATACTGTCAGCAAAGGAGTACTTTCAGTTTATGGTTTTCTCAGTTTTCTCAGTGCTCTCCATTGTTCTCTTCATGCACCTCAACAAGCTGTATGGATCACACAGTAAGGGCACTGCAGAGCCCACTTGTACTAGTAACAGTGACTTTGCAGGACCTTGTGCAATTGCAAGTTGTCAACACATTATGTATCTGAGGGGTAATCATGGACTGAAAAACTTGTGGAACACTGATGCTGAGGACACCAACATGCATCAGGGAATGCAGGTTTCAAATGGCAGCTAAGGAAGGTCAAATTTCCTTTCCCTTCCTGAAGTCCAAGTTTTCCTGCCAACGTCTGGGTATTAAGCAACATAAAATATCCCTGGCATGGCTAACTTCCATGCACACATTTGTTTACATGAAGTCTTTAAGATGCAACCAGCTATGTGACTTTTTGTAGGACTGTAGACAAATACGCTTTATAGGGTATGTCTGCTTTTGGGAAATGTACATATGAAAAGAGTTTGAAAAACTGTTGCTACATTATTAGTACCTTTGAGAGATTATTCCTTGTTACAACAGTCACAATCAGTGTTCATAAAATCCCGATCCAACTATAAAATAAAATCCATGTTGGATGCTCATTATTTTTAATAGACTTTGACTAAATTATTGATGTAAAATAAAATTTAAACTTAAGAAAGGTTATCTTTGAAAGTGACCTAAGATCCCTCTGTGACTACTTTATTTTTGCTGTGTTGTTGTAATTATAATTGAAAAAAAGAAATATATTATCTTCAGCACAAATACCTGAAATAATTTTTTCACTTTTTTTTTTTTTTCTTTTTAAATGAGTATTCACAAACAAGTTCTGTCAAAAAAAAAAAACCCAGACTGGACCAGACTGATCATTAAAGTCTGACTGTTTTGGTATTGTTCTCAGCTGTACTTCAACCATTTCTCTACATCATTTTAAGTCTTTGAGAAGTTTTGGATTGTTCCAAAACAAAGTTCTACCCGAGGAATTAGGATTTGTTGCCATTCTACCATCTGTAATGCACTAGTGTTACACTGTAACAGTGTCTTCTTAGTACCGTCCTCCAAACCAGCTGCTAGTCAAAAGCACACATCACCAACTAACCCCTGCTTTCTTCATTTCTCTTATCTTGCATTGTATGTTGATGTCAAATTTTAACTAGCTTTAGCTTCTGTTACTGGTTCTTTTATGTTCTTGCCTGATAGAATGAGGAGCTCTTACATGATTTATTTTCCCTCCGTGCAAGTACTGACAGATTATCATCAAGTCATGTCCTTATCTTTTACTAAACAGTCTAGCTTAACTTTTAAATGCTGAATTATAAGATAAATTTTCAAATCTTTAGCTTTTTTGACAGACTTCCCCTAAAGAACTTGTCAGCCATCTGTCTCAGGTACAAAAACTACACAAGTACCACATGCAAAGGGTTGGCTTTCCCTGTGATTCATACATTGACCTGTCTAGGATTGCTTCTTCTGCCAAAGTACACATTTACTGGCTGAGGACTCCTCCACCAGAACTGTGCCCCACATTCAGTGACAGAATTTCTGCTTTTGAGGAATGGAAAACCAAACAGTCTTCTTATAGACCAAAAAGAAGTACAAGAGAATCAGTTTAAATGGTAATTTTCCCAGCATACCTCAAAAGCATGAGTCTTGGTTTGTTTGTTTGTTTTTGTTATTGCATTGTTGGTTTTTTTTTACCCCCATAAAACTCAAGATATGTCACCCTGTTTCTCTGGGATTCCAGCTTCATTGAAGCCATCTGACTTTCTTGGTGTGTTTGCCTTTAGGGAAAGCCACATCTGATAGTGTTATGAAAGAATCCCTTTTCTTCCATATAAAAAGTATCCCTCTTCTCAGGTGGATGTTACCATTTAATCATTTCTCAAACACCTGGCTAATTTGAAAAGGCACCATTAATTCACCACTAGCCATAATCACCTTTCAATAGAGACAGTAAGGCAACTGGTCCAGTTAACATAATAAGTAAAAAAACATTCTTTTTCATTTTTAACAAGTGCAATATGCAACAGAATAGCATTACAGAATGGAATACAGATACTGGGAGCAAGTTGCCTTGAAACAGGGAGTCGGATACAGCCACTGATGAAATGTTCATCAAACACCCCAAGATGTTATTTTGATATTTCCTTGCTTGTTCTTTCCATTTGTTACTTCTCCTTCAT
This sequence comes from Vanellus vanellus, assembly GCF_965231255.1. NCBI lineage: Eukaryota > Metazoa > Chordata > Aves > Charadriiformes > Charadriidae > Vanellus > Vanellus vanellus. The sequence continues at coordinate 86,978,563 of NC_138906.1, forward strand.
TTTCCCTCCTTAAAAAGACCTGTATTTCTGAAGAAAAGTCTTTTCGGCTCACTGAGTTTAGGCCAACAGAACCTTGCGGAGTTCTTTGTAAACAATCACAGCGCATCACAAATATCACCATATTTTCAGGATCTCAAATATGTGAAAGCATTATTCCCAGTTAAAAAACTTTTTAAAAGAATTCCCCCAACAAGGCTGCCAACAGAAGCTTTAACAGCCGGCATCGTCCTCTCCAAGGGGCTGCAGGGAAACACCTGCCCCGCTGGGGTCTCTCCCTGCCGGGGCCGCCGGAGCACCTCTTGCCCTCCTCCCGCTCTCCCCTCGGGGCTCGCAGGGCCGTTTCTCCCCCGGTTTCCCTCAGCCCCGGCTGCCGGGCAGCGTGTTGCCCTCTCTGACACAGGCTTTCCCCGCGGCGCCCGCCCGCGGCTGAGGGGCTCAGCTGTGCCCTGCGGTGGGGCCGTTGGAGCCGGCGGGAACCGGCTGTGTCCGGCACGGGGCGGCCCCGGCCCCGGCCCCCACACACAGGGGCCGCCCGGTAGCCCACCCGTGCTATCAAAACCTGGACAGCTGGACCCAATACAGGGAAAAATGTTGACTTCCAAAGGATTAAATGGATACTTAAACAAAGTACTGTTATACCTGAAACTAACAAAAATACCAAATGCCTGTGATTTTGTTGTGTACAAAGCACTATCATGTCTGCGTATGCTTCTGCAAATTTAAAGCTTCTTTACTATCACAGAAAGCTGTACACACTCGTGGCAGTTTAAACTTTGAAAATATTTCAGAATAAATGTTTCATTTACCTTTTTTGTTCTTTTTGTTTGTTCTTTGGTTTTCCTTACTTTTTCTCGAACAATTTTTACACGGTTCTCAAATTGAAATTGGCAGAGCTTTTACAAGACATCTCAAGGGCATCCAATTCAAGAATTAGGATAAAACTTGTCTTAGAATTGAAACTGTAAAGAAATACTCTTGAAAAATAACCTGTTGTGTATGTGACAGCAAATACCTTCCAAGGCTCTTTTAAAAATAAAAATCTGTTAGTCCTGAACTACCTGAAAGGAGGTTTTAGAGAGATGGGAGCTGACCTCTTCTCCCTGGCGACAAGTGATAGGACAAGAGGAAATGGGTTCAAGTTATGTCAGGGCAGGTTTAGATTAGATGTTAGGAAGCATTTTTTCACTGAAAGGGTTATTAAACATTGGAATAAGCTGCCCAGAGAGGTGGTGGATTCACCATCCCTGGAGGTGTTTAAGAAAAGGGTAGATGAGGTGCTTAGGGACATGGTTTAGGAGTGGTGGTGTTTTTATCAGGGTAGGTTAATGGTTGGACTTGATGATCTTAAAGGTCCCTTCCAACCTCACTGATTCTATGATTCTATGATTCTATGATTCTATAATAGCCAAGCCAACAGCCCGTCCATCTGAATACATTAACTTTGAGAAATTAACAGCTAGCTTGCCATAAAGAAGGGAAGATCACTTTGATTTACAGGTTTGTACCCTGCGCCAGAAGTCCTCGAAATAAGAGAGTTTGTTTCTCAAACAGGATATACATAGGAAGTATTCAGGAAGTATATAGGTAGTATTCCCCTGGATACCAGACACACTCTCACCTGCTTCCTGAGCCAAGAGAAGACTCACTGATGCCTTCTCTCCTTTTGTTTCACATCATTCCTACAATCATGCAGCAGAGATTAATCTGTCCAGAGGAATCTGTCTAGAGGAGAGAAAAGACAAATGGGGACAATATTAGAAGTCGACTCCAAACACCTTAACACTTCCTGATCTTTATTTTTAAAACAAACCACATGGAGTTTTCTCAACATTATTTTGGTGTTAAATAGATTTTTTTTTTTTAATACAGATGAATGAGATTTGCACATCAGAGCACTGAACAGTTCATATTTTAATCTACTTCACTCCTACACACCAATCTTTATACATTTAACATACACTTAACACCTAGCATTTTATCACCTAATCAGCTAAGCAAGGAGATCAAAAAGTTTCCGTTGCATGGGGAAATAAGTTTAGCATATCACCAGTATTTTTAAAAAGCTATAGAAAGAAAGCAAATACACCCTACTTTCTAAGGTAAACAAATGAAACTTCGTAATCTAATTGGAATTTAAAGTGTTTAAGATTATAGTCCTCAATTCATATTATGGTCAGAGTATTTTAAAATATAGATGACTGAAGATTTCGAAATCTTGTTCTGATGTGAATTTTGGACATCTCTCACAAGATATGTTCATTCTATATCACTGTAACAGAAGTGGCATGATTGCAAAAGAATCAAACATTTCTTGTCATGCCAGTCAAACTTGTCAGTACCCAAAGGTTTTAATGCAACTACTTTGTGAAATGGGCACAGAGCACACATAAAACATCTATTACATAGTAAAGTGCACTGCAGCTAAGTAGAAGAAAAAGAACCAAAACCAACATCACTTATGACAAAAACTGGTAAAAAAAAAAATAAGTCTGCACATCTAATAAATGAAAAATCTCCATTTTCCCACAGGTTTTATCTTATGCTTTTATTTTATTTCCACTTCATGTTAGTATCCTTGACACATTCCTTTTACTTTCACTTTCAAGTACAGCACAACAATTAAGGAGAAACTACGATTCGTCATCACTAATCCACTTTTAGCCTTCCTTCTCAGAGGCACTTTTCTCCCTTCCTTCTCTTAAAAATTTTCCAAATCTGGAAAGAAGGCAAAATGAAGCACAGACTGTCCATTGTGATTTATTGAGTAGCAAAAAGGAAGGGAAAAATAATTTAAGTCTCAGTTGATTAATAAATCCTAAATAAATCTTCAAATATAAATTTCAGATTTCCCAAAGTCAGAAAGTAACATTAGAAGCTGTTCTTCCCCCACCAGAATAAACTACATGCATGAAAATGCTAGGTTGGAAGTTTTTGCCCACAACTATAATATTGCTTACAGTATTTGAATTACAGTATCAGACATGGTTCCTCCATGATTTAGGTCAAAATGAGACTGCGTTTCGTATAGCCAATTAAAATATAGATTTAAAATTTGTTTAATAATTCATCTGCTGGAATCTTCCTCAGTTAGACTTCTCATTTTCCAAAAAATATCCCCTTCTGATAAGAAATTTGATTATATTTTCCCTTTGTAATTAATTTTGAAACTAAAGTCCCTGTAGCAAGTAATGCAATATGCCTACTGTTTTAAGTAATGTATTCTCATCCTCCCCTGGAGAAATACAGAGTGGCTGAGGTCGGAATGGACCTCTAGAGATCATCAAGTCCAGTCCCACTACTGGACTCATTCCAGTAAGTCCATGTGTCTCTTGTACTGGAATACCTAGATATAAATCCAGCACTCCAGGTGTGGCTCACCAGTGTAAGTAGAGAGGATCACCTGCCTTGATGTGCTGGCAGTGCTCTTCCTAATGTAGCTCAGGAGGAGGCTGACTTTCTTTGCTGCAAAAGCACATTGCTGGCTCATGTTCAGCTTCTTGTACATGAGGATCACCTTGGGTACATGAGGTCCTTGGGTGTGACCAGCTCATGGTCAGTGCAGCTGAGGCTGCCCCTGATCTTCTCATCTCTAACCAGTCCTTCCTTCTTTGCAACTGTCAAGTCCGGCAGATTGTCTTCCCTCATCATCTCCTTAATCACCTGTGTCAGGAAGTTATTATCAGTGAACTCCAGAAAACTCATGGGTGGCTCTGCATGCTTGCCCTTCCAGCAGATATTTAGAGTTATTCATGTCCTCCATGAGGTCCAGGGCCTTCAAATGAGGCTTCTTTGAGTTGTCTGAAGAAGCCCTCGTCTATGTCTTGATCAGCTAGTCTGTAGAAGAGCCCCACCACACCATTATCCACATTACTCCGCCCTCTAATCTTGACTAAGCAGCCCTCTGCTGATTCATCACCCGCCCCTAGGCAGAGCTCTATGCATTCTTGCTGCTTTCTCACCTAAATGACAACTCCTGCTTGGCTTCCCAGCCTGCCCTTGCTACTGACCCTGCTTGCAATACTCCAGTACTGTGAGCTATCCTATCATATCTTTGTGATCCCCGCGAGATCTCAGCCATGTAACTGCACACAGACTTCTAATTTCTCCTTTTTCTTCCCCTATACTGCATGTGTGAGTTTACAGGCACTTCAGAGAGGCATCCAGTCGTGCTCATTTCCCAGAATGAGTTTCCTCCATAATACTGTCCTGTGGACACTTCCCTATATATATGCATATATTTAACATGGGCTTCCTTCAGTCCTGTCTTAGCAATTATGAGATGTCTCTTGTCCACATCACCCAATATACTTTTTTTTGCCAACCTAGTCTACCACTTTCTTACTTGACCATGGATTGTCATCTCCCTTCCCTATCACTCCCAGTTTAAATCTCTCCTCTGTAGGTTAGTTGTCCTATTGCGAAGATGATTTAGCTCCACATTGCCAGGTGGATCCTGTTTCTTTCAAGCAGTCTTCCATCTTCAAAAAGGTCCCCATGGTCATAAAAACTAAATTCCTGTTATTTATGCCAGACATTGACATGCATGATCCATCCACTCTGCCTCAAGCGTTTCCCCTGTGCCAACAGGATTGAAAATACACCACCTGTGTCTCCATGCACTTGGGCATGATCCCAAAGGCATGTAGCCACTCTTGATATGCTCCAGGTCTCCTGTGGCCATATCCTTTGTATCCAGATGAAAAAGTAACCAGAGATAATAGTCAACTGATCAGGATGACAAAGCTTCTCAGTTAGTGCCGTCACCTCTGTTAGTCTCCTATTTTATTTTTTTTTAACTTAAAGAGCTTTTTCAAACAGTTCCCTGCACAGACATACTCCAAGTCATATACGCAAAGAATAAATTATTTATATTGTTATAAATATAAACATGCATTAACCGCAGGGCCTCAATAAAAACACTATTTATAATTGCTATTTAGTATGTCACATAAGCTGCATAAGATCTTAAGCCACCAAAGAAAAGGAGAGGATGACAAATTTTCTCAACTGTAAAAAAAAAAAAATATGGATTAACAGTAGATCAGGCTTGCCTGAGAGAAAATTCTCTTTATAAAAACAGCGACATCTGATAGTATGCAACTTGCAAGGAATTCTTCCTGATAAGTAAAAAGATGGCCAGTTTTAACAAGTTCATTAGCAGATTTTTTCCTATGCAGTATATGTTCCTAGCAGTTGACACAATTAGAAAATTTTCAGCTTATGAGTTCTGACATGCAAAATAAGCCTCTTATATCTCTATATAGAATCTTTTTTTTTTTCTCACATAAATCAGTAACACTAAAGTAACTATGTGATAGTGGAGATATTAAAGGTATGTGTTGTTGATGAAGCCTAACTGGGTCCTTACAGACTCCCAGAATAAAATATCAGAGGCCTTTAAAAGTTTCCTCTTTTACTGGGGAGGCTCACACATTTTCTAGTTTCTAGGTGAGTCTAATGATGTCTAATTACTAAGGAAACACGCCAGAGAGTCTGGAAGAAGAGTAAAAGCTTCTGATATAAAAGCTGGTGTCTAAGAAGAGAAGACATACCAGAAAGACAGTTTTCTGTATTTGTTCTTGTTGAACTTTTCCTTATGTGCAGGGGCAGAATAGGAGATGAAATGGTGCCAGGAGAGGTTATGGAAGAAATCAATAAAAAGAAAGGAAACAAACTGCCAAGGCTAGGTGGTAATCATCCAGAGATCCAAAAAATGAAATTGCTAAACTATTAACCTCTTCCTTGAAACTGTTTTTGTAGTGGAGGACTGGAAAATAGCCAAAGCAATTCAAGAAAATATAGGTTTTTAAGCCTGATATTCACAGTGGACAAATAATAGTAAAAGACACAAATAATTACAGAAGTCTGGTCAGCTGACTAAATATGTTATGCTAGGGAGGAGACCACATGTTTTTTTTTTTTTAAAAGGAAAATCCTGTGTCACAATCAATTGCATTCTCAGAAAATTTCAGCAAGCCTATGAATAAGGGAGATCAAAATAACTGAGGCAGTCTGAATTTATAAAAGGCTCTAGTTGAAAGCTTTCACTGAGGGTTCTTTAGGAGATAAAGTACTTCTGGCATGGGAAGAAAGGATCTTGCACGGACAAATAATTGGTGAAAAGACAGAAAGTGAGAATAAACTATCTGTTTTCACAGTGAAGGTGGTCACCAGTTGGGTTACGTGGGGACTTGTGCTAGGTTCAGTGCTGTCAAATAGACTGGTAAACAAACAGAATGGAGAAGAATGAGATCACAATATTTACTGGTAATACAAAGTAGTCGAGAACAGTAAAAATAAAAGACATCTGTGAAGAACTGCGGAGGACTTTGCAGGATTCAGTAGAAGACTAAATATAGCATAGATAAATGTGAAGGCAATGATGAGCTAGCCCTTGAGATTCAGGGAAAAGACTTTAGGGTTATGACAGATAAAGAAACGTCAATTCAGAGTCTAGCAGTAGTCTTAGAAACAAATCAGTATTTAGGCATAAGGAAGGAACTTTGTAAGAGATATAGCATCATTACAGACTTTCTTAAGTTCCTCTTGGCCATGCTTAAACTGTGTGCAGTTTCAATATTCTCTCCCCCACCTTCAAAAGGATGTAGGAGTGTGAACAAAGCTTAGAGAAGAGTGAAAAAATGTGCCCAAAGGTGGAAGAGATTCTGTACAACCAACAATGAAATTGTAGAGGCCTCTTTAGCCTTGAAAAAACAGATGACTGGGAAGACATAGGACAGATATTCACATTCAGGCACTTTAGTTTAATTGCTTCACACATCATTTACTCAACTGTATCCTAATGTCACTGCCAAATATTTAAACGCAGCTCTTGCTAAAATATGAGCAGATCTTTAAGAAGTACATTCAAATAACACTTGTGTGGAAAAGCACTCTTTCTTGTTAACTGTGGTCACCACCAAATATAAAATGTTAGTCTGTGAACACACAATTAGCAAATACATCAATGAACAGCTTATAATAGACCACTGCCTTAAAATTAGGTTACCTGGCTGGACAATTACTAGTCTGAATTTTCTGTTACAGATGTCATAGAATTATGGAATCATAGAATGGTTCAAGTTGGAAGGGACCTTAAAGATCATCTAGCTCCAACCCCCTGCCATGAACACTGACACCTCCCACTAGACCAGGTTGCTCAAAGACCCATCCAACAGGGCCTTGAACACTTCCAGGGATGGGGCATTCACAATAACAACTTCTCTGGGCAGCCTGTTACAGTGTCTCACCACCCTAAGAGTGAAGAGTTTCTTCCTAATATCTAATCTAAGTCTCCCCTCGTCCAGTTTAAAACCATTACCCCTCATCCTATCACTACATTCCCTGATAAAGAGTCTCTCCCCACCTTTCCTGTAGGCCCCCTTTAGATACTGTAAGGCTGCTATAAGGTCTCCCCGGAGCCTCCTCTTCTCCAGGCTGAACAGCCCCAACTCTTTCAGCCTCTCCTTGTAGAAGAGGTGCTCCAGCCCTCAGATCATCCTCATGGCTCTCCTCTGGACATGCTCCAGCAGGTCCATGTCCTTCTTATGTTGGGGACTCCAGAGCTGGATGCGGTACTCCAGAGTCTCACAAGAGTGGAGTAGAGGGGCAGAATCCTTTGACCTGCTTGCCACACTTCTTTTGGTGCAGCCCAGGATATGGTTGGCCTTCTGGGCTGCGATTGCACATTGTCGGCTCATGTTGAGCTTCTCGTCAATCAGCACACCCAGGTCCTTCTCCCCAGGGCTGCTCTCCAGCCATTCCCCACATAGCTTGTATTTGTGCTTGGGATTTCCCCGACCCAGATGTAAAACCTTGCACTTGGTTTTGTTGAACTGCATGAGGTTGGCTTGGGCCCACCTCTCCAGCCTGTCCAGGTCCCTCTGGATGGCATCCCTCCCCTCCAGCACGTCTACCTCGCCAAACAGCTTGGTATCATTGGCAAACTTGCTGAGGGTGCACTCAACCCCACTGTCCACGTAGCTGACAAAGATGTTGAACAGTACAGGCCCCAGTACCAACCCCTGAGGAACGCCGTTCCTCACTGATCTCTACTTGGACATCAAGCCATTGACCGCAACTCTTTGAGTGCGACCGTCCAGCCAGTTCACTGAGTGGTCCATTTTTCAAATCCATGTCTCTTCAAATTAGAGACCAGGGTATCGTGTGGGACAGTGTCAAATGCTTTGCACAAGTCCAAGTAGATGACTTCTCCTACAGTGGGTGGTTCTTCATTATCTCAGTCCCTGCCTTTGCCTTCTGCAACTTGGGCAGTGTAGCTAGAACACTTGCCAGTGAAGACTGAGCCAAAAAAGTCATTGAGTACCTCAGTCTTCTCCAGATGCTGGGTGACCACCTCTCCCACTTCCTTCCAAAGAGGGCCCACATATTCCCTGGACTCCCTTTTACCACTGACATACTTCTAGAAGCTTTTCTTGTTGCCTTTGATGTCTTTGACTGGCTTTAATTCTATCAGGGCTTTAGTTTTTCTAACCTGATGTCCAAAGCAAATAATTCTCACTCTCATTTTTTTTAAAGAAAAAAAAAAGCTATAATTCTGTAGAACTGTGAAAGAAATCCTTTTATAGTCCATGCAGCATAAAAATAAAAAAAAAAAAATAAAAATTCAGCAACAAGGTTCATTCCAGTAATAACTATCACAAAATTACATCACCCTTTCCCTCAGTTTACAAAATCTTACTTAGGACCAGGTGTTTGCAGTTTAAGAGAAAAAACAGAAACATAGGGAAAATAAAACCTGTCCCTCCCTTCATGTACATTATATCAGGAATCAATAGCAGAACTATAGTAATTGAACTGCTAGCAGAAAGACGTCTTAGATCTATCTAAAGAAGTCCTTAATCTTTCTAAATACAACAGACATCAGCACAACAAAGTAACAAATGGTCACTGTGGCTGTCACCAATGGAATCAGCCTGGTAATCCACATATGAAGCAGGACAGCAGTTAATAAAAAAAGATAGTATACTAAGTTATTTCCACACCCAGATAATGCAAAGACATCTGCTAAATAAGCACTAAAAAAAAGTGGAAATTTCTCTGCAAACGCGGAAAGTTTTAACAGCATTGGATTCAAATGTAAAACAATGAAATAACCTCAAAAAAATCACAATGAAAGCATTACTAAGATAAGAAAAATCAATTCCAATACTGAAAAGCGATATATAGCATCAGGGCTACAATGAGCATAATTACTTTCTAGGACTTCAGTTTTAAAATTAAAGTCTATAACTAACTTCAAGCTATTTTATTTTTCTGAAACAAACATAATTAAAAAGCAGCCATTCAACGCTTGAAAATATGGTCAAGGAATTAAAAGACACATGCAGATAATACACAAAATGCTACAGTAAGAAAAATGATATAGTAAACAGATTATAAGGTCAGTGTCATAAGAAATACATCTCCATTTGTCTTCAACTCACCTTTAAATAGTCAACACTCATTCTATCTTTCTAAGCATCTACAAACCAACCTTTACACACCTTGAAATCTAATCAGTTTTTCATCAGTATGGCTATGGACTTCTCGGAAAAAATATCTTCCACAGCAAAGGAGAAACTGTCAAGTAATGGAAATTGGAAATGACTCAATCAAATACTAGTGATATATTCAATTCAATGTGAATGCATGCCTGTAAAGCCTCTCAGAAGACCTTTAAAAGAAAAGGATAATTTACAAGTAGCATTATATATACATTATATATATGTATAATTTTGTGAAACACAATGGGTTTATTTTTCCATTTTTTTTCCTTAAAAATTTCACATAGTTTGGGCTTTATTTTCAGCTGCTTCCAAGTAGTATCATGCAAAAAAAAAAGGTCATCAAAATTCATCAGTCTTTGATGCAAATTACTGCCTTAATGATCAGTTTGTCTCAGCTTAATGGCCTCACATGGCAATTTTAATTGTAGCAGAGAGATACCAGGGTTTGCTGTAAACCAGCTGGCTCGAATACTAGAAGTAGTTATGCAACCTGGGTAATTTAGCCACAGACTCTGTGCACCACAGCTACAGTGCTTCTCATTTCTGAGCTGCCTTCTTCGAAGTTAGGGGAGGTACCTCAAACACTGCACTGACAACAGTTTCATGGAGAATTTCTTAATGACAGAAACGACCTTGTCACATATTTGCTCAACGTAGGTTTAGATTGATATAAATTATTTAACATTGGTAGGTGCATTACCAAAGTTCTCTGCAGTATCCAGAGACTGAAACAAGGATGGCACCTTGCACTGGAAATTTTTATTTCCCTTCATGTAAACTGCACAAGTAAACTACAGTCTTAATAACGTGATCAGTTGATGTTACTATGTTGAATGTCAATATTGAAATAGATTGATTAGGGTAGTGTGCTAGTTTTTATTTATTCTGAGACCCAACAATGTTGCTTCTATTGGGGCATTCAAAATGTTTGTAATGTCTAAAAATTCATTACTCCAGAATACTTAGTACAAGCGTTGAATGATACTATCCCAAAACCAGTCTGATTTTGTCATTAAATAGCTCAGCTAAAAAATACAATAAAATAAAATAAAAAAATGTTGTTCCACAGTAGATAAGTTTCCTGTCGGCCAACAATGAATTGTATTCGGTTACAGAATGTAATAACCATTTTTTTTCCTGCGTGGAAATCAGAACAGCTAAGTGGAAAAATATAGCATCAGTTATTAAATTATTTTGTATCGCTTGCACTGAAAAAAAATAGCCTGCTGCTTATTCTCCAGTTATACGTTCTGGTTTTTAATAATGCTGCATGTTGTGAGCAAACCCTAAATACAACAAAGTGCATGAATGGGTAGGGAAGACTGCAGGAGGCGATGGGAAATAATTAGCCAATAAGACAATGCAGGTCCCAAAAAGCTACCAGAGATAGCAGTTAAACGGACTTTGCCATTTAATAAAACCTTCTTACAATTAGTAGACTAGTTACTTGCCTTATTGGTCCTGGTGTGCCAAATACACACTATTAAACAGCTACCATGAAATGAATACTCCACACGGTAGAGTATCTAGTCCTCTAAGTTCAACAGTTTAAGCAAAAATTGATTAAAATCCTCCCCCACATGGCAGTGTTTCCTTGAAAACAGATATATGTCAGAGACATCCTGAAAAACAATACAACTGTCATTCAGTTTATGGCAAAGGTGTGCACCTATTCTGTTGATAAGTAACATCAAGCAACCTTAGCATGGATTTCTGATGGAACTCGTTTCTGTATTGGCCTCATTAACTTCTTATTCTTCTTGCATTTGTGCCATTCTTTGACTGCTCAGAATCTTAAACAGTAATTCTTTTCCAACAATAATTTTCTCTTTAATAATATATGAAAACTGCCATTCCCATTAAAAAAAAGAGGAAACTTTAACATAATTCAAAACATTTATTGAAAGAGAGAGGCAGCAAACAAGAGCCAGTTATGAAATGATCACTTTCAGACTGTATTTAGTTCTCAATAACAAATTTTCAAAGTCATGCAACAGTGTGTTGGGAATCAGGATTTTATTTTATTTTAACAGGAAAAAAATATCAGCTTGTAAGGATGACAAAGTCAACCAGGAAGTTTAACACTCACTCACCCCAAAACCCCATAACCCCTCCCATCAAGTAACAGATTTTTCACATCTATATTCATGAAGGATTACGTTCCAGGCATCTTAATGAGTTTCCACTACTCAGCTGAGCCTTGGTGGTTTAAATAAATATGTTTTATTTTTGTGTGGGTGAGGACCACATAAACAAAGAACACAGCTTGATTGGTGTGTGAGCTAAAGCCATGTAAATGAATGGTGCCATGCAGCTATCACTCCATGTTTGAAAGACTTATCGAATACTTTGAGATTAATGTGACTATTTTTCTCAGTTCTAATACATATTTATATATAATATATGTAGAACACAGACAAGATTATACTTTAACCCCCACATACACTTGAGTAGGCAAAACTTCAGGCACGATCTCAGTTTATTTCAGCTTCCAGGGTTTAGATTATGAAATAGCACACAAATTGCAGTAGAAGCCACTGAAGTAAAAATAGTGTCACATTTCAATTCTGCAATGTAGAATGGAAAACCAGACATATAACAGCTCTTCCCATGTATGTATGCAAAATTCATGGTTTGTTCTTACTGTTCTTTGTGACTTAGACCCATCAGCTGCCACAGCATCCGTTCTCTAATTGGCACAAGTGACTGAAAACCTCAGTCAAGTCATATATTTCCATTTCTTTCCTCCATAGATTGTACATCTAAGAAAATTATCAGCTATACCTTGAAAGCCTGTACACATCCTTATAACCGTTAGGAAAAAAAGAGAATTAGGTTGAATGATACCTGAAACTTAATGTGCTAAGAATATGAGACACTTCATCATATAGTGGTTAATACTAGGAACATCGCTTCACTGGATGATAGTCAACTTTATTCAGTGATACAGGCAGTCCTTTATAAATTAACTGCTCAATGTACATTCTGAACTAATTCATCTGTGCTGGCAGATAAGATATGACTCCTTAAATATCACTTTCCTTAAAATATTATAGCAAAAGATGAATAGGGCAAAGTGAATTTATGAGATAGTTTAGCATGAAGTATGTCTTTCATATAAGACCAAGGAAAAAACCCCACCTACTTCCATCTCAAAATAGATAAAGTACTCTCTTTGTCAATTTGATGTCAGTTTTGTCAACTGAATTTGAAAGACCTGCTGTTAAATGCAATGAAGGCTACAACCATCACTCTGAAGCAGATAACAGAGAAAGTTTGTTTCCTTGAAGCGAACTTCAATGATAACTGCTTTGAGGCCAAGTCTCAGTTTTACTCCTTATATTCTACTGAAACAAAGAAAGACAGTTCATAATTACTATATGCAACTTAATATTTCAACTTCAATCACAGAAACTTATGATTTCAGGCAGAGGCCTGATATTTTGAAATATGTAACTTATTGACATTAATTGCTTTTTTTAAGTAACTTGAACTGACAGAACTGTACAAAGAATTAAGCATTTTTGTTCCTGTGGGAAAAAAATAAGTCATAAGAGAAGGGTAGAGAATCTGATGTGGATACAAGCTAGCAGTTATCATAAAGATTTTCAAATAGAAGAATTCAAATAGATTTCCAAAAGCAGCAGGAGAGCTGGGGAAAGACTTTTTACTAGGGCATGTAGCGATAGGACGAGGGGGAATGTCTTTAAACTAGAAGAGGGCAGGTTCAGATTGAATATTAGGAAGAAGTCTTATTATGCTACTTGTTAAGAAAAAGATTGGCAGTTCTCATATTTTCACAGCTGGATCATTGAATTCCCTCTATTAGGGTTTTATTTAAATTTGCTAATGACTTTGACAGGTTTCAGTTATTCTGTTCATATTGTCTAAGGTAATTCTGTGGGGGAAGGATCATGGGGTGGGGCACAGGTCTAGGAAGAAAAAGGACACATTCATCTTTGTTAGCAGTCTGTCAGAATTCAAGTTTGTTTTCAAGAACAAGGTTGGGGCAGGAGGACAAAAAGGAAGATTGATAAAAGCCGAAAGACCTCCATTAGAAAAAAAATCTGTTCTTTGGTATAGGGACTGCAGGTTAGCATTTGAACTTGAGTTCACCTCATCTGAAATCAGACGTGAGTATTAAAAATACATACATTTCTAGAGACTTGCTTGAGTTGAGAAACTAAGAATTACTGACGACTCTCTCTTTGCTGAGCACGTTCTGCTTTTCCAGCTGATAGTACAGACCAAGTGATTTATGAATGAACCATGTAGCCCCATACGCTCCAGTCTCAGGCAGTGGGAAGAAGTGGGCATACTGGACAACAGTTGCAATAGCTGTTCAGGAGCTGTGGAGCTGAAACTGACACCCAGGAGGCAGACTCACCTTTGCTTTAATGGCTGTTAATCAGAACTCAGGTTGTTTTAGAGGAAACTGATTTAAATGGCTAGGGAGACGAATGCTGATATTAGTGAACTATTACAGAGATGGTGGCATCCAACTGGACCCTGACCGAGCAAAGTGAGGAAGAGTCAAGGACATGAGACAGTACTGGTGGTGCTGGAGGATGATCTACAGCCAACACTTATGTTACAAGAACTGAAAGTCTTTGAGTGCAACCATCCAGCCCGTTCCTTATCCACTGAGTGGTCCATCCATCAAATACCTGTCGCTCCAACTCAGAGACAAGGATGTCATATGGGACCTTGCTCAAGTCCAGGTAGATGATGTCCGTTGCTCTTCCTTTGCCCACTAACGCTGTAACCCCATCCTAGAGGGCCACCAAATTTGTCAGGTATGATTTGCCCTTAGTGAAGCCATGTTGGTTGTCACCGATCACCTACTTATTTTCCATGTGCCTAAGTATATTTTCCAGGATGATCTGGTCTATGATCTTGCCAGGACAGTAAAAGCAGTAGTGAAAGGGAAGTTGGAAAGCTAACATCTTATAAATCTAATCTAAGTATTTCAAGATGTTAGATACTACTTAATAAATGTATATGGTACATGTAACATTCAAGTTTTTGACTCGGCATGGGGAAAAAAGCCATTAAAACAACTATAATTAATTATTGTGCCTGGAAATCAGTACCAAATCCCAGGTTTTTCAAAACAGGACTAGAGTCAATTTAAGAATACTACTTTTCTGTTGGTTTTCTTATGTGAAATTAAGACCAAAAGAAAAGCAAACAAGTCCTGGAGGATTTAAAGCAAATACTCTATTTGATAGATTGTCCTTCCTTAGGTTATCTTCATTTAAGGAGCCTAAGATGTTTGGATCATATAGCATTCATTTTTTCAGTTAAAAAAAAACTCATTGCAAGTCAATAAAAGGAATGTTCAACCAAGACTTAGGCAAAATAAATAGGGTTTGGTCCACTGTTATACTCCACTGCTAGTATATCACTCATATATGAATCTGTACAGAGCAGAAGGGCATTCCATGAACACACAGAGAAAAGAAATGTGAAAAAGGGTGATTTAGAGTGCCTCTTCATTGTGCAAAGTCACCTAGATTTAATGGACATAAAGAGTATGGGGTGTTGCTTAAATTTCTAGCTACAGCCTATTCAATAAGATGTCTTTCAAACCTTGTCAATATAGGAAAAATTAATCTGGAAGTAAAAGCTCAAGGAGTAAGAAATGAAATAGAATTGAACCTCACCTATAAGCTATATACTCTCAAGGGTCATATGAAGCTCTAAAAAGGAGAAAAGTATCAGCTGCAAGACTTTAGTCTGGAAAGTTATCAATTGTAGTATCTTACCTTGGAGAAACCTGCTCCACTTTCTTTTTCAGGGCTCAGGAGAATGGAGATGTCCTTTTTATGATGTAGTCACAAGTGTAACTGGAAATGCAAGTAATTTAAAAGCCATCATAATCAATGAGAATTCCTCATTTGTCTTTAAAAATTTTCAGACCACACATCACTGTTGACACAAAATCACAATATGGTAGCAAGCATGCAATTCTGGGAATGCCATGGATGCTCTGACAAGAAAATATGCACGCACTGGTTTTGTTCATTGCCTTTGGCCAACCTTGGGTAAAATTTATCGTCTCCCCTTTACTCCCTGCTGGCTAGAAAGCAGTTTAGAGATCAGACTGCTTTATTTTTTGACTTGGATATATCCTAAAGCAAAACCCAGGTACTTTGAAGAGGGAAAGGTCTCGTAAATGTGTCATAGAATGACTGTCTGAATAAAAAGGAAAACGAAGACAGAAGCCAGTAAATATTGTTGCTATGCTGGAAACTAAAGCAGTTTAAACAATATCATAATGGCTATGTCTACAAACAATGTGCAGCAAAACCATTTTGACCTCAGGCAGTCACTTCATGCTATGGAAAAAAATACCTAGCCTCTCATTTCTAGACCCATCTTGAACACATTCTAGCTATGGCTAGATTGATTTGGCCTCTAGAACTACACAATTTTGCCAGTTTGGTGATCATAGTGAAGGCTCAGTCTATACCTTCCCTAAAGACTAAGCCTCAAGGCACAGGAGCTCATCACTGAGTGGCTGAGCGGTAAGGGGAAAAAGAATTCACATCTTAAGCTGTGCAACTGGATACTTCCTTAGTACCATTCTGCAGATATATTGGAGGATATAACTCATTTCAGCACTGCTATCTAAGTAACAAATAGATAAAAGGGTAGCCCCAGCTGGTTTTAGTATTCAGAAGACAAGAAAAGCTGTTAGCAATTCCACTCTCAAACTAAGGTGGATGGTGCGAAATTTTTTTGAAAGTGTACATTTTATTCAAGTATGAGGTTGGTCATAAACTAGCATTTAACAATGACTGAGCTCCATTAGAATTTTGGCATCTCTTTTTTTTTCCATCATTTATGATTAATTCAGCATTGCACTATCAAACACCAGGGACTGCCAAAAGCTGAATTTAACATATACAGACCCAGCAAATAAAAAAACTTAAAGCTGGTTTGCTATGACCATGTAACAATAAGAACAAGACAGGCTGTAAAGGTTTTATACACAGCATTAGAATAAATGTGTTATTCACAAGTGAGCTGCCAGGTCATTTCTAGTACGTGTCAATAGGCTTCACACTTCAGGACACCTTAAATAATTTGACAGATACAGCTCATTTTTCAGAGATTTTTTTTAAATAAGTGTTACTGTACAATTTTTGTAACTATGCTAGCATAGTTTTACACAACAGTCTTCTAAAAAGCTAGGATTAATAATATAAGACCAACTGTGTGAATGTTAAAAATGGATCAAGAAAAACAATCTTTTACAAACTTCTAAAGCTAATTTATCAAGGTCACCACTCTATTCTAGGGGTGTGTGAGTTTTGGTTTGGTTTGTTTTTTTTTTTTCCTGTTAATTTGCCAGTTGTGGCTTTTTTTCTGCTAAATTTTTTCAAAGGTATAATGTTTGTGATAAATTCACCATGCACAAAAAACCTACACATAATGACAGTGCAAAGACATCCTAGCCACACTGTATATGCAGCATATTCAAGGAATGCACTGAATCTACAGTGTATGTAGGTTATTGTTCTGTACATTCCTATCAACTTTGATGCATTTCAAGCATTTACTTACTGCAAACATATAGACTAATTTATACCTCCCCAGTATATCCGATGTGTTCTCATGATGTTGAAACTATTGCATGTATACAGTTTATTCTCATACCCAAAAATTTTCTAGATATGGATGTTTGTTCAGTATCATAGAATCATAGAATTGCTGAGGTTGGAAGGGACCTTTAAGATCATCAAGTCCAACCATTAACCTACCCTGACAACCACTTCTAAACCATGTCCCTAAGTACCACGTCTACCCTTTTTTTAAACACCTCCAGGTGCTTAAAATGAGAATGAGAATGAGAATAGTTGTGAGAATATCATCTGAAAAGACCTTAGGTCACAATGTTAGAGATTTACCCTATTATCTGCCAGCACAGAATGGACTGACATCCCTTATTTCTAGAACATATAATACCAAAACCTCCCATAGGGCATTTGTATCTGTTAGTGATATAGATAAGCCATTAAAAGACATGAATGTGTTAAGCTGGAAGAAAGTAACAGGGCTTAGACTGGCTCCTGTGACATACCCAGAACATGCCCAAAGTCTTTGCGTCTCGTCACCTTCAACTGGTCAAGGGAAAAGCATATTTATGGATATTATTTATTGACATCCAAACCCACATCTTAAGCATTAGCCCTAAAATAAATGTTGGTGTGGCACTGGATGTATGAACTAACAGGACTATAGGTTTAGCAAGAAAAAAAAAGTATAGCATGTTAACATAATTTTGTCTGCCATTACACATTGTTTAACTTACGTTTCATCTCAGGTGAAAAAAAAAAAAAAGGAAGAAGTAAATTTGCGCTAAAAGGGAAAATTCTCTGCGTGAGAACTCTGAAGGGGAAATGCTTGGTTTTTAAATGTTACTGCTAAAGATAATCACTTAATGGTAAGAACCGGAGTGGTATTTCCAAAACCATATAACAAAATATATATATAACGCACTGCGTAATGGATCTATCCATGTGTCTGTGTATGGAATTGCAAGGATTCGAATATCCTCCACATAATTTAGTCTAGGAGTTTAAAACGTCTATTAGTTCATCACTGCTACAAAGAAGCAAAACAAATCCATGATAAGTGTAGTTAAGTATTTCAGGGAAGGCTAGCAAAAGTGACTTAATTACACCGCTGAGGCATGAAATGCCTGAAGTGATCTGAAGTGATACACAGAAAAACGTAACAGCCATGAAGTCTGCCCTATGTGAAGAAATAAGCATAATAAAGAGAAATGAATAATAATTTACAACTTTAATGAAAATATTAATGGACTTATTTAAGCATTACAATTGTTTAGAAGTGTTTTAAATGCCTCCATGACTTATCTGTATTTTATGAACCTAGTAAAAATTATGGCTGTTAGTTAAAAATTATTACACATTTTAAATGGTGCTTATTATACTTTATTCAATTCTAGGAGAATCTAATTGATTCTTTGGCTTATTTTCTTATAGAGTCTTCAAAGGCTTGTATCTCTATTAAAGAGAGAAGTCTAAATGATATTCCCTGGTAATTGAACTAGCTGCATACTGAACACTTTTATCTCTGTCTTAATACTGTTTTTTCTTTCCCAAAAGCTGTAAGAGATAAGCGTGCCTGAAGTTTATGTGTAGCTCAAATAACAAATAAGGTAGATAAATGGAATGAACTGAATAAGTGGAAAGAAATCCACTATGAAATTAAGATATACATTGTAACTATGGAAACAGTCTTTGTAATTAAGAATGATTTAGAAAGGCATGGAAAATGTTTAATCAGTATGTAAATTAACTGATGATTGTTTTAGAAAGGTAATAGAAGTTAACTCAATAAAATCCTTTAACACTTTCTTGGTGGCCTAAAGTAAAAACAACCAACCAACCAAAACAACCACTCAGGCTCAAAATTCTTTGTAATTTTTTAGCTGTATAGGGATAAAACCATGCCCTACTTCATAACTTCTTCAGTATGTGTCACGAAACCCACAATTAAACCAAAATTATCTTCTGATATTTATAGACCAGTATTAGTACTTGGATCTTCACACACTTTTCACTGAGTTTTCAATAAGGGTGGTAAAACATTTTATAAAGTAATGTTACCATTACTTTCTAAAAATGGAGTGGGATGCAGAAAGTAAAAAGTTCCAGCTCAGCCATCAGGTGAGAGGCACGGCTCAGAAAACATATTTTGTTTGTAGACTAGTCTAGTGGTCTAGTTCATTAAACAAGGAGCAAAATTTTATGAAATCACACTTAATCATAGAATCATAGAATCGCTGAGGTTGGAAGGGACTTTTAAGATCATCAAGTTCAACCATTAACCTACCCTGACAAAATCACTTCTAAACCATGTCCTTAAGTACCATAACTAGCCTTTTTTTAAACACCTCCAGGGATGACGAATCCACCACCTCCCTGGGCAGCCTATTCCAATGTTTAATAACCCTTTCAGTGAAAAAGTGTTTCCTAATATCCAATCTAAACATCCCCTGACATAACTTAAACCCGTTTCTTCTCATCCTATCACTTGTCACCAGGGAGAAGAGGTCAGCCCCCACCTCTCTACAACCTCCTTTCGGGTAGTTGTAGAGAGTGATAAGGTCCACCCTCAGCCTCCTCTTCTCCAGGCTAAACAACCCCAGTTCCCTCAGTTGTTCCTCATAAGACTTGTCCTCCAGGCCCCTCACCAGCTTTGTAGCCCTTCTCTGGACACACTTCAACACCTCAATGTCCTTCTTGTAGTGAGGGGCCCAAAACTGAATACAGTACTCGAGGTAGGGGCTCACCGGTGTCGAGTACAGGGGATGATTACTTCCCTAGTCTGCTCACCACACTATTCCTGATACAGGCCAGGATGCCGTTGGCCTTTTTGGCCACCTGGGCACACTGCCGGCTCATATTCAGCCGGCCATCCACTAATACCCCCAGGCCTTTTTCTGCCAGGCAGCTTTCGAGCCACTCCGCCCCAAGCCTGCATGGGGGTAGCACTGTAGCACTGCATGGGCTTGTATGCAGATTTCCTAGGTGATTTCACTCTGAAAGAAGCAGCAAAATTCCCAAGTGAGACACAGACATGAGCTGGAGCAGGACTGGGACTTACGTGATAACAACAAAACAGTGCCACTTCTTCCTAAATTTGTTTTAACTACTTGTTTTTGGCCCACTGTCTTGCATTGGTTACCTACTAGGTGTCTGTCATGGTTTTTCAATGAAACTTGAGCATAAGACACTCTGGCCAACAACATGTTCCTGCTGAGAAATACCCAAGCAACTTGAAGTAAGCTGTCTGAGGCACCAGAGCCAGTGTAGCTTTGCAACGTTTAAGTCCATACTACTAAACCTTTACTTAATAGTAAAGATCCTCATTTCTTTGCACACATGTTATTATGCACAGGCCAGTAAAATGCAGACTACTTTTTAGCCCATTATTTAATTATTATTTACTGTACTTAGATATATTGAAAAGTGCTATTGGTAAGCCAGCAAATTTCTGTGGCACTAGAGGAAGACCAAAATGGAAAACCTATATTTTGATAATACATAAAAATAATCTATTGTATACAAAGCAGTTGACTTATGCACAGGTCCCATGCATACCTCAGATGTAGTTGAAGAGGTACAGACCTCCTCCGAGTGACACATCTGTTATATCTTCCTACTAGTATTTCCATGCATCTATTAAATGTACCAGCAAAACGGCAGCCATGCTAAGGAGTTGAAGCTAAAACTATAACTTTTGAAATTTTACCTGAACAAGGTCTACTGTAAAGGCAGAGCAAAACTTGCAAATACATAGGGACAGGTTACAGCTAGAAAGCATATCTTAATAAAATCAAAGTTAAAAACGAGAGAATAGATAGCTTGTAAGTATGAAGTGTATTACACCCATTTCTTCATCTTATTCAGTATTGGTTTCTTTAAAACCCAGACATTAACTCAAGCTGCGGTAATGAACAAAACTTGCCTTGGTAGTGCATGTTATATTCTTTCTTTCAAGGCTGAACTTCAGCTGTGACCATCAGAAAAAACTATACCTCAAGGAGTTTGGAGCTTTAATCTATAGTATTTTAATACTGCTATATGTGAAGTTATATTTCTCTTTCTCTTTTGCTGAACTTAAAAAAACTGCAAAGTTCAAAATCTGATCAAGCTAACCAAAATTTAAGTCATTTGTGTACTTTTTTTTTTTTTTTTCTGAGATAGGTATCCACCAGAATCTGCTTAAAGAGCAGTTATGTGACACAAGGTACTTATTTGGCAAAGAATCATCCCTGGGTGTCCATAGGTCCGTTTTATCTAGCATTCAGCTGCTCCAGTTTTGGACATGACCAATGGCATTACAATGTCTGAGGACTAGAAGTCTATGAGTAAGCCTCAAAAGCCCACCAGCAAGACGCGTGAGTTTTGCAAAGAGCCGCTCCTTTTGATGGCTCGAACACCTCATCAGAGTATGTAGTCTGCAATGACGGGTGCAATAGTCAGAAGGAGGAAAGCTTGCCCACTGAAAGTCCTTAGCTCTTTACACAAAAGTCCAACAGAAGGAAGATGAACATGCTAGAGCATAATGATTTCCTACATAAAACATCACAGTGAAATTTTTAGAAGAAAATAACCAAGACAGGAAGTCAAGGGAAATACAATGCCAGAAAAGACTCCTGTTATTCCAGATGGTAAGACAGAGGTACCCTGGTTGCTGGAAATGATGGCAAGTCCTACCAAATGAACAGCAAGTGAGGGAAACTGCTGACACTTTTCCCAAATCTAGTTTACCATCAGCCTAGGTGATAAAAAAATCTAGACTGGTTTCAAAGTAAACACTGTGGAGTTCAATATCTTATTATTTGCTTAGCCGCTTCTCCATTGTTTTTAACAACTTGCTGCTTATTTTAAGTATAATGACTTTTTAAACAACTAAGAATTGTTAAACAATATTTTTCAACATTACTAAAGACAACCAAGATATTATGGTCCAACTTTTTTGTAAATTTAAGAGTTAGCCACAGAGCAGCAAAGCCCAGAACTCCACAGTATGAAAACAGAAATAAGATAAATTATAATAATAAAAAATATTCCTCAACAGAAGCCAGACGGAACAAATCAGTCAGTTAACCAAAAGAACCACTGTGTGTATGAAAACACTGATTCTGATTAGCCGAGAAAAAGTGAAGTTATAAAGTTCTGCTTCCTTTATGAAGAGTCAAAGAAGGACTTTCTGCAGTTTTCTGTGGAATTGTCTCCAAGCTGAAGATGACACTAATCTTTCTTCTATTCTTGTAAAGTCCTTGCCGTTGTCAGCGATAAAAACTGAACAATTCATTTAAAGAAGTTTGCAAATAGCAACATAAGTAAAAGTATTTCTCTCCTGATTTAAAGAGATTTGAAGAACTTGCTCTGAACCATTTGGGATGATGGTTGCAGATTTGACTAACAAGTGTAGCAACAGACTCCCAGCTTCAGGACCTGAGGCGGAGTTGCCCCAGCTTTTCTTTTAAGCAGTGTATCAAAGGCTTCCACTTTACTCTTGCTGCAGGTAGTGCTTTTAGAGGGTATTATAATTTTAGAAGATAATGGCTTACCAGAGCAGGTAATTAAACAGCTAAAACTGAGACTATCAGATTCTTAATGAGAGTGAGGCAGACTGAACAGAGAAAGTGGAAATCAACTCTCTCCTTTGATCACTGTGTCCTTGCAGGGTAGGTCTTTTATCCAGTCCTCTCTGCTTGCAGCACACTCCCTCTGGTTACCACAGATTATGTTTTGCCTGCTACAAAATCATTTCCCTAACTCTCCCTGCCAGGTCCACGTCACTCTGTTAATCCGTCTTTCTGACCCTGCATTCCCAAAACGCTCGGAGCTGAGCCTGCTCGGTTTCTCTCAGGGAAAGGCAGAGACAGCTTTCCAGGAAGTTTTTGCCATGCTGAAACAAGGGTGACACTGACACTTTTTTTTTCTCTTTTCCACCTGTCCACATTAGTTAAGAGAAACCAGAGTTAAATGGTGTTTCTCATAATCTTCCTCATTTGATCTAAACATCAGTAAGATCTTTGCTGTCTTTGAGGAAATGTTTGTGTTCAAACTCTGTTACTCAGACCTTAAGAAAAGAGTGTTTTACTGCATAAAATTCTTGATGTAGCAATATATTTCAGGAACAGCAGCACTGTCAATAAAGGTCATACTTTGCCAGGTATCATTAGTTTTGTGAAATTTCTTATGCCATTCTGCAACTGAAAAATTGGAAAGTCTGAAACTTCCACACAAAACAAAGTCAATGCTCATGAAGATTTTCTCAGACAGATATACTCCTACTCACTCCCATTCTCTGTTCTAGAAGTTTGCATGAATAGGCTTTCATTCTCATGCACACTTCGAACATCCACATTGAAAGTTGAACCTCAGCCAGGTTATATTTTTACACCATTTGTCATTCACTCACTTTAAGTATTTCAGCCATTTACTTAGAAAATAAGAAAAACCTACCTTATCATAAACTATTTTACAGTGATGGTTCACAATTTGACAGCAACCTACAGACTGAATAGGGATTTACATCCCTCTTTACAAAGCTTTCTTGGAAACCGGGCAGTAAAACATTTAGCACAAATGTGAAACTTTTGTCTAGAGAACATGCCCTGGACTTCAGACTGAATATAGAGACACGTGCTTTATGCTCATTGTATCTCTTATGCTCCAAAATACAGTAATTACATGCCA
Source organism: Vanellus vanellus (assembly GCF_965231255.1). Classification (NCBI taxonomy): domain Eukaryota; kingdom Metazoa; phylum Chordata; class Aves; order Charadriiformes; family Charadriidae; genus Vanellus; species Vanellus vanellus. The sequence goes on from NC_138906.1 coordinate 87,002,327, forward strand.
GACATTTTGACATCTGCTCTGTCTTCTGAAAGCATGTGTGTTTACAGACATTCCTTTTTCAGGAATATTCAAGTAACAATGTTTAGTAAATAACCTGTCTTAATCATGACACCTACAGTGCACTTTCCAGGGTGATCAGTGCGTTACTTCTTTGTCTGCGGAAGTTTTGCTTTAGTACAGAAAGCCTCCACTTAGGAACAGAGTGCAAACTCTTGTATAAGTCAAAATCACAATGAAATTATGGTAGTGCAAATCATTTTGAGCTGTGATGTCAAACCCTCTTTGTGATGAAAGTTCTGATCCAAAATGTCAGTAATAGTAATTCAAAAACTTTTACTGTGGCTTTCCATGTTTCCTGTAATTAAAGGGAATAGGAAAGCCGCATTAATATTAAATATATTTTTTATGATTTAGAGTTATATTAATTTCATTCCCTTTTTAGGACTAAATCTAATAATACACAAAAGCAAATCACTATCAGTGAATGACAGAGAAAGTGTTAGAAGCATTAGAGCTTTTTCTAGAGAAACTGCTATGCACACAGGCAATTGAATTTTCACTTTTTTATGAAACATTTGATTTTTTTCATCCACAGATGAATTTAATTTAGCTTAATATCAAATTATCTTGAAAACTTTATTGTAAGCATGTATATAAAAGTGCAAATCCCAATAGCTATTCATACATGTTTCCAAGAAAGTGTATTCTTTAAGATAATTAAATTTCCTATTTTGTAAATTCAATTTTTATTCTACAAATATTTTTTTCTGAACGTTTAATCTCTGAAAGCAATCAGACTGTAAAGATGTTATTTGAGAGTAAAAAATACATTAGCATCTGGTAGAATAAAACATTACCTTAAATAAATAAGGAATCGGACATTTAACCACTGTTTCACACATTTTTGTATTGTGACAAGGAGTCACAAATACAAGGAGGACTGCTACAGCTTCTGCATTCTTTCTTATCATATCACCAGAATCTGTGCCAATATCTATGAATTCTAACAACACAAATTTTGTGATTCAATGTATGTAAAGAAAACAGGACCACAGAGGGATTTTCATCACAATTGACATATCACTGAGTTGTCATTCATTCATGTGCAACACAATCAGAAGGATAGTTTGTTTTATTTACACAGTAATTAAAAAAAGTAAAAAAAAAATGTTTCTCTGCTAGGCAAACAACTTTGTTTTGAGTAGTCCTTGTTAATAATCAGTCAAAGTGATTCTTGTTTCTTATTCCCACTAATCAATGAACTTTCCGTCATTTCAGCTAAATTCGGACATTATGGTGTTCATACTCTAAAATCCATTATCTCGGGAGAGGTCGTTTGTCTGAATGTATGTGTAAATCACTATTCTGTCACTCTTGGAGGTGTTCATTAAGAATTAGATTCACAGCAGCACAACGAGGAAGTCTATCTGAGCAATTTCATATGCTAACCTAAAGTGAAAGAGGGAATGTCTGTGTCAATCTGCTACCACTGTCACTCTAAAACTTCATTAAAACATGAAAATGAGAATAGCTTTAGTCAGTAATTTGTAGATCACACAATTGGAAGATGTTTCAAAAGTACTAGACTTTCAATGGTCTAATCAACAAGAATAAGAATAGGAGAATATTCCAAATGATTTGGACAGGGAACTGCTGGAGCGAGTCCAGCGAAGGGCAACTAAGATGATTGAGGGATTGGAGCATCTGCCTTATGAGGAAAGGCTGAGAGAGCTGGGACTTTTTAGCCTGGAGAAGAGAAGGCTGAGGGGAGATCTTATTATGGCGTACAAGTATCTCAAGGGTGGGTCGAAGGAGGATGGAGCCAGGCTCTTTTCAATGGTTCCCAGTGACAGGACGAGGGGTAATGGGCACAAGTTAGAACACAGGAAGTTCCGTTCAAATACACGGAAACACTTCTTTACGGTGAGGGTGACAGAGCACTGGCACAGGCTGCCCAGGGAGGTTGTGGAGTCCCCTTCCCTGGAGATTTTCAAGACCCGCCTGGATGCAGTCCTGAGTAATGTGCTCTGGGCAATCCTGCTTTAGCAGGGGAGTTGGACTAGATGATCTCTAGAGGTCCCTTCCAACTCTGAAAATTCTGTGATTCTGTGATTTCTAAACATATTTCATATAGTTTTTTGCATGGGGGGGACCTGCTGGCTGCTTTTATAGGAGGATCGCATACATGTTCAAAAAAAGAAAACTCACAAATGTTTACTGTGCTCATTGACATTTTAACTCAAATGTACAGCAACTGAATGTTTATGAGATGCAATTAATCAACAGCGGATGTTCTCATGTTAATAGATGGATTAAACACAGTAAGATCTAATTAGCTTATGCTTAAACAACGTGAAATTATAAATAGTAATCACGTTTCTTAATTTACCTCCTACAATTTTCACTCTATTTTCAGAAAAAAATATAGATGGTTAAGTTTTTAGTTAGAAACAGGATAAACACAGCAGAATGTTACATAGAGAACGGAAAACATGAATACATTTGTCAGACACACCATGTAAACATATTTCAGCAAAAACAGTGGTGTGTCTCCAGCTTTTTAATAGTTTTTCCTCTGTATGGGAAACAAATGAGGTGGGGGAAAAAAGGGATACAGACCTTCATGTTAAAGGCAACAGAAACACAAAGCCGTTTTCAAATCTTTTTTTTCTCTCTCTGTTTTCATATTTAATGAGTTACAATTGTAGAAATGCTTAGGAACAAACATCTTCAGCTACTCCACCTCTCTAGACGTATCATTTCACCACCAGCTGAAGAGGTTGAAGGGACAAGAATGTGAGAGGTACCCTAAATCCACGAGAAAGTATTTGATGAAGTGTGATTTCTCCCCCTGGCAGAGATGACTATACTGTAGCCACTGAGACATTCTCCCTTGTTTAAAATTCTTTAACACTACACATAAAGGGAAAACACTGTTCATTTCTTGTGCTTGCTTTCTCACTTTTGAATAACACCAAAATTCACAAGAGGAGGGAGAATACTCTGCTTTGAAAGCAACAGCAAAAGATATGAAAAGTGCCTTAATCTTGAATTAAATGTAAAAGGATAACGGACATTAACTAGTTTATCCAGTCACAGTTTATCTCAGTTTCTAGTTTTCCTTTGAAGAAAAATTCTACTGAGACCTTCGTCCTCTCATCTGTCATTTCTGATGTTTGTTGAAGCAATTACCAGTTGTAAAGCAATCAACTAATGAGATAATATTCAATGATATAAATTTATGTTATCTTCAAATGTAGAGTGATGTGTGATTTCACAAATAAGCAGCTAGTCTGTGAGATTCTTCTGGTAGATATTGTGCTCCTCTGAAAGATGGTTAAACCACTGTAGGCTTGATTTTTAAAAGTGCTGACACATGCACTTCTCAGGGGCTTAAACCCAGGAAAAGTAGGTGAACAAAGCTGCAGCAAAGGAGGCAGGGGGAAATAACCTTGTTAATGAAATAATAAATGAGTAAGAAGTAATAAGAAAAAGGACCTATGAGTCCTTATAATCTCTCTACAACAGTCAATTTCCACAGTTAAATTAACGCGAAGAAAATGGAGGACACAGACGAAATTCAGAAAGTTCCATTCGCAACTGATTAGGTCCCAAGAAGTGGTTTGCCTAAAACCTTTTACTCATTAAAGTTCACAGATAAGGGAACCAGCTTGTACGGATGATGTTTTATTAAGATAACAAGGGTCCAATCAAGTGATGGATAATTCCAATTTGTATTTGGATAGTCCTACACTCCCTGCCATGAAATATTTACAGAGACGGTGATTTTCCTAGCTAAAGACAGCAGCTTTAAGTATAGATACAGATAGTATTATTAGAAGGATATTTTCATGTTCTAACATTAAAAGGCACAACACTATATGGAAACAGAGATAAGAAATATCTTACAACTTAAAAAAAAAAGTTAGCAACTGCAGCAACATTTCTTTGACTAACCTATGTAAGCAAAGCACACGTGAGATGTAGGCTAAAGGCAGAGTAAGAGACTTCTGAAATAGCAGAGATTGTCTTTATAATGTATTCATTAGTCCCTTTTTTTCTGACTTCACATCCCTTCCTCCGCAAAGTTAAGATTAAAAATAGAGAATATATAATAAAATAATATGGAGAACTTTGTCATTATATAGTCTATCAAAGAAGGGAAACTCTCAGGACCTTTGGGGACAGGATGTTCAAAGCTGAAACTACAAAAGCAGAAGCAGAAACTATATTATTACACACTGGAAAATGCTTATCTTGATACACAAAACAAGCTATGTAAACAAATAAACTGTGGCTGGCCACCTTCACTGTCCAAGTAAAGGGTCAAAGTAAATTAATACAATTACTCCTTGTCATATATAAAAAAAAATCGGTCTTATTATGACTGGAGTCATTGGGAGTTGGACTAGATGATCTCTAGAGGTCCCTTCCAACTCTGAAAATTCTGTGATTCTGTGATTCTGTGACTGTTATCTAGCAGTTTTGTACGTGCTTAAGATCACTGAATCTTCTAAAATTCAAGCCCTAGATTCTTAGCTGACTGATATTTCCTTTTTTTTTTTTTTGTTATTTTGTTCCTTTAATGGTGTGTAATGAGCCTAAAAACGCCTGATTCTTTCCTTCCCAACTGAAAGGTTAAACTTGCCTAACTTACAGGAAAACTGCAAAGCCAAAGCCCAGTGTTGGCAATAAGTGTTGCTTTCTGAACAACACTCATTTGGATGATGGAAGTGAAAAATGCAACTCAGCAGATTCATGTAACTTCTTAGCATTAGAATGAAAACACATATGGATCATCAATGGAAGTGTACTTATATTCCAGCCTAATAGTTGTTGTTAGCACATGATCCATAATTGTCAGTCCTACTGTTCTCCGGGAGCCATTCTTCCACCCTCCCCTCCTGAAAAAACTCCAAAACAAAAACAAAACCACACTGTCACTTCCTCTAATGACACTCTGCCACCATATTTGAAATCTGACATACCTAATTCCTGTTCACACGTCTACATCCTCTTCTGCAATGGAAAACAGCGCACAGGAATTGGGAACTGATATTGTAAAGTGCTTGGTAAATCCACTCCCATTGACTCCATGATGTGAAAGCAACTAAAAATTACTTCCATTTATTCTCTTTGGCCATACCAAGGCAAAACACATAAACGTGCATAAATGAGATATTTCAGATTCAGTTTAATGAATCCTTTCCTAAACATCAATCTGCCTTTTACTGGATCATGTGCGGTAACTTTAAGGAGGGACACAGGTACAAATTAATACCAAATATTTAAAGTATAATTATTCTTGTTGGTGTGGAGGGGAGAGTTAGGGATCTGTGTACCCATAGGTACCCTCTGGATACAAGGAAATCGGGTGGCATTGTCCTGGCAAATATACATAAACCATCAGGAAATACCCAAGGGGAAAAATGCTGCCCATGAATAACTTAGCATCTGTTCACAAATGATTCACCATGGAGGAAGACAATTTGCACAGAATATTTTAATGTTCACTATTCTCAGCAAAGGATTTAGTTATGCTGGTCCACATTATGTTCTGCAGAAGTGCGCTCAGGGCAAGCTGGAGGATGTGCAAGAGTGTTTTGTCACAAAAGAAGTCATATTCTTTAATGCCCCAAAAGTTGGTTGTGGGGGACATTACAACTAAAACCAGTACAATTCCTTTATGCTAGCTGAATGCATTCCTATAACAGGCAAATATTTAGTTTAACCACTAGGTAGGTATGTGCAGTAGCAGAAAGTGGCAATGAGTAGTCCTAGAAAAATGCAGAAAATCTAGGTCAATATACCTATAAAATATTTGTTCTGCCCTCTGACTTAGAGTAAATAAAAAGTTATCTCAGCAGTCAGAAAGTAAGCAAGTGGATATAGTAGGCCTTGGGGACTTCCAGTTCCTTATTGTAATTCTCCTTTTGTTATAGTTCTCCCCTAGATACCGATAACCATTAACTACTATACAAGAATTTTAAGGGAGCTGAAATAATAAAAGCATTGTCATGATAAAGAATCTGAAAGTCAGGGAGATATTTTCTGCAAATAAATGAAACAACAGACGTGACTACAATAGTGCCAGTAATATTTTGCAGCTACAAGGTGTATCCAAGTAGAAAATAAGAAAACCAGAAATTCTCTAAGATGAAAAGAATGACCTACTTTCTCTCATTATGAAGTCTCTCAGCCATGTTGCATTATCCTTTTTAACAGTATCATAGATATTATTCTTACAGGAACCCATATCATTCTTTATTCAGAATAAAGGAATTGTTGGACAGTGACCTGAAAGGTTGACTTCCTCTAGAGGCTGAATTTTCCTTTCATAACACACTCTGCCCCTCTTCAGGCTAGGAATGGGAAATGTAGATCGCAGTCTGACCTTTGAGCCTCTGCGGGTGGTGCAGCATGCTGACGAGAGCAACAGCCTGGCTCTTCTCCATCAGTAAATGACTGCTCATCAGCACAGCTCCAACATGATGAGTTACTGTAGCATGCCATCTTACTGCAAAGGACTCATTCATGGTTCAAAGAACTGTTGTTCTTTTTCTCTGTTGAACACTGGTATTCCTTAGAAAACTGGGTTCAGCTGCTTATTCATCCATGGCCGGCTAATATAAACTGTGGTAAGTTCCTTTACTTCTCTGTCAGTCAGAACCTCTCTTGTACAATGAGAATAATAGCTCTGATTTATTTCGAGGGTTTTGAAGGAGTAACTATTATGACGAATGCTCAGATATTTTGGTATCATGAAAGAACCTAAGTCAGCTGCGTATTCAGTGTGACTTTGTAATAAAAGTCCGACTATTTAGCAAAAGACATCTAGAATCTTGTTTTTTAGGAAATTAATGATTTACAATTTCTCCAACCTACAACAGTTATCTTCAATATTTAAGAGAGAATCTGTTATGGCTCAAGTATAAGCTAATGTTTCAGAAAGAAACTTAACTTTCCCCTCATTTGCTGAGTAGTGTTGAACTGGTTCAGTTTCAAAAGATTATTTCTTTCTCATCTTCCCTGACAAAAACTAAGAAAAAGGAAGGGCAAGAAAGGAACAGCAGAGTGTGAAGAAACTAACGGCAAACCTGAAGAAATTGCATAATTCAAATTTTCTTCTGTGAAATTGTCTCTTTTCTTGGACATACTTGTTAAGTTTACCAGCTTTGTAGAACACACACCAACATGCACTGACAGAGTTACGTTTGGAAATCCTCTTAATGAAAACACAGATGTTATCAGTAAGAATGTTACTTTATGTCATTTTAAATGGCTCTACAAATGCTCAGATTACCTTTAAAGTATACTAAAATCAAGCCCAGAACCTTGTTAATGGGGCTATATTGTCTCTAGATAAGAGACAATTCATGAAGGTCTCTTTGCATCTGTCTGCAGAAGCATCTCTCTATTCAACTTAGAAATAGTGTTCGAAAATGAAACTAATTCATAGCAGGAAGTTTTCTTCTATGTTGTTGAGACTGGAAGGACCAATAGGCAGCAGGAGCATGGAAACTGTATACAGAAATCATGAAAACCAAGCTAGCAAAGCCAAACTCTGCCTTCATCAGAGTTAAAGATTTATTTTCAAAGTATTCTACTCATTAATGATAAGAAATGAGATCAGAATGGAATAAGATTATTTGAATAAAGATCTTCTTCAGGACAAGGGAGAGATTAAAAATACAGCAGAAAGCTCACCTGTTTATTATTTTTGCTTTTGAAATTAATATTTGCATGCAAGAAAGAATATACCAGTCTTCAAGTTGTCATGAAGTTGGTTCAGTTACATACTGTTCTCAGATCCCATTATACTCAAGAACAGAATGATTTCCCAGACCCTTCTATTTGGTAATTTTATGTTTATATTTTTTTTATCATAGAAAAGAGAGCGATTCATAATCATGTTAAGCATGTTGTACATGCCATGCATATCAGTTTATTTGAGAGACACATCACACAGTCTCAGGGAGGCTTGAATTAAGAATGATGCAGGACCATAGAAACCAGAGGCCTGGTACATGACACAGTACAGGCCATACAGTTCTGAGTATTACCCACTGCATTGCTTTAAAAGCTGTCACACATGGGGAAATTTGCAATGGTTACTAGAAGGATTCATCCAATATTCTCCATCAATAAAAAAAAAAACCTACAAAACAATCAGACAATAATAAAACCCCAGGGGTACATCTAGATTCCAGTCACCTTCTTACTTTGTCCTGTTTTCTACAATTGAATAACCATTCCTTAAAGCAACATTAATATTAAGTTGTGCAGAAGATACTCTCCAGATTATTCTTTCCATTCCAAGTCCAAATTTTAAAAGCACAAAGGTCTTTGACATTGATGAGCTTCAGTTTGAGGCTGAATAACGATACAGTGAGGATGCAGCAATCCGTAACATCCTTGGCCATAGTGAACATGAAGAGTGGAGATGAAGATCCCGAAGGGAAAGAAGGAGTAGAGTCGCAGAGCCCAGACCTCAGGCATCAAGCAAGCAGCCTGCAGCTTGTTCAGGGAGCAGGCAGTTGGAATCACACAGGAGTAGCTCTGAAGGGCAAAGATGAGGAAACCTGGAAGGTATTAGGTGCTGCATCCTCCAAAAGTTCCAAAATAGCCAATCCATTGGGTCCCTCACTGAACTTACTCCGGGTTATTAACATTTTTCTTCTTTTGAGGTGCCTGCAATGGGACACGATATTCCAGAAGCAGTCTAAAAAGTGCAAAAAAAGGGCACTAAAACTTCCCCCAATCTATCAGCTGTGCTTCTGTTAATACAACCCAGATGTTAATGTATTGTAGTTTTTGATGTTTCAAGTGAATTATTTCCTCACATAGTATCAGTAAAATAATGCATTCCATTGTTCAGAGAATGTTTATTATGATTGCTAGCAATAGAAGCAATAGAAGACAACTCTATCAAAGGACTATTAGAATTCAAAATGATTTGAAACTGGAAACAGTATGCAAAAATAAATTGAATTGATTTTTTGTTTTTTTGAGATGAAAATGAGAAGTATGGAAGTATTATCAATCACAGGGACAAAAAACAGATTTTTCAGGGAAGCTGAAACCTATGAAACAGCAGGAGATAGTGTCTCCTAATTAAAATTAGCTCATATATTGCCATAAAGAGGATGCAGCTACATCCGCCTGAATTAAAGTTAAAAAAGCCACTTTCAGCACCAAGTAAACAAAATAAGGATAATAAGGTCACAAGTGGAGGTATATCAAATGGAACTGAGGGAAAAGTTGTTACACTTAAACAGGAATGGTGAAGTTCACAAATATGGAGTGGGTGAGATAAAAAGAACGCAATCTTTCCAGGGGGTCACCAACTGAATTTCAGCTAAAGCTGAAAACCAGTAAATATCATATGGAATATATAACATGAGTGTGGATATCAGACATTGGAAATTACTTTTCTCGGCACTGGTCAGAATCCATCTGAAATGCAGTCTCTAGATTAGGGCAACACACTTGATGAAGAATAAGAGCTGGTTGTGTTAAATGTCAAGAGCAGCAATAACAGGAAAAAAAAAAAAAAAAAAAAGGCTAGTTTCTGTCTAGATATTAGGAAAAAAAATGATAATGGTGAGAGTGGAATGCTGTGGAATAATTTGGCTGGAAATGTTCTGGAATTTCTGCTGTCGGTGAGATGGCCCCAAGAAACATCTGTTTGAAACAATGAATGATGAAGTGAAAAAACCAAAACATAACAAAACAAAACAAACAAACAAAAAAAAAACAGATGAGCTTTTGAACACACAAGAATTCCTTTCATTCCTCTTCTTCTTATGAGAGGAATAAAAGATATACTAGTTCATTTCTTGAACAAGATAATTAACTCAGTGTCCTTCTGCAGTCCTTTCCACTCTTATGATTATGGTTTTGTGCCTGAATTGTGCTTCACCATCCAGACTGGCAAACCTGCTGGAGCACAATGTGACACCTTCACTAATCATGTATCCTGATTTTCTTCAGCATACCAAAGCGCATAGGACAGAGGAAAAGCGGACTTGGAGGCAGTGGTGTGCACCTCGATCTTCTTGTGGAAGCATCAAAGGCACCATACACAGCCAGGCCTTAGAACTCTGCTGAGCTCCTACAGTTTTGGCACGTTCCCTACCTTCATTAGTTCAAAGTTGTGACTCTATAATTTTAGCTGTATAAATTACAGTTGTCCTATCCCCACTAACCATAATCTCTACCTGTGTTTTTAGGCTTCTCTCCCGCATTTGGTCATTGTGAACTACCTGCAGGTCAATGCCAGAGGACAATTCTCTTCATTCTTCACTAACACCATACATAGAAAACTACAAGTCAGAAAGTAACACTTTAGGGCCTGTCCGTGAAGTGGAAGTCCTGGGTCTGGATTGCCTGGATGAAATACCAGCCACATTCATAAGAGAAAAAGGAAACAAAATGCTATAAAATATATTACCCAGGATATTTCACCTGATTACTTCACAAATCTGTATGAGGCTTCTTTCTGTGTAGTCTACTAGAAAAAGATGCACTACATCTTTAGAAACCTGTCCCCCTGCTGACTGTTCCCTAGTTAACCTGACTACCACTCCAAGCCTAACTACTATCCAAGTCTCCCTGTTAGCAATTGCCCTACTTCTTAGGTAAATCTTTTGTATTTTGGTTAATTACTGTATGGGTGTGGTGTTACCTTAATAGCTTCACAATGGAATGCTTGAATTGATATGAAAATGCAAGTCTTTCATTGATACAGCATAATTCTGTCTCTTCTTGCCTCTCAGAAAACTCTCCACCTGCCTGTTTGTAAGCCCAGCATTTCAAAAACCACTTTAATCTCCACTTTTTTAAACACTCCTTAGCAGTGAGGTTACTGAACTGACAAGTGTATGCCCATAGGGTTTGGTTACCATGGCCGTATTCTCATGTTAATGAAAGCTGTTATCTTAACTGATCAAAAGTAGCATGGATTTTCCTTTTTTCAGTTTCTCCTGTTATTTTCCCTTGCCATGAAAGATAGTTATTGTCAGACTCCAGATCCTCTTTCACAGTTGTTTCCATCCACTGATCAACCACATAGACCTGATTGCAATTACACAGAAGAAAATTTATACCTCAATGTCCAAATGTGTACAGCTTCTCTGTAGAAACCATAGGATATGTTCCCACAAAGAATTTTCACTGGTGTCATACAGAGAATAGGAAAATAAAACAATTTAACATGATAGAAGCAGCTTTCAACCAACATGGAGAGCCTCATTTACTATACATGTGTGCAAAATTAGCACTTAAGTGCTAGTCTGATCTTTTATTACAGGCATTATCTTCCATATTTTTTTCAGGATATTCTGAGGTCCAATTTGAGCTTCTAAAGCCTTGTCTGCATACAGGTTTTGACCATTGCTGAATTTATATCTGTGGTAAACCTGAAAATGAAAGATAAAGGTAGGCTGGGAGAAAGGCATTTTACAAAAAAATATGTGCTGGCGACAGTCTGTAAACAAGTTGCAATACTTTAACACTAGCAGTAACACAAACAGCATTTTTTTATCACAGATAAGCATAAAATTAATGTGAAACTACAAAGCAGTGAGCTGCAGAAAAAAAAAAAAGTACAGAAAAATGTGTTCAAGTAGTAAAATTTGTGATATGAAACTAAACACATACAATAGGCAGAAGAAGTAAAAAAGATACCTGACAAGAAGATGAGGAAAGATAAGGAAAAGAGAAAACGCCCACTTCAATTTCAGCCTACCTCAATTATGAGCTCTTGAGCACGACCACCTCAACCACCAGAACCAAGTACTGATAAAAGTTTACTGTCAAAATCTAGTCATCTACACACCCTTACTCCATAGTCATTAATAGTTCATTCCACAAAAATAATGATCCATTAGAAAAAAACACATCTGTATATAGAAACATACAAATACAGAAAAAAACGATCTGGAATATACTTGCATTTAATATCACTTACTTGTTACAGTAATATTGCAGATATGCATTATTAGAATTACTTTACATTTGTATGCATTTTCTTTACTTTTTCCAGACAAAATCTGTATTTCAGTTCACATCCTACCTAACCTCTTTTATAGTCATGCAAACTTTGAACGATAATAGCAAGGATTTAAAAAGTAATATGAAAGTATCCAAATATTTTCTCAAAATTTGATGTCATATAGTAACTAGAAATGATAAAGGAATTTTATATAACCATCAACAGATATCTCTAAGTCTATAAACCACGACAAGGAAAGAGTGGAAAAATAACAAGTAAAAACTTTTCATCAAAGTCAAATATCAATAACAAAACCAAAATTATAATTTGCAGATATAAATTAATTACAAGAGGTAAAAAAAAAGAAGGCCCAAAGAAATTTGGGGGCAAATGAAGCTTACTGATGCTTTTCAGCACCATGAACAAAACTGGAGTTGATGCTTTCACAGATTCCAAGGTAGTAATGTTTGGATCTCCTTGAAAGATCAGACATCTCTTCAAAATACAAAGGAATTGTAGGATGTAGGTTACATGAAGGTACTCTTTCTTCTGAATTGGACTCAAAGGCCCTCATCTAGTACTAGGAGCTCTGTCCTGGTGAACATGCCCTTCAGAAGACTTAAAACCATCAATTATGGTTAAATAATACCACTTAGATGCCTGGCAACTGTCTTCAGGCGACATGTGAACCAGATTCATAGTGAGGTAAACAAAAGTGTACTCCCTCCCTTCTAGAATTTTAAAAGGCTTCATCCAAGGCCAGCATCTTCATAAGAGTGATCTGTTTCACAGGCCTTGGTCAACTTCAGAACTTAAGGGGAAAAAAGCTGAAAGAAACCTCAGCAGTGGCTCTCCCTGCTTCTGCTTGGAGCAATGACTAAGATCTGATGCTCTTGCGCTTGGCCCTGAGCTAGGATGTGGCTGCATTGCCACTGCATCTGCACCGCATCTCGTATCTCCTTGATCCAGACCTGCAACCTGCTGACTTGACTTTCTGGTTTGACTTTCAGCCTGCCTCATCACTATGGAATTGCTGGGCATTTGCTTGGAACAGATTTATTATGCTTTATCCTCTACTCCAGGAAACTTCTGCCAACTCTTTTCTCCACATGCCACTTACTTAAGCCCCTAAAGGAGCTTTATCACCATGTCACTCACAAACTCTATGGAAAAGTGAAGAGTACCACGAACACTTCCTATTCAGTTCCTAGACCAATTTTTATTTTCTTGTTTCTTTGAGAATTTAAAAGTTAAGAACCTTGGACTTTCCATTTTTAACAGCAGCCCTCCACCTACCCAGTAATTTTAGGATCTACCCATACAGGAAGTTAGGAACTGGTGAAACAGAGTGTGAATTAGTTCACTACTGCTCCCAAGGACCCACTGTACACTCTTTCAGTGTGTACAAACCACGCCTGCCTCATACTTATAAAAATATACCTCCCAGCATGGTGTCCACAGACTACAGATTTTTCCCTATCCAGGAAACAATGCAATCTGCTTGTGTCATTCTGGCTCCATGCTTCCTGTAATTAGGGTAGCTCATTACAAACTAGATGGAGTATTCCTACATTACATTGCAGTCTGAGTTGTAAATATGCCCTTAGTGGGTTCAGTTATCTATGAAATGTTAGTGTACATTTTGTGCCAGTAAGAAATAGCTAAGAATACACAGGGGACTGGTGCATGGTAGTCAGAATACAGTATGTTTACACTATTAATGTATGGCCCTGAGTCTGCCCTGGCTTCTTACTAAAGACAAGTCCTTATTAAGGATAATAACATTGTCCTTGGGGTTTCTGCTGGTCATTGTGCATAGTTACATTCTCCCTGCTGATTTGGTTGCACATAGCAGTTCTCTTAGCCTCTGAATAAAACTCAATTTACTGCATTTCACCCCATCCACCTCATGGATTTTTTTTTTTTTATTTTCTGACATGGGCTATGTTATTGGACCAAGTATTTGAGGACTATCTCTTTAATTTTCTTTATAAGCCTAATTGTAAAAGGGGTCAATATTACCATATAGTCTATTAAACACTTATATTTGACGACCCAAATTAGCTCTTATGGTACCATACTTAATAGAAATAGTCTTAAAAATTACTAAAAGACTGAACTTTTAATAATTCACTATGTACTTTCTTTGCCTTATTTGTATGTGAATGTGTTCGTGCTACTCACATAATTCTGAAGATTAGGTATTTATTTGGGCTCATTAACACAGCTCAAACAACAGAATTGTTTTATTGAACTGTCAGTAATTTATTTAAAAAAACCCTACAGAATTAAATGAAGAATAACCTCTTGGTGAAAACAGTATTTTAATTCATCTTCTAGGGAATCATCTTATAATAGCTTATAGCATATTGACAGAAATAGCAGAAGAATAAATCTTCTTCATACAAATACATATTTTTATATAGCAATGACGGCAGTTTAATTTCTGGTGAAAACATCAATTACATTTGTTTGTGCAATATAACAGTTCTTGGTGCTTGGACATGGACATTAACATTAACTAAAAAAGTTGTCCAGCATATGCAAACTCTGTCCTTCATTATCTGTAGAAATTTCAAAGCCAATTGACTTTCTGAATTTTTAACTAAATGAATTAATGTATTACCACAATGCAAATACATTTTTTGCACCTGTAACAGCTCAAGTCATAAGACACAAAAAGATATTTTTCCTCGTCAAACATGGTGCATTGAAAAAACCATATGAAATGTTCCCAGAATGAAAATGAATTTTATTGCATTAAGACACAAGGTTCCATAGCCATCTGTTATTGAATTTAATATTGTTCTCCAATTGATAAGAAAGAGTTACCTTCCTTGTACAAGTCAGGGAGTTGCCATTCTGTAGCTACAGAAGTTCAAACTCAATGAAAATAGTTGTATCTTTTTGGTGTCTGTATCTATAAATTTATGAACATATTTTCCAACTAATCTAAGTGTCTAATTCTGAAATCTTTGCTTTCAGTTTAGCAACAGTGTTTATTATTTTAAAAGTTCTTCATCTGCTATTGTAGTTCTAAGCATTTGAGCTTAGGTTCCAGACCTTTATATTCTGCTCAGAATTAGTTTTATTTTAAGAGTTCTCAGTAAATCTTTCTGAGGATATCATTTCATATTTTATCACTAAATCTCAAGAAAGAGTCCGAAATTTAAACATGCAAAGTACATTTTCAAAGTGTTTTCTAAGAATTCACCTACACACCTTGTAAGAGTTGCTGAGCTGTTCTATATTCCCAAGCAGTTCTCTGAAAAAAGCCTTGTACAAATCATTTTAGCAACTGTGACACATGTAAAACCTTGGAAGCACGGAAACTCCAAAGACTGTTATAGTTCAATAGATGCCATGGACATAAGGAACGTGTAACTCAGAAAGACCTGTGTCAGTACTAGAAATATTATGCAGTTTTGGAAACTTGACTTGCTCCATGTAAATAATACAAGCAACCTTGAGAAAATACATTGCGCTGTGTACATACCAAACTCATAACCTTGATTGTTTTGGCTTAAGAAGCAAAGCAAATAAAGGGATGAACAAGGGCTAAAGAAACTGCCGTGAGGGACAGACGAAACAACTAGATCAAAGAACTGGTAATTTTTTGTCTGGATCTGCTAATTCTTGATGTATAACACTATAGTGAGTTAGGAGGTGTGAAAGCTGATTGTTATTTTACTAAACAGACTTTGTAATGTGTTTTTTAATAGCCTGTACCATCCATCACACAGCCATTGTGTAGCCTGTCTTTACTTGCTTACTCTGTCTTTAACACAACTGCATCTTTAATTTTAACACAAAGACAGACTACAAGTGTAGCACTAAGGACAAACATGGAAGGGTTGAAGAAAATGAACTTCACAGCAGTCATTGGCTCAAAAACGTACCTGGAGGCCTGAGTAGGTTACCCTGGAGAGGGTCTATTCAGATACTGTGAAATAGTGTGCTCTTATTCTCTTCTTTAAAATAAAGATCTTGGCTGGATATTAAATATAAGAATAATTCTGATTACATATGTTACTGCATTGTGGTTAAACCCTAGCATAACATAATAAATTCCCAAAATAGGGCTTAATTAAGAGTTCTCTAGCTTGTGTCCAGATGATGATTTTGACCAGCACAGGTAAGAAACACAACTGGAACTGCTTTGTGTCAGATACGTAATCTTTACCCTTTCCCTTATGAAGTAAGAGGTCTCAGGCAAGACCTATTCTTGGTAAGAAGACTAAATTTGCATGAGGAATAGCTCGTTTGTTTTCGAAAGAAGAAGAGTCAATCAAAATCTAACAATAGTTAACATATTGACATCCCACACTGAGTAGCTTTAACACTCATTCACAGAACATGAACATTTGAAAGCACTGTAACATTATTGTAGTTATAGTATATCATCCTATATTTGCATGTATTATGAAAGTGGGATGTATTAAATCCTTCATAATAAGGATTTTTTTGGAAAACCTTTATCTTGCTTCCATCGGTTCAAAGTTTTACAATCCTTAAAATGTTCTGTTCCTATATCTTTTAGTTTTAAAAAAATAAAAATCTAGAAGGCGGAGCTCCCTCTTCCCTTTATGTGATTGTCTTCATCATCAGGTGTTTCTCCTTCTGGGTCAGTTAACCTTGGATTATTTTCTGTGCAGTTTGAGCAAGAATGGTTTAGAGTGCCCATAGTTTTCTATTCGAGAACCTGATAGCTACTGTTCTTAATTAAAAGACAGGCATGTGGTTTCGATCCACCTTAGGTTAGGATGGGGCTCTGAAGTCACTGCTGTAGTATAAAGTCTTGCTGTAGTATAAAACAGGAGATACAGAGGTTTAAGAGCAGGCCATTCTCTTGCTGTTTCTGCGGTTTTTAACTGGGAAGAAAGGGGCAATCTTTAGAAGATAAACATGATGTCTAGTTCTAGGAGGAAGCAATGAGGCAAAGACAACTACAACAGTGAATGAACACTACTTCTGTCGTTAGGACAAGATGCTTCTCTGTTCAGCATTTCTTATTCAATGCATCCTCCAATCAGTGTCCCAGCTGGTGTGAGTTTTCTAAGACACTTGACACTTTTCCCTTATTGACAGAGAGCTTTGAGCCAAAGGCTTGGCTGCAAGGGATCCAGGGACAAAAGGGATCAGTCTGGGATCCAGGGACAATAGAATTCAGTAGCATAAGCACCAAGTCTGTTTGGCTATGTCTATATCAGTAAATTAAAGAGTGCCAGGAAATTTCCTGTGTACAGGCACAAACTTTTTGGTTTATGTTGTTTTTTTCTTTTTGTTGTTGTTGGGTTTTTTTTGTGTTTGTTTTTTTTTTTTTTTTTAAATTTTATTTTATGTGTGTGTGTGCATGTTCAAAGTATTACAATAGAACTTGTCATGATTTCAGCCTGGACAAGCTAACCCTCTCTCAAACCATTTCTCCTTTTGCCTCAATAGTTTTCATAGACCAGGGACCATTCCTAACAGATAGATTAAGGGCTGAGAGATCTTAGCAGCATGGATGCCAGCCACTCCACACCAGATGGCACCAGCACTGGGTAACAATCCTGACCACGGTCAGTTTAGCATTACAGACATGGAGATAGTGATTTGAGCCCTAGCCATTTATACAGCTTAATACAATGGATGAATAAGGGAAAGGAGAAGAACAATGTTACTGGAATGGCTAAAAGCAAAATTCTGCAGCTGGTGTGGATGAAACTGACTCAAGATGCTTTTGTCTCATGTGAAAGGAATCAAGAGCTTTGCCATAACAAGGGTCTTTTTCTTTCAGAAAGAAATAGAGAGCTTTCTCTAGCGCACACAGATGCTGTCACCTTCTCCTGACATACTCCACCTTAATGAATCAGTCTGTTAATAAACAGCAAAAGACCAGTGTTGAAAGAAATACTGTCCCACATCAAAGTGGATAAACCAGCCACCAACACAGATAGAATAAATCACCCTGATAGTCATCTGAACTTTGTGGGGTCAGTGCATGAGAACAGTATATATATATCACCACCAATGACTAGCAGGATGACCAATGTCACCCGTACACTGAGAAATTTAAAGAAACTTGGTCTTGCACTGGATTTACTATCTCAAAAAGCATAAGAAATAAAAATAAAATGAGTAACTTTGAATATTTCAGTGAGCACCTTAAAATGGGAAATTCTAGGGTAGTTTAAGGCCCTTTACAACATTTTCATCAAGTTTAACAATAATTTGATTGTTACAGGAAAATAATTTAATGAAAATGTAAACTGCTTTACCCACGTCCTATGAATTTTAATCATAATGGTGGTAATCTTGTCTGTACTTTTACATGTGCAGTTGTTAGCATCATAACTGGAATCAGTCCTCCTTCAAATTAAATTGGTAATAGGCAGTGTGTAATGAATGTAACATTTAGCAGGTACACTTGAGTTCTAAAGAATATTCTAAGGCAGATCTCAGTAGTGTCTGTTATAATAAGGATGTAATACGGATGAATTTCAACTTTAATTCTAATCAAACTCTTTCAGCTACTGTTGTATTATCATGCAAATTCCTCCCAGGTGACATTTCCCATATTTGATCACAGTCCAAAAACATTTAAAAGTGCAATCAAAATCAGTGCAACTGTTTCTGAAAGTTTTGGGTGCATGGAATAAATGGAGAAAATGTTTTTTCCAAGAAATATTTTTGACCGATACTATCAAATTGTTACCAAAATACTATAACATTTTCCTCTACTCATAAGCCTAATGAAGGAACAGTTAGATACATGGATATGTTTCTAACCCCAAACCTTCCCAAGGAAACATAGGAAAGAAACAGGCCAGCTTCTTCTCACAGGTGAAAATCTATGCAGTGCATATCTGTACACTTTGCCATCTTGTTTTGCCATCCAGTCAAACTGATTTTTACTTTATCAATAGGCAATGCCTGGACTACTTGCCCAAGGAATTTTGCAGGACTGTGTCAAATGGTGCATCATACAAAAGCACCTGTTGGAAAGAAATAATTGAGAGCTATTAAGCTTCAAATGATTTCTACAGAGCAAACTACATGATTAAGAAGTCAACAGCTTTTTTTTAATATAAGTATTACACAGCGTAGTCTAACAAAAGGCAATGAAATATCTTCTGTATATGCTGATGAACCCTGATATGGAGTGATAATTTTAACTGTATTTTCCTTTTGTAATATGTTACAGGTATTTCCTAGTGCATTTTCAGAAAGTAGGTAAACTCCCTAAAGAAAATAACCCCTTAATTGTAATAAAAATTAAAAATACCCAGCCATGATTTGATTCCTACACACTTTACTACAATGTTTATGTTACTGAAGACAAGCTCAGAAAACTAGGAAATTCAGATGAAAAGTAAAAACTATTTGAAAAAATGAGCATAGTATTCTATGTCAAAATTGAAAATTAAGATCACAAATTGCTTTTTACAAGTAATTTCATATTTATACAGAATTGGTCTTTTCTCACGATCTAAGAACTCATAACCATGACTGTAAAAATTTTTTAAACTTCAGCAAATAATTTGACGAGAGGATACCAGCCCGTCACACATTATAGGCAATGTAGCCACAGAAATTCTACAGGAAAAGTATAGCCATGGAAGCTTCTTAACCAATAATAATAAGGTGCCTTGTTTTGGAACTGGTCTTAATTTGCAGCTGTTCTTGAAGGAAACATTCCTAGCTGTTTTTGAAAAAAATTGCCTTTCCCTGTTTGCTTTTTGGCAAGGTGCATTAAAAAAGTGGTAAAAATGCAGGGAAAACATACCTTTATACTTTTACATTTAACTTTGGCTTTAAAATGGTATAGGCTATTTTATTAAAAAACTTGAACAATTATTCATGGGATGAAATGTAGATGCATGATAAATTAATATTTTGTCCTTCTGACTTGCTAAAAACTTTCATTATCTCTATAACATGTTGAAATACTGACTTGTTTCAGTATTGAAACTCTCAAAAGTTTTAAATGCCTGTAAGAAAACCTCTACTTGTGAAACCTTTCTCTCACTATTAAGCATCAAACTATGTTTTATCTTCAAAAATAGTTCTTGACTCCTGAATAGGCACTGGATTGTCTACAGAGCCACATGTTCACATGGTATTCCACCAAGAAAATAGTTACAAGCATGTCATCCTACATTCCCACTGTATCAAATGCCTTTGTACTTGCTGTATTAAAAAAATACTCTGTTTAATTGGTCCTTCCCAGTTCAGCTCTGTAAAATCCTATTCATTAAAAAGTCCAGGTATTTTAATTTTCAGATGTACCTACCATATATACTAATTTCCACTTTGCCACATTTTCTCATACATAATGTATTAAACTGCCTCTTGTTGAGTGAGGGAAGGTTCTTCTACATGTGGCGCAGAACTGGAGAGAGGCATAATCGCATCTCATTGGCTGCTTGAATTTTAAGTACCTTTGAAGCAATTACAAGTACAAAATGCTTTGGAAAGGAAAGAAACATTTTAGAGGAGAGCCATATCTGCTGAAACATTTTCTGAATAACCATAATTATACTTGGAAAGGTCAGCCTTTCGGGAAATTGTGCTTTCATCATAGTTTCTCGTTTATTTAACATCTCATCTTTTGAACATATTCAAGACTGATGGATAGAGAAATCGGTAAGCTGCTGAGGAACAGGGCAAGAAAATAAACATTACTGAGAATAGATATAGGAAGCTAGGAGAAAGAAGCAAAATGGAGAAAAAGTGCAACAGGAATAATAAACAATAAAACCAAGCTAACTATGATTCTGTCACAGGCCAGTGGCACAGACCAGCAGCTGGTATGAATTGTCATGGCATCCATTCCAGTAGTCTATAAAGACAAAGTCAGAATCATTCTTGTTGACCTTTCACTAACAGTGGTATAAAGTTACCCAAGAAAGATACTGTATAATGAGTTCAATAAACACAATAGCAAATTCTGAAACAGTCTGTCAGAAAAGACACTGGAGAATGGCATGCAGTGAATAAATTTCCACCTGCACAGAAATTCCTCAGAATATTGCATTGTGCATAAGCTGTGAAAATTGAAATGAGCTACCTGCAAGTATTTTCAATTCCACTCCAGATTTCATGATAGTTTTCATGCTACAAGACATTATGTTTTCTTTGAAAATAATGTATTCAAAGTAGTTTGCCAAGGGTGGAGTGCATACATTACATGATATTATCATCTGATAACAGAGAAATGACACTTTTCACTTTATTTCTTACTTCTTCCAACTATTTACGGTTATCCACTGAATTACAAAACTGAAATGACACCCAATATTAAATCCCCTGACATCATTATGATATTCAGTTATATAAGAAAGAAAATATAAACAAGACGACAGTGATTGGGTGAGAGTCTATAAAGTAAAGTATTTTCAAATTTTGCCTGAGTTCCAAAACTTCCGGGAAATTGCATTTTCCAGTGTCTCTACTTTTTAATTTACTATACATGTCAGAATTAACTCCTGTGTTCAGTCTTTCAGGCCAGGGCAAAATGTTTTGCATAATGTGCCTCCCAATGACCATCATATGCCGTGACTTTTGGGTGCAAAGGATACAAAACCTAAAAATCTACAATTAGCAGTTACTGTTTCATAAGGGATAGCAATAACCAACATAAAGAAGAAAAATACTAATAAAGGAAGCTTTACATTTTCCATTCCTCTCCTTTTTGCAAAAAAAAAAAAAAAAAAATGAAGTAACTGTGTTAAAACCTGCAGGAAACTAATGTACTCTATGCCTTATTCTCTTTATATATGTTGCCATGTAAGTATACAGGCTGTTAACACATGAAATGTTTTTAAGTTAAGCTTTAGTTTTAAAGCTCATTATGTGGTCCATTTTTGTAATTAAAACTCATTAAAGGATCTTAAGGGACCCAAGAATGTATCAGCTTTCTGCACAATAAGCGATCATGGCAAAATAGCAAAAGTCTTGAATGGGAAAAATAACCAGTAAAAAGAGGAACCCACCATAAGTAACAAGTAGCCTTTTCTTTCAGTGGAATGAGGTCACTATGGACCTTCCCAGAGATATGTCCTGTGGCATGTGCTGTATTGTACCAAATAACTTGCAAATGACCTGAAAAAATGAGTGAATAGCAAGGTCAAAAAAAAAAGTATTGACAAACGAGCTATTTGGGGTAGCAAGAATAAGAACCAAGTGTGAAAAACTGCAGGAAGACCTTACAAGGTATACAACTGAACAGCACAGAAGCAGATGAAACTTGAAATAGTTGCACAATGATGAACACAGTAAAAAAAAAAAAAAAAGAATCTTAACTTCACATATAAAGTAATGTACTCTCAGCTAGCCACTACAAGTTAGGATGCTTGGGGGTTTAATAGTTGGTTCCATGAAAATGCCAGTTTGATACTCAACTGCAATTCATAAAACAGACTAGATGTCAGGCTTTTGTGGTCGGTTGACCTTGGCTGGCTGCTAGATGTCCACCCAGCTGCTCTCTCACTCCCCTTCCTTAAGAGGATGGGGGACGAGGGGGAAATCAGATGGAAAAATTTATGGGTTGAAATAAAGAGAGGGAGATCACTGACCAATTATTTTCATGGGCAAAACAGACTCAACACCATTTCAGGGGAAAAGCTGGGGGTATGTTGTTTTCTGTATCACTGAAGAAATGGCGACTAAAGTTGCTCTCCTTGGGTAGTACACAGGTGCCGAAAACAATCCAAGGGTCCTCTTATTCCTCTGAGACACAACTAACTGAGAAGTAAGAAGCAATGAAAGAATAATAAGCATGGATACAAACACTGCAGACAATCACAGATACAGTCAAATTGCAGCATTAAAGGATTGACGATCGAGATCTACCCTCTGGAGCAACAAAGGCTTGAGCTTAACATAGCTTGTATAACAAGTAACTTCTTATTGTGTAATTGTGAATACAATGCATAAAAGGACTGGAAATCCAGCAAAAAGGCCTGTGGGACAAAATAATAATAATATATCTCCTTCCACTCATAAATTCACTCCATGCTGTTCATCTGTGGAGCTTTGATTTATTCTATATGGGAGATCAGTAGCAACCTGACCTTTTTCCTGAGCAGAGACACATTCTAATTCTATAACTTTCCTGACCTTCTCAGTCAGTGACTAATTTTAACTGGATTCGATCCTGGTAATGCTAAAATATTCAAGTCCACCTCTGATTTTCCACTTTAATATATGGAGCAGTTTTGGGGGCTTTTTTAATGTTAATGTCATAAGGTAGATAGAAACTATCAGTTTCATTTTGGTGACTCTGCCACTTGTTTGGTGTCACAGCCTCCATTTTATTTAAACTTATCAGCTTTGGCTTTTTTTCTTAGTGTGAGTATAGATCGGTATCTTACATCATATTAGTCAAGCTTGACTTACTCTTTGTAGTCTTTTGCTGGAGAAAATTATTCCAAACATGACTTAAAAATCTCCTTTTTAACCATCCACACATCAGTGAATTCTACAATCCAGTGTCTGATACCCAGCTAATCAAGATTAATGGATTCATTTACCAGACGGTTACAATGTTATTAAAATGCAAATGGGTGGTTTCTGTTAATTGTTTAATATCACATACAATTAATCTGGGGACTTGTACACTTTCTTGTGGTTTTGGTACAGTTCACCTGAAAAGCTTGGGGAACAGAAGCAAAATCTGGTTTGTTTTTTTTTTTTTTCCCAAATAGTTACACAAATAGTAGCATTGAAAAGGTAGCAATTGTGAGCTGGAAATGAATTGGAAAATTGTTGGGTTTAGAACCACTAGGTGCAGGAATACAGAAGAGATGGAAGTGCTAAGATAAGAATACTTTTAGAAATGGAAGGGGAAAAAAAAATTAACAAGTCTGACCAGAAACTTCTAGGTAATACCAGCTAGGTATAAAAATTTTGAGTCTGAATTTGAAAAAAAAAAAAAAATTAACATGGTAAGCTTTTGCCTGAACCTTTTGCAGAGTGAGGAAAAGACTTTGGAAGACTAAGTACCAGATAAGTCAGCTAAATTGCTGCAGCCATATTAACTAAAGGAACTGATTCAGAAAGAGGGAAAGCTGTGATTCCAGAAAGCTTGGCTGGACTGTGGTGGTTCCTGCCCCTCCAGTGGTTGCTGAATTGCTACAGTTTACACAGTCCAAACAATTGTGTTCTGTTACCAGTTTGGGCACTGATAACCCAAACAATACCATTTTATTTGTTATTCCAGATTATAAAATTGTGATGGCTCAGCAGATGAGCTGTACCTGTAACAGAGGCGCAAGCCTCTGTAGGCAGATGAAGCAATCTACTGCTATCCTAAGACAAGATATTCCTGCTTCTAAATCATATACCTGAAGTAGACAGCTACACCACAGTTTGTTCTTAAAATTTAAGAAGTTTCTAGCAAATCTCTTTGCTCCTTTTAAATATGAAGGGAGCCAAGGTAATTCTGCTACCTTCATATATTTTTGGGTTATTGTAGAAGAGTCGTTATGTGATCAAGACACGTCAGTTAAACCTGGTAATTGTGTGTTTGGTTCCTAAAGCTACTCTATCCTAACTGCTGAATGTAGCAGACATCCAAAGTAAATCTAACACATTTCCTAGTAAAGGAGGTCCTAGAATTGTAGATTAAGGTCTGCAGGTTTCCCAGAGGATGATAGACAGTGCCAAGCACCTATAAAAGATTGCCAACACTCTTTTGACACTCCCACAGTCAGCTGGAAGCAATATACCTAGTGGGAAGCCAGCTGGAGCTTGGTAATAGCAAATGTACTTGAGGGCATTTATATTTATATTGAATCTGGTTTCAGCTGGGATGGAATTAACTTTTTTTTGCTAGCAGCTGGTGTGGGGCTGTTTTGGATTTGGGCTGAGAAATAGTGTACTGGTGGTTTTGGTTGTTGCTAAGCAGTCAAGGCCTTCTCTTCTCCTCACACCACCCCACCAACAAGTAGACTGTGGGGGCACAAGAAGTTGAGAGGAGACACAGGCAGGACAGCTGAACCCTACTGACCAAATACATACTGTATGACATCATGTTCAGTATACAAAGCTGGGGGAAGGAGAAGGAGTGGGGGGGGATGTTTGGAGTGATGACTTTTGTCTTCTCAAGTAAATGTACATGTGATGGAGCCTTGCTTTCCTGGAGATGACTGACCACCTGCATCATGACGGGAAGCAGTGAATGAATTCCTTGCTTTGCTTTTCTTGCATGTGCAGCTTTTGCTCTACCTATTAAACTGTCTGTATCTCAGCCCATGAGTTTTTCCTCACTTTTACTCTTCTGTTTCTCTCCCCTATCACAACTGGGGGAAGTGAAAGAGCAGCTGTGTGGTCCTAGCTGCCAGCTGGGGTTAAACCATGACACACCCACAGGAAGAGAGACCTAAAATCCAGTCCCTGTTCAAAGATGCTTATGCACATTGCCAAATGTGTAAGTAATACTCATTGTGGAATCATAACTTAGGAATTATCCTGCTGTAAATGATAAGCTACACAGTTGTACTTTGCTTCACAGTTTTTTTTCAGACTAATTAGCTTTTTGGCATTGTAAGGCAGCTTTCACTGCAAGAGTGACATGTATCTGTCCATAAAGAGACAGACTTCTAGTCAGGGCACACCTGAATACTGTGTACCTGAATTTCTTTATACTGAAGAAAAAGAAGATAAAGGAGGCACCTTCTCCTACTCCTCTAAAACAAAGCAGCAACCACCACTTTCAGACTGTTTATTGGACTGCATTCATTTATGCACAAGGAATTAGCAAGAAAAAATTCTAACTCCCAAATCTTGGTAGGTTTCATCATTAAGATTAACGTAAAGATGCTTGAAAATTTTGAGATAGAATCACTCATTTTGCTTAAAACTTATGTTAAGAACCTAAATTATTTTTTAATCTGTTACTTCTTTCTTTTTTTCCCTATAATGCCATTTTGATGGTATAAAATCAAAACATCCGTGCTGTGCCAGATCAGAGGTCCATCACTGACAGAATGGAACAAATGCAATGAGAAATAGAGCATGCAGAGAGTAGATTTATTCTTTATACTTGTTCTCCTGGTTTACCCCACTCAGCTTCTATCAATCAGAAATTTATGATCTCGTGAGCCAAAGGCAACACTGGGGTTATTGTATCTAACAGCTACTGAGCTAGCTATACCCTGAGTATGTCTAATTCCCTCTCCCTTTTTTTTTTCCCCTAAAGTATTTTAGGTTATCCTTTGCTCTCGTGACCTTTTAGTGATATTGCCTAGTTCTAGTATTGTCGGGGATTAAGAATAATCATCCCTTGTTCACCTAAAATCATATCCGTCAGGTAGAGGTAGTAATGCTTCCATCACTCAAAGAATATTTTCCAGTATCTTTGAGGTATTTGATATGAAAAGACCATACAGATATTTAGAATGTTTTGGAAAATTTAATATGCATAACATGCATTGGTAGATAAGGAACTGGCTAGATGGTTGCACTTAGAGTTGCGGTCAATGGCTCCACGTCCAAGAGGCGTCCAGTGATGGGTGGTGTTCCACAGGGGTCAGTACTGGGACCGCCGCTGTTTAACATCTTTGTCAGCGACATGAACAGTGGGATTGAATGCACCCTCAGCAAGTTTGCCAACAACACCAAGCTGTGTGGAGCAGTCGACATGCTGGAGGGGAGGGATGCCATTCAGAGGGACCTTGACAGGCCTGAGAAGTCGGCCCATGCAAACCTCATGAAGTTCAACAAGGCCAAGTGCAAGGTCCTGCACATGAGCCAGGACAATCCCAAGCACAAATACAGGCTGGGTGGAGAATGGATCTAGAACAGCCCTGAGGAGAAGGACTTGGGGGTGTTGGTTGATGAAAAACTCAACATGACCCAGCAATGTGCACTCCCAGCCCAGAAAGCCCACCGTATCCTGGGCTGTATTCAAAGAAGTGTGGCCAGCAGGTCAAGGGAGGTGATTCTGCCACTCTACTCTGCTCTCATGGGACCCCACTGCAAATAGATCCTCTCCACTAAAACTGTGATGGTAGAATACATAAGATTTCATGAATTTACTGAATACAATGTATAACATTACAATCGTATTTACCCTTGCTAACCTAGAACAAGGCAAGAATATTTGCCCTTTTCTGTAAATATGCACCCACTCTATGTAAAATGGATCTACACTGTGCTAGTACTGTTTCTTGCAAAATTGCAGCTGATGAGGATTTGTAATCCTTTTTAATTTGAAATTTCTTTGAATCATATTCCAAATCTGCATGTTATAGTTTATCTACAGACAACAAAATTTCAAACTTCATCATCTCCACAGATGACTCTTTTTGCTTTGTTCCTCTCATCTTTAAATCCTATATTTAACATTAGCTTTGATTACTAATTCTTTCGCACATGTAGGTATTTGTTTAGTATAATGTCCTAAATATGGCGATGTAAATTCATGATTTCTTTACAGTCTTAAAAAAGATCCTTTTTTTTTTTTTCTTGAAATCATACTTTATTTTTTCAGGTATTTTGTACAGACAAATAATCCCTCTGTCTTGGCTTTCAGTGTATTTTTTATTTAGTTTTTATTTCAGATAGTAACATGTGGATTAACATTTTTTTTCTCCTTTGTGTGCATTTCACGTCTTGAAACTCCAGACAACTGAATAAAGCAGCTTCTCTCACCTGTTTAATTACCCATGTCTTGTTTTTCTCTGCATAGCAGAGTCTTATCAACAAAAGCCAATTATGAATCCCAAGTTTAACTGTCAGACGAATATTAAGAATTATGAAACAGTGCTGCAGGATGACTGTCTTTTTGTGACTTTCTGATTTTTTTTTTCTGTCATCTAAGTACCTTTCTCCCATTTCAAATGGTGATATTTGTAAAGGTTAAATTCTTATGTGAATACGAATGCAGTGTAAAAGAAGAACTAAAATTATTTTATTGTTTCAACTGAAGTGAATTCAACATTAAAATGACTCAGAAATTTACAATGGAAATGTATGTAGTATAATCTCTGAATTTATTTAAACATGAAGTGGCAGTTTTGTTATAGCCTTCACTAAGAATTTCTACGTGAAAACTTTTTGAAACCAATGCTGTGCAAATCCAGATTTAAGATACCTGCATGCCAAAATATAATGGCAGTAAAGAGTACATTTACCATGTGTTCCTTTCTGCTTTATAGCCGCTAAACTAATGATGTCAAATGGAAATATGCCAACACAATACACCATCTGTGTTAAATTATTCCTAAATGGTGACTAAACCCAAATACCTATTTGAATATATCCTATTTACTAGATAGTTTTAATGTTGAATGGTTTTGTGCTCCTCCTACCCACAAAAATTGCTTAAACCCCCTACAATACAGTTCAAATTTATCATAGAATCATAGAACTGCATGAGGTTGACTTGGGCCCACCTCTCCAGCCTGTCCACGTCCCTCTGGATGGCATCCCTCCCCTTCAGTGTGTCTACCTCACCAAACAGCTTGGTATTATCGGCAAACTTGCTGAGGGTGCACTCGACCCCACTGTCCATGTCGCTGGCAAAGATGTTGAACAGTACAGGCCCCAGTACTGAGGAATGCCACTAGTCACTGCTCTCCACTTGGACATCGAGCCGTTGACCGCAATTCTTTGAGTGCGACATCCAGCCAGTTCTTTATCCACCAAATAGTCCATTTGTCAAATCCATGTCTCTTCAATTTAGAGACCAGGATATTGTGTGGGACAGTCTCAAACGCTTTGCACAAATCCAAGCTGCTCTAACCCCTTCGTAGAAGGCCACCAAATTTGTCAGGCATGACTTGCCCTTGGTGAAGCCATGCTGGCTGTCACCAATCACCTCCTTGTTTTCTACATGCCTCAGCAGAGTTTCCAGGAGGATCTGCTCCATGATCTTGCCAGGCACAGAGGTGAGACTGACTGGCCTGTAGTTCCCTGGGTCTTCCTTGTTTCCCTTTTTGAAAATCGGGGTTATGTTTCCTCTTTTGCAGTCGGCAGGAACATCGCCAGACCGCTGCGACTTCTCAAATATGATGGCTAGTGGCTTAGCGACCTCATCTGCTAGCTCCTTCAGGACCTGTGGATGTATCTCATCAGGTCCCATGGACTTGTGCACCTTCAGATTCCTCAGGTGGTCTCGCACTTTATCTTCACCTACAGTGGGCGATTCTCCATTTTCCCAATCCTCGTCTTTGCATTCTGCTTCATGGGCAGTGCGGCTGCGGTCCTTGCCAGTGAAGACTGAGGCAAAAACATCATTGAGTACCTCAGCTCTGTCTCTGTCCCGGGTAACCAGTTCTTGCATTTCCTTCCGGAGAGGGCCCGCATTTTCCCTGGTCTTTCTTTTCTTGCTGACATACTTAAAGAAGGATTTTTTGTTTGTCTTAATGTCCCTGGCCAGTTTTAGTTCTATCTGGGCTTTAGCTTGTCTAACCCGATCCCTGGCTGCTCGAACTATTCCTCTGTATACCTCCCAGGCTACCCACCCCTGTTTCCACTCCCTATAGGCCTCCTTTTTCCTTTTGGTCATGTCCAGGAGCTCCTTGTTCATCCATGCAGGCCTCCTGGCTTTTCTGCCTGCCTTCCTCTTTGTAAGGATGCATCGCTCCTGAGCTTGGAGGAGGTGGTCCTTGAATATTAACCAACTTTCTTGGACCCCCCCTTCCCTCCAGCACTTCATCCCATGGCACCACACCAAGCAGATTCTTCAAGAGGCCAAAGTCAGCTCTCCCAAAGTCAAGGGTGGTCAGCCTGCTGCGCACTTTCCTCGCTGCCTCGAGAATCTCAAACTCGACCATTTCATGGTCACTACAGCCCAGGCTACCCTTGAGTTTTACACTGTCTACCAGCCCCTCCTTGTTGGTAAGAACAAGATCCAGCATAGTTCCTCTTGTCGTTGGCTCCTCAAGCACTTGGAGAAGGAAGTTATCCTTAGACTCCATCCCATCCACTGCCTAAGACAGGTATGTACTGTAAAGTGACTGATATTTCCAGTAAATCTTTGTGAGTGGTGTTAAAGGGCAGTGACTAACAACTACATAATTCCTATTTAGCCACAAGCCCAGTACTTCACATGCTCTTCATTTAAATCATTATATCTGCAGCAGAAAGAGTTTGGTATCTCTTATAAATTGATTAAATCTAGTATTACTTTCTTGTCACAACTGTTCTACTGCTTTTTCAATTTTCTACCTCTTTTGTTTTGACATTTCTTTGATCTGCCTCCTTCTTCATGTGACATCAGAAATAAAGAGAGACAAAGTGTCTCAAAGATCAACGGAATAGGTTAAGTGGAATGGGAGAAGCATATTTTCTCTCTAGACCTAACCACCAAGCTTCGTAAACTGAGTATTTGTGATAAAGCAAGTTCAATAAGTCAAAGAATTACCTTAGAAATGTAGCTAAGGAGATCATGTAATTGAGGTTCATAATTTCATGTATTGATCTGAGCCACCGAAAGAAATAACCAAATGTATGTAGAATGCACTTCTAAAGGAATATCTGTCATATCCCTTTTGGCTGTCATATCTCCTTAATATTTCCCTTTAATAAGACCAAATGTCTTAATGAACCCAATATAGAAAAGTAAATACATCCACAACACAAAAGAGAGAGAGATGCACCTTCTTCTACTTACTGGGTGACAATAAGTCTTAAACCTAGAAAGCTGAATAGGAGATTCATATACAATGACCTGGATATTAATTCTCACAGTTCATTTACAAGATGTAGAAGTTCCCTTCTCTGGTGGGATAACTGTAGCTTCCTTGACCTATCTAGAAAAAAAAAGGTTGACTATCAATTCAGCCTTCAGCTAGATACTAAATAACTAATCACCTGGAATCAGAAGAACTATATTTATATTTTTAAAAGTGCTATCAGAGGAAGAGAAATGGGAATAAATATTTAATTATGAAAAAAATTACCGTACTTGTATCTTCTTTATTTCATTATGTATTACCAAACACAGAAAGAAAAATTAATATACAAGCATCTCACTCAGAGATGAAGATTCTCAAGGAGGGGATCTTTATGAAATTGTATATTATTAAAATGAAACTCACCTGAGTCTCATAGCTATAGTAAACTCCAGTTAAAAGAAAATGTGTAATGCTAATAAACTAAGCTGCACTAGTCACAGTGGTGTCAGTTAGAACTATTTTTATTATTTTTACTTCAGTCCTGTATGCTTACTTCAACTGTGGTTAGAAAAGTTTGATTCTCAAACTTACCCAGAGTTGTGCTCTTTGATAATATGTCATCAGGGAAAAAAATGGGATCATGCCTTTCCCTAGACAAGAAGAATTCTTACTGGTGTTACCTTATATTTTTGACATCTCATCTTACCTTAAGAAATGAGCTGTTGTCTAAAACATATATAAGATTTATTGTCATCTTATCTTCTATGTCTTTCAGAAAATATAGCAATTTAAATGGAAATCATAACATTTTGATCAAACCTATCTTCCTCATGCTTCCTCTGATCCTCAGCTTCTTTCTCTGCATGAATTAGTTGATTGCCTGGTGTTTTTTTCTTTCTAAGGAGTACCATGTTCACAGAAAGGTAGGAATTAATTCTCTTGTATCTTTTATCATACCATAAATATGACATAAAGATAAAATATAATTGTAACAGATAGGGGATTAAAAACGGAAAAGAGATTTGATTGAGACAGTACATTGACATGGAAATTAATTATAGTTTGAGGAAAGACAGGTTAAGCCTAGTCAGAAAAAGACACTTTCTGGATAGAGAATGTTTTAGCTCAATCACTGTTTTATTTAACAAAAAATAGAATGCAGTGCTTCAAAGCCCAAATTTTATTTAAATATGTTTGGGTTTTTTACTTTTCTTTGAAATTGATTTTAAATTCATTTCCTCTATGGTAACCTGTGGTGAGAATGATAGGAAAGACAAAATTTTACAGCTCAGACTTCCTTAATCCCTCCTCCCCAAATGCTACAGCAGTCACTTTTTAAGAGTTTTGACAGCAAAGGCCCCCAGGGATGGATTGGGTTCAGATAGTCCTACTTCTCATCTCCACTGTCATGGCTAAGGAGCACAAGATACACAGTACAGAAGGTACCAACGCAAAACAGGTAGATGGGTGTGAACAGAAAAATAAGTTCACACAAATAAAATACCTGTGCAAATTCTGAAATTTTAAATCTGCATATGTTTGTAATCGTTACTGCTTGACACAAATATATTTTTGGTTGGTGGATTTTGATGAAGTAGAAAGACTGAGTTTCAGTTAATGTGAAGTAAGATTTCACAAGGGACATCAGGATGGAGGAGTCCCTCTGAGCAGATTTGCTTGTGATCAGGTAGTCTATCATCAACATTATCAAATTCTAGTAGCCAGTGTAAAATAGATTGGGAAAACAATACTTATGACTGTTTATGTCAAGATGGGAACTTCTGAACACTTCTGCTTATGTCCAACAGTAATTCCCCTATTTGGCTCTGGCCCCCTATTTCAGTTAATCCAATGTGTGACTCACAGGTCAGAAATGAACAGACACATCTTGACATTTTATTAATGGACAATAAAATCTAAACAGAAAAAAGAAACAGATAATTTAGCTATGTATCTAGCTTCAGTTCATCTAACTTCTCTTTAAGTTTATCTTCATCTAAATATATCACTAACCACAGTATATTTTCTGCTGGGCAAAACCACCATCTCCAGTGAAATAAATATTTTGCCTTTGAAATAGACATAAAAAATGTTAGCAGGGAAAGTTACAGATGGGACTGACAAACTGAGAGGGACAGTAAAAATGGAGTTAGGCATATGCCTATGTTCTCTGGCAAGAAGCTCAGTTTTCGAAGGGAATTATGTCACTTGTGAACACCAAAGTTTATTTAAACAGAAGTAGGAACTACCAGTGATCATAATGGTACTACAGAATTTGTTTTACCTTTCTTCCTGCCTGTGTTCACCACACTGCTGGGAAATTATATGGAATAGCCATATGGAGGTAAAAATGTTTGTTTGAAAAAGTTATTTTAGAATCTAGTAATATAAAACTGTACAAAGCCAAATCTACTTGCTTAATCTTACTTACTTAATCTTACTTCCTTTTTTGCCTATCTTTGCTACAAATATTAACTCTATCTCTAGCAGAGATCGGATCTTAATTGTGTTTCACAAGCATGATTCAGAGGAAATATTTTTGTAATTAGTTTCTCTTAGACAAATGTATTTAAAGTACAGATGCATTTTTGTCTAAAACCCTACCATTTCTATTAACTTTAAAATTGTTTAACAGATTTTCAATTTTGCTAAAAATCTAATTTGCCTGGTTTATGAAGAGTGCATTAGACGTGAAAGAGTGAGCAAATTTTTTAAAAAAATCACAAATTGAAATGGAAAACAAATTAGACTTTTTTCTTTGTTCACATTGGCCAGAGATATTCAAATTCTGTATTACCAAACTAACTAAAAGAATTAATCTTCTTTCCCCTTTAACATATTGAGTGTTTTCCATTTAAAAAGTTATCTCCTCTTGTTTCTTTCTCTAGGCTGAGCAGCAAAATTTGTATCTGTGTGACAATTCGCCATCATTCATCAATTATACGGTGTATTATACACAAAGTGGGTGATTATGAGTTAATTGAATTTTAGCTTTGTTTTTTGGCAGCCCAACCTTGCTTCATCAATTTATGTCCTGTAGAAGTATCTGTCAGTAAAAGTTTTCAAGAACACTTTCTCCATCCACACAGCATCTACAGTGCTTAGAATATTGCAATCAGGCATGAATTTGCGGTGACAAATATTGCAATCAGGCATGAAAATTTGATAGCCTTTTCAATGTGGAGCTACCCTTTTTTTTTTTTTTTTTTTTTTTTGTTCAGGTGCCTTTCAATCCCTATTTAGCTGGATGGTCAAGAGTTGTAGGCTCTATTATGCGAGTACCACTACATGCAACTGAATTTTTGGTCTCTTATTTTCTTGGTGTTGAATTATGGGTGTTCACAGTGTAAAATGTTCTCAGCATATATTATAGATGAAGCAGTCAGGGTACCATAGTGCATAACAATAAATATATTTGTAATTATGCAGGCACTTCATGATGCCGGCAGTCTGGTGTTAAGCTTGGAATTAAATCAGCTTAATGGTAATGTGTTACATTTGAATTAATTCACTGAATACTTCCTGAACCCACAAACTCATTCTGAAAAAGTCATTAACAATTAAGGAGAAACAACACCTTTATCTGACAGGACTGCTGATTCTCTAGCCTAAGAATTCCTTAAAATCATTAGTTTGTTGAACAGGCACCCCAACACAAAAAGACAGAATGAAGCCTTCTTGCAGTAGCCACAAACCATTGCAAAGTCTTCCATACAGGAACTAACTAAACAAGGTTTTGAAGCTCCCATAAAGTACTTCTTTTTTTTAGCAAATTGTATTAGCAGGCATATACTGCTGGAGTAAATTTAGTGCAAGTAAATGCAAGGATGAATGCATTAATACATTTCCATCATAAAAAGTTTTTACAGCTTAGTTTTTAATTGCCCCCAAGGACAGCTCCCATAGTGAACACAGAAAGGAATCTACACAAGTCTTAAGACACTTTGTTTAACTGGAGTTCATTTCTATAGATACTTTCCCACAATAAAAATCTCTTCTTATGCTCTTTCTATGCAATCTCTCACAATTTATTATTTTGATTTAAAATAAATATTTTAGATTCATGGCAACATTCGCATGTTAAAAATAAACCAAACTTCTGTACTGGTTTTGGCTGGGATAAAGTTAGTTTTCTTCATAGTATTTTATAAGGTACTATGTTATGGATTTCTGACCAAAGCAGCGTTCAAAGTACACCAGTGTTTTAGCTGTTGCTGAAAAGTTCTCGCACAGCATCAAGGCCTTTTCTGCTTCTGAGGCTGCTCTGCCAGCTAGTTGGCCAGGGGTGCACAAGAAGTTGGGAGGGGACACAGTCGGGACAGCGGATCCCAACTGACAAGCAATAAAAAGCTGGGAGAAGGAGGAAGGGAGGGCCGTTCATTGCCTTCCTAAGTAACCATTACACATGATGGAGCCCTGCTTTCCTGGAAATGACTAAACATCTGCCTGTTGATAGGAAGTGGTGAATTAATTCTTTGTTTTGCTTTATGTGTATGCACAGCTTTTGTTTTCCCTATTAAACTGTCTTTATCTCACCCTATGAGTTTTCTCACTTTCACTCTTCCAGTTCTCTCCCCCGTCCCACTGGCAGGGAGTAAGTAACTGGCAATGTGGTGCTGAGCTGCCTACTAGGGTTAAATTATGACAACTTCAAAAAAAAGAATCACTTTCTTTAGGTTCAGAAACTTAATTCAAAATAACTTATTCACTCATAAGAGGAAAAAATTCCCATTTTTATCCTGCTCCAAACTCTTACTATAACCAGGATCTTTCCTGAGTATCTGGAAAAACAATAGTCTCACAAAGGCTAGAAGTCAATAGATACAGTCCTCTCCAGCTGTAAGACAAAAGAAATAAAGGTATTTGCTTACTAACTTGTTACTGACAGTGTTCCAAAGAAGATTGGTACATAAGAGTGCAAAAGTCTTTGGGAACTTTCCTGTCCTGTAGCAATTTTCAGCTGAGGAACTTGCTGGGCAAGAGGGAGAATTTCTGTATGTCATAGTCCCCTGCAGGTTTCTCTTCTGTGAAGCTCCATGGGCATCTCAGGGCTTTCACAGCATCCTGCTGGCAGAGCTGCGATGCTGCAACACCTTTTGCCAGAAGGACCATCATCCTTTTGATTGTTTTGAAGCTGCTTCCAGCCAGCTTGATTTGATGTCTTCAGTTCATGTAACAAGCAAAGAAGCCCAATTTGCTTTCCGTACGTCTCATATTTTTTAAACATCTCTGTCATAGTTTCCATGAGGCATCTCTATTCAAGGGTAAGTGATACTTGTCTACTTAGTCACTCCTTGCGAAGAAGATATTCAAACCTTTGATTACCCTTACTGGCTTTTTCTAATCCTATTGCATTTTTTTTAGAATGGTGGGGGATGGGTCAGTATGATGAATTCATAATATGGGAACAACATGGATTTATAGGGCAGCACAACAGCACAATGTTGTTCTCATATTTCTCTCTATGTACTAATAACTTTGAACATACAAGTTAATTTTTTTCTGACTGCTAATGAGCCCTGAGCTGACATTTTAATGAAGTTATCTGTTATAACACCCAGATTTCATTCAGACTGATAATGGTCATCTTAGAGCATATAATTTCAGGTGTATAGGCAGGATAGACAGCATTGTACCACATTACTTTTGTCTATATCCAATTCCACATCACTCTAGTCATCCCATCTTGTAAGATCCTTCTGCAGTTCTTCATGCTGGCCTCTCTCTTCAATGAACAAAAACAAATTAGTGATGTTAGCAAACATTTCCATCTCATTCTTAACCTCTTTTTTCATATCATGTCTGAATAGATTCAACAGTGTTACTGCCAGCACAGATTGCTTCAGGATTTTACTGATCTCCTTCCATTCTAAAAAATTACCATATACTTCTACCCTCTACTTTTTGTCTTTTAACCTGTTATTTGCTTATACAAAGTTATTCCATAACATCTTTAAAAATCTTTGCTGATGGACCTCACTAAAAGACTTTCAGAAAACCAATTAGTCTGTATTAATCAAGCTCAGTCATACTCTTGTTAACTTATTAGAAGAAAAACTGATTCCCAGTTGGTCCTGACAGACTTACGAGAATTTAACCTGGCTCAATATCTACCTCTATGCTATACAGGATAACCTTCTACCTTGAAATCTGATTATTTAAATATAGTCCAGTAAATTTAACAGCTCCCACTCTATCTGAAGCACTTTTAGCACTAGCATCAGATGGGAATTGCCTCCAAATGTAAATGGATGTAATTCCCAGCTGCTACTAGTGCTAGATATAAAACATTCACAGTTTCTGTTGATAAATTTGGCCAAGTTATATACAATGCACAGCCTCATGCCATAATTATCATACAGTGACAATTTTCAAAGCCAATGTTTCAAATCCCTCTGAATTCAGAAAATACTAGGTTATTTGCATATAATTTATGCAAAATCACTATTCAAATTAATCCAACATAGAAAGGACCTCAGAAAATAATTTTTAGAAGAAAGGTGGATAAATTATCTTTTTTGAATACCTTGGAAACTTAACAGTAAATGGATTTAAAAGGAAACACATGCAGTTAAAAATGAATTCATTTAAAGGCTGAAACTAAATACAAAACCTTTTAGGAGCAAATGGTAGTATCAGGAATCAAATTAAATAGGAGGCTGAAAGAGAGAAGTATAAGAATGTTAAATAAACTTTCTCTTTATACTCTTCCTCTTAAGATGTTTATGATGTAACAAGAATAGAACATGAATTCTTCTACGTTTTCATGTCATAAACACAAATTTTCTCACTAAAGAGATATCAGGGCTTCTTTTTAATATAAACTACCTTTTTTTTTTCTTATTTATTTCTTTTAGATAAAATGTCCTCTTTTTTTCCAACATTCCACAAAAAAAACTTTGATCCTTACTTGGAAGGATTTTTCTTGTGTGCTATTTATCCTGAAAGGTATTTCATCCAAAGAAGATTGTGCAACCAGGTAGGTCATAAAATAGCTTTTTGCTAATCTTCTGCTGCTGTCTTTTTCATACTTTTCAAACATTCCTGTTTTTGATTATCATTAGTTTAAACTACAGAGATCTTTTTTTCTATAATACAAAACTGACATGATGTATTCGTTTTTATTAGCTACCCAGTAGAACAAGATATGCAATATTTTTCACATAAGTAGATAGTTCTTCATCTGAATATTTGCTTCAACTTATCATGATCTGCCAGCTAGTGAATTGCTTACAAAACTGTATCCAGGGAGCTGTGCATGCTGGTTAGATTTCGTGTTTTGACATGAAAGAGGTACAATTTAGTTCAATACCATACTGAACTAAATGCTAATGTTCCTTTTAATTTCCTTGTGGTGTATGTAACAGAATGGATAATCTTTGCCTTCATTTATGATACTTTCTGGAGGAATCTTTTTGAAGTTATACTAATCTTAAATATGCATATTAAATCGATACAAATTTATACATTTGGATCAAAAAAGAGCAGCTGCCAGAGCAGCTCTTTTTCTGGTTTCCCCTGACAGAAACATGAAGTCTAATTTAAACCTTGGGTTTGGCAAGAATTTTGGGGGACTCATGAGGCTTCAGATGGTTTGGCCTTGAAAGATGCAACAAGCTCAGGCTCCCCACGACAAGACAAATTCACGTGTGAATTCTCCATTCTTCTGATCTTACAATGAATTTTGTGGAGCAAGTAGCAGCAACACAGCTCATCTGATCCATGTTTGTTGGTGCTGTTGAGCGCTTGTAGCAGGACAATAACAACACCTTGAAAGGTAGCAAATGAAAAGAAAAAAGCTTCAACGATTTATTATTTGCTTACAAGTGTGCACTCATTGAAAAATTTCAAGGTTTAATATGAAGTACAGCACTCTTCTCTGCAGGCATGATAACATTCGCAGCGCTCTCCTGAAAAGCACTGGCACGTGCAGCCAGTGGACACTTTTACTGGCAAAAAGAGTGTTGATACAGTCAGCTGTTAACCTCCTACCTCTACTACCTTCTATATGGGGTTCCTATGACCAGGTGTCGGCCATGATGGGTGCTGCCGGGCGGCCCCTGTGTGTGGGGGCCGGGGCCGCCCCGTGCCGGACACAGCCGGTTCCCGCCGGCTCCAACGGCCCCACCGCCGGGCACAGCTGAGCCCCTCAGCCGCGGGCGGGCGCCGCGGGGAAAGTCTGTGTCAGAAAGGGCAAAATGCTGCCTGGCAGCCAGGGCTGAGGGAAACCGGGGGAGAAACGGCCCTGCGAGCCCCGAGGGGAGAGCGGGAGGAGGGCAGGAGGGGCTCCAGGCGCCCCCGCAGAGGTGCCCCGGCGGCCCCGGCAGGGAGAGACCCCGGCGGGGCGGGTGGACATGCCCTGAATGACGCTGCAGCCCATGAAGTGTCCACGCTGGACCACACTTATTCTTAAGGACTGCAGGCCCTGGAAAAGGCCCAGGCTGGAGCCGGGGAGCAGAGAGAGGAGGTGGCAGCGGCAGAGAGGAGCTGTCATGGACTGACCGCAGCCCCCCATTGCCCCATCCCCCTGTGCCCCTCAGGGGAGGAGATAGAGGAGTCAGGAGTGAAGGGGTGAAGCTAAGCCTGGGGATGGGGTGAAGAAAGATGTGTTTCTATCTGTCAGATGTGTAATATCTGTCTTTTTGTTCCCCACTGTATGAAAAAATATATTTTAATTGGCAATAAATTAATTTTCCCAAGTCAAGTCTGTTTGGCCTGTGATGGTAATCTGTAAGTGATTGCCCTGTGTTTATTTTGACCCAGGAGCTTTATTGTTCCCATTTTTCCTATTTCATCCCTTCTTCCTGCTGAGGGCAGAGGAGGGAATGAGCAACTGGGTAGGAGTTCAGCTTTTAGCCAAGCTTAACCCACCATGCCTTCCTTGTTTGAACTAGCTATAATTGCTTTCATATAGCATGGTTTTGCAGTGAACATTACTATTAATAATAATTTATGCTGCAGTGATGAAGCTGGTGCAATGTGAATCCTGGTGAGAACACGTGAGCCAGAATTAAAAGGTGACAATTAACATCTGCTAGCTGTGTCCTTTCCCCATTTTAAAGTTAGGCACAAGTTGAAAATAAATACTGAGAATAGGGAGGCAATAAGGGGAGCAGAAAATGGACATCAGTGTCTATGGCAAGTAAGAGAAAGGATATTAGCAGAAGCCAGAAAGACTTTTGCAGGTAGAGGAGAAAGTGGCAGATGGAGGGAAGCAAAAAGCTAAAGATACCAAAAGCTAAAGAAGAACTAGAGACCACATTAAATGGTTCAGAGTGTTCATATAACACAACCAGCAAGATATACTGTTGCTGCCACTACTTCCAGCGATAACTAGGTGCACTACAGATGTATAAAATAGAGAAGTACATGCAGACATCATTTAAGTATCCATCTACACGTCTGCTTATTAACCTTCCCTCAGTGCAAGCTGCTATAAAACAAGAGCAGAACTGAAGACCCAATTTCATAATGTAAAAGAATAAATACACAAAATACAAACAAAGAAATAGAAATTAAACCCAAAGAAATTAGCAAGGGTATGGAGCATTTAACTTGCAAACATAATTTTCTTTTATTTCTAGAAGATCTTACAAAACAATCATAGAGAAAAAAAATGGGATTAAAATGCAGCAGGAAGAAAATGTAGACCTTTGATTAGTATTTTATCTTTCCGTAGGAGCAGAAGAATAAATAAAAGAATACCTGCTAATAACACTTTTATTTTTCTAACAACAAAATCAAAGGGTCAAAATTTAACCTGAGGTGTAATGGACCATCATTACTTGAACTGTGTCCCGGTTTCAGCTTTAATTAATTTTCTTCCTAGTAGCTGGTATAGTGCTGTGTTTTGGATTTAAGATGAGAGTAATATTGATATCATGCAGATGTTTTAGTTGCTGCTGAGCAGTGCTTACACTAAGTCAAGGACTTTTCTGCTTCTCACACTGCCCTGCTAGTGAGGAGGCTGGAGGTGCACAAGAAGCTGGGAAGGGGCACCGCCAGGACAGCTGAACCAAACCATCCAAGGGGGTATTCCATGCCATATATTCCACGTTCAGCATATAAACTGAATATGTTGGGGGGAGTTGGCCAGGGTAGAATGGTCGATACTTAGGGACTGGCTGGTCATCAGTCAGCAGGTGGTGAGCAATTGCATTGTGCATCACTTGTTTTGTATATTCTTTCTTTTATCATTATTATTATTATTTTCCTTTCTTTTTCTCTCTTATTAAACTGTCTTTACTCCAACCCGCATGTTTTATGTTTTTTCTAATTCTCTCCCTCTTCCCACTGGGGGTGGAGTGAGCGAACGGCTGTGTAGTGTTTAGCCGCCTACTGGGTTAAACCACAAGACTCTGTCAGAGCTACACTTAAAAAAAAAAAGATAATTAGACAAGTTTCATCATAAATTTTAGACAGGAAAATGCAGACAAACAGCAGGACAAAGAATCAAGTTTTCAAGAATTTTAATATAATGGCACAGTTGCTACAAGTTTAATTCTCCATATATTCATTGCAGTTGTGTTTGTGCAGGGTGTTTTTGCCATTATATATAGGCAGGCAGAAGCAGCAGCCTGATTCTAAATTATTCGGAAAAGAAGGGAAAATGTAAATTTGGATAGTCTAGTTGCAACTATTTCCTTTAAATAAATAAGACCTGATGGGTAACAAATAAGTTATCAGTTAACATCATAGAATTTATTGTGCAAGGGTTTATAATCAGGTAGGGTGTTTGTGTTCTTTAAGTTAAACTGCCTGTTAACGTAATAGCTGCCTGATAAGACCATTTTTATAACTGCAACACAAGGCACAGCCAATATGTGGGTCCAAAGCTTCCTTTCCTTAGGAATCATTTAAACTTTTAAAGATTCATGTAAATATTACTGACACTTGACACACAGTAATTTTTTTTTTATGACTGAGGTAGGATCAGGATCCAGATTAGGTACCTCTGCTGTTACAGTTTTCCTGTCTTGTTTTTCAGTTGATGGGCATGTATTTGCATCTACTTTTATTTTGCATAATTATTTTCAAGCCTGCCTTCACCTACGACAAAAATAGGAAGTTAGATACAAAGTTAAGCAGGTTTTAAACTCCATAAAACATAAATTTTGAAATTTCCTTACCGTATCATTCAGTGATTATGCATAAATAAAGAAACCTGAGAAAAACTGGGGACTGCCAGGCTTGAAACCTGTGTCTGTTTGCTTAAGGACTTACTTTAGGATTGATCACAATGTGTGAACCTTTTGTGGTGTGCTTCATTGATGCTGTCATTATTTTTATATATATTTATATGTCATCATTTAAATATATATATAACTTCATATAAAGATATATAAGTATGTATACATATACAAAGTTATCAAAAGTCTTTGGTTTTCAAGCAGTCTTTCTCATTCTTCACAAAATGTTTACACTGGCCTTGAAGGAATATTCTCTGGTTTTGTTGTGGGGTTTTTTGTTGTTGTTGTTGTTTCTTGTTTTTTTTTTTTTTCTCCGGTTAGACTGTCTTATTGTGCATGCCACATACATTCAAGGCAAAATTTGGATGACGTAGTAAAGTAAACCCGCCTAAACATTGCATTTACATTTTTTAACTTTTTTTTTTTTTTTTTCTTAACAGGTTGTTCTGGAGAAAAGATATAAAATTTGTAGAAAACTTCTATATTTATTAAAAAGTTATGCTTCAAGCAACATTTGTCTTCTGGTCTACTTAACATTATAATGAACAACTACCAATATAAAATGAAAGATGAGGGTCATAAAGAGTCTATTTTTCTAGCTTTGCAGATCATCTAGCTTTCTTTTTCTCTTATGATTAAGTAATAATTGTCTAGTAAAACTGCAAGTTGATTTGTACACTGAAGTATAAAATCTCCATTATGAAATTTGATTTAGCAAGTATTGAGAGCACTTAAGTTTAAAATAGGTGTTTTGCAACAGTTCACAGTAATACAGCTTATTGTCTATAATGTGAACAAAAAAGACATTTGAAGCCATAGTGAATCGTGTCCAAAACAATGAAGGGAGTAGTTTTTGTGCGATCACAGCTGTTCAAACAAAAGGTCAGATGCCAGAAGAAATTAAAGATGAGATTTGACTGATGAAGGGTAGGGAGCGGATCTTGAGCTTAAGGTTTCTGCAAGATCAAGGAAAGTGGAATCCAACATCTGATTGGAAAAAAAAAAGATTCCAAATGGATGCACTATTATCTTCAAAGCACTACCAAATCAATATTTGAGATTGGTCAGGTCTTACTGGAGCAATCAAGAGAGTAAAGCAGTTTCCATGATTTCTGTAATTTCAGACCCTTATTGTTAAAATCATAGAACAACATAGTTACGCACGAGAAAAAAAAAAATCATCTGGAGATTAATTCAATTGGCCTCAATATAGGAATCCACCTTGCAGCTCAACATTATTTAAATATATCAAACAGTATTTGGTGATGTGGAAATGCAGTTGAAACTTACTGGAACTTACACTGAGAACAGACATATACAATGGAGTGTCAATCTTATTTCCTCCTTTGTCTTATTATATTACAGCAGGCAAAAAGAATTATGAGTTCACATGATGTGAAATAATGTGACATTCTATCAGTTGAGATTGCAAAACTATCTTTTTCTTAACTGGGGACAGATATAAGTAAATAAGGAATAGCAGCCAGAAGCAATTATGTAAAACTCTGAGCAGTATTCCCTAGAGAGAAAGATATGTACATTTTCCTGTCTAGTTCCATTATGTGTGTTCATTTCAAATCCAGACACTTTCCAATACAAAGAGAACAAATTCAATTTTGTTCAAACAACATTCCCTTCTAACACTTCATGTGCCAAGTGAGAAAAGCAACACAAAACCTCTAACAAATTAAACATCTCTTTAAGAACAATGTAAATACTATTAATTTACTTCCAGTAATGGGAGTTTTCCTGATTCATTGCATGACTACATTCTATTTTTGCAAAGAATAAGCTGTTTGTTCC
This sequence comes from Vanellus vanellus, assembly GCF_965231255.1. Taxonomy (NCBI): domain Eukaryota; kingdom Metazoa; phylum Chordata; class Aves; order Charadriiformes; family Charadriidae; genus Vanellus; species Vanellus vanellus. Next base: position 87,045,922 of record NC_138906.1, read on the forward strand.
TACTTCCAATCTTGTTTGTATACAAAAAGATTTTGTCAAACACATGAATGTCAAATAATATTATATTGTAAATACAGTCTTTGTTAAGTGCTTTTACAATGGTTTATTTAGTCTTTACTTAAAAGGGAAAAGATAGGAGCAGGTGATTTTATCATATACAGCTCTGCTGAGATGAAGTGATATGCCTGTTTTATTCATCTTACAGGATCAATAGGAGGACTGTCCTTAAGCAGCAACAGCTGGAACACATATATATACACATACACTCACAGTTTTCACCTACTTACTGTGCAGTGAATGATGGATGCATCCCTGATTGGTTCACAATGAGCTATGTAATGTACTTCTTGACCACTGTAGGGAAGGAATGAACTAATGAAGGAAAACTTAAATAAAGCATTAGAATATTCTTTATATGCACATTGTGTGTTGTTTATGATTTGATAAAGAGAACAAACAGTAAATACTTGGGGGAATCATCACCTGGGAGGGTAGAATTGCAAGGAACAGTGAGAAAGGTAGCACAACAAGATGACATTTGAGAAAAAGTTACCAGGCCATGCACTTAGAGCTTGATATTGAGGATTTCTTTTACAAAGTAGATTTTTCCACGGCAACCCAAGGAAGGAAAAGACCAGGACTGTTAAGAAACCAAAACAGGTGAATGTGAGCCATCATTACAACGTGGTCCTGAAAATATAAATGTGATTCTGATCCTGAAGTATGTCACAGAATCACAGAATGGTCAGGGTTGGAAGGGACTTCTGGAGATCATCTAGTCCAGCCAAACCAGGTTCACCTACAGCAGGTTGCACTGGACGGCGTCCAGGTGGGTTTTGAATATCTCCAGTGCGGGAGACTCCACAACCTCTCTGGGCAGCCTGTTCCAGTGCTCTGCCACCCTCAAAGTGAAGAAGTTCCTCCTCGTGTTAAGATGGAACTTCCTATATTCAAGTTTGTGCCCGTTACCTCTTGTTCTGTCACTGGCCACCACTGAAAGAAGACTCTTCTCATCTACCTGGCACCCTCTCTTTAAGTATTTATAAGTATGGATAAGATCCCCCCTCAGTCTTCTTTTCTCTAGACTAAAAAGACCCAAGTGCTTAAGCCTTTCCTCGTAAGAAAGATGCTCCAATCCTCTAATCATCTTCGTAGCCCTTTGCTGGACCCTCTCCAGTAGTTCCCTGCTCTTCCTGAACTGGGGAGCCCAAAACTGGACACAATACTCCAGATGAAGTCTCAGCAGGGCAGAATAGAGGGGGAGGATGACCTCCCTCGACCTGCTGGCCACACTCTTCTTGATGCACCCCAAGATGCCATTTGCCTTCTTGGCCACCAGGACATATTGCCGGCTCATGGTCATCCTGTTGTCCACCAGGATTCCCAGGTGCCTTTCCACAGAGCTGCTCTCCAGGACGTCAGTCCCTAACCTGTACTGATGCATGGGGTTATTCCTCCCCAGATGCAGTACCCTACGCTTGCCCTTGTTGAATTTCATTAGGTTCCTCTCCGCCCAACTCTCCAGCTTGTCCATGCTTTATGGTGGCACAGCATGCCAGCTTGTCAGCCACCCCTCCCAGTTTTGTGTTATCAGCAAACTTGCTGATGGTACACTCTATTCCTTCATCCAGGTCATTGATGAATATATTGAACAGGACTGGACCCAGTACTGACCCCTGAGGAACACCACTTGTTACTGACCACCAACTAGACTGCACCATTAACCACCATGCTCTGAGCTCTATCTGTCAGCCACTGTTCAATCCACCCCACTGTCCATTATCTAACCCACACTTCCTATGCTTGCCTGTGAGGATGATGTGGGAGACAGTGTTGAAGTATGAAGTATGAAGTATACAGGCATGTACAGTGGTATTAATGGGAAAAATAGAAGCTATAACCGTAAAATGAACTCTGAGCAATTTTGATAATCCAAGTTCAAGAAGATAAATTTAAACGAGAGGTAAGGAACAGACAACAGGGGTCAGCATAATTAGGAGAAGAGAGGATTCAGTTTATGAAATTAAATGTAGAAAACTCAAGTTATTCATCCTAGCACAATATAGCTAAGAGGGGATACTCTTCTATTAACATACAGTACAAGAGTAGAAGATAGCTACTGGAAATGAAATGAGCTATTCAAAACCAAGAACAGTACTGGCATAGAAAGAATGGGTGGAGCTTGAAACAGATTTCAAAACAACAAAGTTTTGAAGCAGTGTGCCTGTACGAGTAACAAAGGCAGAAGAGCTGTCTAGCTCCGACAGGGAATAATGATTAGATTATTAAGTTCCTAAGTTTATGGAGAGAATTGTAGGGTATAGTTGTGTGCAATATTAAAGGACAGAACCCTATGATCTGATTCTAGCTTCAAATGCTTCCAAAATTCCTATTATTCATGTTAAGAATATATTACCAATGAGGATTGTGCTGCAGGCTGTATCCATTAGATGCATAGGAACTGACAGATGTATAAGACCTGATGATTCACAAAGAAAGGGACAATATGTCTTTTGCTCTCTCTGCCCTCTAATAGGTAAGAGAATCAGCAGGAACACCCTGCCAAAGTATGATATTAATCCTTCAGGCAATAAGGCTGCAGGAACAGATAAGTCAAAGAAACATAAGAACATCACAGCATCTGCAGAGAGTCAGGCCAAAACTGTGATTAACAGCATAAGGCTATGAAGTATAAGAATACCTACATATTTATATGTATATTTATATATACAGTGTTCCAACCTTCAGCCATTTGTTCCCTGGGCACTTCCTAAAACAGAGATTGCTTGTTCATAAACATGTTCAGGATCCTTTTAAATTCCATGCAGACTTTCAGCATTGGTAGAATCCTATGCCAAGGAGTTCTATGGCTGACTTAAAATTTGTGGAAAAGACCACCTCTTTTCTTTTGTTCTGAACTTGCTACTTTCTAGCTTCATTTAATGCTCCCTAATTACCCTACTACAAGAAGAAAAGAGCGATGGAAACCTGTACACTTTTCTCCCCATTTCTCATTATATCTATAGACCTTTCCAATATCACTCTGTTATTTCTTTTCTAGGTTGAAGAGTTCTACCCTTAATTATCTCTTGCATAGAAGCCTCTTGCCCTGATCATTAATCGATGTCCTTTTGATCTCAGCGAAGCTGCCTCACACATAGCTCCTACACAAGTTCAGAGCTACAGTCCATGCACTATTTTGAATGTGGCCCTAAAGCAAAACAGAGAAGATCATATTATGAAGATAAATTAAAATGTAATTTTTTGAGGACCTTGTAATTTGCAAACTTTGATAAAATCTCAGAAATAGAGAGCAAAAATTTGGGGTCATACTGTAGAACCAACATCTTAAGCTCAGAAAATAATGAGTACTTCATAAGGACATTTCTCTTCCATGCTGTTGCACATTTTGAATAAACGACTATTCAACACTGGAAAAGAAGGCTATTCAGACCTTTCACAGAAAGCCAGAAGCATTCTTTTCTGACTCTGGACACTTAGCCAGATTAAGTGACAATATATCGTAATAACACAACTAGAACAGACTTCTGCAAATGTTTTGTTACAGCAAGACAACACAACCTCTTCTTAACCCTCTCAGTTTACCTGCTAATGCCTGTTGCAATAAGTTCAACCTCAGGGGGAAACCCTGGACATTATCAAAACCAACAGTGAAATGTAATTTTTCACTAATAGCTGTAAATACATAATCCGTGAAATTCTCGCATGAATCCTTCTTTCAGGAAAGCTCAGAATAGTTAGTTAGAAAATAGCGTACTTTTGTAGCTAGCCCAGAGAATACAGATTAGTGCTGAAATATTTGACTGGTAGCTTCAGATTTGTTCATTTTGTAAAGGTATTTGGCAAGTATAAGGAATACATCAATAAATTATCTCCTTGTCTTTGATGATTGTTATTCATGTGTTACTGGTTAAGCAGCCAACTCATAAATATATCTTGTGAATTTGCATATAAATCCTAATCAAAAATAACGTGTTATTTCAGCAGATCTTTTAGACAAATAGATACTGAATAAGGCTATTAATCTGCAACAGAAATAGCATATCTCTCTGACTGAAAGCTAGAAGTGAAGTGTTGTGTGATAACCTGAAGAGTGACGAGTTTAGCAGGATTTTAAGTACTCTGGTATGCTGTTTGTTATGAAGATGTGTGATTATTTCAGCAGTGAATAGGCAATGTCCAATGATAAAATACCGAAAGAACTCTTAATGATATGATTAGAGAAAAGGTCACTGTACCGCTATGTGCAAATTTAGGCATTTTTTTTGGCACTTCTAAAGAGCACCTTTCAAGTTACAGGCTTGGATTCCTCCATCTCACCAAAGAATACTTAACTGAAGTATTCTGTTCACCAACAATATTCACATTCTCTTTTGTACCAGTAACATCTTGCCTTCCAGGCTTCTATAAAAGATTTAAACACGTCTATAACCATGCCTAGAGAGAAAGGTGTAGAGAGACTACAGCATGTTCTGAGCCAGACATGCCTCACATGAAGTTCCTCTTGTTCTAGTCAGCTTATGATTGAATTAGGAGCGTAGCCTCTTAAGAGCCCACATCTGTTTGGTCACAGCATGACACAAATGAGTATCTGTAGCTCCTAAGCCAAAGTGATTTAAACACCTAACTTGCTCAGCAAGTGAGAAGAAAGGACTCTAGCCAAACAGCAACCACCTCTTCCCAGATAACTTTGACCAAAGGTATATGTTTTTACAAAAGTATTGTTTATTTACTCATCAGTTAGTGCAGCTTAATGTTGGCTAGCGATACCCACACTGACATACACACCCCACACCCCCCAAGCTCTCCAGTTGCTGGCACATACACACAGATAAGAGAGTACCTTCACTCAGGAAAACTGTTAGAAATGATATTTAATAAGAAGACAGGACAGACTGTGTTGATAATATGCAGGTCATGGCCAGGCAAGCATACTGAACAGCCACTTGTTTACAGATGACTGGCCCCTTTTATTCCCTTATTGCTTTTTTTTTTCCCACGCTTGTTCCTCCCCAAACCACGTTGACCCCTTCCTTCCCTTCCTTTAATTCCTCCCCTAAACATCCCAAGATGTTGTACAATCCAAAAATCTTGTTCCCCTACACCTCCATAAACAGTAATCCTTCTCAGTTTGAAAGGTGCTCCAGAGAGCTGCTCCCATTGACTCACGGTGACGGGTGTTACCCCCAGACCATATGGCTGATAACTCTCCAGTGACAGCCCATGGATGGGTCAGGGCAGGAACTTATGTCTCTGACAAGGTTATTAGGGTTTCCCCACCTGGCATGACGCCTCCTTTGCCTGTATGGGGATGAACCTTTTGTAACAATCCAACAATGTCTTGCTCTTAGGTAAGTTTATTTTTTTCCTCAACCTGACAATGCTTTGCGCTTAGACAATTTTATCTTTTCTGTTAGCCCTTGGCAACCTGCTCCTCGCCCTGGGAATATCCTGGCTGATAAAGCTTCACACCTTGCACAGCTGTGCGGTTGCCTCTTAACTAGACTGAAGCTGACAGTCTTCCTAGCCCTAGGGTCTTCACGGTTTTCAGTTGATCCCAGGTTCAGTCCTACACCAAGTAAACCTAGACCATCTAGCTGAATGCAGAAAGTACATTCACCAATTAACAGTTCTCTACACAGTCTGTATAAGGCTTAATATCACTACAATTATTTCGTTTTTGTTGGCTTTCCTTAGACAAACTGGTTCGATTTCACACTAGCCAGCCAGGCAAGATAATATTGCACAGATAAAAAAAGGCACATAAATTGTTTGTGAAAAATAAACACAACATTCTCACTTCTCCATGGTTGGGTATGACAATGCCAAAAAGAATGCATTTTAGGTGGGCACTCAATGAAATGATGTGAATTAGCAATTAATTATACTTTGACCAGGAACATCTCTCTCTCTTTCTCCCTCTCTATGTAACCTATAGTATCGTTGATCTAGTTATAAAAACAACTAAAATTCTCCATGTTGTCACTAAGTTTTAATGTGATTTTTGTGTAACAATAAGATTGACTCTCCAATTCAACAAATAGAATGATTAAGTGTGCTTTGTTTCTTAAATCATTATTATTCTCAGGCAAAGCTGCTGACACTAGTTTTAGTCAATTTTATTTAAACAAGTTGAAAATACACTATAAAGGCAGAAAATGAATAAGACAGAATATGGAAAAGATCTTCTTCCAACAAAGGAGTAGATGTATGTCTCACAAATATTTAATTTTGATTTATGCAATGATAAAAAAATAAATCATTAATTGACAATTTCAAAAATATTTGGTGAAAAACTAGAATTTTCCTTCTTACTATGTTAAATTACATAAAACTTTAACAATTTGGTCTTCATGGATCCTCTTCTAAAGAGCAAAGACTTTTTTTGTTTTGAAACCTTGTGATACAATTTGAAGATTCTGAGCAAACTATTCTTTGTATGTACATCCATATCACAACCTGTTAAATCAAAGCATCTTAAATGCAAAAAACACTGTGCTACAACACAGAGCCCTGTCCTATAATTCAAAGTGTTCTAGCAGCTCAGGGCACATTATTCCCCCTTTTCCCAGTAACCATCACCTTCTTGAAGTCATACTATGAAAGAAAAAAAAAAGAGCATTTTGTTAGCAAACCTTTCTTTGTAAACATACAATAACCGGATTTTTAGAAAAATAATTGCCTTATTTTGCAGAAACTAGACAATTCAACACTGCATTTTATTCATATCCAAGCCAAATGCGTTCCCCCTTTGCCACCGACAGCTTTCTGAGCTGCTAATTAAGCTGTCTTTCTTAGGAGGAATCATCTTTTTACCAGCTGTCTGGATAACCAGACTTCATCTAAAAATGGTACCTTTAACTGTAAGAAGGTGTTGTTGCATGTCTTTCACCTGCTTTGGATTTATTAAGAAACAGCAGCCATTGAAGTCCATTGATATTTCTCCGCTTCTGTTCTTGTTTCGTGAAGATTTCCTTAGAGAAAAGCTGCCAATTGAGGACTAAACACTTATTTGGAAAATAGCGACAGGGTAGCATTGCAGTCCTCACAACCAGTCCAGAAGCTCCAACCTGAGATTGAAATGATGTGTAAACCAGAAGGCAGATTTTGGTGGAAGGAGCAGCAGCACCACAGTCTTTTCCTGCCTTATGTGTCAGGGTAATCCACAAGGTAACAGTAGTCACATCCCCCAAATTTCAGTTCCAGCCTCACAGCAGCCTCACTCTAACCTACAGAGTCAATATTACCATTGCTAATAAAATGTATGTTTGCAGTGTCTGTTCTCCACACCAAGTTTTTTCCTCGTAATTTAAGGCACAAGGCATGAAGCCAACCCAAAAGGCCTCAGCAAAAGCTTCAAGAAAAAGATAAAAAAGTATTCCTTTTTTTGGTGCTTTAAGATATTGATTACAGAATCATAGAAAGATTTGGATTGGAAGAGACTGGTGGAGGTCACCTGGTTGAACCAATGATCAACCTTGGTCAAAACAAGGCCAACTTTTAATTTAGTATCTTGAAGTGGTTTTGCAAATGTGTAATTATACTTCTGGAGGGATAACTTGATTTTCTTTCGTATTGCTTAAATAATGCAAGTTATGAGTAGCAAAGCAATCTATGTTGTTCAATTTAATATATTAATTAGGAAAGCTGTATAATCTCTTTACAGAAAAACTGAATTGTATTAAGCAGGCGAAGGGGAATACTACTCTATGGTAAGAATAAAAACATTTTTTTCTTAACTATGTACAAAATATTTAGTACTATTATGTAAAGTAAATTAAATACAGTAATTTCTCAATTCAGAATATCTCAATTTTATTTTCTCAAGGGTTTTCTGTTCAGGGAGACTTCTAGATCAAAAATGATAATCCAGAATATTTATTCATCAGAAACATGTAGAAATTTTAATTTATCCCTTGAGACAGATTTATGTAATTTAAGATTTATAGATAAATGAAGCTAATTATTTAAATAATATACACACAATAGTGCTGCTGTGACATCTTGACAAAATATCCCCTAGCAAGTTCTAAGTAATGTTGACATACTCTTTTGTGAACAGACAGATCTGTCCGCAGGCTGTTTCAGCTGACTACAAACAAACCAGCTCTGAACTCTATACCAATACAGGGTGATAATCCAAAACTCACTCCCTTGTGCCTCAACAATAGACACAGTGACACAGTGTCCTGTCTGAAACAGCTGGGCGACTGTGAGACACATGTAGGGGTGAAGTGCAGCGGTTGCATATTTTTATGAATATTCACACGTTATTTGGGAAGATTCTACTCCAAGCCCCAAATGCTGAAGAGAACATAAATAAACCCATCATGACCCAGGAATATCTGTTTCTGGTGATTGTTCAGTTAGTTTTTTGCCCTCCTGTATCTGCTTGATCCTTAAAAGGAAAGATCTTTTTCCTAAAAATTACTAAAAAGTACATATTTTGCAAGTAAGTTAAGGCCACAAGCAGAATTCTGTATTGGGAATGCATTACCAATTTCCTGCATATATTCAGTGTAAAATATGGGTCCTTGAAGTCATATTAAGATTAAATTAAGGTTCTTGACTGAAGATGACTTAGGTTTCTCCAAAATCAGAATGATTTGAAGTCCTTACTTTCTGGAATAAGCACAGTAATTTGATAAAAATATTAAGATACAAGAATCACTATTTCAATACTATCAAAATCCCAGAATCCTCAAGAGTCAACACTTATTTAGATAGTTGATATCAAAGCCAAAGCTAACACAGAACACAAAATATTTATCATTTTTCTCATTGTGATTTTTAAATTAAAGATTTTTTTTTATTAGTTCTTTGTAGAACTAATAGAACTTTGTAGAACTAATAAAAAAGAACTTTGTAGAACAATTGGAGTAATTTGCCTTGTTTTGATGTGTGAGGAACATGACAACTATAAACATTTCAGGAGCGATAGCTGAAGCATCTGTGATGGAGGGGAAGAAGATAATAAAAATTTATTCATGACAAACATCAGAGAACAAATGTAGATTAGAATGTTAGTATAAACAGTATATTTCAAATGAATAATTACTTAAGTTAGATTCTGATAAATAAAATTCAAGGATTTTAAACAGTTTATTTTGATCGGAACACAGTAACTCCAATAAATTGCTGAAGTTTCAATTTCAAAAAATAAATGCAAACTAGTTAGGTAAACTCAAATATAAATATATTTTCTTAATATGGATTAAATTATTTCAGCAAAATATTTAGTCAATATTCAAGTTTTGAAACTGGGATTCAAGTTTCCCCTCCTATTAAAAAAAAAAAATAATCATGTAATCCACTTTCTAGATGCCTATGGATAACAATGACGGAATATTTATAATTACTTTAGCTTCCTTTTCTTTCATCACTCATAAGATTTTACAGATAATTGGCTATCTTTTGACCTCAAATATATTATTATCAAAACTCAAAACTAGGAAGATTATTTTCACTAAAAATATAATTTACATGGCATGATCATAAACATAAGGTGAGTCATAAAAATTTCTACTTATGTAAATAGATCAACAAACTTGTACCCATAATTATTAATGTATAGTGAATCAGAATTGCCCCTGTCTTGACTGGCAGTTAGATAAGAATATGTGGTTATAATGAAAGGAAAAAGAAAGCTACAACCATTGGGAGGAATGTACGACCACAGCAGTTAGTTATTCCTATATTTAAATATTTTTATATTTAAAAGTGGGAGACCCTGTTTGTTAAATAAATTATATGTGACTCAGGGGAAATATAGTATAGATTCAGACATGACTTTTGTAAATGGTCACAAACTCTGAAGATGAGTGCCCCAGGGTGTCCTGTAGCACTGGACGTACAGGAACCAGGTCAGAAAGGGCCTATAGCTACAGATTCAGCAGGGAATTTGGGGAAAGCTGGAATGTTTTCTGGAAGTGGATTGACTGAGACAAGGGGTCAAATATCTGTAGACCACAAATGCTATATGAACACCCACAATTTCTGCTGTGGCAAGTAGTAGCACTGTACTTGTAAAGCACAACCCTGGTCACATTCTGTACATGATTTTCACAGAGCTATCTGCAGAACACAATATTAGACTGCTTTATTTGAACATTTTTTCAGGGATATAAATCATATCATAATTTCTACAGTATATTACTCTATAAACACAAAACTGGTTTATTGTATTTTATCTATAATCTAATCTGAACAACCCCTTCAAATTCAACATTCTTCACTGAATATCATTCAGATCTCTTCTGTATTTTTGTGCTACTTTATAAACCTCAAATTAAATTTAGAAAGGTATATGTATTTTAATTAGAGAATGGATGAGCTTGGATAGGGTGTCTGGAGGTCACCTAGTCCAGTGCTCCTGCTCAGACAGGGCCACCTAGACGCAGTTGCCCAGGACCATGTCCAGATGGCTTTTGAATATCATGAAAAGCTTCTCTGGGCAACTTGTGCCAGTGTTCAGTCAGTCTCACAGTAAAAAAGTATTTCCTGGTATTCAGAGGGAATCTCCCATGTATCTGTGCCCACCGCCTCTTGTCCTGTCACCTGGCACTGAAAAGTGCTTGGCTTTGTCTTCTGTATAGCCTTCCATCAGGTCTTTATACACATTTAGAAGATCACCTCTGAGCCTTCTCTTCTCCAAGCTGTCTCAGCTCTCTCAGCCTTTCCTCCAGTCCCTTCATCATATTAGTAGACTTTGCTGGACTCTTTCAAGCATGTCCATGTCTCTCCTGTACTGAGGAGCCCAGAACTGGACACAGAACTCCAGGTGTGGCTTCACCAGTGCTGAGTAGAAGGGGAAGATCACCTCCCTCAACTTGCTGGCAATACTTTGTCTAATGCAGCCCAGGATACCATTAGCCCTCTTTGTGCCAAGGGCACATTGTTGGTTCATATTCGATTTGGTGTCTATCATGGCCCCCAGGCCCTTCTCTGCAGAGCTGCTTTCCAGCTGGACATCCCCCAGCATATACTGGAGCATGGGATTGTTCCTCCCCAGGTGCAAGACTTTGTGCTTTCCATTGATGAACTTTATGACATTCTTGTGACCCCATTTCTCCAGCCTGTCTAGGTCCCTCTAGATGGTAGCATGACCCTCTGATGTGTCAGCCACTCCTCCCAGTTGTGTGTCATCAACAAACTCGCTGAAGTTCCACTCTACCCCATAATCTGATTCAGATTAACAAAGATGTTGAACAGGATTGGACGCAATATTGACCCCCTGTGGTATACTGCTAGTTATTGACCTCCAACTAGACTTTTTGCTACTGTTCACCACCCTCTGAGTCCAGCTGAGCTGTTTAGCCAGTTTTCAATCCACCTCACTCACTGTCTGCTCGTCCAGCCAGTACTTCATCATACTTCTTTATGAGGGTCTTGTGGGATACAGTGTCCAAAGCCTTTCTGAAGTCCAGGTAGACAATATCCACTGTTCTTCCTTCAACTACTAAGCCAGTCATTTCATTGTAGAAGTTTACCAAGTTGGTCAAGCATGACTTCTCAGTGAATCCATGCTAACTACTCCTGGTGTCTTTATTCTCCTTTGTGTGCCTAGAAATGTCTTTCAGGATTAGATGTTTCATTACTTTCACAGGAATCGAGGTTACTATATTTATTTACTTAGTTAATTTAGATATTTTTATAAATATACATAATTTATATAGAAATAGATTTGTTTTATTTTTAAAATCTTCTATTATTATTTGAATATCACAATCACATAATGGATATTTTCTGCATAAATATGCATTTCATTCATAACAATAGGTATAATATTTTATACATTACATACATTATATACATGGATGGAACCCCACCCCTCCCATGGAGTTTTCCTTAGGTACAAATGCTGAAAAAAACTTTGCAGGAACATTTATGGTACAAAGTAGAAAAATAAGTGATCACCTAACAGATTTTGCTGAAACAGAATGCATGTGAAAGCGAAGGTAAGAGTGAGTCAGATTCTTCTTATCTTTCATGATGTATCTCAGAGGGGGGGTGTGAAACATCTGAAACTGCAGGGATTTGTCTGACAGGGGTCATTATCTGCAACTCTAATGTGCCAGACAGAAACAGCATACAGGAAGCTCTCCACTGTCCAGCCAGTCACTAAGACACAGTACGTTGCATCCATAGTGTCCTTTGTTGGCAACTTGAATTAATCTTGTGTGCTTCTTCCTCACACCTCTGCAACAGCCAGTGTCAAGCACAGCACCTGCGGTAAGTGTCTTAAGTTGTCTTCTCTGCACAACATCATCATGGCAAGGGCAGAGGGGAGAGCTGCAGGCTGCATGAATTTTTCAGCCCCTCCAAAACACTTAAATTCATGTTATTATGTCAGTTCATGCATAGGTCACACCTGTCTCTCCCTGAACTGTCACCAAGGGCACTGCTGCAAGTAATATTATGACAGGTAGGTAATTAGACCTTGAACCTTCTGTGTGGACTCACTGTAATAGCAGTATAGAGGCAGTCCTTGATTCTGTCCTCAGCCTGGCCCTAGGGATTAGTTATCCAGAAGGATCAGACTTAAGAACTGCAGTTTATGGGGGAGAAAAAAAATATCACGTTTATATTTTTGCAGAGTTACTTTTGCAGCTTAACTCTTTAAACGAGAGTGAAAGTCTGGGCTAAGCACAGTTGGAGTCTAGTCCTAAAGGCCAGAAATCACAGAGATTTTTATTTGAACACATTTACTGTATTGGCTGCTCATCTGGTCTAGTCATAGTTTTGTTGCATTACAGCATTGCTTTTGAATGACTAGGTTGTGTGATCTTGTGTCTAGAAATTGGCAGATAAAGCAGAAATTAACTGAATACACGTATCAGGATCTTTTTGAGTCCTTTAGAAGCAGACCAGCTATCAAAGTCCTGCTCTGCCACTAGGGTCCCTGTAGGTCCCTACTTCCTTCAGTTACTGAGTAGAGTCTGTGTGTTCACGGGTGTAAAAAACTGTTGTATTCAAAAAGTATCTCTATCTCCCTTTTTAACATTTTCAGCTCATGAAGATGACCACGATCTGTTAATTTGTCAGACTTTACAAGAAACGTCTCCTGTGCTGACCTTTACATTTGGCAGGAGCTTCTCAGAACCATTGATAAAGTTACCATAGCATCCTTCTTCAAGACACTCACTAAAGATCTCTTTTACCACAAAGCATACAAAACACTTCACAGTAGTTAGGTTGATAATACAATGCAATTGTTTCTTATCACACAGACTAATGTTGTCTCTTTGGATTCATCTATCAATGTTTATTCAGGGTCCATCCATTTTCTCTTACGTAGTAGGAAAAGTGTAAAATCATAGGCCCTTAAAACAGTGATTTTCTGATCCACAAGAATAAAGCCTGATCAATGACCTTCAATGTCCATCTGCCTGTGGGTCTCTAGTTACATTCTTCAGGGAAAAGAAGGCAAAGAAGACATAAAGAAAGCCCATTATGCTGTAGAAATCAATCAATATTTTGATAGTTCAGTGACTATGGCTTATACAAACCTGTTTGTTTTCACATTATAACTTGCATGCGCATTGCTGGCAGACTGAAGTGGACTGAATATTTACTGAAACCGCCAGTGGATTTGCAGCTCTATTGAGTTACTCTAAAGCCCACGCTAGTAAGGTAATGTGGAAAATAGAAAAAACAGTTATAGAAGAAGCTGGTTTTCATATATTCCCTTTGTGATAGTTTCTTGATAGATATTTTTTCTAATTGAGGCCAAAAATTGTGTATTAATTTATAAACACACAACAACAGAGTTTCTGAAATTAAATAGTCAATATATTTCTCTTTTCTTACATCTGTCTAGTATTTTGTGAGAGAAAAACATAAACACGATATATAACCTGTTATTTATCTCATGCAACTAAAGTGTTTTTAAAAAGTCCCAAATGGCAGGGTAAAACCATTCAAAATACAAGTTTTCATATAACTTCATGCTGGTGTCACTCATGCATATACACTTTTAACACATTCATGCAATTACTGTTTTCTTTTAAGAAGTGGCAAAAAAGACACTTTTTCATCAAAAAAAAAAAAAAAAAAAAAAAGCAGTGTAGTCATCTGCAGCACACAAAAGTCCCTGGGCAAGTCACTGACAACAAAGTAGGTCTGGGTAGTTAAATGGAAAGAGGTTTGCAACCTGGCTCATATTCAGCTGTCTTTCATTGACTAATTTCTCTTTTCCTCACTGGGCATGCTGCATTTCTCCTTCCAGGAGATCAATGCAAACTCACACAGATCATTAGCCCAGATGAAAAATAGTTTGTCAAGCGATGAAATACTTCCAGTGATATGACAATGGACTATTTGTGCATGCTGAGCCTGAAAATATACGGGCAGGACAGAAGTGCGGAAGGAAAATGATTCAGCTAGTGATGCTCACTACTTGCAGAAAGTTGTCAACTTGATCCATATAGCACGTCTGAGTTCTGAGAGTAAGCATCATGTAAGCAATGATAATCCTTCACTTAAGTTGGAGGAATTGCAGAGGAAAATTTTTCAATAGATCTCCCCATGACAGTTACTAATTTGCTTGCTGCACTTGTCTGCCACAAAGGTTTTAAGTCAACTCTGGAGCTTTTAAAGGGCACATTAAATGAACGAGAGCAGACAACTATGTATCAGCAGTGCCAATATCACAGTGTGGAATGAGTAGCTGTCTTAGCATGACATCGAGCCCAATTACTTAAGTTACTCAACTTATGAAAGAGCTTTCCAAGCTGGAATGTGGATGGAAGAGATGTATGATGGTAGACATTGACTTGTGTGGGCAGATCCCAAACTACTGAAAAGCATAATAGTAAGACAATATGCTTAGAAATTTATACAGCAAATAGAATTCTTCAGTACTCTTAGACTTATGGTAAGGTGATGGTAGCAAAAAGTCTCATTTTTTCAAGCACAGAAAGCTATCCTGGGTTGTATTATAGAAATTTGCTACCTTGATTAAAGGGAAAGTTGTTCTACAACTTATTGCGCATGCACATTGTCTGAGATAGCTTACACTATGTGTAAAAGAGTTGCTGACATGTAGGTTCACATTAAAACATCAGACGTTGCTAACATCTACAACGTTTCAAATGTGAAATACTTCTCTCATGACTTCATATATGATCAAAGAAGGCACATAATTTTATGTATGAATACAGAGAGAAATGTGAAGTCAGAGCCACTATTCATCTGTACAGACCACAAAATTATTTTGATTCTAAAAGACAAATGTTTTATGAAAGGGCTCCAGCAGGAAGCTGGTGAGACAAACCAGCTGCACCAATGGCATCAGCCAGAATCTGCTTTATAGAAAAGCATAAATGGTGAAATAGGAGGAATGGAACACACAGCCTAAGAGAACATCTTTGTTTTACTAGCGGCTCACTAACTTCACCTTCATAGTTTACTCTTCATATGTATCTCAGTTACTGTTTCCATATTTCACTGGTCTGTTACAATGTGTAGCTCACAATTGTTCTTTACGGCATGTAACAACTAAATTAGGATATACTGGCTTCTAACAGACGCCTCATCTAAACAAGTTGCATAAGTTGCCTCAGAAATCAGTGGAGAAAGATGGGTTCTGCCAGGACACATTTTCTCCTTTCCCAACACAAAAAGAAAAGGACCAGCCTTCTCCCAGGAGTTCTCACTATTAGTGTCAGTAGCTCTAAGGAGTTAAAGGTATGTAGACATTAGATGTAGCAAATCAGACTCCCCTGCATGACTCTAGTCTTCCTTGCACTCTGCCTTCTGAAAAAAAGCCCAGTATGACTTAATCTCTCAAGTTGAATAGAAACATGACCAAACGTATGATGGCAGGACTCCTGCTGAACTGGATTCTCCTGTTGAGGATCCAACTCTAGCACTGTTGTTTTACTGCTTCCAGCATCCCTGATTTCACAATTTCTTTTTTTTTTTTTTTTTTATTCACTGTGAGCATTCACAAAAAACAAACAGTAAAAGTAAAAAACAAGTAACGGCCATTTCAGGATTTCACGATGGTTTTCATTCTGCTTTTACTGCCTGTGGTTAGAAAGGCTCTCATTAAAGAATACTAGAGTTCAGTTTCAAGATAAAATCTTAAGGAGCTCTACAAATAATCTCCTTTCTGTTGAACACTTTCTCTTTTAAAGTAGATTGACTTCATTTCAGCCCACATGGTGATTTTTACAGTTCTGGTACTATTTCCCACCTTTTTATTTTTTAAACTTATTATTTATCATGTAGCACCAAATAAAATGTTTTACTCAGGCTCTCATACAGTCATTCTTTATTTTAAAAACACCTGGTCATCTTAAAGAAAAACAGCGGGCTAGTCTGGCATGATTAATAATTCACTATTTCATCTTACTTTGTTTCCAAAATCAATTTCTGTAATTAGATTACTTCTAATTCAAACTTTGTTCTAAGTTCTTGCATACAATTGAGGCAGGAAAAGAGTTCCTCAGTGAGGGGAGAGGGTGAGACTTCTTTAACTCTGTCTTAGGAATCCTTATTACTATTCTCCAGTTACCTGGTAACACCAAGCCTTGCTAAGAAACTCATTTTATGTGGCATAAGATAGAATGGTGGGACAGAGATCATTTGGTGTCTCACCCTTCTTCCTTCCTTTCACCTGAGGCCACGGGAATTTCAACCTTTTTGTCTTTTCATAGTATTCCATTTCCCACAGTTTCATTCCCATTGACTGTATTACTTGGTCTTCCACAGTCTGTATCATTATTTAAAAAAAAAAAAAAAAAAAAAAAAAAAAAAAGCGATGGAAAGTTTTATTTTCATGCTAGAGCCACATTTGCATGTTTTCTCTTTGCTCTGCTTTGTTTCTCCCCATGGTCTCATTTTATTTATATGCTGTGTGTTGTAATAATTATTCTTGATCTAGTTCCTTGACTTCTGATAATATCTTTTGGTTTGTAAGAAAAACTTCTCTATGCTGATTAGTCTTTTTCTTTCTTTATACGATTCTAGTTGTTGGTAGCCTAACTTTCCCATAGGGACCTGTGATGATATTCTAATATGACAATGGAGACCCGTATGAGACCCCAACCACTATACAAATAGAGCCATGTATTGTCAAAATTAGTTTACTCAAGACAGACTCCATTTTACACAGATTATCTCTTATTTCTTTCTATTCTATATCTTTTGTCACATGCAAAGTTATCCCATCATCTTCACCTTTCTTTCTTCATTCTGTCTGGGTTATGGATATACAACCATATGTCTATTTTGGTCAGAATTCTTATTTTAGCGTATTTTTGTTGTATCTATATTTACTTCCTTGTTCTGTATGCTTTTTCATTATGATGCATAGGATTAACATATATTGAATTAGTACACAAATATTTTAGTTATTTTACCACTGCATGAATATAGTTCTTTTTGTTAATAACATTTTCATTTTTCCTTTTCATCATTTCTTTTAACCATTTTTACTCCTTTTAACTATAGCTACAGTCTCAGTTATCTGATATATATTTTTCTAGTTCCCTGAAACCATATGGAGACTATAAATTTCTTTTCCAATATTCTTTCAGCATTCTTCATTTTTTTCTACGGAATGCTTCAGACTAGGACACATTAAACAAGGTACTTTGTATTCTCTTTTGAAGGAACTTAAATTTGCATTACAGCGGTCAAACAGATTTACTTTAATCTGCAGTGATTGTTGTCTGTTTAAAAGTGACCACTGACTATTATTTACAGTTTCTTAAGCTTTTTTGATTCCTCCTGAAAATTTTCCACTAACCATAGAATGATAAAATCATTCAATTTAGGAAATGAACCAAAAGCTGAGCTTTGATAGGAACAATACATTTAATTTATCATCCAAATGACAGCAAGACCTATAAATTTTTCTACTTGTTTTTTCTTTTAGTCAGCCTGGCTGGCTGTTCCTTCATGAGAAAATGTATTGCAGATAACTGCTACAGCATACAATATGATACAAGGCTCCAGACAGCTATTTCAGCTTTGAAATTAACCCAAATTAATGTGGCGATAATTGTTGGAGCTCAGTTACATGTTTTTGCTAATTAAAGATTGAGGGAAATGCCAGAGAAGAGACAGTAACATTTGTTAACAAGAATACACTAATGATTTGGCTGTTCCCATTGACCTCTGAAAAGGTTAAACTGCTAGAGCTTTTGGGTGCATCAGTAAATATGTCAAATCTGTGATATTCTTTATCTTGTTTAAAAGAAATAAACCGTATTTCATCTCACTGATTAATATGAGGAAAGAGGTAATTGATTACTCAGTATATTTCATAAAATTACCCCAAATTTTGGTGCATTGTAATCCCTGTTCTTATACTTGGTTAGCTGGTTTAATAAATTTCATTGCCCTCTATGTGTCTGTCTTATACCTGTCTCCTTCTAATAATTTTTTAACCCTGCTGAAACCATATCAACCGATGTGGAAGAGGAGAAGCAGTCTTGGAACTACTACATTTTCTGAGAAGTATCAGATATTGTGTTAGGAGTATATTTTGCATATATAAATTACAAACAATGAGTTGGTGACATCTTTCAAAAAGAAGTACAAATATTTATTAAATAATTTATTAAATAAAATTTTCCTCTTTTTTTCTTTTTAAATTTAAATTAAGGTATTTATTTGCTTAAAATCATTTATGTTTAAGTAGCATAACCTTGCAGTCACTGTACTATCTTGTCCATATAATCAAGTAAGTTTCCATCTTTCCTTTCTAAAGTTCAATTAAATCTTATTTATTTTTTTAATAAAATCTTAAAATCTCTATTTAAAGCTCAGTAATATTGAAAAGAACCACCAATCACAAACTGCAGTAAAACCAAAATAACTATATTCTCATTACACTGGAAATGATAAAAAAAGAATCCAAGTCACTTGTGATTCTGAACACTCTCTCACACATATAGTAAATCTTTAAATAAAGATTATTTAATGAGCATGCCCTTGATCTGGATACTATGACTATTCCAGCTGACCAGTCTTAAGGATGGATATTTTTGTCAAATTTCAAGAAACAGCTTGAGGATGTGCAGTGTCCCTGCTGCTCTTGTGGTCAAAATTTCCGTTTAACTGAAATATTTTGCAGCTTTTAGCCTATTAAAACCAACTAATTTGTGTCCACATCATTATTTTAGTTCCAATAAAAGTGAGATTATACAAATTCTTGGTGAAACAGTCATTAAAGTCTGTGAGCCATTCTGTCTATTAAATAAATTTATTCATGTTTGGAGATCTCTTTAATAATGACCATGGCCTTTCAGCAGCAATATATTGTAAAAAGGAAACACTATCCATCCTTCTTCCTAAGTACTGATGCTCCTATAAGAATGTTGGAAATTTTACTTTGAAGAATATGAGACATATGAGTGTGTGAGATACTTGTACAGTTATTATAAAGTGGAAGGATGGTAAGGCTAAGATAGTAGAGCAGAGAATCAGAAGATGCCATTTCTTTGCACTGATTACCAGTCATACAAGTAGTGTGACTTGTTGGACCTACTTTCCCACAAAATAAAAACAGTACTTCAGATTAATTTAAAAGATTATTTAAAAGATCAACTTTTTTGTGAACTTAAAGCATGTTCAGTCACTCCATCAAAATGAGAATCTCATTTTACTTCTGAGTTTTGATTTGCTTTGAAGTAGGACACTTCACACTGGTAAAATAATGCCA
This sequence comes from Vanellus vanellus, assembly GCF_965231255.1. Taxonomy (NCBI): domain Eukaryota; kingdom Metazoa; phylum Chordata; class Aves; order Charadriiformes; family Charadriidae; genus Vanellus; species Vanellus vanellus. Next base: position 87,065,618 of record NC_138906.1, read on the forward strand.
GTCAAAATAGATCTTTTTGCCATGTCTGTCTACAGTGGATGCTATTCTTTTTGTCAAAGCCCACAGAAAAACTGATTCCTTATCTTGTATAATAGAAAACAATTTTTTTAAAAGAGCACTGGTGCTTCTAGCTAGATGTGACTTGTTGCTAGCAAACCACAAATTCAGTCCCAGGCTCCACAGAAGTTCGTTGTTATCTTCTGGCCTCTATCCTTTATTATAATTCCTCTTAGATACACTCAAAAAACTTCTCCAGAACTCATAAAACAAAAGGAGTTTACAATTAAATATCATCTTTAATGATTTTTCATAGATGGAGTGCTGTAATATTGCTGCTACTTAAATCAGCTCAGATTATCATGAAAATTATGTATTGATCAAATATTCATTTTCTGACTAAATTCTCAACAATTTAAAAGTTTGCCAGTACTAATCCTCTGAATCTCCTTTTACCGGAAAGATATCAACTGTGCAGGTGAAAAGACCACATACTCTTCAGAGAAGAAACTACACAACTTTTTCTGCTGTCTGCATAGGCCCAAGCAACAACATATGTCCTGTAAATAATAGGAGTAATGGGAAAAAGCTGAATATGCTTACAGGAAAGGAAAACTTTATTTCTAATGTAAGTTTTCTATATAATCAGAAAAAAATTTCAGCAGTATGCTTGAAAAATAAACATCAAAGATTATCATATTTAGAAAGGCAGACACAACTCCTAAGAATGCACATGATGGGATAATAGGTTCTGCCACTTATGGCACTCCAGTTACAAAAAGCTTAAAGGATTGCCATTTTGATTGTACTGACATGGTTTATTGGATGAGGTATTTCTTACTACACAGGCAAATATTGGATATTTCTATTCTATTTCTACGACATATTTAAGTAATAGTTTCTTCAGTATTAAACCACAGAATTGTATTTTTTTAATATTTTACTACTGAAACTTAAAAATAAATTACAAGATAAGGCTTTCAAAATTCCTGAAGATTCTTATTTCTAAAATGTACCTGTTTCAGTAATGATCTTTCAAAGCACCAGATGTCTACCTACTGGATTCCCCAATCCCTGTGAATCTGCAGCACTAAACTATAAAATGCTTATTAAAAAAGAAAGTTTGTAAGAATTAAAAGTACACTGAATCAGTGCATACTACAACTGTGACAGCAAGAGTGACTCAGGCCATGACTATCTGGCTGCAGGGGCACACAATCACAGTGACACACATATTCGCATCTGCACATGCGGGCAAGGTTATCACATTCAGAGTCACTGGATTCCAAGTGCACCAGCAAATGACATCTTCCCTTGAGAAGATGCTGGAGAGCTTCCTGCACAGACGAAAGAGAGACAAACAAACATCAGAAAACAGGCCAATGATCCAGTAATTTTTATATTCTTGTTTTACTCATTATTCATATTTTCTGCTGGAAGCAATCATCCAGAAATCTAGGGAAAGACAAGAGTGCAACCAGCCTCTAGTGAATATATAAGTAAATATTTAACGATGGTAAAACCTGAAAACCTTAAAAGTCTAGCTGGAACAACAAACAGAACTTCTTGGGACATGGAAATTTTGGCGAAGGCACAAGTTAAATACAGCTCTGTAGATAGATTTTAATGCAAAGATTGAAAAAAATCCGTACCATTTTTACAATCCTTACAGTCCTTTACAAAAGTCCTTACAATTTTCTCCCATGACGTCTTTCTCCTGTGCAAACAAGTGCTGCTACACACTGTCCTGCTACTGCTGGCCCACGTAATGCAGTCCCACTGTTCTGAATTTCTGCTCCTTGTTTTGCTTTTGGCTCTTGCCTGGTTCCATTCCCTGTCCTCATCGCCAGTATGAGAAGGAGAGAAAAGGTGGCAGCAGTTAGAACAGCGTCAGAGAAACCAAAGACAGAGCTACAGTCTAATTCCATTCTGCTCTTACATGAACTACAGAGCCATTTCAACCAAGTCAACCTGCTCCCAGTGAATCCCAGCCTGTGCGTGATGCCCTACCAGCCACTCAAGCAAAACCTCTCCCTAATATCCTGCACAGACCATTGCTGGGCTTCTGGCTGGTAGATAACTGTAGCTGGGGTGTTGACGGAGACATTGGAGCAGTTTAATCCTCTGTCTCTCATCTGAAGTATCTGCTGAGCAAAGACACTAAGTACATCAGGCTCTGACACATGGTGCAAGGTGACATGACAGTACACAACTGTCCAGGTCCGAACTCCAGAATCCTATGCATTTACAGCCAGCTTTACATATGGATTCCTAGGTTAGACCTGTTCCTGTGCAGGCTGCGTCCATGGGGCATTTCTTGAAGAAAAACCCAGTCCAGTGGAGGGTGTCACTGCCCACGGCAAGGGGGTTGGAACAATATGATCTTTAAGGTCCCTTCCAACCTAAACCATTCTATCATTCTATGAAAACTTGCCCATGAAATGGACAGGCTCTGAAATCAACTTTACTGAACCATGCAGCCCCACAACAGCCTTAGAAGGTTTAAGGAACCAGAGCCTTTACAGTTTGCACTCAAACTGTACATCTGGCAGGAACCCAAGCTTGATGCCCAGGCTCACATGGCTCCAGGAAATAACCTAGGTACAAACTTGTATAGTCTGACAGTGAGTTGGTGAACCCTAGAAAATGAGAGATCTTCAGCATTGCAGGATAGATGTACTCAAAGAGGTACTCAGCAACTTAATATGCATGTTAAAGTCTGTGAATGGAAAATTGCAGGTATATAGAGACAGAAATGAAGCTGTTCTGAATATTCACCCTTAAGGATGTATTACTAGAAATCATTTGCTAGGTACTAAAATCCTCTGCAGTAAACTCAAAAAACACCCTGCACTGGCAGAGCAAAGAAGAATTTAAAGGAGACTACATAGCACTGACTCTTTCTATCCAAATTAATTTCTTTTTATTTAGAGTATATATTCCAACTTCCCATTGCATCCTTAACTGCTGGAAGACAAGACAGACATGGAAAAGGTCATACATTAACACAATGTTATCTAATTTTATTTAGTTAAAGTATTGATCACATCAATGGTAAATAAAGTTAGACTCGAGCAGCCATTCCACCTCTAGGCCTATAAACGTTTTACTTTCATTTACTTGGTCTATTACAAAAGGAAATATTTGCACTCCTTATCATTGTCAGAATCATAATATTTCTGTCATGGAGTTATAATTTCTTGTTTATGCATGCTAATTATGTAAATATTATGTAATCTGATGTATAACTGCAAATTAAATAATTGCTTCAGTGCTGATTGATGCAATAGATCCACTGAAGCAAAGATCTTGAAATTACAAATTAAATTATTACCTATCTTTGAAGTGGCTTTGAAAACCTTATTTGTTTATGGAAACTGGTAAAAAAAAAAATTAAATTCAAGCAGCAGAACAGAAAACAGAACAATATGAGAGGCAGGCAAGAACACTGAGCAGCAAAGGTTTTTCTTATGCTTGTGCTTTGGGTTCTGCTGCTACCAAACTGCCATGCTCCAGTGAGATATAATTACCATTTAATAACAGGCAATATGTTCACTTACTTATGTTTAATTTTGCCTGCATATGCATGGTATTTGGCAACAAAATGATTACAATACTTAAAATGCAGCCTCACACAGTTTAGAGACGTAAAATTGTGTGCTAACTCACTTTTTAAAATTCTGAATTTGGTGTGGAACCACTAAAAAAGATCAGAATTCCTCAGAAGTAGTCATGATACCTAATTGTGTCTTTTCTTAATTTTAGTAATATCAGGATTTCTTGGTAATATCAAGATCTTTGCTAATATCAGGATCTACTTGAAAAGAGTAGATCCCATGAATAATGTCAGGATAAAACTAGTCAGAGAAATTCTTTTTCCATTAGATAACTTGCTAATTACAATACCATAAAGTATAGTGTACCTAAAATTCTTCTCTTTTTTTCAATCAATGCTCAAATTTCTGGGCTACCAAGAAGTAAAATGCTAGATAAATTATATGGCCTCCCCTATAACTTTGGTTGAATCCTCATATTTTCTCTCTGAGTCTGCTGCTGGATTGTCACATATTCCTCGTATATCTCAAAGACTTCAAAAACGGTACAACTTTATATGCTGAGCTATACACAGAGATGTATTTTGACTGAGGGAGATGGTTCATTTGTATAGATTAAATTATATTCATTATGTAGCTCAAACTGCATGATTTCCACAGCTTTGGCATATTCTAAATATTTTTTTTTTTCCTCATAGCATTTAGTTTTGTTACAGTCCAAAGGGATGTAATATGTTCAATTCTACTTTTTGTAACTAAGCAGCACTATCAATTTTTACCAGTGAATAGTTCATAAACTGGAAGTCCCATCTGCTCAAGAGGACAGAAAATATTTTTCTCACTGCCCATTCTTTTACAGTTGTCATTTGTGTTTCATCACCTTCCTTTTTCCATAAATTTGTTCCTTTGGACAATTTTTCATGGTACTTTTGCTTTCAGGTTGTTATGTTCATTCCCTTTGTAAATTCCTATTGAAGCTTTTCTTTTGCTATGGTAGTATTCAGGCTGACATAAAAGCATGATCACATGGATCTGGTGCTCCCAGTCCTTCAAATCTTTAGCTATTGTCCTAAACCCTTTGTCATATAAGTGAAATGTGGTGAGTTGTTTGTTTTTTTTTTTCCATTTTTGCAAGATCCTGATTTCTGCGTGTGACTCCTTCTTAAGAAAAAAGAGTGCCTGCATGAGCTAAAATTGTCATCCAGCACAGTGTGATGAGTAGATCCCTGTTGGCTTTCCTGTACCTTTTTAGGATAGAATTCAACAATCATATTGACAGTACTTTGCTAGCTATGTTCGCACTTTTTATTACTGTCCTAATAATTCTGTCCATCAGAGAATGGTATCTTGAGGAAGCTGTTCAGGAATTTGACTGGGATTTAGTTGAAGAATTCCTCATAGATAAGTAATGGCTCCTCAGAGCCTGTTTTGGTGCACCTTTGCTTTTGTCACTGTGGACTAAGCAGAAATTATCCTCCTTCCTGAAATACGTCTAGTATGCACTCATCTCATCATGTCACACTTCAGTCTCATAAATAGTCAGGATTTTGAATTCAAGGGTATCTGCTTTTCTCATGATCTGAGAGGACTTTTTTCAGAATGTGAGTTTCATATCATTAACTGTACATTAGAAAATTCCCAGATATTAATCTTAACTTACTGATTCTTAACTCTACATTACTTTGAGGGGAAAGGAGTCATCATAAATCACTTATAAATGACAATGACAGTTACATGAAAATTTGAAAAAAGGAAAAAGTAGTTGATCATATGTTTAATATGTTGGATCACAAATATCCATTCAATTTATCTGTGATATACCCAAGCCAAGTGCAAAGCAGGTTAAGATGTAAATATATACTACATTAAGAGAAATTCAGACATCTTAATATCAATAATTCTATTTACATAGTGGCTTTCACCACCTATCTTGCACTGCAATAAATGAAATGCTGTGAATTCTCCCTTTTTCTTTTTCATGAATTGTGCACTGAAAGTCGCATATTTCTCTAGTTATATTTATTCCTGGGTATTATACACCTATTTGTTTCTAGAAAAAAATAAATCATCATGATGATAATACTGTACAGTTATTTGATATTAAAGAAGTTTGGTTACTTCTTTATTTCATTTTTGGAACAATAAATATAATTATCTGAATAAATTTGGTTGTGACTGCTCGTGGAAAACAAGTATTAAAGTTTTCAAGGATTAACAGCGAATTCTGGTTCATCCCCAACTATCTGTGTGAGACTACGGGTAAAGTTTAGTTATGAATATTAGCAGGAAAACTCAAAATGAGGTCATAATCATAAAATTTTGTTGATTTAGAGTTTTGATATATGATAACATTTTGTCAGAATTTTCTCAATAAATAATATCTGTTAGCTTATGCCTCACTGGTATTTATTACAGAAAAGTCCCAAGGAAGGTACAGAAACAAATAAGAGATTAGAAAATTTAGTTTTGTTCATTCTTTCTCTTCCTCAGGTGATAGTAAGAGTTTGGAACAAATGCTTAAATGAACGATGAATATCTCCAATGCAGAGATTAATATAAGGACTTCAATACAATATTGTATTAATCAGGCTAATTAAAATTTATGCTAGAATGTATTGCATATAGCCTTTCTGGTTGAATTTGTTAAGTATTACAAAAAAAAAGTACTCTCTTGAGAAACTGCGACAGCAGAAATATGTTTCTGCCATATCACATTTTTTAGCATTTAATATTTTCAAGAAATGTACCCACAGGCACATCTATCTATCAATAGAATGTATCCACTCTGGCACCAGCTGGAATTGAGTTTCAATAAATATAACTTAACATCACACAGAAACCCCAATGCTTGCTAATTGTTGTCAAACTGCCAGCCTGAGTGAGAGTGAGGTGAACTTTATCTTGCAAAACGTGTTGTACTGGGACTCTGAAGAACTGTTGAATGAGATGACTTAAGGGGGAAATACTTTATGTACAGTTTCTTTGCATTTGTCAGATTCATGTTATTGTAATAAATTAGTTTCCTAATTCAACTGGCTACTATGATCTAAGGTCTAAAGATCAAAACCTTTCCGTTATTTCCCAGGGACAGGTTTTAACAGCCATGTCAAAACTCTACGTGTTATCAGTATATTTTCAATATTTCCTGTAAATTCGTTATTCGTAATTGACATATTAAGCCAGCTTTTTTTTTTTTTACTTTTTCAGTGTGTGAATATAAATATTCTTCTCATCTTAATAAATAATTCGAAATGAACAGACACTTATAGATGAAGCACATTTAAAATCAAATTTATCAAGCAACTACTGAAGAGTTTGATCTAGGAATCTCATCTGTTTTGCAAGCTCCACAATCCTTTGATCAAGGAGCATAATTATAAAAAAAATAATTTTAGATTATACTGGCATTTTCAGAAGAAATATTACAGGCAGAAGAAGCACAGAAGGTATTTTTTCTTCCAACGTGATTTTTTTTTCAATTAATTGTCTGTCTATAGTGTAAACCCTCTATTTAATAATATAAATTAAATAGTTTGAAAACAGACAAACCCAAAGATGAGTTATGTTTTTATCCTGAAATTACAGACTTCATGCTGGGGTCAGTTACAGTAAGTGTAACTTACAGATAGAGTAACTCAGAGATTTTAATACTCTGATAGCCATTTGCCTTTTAATTCCTGTCACAGAGTTTTAACAAGATAATTACGTTTTTCACTATCCTGTCCTCAAAGATGAATAATATCTTTAGGGAGAAGAAATTGTGGTCAAGTCTTCATTCCCTCTCAGAAAGCACTGTACTATCACAATATTGTAATAAAACATATAATAGATTTTCCTGATTAAGACACTGTTGATTTGGTGCTGTGGAGCAGAAATTACAGAATAATTACAGAGAACCACAGCATAAAGATAATCACAATTTGTCAAGTTTATTTATATTAAATATCAACGATGATGTCTCAAAGTGGGTGCACAGTTTCAAATAAAGCTAGCAACCTTCCCAGCATTAGCATTTCATGCAAAACTGGAGCATTTCCTTCCTCCTCCCTAACTACCTTGTGAGCAATTAAAAGACCGCGCTGCAAGGGAAGATGTAGAGTAGAAATTATAAAAGTGGTATTTGCTCTGATCTTGCAGTGAGCACAGATCACTTCCTTTTACAGGAATACAGTGATTAGGAAAAAATAAGATTCCTCCCTACGCATCAGTGACTGCATAAGGGTCTGTAGGCCATAGGAGTTGCGGTTCCCAGAACAGATACTACACAGTGGAGTGAAGTTCTGAACTGAGTTGATTGATGAACTTCAAATGTAACATAGCCACCTGGGAGGTACCTAAAGGAAGGTAATTGATTGCTGTATCTATAGGTTGCACCTCTTACGTGTCACTGCAGCGCTCACGTCCTTTTGTACCCTGCTTACCATGAGCAACCAGAGAATTTGAGCCTGCCCCTCGCTGCTGTGTCTCCCTCCCTTTGACTGCACATGAGCATAAGGAAAGCAAGGGAGTAGCTGTGTGCAGTATTAAATCAACATAGGCTGAGTACTCTACTTGCAAGGTCACGAGTGATGAACCATTGTTTTAAACATACCTCTGTGATCAAACAGAAAACTAATCTCAATTTTCTTTTGTTCTTCTTATTTATTGCACCCCTTGGTTTCTATGTGTCAACATTCAATGTCTCCATTCTGTCACCCTTATCCTCTGTTCCCCCTCCCCATCCACTTTACTCAGCAGTCCTTCTACTTCTTGTTCCATTCCTTCAGTTTCTTACCCAGACAAAATTCTGGTTTTACACAACACATTGTGACCTGAACTTGCTATTATCTCACTGTTTTCCTCCTCACGCCTTTTTTTGATGTGTATTTTTGGTGCGCGTTTCACTTGATGCTACATCTTGGCTACACAGCTGACTAAACTGTATGCTTTTGCAATCAATCTCAAGCAGTGCAACAGATTACATTCCTAAACTCAGTAATGCCTATAATTATTTTTATTAAAAATCCATTAAATAAACAGGATAAAGAAAGAACACCAAGGTGCAATTCCTGTAAGAAGTTCTGTAATTTAGCCATTAAATTTGAAGAAATAGAATCAGTCGCTTTATTTTACAGCTGCAATGTACCTGTGACACAGCTTAGTAATAAGCTGCCCATTAGAACCGTCTTCACCTAATTAGCCTGGAAGTCTGAAGTTTCAGGAGCAATAGGAACCTTTTGGGAAGGCAGGAGGAACCTTGCTCTAAGGTGGGGCAGGTAGTAGAAAGAAATCAGGGAAGCACAAAACAAGTGTCATAGTTCGGGCTAAATCTGAAGGGCTTCAGCTCTATTAAAGTGCAGCAAGTCACATCAGCCTTGTGAAGTCCTTGTAGTGAAATGAAAATAAGTCATTTTGCGATAATTCAAAACCATCAACCTCTCTGCTCCTTTATCTATAAACTCTGCTTCTTAGGCTTTCTAACGAAGTCTGATTAATTAATAGATAGATACCCTATGTAGCTTATCAGAAACAGTAGATTTTAGTTTATCTACAAAACATAATTTAGTTTATCTAATATTCAAGTGCAACAGAAAACTGCCACTAAACTTTCATAAGATGGCATGTTGCACCTTAATATAACCACAACAGAACCAACGTATTTTTGAATCACTGAAACATTTCTCCCTTACCTGTCCCTGAACTCCACCTGGATAAGATCAGGCCAGAACAAAACATAGACAAGGAAACCAAGTCTTTCTGACACAAATAGGAAAGAAATTTACCAGTGGCAATGCTCCAAGACAAGAGGAAAACGATCGTGTAAAAATAACTTGGCTCACACCTAATTAAGGAATAGAGCCCCTCTTGGCAACTTACCATTCTTGTTTTGAATTCGGGAACTGCCTGCAGCTGGGTATTAATGAGCAATTATACTCTGGCAGCATAATACTTTTCTTATCCTTCAGTCTAATTCACTCTGGTCCAGTAGACAGCTATGCAAAATTATCTCACATTTGTGAATTAGTTACCTATTATTTTATTCTTGGGTTAATATAACTGAGTAACTAGGAGTGGGCAGTTTCCTGAGAGTTTCTGAGGCTGTCAGATTCAGGTCACCTAATCTGCACACGTTCTCTCAAATTTGATAGCGGAAGGTTATTACAGGACCAACCTATGCAAACGCAGCGAAGCGTTCACTGCACCAGGCTTGCTGACATTGGGTGGGATTCACCTTTCTCAAAGTGGGAATAGAGTCTTTGCTCAGAAGCTAGCGGGGCTCGTTGATGGAGCTTTAAACTAGACTTGAATGGGGGAGGGGGATAACAGCAGATTTGCCTGTGACAGTCTGTGGAATGACAAGCCAAGGTTAGAGGGACAGAGTGCTAGGGAAGGCCCTCAGCCTGTTGCTCTGAGATGTGCTGGCTACACTGCAGCACACCTGAAGTCTTGCAGAGACGAGCCAGAGGCTCCTGAGGCAATAGGAGCCAAGAGGAAAACACCAGTGAAATACCTCAAAGGAATTAAACAGTGTTCCTCTAAGGAGGGACATGGCCAACAGCTGTGAAGTGCCTCTATACCAACAGGAGGAGGTGGAAGCTGCCGTGCTGCTAGAAAGCTACGACCTAGTTGCCATTACTGAAACTTGGTGGGACAAATCCCATGACTGCAGCGTGGCTGTCAATGGCTATAGGCTGTTCAGAAGGGACAGACAAGGAAGGAGGCGTGGAGGCATTGTCCTCTATGTCAAGAAATGGGTAGATTGTAAAGAGCTGTCTCTGAAGAACAGCCATGAGCGGCCTGAAAGCTTATGGGTAAGAATTAGAGACTGATGCAACAAAGGCAACCTTGTGGTTGGTATCTACTACAGGTTGCCCAATCAAGGGGAGCCTATTGATGAAGCCTTCTTACTCCTTCTTACTCCAGGAGGCATCATGCTCACAGGCTCTCATCCTGCTCGGGGACTTCAACAACCCCGACATCTGCTGGAAAAGTAACACAGTGAGCTATAGGAAATTCAGGAGACTCCTGGAGTGCATCAAAGATAAATTCTTAAGCCGGGTAATAGACAGCCCTAGCAGAGGGGATGTGATACCAAACCTGTTGGTCACCAATGCAAGTGAGCTAATAGGTGACATCAAGATTGGAGGCAGCCTGGGATGCAGTGATCGTGCACTGGTGGAGTTTGCAGTCCTGAGGGATATGGTTCAGTCATAAAGTCAGGACCCTGAATTTTAGGAAAGCAATCTTCCAGCTGTGTAAGGAGTTAGTCAATAGGACCCCCTGGGAAACTGCCCTCAGGGTCAAGGGAGCAGAACAGAGATGGCAGATCTTTAAGGGCGCTTTCCACCCAGAACAAAAGCTCTCAATCCCTAGGTGTAAGAAATCAGGAAAGGAAAGCAAGAGACTGGCATGGCTGAGTCGAGACCTGCTGGTCAAACTAAAAGGCAAGAAGGAAATGCACAGGCAGCAGAAACAGGGACACATATCCTGGGAAGAGTATAAGGACGCTGCCTGGTTTTGTAGGGATGGGGTCAGGTGGCTGGATGTGAACTTGGCAAGGGACACAAAGAATAATGAGAGCTTCTACAGGTGTGTCAGCCAGAAAAGGAAGGTCAAAAAAAGTGTACTCCTCCTGAGAAGCAAGACTGGCAAACTGGTAACAACAGGTGAGGAGAAGGCTGAGGTACTTGATAACATTTTGCCTCAGTGTTCACTGGCAACCTATCTCCGCACACCTCTTGAGCAGATGGACCACAAGGCAGGGACTGGGGGAGCAGAGTCCCTCCCACTATGATAGAAAATTGGGTTCGTGACCACCTGTGGAACATGAACATACAGAAGTCTATGGGACCTGATCAGATGCACCCCAGAGTCCTAAGGGAATTGGCTGATGCAGTTGCCAAGCCACTCTCCATGATGTTTGAAAAGTCATGGCCATCAGGTGAAGTCCCTGGTGACTGGAAAAAGGGAAATACTGCACCCATTTTTAAAAAAGGTAGAAAGCAGGACCCTGGGAACTACTGACCTGCCAGCCTCACCTCTGTGCCTGGGAAGATCGTGGAACAGATCCTCCTAGAAGCTATGCTAAGGCACGTGGAGGACAGGGAAATGATTTGAGACAGCCAGCATGGCTTCAGCAAAAGCAAGTCCTGCCTTACCAACCTCATGGCCTTCTGTGAAGGAGTGCTACATCAGTGGACAAGGAAAGAGCTACGGATGTGGTCTATCTGGACTTCTGTAAGGCCTTTGACACAGTCCCCCTCCTCCCTAAATTGGAGAGTTATGGATTTGATGCGTGGACTGTTTGGTAGATGAGGAACTGGTTTGATGGTTGCATCCAGAGGGTAGTGATCAACGGCTCAATATCCACATGGAGATAGGTGCAAGTGTTGTCCCTTAAGGGTCTGTACTGGGACCGGTACTGTTTAAGATCTTCATCAATGGTGTAGACAGTGGGATTGAGAGCACCTTCAGCAAGTTTGCAGATGACACCATGCTGAGTGGTACAGTTGACACACCTGAGGGATGGGATGCCATCCAGAGGGACACCTGGACAAGCTCAAGAAATGGGTCCATGTGAACCTCATGAGGTTCAATAAGGTCAAGTGCAAGGTCCTATACCTGGGTCAGAGCAACCCCAAGTATCAATACAGGTTGGGAGATGAAGGGATTGAGAGTAGCCCTGATGAGAAAGACTTGGGGGTACTGTTGGATCAAAAGCCGGACATGAGCTGACAATGTGCGCTCGCAGCCCAGAAACCAACCATATCCTGGGCTGCATCAAAATAAGCATGGCCAGCAGGTCGAGGGAGGTGATTCTGCCCTGCTTCTCTGCTCTGGTGAGACCCCATCTGAAGTACTGTGTCCAGCTCTGGGGTCCTCAGCACAAGATAGACACGGACCTGTTGGATCAGGTCCAGAAGAGGACCACAAATATGATCAAATGGTTGGAACACCTCTCCTTTGAGGAAAGGCTGATAGAGTTGGGGTTGTTCAGCCTGGAGAAGGGAAGGCTCCAGGGAGACGTTTTGCAGCCTTTCAGTAATTAAAGGGGGCTTATAAGAAAGATGGGGACAGGATTTTTAGTAGGGCCTGTTGTGATAGGACAAGGAGTAGAAGTTTTAAACTAAAAGAAGGTAGATTCAGACTAGATATAAGGAAGAAATTTTTTACAATGAGGGTGGTGAAACACTGGAACAGGTTGCCCAGAGAGGTGGCAGATGACTCATCCTTGGAAACACTCAAGGTCAGGTTGGATGGGGCTTTGGCAATCTGATCTAGTTGAAGACATCTCTACTTATTGCAGTGGGGTTGGTCAAGATGACCTTTAAAGGTCCCTTTACAACCAAAACTATTCTATGATTCTATTCTGTGATTTAGCATACACAGGCAAGTTGATGGTCCAAAAAGGTAGTGTGCTGTTACTGAAGCCCATATTGATGCACTCAGAGCAGATTTGAGAGGCCCAGTGTGTCTTTAGTTCCAAAACGGGTGCTAATTTAGGGCTTCTTCATCAAATTGAACTGTGTGATATAACCAAAATACCCTAGGGTAAAGTTTTCAGAGAAATCAGAATTTGGAGATTTTTTTTTCTTCTGAATAGTTAAGATTGCTATTCTTAACACATGATTATTGCTTTGTATCTATTCATACAGCTGCAGTCCTTTAATATAGTATTGGGTAACGTACATGATTATTTTAAAAAATGGAATAATAATTATACTGAAATACCTCATGACAATTTGTTGGGTGTTAGAAATTGTATGGAAATAAAAATTTAAAAATTACTGAAAATCTAAGTGAAAAGGATGAATTCCTCAAACACAGAATTTCCCCAAATAGATGGATGTTTTATTTTATTTTCATATAAAAGCAATTACTAAGGGATGGTTTGCTAAGATCTTTCTTGCCTATCTGATATTTTCATATTATATGCAGACTGCCACAACCTAAGTCTGTGGTGGAGCCAATGTTTTTATTGACAGATATGTGCAGTATTGGATACTTCCACAAAGAATGACAGCAGAAAAAAAGCTATTAGGCTGATGTTTACATTTTTATGGTCACATCTTCCCAAGACTTGGATTTTTTTATTGTTTGTTTGGTGGGCTATTTTACAAAATCTCTTTTGGCAGTAGTCAAAGGCAGCATGCGCAAGAAAAATACAGATTCAGGAGGCAACCATGAGATTACTTAAATCTCTTTTTAATGTGTAAAATATGAAAAAAATAAGCATATGAAAAAGGAACATATCAGGAGAAAGACTAATTTTTTTTTCCTCTGAACTTTGAAGAATGCATGCAACAGTCAACAAATGAACCAATAACCCACAGTTTAGTAAAATAAAAAGGAAATATTTTATTTGCAATAGTCATTTTCTATCTGCCTTTATTAAAAGACTGTTTTTTGGTACTCAGTTACAGCATATCTAACTATATGAACTGTATATTTATGATACACAGAATGGAAATTGTATTAGTGCACTTCTGTTACTTGCAGTGTTGTCAAAAGTGCATGCCCTTTACTTGTTCCTCTCAAGTCATTTCAATATTTTGGCAACACAATGAGCTTTCTCTGAGTCTAATTAGGCCATTAGTTTACGAACATTTCTAAATTAATAAACAATAACAACAATTTATTTTTCATAGGAAAAAAGGAAAGTATTGCTTCGTGTTTAATAAAACAGAAAATCCATTTCCACACTACAATCGTTCTGCAGATTGAAAAGGTACAAATTAAAAGTCTTTGTAAATATCTACTTCCTCAGTTTGGTAACAGGCATAAACAACGTCTAGGAAAATATTCCCGTTGTTTACCACAAGCATGAATATACTATTTGTAGACTTTGCAGTTTGATAATATATAGTTTTTTTTACCTTATATAGTTTCTCTTATGAGAGAGGGTGAACAATATCTGACTTTTGGTCATTCTCCATTTTGTTTCATATAGTATTTTTTTTGATAGATGTCTAAAATGAGTGAAGAAAAAGCTAATACAGATAATAATCATGAGCTTTTCATTATCAGTATTTCTTCTCATACAGAAGGGTGAGAAGAAGTCGCATCCCAAAGGTTCTCTCTCTGACATACATCAAAGAAGGAAGTAACACGCAAAAACAGATTTGTGAAGCCCTTGAATTTCAGTTTGCCAATATCTTCTATTGCTATTTTTCCAATGCACTTCTCCTTTAGAAATACAAACTTTGGGTTGGACTCATAGAAAGAACTCAAGCACTATTCATGTTTAGATTTTTTAATGCAATTCTCAGGAAAACAAAACTTGCTGTGAATCACCGGCCACAAAATTAATGCCTGAAACAGAGATGGATTTTCTATTTGACATTATTGGTTGGAGTTATGCAAAACAAAACAAAAATTTAAACAGTCTTTTCTGCTAACTGCTTAATCCACTTTTTAAAAGGCAAAAATTATCTATGCCAGAACACAACCTAGCCATTAATATTATTGGTTTGGTTAAGAAAACATTATATGTAGTAATGTATATAGAATTTAATCAGTAATTTCATAATGTTTCAGCAGTGTCCTTACAAGTCCATAAAGACAAATCATCACTCCAAAATGCCTAGCAAAAAACCTACTTAGATAACAACTTTAAGCTCTGTGCAAATTTAGGTTTTAACAACTTAGATTTTGTTACATAGCAAGGCTTTTTCACATCCGTCTTTATAGGGCAAACTTTTGGAAAAAAAATTAAAGCTTCATAAAAATAATTACCTTTAAAAATGAGCTTCATATTGTGCCAATTCCCTTCATAAGAACAAAAATACCCATGACAGTACTTATTCTTGAGCTGCAATAAGCTGCAGGCTGGGCAGAATATTACAAAGGGCTTGTCTTATGTTTCCCTACCTAATTGCTATTGGCCTGACACAGGATATTGGTTTAGACAGACCTCTATTTTGGCCTAAAAGGTGGATTCTTTTACCCTGAAGAATTATCATCCAAAGCTTTTACATTAAAATATTTGAACTGAAATGGCTGCTAGAAGGATCTGTGATAGCAACAAGTGGAAGAATGACAGCAAGTAAAATTCCAAACAGACACTAAGAAATGCATCTTCTGCCTCAAAAGAACATTTAAAAGGGGGAAGGGAGAGAAAAAAATACATATCTCCAATCAAGCATCATATTTTGATGCTCCTAAACTGCTGAAAAGCGGTATGAATAACTCATAGCATCATTCCCTAGCAAATATTCAAGAAATCATATTCTCCTATAATAGCTTACAGAGTTTAGTGATTTTAGAATAATCTGATTTAGAATATCATTTTGCAAATCACTGAACTGCAGTAGAGAACATGCCAGTTTACAGGGAAGTGATCCTGGAAGAGAACGAGAGAAGCTGGTGCTCTACTGTTACTCCTGGTGAAGTATACGTATAGGTACAGGTAATGGGAGAGGCTGGTGAACTGGAAAGAGTACAAGGGTACACAGGGTAGGCTGGGTAAAGTGCAGGGAAGAAACAAGAAGTGCATGTGAGGAAAGCGTGGCATCTGAAAAGCTGATTTTCTTCCTCCTTGATCTGCTGATCAGTCAGTATTCTGTTGTCTCTTTTTTTTTTTCTCTTACAATTATTCTTGTGGTCAAAACACAAATTGCATAATCATTAGTTGGCCCAATAACAGGAAATTTCATGAAAGCAAATAGAGGGGCATTCCTGTGTAATTTCATACAATATAACACCCAAGGAAGAGATTCCTACATACTTTAATACAACATAATACACTACGAAACTGCTGTACGCTGGCCTTGATGTAAAAAAAAAAAAAAAAGGCATTTACATTGGTAGCAAAACTATCCAGAGCATACATGTACACTAAAAAGTTATTACTATCAAAAGTGCTGTGAAATAAAATGAGGAAAAGTAAAACATAGTGCAGATTATCTCACATCTGTCAGCCCTGGAGTAGCTTTTTGACTGGGACAGTGGGATCCAGTCACCCCAGAACCTTGTAAGTCCTTGCAAAATCTTTTTGTCTTATTTTTCTTCACTGTTAAGTGCCAAAGGTACATATCCTAGCATCAAGCCACAGCACAGTGGAAAAGAATATATTCTGTTTTTCCTAGTAGCATTACAGAAACTACTGTGACCGTCAGCAAAATCTTCTGTCTTCCACTGGAAAGTTTATTACCATTAAGAAATTAAACAAATGAACTTTGAGTTTGACCCAGTATGATGAGACCTACAACTTTTACTTCACTGGATTTAAATGTCAGTTACCGAGCACATTAAGGTATAGAGATACTCATCTTAAACACAAAATTGCTTCAGCTACCTTTCACTGCTAAGAATTACATCCTTTTTATATACAGGGTTTTTTTTCCTGCAGCATTGTCTTTTCATGGGACTTACGCTGCACAGACATAAGCATGAGTTTTGAGGTTGATGTAGGGAATAAAGAAAAGCAAGGCTGCAGCAGGAATTCTCAGTATGAGGGTGAAAAGATGGTAACACGCTGAAGGTTTGAGCAGTTCATGCATAGCAGGTTTGATATTTTTGTGTAGATCAATTCAGTGTGATTTACTTGCTATACCTAATTTAAACCTAATTTAAACAGAGTGTGTATGCCTGAGTTCCTGCTTTATTTTTCATAAGGCCTATAAAGACAAGTTCCTGCCATGTGTATTATTGGCATAGTGGATAACCTTTGAAAGGCCATTTTAAGTTTGTACCATAAAACTGCAGTAAATGACTTCAGTCAATAGCAAAAACACACAAGGAATGTCAAACTAGGGATTCAAGCGATAGGACCTGACACAGTCTGAGGCTGAGATGTACTGAACAGTCCTTTCCACCCATAGCAGTCATGTATGAGGAGCACTCTCGCTGCTTATTAATTCTTTTTAGGAGCTTGCTATGGTGTCCTAGATGTCAGGCCTCCAGATATGAGTTTGGAAGCACCACAAGGAGGAAAAGATAAGCCAGCTTCTTTCATCACACGTGGTACGTGCCCTCAAGAAAAAGAGGCTGATTGATACAGCCTGAGATTTTTTTCAGCATTCAGTTTCTTTTACCTTCTCACCAGCACAGGAGGGGAATTTATTTGGGGATGCAAAAGGCAAGACACACCTTGTTTTATTATACAATTGAGACAGGCAGCACTCGGGAAATTCAAGAAGTTTTCTGACAATGTTTATCTTACACCACTGCTTTGGCCATTCTGTATAGAAAGTAATATTTCCATTGCTCTTTGTTAAATACAAAGTTTAATGCACTGAATGATGTGTTATTAATTTAACCAGTAAGAAAGAGAGGATGTAGAATGTGGCTGAGATGGTTGTCCAAGGGAACTCTGTCTTTTATGATTTCCTGAGTATCTCGGATTTCAGCATTAATATTTTATCAGGGAGAGAAACATTCCTTCTCTCATTGCACTTTTGAAACTTGCTGTGGTATATACATCTGGCATCTTTGGGCTAACTGACACAAGCAGTATTTTTATAATAGCTAAAACTGGTCTCTGAGAGCTAGAAGTCTGAGTTCTAGTACTGGATTTACCGTAGATCCAGATGCTGATATTGGACAGGGCAATCATTGCACATAATTTTTCTCATTTTTAAGCTATGAACAATAATACACTCCATTCCCTCCCTCATTTTTCCTTATTTAAAACAAACAAACAAACAAACAAAACAAAAACAAACAAACAAAACCAAAACAGATGTGAAATCTGATATAGGGCAGGATTTAACTTGTTTGAAAACATTTGAGGTAATATACAAGTTGAGATCCAAGTAAATGGAAGGAATTTCAAACCAGATATACAGGTTTCATTTGTGACTGCCTTGTAGGCCTTTTTTCCCAAGCAAAATCTGTATTAAATAATTGGATTACATTAGGTAGGATGCAACTCAATGGTGAAAGACCATAGATTTCTCATCAGTTGTCGAGTGTGATTAAAGAGTTTTCAGGTGATGACAACACAAAGAGACCTTGGAAACATACAGTCATTCTTATTACCTAATTATAGTTAGACTTTAACCATAGAAATCTAACTTTCTTAACTATAAAAATCTAAGCTGTATCACAGCAATATGTTTTATAACCTGGACATGTATAGAATCCTAGAATCAAAGAATCATAGAAAGGACCTTGAAGATCATGGAGTTCCAAACCCTCTGCCATAGACGGGGACACCTCCCACTAGACCAGGTTGCCCAAGGCCATGTCCAGCCTGGCCTTGAACACCTCCAGGGATGGGGTCGCAACAACCTCTCTGGACAACCTGTTCCAGTGCCTCACCGCCCTCAAAGTGAAAAATTTCTTCCTAATGTTTCATCTAAACAGGAGTTTAAGATACAAACTATCAGTAGGAAATATAAAAACCACCAATGAGAAACTATTTCAGTTATTTTATCACAGAAGATAAGGTCAGTGGTAGAGTGAAAAAAAAAATAGTGGAATACTTTACAGAATATTTATAGGAAGCAAAGCTGACATGATAAAGTACGGGAATTTCTTTGAAAGAGGACCTGAGAGATAAGAAATAGCAGGAATAAAGTGGTCAGGTTTTGCAGCAGAATATCATTAAATATTGATGTCACTAAAATGTCAACAGCCCATGCTGTTCTACACAGAAGTTATTTGGAAAATAAGTGAGAAATGCAAAGTAACAAAATATGCTGATATTATAAATATTATTCATGACAGCCTAAACTAAACCGACTGTGAAGAGTTAGTGGGTTCTACCATCAACATTCAGGAAAGTATCGAATACATTGGTGGCAACAAACTATGAGAAGAAGAAAAGAAATATTATTTCTTACTCCTTTCAGAATATTGAGAAGTAAAGCTCTCTAAATTAAACAAATGCCAGACACATTCTGAGACATTTTAAAGCTAGCCTATTCAAACCTCTTTTCACAAACTTTCGAAAAAAAACAAGCTTAAGAAGAGCAGTAATTTTTTGAAAGAATTTCCTTGATCCTTAAGTTAGAAAGCATTTTCATTCCTTCTAGAATTTTGGTGGTAACTGTGAAATGAGTGGATTTGTCTTAACGAGGACAGGTGGAACATACAAGGATCTGCTAAGGTGCTGAAAGTGAGCACAGCACCATGAGGGGTAAAATGGAAGCCACTTGGCAATAAAACTGGCGGTGAAATTTAGTGCCAAGGAACACAAAGTCATTTAGCTGACTGCAGTGAGTTATACAGGAAAAGGTGAAAGCCCTGCACAATACCTCAGGTCTAATCAGCTGGAAATTTTGTGATTTGAGCTCCTACCCTTATACTCAATTCATGTATCTCTCTTTTTTACCTGATAAGCAGAATGAAACATCAGACATTCTGGGACCCTACAAATCAATTTCTATTCCTCTACTGATCAGGAAAATTTATCTATGTCATACTTCAAACTATTCCATCTAAGTGACACAGTTTGGTTTTAATTTTTAGTTTGCTCTACAGGAAGTGTTTTTGTTTTGAAATTATGTCCAAAATTCCCATATTTAATAGAATATACACTAACATTCAAACAGCTAAAAAAGAATGATAGCACTCGCTATCAATAAAATAGTAATTTCCCTATATTCATTCTATTGTTTATCAAGGCATTACTGTTTGCTTTGCCTGAATGGTTTCTGTAATATTGACTCATTTTATGTCAATCTGCATTTTTACACATCCTTGAACAGCTCGCACATTTTTTTCCTGCACACTGGAAGTGCTGTCAGTCTTATTTACTTTCCACTGAAAGCACCAGCTCTCTACAATAAAATTCAGAAACAATAGAACAGAAGCTGATTTAAAATGCTCCTGTGGACATAACCAAATAGTACATATTTGAAGTTTTGAATATCTGTTATTTGCAATATATAGGTATTTCTTTCCCAGGCAACAGACACTGAGAATTTGCTTCTAAGGGTGCAGGAACACACAGAATGTTGAAAGCAATTTTGATCTGCTAATTAATATTTTGTATCATAGGAAACAACAAAAGCTATACACTTAGTCCTTCCATTTCAAAATCCCACTTCCCACAGCTTAGAATGCTGAGAGGATGGGGGCAAAAACCACACAGACATCTCCAGTTCTCCTTTAATGGTTGTTCAACAGCAAAGAGCGGTGGTAGATCTGGAGAGTGGTACTAGATCTGGAGAGTGGTGGTAGGTCTGGAGACTGGTGGCAAATTTACCTTGACGAGAGATCAAGGAGGGCTGAAAATAGTATCCTTTCCTCGAGGCCAGCATTACTTTTGGTGTCTCGGCACATGCACCAGAATAGTCTTTTCATTATGGGAACTCCAGATGCTTCCTCTAGTAGAAAATTCAAGAGGAGAAGTACTGGAAATACAGACATTCCTGCCTACAGGCAGTTCAAGGTACCTGACTTTTCATTTCTGACTCCTAAAAATCTGAAGTTGAACACTGTTAAGTCACCTTCCCAATCTGAACATTCCCAAAGATTCCCGGCTTCAGCCCATCTTCACTACAGACCAGTACAGCATTCACCACAGCACAAATTATTTAGTCTCTAATGTCATCTGTACATTAACTTTATCTGTTAAGTAAAAATGACCCCATATCAAAAGATGTATGCTCTGAGTTATGCAGTCAGAGAATGAACATCTACTAAAAGAAGTTATCATTAAAAATGTTTAGTGTGGATCTTTTGGCATGGAAAAGAGAGACACGTGATCCTTAACTAGTCCAGAAAGCCGTCTAGTGGTACTGAAAAAACTAAACCTTATTTCCCTGTCATTATGACAGGAGATTTTTTCTGGAAAAAGCGCCTCTAGATAACTCATATATCTAAGTGAAGAGTAAATAACAGAGATGAAGTTAACGTGGCTGATTTTACTGATTCAAAATGTCCTTCTTGTCTGTTCCAGCTACATCCTACACATTACTCATCAATGTCTGTAAAACACTCTGAAGGAGAATCTGTTTTCAGTATAGTTATTGCAGAACACTTTATCCTGTCTGCATATTAATAATACTCACTCTTACCAATGGCAAAGTAAAAATCAAAGATGCTTTTATAAATGACCAGGCACATTGATTATCTCTTTCATGTATTTATAACAGACTTCAAGCACATCTTTAACAGCAAAATGAATTGTTACTGCCTTATAGAATCTTTTTGAAGAAAACCAGGCTTGGCTGGTAGTAATAATAATTATTTGTTTTCAAGATAACCCTGTATTTCACGTTTCTCAGATTACTTCAGTCAACTTTCTCAGGCCCCACTTTAACAAAAGAGCTGCAGGAGACATGCCAAGCATGGACGCAATAAGCAAAGCCTGAGGCAGCTTCTTCTCTATCCTACCCTTTCAAGATACAGTCATTCATCCAAAAGGCTGTTGTGTAATAGCAGAAGGAGAAGCAGCAGGAAACTTCACATTTTTTTCTAATAAACGCTAAACCACTGTCAACTAATAAATAAATATCAGTTAGTAAACAACCAGCACAATTTTCAAGTGCACAATAATTCAAGCCAAAGTATATCAAATTGTCGTGTTAATTTAAAATCATAAACAATTCAAAGTTTACATGTTAGGTATTGAATATTTTTTTCTTCAGTTTTATAGGCTTTCCTCCTTAGAACAAGATTTGACTACAGATATGGCTTTCAGTGGAAAAATAGGAGGGTATGAACTACATTTTCAGTTAACAAGAAACTGTCTCTTCTCCTTTTGTTCACCTACTAAATACTGGGCAGTATCCCTAGCCAGGGTATTAAAGTCTCCAGCTGATTGCTCTCCTCTGATGGATTTTTAAACCACAGTGCCAACTCCCAGAAAAATGAATTAACTGTCAGGATATCATTAAACTTTCCTACTGATGTCTTCAATCAGGAAACATTAATTGGAACAAGATCTGGAACTTGGGCATTTCATGTCCCCAGTGAGAGTGTTAACTATGAAGAAAACACCATATTAGTAGAATATAAGGTCATCCTAAGCAAACCTGTTTCCAGAGAAAGGTTTGGCAGGACACGCTAATTCAGTCTGACTTAATTCACCAATGGCTCTGACAAATTAATGTAAACAACTAAGCATCAGGAAAGGCCAAACTATGCACAAATTCAGGTTGAAGTGAGCAAATAACATAAAAATGAGATCTTCTGGAAAGTGTAAAAATATTTTATTAATTTTATTTCCACATTTTCAAAGAAAAGAGGCTGTGGGTTTAAGAAAAGCCAGTGTTTGGACTCTTTTAAAACACCCTCATTTAAAAATTGGTCTAAACTGATGGTTAAAAGATTAAACTAAATATTACACTTTCCTTCAGACTGTAGAAATTTGTATTGTATGAGTGATTCATTCATTTTGATGTTTTCTTTTCAGTTTGCCTGAAACTGACTCTTCTTCCTCTGTCCCATGTTTTCATCTCAGACACCACTGAGAGAAGAAGACTGATCAGCTTCTGATTACAGTACTCAAGTTTCATCAAGGTTTCGTCTTAACATACGAAAGAATTTTTTTCACAGTGAGAACAACTATTCACCGGCACAACCTCCCCAGGAACTTGGTAGACTCCCCATCACTGGAACTTTTCAAAACATGATTGGATTGCTGGATAATCTCTTCCAGGCTCTCTTTCCTGGGAAAGGTTGAACCAGACAATCTTTAGGAGTCCCTTCCAACCTAGGTTGTTGTATGGTTCTATGATTCTATGACTCTAAGTTCAGAGGTGCTGTTCCTGGACTGGAAGATGGGATCTGATTTGGGCTCAACCACACTTTATGGGACTGCTTTGTTAGACCTGATACCATTTTTTTTTATAGTTACTTATTCTAAATCAGATCTTAACAGACTCCCATTCCCAGAATGTTCTATGTCATGGTGGCAAACATATTGAGTATGCGCATGAAATAGATGAGGAATAGGCAGATCTCTTCATATTCTGGATGACTGCCTTAAACACTAAACTAATACAAGGATAATGAAATTAATTCAATAGTATTTTAAGTCTCCTCTTACAAATCCCTGACTTGAAAAACGTAATTTTGAGTTACACTGAGAATGATGAATACATAGCCCTAATGATTAGCCACACAAATTTTTTGAAGACTCAGGGCTGTATAAATTATGGAGTAGATTACTATCTTCTCTCTTTGCAACCCAACTCTGAAGCAAACCTTTTATTTTTTTTTTTTTTGCAATAGACGTTCTATTATACAGGAATTGCAGTATACTATTTCTCTGTTTATACCTTTTCCAAGCACTCTTATGAAGCACACAGTATTCACCTATCCATCACAGTACTGTGCACTTAAATAAATAAATAAAAAATAGAAGAAACATGCTTCAACACAGACCTCCATATGTGGACTTCTATTGTAATAAATCTATCCAGAAAAAAACACTGAAATAACTCATAATCTAAGAAAATCACTGCACAATAAGGCTGACATCTAAAACCTATTGTTTTGCCTGAGGTTTTATATTATAGTATTAAGTATTATATATTCAAAAGAATGTGAAAAACAGCAGAATATTTCATTACAGTTTGTCTGTTTGCCTTAATTTGGAAAAACGTAGGCAAGACCTGTTCACTGTATCCAGAGTGAGTCCACAGAAATCACTGGAATAATTCTGGGTTTATGGCCCATTAAGATAAATCAAATTCACACCAAAATAACTAATTATGACTGTAGTGGACAATTTATTAGTCCTGTGGTAACACAAAATCATTGGATATCATTAAATACCTCAGCAAGCAAAAAAAGTGAATTTTCAAACAAATGCAAGCTATTTCAGATTATTTTTCAGTTTATTTAAAAATTGTAAGACTGTTTTTTCTGAGTAGGATGGGGGTTTTTTGTACTAATGATCTGTGTCACGTCCTCCATTGCATACTTCTGAGACTAAGAAATAGTTCAAATAATGTTATATTCACCTAATGGAGATAGTCTTGGCAAATGAGACAATATGTATTGCAATGCCGTACAATACAGTTCTGAACTTTGTTTGTGGCAAGTGTCATTTCTCCTACAACACAGACAAATTTTTTTTCTTCAGCAGACTTATATCAAGTACTGTAAGCCATTTGGGACAGTCAGTGACAGAAGCATTCTCCACATCCATTCCATCTTTCTCTAGCCTTGTTTGATCATTACTTCACAGCCTCATCTGATATGTGATACCATTCCACCACCATTTTATCTGCTCCTCTGCTGATTGCTTTCCTGACACTTTGCCCTCCAGTAATACTCGCTCTGATTGTCATCCAATCTTTTGCTAAAATAGAAAAAGAGTTTCAGTTTTGTCTCTCAGATGTGTATATTGAGTGTCTACTGCACGCCAGCTGTTGAAGCATCTGCCCGCTAACATTTCCAAACATTGGCTATTACAGAGGAATAGGTTTAAAATGGAAAATATATAAAAATGATTATTTGAGCATAGTCTGTTTATTAGGCGTGTGAACTGTGGACCAAATAATATCTACGTATTTTTGATAGTTCTTGTCATATGGATCCTCTGTTGAGTGGTTTTACAGCCAAGCCACAAATAAATAAATAAATTGGAAGGTTGCATTTTAAAAATAATAAAAATTTTTAGTATTAGGCAAATACCATCAGTGAGTTCTGGTGGATATTCCCTTAAATTTGATATTAATTTATTTTGAGTATAATAGATACTTTCTACAAAAGTTCAGTGAAATTAATTGCACAGTAGCATCCAGAATCATAAAAAGAACTGCAAATTTCAAATGTCAGTATTTATGTTTTTTTGTACTTGAAACTCATACAGCTAAGGAATAAAAGCTCTGGGAACTACTAATCTGTCCATCTGAAACTAAAAAATTCCTATAAAATCAGCAAATTTCACTTGCTAAAATCTTGACTTAACATTAGAGACTAATGCATTTCATCACACTAAACAATAGAACGTTTAAAAATTGCACGGTGAATATTCTTGCTTCAGAATTGCTTTAAAACTCCTTATCCAAGACTGGACCCAATTTATAACCCATATAGCAAGTCAGACAGTCTCTTCTCAGAAATCTGTCAACCAAAATAGCCAAATAAAAAAGAATAAGCATAGAGGAAGCTGAGGTGAAACTTAAGTCTTCCAAATGCTGAATAAAAGTGTTTCAAGACATTTTGAAAATCTGATAAGAAAATTATTTGCAACGGGGAAAATTTTGTTATAGAGTATTTACTAATTCTAGTAGCGAGACTGCTTTAAGTTACTTTTTGTTATGTGGTAAAGAGAAAACCCGTTATTCACATCTCAAGTCTTGCTTAGCAACTAAATACATTGAGTAAATTATGTAAATCAATACAGTAAAACAATGCAAAATACATACAGCAGTTGCATTAATGTTGTATTCTGCTCCCACTAAGTGAGAAAAAAATTCTCTTTTATTTACAATGGCATTCTAGTGGCAATTTAAATCAGTTATGCCACCTAGCTTAATTACCAAATTAAAGAATAAAGACACTCAAAAGCTCCCAGGATGAAGGATTTCTCCAAAAGCGTGAACAAAATCTGGGCCACATAAACCAGAGGATCCACATGTGAGGAACCAGTTTGACCTACTGGCTATGACAGGGTAGATGTGAGCATTGCACAGGCAGCAGGGGCTACATTTTTGGCACTCTGTTTACCACAGAGTTTACCACATACTGCTGTGATGAGATGACTGTCAAACTGTGCAGCTGGATGATTTTCCCTTCTTTATTGACACATGTGGATGTATACTATCTCTTGGGTTGGATTTCTTGTTGCAATGCTCAGTAAGTACTTGAAAGGAAAGATGCATCTTACCCATCCAGCACTGCTTAACCCAGTTTTGAAGCCAGAGTGAACAGAATAGTCACCCCGTGGATTTTCATTTCAATGAAAAAAAAAAAATGAATTGCCTCTCCTTCATAAACATGAAATGGTGGCTTCATCAGCTCTGCAAACTGACAATAGATTTACTTTTCTTTACAGTTTCAGATAGAAATTGGCATTTCAGTGTGCAAGGTTATTACAAGAACACCCAGAAAAGTGAACTGTGAGCATCTTTCTGTAATAATAAGCCCAAGAATGGCAGGTGGAGTTTAATAAGTGATCATACTTTCAGGAAAATGAATATTGTGAGAGCACTTAAGACAATTAAAATGTTGCATAAATTAATGTAACAGTTCTTCCAGCATGCTGGAACATTTGAGTGATAATTTACTTCCTGTCCAAACATAAAACTTTAATATTTTTGTGTTCTTTCCTTCTCAAAGCAACAGAAGCTTTTTGTTTCCAAAGAAAATTTTCTTTAAAAAAAAATCAGTTACCTTTATGTGAAATTAAACACTAAATTAAACGCTACATGAAGCACTGGTTTTGATGCATTGTATCATTTTTTATTATTATTTTGAAATACATTGTTTCAGAACAATCAGTGGGTAAGGTAACTACATGTGATAATTAGGACAAGTTAAGATGTTTCCTACACAATCTTTATGGAAAGTATTATTTCTACTAAGCCTGTTTCCACTGAGAAGTTATATAGTAGAATTTCTATATTTTGTAAATTTATCCAAAATTCACATTTTTATTTCAGGTCATAGTGTTCATTAGGAACACTAATTAACACTTATTTCCTTTTGCAGTTCTGCTCAGGTCCTCATGATTCATTCTCCCCAATGGGATTCCTATGATGTGCCTCAGAAATTTTGTTCAAATAGGGATTTCTAGCAGATAAAGAGAATAGGGATATATGACACCTTAAATGGAATTTCTCAAAGCAGCCAAGCAGTAGAAGGAGACAGTTAAGGTTAACCTGAGTGGAACATCTTCCTCATGGCCCCTTTTCAATATTCTGCACCAAAAATGAGGAAATAATCAGGAAAAAAAAAAGGAATCATTTTAACATTTTGAATGTGGATTAAATTATAAATATTTTAATGTAATCGATTCTGTGAACAGTTATTTTTCCGAAGAGAAAATACAGAATAAACAGTGCTTATTTAAAATATAAAATGGAAAAATATCCTGTAAAGACTACCAAAAAGATGAGTCCAGACAAAAGATATCTGTTCCATCAAGACCAAGAAAATACCTTTTTATCCTGTATTAAATTTATTTTACTTAACCCATGGAAAGATGAAGAAAAGTGATTAGAACTTAGTGTGTGGCCTGGAACACATTTGAGAACTATGTCAAAAATATTGAATAAATGTCTTTCCATATCCTACTTTATTTCTGAAGTGGTCCTTAACTGCCTACGTATTATTGCTATTTTTTGCGGCTATCTCTAATGTACCATTACTTTCATGTGAAATTGTCTTGAGAGCATAAATTTCACACAATTTATATACATGTTAGCAATCAATTTGGTTTCTGTACTTCAGATAAGCTTCTGTCTGTGGCACAAGTGTTTTATTTCACACTCACAATGACATCATCCATTTCATACTGGACTTCCTTCTGGACACCACAGCTGTCAGGAAGTATTTAGAATTTAAAACAAAATTACCTTGCATGCCAGCTTTTTTTCAAAACTCTTTAATTCAAATATGGCAATGTATTCAAACAAATTACAGGAAATCTCACTCACAGAGACAAAAAATATCAAACCGCAGTATTCCGAAGGTAGCATAACTGTTTTCCTTAGTTAAAACATTCTCACTGCTTGCTTGGCAATAATGAACACAATAATTTGTGACATGCTGTATTATATTGCTTGAGAACTGCTTTATTTATTCTCCAAAAAGCTACATGCTGGAGACAGAGTGGTAATAAAGCACCTCTGTAAAGTATTTTTTCAACTTTTTATAAGTGTGAAAAGAGGTATGAACATTGTCCTTGAATAATTCTCCCTGTGAACTCACAGGAAGTTTTAGCAAACCTGTTACGTTGTGTGAAAGTACATTATCTGGTACTCCTCTGTGCAGGACCTGTGTCCCCACCACATTCCATGTCACCAGGGAAGACATCCTCTTCCCCAGGACCTTACACTATCTCCTACTTTCTCACTGCTGTCTTAGCAGAAGATGAATTTGCAGTGGCCATCCTGTGCTTCAGCTGTGATTCCTGCCACAAATATGGCTGAGGGAGATAAACCATAAACCGAGTGGTGGGAAGACATCTCCAGGGAGGGATTAGATGCATGAATTTACAACTAAACTAGGAGATTTGAGAGGCCTGGTACTGTGGTTGTAGAATTATTTGGGTCCATGGACAATGGCATCTTTTGCAGGAGTACAAGTAACATTTGTAAAGCAACTTTAACTAAATAGGCCACAGTGTTCTCTTTAGAGTAAATAATTATTTTTTCTGAGGTATGTTTTTTGACCTTTTCTTGTTCATTGCTTTCTAAACTTGTAATTGAACGATTGTCCTAACCTCTACTCAAAAATATATACTTTTTCCCTGGTATTTTGCATTGTAGAAATCTAATAAAATGCACATCTTCTGCTATTTATTATAATGTTTGTAGAGTTGAAAAAAATCTACATAGATGCAAAAAAGAATGAAAGCAGAGTAAGCACTATGTAAAGATATTTTATTTACATTGTATTAATTATTTATATGCATTTTTATAATCAAATATGACACATTCCATATTAAAAATACTATTTTGTAAGTTCAGAACATATCTATAAAATATATGTGCAAAATTGCATTAAATCAGTCTTTAAATCATACTTGTCAACCAACATAGAGCAAATTATATAATTATTGTCTTACTAAATATACAGCTACTACATTATCAATACATACACCTCAGCCTATTTCTGCAATACAGTTTTTTTTTTGATGCACTCTCAATGAGCAAGTTTGCTCAAAGTTAGAGCAATATCAGCAGTGCAAGGAAAGTTGCATACAGATAAAGGCAAGAATACCATCATTACCGGTTTCCTTCCTCATTCACCGTCTCTTCACCCTTGCTCCCACCTAACACCCAAAGATGTAATATGCCTGCAAAAGGAAAACTAATTATACAGAAGGATTATATGCCATATGGGGTATGCAGAATACACTCTTCATGGGTAGTATCGAAAGGGCTGAGGCCAAAAGGAACAAATGAGTCAGTCCACACTACAATCCTTCACGCTGCCAACTGTGTGTTTCAAGCACAGGTATCTCCTTCCAGGCTTCAACAGCTGAAACAGAGCATGTATTACAGTTCTCGGTAATACATGTTAACTTCACACATTATAAATATGTGCATCGTCTTGCCATTCTGAAGTTTATTTAATTGCAGATCACTGGCTTTGCCTATTAAACTGCAGAGGTGGGTGTGTTCTTCTGTTTAGAGAATTACAGGCTGGGCTTAAGCTACCTCAGTTTGGTCTTTCATGACCTAAACTGTGTGAATTTCTTCAGCCTCATTTTAAAGTATTCTTGTTGAACAATGTATCTTCCCTGACCCTTCATTGAGTTTTCCATAGCCTTTTAAAAGAGTGGACATGAAATAAGTCTCATTCTTACATGATTTTCAGATATTCTCCTGAACATCCAATATAAACTTTTATGTCTGACACAGTTTCAAAATTTATTATATGATAACATGTTGAGAATAGTCCCAGAAATAGGGGCATCAGCAATAAATGGATTCTATTTTGAATCTGTACATAATCTAGTCATGAACACAAGTCCTTTTGTTACTGCTCAAGATATTGTAGACACTTAGTAACCGTAAACTGCCTGTAGTGCAAATACTTCCTTCATCCTTCTTTTATCATGTGCTGTTATTTCTATTACTTGACTCAACCATGTTTTGATTCTGATTTTCACAAATGGAGCAGAGTGAAACATGTAAAACTTTGTAAACTAAGTTTTTGTTGAACTGAGATGCAGATGGAAGCAAGCAAGCAATACCAGCATCAATATGTCAACAAATTATAGGTTGTCCCTCGAGACAATCCCACTGGGTTCAAATTCATTACCTTTACTCACAGCGAATAACTATATGGATTTAATTTCACAAGAGACTACGTACAAAGTAGAGTATTAAATGCCACTGATGAATGCAGAATCAGGACCACTGACAGAAACAGGAATGCAAGCACAGCACTCTATGTAAGATTTGCTGAAACAAGCCAAATACTAGTATTCTAAACATACAATCTCAGTTCATATGCTTGAACTTTATTTGTAGTCATTTTCCAAATCTTACTTGCATACTGACTATTCACCTCATTTACTTTGTGAATGATGTATGCTGTTTAAATCCACTTAAAACTGTGAAATTGTTGTGAGATGATGAAGTAAAAGGAAACACAGATGAACATAATATTTACAACAGATTTCCCACATCTGTCTTTTATTGACAAAGTACAGGTATCATTATACATGCAAAATCTCTTAGTTTTAGATGACTTAGTTAAGAGATCCTTGGCTTTATTTCATTGCATCAACAATAGTCAACAATAATATCATCAGTTTACAACATTTTATAACAAAAGGGTTATTAATGCAATTAGATAATGTATTGGGTCTTTTTTAAAAAAAAGGGTAAGTTCTTATGAAGGTTATGCCCAAACAAGGATAACCAGGACAAGTTGATTGAGAATAGTCAGTGTGGATTTGCTAAGGGCAAATTGCACTTGACAAGTGTGATTCCCTTCTCTGATAGATGAGAGGAGAGCAGAGACCATTCTTTACTTTGACTTTAGCAAGGTCTTTGACACAGGTGATCTTGATGATGTATGTATGTGATACTTCAAATAAACTTTGTTGGTCCACATGGGAATGTTGTAAACCTAGAGAGACTTGGATTTCTACATTGTCTCTGCTCTGAGAATAAATACAAGAAGTAAAATTACATGGTTTCAGTGGTAACTAGGAAAATCAATAAATTTGACTTGGAGTAACAAAAATGAAATTCATTTTTTTCAGGTGATTCAACAGTAAATTCCCCTTTAAAATTACCTAGTCCATAAGTGAAACAATACATTCATAAAAACCAGTTAGACTAGACAGTAGAGTTTTGCAATTAAGCTTTTTCCAAGCCAGTATCCCCTCCCTCCCCCCCGAAAAAGAAAAACAAAATTCAAGGTCCAAAATTTCGGACCTTCTCTGTCCTACCCCATTTTTTTTTTACCTACACCATTTTTCTTCTCCAGGTATGAGTATTGATTTCTCTGTATTAATCTATTTTTTTTTTCTTTTTT
Source organism: Vanellus vanellus (assembly GCF_965231255.1). Classification (NCBI taxonomy): domain Eukaryota; kingdom Metazoa; phylum Chordata; class Aves; order Charadriiformes; family Charadriidae; genus Vanellus; species Vanellus vanellus. The sequence goes on from NC_138906.1 coordinate 87,097,219, forward strand.
TGTTTCCTTTCCTTTAAAAACTATGATGCCCTAAAGTTGTAAGCTGATGCCGCGGTGTCTAAAGTCTACAGTTATTGGACATGGTCCAGTTTACATCATTGTAACTAAAAGAATTTGGGTTTTTTATGGTGATAGATTTTTGTTTACGGTTCAAAAGGGAAAATATCATTTGATTTGCAGGGTTTGAGAAAATGATTTATGTAACATTTTCTGACTACTGTAATCAAATCTGAAGAACTTATATTATACTCTGTGCACAGTGATCTAAGATCCCATTTATAAGCCTAATATAACACATAATAGAATATTGGACAATCAATCAAGAAATTGAGACACTGATGACTAAATTATACGAAATGTGAAAGATTCATGACTGAGCTGCTGAGGTTAGATTTCCTGGGTACTGTAAATATCAGAGAATTCAGCCTACTTTGGTGCAAGTTCATAAATTCTGTTTACAAACATGGAGTAATGTGGCAAAGAGAAATATAAACACCATGAGTAAAAAATTTCTCTCCTAAGAAACATGATTTTCCCATTTCATATTTTAACCAAGAATGCATTCCAAGACACAAAGAAATATAGAAGACATTTTCCATTTGCACTAGTAAATTTAAAAATATTTGTCTCAAAGTTACAAGCACTGAACATCAGCTTTGCCTTCTGGTACAACAAGGGGAAACCAGAAGCCAAATCATACCTGATACCCATTTCTTACAAGTTGTGATTCAAAGAAATTCTGACTAGCAGACCTGACCAGTATCTTATTAATTAATGGACATTGCTAATAGCTACGACTGAAATATTAAAAATATTGACTGAAATACTAAAAATAGTTCTTTATGAAGCAGAAAAATGAGGAATACTGCACTGTTTCAAGATGTAATAATGTGACTTCAGGGTTAGGGCAAAGGCCTGGAGTATGAGGGAGTCTGCGGTTGTAGTTCTCAAAACAGAGCAGTCATGAGATCTGGGTCTGTTTAGCCTGGAGAAGAGAAGACTGAGAGGGCATGTCATCAATGCTTATAAATATCTAAAGGGCAGGTGTCAAGAGGATGGGGCCAGACTATCTTCACTGGAGCCCAGTGACAGAACAAGGGGCAATAGGCACAAACTGGAACATAGGAAATTCCATCTGAACATGAGGAAAAACTTCTTTACTTTGAGGGTGACAGAGCACTGGAACAGGCTGCCCAGAGAGGTTGTGAAGTCTCCTTCTCTGGAGATACTAAAAATCTACCTGGATGCATTCCTGTCCGACCTGTTCTAGGCAAACCTGCTTTAGTAGGGGGGTTGGACTAGATGATCTCCAAAGGTCCATTCCAACCCCTGCCATTCTGTGATTCTGTGCCTGAGCACCATTGTCAATAGCACACTGATTCCACACTTGTCTTACTTTTTTCCCTTCTTCCTCTGGAAGTTGACTCCGTGAGGTAAGTGCTATCGCTTCCTATGTGCTGTCACAGGGAGGCTCAGCACGGAAGCAGAACCTCTATGTGGTTCCGTAATACAAAGCATAATTAAAGGTTACTGACACTTTCAAGTACAGCTGAACTAAAAAAAGTTGTATGATAACTTTGCTGGAAGTTCTGGGTCTGAGTGGGCTTTAGGGGCATGGCATTATGATTCAATGGGTCATCACCTGATGGACCTGTTGGAGTGGGTCCAGAGGAGGGTGATGAAGATGATCAGAGGGTGGGAGCACCTCTTCTTTGAAGACAGGCTGAGAGAGTTGGGGTTGTTCAGTCTGGAGAAGAGAAGGCTCTGGGGAAACCTTATAGTGGCCTTCCAGTACATAAAGGGGGCCTAAAAGAAAGCTGAAGAGGGACTTTTTACAAGGGAATGTAGTGATAGGACAAGGGGGAATGGCTTCAAATTGGAAAAGGGGAGATTTAGAATAGATATTAGGAAGAAATTTTTCACTATGAGGGTGGTGAGGCACTGGAACACATTGCCCAGAGAAGTTGTGGATGCCCCATCCCCGGAAGTTTTCAAGGCCAGTCCGGATGGGGATTTGAGCAGCTTGGTCTAGTGGAAGGTGTCCCTGCCCATGGCAGGGGTGTTGGAACTAGATGATCTTTAAGATTCTTTCCAAACTAAGCCATTCTATGATTCTACAATCACATTGACTTGTTTACAAATGTAGCTTGACTTCTCTCTTGCAGAACACTGTAAGAATGGATATCCCCTTTATTCTACCCCCTTCTATTCATGGTGAAACACTTTGTTATAGAAAAATGTGAATTACTTTAGTCTCTGACTCTTTCAGTTAACTCCTTCTTTACTCTGTTAACCACAAATTCTCAGGTTCCAAAACATAAGAAAAATGTTAAATGGAAAGCTTAAGAGAATGTTCACTTTAAGTGCTAGTTTGGTTTATATGTTAGATGTACCTTAAGGTAATATTCTTCAGTGACTTTGTGCTTGATCTGTTTTGACAATAACAACTTTCAACAATTGAAGTGGAGACTGAGGCTTTAAGCAGCAGAGAGCCATATGGTACTATCTTTTTTTTTAGGCAGAACTCTGCACTGAGCTAAGTAAGCTGCTCTGTGTAAAACTTTGACATACTTTGTATACAGTATGAGTTGAATATATTTTCCAGCACATTATCACTGGTTCTCAGCACAAATCAATAAGAACACCTTGAGATGAGCTTATAAAATAACTTGGATTTTTATATTTTCTATTGGTGTTATGTTTTATGGCATTTGGCTTTATATTGCCTCATTTCTCTACTGAGAAAATTAACATTAGAAAACTGTCAGGTTTTTAAGTTTGTTTTATCTGGATTAAGGGTATGTCCACTGAAAATTTTTCACATACTTCTTAAGTGGAAAGGAAATGTTAAATGTTATACTGCTGTAATGTATCATGGTGTTGGAAGGTTTTTTTCAATCTTTTTCTTTTATTCTAGGTACCTTAAATTATTTTTTTCTTTGCCAGTTCTTCAACAACACAGACTTCTTAACTGACTTGTTATGCCATGCCCTGTTATTCTAAAAGACAAATAAGAAACTGTAACCCCAAGGTTAAATGAAAGCAATTTCTAATAAGATACAATATTTACTTAATAAAACCATAGTTATAACCCTATCTAGCATAATATTAATATTCTAGTATGTCTAATAGAACATGAAAAGTTCTGCAGTATCAATGAGAATTTCTTTATACAGTTCATGTATAAAAATATTTTTCATTTTCAAATTACTTATGCATGATGCTTGAATTGACTAAGTTGTAGCAGGAAGGATACACCACCAGTAATAAAATTGTAACATGCTTTTAATGACAAAATTTTAATATCTTTACAAAAATTAATTAGATATTGCAGTTTGTTTACCGCAATGACTACTGGCAAATGTTTACTTGTTGAGAAACCACACAAATGCTAACATATTACTTTTGATGGTTTATTTGGAAAATATTTAGTCATTTCTGATGGCATTTCTCTGAGAGTAATAGATCTTGCAGCTGTTTCCTCTTAAGTTAAACACCAAATATTTACATACCTTGATTCTCTCAAATCTATATTCTCACACACTTACATACAAAATTAGCTTCAAGGTACAGACAGAATAAAAAATACGAAACTTGTTCAAGCAAGGCTACGAGCAAGCATTTGATAGGAGCACCCCTGTGATCACAATGATTACAAAGCAAGATTCAGAAGATATTTCAGATTGACTGTTCTTCTTGATCTATAATATACTTTTTGTTTTATGTTCCTAAAAGAAGACTGCCCTTCCTTGAGCTATGACAAAAACTAATACTGAGTGTCATATAAAAACATGAGCATGGTTTCTGTAGTATATTTGACATACATTGAAGCATAATGCAAAGCCATGCTACAATATCATCTCTCTTCTATAAAAACAAATAAACACTGAGCCAATGAATTCTTTCACCAGGATATGCAAATCATCACAGAAATTTTCCAGGTTTCTAATTAAAGGAGAGAGCTTTAGTTTTTCCTTTGGCGTTTATTATAACAATACATTTTTCTGCTTTTTCAAGATGATTCTTACGTATGCAAGGTTAACCAGTACCATTGTATTTCTCACTAATGAATATAGTAAGACAGTTATGTTCATCTGGTATGGTATGTAACAAGTCATTTTCCTCTGTGCAGCTTGATAGGAGCAACAATATAATGAGCTACATAAACATATAATTACACTCTATTATCTGCAAATGTGTTGAAGGAACCTTCTTACATCTTTATATTAACATGATTAAATATCAGTTTTAAACTACGGTTAACAAAGAAAAAAAATTACCACTTTAAGCACAACCTGAGATCTGCTTTAAACATAAACTTTTTTTGTTTGACCAGAAAAGAAAAACAAATGCTTTTAGAGGTGCTTTTATTTTAGCTTTTAACTTAATTAAAGACTTGTGTTTAGAAAAAGTAAATAAATATATCAAGCTATATTCTGAATCCTGCAATGGATGCTGAGAATATATAAGGACCTTTCACTGACTAGAGGTCAAAGACAGTGACGGTATCCCTGAGATATAAAACAAAAACTACAAGACATAAGAAGAAGAAGGGGGAAAAAAATCAATGTTTTCACAATTCCTATATCCTGAAAATCACCTAGCTCAATTAACTTTTAACTCACCTTAAATATTTTCCTCTGGAAGGAAAATAAAGTTAGAGGATTTTAGATAAAGGGTACTGGAATAAATATGTGTGGTATCTGAAAGGTAAGAGCTCCAATCTTGAAAATAAAGTTACAGACTGCAGATTTAACAATCGGACTCTAAAACAGTTCTAGAAAATGTCTGACTGTGAGATTTGTAATTTCCAAATTATTAACTATTTAAATGCAAACACTGACATTTCAGTCTTTGATAGAATCTCTAAGAATAATGGCTGATGTAAAAATTGCTGTACAAAATACAATGTCACTCCCTTAAAAATAAAAAAAAAGAACGACATTTAAACCAACTTCTTTCTAAATAAATGTTATCGTTTAACCCCAGCCAGCAACTAGGAGCATGAAGCCCCTCGCTCACTCCCCTCAAGGTGGAATGGGGAAGAGAATCAGAAGAGCAAAAAAATGAGAAAAAACTCATGGACTGAGATACAGACAGTTTAATAGGTAAAGCAAAAGCCTCACATGCAAGAAAATCAAAACAAAGAATTCATTCACTACTTCCCATCAGCAGGTGGGCATTCAGCCATCTCCAGGAAAGCAGAGCTCCATCATGCATACAGTTACTTGGGAAGACAAGCTCCATCACTCCAAACATCTTTCCTTCCCCCAGTTTTATATACTGAGCATGATGTCATACAGTGTGGAATATCCCTTTGGTCAGTTGGGGTCAGCTTTTCCAGCTGTGTCTCCTGCCAACTTCTTGTGCACTCCCAGCCTACTCCCTGTGGTGGGGCAGTGTGAGGAGCAGAAAAGGCCCTGACTGCTTAGCAATAACCAAAACCATCAGTGCGCTGTCAACACTATTCCATCCCAAATCCAAAACACAGCACCATACCAGCTGCTAGTAAGAAAGTTAACTCTATCCCAACTGAAACCATGACAATAAATAAGAACCCTGTATATATTTAAAAGATGTACTGTGAAGTTAATTTTGTTAACAATACCTTGGTAAGATTCACTTTATTTATCTCAAAATGTGGACGAAAAATCTCAGATATACCATTACAGCCAAAAAGATCAGTTACCAGGGGTCCAAAGAAAGACAAACATTTTCAGTCATATCCAACTTCCACGTCTGAGAAACATTTAAGAGTACTTTTGTACTCTTACACATTCTTCCCTACTGACAGCTGTCATCTACATGGGTCTGCCAATGGTGCGACCATTGAAGCACAAGGTAGAAGAGATTCATGTAAATCTCATAGCTAGAATGGCAAGGAAAAAAAGTGCTTTACCAGGTTTATATCTGAATCATAACCAGACCCTAGGAAACCTCTTTTAGATTATAAACATTCATATCTTCTTATTTCTTTGTCACTTTTTTCTGCAACAGAACTACATAAACTACATAAACAATGGTTAGAGCTGTGAAAATAACAAAGCTGAAAATAGATTTCACCTTACTCAACTGTCTGAAGTTTAGGAATACATTTGAAACTAGCTGCCCAGAAGGCCCCTTTATGGCCAAGAAAAGTATTTCTAAAAAAGAAATTTTGGCCTATCCTTCATTTGATGTCCCAGATAAGTATAAAAATACTCTGTCTGAAGTTATCATTCCTTCTCCATGAAGTGATGACTTAGGCGTTTTAATAAATAATGCCAAAATTTTAGAATATTTTTCAAAATTTTAGTTGGCTAAAATTAGGTGAGATGAATGGTAGGCTTAGAAGATGGTGTTAGAGGGTTGATGTCTTTCTAATAAATATGAAGAAAAAAATTGGTCCTGAATTCATCTTCTCTCTGCTTCACAACGGAGTCTATCTGTGGAATACTCATACTTCACCTAGGTGTTGGTTTTTTTTAAAATACAGTGCATTTTTATATACAAAGTATACCTACAGCTCTGCATGTGACCCCAAAACTAGCAAAAGAAACTTATCTTCCACACCGATGCATTGCAGAATAGTGTCTGTTAAAGTATTAATACACTTGAAGAGAATGATCCTGGTAAACTTTTGTGAAATTAAAATTAGGAAATTACATTCTAGCATAGCAAATTCCTATTAAAAATAAAATATCAGCTATTAAATATCTTCAGTTCCTTGGGCCCACAGTATAAAGTTCCCATTGAAGTACAACAGTATCACATATGACAACTGCTGGCAATGGCATGGCACCACATTGCTTTACAAAGTTTTTTAGCCGGTTGATTTATTTCTGGGTGAACACAAGGCACTGACCAAACAGCTTGAACTCACCAATTTCAGATTCTCACAGGTCCGTAGCGAAATTCAAGATATGTCAGCATGTCACAGCATCAAATGGCACCAACACTGCAGTATGCTTTCAGAACAGAAAGTTTAGGTTTGTCTTGCCTTTCATTTTCTTGAACGGGAGAACATTTTAGGTATTGTAACACATATTGTAGTGGAATGTGTATTATGCTTTATGTGATATTTTAACTTAAATATAAGTGACACAAAAGGCCATGGTATAGTTATTTATGTCTCCATTAGTAATGACATATGTTTAAACATTTTTCTTATGAAGCTTGTTCTTAATGAAATATATTTTTTGCATAAGAGAGCTGGCATCTGCTCCTACTTTTCTCCTGCAATATATATAGTTTTGTGGCAACTGAGACTTTACTGTCCCTCACTAACTATGCTTGGCAACCTATGTAAAAATAATCTGATGCCAAAAACTGACTGAAACATTAGCCTGCTGTCACACACGTTAGATATTGTTGAGAAAGAATGCTATCTTCTTCCTCCTGTATTTTCCTGTTAACTTCACTGCTTTGCAACTAAGCATATAGTCACAACACATAACACATGAACTCTAGAAACTTCTTCATTTTAAGACACCTTTCCTTCTAGGAACAGCAAAACTACTATTCTACATCTTAGACTAATCAAAAAATGTTAATTCTGTCTGCTTTTGCAGAAAGAAATGATTAACAGACCCTTACTTTTAGTACCACAGAAAATATTTTCCTACACATCTGAAAGTACAGAGCAGTGCAACTGGTTAATAGATCATGGTCAGTGCATCAGCCAAACAGCACATAGTCAAAATAGATTTCTGTTCTTTAAACCAGAAGTTATTCCCTGTTCTCTGTTAGGTATCAGAGAACACAACTTCTTAGCCCATCTGAGTCGAGTTGTAACATGACTTACTCCATCCTGCAGACTGTGACAATTTACTTGCTCACAGTATTTTCTTCAGCAAAGACGACCTAAGTAGGCAGTGTCATGGTGCATAATGGATAAATAATTAATCAAAACATTGGAAAGATGGGACAGGAGAAAATGATTTATTTTCTTAGTCGAGGGAGATACTGGGAGCATCTCACAGCTATCTCTGAGGGAACCTGTGCAATTCAACATATTCTCAAAAGGGGTGAATCATAAAGTGACAAGATTTGCTATTGATGCTAAGCTACTAAAGGTAAATCAGGACCAAAAGAAGAACTACAGAACCTCTTTGTAATACTGGCAGATGAAATTAATTATAAATAAATGTAAAATGCTCTACGTTGGATGGGGGAAATCAATGTTAATGTTACACAGGAAATGGTGGACTCTTGACTTACAGCTCTGATGAAAACTTGGAACTATAATAGAGAGATAGAAATGTTGGCTTTCTACTCAGCAGCTGTCGAAAATAATCAATTTAAAGCCAGAAACTATTGAGAAAGAAAAAGGAAACAAGAGGATTTATGCCACCGTACGAATCAGTGGTTCAGTAGCATCCTGATTACACGGTGCAGTTCTGGGTACTGATCCCCTCCATCTAAAAAACGATTCAAAGGAATCTCTGAAGATGTACAGAGAACGGATGACAAGGGTGACTTGAAATGGTTTCTGTTCACTGAACAGTGGAAATGGAGGAGCAGATGACTAAAGGAGATATGAAAGAGGCCTTCATAGTCATGAAGGACAGTGAAAAAAGTAGAAGTCCATTTTTCACTGTCTCTTCCGAAAAAAGAATTAGGTGATGTCAGATGAAACTAGAGGATGGTGGTTACAAACAAAAGTGTTCGCATGATAGATAAGCCAAAGAGGACTGAAGGCAATAAATGGTTGTAAGGGTTGCAAAGGCAATTTGACTTTTGCTCCAAGGATTAGTCCACTGAGGGCTACTAAACGCAAGGATGCATACTCTGGTATGTATCATACATGCTTACTCTGTTCCTATATTCGTGCCTAGACATGTGCTTTTGGCACATTCACTGTCTTAGGCAAAACAGACTCAACTTGGAGAAAGTTAATTTAATTTATTGCCAATTAAAAACAGAGTTGGATGGTGAGAAGCAAAGACAAAAGCTAAAATACCTTCTCTCTCCTTCCCAGGCTCACCTTCACCTCTTCAATTCCAACTCTTCTACATCCCCTTCCCCCTGGAGTGGTGCAGGGGATGAGGAATGGGGGGTTGCGGGCAGTCCATAACAACTCCTCTCTGCTGCTCCTGCCTCCTCACACTTTTCTCTGCTCCAGTGTGGGACCTTCCCACGGGGTGCAGTTCTTCATGAACCTCTCCAGCGAGGGTCCTCTCCATGGGCTACGGTCCTTCAGGAAAAGACTGGTCCAGCATTGGTCCCTCATGGGCTGCAGTTCTTTCAAATGTTTCAAATTTATCTTTCGGGTGTTAGACTGGATAGGACTATGCTTTCTTCTCGAACAGGTAATTAACAAATTGCAAAACCAGCCAAAACAGTAAGGCTACCCTAAAGCATACAGGACACACTTCAACCAGGCTCTAGAACAGAAGTCAGAAAAATTCTGAAATTTTTTCTTACGAAAACAAAAACCATGAGATTTTTGTTCCCTCAGTTGTGGGTTCTGAGATGGTTACAGCTTTCCCTTTTTTTCACATTACTGAAAACTTGTCTCTTGTAACTTTACATAGAAATGGTTAGAAACTCAATTTAAAAGACTGAAAATGCTGTAAGACTCAATGATAATACTTAAATAGCATTACTATAAATATTGCCAATTTCAGGATTGAGAGCCTTAAATCTCTTCTTTTTTGTTGTGGCTTTCTCAAAACAATAGGGTTAAAATCATAAACTCTTCCTAATCTTTAGTTAGGAGAAGTAAAGAAATGCCTGTATGAAGAGACAACCGGTGATAATAATTATGTAGCATTTTTAAAATTTTGACTCAGTTCATGGTACAAATACAAAGCCGAAAGGCCCATAGAGATTTTCAGTCACTTGCAGCAGTATTCTCCAGAGTACATTCTCACTAACGCTACAGAAATAGAACAAGGCCAAGGAAAGGGGGGGCGGGGGACAAAAACATATTTATTAAAAAGTGTATCTTGGCATAGACATAACGGTTTCAGCAGGTTGGCAGGTCAACTACAGTCTCAAGTACTACAGATACCATTTCAAAGTTGTTAGGTGAGTGTTACCTTTTCTTCCCCATTGATCTTTATCTCCACACAGTTACATTCACAAGCAATGCCCTGGGCCTCTTCACCTTCTCAATTCCTATGCACCATGCATGAAATGTGTGGAGAAGAGGGAAGGGAGAAACACAGCTGACATGGTATAATGCTTTCTTCTTCGTAACCCCACAGAGGCTTACATAGTTATGGACCTTACCAGTGTTGTACACAATGTCCACACTTGATCCTGTATTTTTAGTAAAATTGGCTTAGATATGAGGTGAATGTTTCCATGCTGAAGAACTCTCTCCCCGCCTTTTAAATACACATGGCTTAATCTCATCAGTTGCTCATCTGGGATTTGATTGAACTCCCACACATTTTTCCATGAGCTGGATGAGGAATCCTTTGTCTGAGTTCTAACCTGAAATCTGAGGCAAATCTGTTTGTTCACTTATCTGAAGTTGATTAATTTCATTATTGATCGCTGCAGCTTGTTTACCATGGCTACAATGTCACAGGTTAATTCTACTTGCTGTGGTCTTGACACCATATCTCCTAAATTATTGACTTTTGTGCATGCTACTCCTTCATTTTGTTTATTCATAGTAATAAATCTTCAAATTTGTTTACAAATAAACAACACAGCACTGCTTAAGTGACTTAAATGTCACTCCAAGGGAAAAAGCCTGCAACTGCATAAAACCTTTACCCCAAAGTAATATTGCTTTCTAGTATCCTTAGTACCATACTTGCTTCAAAAGTTATAGTCTGCTTTATGAACAACAGTTAATTTTCCTGATACTTTCAGAATTCTTGTAATAGAAAAGCCTAGTTAAGCTCTCCAAACTTCTCAAAAAAACCCCAACCTAATGAATAACTTCTGTTTTATCTGAGTGTTTCCTGAGATTCATGAGGACCCATGCTTGGAATCTATTTCTGCTCTATGTGTGTTCAGTCATAAAGCTTCTTACACTCAAGACCAATGTTATGGGGACAAGAAAAAATACTTCTTAAAGCTGATATCACTAAGCTAAGACAATCCTGCATTAAACAAAGTTGAATTCTGCACTTTTGTAAATTGTTATTTTTATTTCAAATAAAATTCCTATGAGTGAGGAAAAAGAAGCATCAACATTCCCATGAGCAAAATGATAATCATAGAATGGTTTAGGTTGGAAGAGACCTTAAAGATCATCTAGTTCCAACACCCCTGCCATGGGCAGGGACACCTTCCACTAGACCAAGCTGCTCAAATCCCCATCCAGCCTGGCCTTGAACACTTCCAGGGATGGGACATCCACAACTTCCCTGGGCAATGTGTTCCAGTGCCTCACCACCCTCATAGTGAAAAATTTCTTCCTAATATCTATTCTAAATCTACCTCTTCCAGTTTGAAGCCATTCCCCCTCATCCTATCACTACATTCCCTTGTAAAAAGTCCCTCTTCAGCTTTCTTTTAGGCCCCCTTTATGTACTGGAAGGCCACTATAAGGTTTCCCCAGAGTCTTCACTTCTCCGGGCTGAACAACCCCAACTCTCTCAGCCTGTTTTCTTAGGAGAGGTGCTCCAACCCTCTGATCATCTTTGTCGCTCTCCTTTAGACCTGTTGCAACAGGTACCTGTCCTTCTCATGTTGAGGGCTCCAGAGCTGGATACAGTACTCCAGGTGGGGTCTCACGAGAGTGGAGTAGAGGGACAGAATCACTTCCCTCAACCTTCTGGCCATGCTTCTTTCAATGAAGCCCTTGTCACTACTTAGAACTTGGACATAGAGCCATTGACCTCAACTCTTTGAGTGCGACCAGCCAGCCAGTTCCTTATGCACCAAGTGGTCCATCCATCAATTCCATGTCTCTCCAATTTAGAGACCAGGATGCCGTGTGGAAGAGTGTCAAATGCCTTGCACAAGTCCATGTAGATGACATCTGTTGCTCTACACTTATCCACCAACACTGTAACGCCGTTGTAGAAGGCCACCAAATTTCTCAGGCACGATTTGACCTTAGTGAAGGCCCCTTTTCCAGTCAGTGGGAGCTTCACCACACTGCTACAACTTCTCAAATATGATGGATAGTAGCTTGGCAGCTTCATCCACCCATTGCCTCAGGACCCACAGATGAATCTCATCAGGTCCCATGGAATTGTGCACCTTCAGTTTCCTCAAATGGACTCGAACCTGGTCTTCTCCTATGGTGAAGGAGTCACCATAATGAAGGAGTCACAGTCGAGAGTCACCATAATGAGCAGTTAAACATCCTCTTTTGACAGCTCCATAACGTGTATGTACAAATGCCTACTATCAGAAAGAATCATATTAATGTAGAGTTTCATTGGACACAGTAAAAAGCTGCAACATTGAAAAAAATTACATCTGAAATATTTTATCGAACACATTGATTAGACAAACAGTTAGGAAAAGTGTCTGCTGGAGATGTATTTAACGTTGTATTGAAAAGCAATTTAAAGCAGATTATGACTTAAAATTTTGGGAAATGAAGTGGGACTTTTTTTTTATTAAATGTTTACATATTAGTAAAAGGTTTCACATGCAATTGAAACAAAAACATAGAGTTCATCTTAAATTTAAGATTCACCTTCTTGGCCTGAAAAAGTCAAAGGTCAGAAAAATGAGAAGACTCAAAGAAAGCATACAGTATGATCATTAGACAATGAAGTAAGATTTATTTGAGCCAGGCACCTGCATCTCACAGGTTTTCTCCTAGCAGTCAGACTCAAGGGCCCACATCTGGGCTGGATCACAGATGGCCTGGAGCATGGACAGTCAAATCGAGGGCCCTCAAGGGTACATTTGGGGTCCTCACCAGGGAGAAGCAAATATGCCTTGAATAAAGAGTTTCTATTCACAACTTCTTTATGCTGGGAATGGCATTTTTCTCTTTTGCAACAGCTTTTTCCCCAGGTTGGATATAAAAACAATCGCTTTCAAAAAGCATGGAAATTTTGAGGATTAACTGGAAAGAGTTAAGGACAACAATTCGGCATATGGAGTTGTGGAACCATTTTTTTTAAGGATTTGTATGATTGTTTAAAAATCTGATTATACTTACAGAGGGACTGAGAAGAAATGAATTGATGCTAGCTTTAAAGAGAATGACCAGTATGGGAGGAAAAAAAGAAATCCTATATGACTGTGGAAGTGACTCGAGGCAAATAATTAAAAAAAGATACTGATTTTCTTTGTGAAGTTTTCTTAAAGAAATTAAGTCATACCTTTCAACAAACTATCATGTTTTCTGGTTTAGAGGCAAAACAAAGAATTGTTGTATTTATACAGCAATTCAACAAGCATTATTCAGGCCATTGGCAAACCAGATAAAGTAGCATGACAGTTTTCCTTCAAGCTGCTATTTTACCTGCCTTATAATAAATCAGTCCAGATAATCTCAAATGAATACTCTCCATAAATGTTTGTTTGACTGTATTTGTGTACTCACATGGGAGAGCACCTACCCTCATTTTCCAAATATATATACTTCATATCAGAAGTAATTTTCGAAAGGCACATTCTTTCTCTCGAAAAGTCATCCACTTGGCTACACAAAAGTTATAAGTTTCAATTCTACCATGTTAATTCAGCACTAGAGTGATTTCATTAGGTAGTCCAAGGAAGCAGTATATAGTATTTAAAAAAAAAAATATACAATCTTCTAATATTTTGCATCCTTTCATGACCCCATTTGTCCAAAAACATTTAGTTAAGAGAAGGTCATGTCACCTGCCCCCCAGAGCTCTCTTTTCCTTCAGTTAGTAACTCAGGGTTAGTATCCACAACACTCAACTTTTGGCATCTCGTTTAGGTAGCTGGTGTTTCCAGATTGGTTTTGTCAGGCTCCTGAGGGCACTATCAACCATTTCTGGCCATGTTCAGCCTGGCCTGGGGTATCACCCCACCTCTGTCCATGGCCCAGGACCCCATTTGTACTCAGCCCTAGGTGTATAGATGCTGTTTGAGATACTTGTTAGGGCACTGAGGGGGTGAGCAGCTCATCAGGGCCTCTCCCAGGTGTGTGATGGCAGGACCTGGCAGCCAGGGCCTGTTCCATCTCCCCAGACAGGAGCAGGGCAGCTGGGAGGCACAGGGGCAGCCCCAGCCCCCACATCAGGCACCTCCCTGTAGAGAGGGACAGGCTGAGGCCGGGCTGAGACGTGGGCCCATGGTTGGGCCTGTCTCAGCAGGGCCCAAGGCTGGACATGGCAGGGCTGTGGGGAGCTGGAGACCAGCCCTGCTGTAACATCGTTGGGTCAGGGGCTGACAGCCCTGAGGGGCTGACATTGTGTCCTGGTCCATGGGCAGGTCAGGGGAGCTCCAGGGCCTGAGCAGGGAGGGTCACGGCTAACAGTGCCCTCAGGGCCATGACACATTGTCCAATATGCTGAGCAAAATGCTTCTCCAGAGTGATTCAGAGCAGCATCCCAGTTTAGGACTTTGAATTTCCCTCTGAAATCACCTCATGAGGTAAAGAAGGCTGCTACAGAAGTTACTGTCTAAATTATGATGCAGTTAGGTGCTGAGCATAATGCCATTGTCTCCAGGGATGACTTTCTACATATTTGGTCTATAGTTCAGTACATCCAAATTTGCTATCACTAGTAGAAAGCCCAAGGCTCTGTACTTCCCTGGCAACTCAGAGATCAGGACCTGTCTGTCTGTAATACTTTGGCGTGTGTTAGTGTTATTGTAACTGGACTAATTAAACTTCTGGTTGTATTTTTATTAGATTGTTAATATTTTAGTTTGCTAACAGTAAATTGGTGGCTCCCCCTTTTCAGGTGAGTTCCCATTTTGTCCATAAGAAGATGCTGAGTTTAACAAAAGTAATTGACTTTCTTTGGACCTTTCATTTTTAAATGTAATATAAACACCTTACTGAATCCAAACATAAGCCATTGCAAAGACTGAGATCCAGTCAGCCTAACTGGTTACCTAAATGGCATTCAACTTTTAGACACCTCACATAGTAGCTGTCTTAAAGTACCTGTCTAAATGCATATATGGCAAAGATTAGTGGTTTTGTTAGGGATTAATACAAAATATAATTTCAGAAGTCTCATGAATGCAATAAAATTAGCATTCACGGGAACTATATTTCCTGAACAATACTTAAGTTATTCCGTCAGCTAAGATACTGAAAAACTGATGTTTTTTTCCAGGATCCATAATTTGTAATTCAGTGCAAGAGTTTTACTGCAATTCCTCTATGTTCAAGCTAAGGTATAAAACCATAAATATTTCAGGTGTAAACAATTAAAATCTTCAGCACACCTTCATCCCCCACTTGACAATTTACTTTGATAAGAAAGAAGCACACAACAATTAGCCAGCCCTAGAGTGACATCTACAGTTCAGAAAAGCCGGCAAGAGAAGCAAAAGTTACATCCACTCATCCTGCCTTAACTAGGAAACAGGAGTGTGCTAATGATGAACTGATGTATAAACTGGGGATATGAAAAAGGAACACATCTTACCGCAACGCATCCCGACAGCCAGGCAGTAACAGGAATACCTCAGCCCACCTGTCAATTCAACTATTCTGCCAGTAGTCTCCCACCTCTACTTTGTCCTAACAGTTCTATAAAGTTTTAATCCTGGAATAGAAAAGGAACATTCATCAAGTGTAGCTAAGAAATAATCAGATCTGGGGAAAGAAGCCATCTGATGAAGCAATCTTTTTGGAGCTTGGAGCACAGAAGCTAATGGGAAGGACAGCCTGAGCAGGGGTGCCAAGGATTCAGTGCAATATATTGTGAGACAACAAAACTTTACAACATCCATGTAGATAAAATTCCATCACGTTACGAGTAATTGTGCAGTCTGTAATATTGCTTCAATGACAATAAGCAGAACCGTGAATTTCAAAACCAGACAACAAAGTTCTATTTTTTCTTCTAAATTCATTATACTACTCAGATTCTATTTTATGGGACAGATGTATTTTCAACTCATCAAAGTAAGCAAAAGCACAGAAATTGAAAAATTAGTAGACATTTCTGAAAGAGGGACGCATTTAATTTCAGCTTTAAGGCACAGATAAAGAGAATAATTCCGCCCCATCGGTCAGATCAATGGTACCATGCACATACCGATTGGTTTATTTGATGTAATGCTATTTCTGGTACTACACATATGATGTTTTAACCCTGAAGACTTCATCAATAGAGTAAAACTTAGTCATAAGTAATGGATTTGTTTCTGAAAGTCAGAGGAGCTGGAAAGGTCGTTATAAAGGTCATTAGAAGATAAGAAGTGCTGGTTGTAAGACAATTCATGGTCTGTTTAGACACAATAACCAATGATAGCTGATTTGGAACCTGGACATCTATTATAGGCCAGCTAACTTTGAAATATGATTCTGAAAATATGTAGATTTCTTGCTAATGTCAGGTTGTGAACAGTCAATGCACTACTTTACTTGCAGAAGATTGATAATCTCTTTGCATATAGTTAGAACAGCTGTAGGAAAAATGACCAGTACCTATCAAAAGACTTCTGTAAGAAAAACACCCTTAATTTTTCCTTTTTAAAGTTCCTTTGGCTTGCTTTTTATGCTTTCAATTTTATTAGTCTTTCAGTATCCAGAAACACAAAATTCTGATTTCTGTGTACCAACAATATCATTTGTGCACAAGGATTTGTAAATGAATATGGTAAGGAAGAATGAATTTTAAAAGATGACAGAAAAGATAGGAGGAAGAACAGGGGAAGTACTACAATAAATAACCCCTTTGCAATAGACTTACTGTTCTTGTCAGAAAAGAACAGAAAGTTTAAAAAGATTTAAACTTTTTGGACATGACAGGATTATTTTTACTGAACACAAGCCAAAGATAAAGCCAGTCCGAGTGAAGGCAAAATGAAAAAACTAATGCACGATAACCACTTTCTGTCATTTTAATAACTTGACCAATAAATGTATGTGTCCTATCCTTCACTATAGATACAGAGCTCACTCATTCACATGTGCTTTAGCACAAATTAGGTAGGCTGCAACAATTGTCATATCTAAAATGAAACAAAAAGGCTGTATGGAAGGTAATATTTCTATTTTTTGCAATAGTGATGGAGCACAGCAAGATGTTAAGCAGTCCCAGCATCACAAACAGAATACTACAAAAGACTTCAGTATAACTCCCCCTCTCCACCACATATACTCAGGGTTCAGGAGCTGATGATTGATTTTTATTAATGGTAAAAGATAGCAAATTCACAGTAATATTTTTCTTGTTTGCTTTTTGTCTATTTTCTGTTTTTTCAGCTTTTTGGTTTCTACTCAAATTTATTTGAACATGTAATGGCAAACTGCTTCTTTATAGGACAGGTAAGATTTTGACTCAATCACAAGATACTAGAGGCATTAGGAAAAAAATAAACGATCATAAAATTAATGAGACTTAGGGACACTGTTGAACTCTATGAGAGACTAAAATTTTTCATGTCATTTCAGGTATGATCCTTTACATGTGTGTCCTCATGGATGCAACTCTTCTTTCCACTCATATATAGCATATTATTTTATACAATGCTTTGGTAGAGCAAGAGATTTGCCTACTGACCCTCTATCCTTTCTCTGATGAGTTGTTCCAAGGTGAAGGACTTCTTCTCTAAGAGTAGTTTTCTTTCCATTGTTATGTTCTCGGTAACATAAAGAAGCTTCTTAGCTCATAGTTCCCCACTTTAAAAAGAACAGGCCCTAACACTGAGCACTAAGACAGTGGGCTTACCACTTCCTAGCATGGGGAACAAACAGGGCGAATTAGAGGTCTGTGTGTAGTTGCAGGACTACAATCTGATAGGGATCACAGAAGTATGATGAGATGGCTCACTCATCTGGAGTGCTGTAATGAGTAGATGCAACCTCTATAGGAAGAATACACCAAGAAAGCAGAATTTGCCTTTTGTGTGACAGACATGGATGAGGAACAGTTGAGAGAGCTCATGGATTAGTCATAAAGGGCAGACCAGTGTGGGCAATGTTGTGGTGGGTGTCTGCTACATATTGCCTGAAAAAAAAGCGGTAGTATGTGAGGCCTTCTTCATACAGCTTGAAAAAGCGTCATGTTTGCAGCTTCTGGACCTCATGAGGAACTTGAAGAACCACCCTGATATCAGCTGAAGGGACTACTCAGAGCACAGTCAATCCAAGAGATTTCTGGAGTGCATTGATGATAAGTTCCTGACAAATGTGATCAAGTAGCTGACGAGAAGAGGCACTCAGCTCGACCTGATACTAAGGACTGAAACAAGGAAGGAGTGGTCATGGGTAAAGGTTGGGGGCAGTGTTACCTGCACTGACCATGAAATAGTGGAGCTTAGGATCCTGAGAGGAGGAAACAAGCCAAAAAAAATGCACAATGTCAGACCTGGACTTCAGTGGAGCAGACTTTGACCTCTTCAGGAACTTGCTTGGAAGAATCCCATGGGATGCAATCCCAGATCAAAGAGACTTCTGGAAGAGCTGATTGGCTCACAAGGATCAGCTCCTTCAAGCTCAAGGACAGTCCAATCAAATGACCAGGAAATCAAAGAAAGATGGCAGAAAGCCTGCATGGCTAAACAAGAAGCTCCTGTCAAAATTTGCACATAAAAAGGAAGTAAACAAGAGGTGGAAGAAGAGTAATGTGATCCAGGAAAAATACAAAGACACTGTGAGAGCTTGCGGTGTTAGGAAGGCAAAAGTCCACCTGGAGTATAGTTTGGTCAGGGATGTGAAAGGCAACAAGAAGGGTCTCTGCAGGCACATCAGCACCAAAAGGAAGGGTAGGGAAAATGTGGGTGTGCTGCTGAATGGGGTAGAGGAGCTGGTGACAAAAGACATTGAAAAGCCCAAGGTACTCAATGCCTTCTTTACTTCAGTCTTTACTGGTCATATTTTCCTTCAAGAATCCGAGGCTGCTGAGACAAGTTGGAACTATAGATCAAGAAAGTCTTACCCTTAGTGGAGGAGGATCGAGCTAGGGAACACTTAAACAAATGGGACATGCACAGGCCTGTAGGACCTGACAGGATGAATCCCTGAGTGCTGAGGGAGGTAGACAATGTTACTGCAAGGCCACTCTTGATTATCTTTGAAAGGTCATGGTGATCAGGGAAAGTTCCTGAGGAATGGAAGAAAGCAAATACCACTGTTATCTTCAAGAACGGCAAGAAGGAAGATCCAGGGAATTACAAGACACCTGGAAAGGTGAAGGAACAAATAATCCTGGAAGCCACTCTCAAACTTCTTAAGGACAGAAATTGTGGAGTAGTCAGTATGGATTTATGAAGTAGAAATCACACTTAACCTATCTGAAAGTCTTTTAGAATGAAATGGCCAGCTCAGTGTATGAGGGGGGAACAGATGTTGTTGTTTATCTTGACTTTAGAAAGACTTTTGACAATCTCCCATAACGTCCTTATTGACAAACCAATGAACTATGGGCTGGATAAATGGGCAGTGAGGTGGACTGAAAATTTTCTAGACTCAAAGTGTTGTGATCAGTGGCATGAAATCCAGCTAGAGGGCAGTCAATCATGCAGAAAACAGGTCTGCAGAGAAGGCCTTGGTGGTCATGGTGGACAAAATCTTCAATATGAGCCAGCAATGTATTATCAGCTAGCAAAGAAGGCCAACTGCATCCTGGGCTGCATTAGGATTGCCAGTAGGTCAAGGGCGGTCTTTCCCCTCTGCTCAGTACTGGTGATGCCACATCTTGAGTGCTGTATCCTGGTCTGAGCTCCTCAGTGTAAGAAAGGTATGGACTTACTGGAACACATCCAGCAAAGGGCCACAAAGATGATTAAGGTATTGCAGCACTCCTCATACAAGGAGACGCCCAGAGAGTAGGGACTGTTCAGACTGGAGAAGAGAAGACTCAGGGGGATCTTATCAATATGTATAAATTCCTGGTGGGAACGAGTAAAGAAGATGGAGCCAGACTCTTCTCAGTGGTGCCCACTGAGAGGCCAAGAGGCAATGAGTACAAAGTGAAATACAGAAAAAATTATTTAAGCATAAGAAAAAGCCTTTTAGCTGTGAGGATGATGAAGCACTGTAACGGGTTGCCCAGAGATGTTGCGGAGTCTCCATCCTTGGAGATACTCAAAATCCAACCAGAGACAGCCCTGAACAACCTGCTCTAGCTGATCCTCTTTCCAGCAGAGTTGCCTTCCAACCTGAACTATTCTATGACTGTGTGATATAAAACAGTTTTATTGGACAGGGTAATGTTTTAGTCGGATGAACATTTCTGGCAATTGTTATCTATGTCTAAGTGTGTACCATTTACCTCTTGGCTTTAGGAAGGGTACATGAAAAATATTACATCCAATAATCAAATCAGCCATGTATGTCTTCCAACAATTGTACTTTCAGTGGAAGTTCACTTAGATATTTTTCTGGATACCTAGATATATTAAATGACTTTTCAAACTTTTTTTAATCCATTTGGGGTTTGTACTCCCAGAAGAGTGGTGAACACATGTAACTGATTTATTTTAATAGGATCTGTTTGGCACAGATCTAAGATATTTTTGATGTATTACTCAGTACTATTTCTGAAAGACACAAAGTCCCTGGGGTAAATGAAAAGTACTTCAGAGAAGCTGAAATCCTCTTTACATAGCTAAATGTTTGGAAATGGTATCTTCCTATAAAAAGCACAGACAACCATGCATTTCTAATAACCCAAGATGTTTCTTATATCTCCATAGAGGAAATTGAGTTAAATAGGTACTACTGAATTTAACATCAAATCATATGGGAGTAGGGCAGCTCTACATTTAAGTGGAGAAAAATATCTACTGTTCAAAAGCTACAGAGAAAACACACAGGAAAGCCTGTAATGGAAGGTGTGTGGAGAAAATTAGTCCTTGCTTTTCTTTGGATTATTCTAGTTGGTTTTGTTGTTGTTTTCTTTTTGTTGTTGTTGTTGTAGCTTAATAGCTACAATTTAATAGCTTAAATTATTTTAAAATTATTTCTAAATATTTAATATTTTATATATTTATTATTATAAATATCATTATATATTATTTTATATATTATTATATATATTATATATTATATGATATATTATATATTATATATTATATGTTATATATTATATATTATATATTATATATTATATATTATTATATTTATTATTATATATTTAAATTATTTTAAAATTATTTTAAAAGAAACCTTAAAATTATGATTTTTCTTTAAAACTATCAAAACACATACGACAATCAAGAATATTGTTCAAATAGAATAAAACTGCAAAACCCCATTAATACTCTATGGGATCAAGTAGGTAAGAATTTATTTTCTCACAGACAACATATTTTACTTATAGAAACAAATGTTTTTTTCCTAGTTGTAGTTAGGTAACTATATGAAATCTCAGATTCTCCTGTATTATAAAGTAGTATCGTCAGTTTTGCAGCAATTATAACTAGTCTGTTTTGCTAATTTTTAATGTGATAATGCATTTCCCCAAATAATTGTTTGCCTTGGAGAATTAATGGTCATTAAGACTGTACTTATATATTTCATTAACATATATATTCCAGTCACACTGGAACATGCATTGCCTACCCTTGTGTTATGTATGAAGTATTTTTCAAACCTTAGAAAAAGGGTTTTTGCTGGTAAGATGCATTACCTTACTTTTTTTAAGTCATAATAAGTGGCTCTAAAATATACTGCAGGCTGTCCATAGGTGTTTTTTGAATCAGTCATATTAAGCACTAAGCAGCAATAAAATCTTTGGGCAAAAAAGATACACAGTTATAATAAAGATTATAATTCTGTTCATAGATAAGATGTTAAAATAGAAACCCACAGCAAACTGGTGATCAACATTTTTCAGGATGTTCTCCCTTATTTCCTTGGCTCAGTATAAGGAGGACTATAAGAAAAGAGTAAACACCAGTGAAAAATTGAATAGTTCGTGTTCCTACAAGAATCTGGATCAAGTATGAGTTTTACACCAACTTTGGTTGTCTCTTGTACTGTAGCAAATGTTAACAAACTGTAAATATATATAAGCCTGATAGTTTTCTACTATGAAATGAATCATTCAATGGGGTGAAAGCAGTAGATGTTCATTATCTAGATTTTAGCAAGACATTTGACACAGTCTCCAAGTGCTATTGGAAGATCCTTACAGCCTGTGCCCGCCTTTTTCAAGCCACCTTGTTCTCAGGCAGGTGCCCCACACTGGTTCCATCACTCCCCGCTCTCTGTGCTGTTAATCAGACTCAAGCCAGCAGGCTGGGGAAACTCAATTCTACCACTTTTCAGACCACAGCAGGAGGATTAAGTCCACTTTAGTACTCACCACACCAACAAGGACATTACCAAGTTACAACAAATGCCCAGGAGGCTCAGGTGAACAGGCAGACAGAGCACAGAATATTTGAGGAAAGGCTGACAAAACTGGCTTGAATCACTCTGGAGAAGAAAGGTCAATGGGCCACATCCTGCTCTCTTCAGCTGTGTTTCCGCATCCTCGAGAGAGGACACAGCCAGGCTCTTCTCATAGCTTCACACTGAAGTCACAAGAAGCCAGTAAAGATGCTCAGGTGACATCTGCAACCAATGGAACACAGAGGACTAGCTGGGCCTACTGGTACATGAGGCAGGTGACCAAATGAAAAAAGACAGGGAAAAGCCCAAGGGCCACAAAGGTTTCTTTTTTCTTGGCTGTTGCTGCAAATATCTGTTCTGGGGCTGCCCAGGTGCATGTGATAGCAGAGCAAGGGAGAGGAAAGAAGCCAGAGCTTCCTCCCTTGAAAGGAGGATCACCTCAGAGAACACTAGATGCTTTGATAGCACAGCTATACCCATGTTGTTAAGACTAAAAAATGTGTGTCTCTTTCTAATGAACTCTTGCTTAGATGTAAACTCTGCAAATATTAGTTTTCAAGGACATTACATGGTAAGCCATATCAACTGAATAAATATAATATGTAAGATTATAGCAATAGTTTCTTTGGCTGCCCTGTAAAGGGTAAATCTAAGTGGGTTTGTGTGTGTGATGAAGGCAGTTTTTCCCTAGCTTTCATAAATTCACACTAAAGTTTGATCTCATGTATACTAAGATGACAGGTCTATCAAGTATAGTACAGATGAAATACCATAACCAGAAGTTCCACTTAAAATGAAAGCTGTATCCCAATACAACCTTAAGTGCACTTAAATGCAGAAAAGCCAAGTTGTAAACAATTTCAATCAGCTGCCTTAGGTACTTGTAGCAGTCCCCCCTGAATAAATTTCAGCGGTAGTGAGGACAGTCAGCTGAATATTTGCTCTGCTGCTTATTTGTATGAAACAGTATTGCTGTCAGGAAAAAAGCAGCACACAGTTACCTCATGCATGTCAAACAGAGGGGCTGTAGGACAGTCTTCATTGAGAATTCTCCGGGGGTTGTGATTCTCCTTTAACAGGACACATCTTACGTAGCACTGATTTCTACAAACATTTGTGTTGTGCTTTTGTACGTTATTCTACATCTGTTATGCCAGCCATACACAAAGTCAAATAAATCTTCATTTGATTAAAAACAACTTCTATTGAAAGATATATAAGCTTTGCCCACACAAGGACTTATACAATTAGCAACAAACAGAAGCAGAAGTGAGTGTTATTTCATCATGTGGGCATCTTTCTGCCAAACCTGTGCCTTCAGCTAGTCATTGCACACAAAGGCCACAAGATGGTAGTCTTGCCTTGAAAAATAATATGCTGACTAGTTTTTCTAAAAAAGGGGTTGGCTATCTTCTTTGTGACATGAGGGATTTTCACTTCCTATGCAAATTCTCTGAATTAGCTTCTCACCTACAAGTAAAATTAAATTACAGAAGGTTTAAATCTCAGCCCAGTTTTCATCATGAAAACATGATATATTCCTAGGGAAACAAAGAAAGTTCATATATTAGTAGTAACTTTAAGAAATTCAGAAAGCTAGTGCAGCACTTGTATTTTAGCACTTACATTTTAGTGGGGTAAAGATCTTTCCTTACAGGAAATTCACTCTTGTAATTTGGAATTTTCCAGCTCTATAACTTATTATAGCAGTTGTTAGTTCAAACTAGGTTGAGTAGCTAATTTCTTCTTCTCATGCATTGACCACTAAGTGATTCAGTTTTATATGTGGAAAGGTGGACTTCAAAATACATTCTTGGAATTAAATATTTTGAGTCACTCTCTAGGTCCAGCAGTTCTTATACCTGTATCCTAAACTAGCCCCCTAAAGGTAGATGTGCAGAAGGTATTTTGAGGGGGGGACACAAACATGCAAGCAGCCATGAGATTTGGATTTCTGTTGTGGCTCCTAATTCCTCAAAGCTGAGGTAGCTCTCTGAGCTTTTTTTTCATTCTGAGCTAACAGCACTAAGAAAAGTTTCTTTTCTGTGCCAAAAGTGGTAGAACACCCTGTGATGAACAGTTATGCCAAGCATATGGCAAAAGAATGAATAACATTTTCTTCCTGAAATCCTGATACCCTAGTTCATTGAGATGCAGACAGCTGAATCATCAGGTACACAGCACTTCTTGACAAACCTTTTTTTGTAACTAATACGGACTTCAGCAGCCATTCTGTACATACTTTGTTCTCATCTCTTTATATAATGTTCTACTGTTGGTCTTACCTATACTGGTCATTGATGGACTTGTTCAAAAAGAACATCTTTCAATTTCCTTAAGTCAAAGTTTTTCATGTATTCAGGTTTTGATAATAAACATCATAATGAGTACTGCCAGATTTTTTATTCAAACCTACAAACTTTGGGTACTTGGAATAAAAGGTTTTAAACACTTTCAAGTACTGTTGAAGGACAAACAACTGCTAAGGAGAAATAAGAGAATTTTTGGATTACTGACGGTCTATGCTTAATCTATGTTAACATCAGAAGTGTTAGCTATTCTGTCATGATGAGATTATATATTTAGAAAGGACTTACAGTTCTGTAGTCTCCAAGAGGTAATATTCTGATACTTTTGGAAAAGACAAGACACTTTTCTCAGAGCAGTTAGCTAGGAGTGAACCAGAATCTCTTAAAGCTAGCTCAGCTTTGAGGAATTAGGAGATATAAGTAGCAAACTATAGGATAGAGCGATAGAATTTATTCGTACATTTGTTTGGTAAATTTAACACAAATGTTGTGGGTTTAGTGGTGGTTTGTTTTTTTTTTCATGGTTGTTGGTTGGTTTTTTTCCCCTAGTAAAAAAAATCTACTTTTCAGGAAATGATATATTCTAGAAGCATATTACCAGGAATTCACTAGTCACCCCTCTGGAGTTCTATTGGCATAAATAATTTGGGATCTATAAATGAAACCAAGTAATTTTGGAATAGCATTACACAAAAGTATATGAAAGTAAGGCTATGGATATTTCCTTTAGGAAAAGGTATTTTACCTGTGAATCATTATTATTTCCCCCCTGGGAAATTAGACTGAATGCATCTTTTCTAAGAAAAAGGTAGCAAACATCATAAATAGAAAGGATAGAAAAAAGGAGTGCAGCTTAGCAGAGCTCCTATCATCCTTTAAACCAGGAAAACAAATGAGATGGCTTTGTGTACTAGAGATGTCTACAGCAGCAAATAATACGGCACAATAGTAATTAAGTAAAAGTATGTAGTGCTGAGACTTCAACATGTTAACTGCATGAAGTATAAAGGTTTTCACTCTCAACCAGATTTAGTCTGCTGAACCATAAGTAAAATTGCTCAAAGCTGCCTGACAGACAAACTTCTGGGTTGGACACTTACACCCCCACCACAATTTGAAGTGCATTTGGTACCCACCAGAGCTTATATTTTAGTTTCCTTGGAAAGAAATCCAGTTTATACACCCCAAGGTTACAAGTATTCATAGGCATCTCCACCAAGAAAAAAAAAAGTTTCTACAAAAAGTTTCATTTTAACTTGTGCTTTCATGTAACCTTTAACTTAAAGTAGAAAAATCTTTAGAGAATTAATACTTTTTAAAATACAAAATCTACTTATTTGGAATCAGCTTAAAGGAAAAATAACCAATCCAGCCAAGGAGCTAGATCCATCAGGGGCCCAACAAAAATGCCTCTATGCAAATGCATATAGCATGGGCAACAAACAAGAGGAGTTAGTGTGCATGCCTGCAAGGCTATGATCTAATCGGCACCACGGGGACGTGGTGGGATGGCTCCTATGACTGGACAGATACTGGTTCTTCAGGAATGACAGGCAGGGGAGACAAGGAGGCAGTGTTGCCTTCTATTTCAAGGACCAGCTGGAGTGCATGGAGCTCTGCGTGGGGCTAGATGAGGAGCCGACCAAGAGCTTGTGGGTCAAGATTAAAGGGGGAGCACAAACAAGCAATGTTACTGTGGGGGTCTGCTGCATGCCACCAACCAGGATCACCGAGCAGGTGAGGGTGTCTATAGATAGATTGGAGCAGCCTCATGTTCACAAGCCCTGGTCCTCATGGGGGACTTCAACCACCCCGATATCTGATGGAAGGACAACGTAGCAGGGCAGACCTTTGTGTCGGTCTTTACTACCCAGTCAAGCCCTCAGGAGTCCCAGGCCTTGGAGAAAGTAACAGGGAAAGAGGAAGACTTCCCCGGGGTTGAGGAGGATCAAGTGAGGGACCAGTTAGGTCAATTAGATATTCACAAGTCCATGGGCCCTGATGGGATGCACCCAAGAGTGCTGAGGGAGCTGGCAGAGGTCATTGCTGGGCCACTCTCCACCATCTTTGAAAGGTCCTGGAGAACAGGCGAGGTGCCTGAGGACTGGAGGAAAGCCAATGTCACTCTGGTCTTCAAAAAGGGCAAGAAGGAGGACCCGGGGAACTACAGGCCGGTCAGCCTCACCTCCATCCCTGGAAAGATGATGGAACAGCTTGTTCTGGGCGTCATCTCAAGGCAAGTGGAGGAAGAGAAGGCTATCAGAAGTACTCAGCATGGATTCACCAAGGGGAAATAATGCCTGACTAATCTGATAGCCTTCTATGATGGTGTGACTGGATGGATAGATGAGGGAAGAGCGGTAGATGTGGTCTACAGCAAGGCGTTTGACACAGTCTCCCACAGCATCCTCATAGGGAAGCTTAGGAAGAGTGGGTTAGATGAATGGACAGTAAGGTGGATAGAAAACTGGTTGCAAGACAGAGCTCAGAGGGTTGTGGTTAGGGGAGCAGAGTCTAGTTGGAGGTCAGTGACGAGTGGTGTTCCCCAGGGGTCAGTACTGGGTCCAGTCCTGTTCAATATATTCATCAACGACTTGGGTGAGGGGATAGAGTGCACTCTCAGCAAGTTTGCTGATGATACAAAGCTGGGAGGAGTGGCTGACACACCAGAAGGCTGTGCTGCCATACAGAGAGACCTGGACAGGCTGGAGAGCTGGGCAGAGAGGAATCTTATGAAATTCAATAAGGGCAAGTGTAGGGTGCTGCACCTGGGGAGGAATAACCCCATGCAGCAGTACAGGTTGGGGGCTGACCTGCTGGAGAGCAGCTCTGTGGAAAGAGACCTGGGAGTCCTGGTGGACAACAGAATGACCATGAGCCAGCAATGTGCCCTGGTGACCAAGAAGGCCAGTGGCATCCTGGGGTGCATCAAGAAGAGTGTGGCCAGCAGGTCGAGGGAGGTCATCCTCCCCCTCTACTCTGCCTTGGTGAGGCCGCACCTGGAGTACTGTGTCCAGTTCTGGGCTCCCCAGCTCAAGAAGGACAGGGAACTGGTGGAGAGGGTGCAGCATAGGGCTACCAAGATGATTAGGGGACTGGAGCACCTCTCTTATGAAGAAAGACTGAGGGAATTGGGTCTCTTTAGTCTGGAAAAAAGACGGTTGAGGGGGGACCTGATCAATGCTTATAAATACTTAAAGGGTGGGTGCCAGGAGGATGGGGCCAGGCTCTTGTTGGTGGTGCCCAGTGACAGGACAAGAGGTAACGGGCACAAACTTGAGTATAGGAAGTTCCACCTAAACGTGAGGAGGAACTTCTTTACCTTGAGGGTGGTAGAGCACTGGAACAGGCTGCCCAGGGAGGTGGTGGTGTCTCCATCTCTGGAGACATTCAAAACCCGCCTGGACGCGTTCCTGTGCAACCTGCTCTAAGATGGCCCTGCTCTTGCAGGGAGCTTGGACTAGATGATCTCCAGAGGTCCCTTCCAACCCTATGATTCTATGATTCTATGATTCTATGATTCTATGATTCTATGATTCTATGATTCTATGATAAGCAATCCAGAAGGTTCCTGGAATGCATTGACGATAACTTCCTTACGTGATAAGGAACCAACGAGGAGAGATGCCATGCTGGACCTTGTTGTCTCCAACAAGGAATGGCTGGAAGGGAACATTACAGTCAAGGGCACCATTGGCTGCAATGAACATGAGATGGTGGAGTTTGAGATCCTTAGTGCAGTGAGGAGGATGCACAGTGAGCTCGCTACTCTGAACTTTAGGAGAGCAGACTTTAGCCTCTTCAGAGATCTGCTTGCTGGAGTACAGTGAGATAAAGCCCTGGAAGGAAGAGGGGCCCAAGAAAGCTGGCTAATATTTAAGAACCACCTCCTCCAAGCTCAGGAGCGATGCATATCAACAAATAAGAAGCCAGGCAAAAATGCCAGGAGGCGTACGTGGATGAACAAGGAGGTCCTGGACGGACTCAAACAGAAAAAGGAATCCTACAGAGGGTGGAAACAATGACAGGTAGCCTGGGAGGTATACAGAGATATTATCCAAGCAGCCAGTGATCAGGTTAGGAAAGCAAAGCCCAGATAGAGGTAAACCTGGCCGGGGGCAACAGGGGCAACAAGAAAGCCTTCTATAGGTATAGCAGGGACAAAAGGAAGACTAGGGATAATGTAGGCCCACTCAGGAAGGAAACTGGAGACCTAGTCACCCAGGAGATGGAGAACGCTGAGATATCCAATGACTTTTTTGCCTCACTCTTCACTGGTAAGTGCTCTAACCACACTTCAGGTTCAGAAGGCAAAGGCAGGGACTAAGAGGATGAGGTACCGTTCACCATAGGAGAAGACCAGGTTTGAGACCATTTGAGGAGCCTGGAGGTGCACAAATCCAAGGGACCTGATGAGATTCATGTGCGGGTCCTGAGGCGGATGAAGTTGCCAAGCCACTATACATCATATTTGAGAAGTTGTGGCACTCCAGTGAAGTTCCCACTGACTGGAAAAGGGGAAACATAACCCACAGTTTTAAAAAAGTTAAAAAAGTTGACCAGGGAAATTAGAAACTATAGGCCAGTCAGTCTCACCCTTGTGTCCAGCAAGATCATAGAGCAAATCCTCCTGGAAACTCTGCTAAGACACGTGGAAAATAAGGAGTTGGTTGGTGGCAGCCAACACGCCTTCACTAAGGGCAAACCTTGTCTGACAAATTTGGTGGCCTTCTACAACAGTGTGACAGTGTTGGTGGATAAGGAAAGAGCAACAGATGTCATCTACATAGACTTGTGCAAGGCATTTGACACTCTTCCACACGGCATCCTGGTCTCTAAATTGGAGAGACATGGAATTGATGGATGGACCACTCGGTGCATAAGGAACTGGCTGGCTGGTCGCACTCAAAGAGTTTAGGTCAATGGCTCTATGTCTAAGTGGTGAGCAGTGAAAAGAGGTGTCCCTCAGGGGTCAGCACTGGGACAGGTAGTATTTTAACATCTTTGTTTGCAACAAGTTTGTTGAGCTCACCAAGCTTTGTGGAGCAGTTGACACGCTGGAGTGGAGGGATGCCATCCAGAGGGACCTGGACAGGCTGGACAGGTGGGCCTGTGAAAACCTCATGAAGTTCAACAAGACCAAGTGCAAGGTCCTGCACATGGTCCAGATCAATCCCATGCACAAATACAAGCTGGGAGAAGAATGGATTGAGAGCAGACCTGAGGAGAAGGACCTGGGGGTGTTGGTGGATAAGATAAACATGGGCCAGCAATGTGTGCTCAGAGCCCAGAAGGTCAACCGTATCCTGGGCTGCATCAAAAGAAGTGTGGCCAGCAGGTCGAGGGATGTGATTCTTCTCCTCTACTCCACTCTCATGAGACCCCACATGGAGTACTGCATCCAGCTCTGGAACCCTCAACACAAGAAGGATCTGTTGGATCAGGTCCAGAGGAGGTAGACAAAGATGATCAGAGGGCTGGAGCACCTCTGCTATTAGGACAGGCTGAAAGAATTGGGGTTGTTCAGCCTGGAGAAGTGAAGATTCTGGGGAGACCTTATAGCAGCTTTCCGATATCTGAAAGCTGGAGATGGTCTCTTTACAAGGGCATGTAGTGATAGGATGAGGGGAAATGGCTTCAAACTGGAAGAGGGTAGATTAGAATAGATACTAGGAAGAAATTTTTTGTGATGAGAGTGGTGAGGCACTGGTAGAGGTTGCCCAGAGAAGCTGTGGAGGCCCCATCCCTGGAGGTGTTCAAGGCTGGGTTGGATGGGGCTTTGAGCAACCTGGTCTAGCAGGAGGTGTCCACACCCATGGCAGTGGTGTTGGAAACAGACGATCTTTAAGGTCCCTTCCAACCTAAACCATTCTATGATTCTATGATTTATGAAGAGGGCTTTTGTATTAAACTATTTCATCAAGTGTTTGGTGTTCCACACCAGGTCATAAATATGATGTACAGATACCTTCCCACACAAACACTCCACTTACTCAGGTTAGAAATCCTCTAGTAACTCCTAGAAGACCAGCTTAATTAAGAAAAACTAGTTTTGACAGGATAGGTCCCTGAAAGATGTGCATTACATGTTGCCGTGCCCAATTTAGAAATAAGCCTAATAATCACCCTAGTTGAACGATCTTTTTTTGCCCCATGTTGTCCCTTCAAGTTACTCACTGTTGGAAGAAGAATAATTTTGTTGAGGAGAATTTTTTTTTCCTTTTAAGTTTCTGTTTGAAAACAGATTTCTTTAAAAACCCTTAACATTATTTTACTAACAAAAGCTAAAAGTCATTCTAGAATTCATACACATATTCAATCAGTTCAGCATTGATTCCATAGAACAAACGTGAGGCTAGTGATTGTTACTCACTGATTTAAAATATAGAGCTGACCCTCTGACCCTGTAGTTCTATTTCCTAATGCAGTCATATTCTTGTCACTGATTAGTCCATCCTTTCCTCCTCTGCTGCTACATCTTTTTTTTTTTTTTTACATATTAGATGGCTCTTGCCTTAATGGACTATAGACTTTTCAGAGTGCTGTCTTGTATCTCACTGTCAGAAAAGTGGACCTAATCTTTCTCCAGAAGTTCTGGATTAAATAGCTATACTATATTAAAAAGCATAACAGGCACATCGATACATTATAAAAAGAGCTACTTTGTCTTTTTCACAGCTTTGTGAGAAGACAGCTAAAGTAGCCTATAAGAGTAAGGATATATTTCTGCTTTATGTTATTAGTCCAGCTATATTGGTAGACGAAAGCTATTTGCCATTAATTTAGGAAAGCAAAATTAAGCAACATACTACAAAGCTTGTTCTCTGTTAGCTTTGGGTAGAGAGGAATGAAAACCCCTATACTGTCCAGCTCAGAGAGCCGAGAATTTGGTCTTAGCTGAGACTCCCACTCTGCAGATATACTCTGACAGCTTATAGCATCTGAATGAAAGTGCATGCACGAGTGTACACAACAGTGGTCACTTGTCACATAAATGTTGCATTGCTATGCTTGACTGTGGGCCAACCAATGGTAGCTAAAGCATCTGTTCTCTGTCATGCAATTTACTTTTCAAAGTAAACCTCTTATCTTTGACTACTGATGTTGCGACTATTTCTTTTTTACTTTGCCTCAGTAGTTCAACTAGTAGCAGCAATAACTGTTGTTAATTTTTTATATTCAGAAAGGGAAATGTTAGATTGTATGTGACAATGCTTACATTTACATACAACAGTCACAAACAATCTTTGCAAACAAACTCTTGAAATCGGAAAGAAAACTTTGAATCTCTGATAGCTTAAATCACATATTATATATATATTTCAGTTACATCAGCAAAAAGAACATCTCAACATCTCACAGAGAATGAGAAATATTCAATAGGGAAAAAAGAA
Organism: Vanellus vanellus; assembly: GCF_965231255.1. Lineage (NCBI taxonomy): Eukaryota > Metazoa > Chordata > Aves > Charadriiformes > Charadriidae > Vanellus > Vanellus vanellus. The sequence goes on from NC_138906.1 coordinate 87,129,273, forward strand.
ATAATTCTTTTAATGTATATATTTTTACACAAGTTCAACATATTCTACTGTCAGATTGCAATGTATCAAACATTAACCAGAGTTTAGCCAGTATCTGAGCTTAAAAGCAATAAGCTGCTTCATAAGCTGGTCTCTAATTTCTTTTATTTTTTTCTATCTTATTTCACCGAACTATTCATTTCATTGTATGATTTATGTGGCTATGAGATTAACACGTTCTTCTGGAATTGCTGGCTGCCTAAAATTAGTGGGTCTATTTAATCAGAAGCCAGAACTCATCCAAGTATTGAGACCATCACTGACAAAAAGTCTTCTTATTCACATCTCTGGTTCAATCAAGACTGCTATAGATCTGAAAGTGTAAACAGAAAAACAGTATGCCTTTAGAAATCTTCTACACCTGTTAGTCTTATTTTTTTACTTGGTCAGTTAGAGAATCCAGAAGAACTTGACAGGATATATGCATTCCCCTTTAATGAAATGATTGAGAGTCGATGCAGTATCAGTGCTGAATAAGTGAAACAACTTCTATTTGTAGGTCTGAAGCCATAAGGAAATACCTTGGTGACAACACATTCATTACAAAGACTTGCCATTCATGTTAGTTGCTTCCCAGTTCAATCACATTTGATATTTTATTGCTTTGAGAATTCTTTGTTTGTGAAAAGCACTTTATAAAACAAGTTATATTTTGCTGCTGCTAATAACAGTGTCTCTGAAGACAATGCTTCTAGTTCTAATGGTACAATAACAGCAGTCACTTCACAGCTGTCACCAACCCATTTCATTGACAAAAAAAAAGATTAATTTCTCGAACTTGATGATGATTTAATGGAGGAGAAGTACAATTTGCAACTCTTTACAATCAAATTACACCTGAACATCTTAATACAGCCATCCTCAACCTTTCTGACCCATAGGAAACAACACTAAACAAATACCATGCTGAAAGCAGTGCAATACCTTGCTCTCCCTTTTAAGCTTTGCCACACCAGTGGTGGCCTTTCTGAGCTCACAACCAACAAAATATTTCATTAGCAACACATTGTATGGAACTCATACTCTATTGTCCACCACTTTTGGGTCTTATAAAGCTAATTCAGACTGCAAACTCATCAGAAGAAAAGCTAGGTTATCACACGCCTGTGAAAAACAGATAGTATATTGTCAGTACCAACAGCAATCAGAGAATATTGTGGAGCTTGGTTTAATTAATTTCACAATTATGGGTTTTTTTGGCTTGCTTTGACATCTGTATCCTGTTAGTTGCTTTTTCCTTGAGTAACTCACTCACTGTGGGCAATTCCCTACCTTGTAATTTGCTGGTGGTCTCCCAAATGGAACTGAACATAGAAAGCAATCACATGGTTCAGTCCTAGTTTGATTTATACACTGTTTCTCTCGTCTGCTTCCTCCCCTCTCTCTCTCAATAAATAAATAAATAGAAAAATTTTAATAAGTTTCAGCCAACATTTATTACTTTTTCGGGTTCCTGCTAGAATGCACTCAACGAACGCATGTAACCAGAAGTCTGACAATTTGAGGCCAAAAGATCAAGTAAGCAGAAGTTACACTTTGGTTTTGATCACTGATTCCTGTCTTAGCAAAGCAGAGATACTACAAATGCTTTTATGCATGTAATAGCTAAGCAAAAAATTTCCAAAACCTGAAGCTTTCCTAAACCGGCATATGTTACAGCAAAACCAAATGAGCTATTTTTTTCATTCGTAATGTTGTAAACCCTAAGTAGCTGTTCTGAAGATGATTGAATTACTTGGTGTTACCACCAAACCTAATTCAAAACTTTTTACATCCCCTTTCTGACAGAAAAAAATCAACATCATAACAAATCAGAAAAAAAATATCAGTGCATCAGTGCAGTTAAGCTGTCAACACAGAATATTTCATGTTGTATTTGTATTCTGTTTAGTCCAACATGACTTTACCTAGCAAGCCTCTATTCGTGTTTGGGCCTCAGCACTGTTTCTATACCTAGAGCCAAAAACTAAAAATGCAGTTAGATGACCAGTATTCCAGACCTTAGACAAAATTAAGACATAGAAGTGATAATGTTGCTGAGCCTTTATTGTTTGCCAAACTATAAAGAAAACAATATATGGGGCTTACAGCACAGTGGTTTATATACTCAGCCTTTCATCGTGATAAAGCTGAGAATCCCTGAAAAATATGCCAAATCTGTACTATGTCCCTGATAACACAGTGCAGTAGCAACTCTACAATTAAGATTGGAAAACGAGTGCAAAAATATATGATGTAATTTGTCTCCTATACTTGGGAAATTTCTAAAACAGTGCTCTTTGAGGCATAGGGTCCCACAAATAAAATAGATTTGTAGGAAACATTGGTTGGAAAGGATGTCTGGAAGTTATCCTGTTCAACTTCCGGCTTCAAGCAAAAGTAGTGTCAACGTCAGACCATGTAGCTCAGGTTTTGCCCAGTTAAGTTCTGAAAATCTCCAATGATGGTAACTCCCTCGTATTGTGAAAATATTTTTCGTCATATCCATTTAGATTTCTGTTTGCTGTAATTTATGACCACGCTTGGCATCCTTCCACAGTGCACCTCTGAGAATAGTCTGATTCAGCCTTCTTCATAACCCTTCTTAAAGTATTTGAAGACAGCAAGCAGGAATCTTCTTAGCCTTCTCTTCTCCAGGCTAAACAAATCCGCTTCCCTCAGCGACTATACAGGAGGTAGACAAGAATCCATGCTTTCTCTGAGCTCTAATTGTAATCTAATTGTAGGCAGAAAACACTGCCTTTGAGGTGCTATAGTATCCAATACCTGTCTCTGCACTAACTCAGCTGAATGTTGTTTAAAATTTGCACACAGGTCATGCTTATTATCTCTACATAGTTGGCCAATTCAAGGTGACCGGATCTTCCTTCAGCTTCAAACAAAAGTTTCATCCTGGAGCTCACAGGCTTTTCTGTCAAAACTGCCATGCTGTCACTAAACTTTGTTTTTTATTAATTATTGCTATTTTTTTCTAATATAGAGGAAATAGCAGTTCTGAAGTATCCTTATTAGAAAGTCTTAGAGAAACTGAAGGAAAAAATAGCTGCCAAGATGCTAACTAAGAAGAGATCCTAAAGCTTTTAAAAATGTCATTTCTGAGGTGGTGCTTAATACTGTTCAGACAGCTGACCTTGAAGGGAATGCACACCAGAAATTTCACAAGGAAGACATCAAAACCAGATTTTTATAATCTAAGAAGTATTATGATTGGGTTATTCACTGTATCTCAACTTTGATGAAGCGATCCAAAATTTCATCACAAGTTCTGTCCCTGATTCCAGTGCAGTGAGTTAAAAAATAAGCATATGTATATGTAGGTGTTCAAAGAAAAAATCCAAGAAGGAACTCACTGATGTAGGCCAAGAAGTACCTAAGGGGCCTAAGGGGTTTCCAGCAGTTTCAAAGCTGCAGATGACCAAACCAGAGCTTTTGCCATGAAAGTGCTAACTGGGTTCTGTGGTCCTAATATCCAGGCTTCAGGTACATATTAATGAGCATCAGTTATTTTCTACAGTGTAATACCCATTCTCCTCATGATGATAGTGCACATTCATTCACATAGCTAAAATTGTTTAATTTATCAAGCTTTGCACATTTGATAATAAAAAAACCTCCAAAAATAAACAACCCCCCCCAAGACCCAAGTTCTTGCAGAATTGCACTCACCAACACCATTTTCTATGCGAGCAACATAAGTTTGGTGGCAAACACAGGTATTGCAATCTCACCATTCCCCAAGATTTTTGTGCAGAAAGAACCAGTGGAATTTAAATTAGTAGAAGAAAAAAAAAAATATAGCCACAACTGCACTGGCAACTAGTTTAGCTATAGCTCAATCAGCAGTGCCAAGACTCACAGAACAACAGAAAATATGTCCATGTCATCTGTGGAAAGAAAAATGGAAGAAAAATTAAAGTAGTCACACCATCTTAAAAGACAGAAGTATTGTTAACTAGAAAGAGTAGACAACTTTAATTGCTATGAACAGAAAAATGAAACCTTACAGGGAAAATATATAGAAAAGTTAAAATAATGTGTGACAAAAGGGAGGAAATACAGCAAATAGGCTCAACTGCACATTAAGTGCCTAAAAAGGCCTCAGTCTCCTGTTGTTGCTGCTGTCCAAAGTAGTATTAGAAGAAAATTATTTCCTAAATTCATTAAATACTTGTCTTTGTAAAAAAGATGCATAGTCAGAAGATATTGTAAACATACTTATATGTTTTATCCCATATTTTTTTCTGACATCTAGTTCATCAATTTAAATCTCTAACCTGTTCCTCTCTAGACCATGAATTTAGGTAGAGACTGATGCAGAAAGTAGTCTTGCATACACCATCTCTGAAGTATAGAACTCCTACACAAAGGACTGCTTTGCAGATAATATCTTTAATTTTTTGTTCCGAGATAGTTCTTGCATTCCTCTGACACTTTATATGAATTTGTGCCTTTTTTTAAGCACTAATATGACCTAGGGGCAGAAAAACCTTTCCTACTAGAAGAAGCCTCTCCTGAATGAATGTGTCTTGGCCCTTGCAGTTTATTCCCGCAGCCACTGGATGCCAGTGCAAGCAATGACTTTTTTTGTATAGATAAACATTTGAATGCTATTTACTGACCACCTTTTGGCTTATTTTCTACCATCTCTTCCAAACCCGGTGCCATTCCCATCTTTATTTTCTTTGCCTTCTATACTCCTCATTATGCACTTGATCCTGTTTAATAAACTAATGCTTGTCATATGTCCGTTATCTCTCAATCTCAGTCTTCAGTCCAAGAGCTGTTATGCTCGGGGACCGTGGCTCACGTATGAAGAAATTATGCAAAAGATCCTTACTGGGACATATATGTTTCCAGCCTTCAAACTGTTAAAACACACTACCCTCTCAGTTCTTTTAACAAGATGCTTAAGAAATTCAGTGGAGTTTTGGCAGCTAAGTATGTCTCCGTCATCAAGATATTTCTCTATATGGAATTAAATAACATTCACATGTATTTTCACGGACCGATTTCCAAAATTACATTGTTTTATTATTACAGAAATGGCTTCTCTATAGCAAGTCTGAATACAGATTTTGCTAGCTAACTTCTGATCAAATGATCAACATCCTCAAACCAGGAAAATTCAACTAACAAAACTATCCACAATCGCTTGTGGAAAACCCAACATGCAGAAATACCCTCAAAAGTACAGTGCAAATATTAGAAAATCATATGAAGCTACAACCTTGTTGGCAAACACTATTGTGGCCTTCAAACTATTTTGTTCCCTCAAGGGGACTAGTCTTCAACTGTAGCATCATTTATATCACTACTGTGAGTTCTGAAAAAATCAGGAGAAAAAAATCTCATTACCTCAGGAGTACAATTACATCAACAGAGCCTACAAAATAAATTTTCTACTTGTATCAGCTGTGGAAAAATATTTGTTCAGATAAAAATACTTCTAAAATTAATGTGTAATCTCTAACTGCTCTTAAACTAAAGATACAATGATGGATATGGATAAAAGAAAGAGCCAGATGCATTTGCTAACAAGAATCTAGGCTCCATCAGAGAAAAAAATAATTTCCATTCCTATATTTCAAGAGGAAATGATCATAGGGCCAAGAGGAACCAGGGATTTGGAGGACTACTGGTTTGGCAGGTAAAGCATCTATTTTCTCTAGTTGTGATTGCAGTATTCTAAAGAAACTAAGATTAAAAGCCATCAGTGTAGGATGGAGCAGCAATAAATATGAGAAAGGTGTGCAAATAAATTTGAAAGAGTGTGAGACTGGAAAGCAAATGAAACTTATTAGGCTTTTTTTTCATTATTTATTTCTCTGTGTAGAAAATTTTGGGGTAGAAATGGCATAACTTTGCTAAGGTATTAGAATTGAGTACGTACTAAATAAAATAACAAAAGCTAGTGAGAAAATGGTATGGTATCTTATTCTCAAGCATGTCACAACTTATAGATCAGATAACCAAAGGCAAAACTCTTATATGTGCAGATATCAGACTTCACATAAACTATGAATAGAAACATGAGAAGATGCAAGTGCAAGAGTTCCTATATTAATTTATTGGGAGATTCACTGCATTCCTTATTATTACTAATGAGTGTTTGTCTTACAAGATGCTCAAGAACTAGGTGAAAGTGAATCAAAGCCCTGCTAAGCACGTCCTCCAGTTCACAAAAATACCAGTGAAGAATTTTGCTTCTTAAATGAAGTTTTCAGAGAAAAATTGAAGGTCTGACACAGCAGAATTGGAATCTCACCATAGAGATTTAAAGGATGGTGAATAAACTACAGAAAATCAGCAGAAGCATTGGCTATACTGTACCATACCTGTACATAGTATTAGATTGTTAACCCAGCCTCTTTCACAAGGATTATATTTGGTACCACCATTTAAAATTTCAGAATAATTATTTTCTACTGTGCCGTAGTCTTATGTTTTTTCTATATTTTACATCACTTGTAAAATTTAGTACGATTTTTATGTAGCTTTTTTTTGACAGCATGAAAGCTGGTGCTAAAAGTTAATAAAAAAAAATTTACTCAGTTTGAGAGAGGTATAAACAATAAACCCACTGATAAAACCAAAGATGTTTTCTTTCTCTATCCAACATCTTTGGCAAATTCAAAGAAAACATCAAACTTTTTTTTCCCCTGAAAAAAGACTTAATATTTTTTTTTAAAGTCTGATATTTGGATGTGAATACTTGGTCGCTCTTTTCCCATACAGACCAAGTCTACCTCAAAGCATAAAGGGACTAGGAGGTTGCAACTAGTCTGTGCAACTGAGGATCAAATCATAACAGATGTGGAGAAAATAAGAGCCATTAATATAAACCATACTTCTTTAAGGTTTTTTTTCATGTTTCACTCTTTACAAAATTTCTTTCCTTCATCTCAGCCTCAATTAACATTTTTGTAAAGAGATGTGAATTAATACCTGTTATGCAACAGCACAGAACTTACCTGGGAACAGAGCACAAGACAAAAAAAAAACAAACCCAAACTTGTACAGATTTAGTAAATAATTTTATTTTTTCTTTGGATCATTAGAATGACTATATATCCCTCTCCCTTTCTAAGCCTACATGTCTATTCTCCAAGGAATCCTACAGCAACACCCTTGGGTCTCCACTTAGCTTTGTTCATAGCAACAGGCAATACTGTGCTCCTTCAAAAACATGTTCAGATAATTTAATTAGGTCCTATATCCATTTGAACCTTTGACTGATGGACTCAAAATATTTGCTGACTGAAGGGTTTTTTTATGGTTTGGGTTTTCTTTTCTTCACAGATGGTAGAACAGCTAATTGACACATTTAGCTGTGGTTAGATCTCAAAGGGCCATGCGTGCCTGACCTCCTATAAATGAGAACACACTCTCAAAGCACAGCTAGAAGAACTCAACCACATTTGAGAAAACAACAGAGGCTTATAACAGCAAGCCTGGCTTTTACTTCAGATTTAGTTAGCTTTCTACGTGTTGCACAGACTTTTTAGTGATGATGCCACTTTTTTGCAGCTATTTGTAAGTGGTTCCCTTTTCTAGCTGTTCAACTAAGCCACAGATACAGTAGTTCTACTATTCATAGAACTTTAATTTCTTTACAGAATATTATGTGATTTAAATTTAGTCATTTTCTTTCTACTAATTTAAACTACCTTTCCTAACTTCTGTTTCTTCTCTTGATGACTGATTTTGCTTAATTTCTGCAAATGCTCAGAAAAGGGTGCATTTACATCATTATTTTTTATCATTTTTTGGTTGTACTTTCCTAAGAGGACTTCTGTAGGGCCCCACTACAGCAGTATTCCCTACAAGAGCCAAAAATGACCAGAGGTGTTGACAAGCTCAGCCTGGCACAGGGATCAATTTTGTTGGATTTGATAAATTCTTTCCTCATAGCATTTTCTGATCTTCTTATGGTTGAACAGCTCACATTTTAAAATATATGATCTCATATTACTTTCTGGTAAGAGAATGTGATACTCAGGCTATGAGTTCCAAAGAAAGATTATACAACTGCAATGCATCTACACAGAGATATATCTCAGGGGGTTTGCTTTGGCTCCATTTTCTAGATAGGGACTGACTAATCTATTGTTAAATCTGGCCTAATTTATCTTCATAAACTGAGAGATGGCTCAATTTACTGCCAAGTGTTCAGATCTTATTTGAAGGCAGAACTTTCAGGGTTTCTCCAATTGTGGTTTTCAATAGCTGGGTAGCTCCATGGCATATAAAGTTCAATAACACATTTTCACTCATCCAATTCCTCAGGATTTTTGGCTAGAATCAACACCGACTTTACTAGTTTAGTTGTCAAAAGCAGTAAAAAACTAATTGTTAACACATCACTATCTCTCTTGCCTAAGATCCTGGACATTGTCCAGGTATTCTAAGACCTGTTATAAACACTGGTGGATTCAATTTCTCAGCTTTTAAGGTTCTTGATTTTAGCAGCTTGCCATAATGGAAAGTTTTAAAACTAATCTCCTCCCTTGCTGGAATAAAAAATATCCCATTATGATACCTGTGAATATTATCTATGTTCTTCCTTTAAATAGGCAGTAATTGTATTTAGTATGTCCTTCTTTTTTAGCCTCCTGGTCAGATTTGATATTGTCCTACTTCAGAAACAAAACTATCACTGTCATAATTTCATTTGTTCCAGCATTTTGCTTCTTGAATATTTAAGTATTTTTAAGTATTTATCTATTTTAAGTATTTAAATATAATCAGGCAAGTTTAGATGACTATTTAGTTTAGCTCAATGATCAATTCACTTTCGTACATTAAACTGGAACCTAATACAGGATTATCTTGAGCAAGATATGTTTGTGTCAGAAAAATATTTTCTGTTTAGTATGTCCGGAAAAGCTAAAATACTTGAAAGCCTAAGACGTGCAGCATATATCCATCCTTGATTGAAATTTTTAGTAACAACTTTTTTTTTTCCAATGTATTTGGAGGGCTATTATCTCCTTAGCTAATTTAACGACCTAGAAAAAATTCTAGCCTATTTTACATTTTGTTTGTTATTTGTAATGAAGGTTCCAGAGTATACTTGTTCTTAAAAATAATTTATCTTAAAGAATGCAACATTTCTTAGTCAGTATGAAGTAATCTCTCTGTTCACTGTTTTTCCTGTATTTGAAAAGAGTTTAGAACCCTCTAAACTTTAAACTTTATCATATAGTGCAGGCTTCAATGCACAAAAAAATCCTTATGTTTCTTATTGAGAGAGCAAGATGAGGCTGCAGAGGATGTATTGTGAGATTAGTAGGAAGGCAGAAAGGATGGTTTGATGGCTTAGACAATTTACATTAAATGTTGGCATCTGAAAAAAGAGGATCTTTACATAACAAGTTAGAATATATATTGCATACAGTTGCTTAATGAAGAAATACAATGAGTAGTTTCAAAAGTTTATGCAGATGATGAGCTGGGATGGAACGAGGGTCAGACCTGACAGGGGAGCCTGGAGAGTTGTGAACGTACTAGATGAATTCATCTATGTGAAACAGAGAGTGCATGTCATGTCTACGGATCTTTTCCTCAAAACAAGTAGAGAGCTTTCTTAAAAGAGTGTTGGTTTTGTTTTTTTTTTTTATTATTTGAGAGAACAATTCATTTAACAAAAGACAAAGATTTTCTTAAAGAAAGTGAAAAATTTGCAGTTGAGGATTGGTCTTTGTATTGAAAGGAAAGCAATGAAACTATGAAGTGTTATATATATCTATGCTCAATTAATTGTTCAGAAACAGTAGTTCAACACAAATACAGCAGATGACATCATAGGTAATTCTTTAAAAACCTGAGTAGGGAATCTATTAACAAAATCACAGAAAGGTGTCATGGTCTGAAGGGAAGAGAAATGCACTTACTGTCAAATGCTAAGAGAGAACTGATATAGCTCTCCCATCAGAAACTAAGTACTCTATTGTGTGAAAGAGTGTTCATATTTATACTTCCTGTTGCTAGATTTAAATATAAAGAAAGACCTGGCTGTCAACAACGGGAACTGCTTATAATACTTTAGAACAAGTGGTGTTAATAAGAAATAAATTTATACAAAATGGCAACAGGCATGCAAACGAATAAAGTTATGAAGCCGACCTAAATCCAAAACCCTTGGGGTGTATGCAATTTACTTTGAAAAAAAACATTTGCAAATATATTTCTCAAAGTACATGACCCAGCTAAAAAAGTATTTTTTAATTTTAAAATGTACATAAACATACCTATTACAATTTTATTGCTACATTGACAGCTAACACATTGCTTCAATAAATTGTAAAAGTATCCCTGCAAGATGCATAATTAAACATCCCACCCTTCGTATTTCATTTGTTTCCAAGAATCTAATAAAATTCTAAAGCTTGAAGAACTTAACGGTATGAAATATACATCACATGTGGAGCTCTCAAAGGGTTTCCTAAGTATATGCAATCTGAGTTTTAGGAACAACGTAAGTCAAGTATCTCAGAGGCATATCCTAACATGAGCCTATCATCTCATTCAAAATTCTGAGCCTGTGTAAGTCCTCTCAGGTGTCTCTTTTTCTTCCATATGTCTCATGGGACAAGAATATGCAACATCATTCTGCTATTTGCAGTTTGCTAAATGTTTAAAGTGCTACTTGTTGTTAGTTCCAGCTTTTCCTTGTTGGCCAGTGACAATCTGAAATATTTATGAAGTATTTGAGAGCTCAGCTAGACACAAACAAAGATCTCCATGCATTCACGGCTTACAAAAGCATGACTACAGCATGGTAGCAGTAGCGGTATATTTACAAACAGTGAGTAGAGAAAATTCCATTGGCAAATTCTGCCTGGCAGAAAAGGACCTGGGGGTGTTGGTGGACAGCCGGCTGAGTATGAGCCAGCAGTGTGCCCAGGCAGCCAAGAAGGCCAACACCATCCTGGCCTGCATCAGGAATAGTGTGGTGAGCCGGACTAGGGAAGTAATCATCCCCCTGTACTCGGCACTGGTGAGGCCTCACCTCGAGTACTGTGTTCAGTTTTGGGCCCCTCACTACAAGAAGGACATTGAGGTGTTGCAGCGTGTCCAGAGAAGGGCTACAAAGCTGGTGAAGGGTCTGGAGGACAAACCTTATGAGGAATGACTGAGGGATCTGGGGTTGTTTAGCCTGGAGAAGAGGAGGCTGAGGGGAGACCTTATCACCCTCTACAACTACCTGAAAGGAGGTTTTAGAGAGATGGGAGCTGACCTCTTCTCCCTGGCGACAAGTGATAGGACAAGAGGAAACGGGTTCAAGTTATGTCAGGGCAGGTTTAGATTGGATATTAGGAAGCATTTTTTCACTGAAAGGGTTATTAAACATTGGAATAGGCTGCCCAGAGAGGTGGTGGATTGACCATCCCTGGAGGTGTTTAAGAAAAGGGTAGATGAGGTGCTTAGGGACATGGTTTAGAAGTGGTGGTGTTTTTATCAGGGTAGGTTAACGGTTGGACTTGATGATCTTAAAGGTCCCTTCCAACCTCACTAATTCTATGATTCTATGATTCTAATTACTTACTGGTAGATTATTTCATTTTTATTTTTTAAATCTTACACTATTGTGTTGCAATACAGATGGTTCCGTCTCCAGCTACACTGAGGATAGAAACAGGGAAAAGAAATATTAGAAAAAAATCTTTACGTTCACTAGCCTCTGAAAATCAGCCCCCAGCCCTTTAGTATTTTTTTCTCCATAGTACAGCTTTTACGTGCCAGATTTTAGGAAGGTCCTTCTCAAAGGAAATAATTTCCAACAGAAATTTTCCATGATTATTTGTTAAAAATATTACTCAATACGAATATGATGTAGTAGAATTGCATATGGTTATTCATATATGCACATTAAGAGGAAGTGAGGGAGAGGGAGAGGAAGAGGGAGAGGAATATGTGCCTATACGTTGTTTGTGGTTCAGGTACAGTTCAATCTCCACCCATTCGAGAGTTTGCAGCTCATTCCTATCACAGTTTTACAGTTCTATTCATAGCCTTGATTTCTTCTCAATATTCACAATAGCCCTGTACATCCACTAATAAAATGCTATTGTAAGTATACAATGCATATGCCTTGAGAAAATGGGGTGTATCCTTATCACAATGAGCACTTTCCCCTTCAGCTGACTGTAAGCCATATAAAGACAACAGGGCTGTCAAACCATCTCACAGAAAAGACTGAAAGACTAATTCATCATTAGATTCTTGTGGGTTGCTAAATGTTGATGTTTATGCACTTTTCAGGAAACATTGCTTTCTCTTATCAAAATGACATCATCACAAGTTATGATTTTGTTTGATGGTGTTGGTAAGTATCCAAATACAACCAGACAGAACATGTTGAAATTGTGTAATGCATCCCCTTAGAAAACACTATACATTATTAAAAAGAAAAAGATTCTTATTAGAGTATCAATGAACATTGGATTAATGCCAGGAACGTCTGTGTCATTAATCCAATTTAAAGCATAAGTAACATTAGCACTAAAGAATTAATATATATAACATCATGACAAAACTGGCAGAATTAAAAAAATATTTTGTCTTCCTTCTGTTTCGTTTTAAAAAGTTTGGCCTTTCCTACTTGTGTTTTGCCCCTGCACCTTACAAATTATCTGGATAACTGTATTTTGACCACTTCATTCATATTATTTAATCTTTTAACATACTTATCAAGGCTGCATATACCAAAGGGAGCCTTTTGGGGATAGAAAACAAATTATTCCAATTCCCAAAGATCACATACTCAGATTTTTCTGAAACTCCAGTTCCTTTATATTTGTCATTCCATGAGTAAAGAATCATCCTGTAAATGTTTCCTGAACTTTTTGCTTAATTCTTTTATTTTCTGATGCTCCTCCCTGAATTTGACTCCTTGAATTTTCCCAACTCTCCAGACAATCCCAAGTGCTGTATTAATGTTCTTTATACATGTTCCTTGTGAAAAACTTCCATACTTTCACAAAAGGGAAGGTGTTCATGACAATGACACCTATCACAAAAAGCATAACCTTCCCTTTTTGACTGAAGTTATACCTTCATTTTTTAGATATGTGCCTGTGTAATCTGGCTGACCTATCTTGCTGTCCCTATCCCTAGGTGCAAGACCAAGCCCTGTCCAACATTCCTGTCTGCTGCTGAACTCCCATCTGCCTCATCAATGCTTTATTCTTTTGTTCCCTGGCTGCTGCACTCAAACAGGAAGCTACTACACCATGCCTGGCTTTGCACCAGTGGCTTTTGGTCTACATTTCGGTCAGATGCCTTACTTCATAGAATCATAGAATACTTTGAGTTGGAAGGCACCTTAAAAGGTCATCTAGTCCAACATCCCGTGCAATGAGCAGGGACATGTTCAACTAAATCAAGTTGCTCAGAGCCCTATCCAACATGACCTTGAATGTTTCCAGGTATGGCATATCTACCACCTCACTGGGCAACATGTTCCACTGTTTCACCACCCTCATTGTAAAATTTTTTTTTCCATATATCTAGTCTAAATCTACCTTCTTTTAGTTTAAAGCCATCACCCTTTGTCCTATCACAACAGGCCCTACTAAAAATTCTGTACCCATCTTTCCTGTAAGTCTCCTCTAAGTACTGAAATGCCCTAATAAGGTCTCCTTGGAGCTTCCTCTTCTCCGGGCTGAACAACCCCAACTCTGTCAGCCTGTCCTCATAGGAGAGGTGTTCCAGCCCTCTGATCATCTTCGTGGCCCTCTTCATTGATCAGCAGGTCTCGACTCAGCCATGCCAGTCTCTTGCCTTCCTTTCCTGATTTCTTATACTTAGGGATTGAGAGTTCTTGCTCTGGGTGGAAAGCATCCTTAAAGATCTGCCAGCTCTGTTCTGCTCCCTTGTCCCTGGCTGGCTGCATGCAGTGAGGTTGACTTGCTGCTTAAGCCCTGAGGAGTCTTAACAGCAGTGTCTTCAGTTGCTGCAGTGATCTGTTCACGGAATCACGGAATCACGGAATTTTCAGAGTTGGAAGGGACCTCTAGAGATCATCTAGTCCAACTCCCCTGCTAAAGCAGGATTGCCTAGAGCACATTACTCAGGACTGCATCCAGGCGGGTCTTGAAAATCTCCAGAGAAGGGGACTCCACAACCTCCCTGGGCAGCCTGTGTCAGTGCTCTGTCACCCTCACCCTAAAGAAGTGTTTCCGTGTATTTGAACGGAACTTCCTGTGTTCTAACTTGTTCCTCCATCCAGTTTCTAGTTGTAAGACTAGAAGTACAATGTCTCATCAAGCTTTCTACTGTAAGATTTGAAACTGATTTTAGCTGGTTTCTTAAAGCTTAAATTTCAACTTGAGGCTTCAGTTTAAATTAGGAATGTTAGTTTGCCGAGCTATGAGTTTTTTAAGTTACACTGAATCAGGGGTTTTCCTTCTTTGATGATGATATTTTAGGAAAAGTGACTGTAGTGTTTGATCTTCCATTTCAGCAGGTTGCCATGCTCTACAATGTAGTGTAGAACCAGCCAAGTCCAAAAATCTCTTGAAGTTCCATTGTATTAACGCTCCTTAGAACTGCCTCCAAGTGACACAATTTGGAATTTCCTGTAAGTTATAGTTGTTATACCATGAAAAAAGAAGATAGTCTAGGACTGTTAAAAGAAACAAAATGTAATACATGATTTATCAGATATAGTATGTAGGAAAAATAATAACTCCAAACATCTGTTTTTCAAGTTCGTCATCATCACCCCTGAACTCACTTTGTCATCTCAGTCCATTTCAGCTCATGCTTATTTTATGGAGTATTGAAGCTAGTTGTGTTACCTTTGTTCAAAGGTACCTTTTCACTTTTGCATATCACAAATATGTAGATTTTGTCAGATACCTGAAGGATATCCAGAGTCTTCATGCCATATAGCTGTTTGAATGGTACAGTGGAGAAAACCAATAAACTATAATGTTAATGAAATAAATGCACAAAATATTTCTATTGTAATTTCTTTGTATAGAAATTGTGATACCATTCAGGGAGTGATTCAGGGTCAAGACTCTCCTGTTTCGGATTCAAAGGCTCAGCTCATCAGGTGTTATCTGATCTCTATTGATTGCTTATTGTCTAACCAACATTTATCTCTAATTGATTGGAGGTGCTTCGAATACTTCAAACAATATTTTACTACTATTTCTGACAAGATATCAGATGTCTTTCAAAACTGTGTTGTGGGCTTTCAAAAGGAGATCCCAATGCAGCATGCTACAGCAGGCAGCTGGAGACTTGCCTGTGAGTTGTAAAATGTGGAATCAATTTCAAATTATGGATACCTATTTGTGGATATCTGTAGTGTAATAAAAATTAGGCATAAATCCTGATTTTACTTCCTCATTCGGATTTTATTTTTTTCCTTTATTTGACAAAATGACTAGTGTTGACAACAAAAAAAGCTCTTGGGATTACATGATTTTCTTGTTTTGCAGGCTATGACCTAAGAGATGTTGTTTTACCTTTCTAATAAGGAAGAGGAGAACACTAAAGCAGAGAAAGTCAGGATTATCAGACACAAGAGATGACCAGTGAATACACTATAGGGGCTTGGATAATATATAGCACATTTCTTAACCTATGCCAATTTCACAAATCAATAATAAAACTGGAAAAAAAATAATTTTAGACCTATTTATAATATAGGAGAACTGCAATAATTCATTTCTGACTGTACTATAATATCTAGTAATAGCAATATCTGTACTATAATATCTTGTTGGCGACACGGACAGTGGGGTTGAGTGCACGCTCAGCAAGTTTGCTGATGATACCAAGCTGTTTGGCGAGGTAGACACGCTGGAGGGGAGGGATGCCATCAAGAGGGACCTGGACAGGCTGCAGAGGTGGGCCCAAGCCAACCTCATGCAGTTCAACAAGGCCAAGTGCAAGGTCCTACATCTGGGTCGGGGCAATCCCAAGCACAAATACAGGCTCAGCGGGGAATGGATTGAGAGCAGCCCTGAGAAGAAGGACCTGGGGGTGCTGATTGATAAGAAGCTCAACACGAGCCAGCAGTGTGCGATTGCAGCCCAGAAGGACAACTGTATCCTGGGCTGCATCAAGTGTGGCCAGCAGGTCAAGGGAGATGATTCTGCCCCTCTACTCCACTCCCGTGAGACTGCACCTGGAGTACTCCATCCAGCTCTGGAGTCCCCAACATAAGAAGGACATGGACCTGCTGGAGTGTGTCCAGAGGAGAGCCACGAGGATGATCTGAGGGCTGGAGCACCTCTCCTATGAGGAGAGGCTGAAAGAGTTGGGGTTGTTCAGCCTGAAGAAGAGAAGGCTCTGGGGAGATCTTATTGTGGCCTTCCAGTACCTAAAGGGGGCCTACAGGAGAGCTGGGGAAGGACTTTTTCCTAGGGCATGTAGTGATAGGATGAGGGGGAAGGTTTAGGTTAAACATTAGGAAGACATTTTTCACTTTGAGGGTGGTAAGGCACTGGAACAGGTTGCCCGGAGAAGTTGTTGAGGCCCCATCCCTGGAGGTGTTCAAGGCCAGGCTGGATGTGGCCTTGGGCAGCCTGGTCTAGTAGGAGGTGTCCCTGCCTATGGCGGGGGGGTTGGAACTCGATGATCTTCAAGGTCCTTTCCAACCTAAACCATTCTATGATTCTATGATTCTTTGGTCTATTGGAAAAAATTACCAGTATTGAACAAGAAGTTTCTGCAGGTAGGAAATCCTAAAACCTCCTGTTTAGCTTTCTCAACAATCAATTACTGTTACCACTGAAAGTATTTACACTTATCACTATTTTTTTAATGTGTCTAGTTCCAGTTTCCATCCACTGGATCTTATTTTCATCTTTCTGACTAGTTCAAGGGATGTTATCAAAGCTTTAATCCCTTGAGATAGCAGACTGTTATACCTGAAATGTCTCTCAAAATGGATTGAGCTACTGAAGCTTATAGTATTTTTTAGTTCTCTGATAATTTTCATGAGTCCATTTCAGTCAGTTTAAAAGATTCTTTTTCCAGCTTTTGTTGAGTATGGACCAAATATTCCAGAACTGACCATACTGCAGACAAGTAATAAACTTGCTGTGGATCCACTGTAGATTATATACTCCTTATAGTGACTTTTCTGGATGGATAACCCCCCATCTTCAAGTTAACAGAGTAAACTTGCTATTCTTTTTTTAAAACAGGGAAAAGCATATCAGTTAAGTGATGTATTATACTAATAAAATACATGCATTTGAGGGTAACTGGCCATAAACACTTTTTTTTTTTTCCCCCCTCAGGAGTTCATTGGTAATAACATCTAGTGCTTTGTTTGGAGATAAATCCATTCTTCCTTTCTAAACAACTTTGTATGGGTTGTTACAGACCACCCAGGGTTTTACTTTCATACCTTAAATTTCTTAGTGATATTCAGATACAATAATTCTTTATCTTAAAATGCATTCTTTGACAAGTACCTAGAAAAGGTGTTTGTTAAAAAGCAGTTGTTAATTTTGCAATCAGGTTAATAATAGCTGATTCCTTTCAAAGTAGGCTGCAGTTGACATGATCTATCAGAAGCATTTTACTAACTTTCCTTAATTTATCGCTGTCTGTCTCTCATTATTTTGAAAATAATGATGTAAAATCCTTCAGCAAATGCATACAGAACAGCAACTAGTATTATTACTGATAACAAGGAAAGATAATTCTAACATATATTTTGAAGTCTTGAAGTATCACACCCTTTCTTATATCTTCTTCTAAATAGTAGAACTAATGAAGACTTACCCTAGGAAGAAAAGTATTAACTGGAATTTAAATTTAGTTCAGAAAACATGCCATCAAAGGTATTATGATAAAAGCTTTTTTTTTGTTTGTTTTATGTAAAGGGCACAGGACTATTAAACAGATTGATGTGTCTCTTAGAAGTTTGGCACTACTGAAATGCAATGTCATAGTTCCTAAACAGGGTTTGTAGTAAGTCTGTTCTATGCATTTCCTTTTGAAACCTGTAGCTATGAATAGGCCTAAATTATCTTTCAAATATATTTTGTTTATTCACTCTCCTTCTTGCTTAGGACCAGTTTCTACCATTTCTTCTTCACAACCTGCATTTGCTTAAAACAAAGAAAATATATTCTTTAAATAAGCTGGATAAACTTTTTTTTTTCCCACCTATTTTTCTTCACCGATACTTCTGCAGTAAAAGAGTGACTTGGTTTCCTCAGCTTTTCATTCATAAATTCTCCACTCTCCTCCTTGCACATTCTTCTTTTGTATTTTCCTTTTGTATACATGTAAGTTCATATGGAGGAGAACTGATAGTACTTGGAATGACTCCTATGGTATTTTCAGTCAAATATGTGAAGTCTGGGTGTCCTAGATTCAGATTATACAGAAGCGTCACACTACTAGTCTGATTTGAGTACTTCTGCTTCTTATTCAGGACAGGTAAAAGGAAAATAAGAGGCTATGATGGGTAGTACTCATGGGTATTACAATAAAAATGGAGAGGCTGAACAGTTACCCTAACCGCCTATGGCATAATGTCCATTTGAACAATGCTGATCAACTTTTTTTTTTTAAGGAGTTTTATTGCCTGCTTATTATTGTCTGGTGCAGCTCATTTGTACCAGACCAAAGAAAGACGCAAGAACAGTTCAGCAACTTTGGTAGATTGATAGCCTAGGCTAGTTAGCAACCTCCTTCAGAGGAGCCAAGGCAATAGCACAAACAAAACCAGCATAAAACCCTTCAATGTTATGCTGAATTTCACTAAGGAGCTGTTGTATCGGACAGCCACAACTGAGCCCAGATATATCAGCTGGGTTCCTAGAAAGTGATAAGGAGACTGACCACCTGAGCCACCAGTAGTTTGGCTCCTTCTGCATTCTGTCTTCAATTTTACTACTTCACATTACAACCCCTCTGTGTTTTGAATTATCATGATTTTGCTTTCTAATTTACTTCCCTACCCTCTTCCCTTCGGTATCTTGTAATTCTGGAAAATTGGAGCTGAATGTACCCAGATCAATAAAATATAATGCAAAACCTGACTTTTACATCAGGAAATTAATTGTTTTAGGTTGTTTAATAATAAAGTCTCTTCCATATGACTACATTAGAATACTGCTCAGGCACTGTAATAAGCATGTGAGATCATGTGCATTGCCCACATAACACCTTTTGAAGCAAACAGGTTTCTTCAGTACGAAGGTATTTTGTACTCCTGAGATACTGTGTCTGAGATACAACTGTGATTCACCCATCTATGACCTACCAAGACTGAACGGTGATTTGCAAGTCCTAAATGCAATACGTCATTAAAAAAATGGAGCTACACATTGAACTGATAGTATGTCAGCTAGAATCATCCCACATCCAAACCCACTCATTTAAGATAGCCTAACTTGTAAGGCAAAGAATTTGACTCAGAGCCGTGAAGAATTATATTTACTGAAGAGGTCAAATAAAAGGAAAAGGTGAACATTTGCACTTAAAGCAATTACGTACAAATACAGCTGAAGTATACTGCAGAAATTGGTAGAAATTTGTTAAATTAAAAATAAAAATAGATACAAGCCTGTAAAACCTATGCCTCTTCCCTGACAAATCATGCAAATTCCTGTTGTGAGGTGAAAAAATTGTTTTCAGACAAGGATTTTTTGAGTGTCTTTTTTTTTTTTTCATGCCATTAGCTTTACTTTGAATTCTTCCACCTGCTGTGCTTAGATAGTATGCAGAGGAGTTTTAGTAGCTACATGTCAAACTGACCTTAAGCCACTGACATCAATATGGTAATATAGTATAAATGTAGTAAGACAGTATAGCTGTTATTTCAAAGTATAAGCCAAATGAAAGCTAACTTGATTAACATTGTGTCAGAACGTTTGGAAGCAATTCAGTTTAAAAAGCCATGCCACAAATAATTAGGGGGAGTCAAACAACGGTTTAAAGGGTATGAGACTGCTATAGACCTTCTATACAAAGAAATTATTTCCTTCTCACATTTGCCAGTTGCTGCATCCTGCACCCTGCCTCCCCCAGAAAAAAAACACTATAGTTTTGTCTTGAGAAGTGAAGAGTGCTGGAATGTCTTCAGAGCATTTATAGCCTTTATGTAGCACAGTGCACAGCTAAAAGGGGATACCTTATGCACCAAAGGCATGATATTTGTCTGCCAAGTAGAGAGGAGCTGAGACTGTGATGAAGTTTTTGATGAGACCTAGTTTAAATTGCTGCCTCCTGGGGGGAGACAGCTTGTGCTTCACAGAAGCTGAAATTGAAAGGGTTTCTACCTCCTTTTTTATAACATTTTTGCCCAGTTCAATGTGGAAAAGAAGATTCCTTGAGATGAATAAAAGTAGGATTTACCATACACCAAACAGATTAATAGTGCCATAGTAGAATTCCACTGCAATTGTTAAGTTCTTGCTGGTTCAGTTGTCACACATCTATAGCGTCACTCTGCAGTCCTTGAGTCATCTGGACTCTGTAAGACTGTAATAGAAGACAATGTGGAATCATACCCATACGTTTAAAGCAGAGGCAAGTTATCTACGTGGACTGAGGGCAAATTTCAGTGCTACTTAGTCTCACTTTAAACATCAAGATTTTCTACTGATTTCATAAGCTTAAAGGAAACAGATTGGGAGCCATGTGAGGTAAAAATCTTCCTACACACATCCATGAAGTAAATAATAGTTACAAACAGGGAGCCCAGGTGATCACAATTTCCAAGTTGTCCTGCAGAGACACATTTTGAATGGGGAAGTTGGAACTAAATTAAGGTTCTGAATTATTGTATATACCTCTCTTACATCCACAGCAATACAGATGACAAAATCTCTAGATGGCAATGATTTTCATTTATATAGAGATAAAATTCACTTTGTATGTGAATCAGATTGGTGAAGCTCTTCTCAAAAATTTATTTTACAATATTTATAATTCTTAAATATGTTCAAGAATCAGCTGAGCTTGAAAAAAGTGAAAGATCAAAGTAACTAAAAATGCAAGCAGAAGCGATCCTATCTATCCCCAGAAAGCGGCCCTTCCCAAGTCTTTGTAGGTGATTCCACCACTCTATAGGTGCAGGGAAACCAGCACTAGGGAAATAAGCATTTGCAAAAGTAAGACTAATGGTCCCCACAGGTACTATCAGAAGTGACTTGAGTTTAGCTGAGCTTGCCCATGCGTGGAGGATAAATTAGATGAGTTTTCAGGATCCTCTCCAGCCTGGGACTCTTATATCCACTATAAGAGCTTAATGCATTGCTTAACTTACTACGTTCTTTGTTTCTCAAAGTGACATAAGGAACTGATAAGAGGCATTGCTAGAAGTATTCCTTCCTCCTTTTGACACTGTATACCAGCATCCATGGGCTTACAGCCCGGCTTTTAAGCAACAACCACAGTTCATCTTGTGAAAGCAGCATCAGACAAGTGTTAATGTATTCTAGAGCTATGCATACTATAAGTGCAGATCATTCTTGCTGCACTAAATTCAGTAAAATCAAATCTAATCCTTAGATGTGTTAAAAAAAATGAATAACATTTTTTAACAATTGAATCTGTACATTTTATACATGCTGAGGAGACAAACAAACCACTGATGTAAAATCACTTGAGTTGTCTCCGGTATTAACATGGAGCAAATGTGAAATTATTGAAACTTACAATATCTGTGAATTACTTAGGAGAACTAGTTGTTTGGCCTGTCTGATTACATAAACAGAGTAATTGAACATTTTAAGAGGCAGGTTAGTTGAAGGTAAAACATGAATGCTGAATGAAAACAGCTTGTCAGCTTTTGTGAGATGGAAAAAAGTGCTTTACAAAACTTTCTACACAAAGCAAAACACAAAATATACTTTGGTAAAGAGAAACCTTTCAGTATAATAGCTGCCATTGCTACTGTGGGAAAATCAACTGACTGATTAATAATTTATTATATGGCCAAGCAGAATTTTGAATTTGTTTACCTAATCATCCTTTGGGGCCTTAAAGCTACATATTTACATTCAGTTTGTTTCTACTTGTTTCAGTGAGACATTTTGGGAGACAGTGACAACAGACTCTTCTCCGTCCCTTTGTTTTGCCATTTGTTGACGCCTCATATTCTCAATTGTGTAAGGCTCTTGTGAGCCTCCTCAAGACAACTTTGTAAGCAAACAAATTACACTGAGCTCTGTGCTTTTATCAGGTATGCAATGTGACAGTTTAGATGATAAAGCCCCAAAGGGGAAAACAGCCTGAAGCGCTTTGCAATATTGTAAAATGACAGAAATAATATAATTAGGTTAAAAACTGTCTAAATCATTACCCACAGCATTGTGTAGGAAAGCTTCACAAGCCTTAGTAGTATGATATTTGAAGACAGTTCTGTGTAGATAAGTTATAACAGATACACCTTCACATTTGAGGATTAAAAAAAAAAAGCAAAACGCAAATGTAAGTTGTATTAATTTGGTCAAAAGGCTAGCTGGAGATATCACATCACATGTAGGGAAATCTAGGTCTTCATCTAGATTTTTTTTTCTCATCTAGATAAAACCCTAGACTTTATTTTTACTTATGCCTAATTTAAGAAAAGCAATATACCGTTACGATTAATATAGCACCACAATTAACAGTTCAAATAAAGTGAAAAATTTAAGAATATAATAGCTACTGCATATTCACAATATTTTTGCATGCTCACAGTACTATACTATAGACCTGAGGAATTTGATCTATGTTTTGATGGAAAACATGGAATTCCACATCAGTTTTCCCAGGGACGCTGTCATTCCCTAAATACTCATGCCCACAAAAAACATGAGGACTCCTTGGTCTTTGAGGAAAGCCGTGGCCTTTTTCATCAAACAAAAGATGAAAACCAAAAGCCTTCAAATCTCGAGATTAGCAATCAGTGCAGCAAGAGTGAACACTCTGGCTGGAAGGATGATCGATCAAGTGTCAGTGTGGGGCTAAGTTTCTTCCAGCTGGGGCTTCCCATTATCTCAGGTAACCATAGGCAACATGCAAATGCTGTAACGTACAAGCCAAACGCTGTGGCCAACAAGCAACAAACCACTGCTGGAAAATATGTTTAGTATTCAGTGTGTACAGCTATTAAGACTACATATGAGCAAAAGCATTTCTATACCATTGCTCAAACTGCATGTGTCCACAGCATTGTAAACTTAAATTAGCTAAGACATCTGTTTTAGCCATTTTTCAGAAGTGATAACTTTTATGAAACTACTGAAAGAGACATTAGTTTAAGACTATGAGATTTCATTCCAATTGAAGGAATATGTAATACATCACATGCAATTTGATCTTTTGCACTTTGTCCAGCTAAATAGGAAATGAAAAGTGGCTAGAATCACTCCTTTTTCTGCATCCTTGGAAATAGGTAGTCTTGGACGTTGTGTAGCTCCAGTGGTGCTGTGTGGCCCAAGTGGAAAGAAGCAGACAGCACCTGAAGAACGTAGGCTTTAAAACAATACTAGCCTTCATTGTGGGAGAAATTTAGAATATACATAGACTCAAGACTCCAGAACAATAATATTCTAAAGTAACACACTCATTGGAAGCTGACATAGGAAATTATGTATCAAACAGTAAGTCAATTTTACCAAAGTGTGTTACACCATGACTGTGTTCTGGTTAGTAAGCTAAATATGGCTGAGACCATTCTCCAGGGCTGAGGCCAGCAGCCACGGAACAGCCTGCATCCGTAATACTAAACTCTCTTATCCTTCGAAACAGGCTCACGCACAAACTGCCAGTTGGGAATGATTCCTGGAAATGATCGCTCTAGCTCGCAGACTGCACACACGGGTAACCTGAGGGAGTGCCACTTGGCACAGGCCAGAAGCACACAAGCTATTGTTCTAATGGTTTGGCGATACAGGACATTCCTGGGCACTATTTAGTTTACCAGTATAGCTACAGCCTACAGACCCTCTATTTTCAGTCAATACAGTAAAAATAGTACAAAGAATTACAATAATATAAGACTGAATCAAATAAAAACTTTGCAAATTAGGTGAGCTACTTTTGACTATTTTGCATAAGTACGTCCAAAGCTTGCTATAATTCTTAGGGTGAATGCAAAGAGTAACATCAGCTCAACATTAAAACCCACCACACTGGATTTTAGGAGTACTATTTCAAAGGAAGATAAAAGAATTCAGTGTCAAGTTTCCATGGGAACCTTTAAAATTTCCAGTAAAGGTATCTTAAGGAAATGCTCCACTTTTCAAGCATACCCCTCTATGAATGCTGTTTTACCTGGATTGCCTGTATATGAACATTTGCTTGCATTCCCAGGCTCTCACATAATTAAACCACAGTTGCCAGACTACTAAGATCAAGATCCTGTCTTAAACAAAGACTGTTCCCAAACTTTCACAAACTTTAAAATGACACATAAAACATCATCACAGGCAGATATGGGATAATTCCCTTAGAAGGGTCTTATGACTGGCATACAGCCAGACATCTAAGATGCAACTGTGTAAATAATTGCTTTGCCATTATCAGGTAAAAATAGTTTAAAAAATAATTTAAAAACCCAAACCTTTAATAGAGAATGGAATTTTAAAAAAGTCTTTGGTTTAATTTTAACATAAAAACTCCATTTGGATTAATTTCAAAAGGAGTTGCTGCTTCAAAGGCCAAAAAAAAAATAATTGCCAAATATTTCAGGTGATCCATGTCTGTATTTGTAGATAAAAATATTTTAATCAGTATTTCCTACTCAGCACTTACTTTGCTAACATTATTTAACACTGCTATTCTTTGAAGGTACCATATTGTTTTAATTTTCCTAAACCTGCTGCTCCACAGTAGTTTAAACTAATCTAAGACAGAGATGCTGCCAGTCCCCTGTCTTCTTACTGCCAGTACTAGGGCCTATGCAGCCAGATGGTTCAAAATCAGTTAATTTGTCTTAATTTTGTTTCATTTGAGCGAGATCCTGGATCTAGTTCATCATGTTTCCAAATATCCACTACAGCTTGCAGGAGTGGGCTGGAATACAAAGCCAGAAACAGGGAGAGAATGAGAGAGAAAAAAGATAAGACCAAATTGGAAATCAGAGTAATCTCCTTATGGCAGTAGCTTACTCAATTGCTTCATGGCATTTGCCTCAGTATAGGCACAATTCAGGACTGGTTCAAGTTTGTCAGCATGTTTTCTATGCTATTAAATCCTTCCTCAGAGAATACTGTTCAGCTTCTCATCAATAACTTGCTCCCCAAGAAGGAACAACTCTAAAGTCATAGCGTCAACTGTTGCTTTATGTTTGGAATATCCTTATGAATCATGTATTTTATATATATTTTAATCAATAAAACTAATTATTCATAAACAAACAATAGCTATTTGACTATCTTCAATAGCAAATATTTATAATCAAAATTATAGTTTTCATTGTGCCCAGCTCTTAAATCAATATTCATTACAGTCTTCTCAGAAGTCATTCCTCTGGACTGAAAATGTCCTGAAAACAAGAGTTATACAAAAGTTTAGGTGGTGCGACCACATTTCTGCAACGATTTTTTCTTAGCAGGAGTACTTACTCTCCCAAACCAGATTCTATTGAAAATCATTAGGACAGCAGCCATCAAATTTTGAAAGGCAAGAAAGACATCATAATTCTAAAAAGAAACCAAACTAAATTTTCTGATTGTGATAAAAAATTTTGGCTATGTTAATGGTAATATTTCATTTGCTCTCTACACACGTTGAAATTATTTCCAACGTGCTGCACCTAAGTGATGTAAAGTACTCACAAGCAACAGCAGAAATTGAACATCGTCTCACATTGCTGATAAATTTGTTTTATGCACTTTCCTCTGAGCTTTGATTGCTAGTACCCTACTAAATGCCATATTCACAGAATCACAGAATGGTTGAGGTTGGAAGGGACGTCTGGAGGTCATCTAGTCCAACCTTCCTGCTCAAGCAGGGCCACTTAGACCAGACTGCCCAGGACTGTATCTACACAGTTTTTGAATATCTCCAAGGATGTAGACCTCACAACCTCTATGGGCAACCTGTGCTAGTGGTCAGTCACCCTCATGGTGAAAAAGTGTTTCCTGATGTCCAGAGGGAACCTCCCGTATTTCACTTTGTGCCCATTGTTTTTGGTGTTGTCAAGGGGCACCACTGCATGGAACCTGGCTCCATCCTCTTTATACGCTCCCCTTAGGTATTTATATACATTAAGAAGATCCCCCGAACGCCTTGCCTTCTCCAGGCTAAACAGTCTGAGCTTTCTCAGCCATTCCTCATACACGAGATGCTCTAGGCCCTTAAATTGTCTTTGTGGGCCCATCCCTGGACCCTATCCAGTATGCTCATGTCTGTCTTGCACTGGGGAGCCAGAACTAGACAGAGCACTTCAGGTATGGCCTCCTTAGTGCTGAGCAGAGAGGAACCATAGAATCATAGAATGGTTTAGGTTGGAAGGGACCTTGAAGATAATGTTCCAACACCCCTGACATAGGCAGAGACACCTCCCACTAGACCAGGTTGCTCAAAACCCCATCCAGCCTGGCCTTGAACACTTCCAGGGTTGGAGCTTCCACGACTTCCCTGGGCAACCTTTTCCAGTGCCTAACCACCCTCGTAGTAAAAAATTTCTTCCTAATATCTAACCTAAATCTAACCTTTTCCAGTTTAAAGCCATTACCCCCTCATCCTGTCACTACATGCCCTAGGAAAAAGTCCCTCTCGAGCTTTGCTGTAGGCCCCCTTTAATTACTGGAAGGCTGCTATAAGGTCTCTCCGGAGCCTTCTCCAGGCTGAACAACCCTAACTCTCTCAGCCTGCCCTCATAGGAGAGGTGCTCCAGCCCTCAGATCATCTTTGTAGCCCTCCTCTGGACTTGCTCCAACGTGTCCACATCCTTCTTATGTTGGGGGCCCCAGAGCTGGATGCAGTACTCCAGGTGGAGTCTCATCAGAGCAGAGTAGAGGGGCAGAATCACCACCTCGGACCTGCTGGCCACACTTCTTTTGATGCAGCCCAGGATACGGTTGGCTTTCTGGGTTGTGATCGTTCATTGCCGGCTCATGTTGAACTTCTCATCAATTAACATACTCAGATCCTTCTCCTCAGGGCTGCTTTCCAGCCATTCTCCACCCAGCCTGTATTTGTGCTTGGGATTGCCCCAACCCAGGTGCAGAACCTTGCGCTTGGTCTTGTTGAACTTCATGAGGTTGGCATGGGCCCACCTCTCCAGCCTCTCCAGGTCCCTCTAGATGGCATCCGTTCCCTCCAGCGTGTCTACCTCACCACACAGCTTGATATCATTGGCAAACTTGCTGAGGATGCACTTGATCCCACTGTCCATGTCACCAACAAAGATGTTGAAGAGGACTGGTCCCAGTAGTGACCCCTGAGGAACACCACTTGTAACTGGTCTTCACTTGGACATTGAGCCATTGACCACAACTCTTTGAGTGCGAACATCCAGCCATTTCCTTATCCACTGAGTGGTCCATCTGTTGAATCAATGTCCCTCCAATTTAGAGACCAGGATATCATGCGGGACAACGTCAAGGATCACCTCCCTTGACCTGCTGGCAACGCTTTGCCTATTGCATGTTACTGGCCTCCAACCAGATTTTGTGCTACTGATTACCACCCTCCAGGCCTGTCCATTCAGCCAGTTTTCAGTCCATCTCACCCTCTGCTTGTCCATCCTGTACATCAACAACTTGTTTCTGAGGATCTCATGGGAGACAGTGTCAAAGGCCTTAGTCGAGTCCAGGTAGACAACATCCACTGCTTTCCCCTTGTCTACCAAGCCCGTCATTTCATCATAAATATTGATCTGGGAATTCAACATTACAGTGCAACTAGAACTTAAGACAGACACCTTAGGGTGCCCACGGGGAAAACTTATGTTAATATACATATTAGGGCTCCTCAACCTAATGAGCAATACAGAAGAAAATTTAAACGTATATTAAAATCCTCCTTTTTTCAGTAGTATCTTGGTTTACTGGAATGGTTCTTATAATTTCCTACTATACTTGCAACTCTGCAAGTTCATTTGGCTCACTACAAGTTTCCTTTTTTAATACAAATAAGTCAAACATTTCAGACCTGTGGGAATGCACTTAAGGGAGAATGTCTTTATTTTCCGCTGCCTCTCAACCACATTAAAACATTAGTGACTCACTGGAAAGCTCAGATGTTCCCACACTTTTCAGCAGGGATTGAATGGTGAAACTGAAAGACAAGAGTGTACACAACAGGTAAAGTTTTGTGCTGAATGACAACCAGTCCAAACTTAATAAACTCATAATCTTTTGAAAAAATGATTTCTTCTATAAACTTTTTTTTTTTTTTTCTCCCCAGCTTTATCTAAAGGAATATCTTTACTGACAAGTTTCAGACTTGTGCTGGCAGATTTTTTTCCAGTGATTCTGGCCCTTCAAGTGATCTGGGTCTGGTCTCTGAAGAGACATCCTGGGCTCCTTGCAGAGTGGGAAAAGAGATTGCCCAGCTGCCAGATCAATTGGCATTGGATGTGGTTGGTGATAGTAGTGGAGGAAATAGATCTGTGCAGCAGAATAAGGAAGATAAAGGAATGATGTATCTTTTGGGGAAAAGAAATAGGTTCTTGAACAATACTGGAAACTGATGTAAAGATATGTGAGGGATTTATAAGAACAACAAAACTGAAGCAAAAAGATAGGGAGGAAGAAGACCTCAAGAACTGGTATCGCAAATTTGGTCTAGGTCCAAACAGATAGTAAGCATGGAACAGAAGCAGGTAAGTGTAACAGAGTCAGGTTAGGAGACGGTTGAATACTGGGGGGAAAGGCTGACAGTGACAAAGGAGCATGATTAAGTGAGAACAGATTTTTCTGCATACAGGGACTGGAAAGATCAGCCTAAGAGGAAAACAGTCTTTGCAAGATGAGGACAATTGAATGGTGGTGAAGAAACTTCACGGGCAGGCAGAAGGCTCCAGGTCTATCAAAAATGAGAGTTCAGCTTGCAGTGAATGCTATCAGCAAATATTTCATACCCTCTGGCAAAGTAGGTGTCATCCACTCATGGATGTCATCCTTTTTCATACAGGGTGCTGTCAGCTAGAGCTGACAGTTTCTCCATGGTCTGGGCTAATTGCCTCAAAAAGCCTTATTAACACATACAATACTGTATTAAAAACATTGCTGATTTCATTTTGTGTGTGCAATTCAGTCTCATGACATGTTTGCACACTTCTTCCAGAGGACTACCACTTTCTTTGGTTCTCAAAAGGGACACTGCTCACTAAATAAGCAGCAGTTAAAAGAGTTTATTGTGTTATTCAATGTCATTCTTAAGTCTTATTTACTATGCACTGTTTGATTCTGCTTTGAAGGAAGACCTACTGAACTGCTAATTTCCCTGGGGCTTTTCACTGCCCCATCATTACAGCATTTGAAGTCTTTGACCATTAATATATGCTTACAACACATTCTAAGCAAGGGAGCACCGTAATCTCATTTTGAAGACAGGATTTTAAGAGCTTTTAATAATTTTGGGTACCCATTTTGGGAGAGATTGCTATTTACATATTATGCAATCCAAGCACAGTTTGAATAGATTCTCATCTTGCAACTTTGAGCATTCAGCCTTTGGCAACTAAGTCTTTAAAATCTTGAACTGGTCACCTCAAAACGAATGGACACCCTCCAAAACATTTAGGCAGGTTTCCTAGTATCGCGAATTCTGATGTAAGCACTGGAGGGATATAAGTTCGCTCTCCATTGTGACTTTCTGCTTTGTGGGCTATGAAATTGTCTGTTGTCTTCATGAGTACTTCCTTGCACTCACAGGAACACAGGTTGAAGCTTGGGAAGTGATCCTCTGGCTAATAGGAGTCTTCTGTGGTTGCAACCATAGAATTCTGTTCATAAATATAGTCAACATGTAGTTTCTAACTGTTGCAGAAAGTCGAGTGGGATTTCTTCAAAATCTTTAAATCATTGAATAGCAAGTTCATCCTTTACTTTAAAGAGGCAAGATTCCTATAGAAAAGTGCACGCAGTCACAGAAGTTAATACTATTGTACTATACATTCACTGGCAATGTGAATTCTGCCATTCCTTAACTGAAGTGTTTGATTTTACTGTAATACTCAAACATAGATTCTGTAGTTGCAGTACGTTCAAATGTGCCCTTGTCAGATGTTTTTTTTTACCCTGCTGATCTCATTTATAGGATGAGGAGTTCCTACTTTTACAGAAGGCCTATTATAATAGCTTGCATGAAGCAGTGAGGATGTCCAGGATATTTATTTAAACTGTTTTGAACTCTTTTCCAGGTTCACTTAAGAGTTTACCACTGGTTCTAAGTTCCTCAATGTCTTCAGTGAACCTGGGGCAAGTAAGTTCCCCAGGAACAGATTCCCTTTGCATAACAAGGAAACAATTTTGAGTTTAACCTTAAATTTTGTAACGTTTAGTCTATAGTTAATCCCCAGCTGCTTTTTTAAACTCTCCAAAACATTCAGATACTGAAGAGTGCGTTGTAGCCAGGTGTTCCGTTTTGCTCATCAGGAGGGCTATAGTTTCTTTCATCTTCCTTCATTGTCCTACGTACCTGAAGAAACCCTTGTTACTTTCATGTCCCTATCCAAGTTCAGCACCAGCATGGTCCTGACTGGGGGGTCATAAAGTCTGCTGCACGGACAATCCAGAATGGTACAACTGGTGACAACTTTCTGACAGAGATTATTGAGGACCTGACAAGAGTAGGCGCTCTTTGGATCTCATACAAATTAGGAAGAACCAGTCAGGAATGGGAGGTTCAGGGATGGGAAGGTCAAGGACACCCTTGGCGGAAAATATGATATTCCAATCCTAAAATAAGTCTTTTGGCATTTTATTGCCTCCCCCCCCCCCCCCCCCGCAATTGAACCATTGAACTTACTGAATGGAAATTTTTGAGAATGAAGAAACATTAATTTCAAGGAGAACCTTGAATTCCACTGGTTCAAAGAACGAGACTACAGAAATATCTTGTACTGGATCTTATAAGCATTTTACAAGTTGTTTTATTGAGAAGTAGAAATGTATTAATACTTTGAAAAGGGCTTGCAAATTTAGGACAGTATTAATTTCTAACATTGCTTTGAGTTCTAGGCTAAAGAATTCATACATTCACTTTTGGATTTTTTAATGCCATTACATTATGCCACATTTGCAAACAAGATTTATTTTCATATCAGAGCATGGTAGATCCCTATCCACATTCTAATGGGGAAAATAGTCATCTTCCATTGTCCTCATTAGGGCTGAATCTGACTTTATGGAAAAAAATAATGGAACAATGAAGACCACAGTTACTTTCCAATTGCAGTTAAGAACTGTTTGTGTCTTGTGAACTTTCATTTCTTGCCTTAGTACCACCTTGTTAGACATTTACATGTTTTGGATTATATAGCTTCTATACAGAGCAAAACACTCATGAAGTTAGGGTCCTGCGACAGTCTTATTGCTTGACCTGTCAGCTCAGTCCTTCCAATGTTGAATAATGCCAGTTTTAGCAATTATTAATTCCCCATCCCTTCCTTTTCCCTCTTCCCCTCACCTCTGTCCTGTTTGACTCTGTTTCATTTATTTCAAATTTAAAAAACAAAAAATGGCTTTTTAAAACAAATCTCTGTTCAAATGTCATCTTTAATTGATTGGCAGGTTTACATGCTCTAGGAAACACCAAATTATTAAACAGTCATTTCAGCAGCTTTAAATGAAGAATGATCAAATTACATGACTGCCTCCATACACTGGCTCTTTCTTAAATGTGAAATCAAACTCTCATTAAGATATTCTTCGCACATTTCCTTTTCAAAAGCAAAATACCTTAGTCTTACCTATTAAATTGTTTGTCTTTTGGAGTCAGAATTTAATCCTCTCTAGTTAAACTAAGAAAATTTGTAACGCATTGGGTGCTACCAGATGTGGTCAAGTTTAAGAGTGTATGTAAACTCAATATTTTCCCCAAAACGTGCAGGCTTATTTGGTAGTCACTCAAGCACAAAAGCCAAGAGTATCACAGGGGTGATGAATATTTTTCGTTATTGTTTAAGGAATTTGGGTGTGGGAGGACTGGTATTTAAGAATTTTTAGAATAAGATTAATATTAGGAATCTTATACTGAGATTTCAAAACCTAAAAAGATAACCATACAAAACAAATGCATATGTTCTATATGGAGTCAGTCAACTGAAACTTCTTAGCCTTTCTCTTCTGTGAGAGAAAAGGAAGAAATGAACTACAAAAAGAGAGAGGCAATGTGTTGTCAGATGCAAAAATAATTTCCCTCCCCACAATTTGATAGTAATTGCACAACAGGAGGAAGATGAAGCTCAATTCATATAGGTTTGCTTTGTGATTGGGCAGGTCTTTAAGGCATATCTACTCATGCATGTATAACTACGCAAACTGGTAAAGATATGCAAAAGCTATTGTAAAAGTTATTCAAAGCCCTTCACAGGTGAAAACTGCAGTAATGTGTTAGGATATGTAATAAATCTCATTTGCACACCCACAAACTAGCACAGAGACAATGTCAGGAGCAGAGTCCGAATGAGACACTAAGTTCATCACAGAAGAGCCATCAGCCCATCAGAAGCTCATTGCCACAACCCTATAGGAGCACAATGACACACAAAAGCACTTGGGAACCCAAACCAAGGATGCCTGAGCAACAAACACCCTGTATGGGCCCCTCCCGGAGGTGTCTCAGCAGAGCTTAGGGGGGTCAGCCATGGAACCAGCAGAGTGCCCCCCCAGTCTCAATGGGAGTATGTGTGTGTATGTGTGTCTCTGCGCACGCACAACAGTGGGGTTTTGTGTACCCAGGTGCCAGCACAGCTGGGGAGACTGGGATCCAGGAGCCAGCAACTGGACAGACTGAGTAAGCCCAGCTGCTGGAGGGATCCACCTTGTCAGAGAGTGGAGCAGGATGAGACCACTGATTCTACCTGTGTTCATGTGAGTGCACTGAGCGATTGCCTGTAGTCTATGTGGCTGGCCATGCAGACGTGCAGTGTAATACCCATGCTCTGAGTGTGCCTGTCTACTGGGAATACATCTTCAACCTTCCTACTGGTTGGACCTGGGAGCATGAAGCTGCAGAAACCTTACCTCTCTCGTGCTGTTGGATCCAGCATGACATATTTTCATCTAAGAACACGGGCCATGTAATTGTTCTAACTTTGTCACAAACAGGATCTTGAAATCTACTGATAAAAAGCCCATTATAGGAGGGAGGGGATACTAGCTTTTTTTTTTTTCTAATAAATGATTGCACTCTTTGAAAAACATAATATTAAGTCTTTTTTCTAAAAAAGTGAAAATTTTCATGCTAAAACAGAATCTATACAAAGCAACTGCAACTCAAATTAAAAAGTACCCTGTCGCTAGTAGAGGTTTTCTTCTACTTATGTATTAAACCTTTGCTGATGAATTATGCATATATTCTATATTTAATACTGGAACTTGCTAAGGAAAATGATGATGTTAAACATCTTTTTAAAAATATATGCTGAAGTATCCCTGGGAAAATACACTGTTTCAATTAAACTCTTAATACTGTCATCTTCAACAAACCAGACTTTCATGACAGCATCACTTGAAGACCTATGTTTAAACATAAAACAGGTTACAGGATTTATGGTTTTCCTCATTTGCACTGCCCAGGGCAGCAAGCAAACACATGTAGCCTACAGCCTAGTGATATAATGTAAGCCGACTAAATCATGTGAGACTTCCTTACCAGTTTTAACCTAATGTAGATGGCATTAACAATTTGCACCTATATGGGCAAACAGATCTGTCTGCATTCTCATCTGTAGCTTAAACCTCTTAGCAGCATTCTTCCAAAGCTGATAGTACTGAGAAAGACTGAACTATTAACAGATTCTGCCAGTTTCTCTGAATCCTTTCAGAGTTTTCTGCCTCACTTTTTGGTAAATCTTATTTTCCATCCCTGAGAATGCATTTTAATCCAGCTGCCTGTTCCTCACCCTATTATGATTATTCAGCAAGATTATTCAACTGCAAAGAGAAATTAATTTGTACTACTGCTGCACCTGTAAACTGGATGTAAGATCAGGAACTCCAAAAATTATAAGCTTTCACAACATAAGAAATGTTACTTGCTGGGGAAAAGCTTAATACAGACATTTACTGAGCAACCACTGTGGCCATTTAGATCTCAATGCAAATGTCAATTTACATCTCAATGAAAGTCAAGGGAGTTGGATAACCTGTTTTTTTTTCATACTTTCCTGTCTTACATTTTTAGGCTGGGAGCTTAAAAGATTTTAGGAGAGTGGTTTGCCCACGGACAAAAGAAGTCAAAGAGTAGAGCAAATAATTTGGTTAAATCCTGCATAGGATTTTCTTCCTATGGAAAAAATCTACTTCACCAGACGACAAAGATCAAATACAAAGACATTCAATCTGTTATGGTTCATCTCTCTTGGATCCCCCTGTCACCTTTCACTATTATCACAAAATCATAGAATGGCTTAGGTTTGAAGGGACCTTTAAAGATCATCTAGTTCCAACCTCCCTGCTGCATGCAGGGACATCTTTCACTAGATCAGGCTACTCAAAGCCCATCCAACCTGGCCTTGAACACTTCCAAAGGAGAGGCATCCACAACCTCCCTGGGCAATCTGTTCCAATGTCTCACCACCCTCATATTAAAAAAATTCTTATTATATTCAATTTAATTCTACCTTCTTTCAGGTTAAAACCATTACCCCTTGTCCCATCTCTACAGGGACTATTAAAAAGTCTGTCCCTATCTTTCTTGTAAACCCCCTCTGAGTACTGAAATGCCCCAGCAAGGTCTTCCTGGAGCAGTCTCTTCTCCAGGCTGAACAACCCCAACTGTCTCAGCCTTTCTTCTTAGGAGAGGTGTTCTGTCCCTCTGATCATTTTCATGGCCCTCCTCTGGATCTTCTCTAACAGGTCAATGTCCTTCTTATACTGGGGACGCCAGAGCTGGATGCAGTAGTCCAGGTGGTGTATCACGAAAGGGGGTGAATCAGGTCTCTCGACCTGCTGGCCAAGCTTCTTTTGATGCAGCCCAGGATACAATTGGCTTTCTGATCTGCAAGTGCACATTGCCAGCTGATGTCTAATTTCTTCATCTACCAATATCCCCAAGACCTTCTCTGCAGGGCTGCTCTCAATCAATTCTTCACCCAGTCTGTATAGATATCAGGGATTGCCCAACCCAGGTTCAGGACCTTGCACTTTGCCTTGTTGAACTTCAGGAGGTTCACACGGACTCACTTCTCAAGCCTGTCAAGGTCCCTCTGGTCCCTTCCCTTTAGCATATCAACTGCACCACTCAGCTTGTCATCTTCAAATTTACTGAGGGTGCATTGAAGCCCACTGTCTATGTCATTGCTGAAGATATTACCAGTCCCAGAACAGACTCCTGAGGGACTCATCACTGATCTCCATCTGAACATTAAGCCATTGACTGCAACTCTTTGGATGTGGTCATCCAGCCAATTCCTTATCCATCAAATAGTCCTCAAACCCATATCTCTCCAATCTAGCGAGAAGGAGGTTGTGTGAGACAGTGTCAGCTTTAGAGAAGTCAAGATAGATGACATCAGTTGCTCTTCCATTAACCACCAATGCAGTCACTCCATCATATTGAGTATCAGAATTATTTAGGAAGCCAGAACATAACAGTTTAGTTGCAAATCCTAGAATTGCTACTGACAACTGACTTTGCCTCTTACAAATCTACAGGTTTTTCTCTGTAACAGGGGAAAAATGATTCATGCTAGTATAACTTGAAGAAAATTATCAGGAATTCACATATTATATATATGTTAACCCAGGCCAGACAATAAGGAATGTCACGAGGACAACAAATTAACCTTATGTCAGAGATTAAAATCAAACATTTACAAAAAATAATAAGGTAGGAACATTTCAAGAGAAAATTCCCGATAGTCCTACTGGAATTTAGCTAAAGCAGAATGATTAGCTTCACTGTTTTGAAAATTAAGAACCTCTACAAACTCTGGTTTCCCTGTTAGTTCAGTAGCATATCAATAGAAATCTATTAGACTGAACGCTTCTCTCATTAAAGTTTACCTTTTGTCTTTTATTTCCAAAAAGTGTTAGGCAAATCATATTTGAACATTACCATGGCATCAGAAAAGCATTGATTGGAAAAGGTTGTGTAGTCCAGCCTTCCACACAAAACATTATGTTAACCAACATCATGAGCTAGCTGTGGCTTTTCCAGACCCTTCAAAACTTTCAAGGATGGTGACTCAACAACTCTGTGGGAAAGCTGTTCCTGTGCTGCACTGTTCTCCCAGCATTTTTTCCAACGTCCTGTCTGAACAGTTTCAAATCATAGTTTTTGTCTGTTGTTCCCTATTATGTTTTCCGGCACAATCACAGTCTGGCACAATCATCTTTGTAAGTCCCCTTTCATGTAGTTGTTGGCTGCTACAAGACAGCCTCTTAGCCACAAATGTACGTTTCAGGACGTGGAAATCAGAATAGTTTACTCAAAGATGAAAGAGGAATCGGAAGTATTTTGCCTTTAAGTCTTTGCCCTTTAATTGTTAACTTGGGATATTCAACACCATTATTATTTATCCATTCACCTAAACCTTCCTTAATTATTGACCTAATATCTTCCCATGACAGAAATGCCCTAAATAATAAACTCTAACCCAGAAACTTCGTATCCCCTTGTTTAAAGGAAGGACAATATTCAAGTTTTCCATTCATACATTGCATTACTTGCAAGAGTGACTATATCCCTTGACATCATTCTTAAAGCTCATAATCTCAGCAGATCATGGAAATACTGAGAAGCAGACATTAATATTCTCTATTTTTCATATGTGAACATATTAATCTGATGTCAACAAACCTCTTGCTCCAGCTGTAGAATTAGCAGGTGTTTGTGGGTTTATGTTGAAGAAAAAGAAGCTTTACTGCCTCTTTTTGCAATATATTTGATGAATTAAAATAATAAATATGTGTATGATGGGAAGAATGGTTCCATTTTTCTTTATAGACAGAAAGTATTTCTGTCAAAAGCCCCCGTATTTCAGCTGTCTACTCTTACCTTGCATTGACCCCATACAGCAAATTTAAATATCAGCTTTTCCCAAGAGGAAATATTAATACTTTTAAGCCTGAGGTCTAAACAGACTGTCAAATATTTTCAAATGCTGTTGTCATTTGAACTTCAAAAACCATATATTCATTCTTTATAGCATAAAATATTTTAAGTTGGCTACAATAGATTCACTTTGGTATTTTTATCCTTCTATATATGTTTATATATTTGAAGTTCAGAGTTTTCTGACCTGAGTATCAAGTGTCAAAGCCACTATTTTCTTTTCTCCAAGTATATGTCCCCAACATATCAGAACACACAGATTTTGTTCTGGTTTTAGTTCATTAGTGTAGCATTGTTCCCAATAAGAGATTCTTTCCCAAGTTTCTGAGTAGCAAGCTACATATACATGGTTATCCAACTCCAGTGTATGAAAAATACAGGACAGTTCTGGAACATAATTCCCCAGTTATTTGACTTACCAGCAGTGAATTCTGCTTAGTTTAATGCTCTCATCTCAGATGACTGCATTGTAAGAACTGTTTGGGTTTTTTTCTAGAATGTCAAACACCTCTTGGTTTCATTCTGCCCTCTGATTGAAGTTAATGAGATGCCTGCTTGTGTGTTTGCATAACAATAAATCAAAATTCATATGTTTTTTATCAAATATCTTCAAATTATCCTTTCCATCTGTTTACAACTAATGTTTTTAACTTTCAAGGGTCCCAAATCAAACTGTGTAAATGGAAAATAAATATATTTTCCCACAAGCCAAGAAGTCAGTCTCAGCAAGTCCAATAACCTACTTTAGCTCCTCAGCTGAATGTACAAGATTTACTGCATACACACCAATTTTGTAGCCTAGTGTAGAATAGGTGACAATGTCGAACCCAAACCATGATTCAAATTAAAATAATTTTTTTTGCACTTTCTTGTATAGCCAGACACATAATGGCCTAAGTAAAGACACAATTTGGAAAATAGTTGTGCATCTTTTCTTGTGTCATCTCTGTAAAGTCAGAAATAGTCATCTTTGTAAAATTAGACGCTAAAACAACAGCAATCATAACAAGCTTGTAAGCTGGGGTTTTAACACAATATAATTGAGCAGATTGATTACATTGCCTGCAGTGTTATTTATACAGACAAAAATGAAATTCAGTTTTGGGATCCAACATAGCAACAGGTCTAACCACTACTGTTATGAAGCTTGTTAGAAGAAACCTAGCATTGACTAATTATGAGATCTTGTAAAAACTGTACAGTTTTATCTTTCTTTTTTTTTATTCCCCCAGAAAGCAAACTTTCCTCAAAATCAATCAAAGAAAGAATGTCTATCCAGTGACTTATGGAAAAAAGCTTTCCTGGAACATCTAATTTCCTCTGTAGGCCAGTCTTTAGGCTATAGTATAACTTTTACAGTTCAGTGTTTGCCTTTCTGGATGAGGAGAGCAGATTGATTCCTGGAATATGTGTCAGGTGTGAAACATGCCAAAAAATGGGCTCCAAGCTTGAGGTACCTGCACAAAACAATTTACTCACCACATCAAAAACATTAAAAACTTTTCAGGATTTAGACTGCTAAAAGTAGTTTAAGTAATATCCTTAAGGCCTCTTCTCACCACTTTTGTAAAATGAGATGTAGTTTGACCAGCTTTTTCTGCTATTCAAAGTTGCACCCCAAAATAATTATGCAACAGATGGAGCTACATTTGTCTTCAAGTGCTTTCTGTAACAGGAAAAGACACTTAGTTCAGCACCAGAAGAGGTGTTAGGGGACATCAAGTATTGAGAATGAAGTATTTACCAAAAAGACCTGCAACTGCTCATGAATTTTTTTATGAAGTTTTTTTTTTCATTTTTAAAAAATCAATTAAACAAGCAAAAATTATGTGAACTAGTAACAGGACAATGAGAAATTCTTATGTATCTTTGAAAATGGAGGAAAACAGTACTGCTGCAAGGAAGGATTTTTGAAAAGCCAAAAATTATTCAAGGATAGTAAATTAATAAACCCCCAAAGCCCAAAACATTGAAGTTGTTGCAGGAAGGGTTAATTACAGGATTTTAATCAGTTTTTGGTTTTCATTTGTCAAAAATATTTCATATCAAAAGATGGTATAAGGAGTTTCATTGACATTTGTCCATAGCAAAATAACCAAAAGATTATCTGGAATAAAATAAACATACTATTTTGACACTCAGATTTCCTTAAATTTCCTGAGTATGTTTCCTTCAATTACTGGTCATGT
Source organism: Vanellus vanellus (assembly GCF_965231255.1). Lineage (NCBI taxonomy): Eukaryota > Metazoa > Chordata > Aves > Charadriiformes > Charadriidae > Vanellus > Vanellus vanellus. Next base: position 87,168,659 of record NC_138906.1, read on the forward strand.
ACTCACTTGAAGAGCATTTAGATAAACACAAGTAACAGCTGATTCTGCCTTCAGATTGATACCCCCAGAGGTACTTCTCACCTTATTTTCAATAATTTTGCAACATTTTTTGTAATTTTGTATAAAGAGTGCTGTAAAGGAATTTCATTTTAAACTTGTACTCTAGGATATATCATGGTTTGAATTACAGAACTATAAAAGCTTCAGTTACAGCAATGGTAAAAATCCTGGAAAAACATCGAATAACATAATGCACGGTTATAAGTGAGTAGCATTTCCTGACTTTCAGCTTGTTAACTCGGACAACTTTTCATTAAAAATTTTACAATGGCAAATTATTTTCATGGAGATAATAATGCCATATTAAAGTTCTACATCCTTAAATTTTAGACTATAAATAACCTTATTTTACTTACAGATATTAACTATGTGGGCTGCCTAGGTATTGCTCTGCTTGCTACGTATTAGCTGAAGATAATATCCTCATCTTTTCTATGAAGGCAAATAGAACATATTAGTATACAGGCAGCTTCTTCCCAAAATAACTTTTTAAAAAATGTTTACCTTATTTCTGTCAATCAGTCAATTCAGATAGTCCATCAGACTTCTTAACAATGGGTTATGCATTGATAACATAGAAGTCCACAGCGATTTTTTTGATCAAGCAAGCAGTGCAGAATATAATTTCAGAAGCTACCCTTGTTTCATATGAGACTGAGAATTTCAACATTTCCCATCAGAAATACTACGACTAAAGAAGCCTGAAAATACGGTATGTAATCCAAAGTGCTTAAATGCTTCCTCAACAGGTCTTGACTTCACATAGTTGCTTGATTATTTTTTCTTTTAGTCTTGGAAAGAGGGAAATATTTTTTTTTTTTCAAATTGTTATAGAAAAGACTATCTCAAATTTTACCTCCCACCATGTCAAGGGAAAAACCTTTCTGAAAAAATACCTTGAAATGATAACAGAAATGTTAAACAGATGGGAGATACAGTATACTTGTGCTCAGATCTGAGACTATAATTCTTCTGATAGAGAAATAACATTTTACTCTTTGTACATCAATTTTGCTTCCAGGATATTCTAAACTCCTTACGATAGTAATCTACTATTTGTCCTGATCCGTCCTGACAAAGGAGGCCAAAATAATTGTTGTACATTGCTCCAAGTAAAGTGTTTTAAAATAACATTAAAGACACCACTTCTTTTTCCTCTGGACCTTTATTCTCACACACGCACACACACACACACACACACATAATTAGCCCTAACTACAAAAGATTACATGAATTAACTTATTTTCCTGAACATAATCTTTGTTTTATGAATTTGCATTGTCCTCAAATTTATACAGTGCACCTACAGTAACTGCAAGTAAACTGACCAGGGCATATATACAGACAAGAAAAGCGGATTCAATTCAAATAACTCATCAACATTTTTTCAGGGAATGAACAAAGTCACCTGGAAGTAGCAAAGTCTGCCCCCTACGGATAAATCAGACAAACCTAATAATTTTTCAAATTCGAAGCTACAAAAATATCTATTGTGACGTGAGCATGGATATTTGATATGTGCTGAAGATATCACCACAAGAACAGGTATCATTTTCACTATCTGACACCCAGAAAAATATAAGACACTGTTTAAGTGGGCTTATTGTTATCTGCACGCACATTTAAGAAGGCTGTGGCAACAAGAAATGCTTTAAGATCACTGGAAGACTCTGTCTGAATAAAGAGAGATACATTTTGAGAATGTCAGAGAGGGATAACTAATTTCCTGAAGAAGGATATTTCTTCTGCTGTTCTTTATGTATAGATAGATATTTATATAGCTAGATTTTAATGCTACATGAACAAGTGAAAATAGAAAACCTAAGCTGAGAACAAAAATACTTGAAAGACTTTTCACCGTTTATCATTCAACTAACACATAATGTGTTTTGTCATGAAACACACTCATTACTCAGAGCATCTATGCCTTTGCTAGTCCAGGAAAATGTGTGCCCTTCAGCATATGATTATTCCCCAAAAGTCTTTGCTAAAGAAAAAAAAAAATTCTTTCATTTTTTCCAGATGAGTTTGATAGTGACTTAATGATGTTAATTGACCTCCGGTGTTTCTTTTCATGTGCCAGCTCTGCACCTCGTTTGACCTCAGGCTTGCAGAAACTAATTAAGTAAGAGCACAGAGGCAACTTTAAAACTCAAAAGAGTCAAGACAGATAACAAAAGAAGACTTTCTCACTTTTTTCTCCTATTTCTTGGAGAAAGGAGTTCTATTTTCTTAGTAAAATCCACAGACTGTCCTAGTTAATAAGATCATCTGGGATCAATTACTGCCAGGCATAATGGTTTTTTACTTCAGATTTGAGAATGAGATAGCTGTGTATCTCTGTAGAAAATGAATGCTAGCATTCACCTTAAAATTTTAGGCTTGCATCATTTTCATACATACTTATTTGGAGGGCCTTCTGCCCACTATGTTTCTCCTGAAGAGGCCAATTAAGGAGGCAAATCAGCTTGTATAAAAAGTAGCACCCTATAAAAAAAGACATTTTTTTCTACATAAATAATAGACACCTGATTTCAAAGAATTATGCCTGCATTTAGATGTTCTTTATGAAACGCAAATCTCTGCTTAAAGGATGCATTTTCAAAAGCCAGTCTAAACCTGAGCTGCTGGAGGAGACGGTTCCATCTTCCTCTCTGTGTACTCTGTGTCTTCCATCCTCCTCCATCTCTTCAGCTAATGCAGCTATGCAGTCAGCCAGGTCAAAGGTCTGATACACTGGAAACAAACAAACAGAAATCCCCCAAATCAATCATGTTTAGCTCAAGTATGATTTTGGCTGTCATACAAGCATCCCCCAAAATACAGGAAAGATAAGATTTTCAATAGTAGGAGTCTTAAGGCAATTTAAATCAATCAAGAAATCAATTACTAAGAGAAAAATTAGAGGATTTTCATTACCTGTACAGTGCAGGGTTTACAAACAGGAATTCTGCAGTGTTAATCTACTATACTGTGTATGGCACTTTCACAGGATAGTGGCACTTCACAGAATTATTTTTTTTCACATGCTGCAAACAGTTGTTCAGCTGAAGGACAGGCAGAAGAAACCTCAAGGTCAATGTGTTACCAAACAAAATTTACACAGCTGCATCTGCTTTCATAGCAAGTCTCATCCACTCTTGAGCTTTTACTTATATTTTTCTATAGACTATTATTCCTGGACCAAGTAATCTCATCACAATATACTACACCATGCAAGACTGCCTAGTAAGGCATGAAGAGTGCCAAGTGCTGTAGTGAATACATACCAACTCCTCCAAGACAATGTGTATTCAATCTCCTACAACTGAGCTGGAAAAACGCAGCACAGACACTGAAAGGCTGTGTATCAACCACCTTCATTTCCTCATCATCCTGCCTGCAGGTGCTAGACCCACAGTTAATTAGCACACCCCTGGTCTACCACTGTAGGCTTTGTACATTTCTCAATATACCTGAAATTGTCACTTGCTATACTCCTACCCACCAGAGGACAGATACTGCCCTACTGGTTATAAATATTTCTGCATGTTGTAGAATTGGCTATCCATACAGGTAGGTGTCTGAGCCACTGGAAAGGCCTAAGAATTGGTCCTAAATAATTTGCTTGCAGTTGAACAGCAGAAGTTGCCTTCACTATATCGTCTCACTTGTAATAGAGATATGTGGAGAAATGTTATCTCTTGGAATACATCCAATTCCCTATACTGAGTGAATTTAAAATAGGTTATCCTACTCCAAAACTACTTAATACAAATGTGGCAGTTTTGAAGTGTCAGTATAGAAATGTTGTCAATCCCAAACAGGCTTTTATTACACAAGCAATCCATTATGTAACACACATTTTCTATATGTAGTTCTCTGCTTGGAAGGCTGCAGTACCTTCCTCAGAGCCAGCAGGTGGAGAAATGCTTCCATCTTAAAAAATACAAGTGAGAAAAGACAAGTTCAGCAGCTACCAAGGGAAAGCAGCTGCGCTTTCCAAATCTATGCCTTCCTTATAATCACAAAATCTATACAAGTCTTAGTTTCCTAGGTAACCCTGTGAAAGCGAGACTAAGAGTAGAGACTGGAGGAAGTAAAAAACAGACATAATTTCAAGTTCACCTTCCATTAAATAAGTTAAGAAATGTCATCTTTGATAGGATTTACGTATTTTTTTTCTACACAATGACTTGTCTATGACACTGCCATTTCCACACAATGGCTTGGAATGACTTTGTAAGATACCAGAGTACTGCACAATTTTTTTCAAGAATGCATACACACAGCCTCTCCTGGTTATTGTAGTTGGCATGTGGTATTTTTATTGATGCCTTGTATTGAATATAAGCATGGACACTGATACTCAGGAATACCAGGATCACACAGTCACTGTCATGCACTTTACTGAGGAAGACTGTTCAGAAAAGAGCCAGCAGCTGACACATATTAACATTGCTGGAACACATAAAATCAAACTGGCTAAAGATGCTGAGATAGCCAGTGGGAACTCCCTTCCCACATTTCTTTATCTATTGTCCTTCTAGGAAAAAATCCACATTCTACTGGAATAGAATTGCATTTAAAATGTACATGAAATTCATGTAAAGCAATACCGGTGACATCCTCTTCCTCAAAATTAAATTTCTTAACCTCTATAATAACACCATCCACACAGTATCCACCCCTATTGAAAGCATGGGGACACAGATTTTGAAAATGCTCTGGATGAAGAGAGGCTATAAACCAAGGAAAGAACAGAACTGTGTGCTGTCTTTTTTTGCAAATTCATATGCATCCACTCTACCTTTTTGTGATTTACAGAGCACGCATGGGATTGAGATATAGAAAGAAAATATCCATATCCTTCAGAGAATGAGATCTGTGTATTTCAACAATGCAAAACTGTATTTGGCCAACAGGTTTGACTGACAGGTTGACAAAGCTGGTAATTATATTTTAGATCTCTAGATAACTAGCGATCTTAAGGGTTCCAGTGTTAACTACAATTACAATTTAAGCATTCATTCTGCCTAATATCTGTTGTTTCCTTCAACCTTGGCCCTTATTTGGGAAAAAAATCAAATAGAAAAAAAATATTTCAGTATTAATATGCCTGAAGTACATCACAAAAGGAGGCAAATGGACCTTAAAATTAAAACAATGAAATTTTTATAGAAGTAGAGGGTAATAGTGAAAATTATTATTTAAAGAACATCTTTTAACTAGAGGACATAGATTTTTTTTTTCAAAACTCCTTAGTGATAGGCACCGGTGCCAGTATGCAGCTATAGCTGCGCCATCTGCTGTGCAGGCTTTCAGCTGGAGACCTGCAGTATAATCTAGAGGAGAAAGCTGATTTTGTACAACTTGGTCTTTGTGTATTGGTAAGTTGAACTGAATCCACAAATTAAGCATCTGACTTAACCACTCAGTGATATAATTTCTGTAGACATAGTTCCTACAAGATGTGTAGTTTTAGCAAACAGTTAAGAGATGTTGTACAATCAATGCTCAGTCATAGTATGTGTGTCAGTATCCCAGGTACTGAAAAAGCAACCACGAAATACCCAAAACACCTAAAAATATATTCAATGGAATCGCCTTTGGAAAAGGAAGCAACCAGATTTCTAGAGGTACAGGACAGCATTTCAACTAGTGCTGCCTTTCAGCTGCACATAAACTAATTTCCATTTCACACTTGATTTAAAATCAGAATTCTCGTTAATATTAAGATATTTTTGTATTTTATTTGTGGGGAGAAAAAAGGACCTAACATGCAGCCTTTCTCTACAAAGCTTCAGATCAGCTAAGATTAATCAGAGGTCAAACTGTGTGTGACGCCTTACGTTCCATGTTTTTTCACCATTTTGAGGGTTTTCTGACAATAGAACGATAGAGACCTCTAACCCTTCCAACTTGGTGCTCTGTGGCAGTGTCTGCAGCAAATGGTGCTGAATGAAGGCTGCATTTGGTACATCTGCAATGCCTCAGCAATGTAGGGGACCAACCATTTCACTGTTTAGAAGTCCAGATGAAACACAGAAGCATTTTGCATGGGCAGGTGCAGGCAGAAATAGGCATAATTAGCTTGTGCCTTGGACAAACTTGCCATGCTGGCTGTAATCTAGAAGCTCAAGTTCATCTGGAGCTCCACCTGAATTCACGTGCTCTGTCATGGCCATGGACTATACAGCTTACACCAGCTGTCAGTCAGGTCTGTAAGTTTCCTCGGATGTGCTCCCATGTAGACATGGCTCAGAATGGTGAATTAGAGGCATTTATCACACAATTGATAGCTCCATTCTAGGTAAAATTTTCTCAGCAGCATTAAGGTATAATTGGTTTAGATATTTTAGATTATTTTTCTAAATATAGAGAAAATAAAACTCAAGTGCTCTCTAGTTACCATAGCAACTGTAAGGTATTATGGCACTTATCTGAGACCACATTCATACATATAGAATTTTCTACGTATAAAACTAATGTCTGAATCAACATTTATATGTGCTAAGAACACTTAATTTTTCCATTTTTCTTGTTTTACAAATGTCCCTTCAGTGGAAATAAAGGAGTTGAGATTTATTAGAATACTGTTAGAACCATAGAATCATTTAGGTTGGAAAAGACCTTTAAGATCATTGAGTCTAACTGTAAACCTAGCACTGCCAAGTTACCAATAAACCATGTCCCTAAACATCACATCTATACATCTTCTAAATACCTCCAGGGATGGTGACTCAGTCACTTCCCTGGGCAGCCTGTTCCAATGCTTAATAACCCTTTTGGTGAAGAATTTTTTCCTAATATCCAATTTAAACCTCTCCTGGTACAAAATAAGGCCATTTCCTCTTATCCTATCGCCTGTTCCTTGGGAGAAGAGACCGACCCCCACCTGGCTACAACCTGCTTTCGGTGGTGCCCAGTGACAGGACAAGAGGTAACGGGCACAAACTTGAGTATAGGAAGTTCCACCTAAACATGAGGAGGAACTTCTTTACCTTGAGGGTGGTAGAACACTGGAACAGGCTGCCCAGGGAGGTGGCGGAGTCTCCATCTCTGGAGACATTCAAAACCTGCCTGGACGCGTTCCTGTGCAACCTGCTCTAAGGTGGCCCTGCTCTGGCAGGGGGGTTGGACTAGATGATATCCAGAGGTCCCTTCCAACCCTATGATTCTATGATTCTATGATTCTAGAGAGCGATAAGGTCTCTCCTCAGCCTCCTTTTCTCCAGGCTGAACAACCCCAGTTCCCTCAGCCGATTCTCAAAGGACTTGTTTTCTAGACCCCTCACCAGCTTCGTTGCCCTTCTCTGCATGTGCTCCAGCACCTCAGTGTCTTTCTTGTAGCGAGGGGCCCAAAGCTGAACACAGTATTCAAGGTGGGGCTTCACCAGTGCTGAGGACAGGGGGATGAGCACTTCCCTAGTCCTGGGGGGATAAGCGTAGGTGAAGCATTTTGGGTTTTGTGACCAGTTTGTGTAATAGCAGCAAAACTTATAACTTGTGAACTATTGAGTTAGTAATTGGAAAGGAATAAATTATATATAGGGTCCAAAAAAAACAAAAGCAGTTAGTCCTACATGAAGAAACTAATAGGATATAAATTAACAGTGAAGTTAACAGGTATACCAAGCCACCCACAACAATTTTTGAAGCCTAATTGTCAGTAACTTGTTTTTTCAGACACAGCTTACCTATGCAATATTTTTCCTGCATTCAGTTCACATCACAGTAACATCTCACTTGAAATGCCATGATAGTATGGGAAAAAGAGCAAAAGCATGTTTAATTTATATAAAAAACAATCTCAAGTTATGTTTAAGCCAAATTACAGAACTTATGGTTAAGACTATTTTTGAAATTCATACTGATATGCAAAGTAGTTTATTTTTCGATTAGCTTTTCTTTTCCTGCTTCTAATAATCACTGAAATGCGAGGGGGAAAAGCTTTTTTTGAGCTGTCTTCTATTTTCTTTTGTAAAACTTCTATTGTGATTAACCCAGTTCTATCTCAAATCAATCATTTATTAGCTCTAAATTGCAACAGTGCAACTTAACGCAACTTAATACAGAATTATACATCAGTTTTGTATCATTGTATTTGTCCTCTCCTGGGCGTTCACTTCAAAAGAACAGCAAATCACAAAATCTGTTACCAACTGAATAAAGCATAAAGGCTTAGAAATTTGTTTCAATACCTCAAGTTTCTGTTACAGTAATGAACATCACTGCGCTCAAACACACAGTATGTCTTCAGAAGAAAGGTACTGCGTGCCGCTCAAAATGACTGCTGAGAAGACTCCCACACTCTCAGAGGTAAGGATTCCCATACTAGTAGCAATAGCAGCAATTCCTTCTTGCTCTGGGCTAGGCGCTATGCAGGAGAATTTGTGTTGCTCAGGAAAAATGCACTGACTGCTTTGAAGTAACCTCTGTGCTAATGGTTCACACGTCGTAATTTGGGAACCACTTCTCAGAGGTTAAGCGCTTGCTACAGGATACATCAACATTATTCTGGAGAAAGGTGCAGACTCCCTTTGTCCATATTTAACTAAATGTGAATCAGCTCTGAACTGAACCGAAAGCTGTGTAGGCAGAATATATTAATTTGGGCTTTCTGCTATGCTAACACACTTACTCTACTAAGTAGCTTATAGTACAAGCAGAGTGAGCCCAGATCTGCCTGCATCAGACATACTGATTGTAGGAAGGAATAAGCATCTAAAAGGAATCAGGCATCTAACAGTCTTTATTAATACGAGCTTTAACCTCTAAATATAAGGTTTGTATAAGTGTAATTTTAGGATAACCAAATCTGTCATGTGCTTACATTGAAAGTTTATGCGCAAATCCAGAGCAATACTTAACTACTCTGATTCCCATAAAAAGCCACCTCTGCTTAACTTTTAGATATTCTCTATTTCCGTGACAATTTTTAACAGAAAATCAGGCAGCTTCAAATAACTGAGATGGGATAAATGTGCTTCTCATTTTTATGAGTCCTACATGTCTAAAGAACTGTAAAAGTACAATACTTGCCCTCTGTGCCCCATAACATGAGATTTAGGGAGTTCCAACAGGAGTGGTATTTACTGTTTACCAACAGACTACAGGAAAGTCTCAACTAAAAATAAGAGCTTACTATGTGAGGACTTGGTTCTTTCTACACTTAAAAAAAAAAAAAAAAAAAGGAAAAGCTGAGATCAGAACATCTTTCTCTGCAGAACTAATATAATTCTGATATTTTTTGGTGGACGCCTACGACAAGGTTACAGTGTTGGTGGATAAGGGAAGAGCAACTGACATCATCTACGTGGACTTGCACAAAGCATTTGACACTATCCCACACAACATCCTTGTCTCTAAAATGGAAAGACATGGATTTGATGGATGGACCACTAGGTGGATAAGGAATTGACTGGACAGTCCCACTGTAAGGGCTGTCAACAGCTCAGTGTTAAAGTGGAGACTAGTGACAAGTGGTGTCCCTCAGGGGTCGATATTGGGACCAGTGCTGTTTAACATCTTTGTCAGCAACATGGACAATGGGATTGAGTGCACCTTCAGCAAATTTGCCAGCTACACCAAGTTGTGTGGAGTTGTTGACAAGCTGGAGGGAAGGGATGTCAGGAGGGACCTGGACAGTCTTGAGTAGTGGGCCTGCGCAAACCTCATGAAGTTCAACAAGGACAAATACAAGGTCCTGCACATAGGTTTGGGCAATCCCAAACACAAATACAGGCTGTGCAGAGAATGGATTGAGAGAAGCCCTGAGGAGAAGGACTTGGGGATGTTGGTCGATAAGAAGCTCAACATGACCCAGCAATACGCACTTGCAGCCCAGAAAGCCAACAATTATCCTGGGCTGCATGAAAAGAAGCATGACCTGCAGGTCGACGGAGGTGATTCTGCTCCTCCACTTTTCTCTTGTGAGACCCCATCTGGAGTACTGCATCCAGCTCTGAGGCCCCCAACACAAGAAAGACATGAACATATTGGAGAGGATCCAGAGGAGGGTCACGAAGATTATCAGAGGACTGGAACACCTCTCCTAGGAAGAGACAGAGGTGGGGTTGTTCAGCCTGGAGAAGAGAAGGCTCCAGGGAGACCTCATAGCAGCCTTCCAGTACTTAAAGGGGGCCTGAAAGGAAAGATGGGGAGGGACTCTTTATCAGGGGATGTAGTGATAGGATGAGGGACAATGGCTTCAAACTGGGAGAGGGTATATTTAAATTAGATATTAGGAAGAAATTCTTTACTCTGAGGATGCCATGACTCTGGAACAGGTTGACCAGAGAAGTTATGGATGCCCCATCCCTGGAAGTGTTCAAGGCCAGGTTGGATGGAGCTTTGAGCAACCTGGTCTAGTGGAAGTTGTCCCTGTACATGGCAGGGGATTGAACTAGATGATTTTTAAGGTCCCTTCCAACTCAAACTATTTTATGATAGCTGCTTTTTATTTCATGTAGATCAGGATATAAAATATGTCCATCATTACTAATTTCTTCAGTTGTGTGAAGAAGTAAATGAATAGCTGTAGTCTCCAAGTTTCTCTGCACACTAACACATTATATTTTGAGGAACTTTAAAAAAATGCTTGCCCAATGTGAAAATGGTGAGAGAACAATTGTGATTGCATGCTTGTGACAAAGCAAAGCAGCTGTAGTGTCAAAAAGCGATTAAAAAAAAAGTATTTTGGAATTAGAGATCTGGAACATCTTTAATATGCCTAAGACAAAAGTGAATACTTCTTGCATGAATACTTAGGTTAGACAAATTATATTTCTGAATTTCATTGTCATGCAGTAGGATGTTGTAACAGCTAAGATCATTACTTAATGCTCACACAAGCTTATGCTCCCTTCCTTTTCTGTGCTGAAATAAACATAAAATCATAGAACCATAGAATCATAGGGTTGGAAGGGACCTCTGGAGATCATCTAGTCCAACCCCCCTGCCAAGAGCAGGGCCACCTTAGAGCAGGTTGCACAGGAACGCGTCCAGGTGGGTTTTGAATGTCTCCAGAGATGGAGACTCCGCCACCTCCCTGGGCAGCCTGTTCCAGTGCTCTGCCACCCTCAAGGTAAAGAAGTTCCTCCTCACATTTAGGTGGAACTTCCTGTACTCAAGTTTGTGCCCGTTACCTCTTGTCCTGTCACTGGGCACCACCGACAAGAGCCTGGCCCCATCCTCCTGGCACCCACCCTTTAAGTATTTATAAGCATGGATCAGGTCCCCCCTCAACCGTCTTTTTTCCAGACAAAAGAGACCCAATTCCCTCAGTCTTTCTTCGTAAGAGAGGTGCTCCAGTCCCCTAATCATCTTGGTAGCCCTATGCTGCACCCTCTCCACCAGTTCCCTGTCCTTCTTGAGCTGGGGAGCCCAGAACTGGACACAGTACTCCAGGCGCGGCCTCACCAAGGCAGAGCAGAGGGGGAGGATGACCTCCCTTGACCTGCTGGCCACACTCTTCTTGATGCACCCCAGGATGCCACTGGCCTTCTTGGCCACAAGGGCACATTGCTGGCTCATGGTCATCCACCAGGACTCCCAAGTCTCTTTCCACAGAGCTGCTCTCCAGCAGGTGAGCCCCCAACCTGTACTGCTGCATGGGGTTATTCCTCCCCAGGTGCAGCACCCTACACTTGCCCTTATTGAATTTCATAAGATTCTTCTCCGCCCAACTCTCCAGCCTGTCCAGGTCTCTCTGTATGGCGGCACAGCCTTCTGGTGTGTCAGCCACCCCTCCCAGCTTTGTATCATCAGCAAACTTGCTGAGAGTGCACTCTATCCCCTCACCCAAGTCGTTGATGAATATATTGAACAGGACTGGACCCAGTACTGACCCCTGGGGAACACCACTCGTCACTGACCTCCAACTAGACTCTGTGCCCCTAACCACAACCCTCTGAGCTTTGTCTTGCAACCAGTTTTCTATCCACCTTACTGTCCATTCATCTAACCCACTCTTCCCAAGCTTCCCTATGAGGATGCTGTGGGAGACTGTGTCAAACACCTTGCTGAAATCAAGGTAGACCACATCTACCGCTCTTCCCTCATCTATCCATCCAGTCACCCCATCATAGAAGGCTATCAGATTAGTCAGGCATTATTTCCCCTTGGTGAATCCATGCTGAGTACTTCTGATAGCCTTCTCTTCCTCCACGTGCCTTGAGATGACGCCCAGAACAAGCTGTTCCATCATCTTTCCAGGGATGGAGGTGAGGCTGACCGGCCTGTAGTTCCCCGGGTCCTCCTTCTTGCCCTTTTTGAAGACCGGAGTGACACTGGCTTTCCTCCAGTCCTCAGGCACCTCGCCTGTTCTCCAGGCCTGTTTGCCATCTTACCCATGTATAAATTTAGAGAAATAAACCCAGTGACTATCCACAGGAATGTACAACTGGACTAGATTTCCCCTACCTCTGTTACCATTTCCTGCCAACCAAATAGTTGACTGAACCTGTTCCTTCCTTTTTTTTCTTTTGTCAGTGAATTGCAATGGTCAACATTGTACCAGTTACAAGAGAGAGCATTGATTTGGAGAGAAGGAAAATAAATAAAATAAAAGGCCTGAAACAAAACTTATTTTCATTTGCTGAAGAGGTCCATTCAGGGATACATGGACTTGTGGATTTTACATGTCTCTTTAGTCAAGTCCTGTAACCAAGTGTCTAGTAGCCAGAGAACCAGCAGAAGAGACACTTCCACTGTAGCAAGATCCCTCTGGATGAGGAGAGTGGCTGTTTCAAGCTGCAATCGGAGTATTCTGATGTGGGAGAATTAAGTTGTTCAATTGGAGTAGCTTGTTATTAACAGCATACCTAACGCTATTAACCTGAGGTATGTTCATAATGAAAATGAGAAAACTGCCCAGTTAAACAATCTAGCAGTAAAAGCTGTTCATTCTCCACTGCCAAAAAGAGATCACTACACATACTTGCTAGTATCTCACTCCAAGACCTTAGCAATCTTGCACCAGCTAAAATACCAGAAAGGACAACTGGTATAGATTTTTTGGCTTTCTGGACATTTCTTTAAAAAACTGGCATACACTTTTCCTCTGAAATGCCCTGACACGTTGACGTTAAAAGGGGATGTTAAGCATCATGGTCTTTCATTGTCTTTGCGCTGACTAAAAGTGGCTGAATTTTATTCTCACATGTTAGAGGACCCTTTGCCTTCTGCAGGGAACAGGTGCTCTGACTGCAGTGACTTTGGTGATGCCCTAAACAACTTACAGTCCAAATCTATAAGATCCTGTCAACAAATGTAATGACTTGAAAATGCTTCCCAGCAGGAAATTCTGTTTCATAACTTGGCAAAACAAATCCCCAACAAATACTTTTCTCTCTCTAGTTGTTGTCAAAAAAAAATGTTTTTCTTCAATATTTCTAAATTTCCTGATTCTGAAAAGTGTATAAAAATAGATTTGTAACTTAGGTTTGCAGTTGGTCCTTTTGCTACATCTAATTTAGCAACTTTTCTCAGGAAAGTTGAAACTATATAAATCATTTTTTAATGTTATTTTTTACATGACACATTTGGTGTTTGGCTAGTACTGAAATTGTAACTTTTAGGAGCCTTTTGTTACTTTGTGACTTCTGGTTCACTCGATGTTTTAAAAAATGGCATAATTTTTGATAATGACTGCTGGTCAGTCAAGTATGCTGCATTTCAACTTTGAAATAAGAAATTATGACATTGACTGTCAAGGTAATTACAATGGAATGAATTTAGCTAGAGGTAATTATTGCATGACATTGATTATCCAGGCAGTTAGTAACTCACTATATGAACATTTGGAAAAATTATGCATTTTCCCTGAATTTTAAAATGGATTTTCTTTACTCTGTGTATGCCCTGTCTACCACGTAGTTTATTGTTCATTAATCTTTATGCAAAGAATCAATTAATTTGTATCATGTTTCCTTCCAGAATACTTCTTTCATTCCTTTCAGTATCTGACATTAATATGCTTCCAACTGTTCATTTGCATAGGAGGTTACTTGTTGGTTGCCACCAAAAATAGGAGACTAGATTATGGCATGAAGACATGTGATGGCAAAAGCTTGTAAGAGCTAAATAAACCCAGCTTTTTTTGGTTTTCATTCCAACCTTTTAGCAGAATAAGTGGAGTGTGTTATAGCAATGGTGATACATAGTTTTGAAGTTATGTGTTGATAATTTCAACTCCCTAGTTTCAGGTGATGTCTAGAATAAAATCATATACGTTTTCCCTGCAAAGAATCTGCTTTGATTTTAGCATGTGTTCTCCTCCCAAACCCCTGAGCTCTATGAAATAATAGTTTAGATCTATCCACCTGTTTTATTGAAAATAAACCCTTTAGTTAACTAAATAAAACTGGTTCTATTTATGATTGAATGAATCTTTGGAAATTAACTGCACTTTCATATGAAATTAGAATCGTCAAACTTTAAAAATATCAAGGTATTTGAAAATACATAAACATCTTTTATTCTTTCTAAATTTAAGATTGTTCAGTAGGAATCAGACACTGGGATGTTATGTTGCTGAGCAGCCCAGATAGCAACTCTTAAAGTTAGGTACTACTTGCCAAACCTATCCAGTCAGAAAAGCATGCACTATGATTAATCAAGCAGTCTATTACATTGAGGTGCTCTGCATATGCTTTCTTAGAAGCTTGGACTCTTGCTGAAACAAGATGTGATTTGGGAATGGTTGCATTTGAGAGAGAAACTGTCTGGGATTAATTTTTTTTTTTTTTTTTGAAAGCTTTCTGGTGTCAAGAGGCACTTTAAGATAAATGATGTTAGAGTCCATTGTACAGTTCCATGAAACACTGAACACGTAGGTTAGTGATGTGTGTCACCACTTGTAAAATCCCTTCTCTGAGCAGATTCATCTTGTGCTAGTTGCTAGATTTCTTGGTAGCAAAAACCCCCGAACTATTGTGCAACATTCTGGCCTGAGGTTTGGAACAAGACTTCAAGGTGAAGTTGCAATTGGCTTAAGAAGACTATTTAGCATATAACAAGAATTGTGTCTGTCAAGAAATCTGGAAAGTACTGACACCAGAGATTAAAAACAGAATATATGAAGATCAGGCAAACCAGTTTATTGTTAGAAATTATAATTCCTTTTTTTGAGCAGAGGAACATTATTCACTTCAAAATATCTGTAACTTTTTTTAACTTGCTAAATGATCATTTAAGAGTCTTAAATACTACGTAGCCATGCTGTAATGATGTGACTGAACACTATCTGGAGTAGGAGATGGAAGTCTGGCAGTATTGCTAAAAGATAAGTTCGATATAGGGAGATGTCATGGTTGATTAAGTAAATTAATTAAGTTTATTGAGATAATTCAGTCCTGCTGATGTGTTAACAATGTGTTAACAAAATGGTGTTTTGGGGGGGAGGGGGGAGAGGAAGGGGGAAGGGATATCTGGAAGAAATTAACAATTGATTTCTGTTCATCACTGCTGTCCTTAGACCAGCCTCCAGAAAGATATGTTATTTCCCTGTTACTGCTATTTCTATGTAATGTTGTATTCAGACTGCATTTATGTGTTGACTTCCATTTCAAATGATGCTGATAATACCTGTGAAAACTTACTAAAACTACCATTAAACACTACATACCTTTTCCTGGAAATTCAAATTCTTGAGCAATATATGGGTCTGATTGATTTTGAAAGTAGAGGTCATCTATCTAGAAGAAAAGGTTATGTGAAATTAAACTTCATCTTTTCTTCACTATGAAGGAATGTACAAAATTCCACACGTGCAAATCTACCAATTCAAAGTAATCTGTCGTGGCGTAGGTCAAAATCTTGTGAGAAACGTTCTCACTGTATTGAATTTTAGTCCGGGGCTAATTTGGTGGAGCAAAGAATATTTATTACAGCGCTGGGAGTTACACGGGGGATTTCTCCTCCTGTGGCTCATTTTTTTCCTTCACAAATGTTTGTTTTTATTTTGTATTCCTTATACTTATTCATGTTTCTTCTTGGAACATAATTTGCATAATCAATGAGTTTTCGAACACAACCCACCCTCAATTACATAATCAATGAGTTCTTGGAATGCAACCCACCCCTGAGCACGCCCCCTCCCTTCAAGCGGCGCAGGCCTATGCTTCCTCAGGGGTCTTCCTGGTAGTCGTTGGAGGGAGGCTTGAAGTCTTTATCACCATGTCCTTCCTGTGGCTTCTTCATTCTTAACCACAGGAGTGTAATCTTAGCTAACTACACCACCCTTTGTTCTGCAAGTTTCGGTACTTCCAACTGTTGCTTTCGTCTGATATCCTGTCTAACACTATCCCTTTTCCAAACGCATAGCAAGCAGCACCCACCTTAGCTGAAGCCATAGCGAGCACACACTCATTTTAGCTGAAGCAAATTTTTTTTTTGCCAAATTATGTATTACAATCCACTACTGGGCACCTGAGGGACCCCAGACGGGACCGACAGATGCTCCCCTCTACCCCTCTTCAAAGAGAGAGGCAGTAGACCTCTGACCCGGCGGCCATCTTGACTCCGGTGACCGTCTTTTTAGTAGTTTTGGTACTGGTTGTAGTGGCTGGAGTAGCTTGCGCCGGGACAGGCGGCGGCGTGGCTTGTGCCGCTGCAGGGGGGAGCACGGCTTGTGCCGGGACGGGCGGCGGAGGGGCCGGTGTTGTTGCAGTGGAGGGGGCGGCCGCCGGTGGTGCCGGTGCCGCTGCGGTGGGGGGGCGGCTGCGGCCGGGCCGGGCCGGGCGGGGCCGCGGTTTGCGCCGCTGCAGATCGCCGAGCGGCTGCGCGGGTCTGAGTGGCGGCCACCCTGAGTGAAACCACCCCTGCACCACATTCAGGAGCACCAACAACAAAATCACGATCTTAGCAAGGTAACAATCCTTATCCACAGAGCCCAGAAGGTTTCCATGCCCCAGCTCTGATCGTGCCACGTTAGCATAATTATCAAAGGGCGAAGTAAACATTCCCCAGGTAGAACGGAAAGTGTAACTAATAACAGAATCCATCACGTGATGCCCGAGATATACAGGTAGAGCCGTCACCCAACTCGTCATGTTACACATCTGAATTGTGAACCACACCAAACCAGCACCTTTAAACCTTCACATAAAAAGACAAAGAATACATGAAATTTGCAACACATTTGGCAGGTTAAACCAAGTTGACTGCATTAAAGGCATGATACAATATTTCGTCTAAGAATGACATGATGTAAGCTATCTGTTCTTATCTCTGAGCAAGCTGGAATTCAAACTATTCGGGCAATTTATCACAGCTCTGGTGGAGCACTGCTCGTGCCTCACGTTGGGCGCCAATTAATCTGTCGTGGTTTAGGCCAAAATCCATTACTGGGGACTTGAGGGACCCCAGACGGGACCAACAGATGCTCCCCTCTACCCCTCTTCAAAGAGAGAGGCAGAGGAGGAAAAAGGGACTTAAGAGTTTAGAAGAAACTAAACTACTTTAATGAAATAGTAATAATAAAATAAAAATAAATAATGAAAAATAGATACAAAACCGTATCAAGCTCCCAAGATGACAATCACATCACCGGCTGGCACTGGGGCAGTCCCAGGCTGGAGTCTGTGACGGACGGGAACTGGATTCCGGATCTGGATTCAGGGTCGGGATCACAGGCAGATGAACAGAGTCCTCCTCAGACGTTGGCCATTGAAGGAAGAGAGAGTGACCCTTTGATCCCTCAGCTTTTATACTGAGCATGAGGCAGATGGGATGGAATACCCTGTTGGTCAGTTCGGGGTCACCTGTCCTGTCCGCTCCTCCCTGCAGGTGGGACCCCTCTATGCTTTTCTGCTTCTGACCCTCCAACGGGGCAAATAACAAAGTTGGTTGGCCTTGGCTGTTATAGCCATAAGTATAAGCAAGAGCCTCTCTGCATGCCATGCCTGGGCATCAGCTATAAACAATTGGTCTTTTCACTCTGGGAGAGCGAACACTGTCTGCACAATGTGCAGTTAATTTCAGTAGTTAGAAGAGGCCCAGCTAAGAAGTGAAGTTACTGAACAAAATTGCTTCTGTTTTACCTCAAACCAGGACATTAGCATAAAGAAAATGCTTTATATACGGGAGAAAAAATTCCTTCCTGGGTATTGCCTGTCCTTTATTGAGGTTGATATTCTCTGAGAGAACAGTGGGATGGGAACAACCTGTCAAAGTTTCTTTTTCATTTCCAGTTTGGCACAACTGACCCAGAAGTTCCACTAGGTAAGCCACATGCTAGACAAGTTTCTTGACAATTTTCCCATCTTTCTCCCTTGCAGCTTGTCTACCAGACTGTTTTGGGCTTCTAGGGCCTTTGCCAAGTAGTCTTTCTGTGAACTAGGATATGCCAAATGATAAATATTCAGGTTTATTTGGAATTAAGAATTTTGAAATATCAAAATTCTTGGCAAAATAGGATTTTGATATCTGACCTGTTCTAACTTCAGTTGTTTCCTAAATATTGAAATTCTTAAATTAGTATGGATATATTATTCACTTTTACTATGAGCTAGCTTGCTTGTGTCAATGATTACAGCAGTTTTTCTAAGAAAAACATGTATCTGCCTCTGTTAGCTAATGTACTGCAGGAGGTAAAATTCCAGGGGTAGAAAGGTAACTTGATATTTTACACATGTAGCTTGTGGTAAAGGTTACACAGGTCAAAAATGCTTTCTTGACATATAAAGAAAGCTATAGACCATCTGCTTTTGCTGGAATATTGTCCTTCGCTAACTAGCATGTATAAACTATCATAAGCTTTTTCCCTTTGTAAGAAGAACTGAAAAGCTTCCACACGTTTAATTTAATAAAATTGTAGAAGTTTATTTGCAGGTCATAATCAAACAATAGTGATTTATTTATTTTCTTTTTAATTCTGTTTGGACACTTACCAAGGAAGCTGAGCACCAGAGCTGGCAAGCAAAGGAGTGTTTCTTCTCCCCTGAAGAACTTACACATTAAAATTGATTACGCCATGGCAAGGAGGGGGTGATAAACGAAAACAAGAGTACAGGGTTAGGTTGGAAATACCATGTGGTTATTTAGCAAGGTATGCCTATGTCAGGGTTGGTTTTGTTTTACTTATTTTTGTAGTCTGAGACTTTTGAGGGCTTAGAGAGCATGAACTTTATATGAACTACAGTTTTCTTGGGTGCCCGATGGCTGAGCTGCAAGGCTCTCAAGCTGCATGGAATCGAAAAGACAACATATATTGGTGTGTCAGGAAACATCACTTACATCTTTCTATGTTGTATTTACATCTTAAAGAAACTTATCAACAGACATTCCCTTAGGTCTAGAATAGCCATTATGAATGGGTTCTTACAAGCAAGTGAACAAAAACAAAGTTCTGACTTTTTTTTTAATTATTTTCTCCTCTGGAAAACAAATTCTGAGAAAGCCAAAGGAAAATTAGAACATCAAGGTTTTTATTATGGTTAGCAGAGCATGTTTTCAGTAATAACTAGTCCTCGACTTTCTGTTCATCATTTGAGGTTGGGCATGGGGAATGGAGAAGACAACTCTCTTTTTTTTACTCATACTTTAATTACCATAGCTGCATAAATAGGGGGAAGAATAGCACCATGGTCACCTTTGTGTATGTGGAGTCTGTATCAGTGTGAATTCTGACGTCCTGCAGTACATTTTCCTAACAGATAATGCTTAGCAGGGCTCTGAAAGTCTTTACAAAACTGAAGAGCTGTATTTCTAAGGTCCAAAAGGTGAAGGGGTATCTTCTGTCTCCTTGTTTCCTTAATACAGCACACCTTTAGCTCTTTGAGGGTTTTAAAACTAAGCAGATGTCAAGCAGAACCCTTCAGTAGCCTTCAGGAGTGTCTTAAGACAGCACAGACCTAAGAGCGGTGAGAAAGTTGCAGGATTAAGAGGCTGTTAAAGGATCTAACTGTCCTTTGCTGAGGCTGACAAACTTGGAGTGACAAATGTCTTCCTTGGAAAATCGTTGTGTTAAACTTTTTTACTGTCAGAAGATAAATTATATCAAGCATGTTTTGTTACTGACAGTTCCTTAATAAACTACTTAAAAAAATAATAATAAGATAACAAACTTTCTCAGCAACAGAGCAACCAAAGAACTGAATGCTCTTTTTTCTGGGGGAGATACAGTTCAGTTTCTCACCAGAAAAAAAAGTTAAATTTACCTTAATTTAGTTTGCTAATTTTTCTGGACATGTTTTGCCGACACTACCTGGTGTGTAAGACAAGGTCTTAACCATGCTAGGGTTGATTGTTTTATGGAGAAGGAAGTGGCAATTAATTGCTTTGTCCTTTCATCTCTTACAAAGTATCTTCCAGCATATGGTAAAACAGTATCATATTGGTGGTTCCTCTTTTCTGGTCACTCCTTAAAAAAGGTAGTCCAGAATTATTCAGGAAAATAACTTGAATGACAGAGGTGTCACAACTTTATGGATGGAAAATCCTCTAACAATTATTTGAAGCTTAACTTCCTTTTGAGGCAGCAACACTGTCCCAATACCTGATGATACTTGTAATGAGCCATCTGGAGCTCATTAACAGTAATTAGAAATATTGTGAAGAGAGAACACTAAAAAAATACTTGACACTAAGTAACTTGTACACAGTGGATGATACCATGCAAGTATGACCTCTCTGCCTTGCCTGGCACTTTTGATTTCTGAATTGAGCAATGACCAAAGAGAAGTGACTACAAAAAGGATATCTGATTAATGTTTTCAGGATTACATCCATAGTCTTACCTGACGATCGCTTTTTTCTGAATGGCATACACTCTCTAACTTTTTCAAATTTAGCTCATTCACATACCCCAACAGGGTAGCATGTGCTTGTTTCATCAAGTATGTATAATCAGCAAAAAAAAGTCTGAGAGTATCAATGGGGTTGTTACTTTAAAGTTTAGTTCATTTATTTGCCTGTTCTTAATTTAAAGTCTTGACTGACACTTGAAACACTGTGTACTAAGGGTATGCTACTAAACTTATTAGTAACAAGCATTTACAGGCCATCTGTGACCTGATATTCTTCTTAATACATAAACATAAAACTGCATAGCTGGGACTATTCTGTTGAAGCTATTGTACAAATTGCTTTTTGGACACACACACACACAAATAAAGCACTAAGGACCTAAAACTTCAATTCTACCTCCCCAGTTTTTGCATGTGCAGAAGTGTTTAATAACCCCTGTAATATTAACTTGTCTCGGTATTATTTCACTACGTATTTGTTTTGCTAAACTATGGTATGTGCAATACAGAATTTGTTCAACCTTTCCAAACTCTCAGAGATCCCACAGTTGAATAGTGGGGGATATGTTTTTTTTTTTTATCATTGTGGAAAACGATGGTTTGGAAATAGCTCCATCAGCTGTATCTGTTTCATGCACAACTGCAGGAGCTTGTTGTCAGCAGGAAACAGAACCAGATGTTACCAGTTCTTAATTTCCTTACCTCATAAGCACCGCAGCAAGCCAGATCTCAGGGACGTTACTGAAGTCTCTAGGAAAACATCACAGAAATAGGCACACCACGGTTGCCATAAAGCAAAAATAACAGGAAAAATAGAACTCTTTGCAGGTAGGCAGTAGTTAATGCTGCAAACCTCTTTAGCTGTGTAAATAACCATTTGTCTTATAAGTAATTTCTATTTAT
Source organism: Vanellus vanellus (assembly GCF_965231255.1). Classification (NCBI taxonomy): domain Eukaryota; kingdom Metazoa; phylum Chordata; class Aves; order Charadriiformes; family Charadriidae; genus Vanellus; species Vanellus vanellus. The sequence continues at coordinate 87,190,354 of NC_138906.1, forward strand.
TTTGGTTTTAAATAGCAAATGAGTGATACGATTCATGCACGACAGCTTTTTTTAAATACCCTCTAGTCTTAAACATGTGCTTACTTATTAAAATCTTCAAAGACTAGTATTTGAATTTAGAATGTTTTCAAAAGAGCAGGGGAGAAAATCTCAGGAGACAGTCTATTTATGAGCCTGAGGTGGCAACACTTCCAGGTAAAATAAACTCAGAATTGTGATTAAACACTGGAAATGCCAGATGCTTTTCTAAAGCTTTAGAAATAGGATCCTCACTGTGGTTTTCCAGAATGTCTAGACTTATCTGGTTAGTGATTTATTTATTTTTTTAAAACTTTGCAATGAAACTTAGCACATAGGCTTTATTGTTATAATGGGACGTTATTGTTATCGTGACAGAGGATGCAATGGCCTTAAACTTGGGAAAGTTTTGAAAGTAAACAGAAAATAAGCTCCAAATTTAATATAGGTTTATTGACTGTAGGTCATGCCTACTTAATTGGGTGTGGGGGGAAGGGTGGGAATTAAAGCAAGTGCTGATCAATTGATGTGCATAACACTTCATGCAATGTCATAAAGGATGGAAAAGAATTAATAGAAAAATTGATCAGTAGGAAGCAGATTCACCCTGAGGTCACCAAACTTTTTTTGAAAGAAGTATGTAGGCATGAAGTTGCTGACAGAATTTAAAGGAACCCTCCTGGGATTTACTTTACATTATTTTCTTTGCATGAAAAAGCAGGTGTGCGGTTATGGCATTTCTTAGTGTACAATGTGTCTCAAGTGAACTACAGGACTGTAACAGGAGCTCAGTGGTTCTTAATAGTATGAAAGGCAAGGATATGAACTTAAAAACTAATTCTTGGATTTCTGCTGTTTATTTGGAGCTTATACCCTGAAATTAAAAAAGGCAGACCTGAGTGTGATAGGTGAATTCAAAATAAACATGTGACACAGCTGCAGGAAGGGCAAAAGAAATTCAAGTATCAGACAAAACAGAGGTAGTGTCGTCAACACTACGTAAAAGTCATAAAACATTCTTGCCTGCGGTGTGGTCATCTGAGCTGTAATAAGTGTAATGACAGCTGCTAACAGTAATTGGGAGATTGTTTTTCTTATGAGATGAGCTCCTCCAAAGTGTGGCATGGTTAGCTAAAGCCAGTGCTGAAAAGGGGCAATAAGTCTTCTGTAGAAAAGGAATCCTGAGAAAATTTGAGTAACTAAGGAGGGGGGGGGAAACTATTAACAATCAATGAAATACTTTATGAATACAAATGAGTATAACCTAGTGATTGATGAAGTTAGACAAGAGATTGTTTCTAAGGTATTTAAAGGCCCTGCTACTGGGAGTAGGTTATGTGAATGTGCATTGCACAGGAAAGTCCTGACAATATTTAAGATGGCAGTTGATTAAGGTTATGAAGAAGATTATAAGATGTAGTGTCTACTCTGGTGGAGTAGTTGCTCATAGTCCATGAAATTCTTTAGTACCTTGTTTCTATGTTTATTTGTCCTATGTTATCACAGCAATTGTGTGCTTTGTAAGAAAGCAGAGTATGCAAGCCCATATGAGTCCCCTTAAGGAGTTAGTTGGGCTTTTTTAAGCAGAAAGGGGACTGGATATGTTTACTTGTTCTTAAAATGCTTAGGTTCTCTGAGACTTCAAATAAAGGTGAAAAATGTTATTGCAGTACTGTAATTTGTACAAGAATCCAGAAAGACTTTTCCCATTTTAAAAATGTAGACTTCTAACTGAAGCTTCCTAATTTCCATGCATGCAGAAATTGATTGGACGTAAATTAATCGTCTTAAATTAAAAGATCCCACAACACCTTTCCAGTTTCTGATGCCTAATCTTTTATGTCTAATTCTTTACTCACACTTTGTCCAACCTGTTTGAGCCTATTATCTCCAAATACATCAAACTAACATTTGGAGATTCTTTGACATGTATCTAAAAAACACGAGAAGACTTTCATTAGTATAGAGAAACTAGTCCTGCAGAAATGGAAAATAAACATAAAGCTGTTCTGTGTCTGAAAAGTTATGTTAAATGACCCTGTGATACAGTATGCTATAGCATATTTAATACTATGCTAAACTCTTCAGGCCTTGGTTCATTAGGGTTGGTTGTTTGTTTTTTTTTTTTATTAGTTTTTGTGAGGGTTTTTGCTTTGCTACTTTCTGTAGCTGTTTAAAGCAATTTCCTCTATATTGCTCTCAAATGGTCTCAGAACCTTTGGCAGTTCAGGCGGGTTTGTCAGTAACAGGTATTTTTAAATTCAAGAAATTCTTATGAATAATTTCACTCCTGTGTTTCATAACAAGGAAACGAACCATCCATACAGAGTGTTATGATTTGTGAATGTATGTAGGACTCTTGTAATAGCCTCAGGTATTAAAAGAGCAGTTTACAATGTGTCACACTTATCTGGGAAATCTAAGGAGACTGGTGGCTAGGGACAGCTTTGAAGTATTGCTTGACAGTACACTAATCTGCTGTTTGAGTATGAAGCATGTATTACATGTCTAAAACACTTTGCATTAGGAAGGAAAATGTTTATACTTTTTCACCCTTATCCATCAAGGTAGACAGGTTGCCAAAAATTTTAGTAGCTCGGGAAAAAGAACACTTGGACACGTGAATTATAGAGAAAAGAGATTTAACAGATCTCTCAAATGTTTTTGCTTTATGTAGTTATTTTCTTTACTTAATCAAGCCACGAGACAAGGAAAGAAAGTTATTGATGTCTCACACATATCCTCCAGCAAGCCCAGCCACAGGTTAACTTCTAGTAATCTTTGAGAAATAGTCAAGGATGCTTTAAAAACTTCTCTGAATAAAATACAGAATTACAGCACTGAATCAATGAGTTATTTCTCTGTTCTTTTAACATACAGTGACAGTTGAAAATGTGACATCTTCCTAATTACCCAGGTAAATATTTCGGAACACTTTTACAAATTAAATGACAATAAATGTAACTTAGAATCTAATTCTTGAGTTAAATTGTCAAGATAGGATTTATTTAGATCTAAGTAAATAACTAATCTGTATGTGCTGTGGGGGTTTTGGTGGTTTTTCCCCTATTAATTGTAATATTAGTGAATGTTTTGAGTGTTGGGTGGGAGAAGGTCTTTTTTGCTGTGTACATAAACCGTGGTATTTTCTGACATTTACAGCAAATGCATAGTGGAGAAATGTCTGAAGGTGGAGAGAGAAGCCTTATATGCTTGTCATTTCCAAAGTTCATGCTCAAGTTTATATGATGATACGGTCAGTGTCTTAGAGTCACTCTGGGGAATAACATCTGAGTTTCAAACGAGTACTATGTGAATTATCCATGATGACTACTGTAGCTGTCTCTGGAATATGCTTTAACTCACCCTATACAATGAAAAATAAGCATACTTCTTAGGAATTGACTTCACTGATCTTGGGAAAAGAAGGCAGGGGAGTATGACAGAGAAAGAAAACAGTAATTAAAGATGATCAAGAAGCATTTTCCTTTTCTATAATGTTCCTCATTTAAAAAACAGATGAATACTGAATGTCACCTTTTGAACTGGTTTTTGATTACTAGACAAATTTGGAAATATCATCTATTTCTTTGATTATAAACCTGAGTTTAACTGAAGGATTTTCAAATAGCTTTTTCACAAAGGAGTATTTACTCAAAAAAATAATAATAATGAAAAAAAAAAAAAAAAAAAACACAGAAATCTATCCCAGCCAGCTAAACAGAAAATAACCATGAGTGGTTGTGCTACTACCCCCTTAGGTGTAAACTTTAAATGAAATCAGGAGCTGTCTTAGCAGTACCATCAAGGCAAAAGAGAAGGTGTATTTCTTCTCCTTTAGGAAATGATATAATATTGTACTCTTCTCTTCCCAGTCTTGGCTAGAACATGTTTCTTTTGAACCTTTCTCTTAATAGAAAATGAACTTCAGCTAAAATAATTAATCTTCATAAAAAGTACAGATTCCATTTCAAAGAGTGCTAACTCTAAAGCAAGATTTAATTAAAGCTTTTTTAAGCAGATTCATACTGATACAAAAGAGTATACCAACACCCAAAGAGTTCATTACTTGCCAGCAGCTAGGGGACTACAACATTCAATTGAAACAAACCTTGGAAACTGCTGAACTGACTTAATACTCTCCAGTAGATTTATATTACTTTAAGATTAACAACTTCAAATTTTTTTCTTTTTTTTTTTTTTTTTAATTCTGCTCTCATTTGACTATGAAAACACTTTGTTGTATAATCTGGAGTTATTGTTCCATTCATGAAATGCTGGACAATTAGCCTGGACTCTAAACTCTGATTGGTTTCTGTGTTTCTTCCCAAATTTCTAAAATAAGTTATTATAATTAACTTGACCTGAAAGCAGACTTTTACTGAGGTTTCTAAATACCTCTACAATACAAATAAAACCTAAACTAGCATATCACTTGGTGCATGTCCGTATTGAGGAGTACCAGAGGAGAAGGACTGTTTGTACATATTAAAACACAAATTACAGTAATGAATAAAATATAGATTTTTATGGCTCAGCAAGATTGATATGCCTTGTAACCAGTGTTCTTTTAATATAGGAGAACATGAAAAATGTGCTAATTTCTCTGAAAAGTGCTCCAAGTTCACACAGTGGTAAACTTGCCTGTTTATTGTTATTGGGATAAAAATTAAGTCTGGGAGACTGTCTAAACTAATATATCCACTGAAGAGATGCTGTATTAACAATATTCCTCACGGTTATGTAAGCACAGCAGAAGAGAAGATGGTGTTATTATCTTCAGTGCCAGTGATACATTGAGAATTTTTAAACAATTTACTTGAAAACAACAAAAAAGCTCATCTAAATCTATGAATTTTAAAATGTTAGAACACCATGAATTGGTTTTGTCCATGTAGGACTAAGAAGGAATAATACAAGTTACATACAGACTTGGATAAAATCTTGCAACACAAAGTCAAACGATGGCTTTCTGCTCGTTTCATTTGCCTGTCTTGCCTTCCTTCTTCAAGTTGGAACTCAGCTCCTCTACCCCACCATGGTGAGAAGGTGACTGTTTTCAGTGTCTTTTTTTTTTTTATTATTTGTTTTCGAATGTTTTTTAGCTAGAGGAAAGGACAATGGGACTTGCTTTTGATGAAATTTGCCACCCATGTTATACTCCTAGGAAACTTGGATTAGGTTCAGATAAATTGTCAAAGTTTTGACCTAAATCAAACCTCTTTCATTCCTGGTATAGCAGACTTCAGTGAAGGTCTAATTGTAAAGTGTTTGCACTGGCAGTGAACAAACTGGATACTATTTCTGCAGGTAATCAAATATAATTGAATATGGTCATTTAGCATTAAGTAGTAATCGTGAATTGTGTTGGTCTACATGTATGTTGATATTATCTACAATCATGCCCACTTAATAGTATTTACTGCAGGAAAAGTGTATTGCAAGGTGTGTTTGTAGATGATACCAATCCATTCTGTCAACCTTACTTAAAGCAAAGTGATACTTTCCCTTAAAGGAAAGTGGCACAGACCTGCAGATGGCTAAGGCAGGTTCAAAACCGGCTTAGCTATATACCTCTTAATCTTACTAGATGAGAATGACTTGTTAAAATCTAAGTATTATGAGAAACTCTGGAAAAAAACACTGAACTGTAGCACTGCATGGGAAAGGTGGATTCACTAGATATATTTATTGCTGCTTCACAGTGGATAGGTGATTAAGTGTTTCTAAGGTCATTATGTTGCTGTTTTTTCTAGACCATCTTTTGGGTTATGTGGCAACTGCATGTTTCTCCTGTTGTTAAATCATCACCTACAGAGCATTTGCTTCCTGCTTACTGTCACGTAAATAGTAACAAAATAGTGAAACCTAACTGAAGCACCCTTCACCTGGATGTTAGTTGTCACCTAATGTATTAGTGGAAGGATTAGTAATGAGATGTTAATTAGAGCATTTATGCATCATACGTGCATTTGTATGTGCGACTGTGTGAAGCTGTTTTTCTTCTGGCAGGATTAAATGAGAGAAAGAAACCCAGAGTGGAGAGAAAAGGTTCTGACTGACAACAGGCAGAAGTCATACCTTACATAGAAATAGGTTGTTATAATACTTCTGTGATTCAACACTAAAGTCTTGAATGTTACGTTAACAGTCATGACATAACAAAGAATGTTATGAGAATGAAATTGTACTCTGGTTGTGCTTTAATTCCTGCAGCCTTCTTGCTGAATATAGACAAAACTTGCTCTTAAAGATTTTGAATCGTGTCATCCTGTTTCGGCTCTACTCACTACTTCATGTGATGATTCTGTTTTGCTAGGAAGCAAATATTTCCACTCATAAGAACTTTTGTGTTTATATAGAATCCCTCACTAAAGAATTTAAATGAGGAAATACTTCATAAGGAAAAGGAAGTAGAAAATTACTGTTAAGTTTCATCAGCAGTAGTCAAGGTAAGAAGCTCTGTCCGGCAGCAACCTCTGCCCCAACATTTTGAATAAGTGACAGGGATAACTGTGATCTATATAAATTACATGCAGTAGTTCTGGCACAAACAAGTTACTGTTGCCCATATAAGCCTTCAGAAAACCTGTTTCTAACTTTTAGTCTTTGTTCATTTAATCAGTGCAGTTCTTATTCTCTGAGTAGCAACTTTACTGAATTCATCTTAAGAAGAGAAGGTGATGCTTTGGTAAAACAGAATGGCTTTACATGCTTGCTGTAGTTCAGAAAACTGATTCTAAACACTTCTCCCTGAAATTAAATACATCATTGTTAGTGGATTATATATTGATAAGTTGTCTTTGGAACTGCTTGAAAAGGCAATCTGCTGCTTGTGTATAAATGCGAAGATGTGTGACAGGAGAAATAATTAGTATGCACATAGCAAGATTTGTCATCAAGGCCTGGCAAAAAGTAGATATGAAGCTTCTCATTTGGTTTTCTAAACAAAGGTCATCAGATAATGGTAAACTAGAGAGACATTGGAAACAACCAGAAAAACTCCGTAACAAGCCATCAAAAATGGATTAGAGCTGTGTTTGTTCACTTATTTCCTGACCAACGTGCTTAAGGGCTCAGCAAAACAAATGGTCATCTGTCCTGGTTTGAGGTAAAACAGAACCGATTTTCTGTTCAGTAACTTCAGTTTTCAGCTAAGCCTCTTTTAACTACTGAAATTAACAGCATATTGTGCAGACACTGTTTGCTCTCAGAGTGATAAGACCCATGTTTATAGCTGATGCCCAGGCATGGTATGCACAGAGGCTCCTGCTTATACTTATTGCTATAACAGCCAAGGGCAGATAACTTTATTTGCCCCGTTGGAGGGTCGGAAGCGGAAAAGCATAGAGGGGTCCCACCTGCGGGGAGGAGCAGACAGGACAGGTGACCCAAAACTGACCAACAGGGTATTCCATCCCATCTGCCTCATGCTGAGTATAAAAGCTGAGGGATCAAAGGGTCAGCCCTCTTTTTTCAATGCCCAGTGTCCAAGGAGGAATCTATCTGTTCATCTGCCTTTGATCCTTATCCCTGCATTCCTGAATCCAGTTCTGGAATCCAGCTCCCATCCATCACTGGATCCAGTCTGGGACTTCCCTAATGCTAGCCAGTGATGTGATTGTCATCCTGGAAGCTTGATATGGTTTTGTATATATTTAATTATTTCCTTTGTTATTAATGTTTTCATCAAAGTAGTTTAGTTCCTTCTAAACTCATAAGTCTCTCTCTCCTGCCTCTCTTCGGAGAGAGGTAGCGGAGAAAATCTGTTGTTCTACCTGAGTGGCCAATGCAGCCCAAACCACAAAATCGCCAAAGAGATTATTTTCCTCTCCTGCTTTGAGACAGCAAAAATTCTAGATGTTAAACCTGTGAGGCTATGCCTAGGGTGCACCATGGTTGCAGAAGTTGGTATGGTCTGAGGAGGAAAGTACTAAGGTTCAGGAATACTTGGCTGCTTTAGAGACTAGAAAAACAGGTATCTAGCTCTGGCTATTTAACGTACTGCATTTTTAACTGTAAACCTCAAAACCTTTTAAAAATTATCAACCCTTCCTTTTGTAGAAGTAATGAAGCTGAGCGAGGATGGACTGATTTTTCTGACAGATATCAAAAAGACAGTGCACATGAAGTAAAGTCTTAGTCCCTGGGGCCCAGTCCAGTTCAATTTCCAATAGACCATGTTGCTTTTTTGGGATGCTGTGATAGATTATTGTCCTTGAAGACATCTCAGTATCACAGAATCACAGAATAGTCAGGGTTGGAAGGGACCTCTGGAGATCATCTAGTCCAACCCCCCTGCCAGAGCAGGGTCACCTACAAGTTGCACAGGACAGCATCCAGGCGGGTTTTGAACGTCTCCAGAGTGGGAGACTCCACAACCTCTCTGGGCAGCCTGTTCCAGTACTCCACTACCCTCAAAGTAAAGAAGTTCCTCCTCATGTTAAGATGGAACTTCCTATGTTCAAGCTTGTGCCCATTACCCCTCGTCCTATCAATGGGCACCACTGAAAAAAGACTCCTCCCATCCCTCTGGCATCCTCCCTTTAAGTATTTGAAAGCATTAATAAGATCCCCCCTCAGTCTTCTTTTCTCTAGACTGCAGAGACCCAAGTTCCTCAGCCTTTCCTCATATGAAAGATGTTCTAATCCCCTAATCATCTTGGTAGCCCTTTGCTGGACCCTCTCCAGCAGATCCCTGTCTTTCTTGAACTGGGGAGCCCAGAACTGGATACAGTACTCCAGATGCAGCCTCACCAGGGCAGAGTAGAGGGGGAGGATGACCTCCCTCGACCTGCTGGCCACACTCTTTTTGATGCACCCCAGGATGCCATTGGCCCTCTTGGCCGCCAGAGCACATTGCTGGCTCATGGTCATCCTGTTGTCCACCAGGACTCCCAGGTCCCTTTCCACAGAGCTGCTCTCCAGCAGGTCAGCCCCCAACCCGTACTGATGCGTGGGGTTATTCCTCCCCAGGTGCAGTACCCTACATTTACCCTTGTTGAATTTCATGGTATGTTGGCTGTATGTGTCTAAGATGTATGAAGGAAAAAACAAAGCCAGGAAAGTCTACCTGTATGTGGGCTGAAATGATAACATCAGACATGCCTATAATCTGTTTAATATCTGTTCATTTAAGATGGAAATCAGTCATGTTCATGGTCTTGTTGTTTTGATGGATGAAGAGGCTTTGCTGAATAACCTATATAACCTATAAATAGCAGCCAACCCTGAAAAAGGATATGGGTTACCCACTGCATCATCACTGTAAGACATTTGTAATTTCTACAGGTGGACAGAAGATGCTACACTGGCACTTATTTATGAAGGACACCCTATAGCTTGTTTATTTGGGCATAACTTGGGGATCTGATGGAGGATAGAGGGATTGGCAACCTTCCTTGCCAAGAATCTACCTGAATAAGATATTTGGACCCTCCTCATCCAAATACAACTAGACCCAGTGTACTGTTTACTGAAACTGCTCCTGCAAGAGGCATTTACATTGACATAAAGTCCATCATAAGAGAAATAGAATATAGTAAAAGAGGCAAGCTATGTTAAACACTTTTAAGGTCGGGTAAAAAAAAAGATCTGTTCTACTGAAGGTAGTCCGGAAATATATCCAGTAGGCTATTCAGAGAACTTTCATATCAAAGTGTTTGGGTGTTTTTTCGGGTGGTATGGTGTTTTGGGGTGGGTTATTTTCTTGTCGTTATGCTTTAGAGAAAGCATTCAAGTAGCTGTAGAATTTTGGGGGGTTTATGGGTAAACATTGGGACTTGGACATCACACTTGAATCCAGTCCTCACTTTGTGGCGGTATGCTCTCTACCTACTGATCTGAAAAATACACTCTTTTCTTCTTGCTTTAGTATCAGATCTTGTTCAATGCACTAAATGTTTCCTCATTGGCATTTTCGCTTTTTTTTAAGACTGCCACACTTTCAGGACTCCTCCAACTTGGCTTTGAACTACTGAAAACTACTGTCTTGTCTTCTGCATTGGTTATTCTCATTGGTCTAAACTGTATGTAAGACTGATCCTTACGTGCAAAGACATATGCTGACAAGTCTTATAATTCCTCATTATTTGTATCAGGGCTTGAAATACTTAATCTTTGTCAAATCTGAATCCTTAATACAGATCTTGGTCCTGCACAACTGATAAGTGACATTGTTCTGATCTATTTTTCTATAAGCAGCTGAGCAGGGATCATGCTCCAGGAATGATTTGGGCTTTATGTAATAAATAAAATGTCCAGAAAAGAGAATAACCAGGGAAGAGGTATAGGGAGTGGGAGGAAGATGTAAAAGGGCAGAATGCCTGTTCTGTGTCAAGCCTAAAAAGAAAAATTCTGGATGTCCAGCAATACCAGAGTACAGAAGATGTGAAATAGTTACTACCTTCATAATGACAGGGAGATGGAAGGACCCCCTACAGAATCACCAGCCCAATTTTTAGCATGCCCTGGCTGCTAGCTAAAGTGAATAGGCAAAGAGAAAGGAAAGATTGTTTTATTCTTTCAGATAGGCCTACCATATAGATAGTAAGAAAATTGCTGGTTCTGAAACCTTCTTGGAAGAAGAAACACCATTAAGATCCAGAAATCTCAGCTCATATTGATATAAAATTTCAGATTATGTTTTAAGTTATTCATTAAAGCTAGGAATGTAGCAAAAAGTCAGACATGACACGTTTTCAGTCCAGACACATTTTTAGTAAAGCTTTTTTTTTCTTGTAGTAGAATAAATCACAAAATATTTCCCCCCAACTGTTACTATTCAACAGAGAGGTTCCTGGGTATCAGGCAGCTAATATCACAAAATTCTTAACAGAGAACTGCTTAAACCACAATCTTATACTCTAAAACAAAATCTACTGTTTGTTTGATGTAAGTTGTACTGATGAGACCAAGGAATTCAGTGGTCTGAGAGACATCGGTCTTGATAAGATTAGTAGTTTTCCTTTCCTTGGGTTATAGCACGGTGAAGCTGCTTAGAAACTTGGTATAGAGACTTCAAAGGAAGCCTCTAACTGAAGACAGAATGTCTGCCACATTACATTTTAGATTTATTTGGCATGCAAGTTCCTTACTGAGCACTATGAAGATAAAAGTGTTAAGCTCTCTCTTCCTCATCCTCCATCCAGGAGAAAGATTTTATTAGAAAAAAAAAAATATATCTTTCAATACTTAACATATATAAACCACTTAAATATTGTACCTATTTTGTTGTATTTCACTGTATACTACCTGCTTTTTTCAGTTAATTCTATACTTCAACACTACTGCTATTTAATTCATTTCCATTGCGGCCCTGCTCCGTGGAAAGTGGAAGGAGGGGAAACTGCTTATATCGACATCTAGAAGCACTTGTGCTCTATAAAAAGTAGGGAGAAAATAAATCTAACCTGCAAACAATAATGTGTTAGCTTTCAGAAAAATCAACGTTTCTTTGCTGGGTTTGGGCCATACTTTCTTATTGTTTAATCTTTAGTGCTTTCAGAATTAGAACATCTCCCCTGACCTCCACATATACTAGCTGTTTAAATGAAAAGTAACAGTGGATTTAATAGTTCTTGGTAACATTAACAACAAAAGTTTAAGGTCATGTTATTTCATAGAACCATAGAATGGTTAGAGTTGGAAGAGACCTTAAAGATCATCTAGTTCCAACCCCCCTGCCATGAACAGAGACAACTTCCACTTGACCAGATTTCTCAAAGCCCCATCCAAACTGGCCTTGAACACTTCCAGGGATGGGGTATCCACAACCTCCTGGGGCAATCTTTTCCAGTGTCTCGGCACCCTCAGAGTAAAAAAATTTTCCTAATTTCTAATCTAAATCTACCATCTTTACGTGCAAAACCGTTACTTCTCATCCTCTCATCACTACACTCCCTGATAAAGAGTCCTCCCCATCTTTCCTGTAGGCCCCCTTTAAGTACTGGAAGGCTGCTATAAGGTCTCCCTGGAGCCTTTTCTTCTTCAGGCTGAACAACCCCAACTCTATCAGCCTGTCTTCATAGGAGAGGTGCTCCAGCCCTCTGATCATCTTCATGGCCCACCTCTGGACCCTCTTCAACACATCCATGTCCTTCCATGTTAGTGGTCCCAGAGGTGGGCGCCGTACTACAGGTGGGGGCTCACAAGAGCAGAGTAGAAGGGTAGAATCACCTCCCTCTGCCTGCTGGCTGTTTCTTTTGATGCAGCCCAGGATGCTGATGGCTTTGTCTAGTGGATTTTTGTGATCTTTGTACATGTTCATTTTTAGAAAGCACTTTCTGTCTTATTTTCACTGTTTCTTCAGACAGTGGTGGATCACTAAGTGATTATTATATTCCTGAGTTAATAATTGCATAAAATTCAGGACACTTATTTGGCACTTTTAACTATGATGCCACCTAGTTCTAATAATATTTGTCATCTACAAGATCATAACTGAAAATACAAGAATCACTGTCAGAAAGTAATGTCAGAAAGTACCCTTAATAGCAGAGCAATGATACCAACAGCATGGGTTTGAAATGACTTCAGTATTTTATACGTTGTGTTGCACGACACGTTATCAAGTAGAAAGAATATTTTTTGGCTTTCTTGATAACATGCAGAGATTCAGGAGCAATTAAAGAGTGTGGCAAAGGAATGAGGCTTATTCCTAAATTTATAGATGATTTTTATTTAGATAAACCTGCTATGGAGATGGGTTTGTGAAGAAAACAATATTCATGAGCAATTGTGGAATCATAGAAAGGCTTATCTAATGCTGCAGTATAACATCAAAAGACATAAACTTTAAATTGTGAGCCAATGTTCAGGTACCTCTGAGCACCAATCACTTTTACATTCATAACGTGTGGTTTGTTGTTGTCTGTTTTTGGTTTTTTTTTTTTTTTTTTTTTTTTCAAAAACATGCTTTCCTCTAAGAAATTTAGTATTTCTTGACTACAAACAAGTATTTTTTTTTTTTTTTTTCATGACAGTAAATGAATTTTGGTACCAGCAATGAGGAAGTAACAAGGGCTGTGAAAGTTTAAATTTCCTGGTTTTTTTACTATTTTAAGGAATGCTCTGCAAGTCCTCCTGAAACCTAATCTATTTAATCTCTCAGACTGGAATTTAGCTGAAGTAGTAAAAAAAAAAGTGTTTTGAAATGGCTTTGGTGGTCTTGAAAAATACCTGTAAGTGCCAAGCAGGAGATCTTCTGATGTACTCTCACTTTTCATGTGAATTAGGACTCTGTATTTTTCAAATAACTTGTTTTCTTCTAGTTTCAGTAGGAATTCTTTTTAGGAAAAAGTTCATGCAGTCTCTTCCTGTTCTAAATTCATTGTTTCTTAGAGTTGGCTTTCAATATGGTTCAGTTGATAACATGTATTGTTGTTATCTCTGCCAACTTGGACTTCCAGTGAGATAAAAGATCTGTACTGTATAAAATTTTCATACTATACTAACTTTTTAAGAGCAAATGCATAATATTTTTTAAATGGTTTTGTTGCCAAGACTCCGAACACAAGTTGACCCAATGTAGAGGTATTAAAAAAAACAATCAAACTACACCCCCGCACCCCCACCCTCCAGTGTTTTGGTAATTATTTTAAACTTTCATGAAGCCATCATCTGTTGGTGGGGGGAAGGACAGAATATTTTAAAGCTAGACTAAAGGCTTTTGTTTTGAAGAATTTTCAAGTTCCATATTTGGAAAATAATTTTTGCATCTCTTCTTGCTTTTGTTCCTCTCTTAGTGAAAGCATTTTCTGCTCATAATAGTGTGACTGAATCCTTCTTGGGAATTGTTTTCCCTTTTCACTTTATCAAAATGTGATTAATGTAGTCAAATGTGAAAAGTTGGCTACGACTGAAAGTCATCTTTCTTACAATAGGAGCCTGAGACTTTTGAGCAACATTCTTAGTATTGCTTACAGATACCACCAAAGATAACTGTTTTGACTAGAAAATTTGTTTGAAGAGAAACTCTGTCTCAGTTGCAATTTTACCATGAACAGAAAAGCTTTATTCAATGCACTGCTTCAAGGAAATTTTTCAGGCTATTGGACTAACACATTTATTTCCTTTCTCCCATTGTGGATTTAATTTTTGTATCAATACGATTTTTCTGCCTACAGAATTGATGTTAGGGTTTTGGTTTTTTTTTGCTGTTGGAATGTGGTGAAACTAATGACAAATACAGGATATTCCATGGAAAAACTTGCAGTGTTTTGAGAAATAGTCATGCTGACAAAAAAGGCATAATTTTATTGTTAATGACTTCATGATTGCTCTAGTGATGATTTCGATAGTCATCACTAAATTAATCCATAAGCCCATTGTGAAAATATCAAGTCTTTATTAGCTAAAGAAAGGGATAAACAAGAAACTTCTTAGCCTCTTAAAAAATAATAAAATCATTGGAATACTTTGTCCTTCTTTGTTCTTCCAAATACTTCCCACTTTAAAAACCAAAGAACCAAAATATAAGAAGTTAAAGTATGAAACATACTTTTTCCCTAAAGGACCTAGTTGTGCCTGATCTGGTTGGAGGTGACTTGCTATTTACAAGACTGAAAACTCTTTTAGTCTCGCTATATGATATCCATTGACTTATTAGCTGTGGATAATTATTTGTACCCGAGAACAGAGTGTTTTATTCAAAATAAAATGTTTTTCAATGACATACTGATATAAATTGTCTAATAGCTATCTCACATTTAGAAAACTGAAAGTTAAAAATGCTTTGAAGAAAAAGCGTTCTCTAAACCAATCTAGTCCCTGCATTGGCAGACTATACTGTGCACTGTATTTCCTATATAGGAAAACAATGTATTTTTTTGTTTTTTTAATAGTTGTTCGTTCTTATTAATTTGTGGTTTAGAATCTACTGAATGTTGCTGATGGTGAGATTCTGGCATTGTTCAAATGCTACTATTAAACTGGAAATAAAAGTAGGGAGGTTTTTTTATCTGCACAAATGCAGTTCATTATTAGATTTCCTTGGCTGAAGGGACTAGAAATTAACATCTCTGAAGGCAAATAAGTGGTAGCATTTTTCACATATCTATATGGCTGCCTAATACAATGGATAGTCAATGTCTTCTAACAGTTTTCACTTTAGAGTGTAATCAGTTATTACACAGAATAATTGAAGAACACTGATCATAAAAACAGCAAACACAAAAGCAGATAAATTTTATTCTAATAGTATTTTTTAAATCTGCAAAATGCTATAATAATGAAGAGTTTGCAAGGAGCTAAACTTCTTTTGTGGTCTATATGTGTAGAAGAGGAGAAAGGTGATATTTAGATGATTAAAGTTCAAGTCCTGCGATAATTTGTGTATTAATCAAGAAAACATGGAGGGTTTGGTGTAGGTGAACCAGACAAGATAGAGGAAACAAAACCAGACAAGATGGGGAAACGGTATTAGTAGCCTTTTAGAGACGGCAGCTGAAGAAGAGTAGGTAAGGACTTTGGTCAGCAATATGAAGAAAACTTGTAAAAAAAGGAGGAACTGAGGTCACACTTAAAATGCGTGCCTTCAACTACATGTAGTTTTCCCAATAATGTTAAAGGTTAATGTACTAGTATTTTTTATGTTTGTTTACACCAAAATCTCTTCCTTATAACTAAGTAAATGAGTTCAGCTCGACTGAGGATAAGACTATTTGTATTTATCCCCATGCCATACATACAGTGTTTGCAAGTTTGATTATATTTTACAAACCAAACAAAATTTCTGTGCTTCATTCACTGGTCTATATGAGAGAAGCTTATTAGAGAAATGGTTATATATCTCTTCCATTATTGTATTAATTTAAAAAATGCCAAATATTAATTATTGACCAAATTAATCATAGAGGGAGTGATCAAAGTTTTAATGTATATGGCATTCAGTGAAAAGCCTTATTTTATCACACATTTTTGGTGCAGAGCAAAGAGGTGAGGCTGACAACAGCGAGCATGACTGACTGTATCCTCTAAGCCCCTGACAAGCCTCAGAAGTGTAATTCACCACTTCAAAGAAAGTAGCAGAAAAAATGGTAGATGATATTCAGCACGTACAGGACAAACAGGTGATCAGACCCAATCAGCATGTGTTTATAAAAGGCAGGTCCTGCTTGCCTAACCTGATCTCCTTCTGCGACAAGGTGACCTGCTTAGTGGATGAAGGAAAGGCTGTGGGTGTGGTCTACCTAGACTTTAGTAAAGCCTTTGACAGTGTTTCCCACAGCATTCTCCTGGAGAAATTGGCTGCTTATGGCTTGGATGGGTATATTCTTTGTTGGGTTAAAACATGGCTGGCTGGCAAACACAAAGCGTTGTGGTGAATGGAGTTAAATCCAGTTGGCGGCCGGTTCCAAGTGGTGCTCCCCGGGGCTCAGAATTGGGGCTGTTTAATATCTTTATCAATGGCTTGTACAAGGAGATCCAGTGTACCCTTAGTAAGTTTGCAGAAAACAAGTTGGGAGGGTGCATTGCTCTTCTCAAAGGTAGTATGGCTCTACAGAGGGATCTGGACAGGCTGGATCGATGGGCCAAGGCCAATGGTATAAGGTTCAACAAGACCAAATGCTGGGTCCTGCACTTGGGCCACAACAGCCCCACACACAACTACAGGCTTGGGGAAGAGTGGCTGGAAAGCTGCCTGGCAAAAAAAAGGACCTGGCGGTGTTGGTCAACAGAGGGCTGAATATGCGCCATCAATGTGCCCAGGTGGCCAAGAAGGCCAATACCATCCTGGCTTGTATGAGAGACAGTGTGGCTGGCAGGACTAGGGAAGTGATCTTCCCCCTGTACTCTGCACTAGTGAAGCTGGAACCTCGAGTACTGTGTTCAGTTTTTGGCCACTCACTACAAGAAGTACATTGAGGTGCTGGAGTGTGCCCAGAGATGGGCCACGAAGCTGGTGAAGGGTCTAGAGCACAAGTTTTATGAGGAGCAGCTGAGGGAATTGGGGTTGTTTAGCCTGGAGAAAAGGACACTGAGGGGAGACCATATTACTCTCTACAACTACTTGAAAGGATGCTGTAGCGAGGTGGAGGTTGGCCTCTTCTTGCAAGGAACAAGCGATAGGACAAAAGGAAATGGCATTATTTTGTGCCAGGAGAGGTTTAGATTGGATATTAGGAAAAAATTCTTCACCTGAAGGATTATTAAGCATTGGAATAGGCTGCCCAGGGAAGTGGTGGAATCACCATCCCTGGAAGTATTTAAAAGATGTGTAGACATAGTGCTTAAGGACATGGTTTAGTAGTGGACTTGGCAGTGTTAGATTAATAGTTGGACTTGACCTTAAAGATCTCTTCCAATCTAAATGATTCTATGATTCATTAAAGCAAGAGTGAGTTTTAAATCATCCGCTTAGCAAACCTGGGCATAAATCAATACAGAAAAGTATTAATTACATCAACATATTCTAAGAATGAATTTTCAGCAAGACGTGAGACATCACTTAAAACAATCCACATCCCCAAAACGCTTCCCAAGTTTCCTTGGAATAGTTGGGCCTCTCAAAATAGGATAGCTGTTCTTTCTCTCTCTACTGTATATTTCTTGGCTCAAGGGACTTGAGCATCACCAAGAAAGCCGAGACCTCCTCGAGAACTAAAACTAGACTCATTGCAACTTCACCAACTGTGAAAAATTCCAGTAAAAACAAAGCACACCTGTAATGTTTGAGTATTATCACTTTAACTGTTGTGGTCTCAGGATGTGGCACAGCTTGCAGAATGACCAAATGATACTGTTAGAAAAACAGACAAGTTCTTGAGCATATCTAATGGTATAATTGTTAACCATAAGCAATTATTACAAATTTATACATAAGTTGAATTTGGCTTTTCCTCTAATATTTGGAGGACGGAGCGACCCAAATTTTGTCCCTATTTCTCTGAATAGTATCACTTCATCTAGTATAACTTTAATTCTCCCTACGTGTCTTACCTTATTCAGTAACTCTGGTAAAGGAAGCTTGGATATGATTCTGAATGCCAGAAGTGTATCTTTTGGCTTTATTACTAATAAATTCTTCTTTATCCAAATAGGCTGGAAATGATGTGAAACTGTCCCTGTAAATATCTTGACTGTACTTGCAGCTACTTATAAAATAAATGTTGACAGCTTTCTGCACTAACTTTATTTTCTCCTATCTATGTTCCCCAAGCTGATTAAAATCTCAGTGTAGGCAGGTAGCTTCCAGAGTGAAAGGGAAATTGTTGTATTTGAAAAATTAAGGTATAAGAAGCTAAAATACTGGCAAAGCAATGTTAGAGTAAGAAATAAGTGAAGCTTTTACATAGGTCTGCCACTTTAGAGTCTTAGTTATTTTTTATACAGTCCTAGCTGATTTGGATATATGAAATTAACGCTGTTAAAATCAATACATTTTATAGTAGTTTCTTAGGATGCGGCATACGTAGGAACTGCATTCCATTTGCATGTTTTATAACTGAGTTAGAGAAGAAAAAGTAATTTCCAGTTACATGTTTGATTGCTGTGGAAGTTCAAGATGTGACTACAGATTAGGTTATCAATGCCTGAAGCAGGTACTGGGTAGTCCAAAGACATTATATTATTGAAGATCTTTGGTGTGGTATAGCGTGAGGGTTAACCAAGAATGAATATGGTTAAGCTTCTCCTTCCTTTCTGTCCTTCAGATGGACCTTAATTTCACATATACATAAATAGACACATACAGGCAAGGTGTATGCGCTGTAGTAATAAACTATTCCCAAATCTAGTAATTTTTATTTTCTTTCTGAAATTGTATGTGTGCAATCTTTTAAATATTCTTTGTCATGTTACAATTTATATTACGAGCCTTTTGTTTTCTGTTTTTTGTTATTGTTGTTCAGGAAAGAAATAGAGGGGAAATAACATTAATATGTTTGCTTTGGAAGAGAGAAAGCCTGTATAAAAATTCAATCATCTGCTCTATTAAACATAGAAGAGGAAAGAAAAGTTTAATAATACACTGACTGACCACCACAGTATAACCTTTCAAAGGCATCACAAAATTCTTCAAATTATACGCTTCATAGTAGAAAATCATACACTTGTGGATGCTTGTTGACAAGTATTCTGTGTGAGATTTCTAAAGCCAAACTGTCAGCCCAAATTCTACACATTGAAAATAGGCTGAAGTTGCTAAATAATCCCCAAACCTAGTCAGTGGAGAGATTGGCTCTAAGCCTGAAAAATCAATCTCTGTGTATAAATTTCATCTGATATCTATTAGGAAAACCACAACAGGAACTAATCAACAGTTTCCTGTGTTGCATGCAAGTACAGACGAAATTAAATTTTCTATATATTACAAAGGATTATCACAGCTTAGTGGGAAGAACCCAGCTTCCTGGTTTCATTTTTAATGGTTCCATTAAAAGAATTGAATTTCTTTTTAAAAAGAAGTGCTTGCTCCTACAAAAACTTCAGCATATGGGTGGTGTTATGTTGTATATATTGTGTGTTGTCTATCCCATTTTGCATTTCTTTGTATCATCTTAATTCTCTGCACACCTGATCTTGCCTTACTTTCTGATATTCCAATCTAGAATATATTAAAAACTGCTTAGAAAATGAAACCTAGATTCTTTCTAACTTGAGCTTACAGAGAATAATGCTAGTCTGACTGTACTTACCTAATTTTTAGATAAATAAAGCTGCATGGAGACACAAGAAATGTAGATATAGAACCTGTAGATCAGCTATAAAATATACATTCATTTTATAAATAAAAAACTTTCCAGCTTTAGATCGAGGTCTCCAGTGACACTCAGTATCCTGTTGTTTTCAATATTTCTCCTATGAGTTCCTCTAAGCAGAGAATTCGAAATAGTGGATGGTGTAAGCCAAGTGGTTCTCAAAGTAATAATCAGTGACCAGTTCCTGAAACTTTTCCAGTCACTTGATTAACTTTTCAATTCATGACGCTGTTTAATGCACTTCAATTGACTATAGCTGCTCACACCACAGTTTTTGAATGTTGAACATTTAGGTACTCACTGCAATGCTTAAGAACAGGTTGCAAATCTGGCAACTAAATTAGTCATATAATTGTGGATGCACTAAAGTGATGACATGGTACTTCCAGCCAGCATGGGTAGAAAGGTTATTGTTCAGCTTTCATTATTACTTTCTCCCTGATTACATTTATTCAATTACAAAAGCATATTATTCTCCACTGTTGCACACCGTAACTCTGTTGTAGTCGTCTTCTATTCTAGAAGAAAACGGGTATTAAAACGGGTGGAAAATAACCAGTACATAGACTGAGTGTTTCAATTTGTTTGGAAAAAAAAAAAAAAAAACAAACAACAAAAACCAACAAACTTTGAGAGGATCAGGAGATCTGTCTTCCTCTCATCTTGGTTTTGTTAAACTTCTGATGTGACTTGGGGTGAATTCCTTGAACTGGTTCAGTTCCCTTGATGGCAGAATGTGGGCAGTATTGCCTCCCTACAGCATGGGTAGGTAAATGGATTCTTCTTAAAGCCATTTCAAACAGAGTGGAAGTCGTTAAAGGGCAAAATACTGTGTTTGCTGCTGTGCTTGGAAGCTACAGGACAGTAAGCTGCTAGCAGTTTTGATTGGTAATGCTACCAAGCAAATTTTATTATATTGCCCTGTTTTCATTTGTTTCTGTGATTTAAAATGCTAATACTTTTTCTGTAATATAAATATGAGATTATAATTTATCTTCCCAGATAGAAGAAAGGATAATGACAATTGAGACTTGGTTTTGGGGAATAAGGAGAAGATGCCAACTTGAAAACTCAGGCTTTTATGGAAGTACTTGAAATTATTCTCTTGAGTCTCTGTGGTGTTTTCTACAGTGAAAGATTTCATAATGCATATATAAACTTTTCCTGGAGATATTCAACAGAACATGCACAAGTGTTGTAGATTCTGTTATATGCTGTTTTCCTCTCTCCCCGGAATAAGCATTAGGCATTGTCTGGAAGCAGTCTATGAGGTCTGGTTTTTGCTTGTAAGATACTGAGTAGGGCATATTTTAATGACAGATATAAACCAGTGGTAAATCTGGGAATTGTGACAACTGTTGTTGGTCTGAACATTTAAAACTCTCACCTTCTTGCATTTAGGAGATGAGGCCACAGAAGAGGGAACTTTCCCATTCCAGCTTTCTTATTTTTCTTCAATTCTCAGACACTGACGTGTTACTCATTTCCCTTCTGACCTGAATCAAGGAGAAAGTGTAATCCTAAAAGAATCTGCTTCACCTTGACAAGCCAAGGTTAGAGGGATGGGGTGCTAGCAAAGGCCCTCAACCTGTTGCTCTGAGATGTGCTGGCTACACTGCAGCACACTTGAAGTCTCGCAGAGATGAGCCCGGGGCTCCTGAGGTAGTAGAAGCCAACAGGGAAACACCAGTGAAATACCTCAAAGGAATTAAACAGTGTTCCTCTAAGGAGGGACATGGCCAACAGCCCAACATCTATACCAGGGCAGGCAGCACGGTCAACAAACAGAAGTTGGAAGCCACCATGCTGCTGGCAACTTGGTCATAGTTTTCTGTTACTGAAACTTGGTGGGATGAATTCCATGACTGGAGGGCAGCTATTGATGGCTACAAGCTGTTGAGAAGGGATGGGCAAGGAAGGAGGGGTGGAGGCGTTGCCCTCTACATCAAGAAATGGATTGTGTATGAAGAGCTGTCTCTGAAGAACAACCATAAGCAGGTTGAAAGCTTATGGGTAAGAATTAGAGACTGAGGCAACAAAGGGAACCTTGTGGTTGGTGTCTACTGCGGGTGGCCTGATCAAAGGGAGCCTATTGACAAATCCTTACTCCAGCTATGGGAGGCATTGCACTTGCAGGATCTCGTCCTGCCGGGGGACTTCATCCACCCCGACATCTGCTGGAGAAATAGCAAAGCAAGCTGTAGGAGACTCCTGGAGCATATTGAGGATAACTTCTGAAGCCAGCCCTAGCAGAGGGGATGCAATACTGGACCTGTTGGTCACCTACACAAGTGAGCTAACAGGTGATATCAAGATTGGAGGCAGCCTGGGCTGCAGTGATCATGCAATGGTGGTTTGCAGTCCTGAGGAATATGGGTGAGGCACAGAGTCAGGACCCTGAATTTTAGGAAAGCAAACTCCCTGCTGTGTAAGGAGTTAGTCAATAGGACCCCCTGGGAAACTGCCCACAGGGTCAAGGGAGCAGAACAGAGATGGCAGATCTTTAAGGGCACTGTTCACATAGTGCAAGAGCTCTAAATCTCCAGGTGTAAGAAATCAGGAAAGGAATGCAAGATACCAGCATGACCAAACTAAAGGGCAAGAAGGAAATGCACAGGCAGTAGAAACAGGGACAGGTATCCTGGGAAGAGTACAGGGACACTGCCCGTTTGTGTAGGGATGGTGTCAGGAAGGCCAAGGCATGGCTGGAGCTGAACTTGACAAGGGATGCAAAGAATAACAAGAAGAGTTTCTACGGGTATGTCAGGCAGAAAAGGAAGGTCAAAAAAAGCGTACTCCCACTGAGAAGCAAGACTGGCAAACTGGTAACAATGTGTGAGGAGAAGGCTGAGGTACTCTCTAACATTTTGCCTCAGTCTTCACTGGCAACCTATCTCCCCACACCTCTTGAGTGGATGGACCGCAAGATGGGGACTGGGGGAGCAAAGTCCCTCTCACTGTAAGAGAAGATCAGGTTCAAGATCACCTGGGGAACTTGAACATACAGAAGTCTATGGGACCTGATGAGGTATGTCCCGGAATCCTGAGGGAATTGGCTGATGTCATCACCAAGCCACTCTCCACGATATTTGAAAAGTCATGGCTGTCAGGTGAAGTGTCCGGTGACTGGAAAAAGGGAAACATGGCACCCATTCTTAAAAAGGTTAGAAAGGAGGACCCTGGGAATTACTAACTTGTCAGCCTCACCTCTATGCCTGGGAAGATCATGGAACAGATCCTCCTAGAAGTTATGCAAAGGCACGTAGAGGACAGGGAGGTGATTCGAGACAGCCAGCATGGCTTCACCAAGGGCAAGTCCTGCCTCAACAATCTCATGGCCTTCTATAGAATCATAGAATCATAGAATCAGTGAGGTTGGAAGGGACCTTTAAGATCATCAAGTCCAACCATTAACCTACCCTGATAAAAACACCACCACTCCTAAACCATGTCCCTAAGCACCTCATCTACCCTTTTCTTAAACACCTCCAGGGATGGTGAATCCACCACCTCTCTGGGCAGCTTATTCCAATGTTTAATAACCCTTTCAGTGAAAAAATGCTTCCTAACATCTAATCTAAACCTGCCCTGACATAACTTGAACCCATTTCCTCTTGTCCTATCACTTGTCGCCAGGGAGAAGAGGTCAGCTCCCATCTCTCTAAAACCTCCTTTCAGGTAGTATGATGGAGTGACTACATGAGTGGACAAGGGAAGAGCTATGGATGTCTATCTGGATTTCTGTAAGGCCTTTCACATGGTCCCCCACAACATCCTTCTCTCTAAATTGGAGAGGTATGGATTTGATGGGTGGACTGTTTGATGGATGAGGAATTGGTTGAACGGTCGCATGCAAATGGTAGTGGTCAAGGGCTCAATGTCCAGATGGTGTCCCTCAGGGGTTTGTTTTGGGACCAGTACTGTTCAATCTCTTCATCAGTGACATAGACATATGGATTAAGTGAACCCTCAGCAAGTTTGCAGGTGACACCAAGCTGAGTGGTGTGGTTGACACGTCTAAGGGATGGGATGTTATCCAGAGGGACCTGGACAGGCTCAAGAAATGGGACCATGATGTAACCCTCATGAGGTTCAACAAGGCCAAGTGTAAGATCCTGCACCTGGTTGGGGCAACCCCTGGTAACAATACAGGCTGGGGGATGAGGGGATTGAGAGCAGCCCTGAGAAGAAGGACTTAGGCGTACTGGTGGATGAAAAGCTCAACATGAGCCAACAATGTATGCTTATAGCCCAGAAAGCAAACCACACCCTGGGCGGTATCAAATGAAGTGTGGCCAGCAGGTCGAGGGAGGTGATTCTGCCCCTCTACTTTGCCCTGGTGAGACCCCATCTGAGGTACTGCATGCAGCTCTGGAGCCCTCAGCACAGGAAAGACATGGACCTGTTGGAGCAGGTCCAGAGGAAGGCCACAAAAATGATCAGAGGGATGAAACACCTCTGCTATGAGGAAAGGCTGATAGAGTTGGGGTTATTCGGGCTGGAGAAGAAAAGGCACCAGGGAGACCTTATTGTGGAATTTCAGTTCCTAAAGGGGGCCTACAAGAAAGATGGGGACAAAATTTTTAGTATGGACTGTTGCAATAGGACAAGGGCAATGGTTTTAAACTAAAAGAGGGTAGATTTATGCTAGATATAAGGAAGAAATTTTTTACAATGAGGTCGATGAAACACTGGAAGAGGTTGCCCAGTGAGGTGGTATATGCCCCATCCCTGGAAACATTGAAGGTCAGGTTGGAAGGGGCTCTGAGCAACCTGATCTAGTTGAAGATGTCCCTTCTCATTGCAGGGTATGTTGGACTAGATGACCTTTAAAGGTGTGGTTTCAGCTGGGATGGAGTTAAGTTTCTTGCTAGCAGCTTTTATATGATTTGGATGGAGGATGAGAAACACTGTTGATAGCACAGTGGTGGATTTGGTTGCTGCTATTTTCTTTTCCTCACACTGCCTCACCAGCGAGTAGACTGGGAGCGCACAAAAGGCTGGAAAGAGACACAGTTTGGACAGCTGACCCCAACTGACCAAAGGAATATTCCATGCGATATGACGTCATGCTCAGTATATAAAGCTAGGGTAAGAAGGAAGAGGGGGACGTTCAGAGTTGTGGCTTTTGTCTTCCCAAGTAACCGTTACACATGATGGAACCCTGCTTTCCTGGAAATGGCTAAACACCTGCCTGCTGATGGGAAGCAGTGAACGAAATCTTTTTCTTTGTGTGCATGCGTGGCTTTTACTCTACCTATTAAACTGTCTTTATCCCAACCCATGGGTTTTTTCTCACTCTTCCTATTTTCTTTCCCATTGCAACTGGGGGAGTGAGTGACAGCTGCATGGTTCTAGTTGCTGGTTGGTGTTAAACTGCGACAAAAGGTCCCTTCCAACCCAAACTATTCTATGATTCTATTCTGATTCACCTGTGTTGTGAAGAACTGCTGATAAAAGAGTATTTGCAGAGAATTTAGTTTCATGGTTCAGAATTTTTGATGAAATTATGGTATTTGGAAAGAGCTAGACAGGCTCTGGAGAAAAGCAGGTGGACTGTTACTGCCACTCAACTTTTGCATAACTGAAACATAGTGTTCAGTCTTTGAAGCTTTACATAATCAGAATCTTTCTTGCTAAGCCTCCTTTACCTTGTCTCTCAGCAAGCAGACTTATTGTCCTTAGGCTAATATCTAAACAAAAAGCAGCAAACTTAAAAGAAGCTAGGCACAAAGGACTGAAGGGAAAGCATGCTTTCTAGTCTAGCGGTCTTCAGAAAAATTGCTGCCATTATCTTTTCTATAGTTATCAAGAGAGCTCAAAGTAAACTACCGTTTAACAGTTCTGCATTTTACTGTACAAGAAGAAATTGGTCTCTCAGGTAATGCAGTACAGAAGGAAGCACTGACAAACGTGTTAGTAAATCATACATCCTGTGCAGCTTCATCTAAAATCCTTTAACTTTGATTTTACAAAAATAGTTCAACATAGTAATAGTGGCATACTGCTGTAATGTTGAAATCGAAGGGATTTTGAGTTTAGTCAAATCAATTAAAAAGTTACCATATTTCAGTGGAGTAAACCTCGTCTTAAAATGAGAAAACCTACATCAACATTAGTTAGTATATAGACTAGGAAAAGTGTTTACACTCATCTAATAAGAAGCCCCCAAAATTACTTGTTTTCCCTAGGATGGGTGCTGGGATGCTTATGGCAGTAGCAGTTTAAAAAACAAAACAACAACCAAAGTAACCCAACAAAAAAACCCAACAACAACAACAAAACAAGCCAAACCAAAAACCTACTTGACTCCATGCATAGTACTTCAAGCCAACAGCCTTGAATGGTAGATCCTATCCTTATATCTTTGGGGAGATTTTATATTTAAATATGGGGCCAAAGAACAGTCTACCACATATTAAAGAGTGGAGGGCCAGAGTAGAATGGCAAACTGGATATGCACAAGGACTGAAGTACTTGTGCCTGGTACCAGACACTGGTACTTGTACGGATTTGTCCAGTCTATGCTGTTTCTTCAAAACCTTCTTCAAAGATTGTTCTCTCTTCTATCTAGACAGAATGAAATTCCTGGAAGACATTTCACTGTTGACTTTGGATTTCAGAATAGGATTTTCTGGGAACAGAAACAAACAGTAGATAAGGTATTTCTGCCACGCCAAGAGTTAAAATATACAAAAGGTCTTGGAATATAGCTTTTTGTATTATAGGAGTATGAGGAAAGCCAAGCTCTCTTGAAGGCTTTATGTATTCCTTTTCCCTTCTTCCAGACACATTTGGTAGGCAACCCCATGAGAAATAGTGCCTCTAATCTGTGGTGATTTGTCTCCTCGTGCACAAGCCTCTTACAGCTTTCAGAGTTCTGTCCTTCGAAACACAAAAGTCTGCCTGTTGAGAAAAAATACCATATTTATCTTGTCATACTCAGTATGTTTTCCGAAGTTACTTGTTATTTCTAGTACTGGTTAGGACATACAATTTAAACCTGTGTTTACTTTTATACATCTTTCACATTTTACATGCAAATGAAGACTCACCCACTCCATGACCACCTGCTGTTCATTCTACCCTAGTACCTACTCTTTCGGTGTTTGTTATTTGAGTTCAGGTTGTGACTGTCTTTTGGACCTCTTTATAAAACGGAATGTGGAAATACCAAGCTTACTATCTCTTGGTATTTAAATTAAAAAAAAAAAAAAAAAAAGTGTTAGGTTAACTCCAGTCTGCTAAAATTGTAGGCAAGAACCTGTTTTGGCAAGCAGAGAACATAAAAATATATGCTTGTAACAAAGTGTTCAGGTTATGCGTCCATTTTTCCCTTCCCCTTTTTTGTAACTGCTAGATGTTTAGCAGCTTTCTTTGCTTAGCAGCCTGTATATTTTGCTTGCCAGCTTATTTTTGTGCCAATATAGACTTTATATTATCTATTTCTTCTTTCTTGCTAACACTGCTATTACAGCAAGCCTATCTATAGGCAGCCTTTTGAGCCTTCTTTTTGCAATGGTGACTAATCAAAGTCTTTTTTGCATATATATTGTAAATTCTCTGATTTCCTGATCTGATTAGTTGACTTTGGTGCCTGCTGAGGATGTGTATACCTGGAAAATGTAAATTGATAGGCACTGAAAGATCCACAGCACTGCCAGCTTGGCTCTGAAGCCACATTAGGACTGGGGCTGAACATGAAATAGCTGTAGAAGACTCACAGGTCTGAAGTTTTATGGAAAGGAAAGGAAAGGAAAGGATATATCCCTTTGATACATGATAGTGACAGGGGCACACAGTAGCCCTGAACTTCAGCTGGAGAGAGACCTAGAAGTGCAACAAAATTTCTCCAGTATCTGGTAGAGGATTAAACCATCTGGCATGACATGGTGCGGCCAAGTACTGCACTAGTATCAACGCAATTTGAAATTGTTTTCAGTATAGAAACAAAATGTGTGCTAAAAGATGGAATCACTAGTCATCATGTCTGTTCTCGCATGAGTGGTGTGACTGGGGCCAGTGGCAGCCTAACCAGCAGGGAAAATGGGAGCAAAGGCCAAGAATAAAAAACAGATTTTAAAAGTGAAGGGCTCTGTTGAAAAGTGTCCCCCGTTAATGATGACTCCACTGCAGAATATTCTGTGTGTTACTGACTTCTTTTAAATAAGCTGAAACGTGGCAGTAGCTGTTAAATTTTTTCACATCTTATTGTGTTGATGAGGCAGCAGACTAAGATGGAGTTAATATTGTCTGTGTGTGCTTTATTTACTTATAAAAATCAGTGGAATGTAGAGTGTTATAAGTATCTTGCTATGTAAATAGCTGCAGATTAAATTGTACAGTTTTGCTTTCAAGCTTCTATTGTCCTATAGGTCCCATAAATATTTATAATAAGTATACCATCAAAGCAAATTAGATGACGTCTGAGAAACTGGAAAAATTCATATACGTTTGCCTTTTAATAAGTCTGTGGATCCTCTTAATGATCCACAGTGATCCAGGCGCTTGTTAATCCAACATGCATGCAATAATGGCAGGAGCCACCCATTTCCTTATTGAAAATAATTCCAGATTTCATAGGATCATAGAATAGCCGAAGTTGGACGGACTGAATGATCATCTGGTCCAACATTTTGCAGGAAAGGGAGCCTAGATGAGATTATCTAGTACCCTGTCCAATTGCATCTTGAAAACCTCCAATGACGGGGGCTCTACCATGCACCTGGGGAGGTTGTTCCAGAGAATGACTATTTTCACTGTAAAAAAATGTCTTTCTTATGTTGAGATGAAACCTCACCTGGTACCTGTAACCCCTTGTCTTTTCCATGTGACTCCTTGTGAAAAGAGAGCTTCTGTTCTCTTTGTAGCTGCCCTTTAAGTACTGGAATACTGTGATGAGGCCTGCCTGAGCCTTCTCTTCTCCAGTGAGAAAAGGCCTAACTCCTTCAGTCTTTCCTCATAGGGCAGGTTATCTACCCCATTAATCATCTTTGTGGTCCTCCTTTGGACCCTCTCCAGTCTGTCCACGTCTTTCTTGAAATGTGGAGACAGGAACTGGACACATTACTCCAGGTGCAGCCTGAAAAGCACTGAATGGAGTGAGATGATCAAACCTCTATCTGCTAGTAATGCTCCTGTGGATGCAGTCCAGGATCCAATGTGCCTTCATTGCTGCAGCAGCACACTGCTCGTGTTCAACCTGTTGTCCACCAGGACTCCCAGGTCCTTTTCAGCAAGGCTGCTCCTCTGCTACACAGACCCTAGCCTGTACTGTGGTATTTGGTTATTCTGACTCAGGTGCAGGACTTAATATTTGCCCTGTTCCAGTGATCAGGAACATCCTCTGGTCTGCACCACTTTTCAAATATTATAGATAGTAACCTCACAACCATGTCAGCTGTTTCTCCTAACACCCTGGGGTGGATTCCCTCTGGGCCCATAGATCTGTGTGGGCTGAGACCTTGCAAGAAGCTGCAGACCAGCCCTTCTTCTACTCCTGGTGGGTCAACACATACACTGTCATAGCTACTTGCTCTCATGATCTGGGGTCCAGCTATGCTGGTAAAGACAGAGGCAAAGAAGATATTGGGAACATCTGCCTTGTCAGCATTATTAGTGATTGGTTTCCCTTCCTTATTTAGTAATGGGCCTACGTCTTCCCTGTGTTCCTGCTTACTGCTCGAGTATCTGAAGAATCCTTTTTTTCTTGAACTTGACATCTTTGGCCAATTTTAGTTCCACTTCAGGTTTGTTAGCCACTATTGAGAGCTACTATGTAGTTTTCTTTGTGTATTAAATAATAGATAGATATTGCTTTCCAAGATAACCACTGGCTACTACTACATAGCTAAACTATTGAATGGTGAATCATTCTTTGAATACGTTAAGCATCAACTTGAATCCTTTTATACTGAATTGGAACAAAAATCACAATTGCTTGAAATATCTTTTCAAAAACTGACTCAACTTCTGATGTTACAAAATGTTACAGCAAATGAAAATTCATTTCAGAAGTATGTGGTCATTATGGAAAGCAAAATAAAGTTTACTTTTGGGTTATAAGATGTTTCAGAGTTAATATTGTTTCATCTGACCTGCACTGGTCTTTATTTGAGTTTTTTACTTGCATATATTTGGCACTCCCAGTTCTCATTTTGGGGTGGAAAAAGAAGTAAAGGAGAACCACCTTTGTGTGGCTCAAAGGATAAGTTTAAGGCCTTGGTGAAGTAGTCAAAGATGCAGCAATTTGAAAGCAAAGTTAGTGTCTGACGGGTGAATGTTAATGTCATTGTTAATGCCAAGTCATGGAAAAAAAAAAGCTACATGCACTCTTTCAAAACTCTGCGGAGCGATAACTGTAAAACAAAATTATAATTTTTTCTCTCATGACTTCATATTTTCCCTCATGTCTAGTAAAAATCCACTGTGGGTCAGACTGGCTGTGACACCAGCGGGCAGTACTGTCAGCTGTAGTGCATTTGCTGCAGCTCACAGTGACAGACCTCGCAATTCTCCAAACTTGTTTGTTTCCTTGGTTGCACGGCTTCTCCTCTACGTAGAGAAGAGGTGGGTTTCAAAAATTTGTCTGTAAGACATAATCCTCAAGACTTCTTTGTTTTGTGTTTTCTGTTTGTCAATTAACTGAACTCTGTATTTTGCTCAGGTTTCAGTTCCTTACCTTCCTTTGCATTCCTTTTTTCTTTCTGAAATTTTATTTCCTTTGGAATGTGAATGGGGTAAATTTGTCTCCCAGTAATGGGTGTTGATCTCATTTCCACCACATCCCCCCCCCCCTTTACCTGTGTACTGTCTGCTGTCATAACGAGGAAAGGATAAGAGAAAAATGCTCTAAAAAAATTCAGTCTTTATCTTTACATGACATGACATTTTACACCAGTTTTTCAGGAAGTTATTCAGACCACAGAAGTAAGATAATTAACTGTACTTCAGATGTTAATAACACTCATATAACAACAAAACATGCAGCATTGCTCCCGTTTACAGCCAAAACAGGACAAAGTCTTTCTTAATTGGATGAAACTGTAACTTTAGTATCCTCCATCAGGGGAAAACTGTGAGTAAGGGTTGTAATTTTTAAGTGAAAGCCAGATCACATACAAAGACTTCTGCTGTCTTGGGTCACACATTGGTTGACCTGAAGTCACTTCATACTTCAAACAGTAGGAAAGAGAGAAGCACATTCCAAAGAGAAATTTGAAAGCATGTTGAAAGCCTGTTCTTGGCTCAGTGACTCTTGCCTTAGAACAATTGAATGTATGTCAGCCGGAGCTCAAGGAAAGGAAAGAAAATAATTAAAAAAAAACATTTAAGAGCACCATCGCAATTTGTTTGCCCTTATTTTTGTTGAATGCATTCCAAATCTTCAAGACTGTGGTCATAGAATCATAAAGTGATGGAAAGGTTAGGAGGGAGAAGCCTGCCAAGCCCAGCAGGCCTACTTCGATTGTAAATTGCAGTCCCATTTGCCTTAGATCACCTTCTGTAAAATTTTATTTCAAAACAGTCCAGAGGTCTCATTATGATTTTTTTTTCATCATTCAAAATCCAGTTTTGAGGACCTAAATTCAAGGATGTTTGTATTTTTAAGGTAGGTTGCAAGCAGGTCTCCTGCAGTCTACCATGACATCTATTCTTCTCAGTGGGTTGTGCTGGGAAGTTTTTTATGAAGCTCTTTAAGATTATGCCCAAACTAGGTAATTTCAGTAAAATCTTATTGTAATTAATGGGAAATCACCAAGGAGGAAGAAAAAGAAAAAAAAGTAAAGTGGCTCTTTTGGGTGAACACATTTATCAGACTTTTAGCTTTAGCAAATTTATGGCCCAAACCCATCAGTTGGTAAAGTACTTCTGCTGCAGTCCTTCCACATACTGTGGAGGCAGAAAAAAGAGGAGAGGTTGGTAGCCACTTGTTATCTGTACAAACAATAGGTATTATTGCATAATGCTATGTTGTTTAAACACTGATTAAAACTCTTGATGTATTTCAATGTGAGCATCTACAATACTTTCCTTGTAGTTTGGGACCTGCCTTCATTATTACTTTGAATGGGAACTTTGATCCCAGTCACCAATATCTTCTTCCCCTCTGTCACCTTGCCTCAAATTGCATTTAAAACTTCACTTCCTCTTTTTGATGTATTTGAGTGTTGAAATGATAAGTACTACCACTGGCAGTACAAAGTTAGAAGCACGTCAGGCAGAAGTAGTAGATAAACTGAGTATTTTTTAGAAAAATCAAGAGCATCTATTACTTTGTAGTTTGTATGCAGGATTGGAAGCTAATAACACCTTTTTCATGCACTTAGGCAATTTAAGGTGCCAAGACAGAGAAGGTGCTGGGCAGAGAAGAACCTAATGAGGTTCAACAAAACCAAGTGCAAGGTCCTGCACCTGGGGAGGAAGAATGCTAGGCACCAGTACAGGTTAGGGGCGGACCTGCTGGGAAGTAGCTTGGAGGAGAAGGATCTGGGGGTTGTGGTAGACAGTAAATTATCCATGGCCCAGCAATGTGCCCTTGTTGCCAAAAAGGCCAATGGAATCCTGGGCTGCATAGGGAAGAGTGTGGCCAGTAGGTCGAGGGAGGTCATTCTCCCCCTCTACTCTGCACTGGTGAGGCCACAACTGGAATATTGTGTCCAGTTTTGGGCTCCCCAGTTCAAGAGGGACAGGGAACTGCTGGAGCAAGTCCAGCGAAGAGCAACTAAGATGATTAAGGGCTTGGAGCATCTGCCTTATGAGGAAAGGCTGAGAAGCTGGGACTCTTTAGCCTGGAGAAGAGAAGGCTGAGGGGAGACCTTATTATGGCGTACAAGTATCTAAAGGGTGGGTTGAAGGAGGATGGAGCCAGGCTCTTTTCAATGGTTCCCAGTGACAGGACGAGGGGCAATGGGCACAAGTTAGAACACAGGAAGTTCCGTTCAAATACACGGAAACACTTCTTTACGGGGAGGGTGACAGAGCACTGGCACAGGCTGCCCAGGGAGGTTGTGGAGTGCCCTTCTCTGGAGATTTTCAAGACCCGCCTGGATGCAGTCCTGAGTAATGTGCTCTGGGCAATCCTGTTCTAGCAGGGGAGTTGGACTAGATGATCTCTAGAGGTCCCTTCCAACTCTGATAATTCTGTGATTCTGTGACAACTTTGGAAGGAAAAAGTGCTATGTGAATCTTAAGTGTTCAATAATGAGTTGCCAAAAATTAAGGAATTCCATCAATCTAAAACAAGCAATTCATTTTGGTATCTGAAATTTAATTTCTGAAAAGTTATATTAATCAAATCCACAGTTTTTCAACAGCTTTCTGTCTGATAATATAGTTTTACAAAAATTACCCAGACTTGAAAATATGGGTTGCACAGCTCTAGATTCTGATTCTAATATAATTAATTCCTTGTTCTGGTTGTTTATGAAAACTTTTTTCGAGATGAATTTTTCTTAGATTTCTGAATGAAAATTCTTGATCAGAAAAACTGGAGAGCCTAGAAAAGTTAACAGTTTTGCCTGTTCCTCAGACTGGTCTTTAAAATTATGTAGATCTTACGAGATGACCAAGAAACTCAGTTAAAATGGAGAAAATCATCTTTTGAGGTTCTACTGCTAGCTTTTCAGGGCTTTTCTATTTTAGAAGGTATTTTAAACTTAGTCTTTCACCGGCTGGCAAGACATTTTGACTGGAGAGGCTTTTTATATATGTAGCAAACACCTTGAATATAAATATGGGATTTCTATTTTTGTTGAGATACATAGTAATACAGAGCAATTAAAAGTGCAAAAATTTTAATGTAAATTTTTATGTAGCTATGTAAATACTGCAGCTTAGAGGGTTTTTTGCCTGTAGCACAGAGCTTTCTTGGCTCATTCTGCATGATAACCTTTCAATGAAAAGTCAAAGGTAGCTCTGACCTGCATGAAAGAGCATACAGCAATTATGTTCCTGATGCTTAATAGGAAATAAAACATTTTGAAAGGAATGTGAAATAATGGTTTGTTGAAGCATGCACAGTTGAGTCTGGATAATTTTAACCAGTCATATTTTTAAATAACTAATCACAGAAGTTAATATAGAGTACAGATTTAGTGATGGGGTTGGTGTGTGCATTGACAAAGTTGTTCTGTCTTGCAAAAGAGCTGAAGTAGCAGAGGGCTGAATGGAAAGTGGCACATAAACCAGTTCAGATTGCTGGAC
This sequence comes from Vanellus vanellus, assembly GCF_965231255.1. Taxonomy (NCBI): domain Eukaryota; kingdom Metazoa; phylum Chordata; class Aves; order Charadriiformes; family Charadriidae; genus Vanellus; species Vanellus vanellus. The sequence continues at coordinate 87,224,277 of NC_138906.1, forward strand.
AGCAGGTAACAGAATGGAGTCGTCATGGTGTCTCGCGGTGTCTCACTATTATCGTCTAATGACAATATATTAGACAAAGCTCTTCTTAGTAACCCCTGTGTTGGTCGGGTGACGCAACTGAAGGGAGTTAATTGCTGAAGTGCGAAATCTAAGCTAGAAGCAGCACGTTTCTTCCCTAAGGCTAGGCTTATTCTGCTTTATGATTTGTTTGCATGCATGACTTTCCTTCTAACTTATTATGAGGTATTAGCAAAGGAGTATGTCTATAAAGATCATTGTTATAACTAATGGATTTTTTTTTACAAATGTAATACTACATATAACTTTAAATGTCTGTGAAGAATTGGTGACATTCCCCATTTAGTTTGCTTAGAGACAAGTATAATGAAGATACAGATGTGCATGCATACAAATATACACTGTAACATTTCAAAAGTACTTATCTGAGTAAAGTGAGCAGAGTAATTCTCTGAATTACTGAATCTCTCAAATTATTTGAAAATAATTTCTAAAAGTGGAAAGTTGTTCACACCAAATGTAGCTTAGTCTAAGCAAGTCACTTGGTCTTTCCTGTTGCTTTAAACCTCACAACTGAAAGTTTTATTTCTTGAACCTAGCAGGTTTTCACTTCTTTCTTTTAATGAATGAATAAATTGTAAAGTAAAGACTTCGAATAGAGCATTCAAACTGAGAGTGGTAACAAGCTGAATTGCTTAATTTGAGATAATTAAGCTCATTAGAGAATGGTTCACAGTCTAGTCTGTTGCCACTAACTGTTAGACACGTTTCTGACAAATATTTTACAACTAAAATTGCTGCACTAGCAGGAAAGATTATACTTCATATTATTTACTGGTTTAGAATGATTATTAATAAAAATAAAAAGCAGCTACACAGTGATCTTCAATAATTTGTTTAAAAAAAGCCCTCAGTTCTCACTTTGTTGTAAGTCTATATCCCTTTTTTATTTCCTCTGTGTGTGTATGTGAAAAGTTGTTTAGATAAAGCATTCAGTAGCTAATATTGAGTATTTAATTAATTTAATTATTTTTTATAATTTTTGTTTCAGAAGATTTGGCATGCCTTTCTACATCCTGAATCAGTAGTCTTGATTCAGTCACAACTAAAAATATTGCAGGCTGTAATTATACATCTGCTGTCCTAGCTGCAACTCTCCTCTCCTTTCCTTCCCCCATTTTCTACTCAAAGTGTTTGCAATGAACACTAAAGATGAAGGACACCACCTTCCGTCCTCCCTGAGTGAGGACAATGTCTCTATAGGTGTTAACACATTGTAACATTGTACTTTCAGACCTGACATCTTTCAAAAGGAATGAAAAAGCTGGAAGCATCTCTATCTGCTTTTAGGCTATGCACCGTAGCTTATTGTAAGAAAGATGCTATTGTACCAGAAATGCTGAGATCACAACTAAAAGCAAAGTTCTTCTGGCTCTCATTACAGCTGGCTACTGAACACTGAGAACATTCACATTACACAGTGCCCTGTCTGCTCTAATAACCTTCTGGCTTTTGATACAGTAGCATGTCAAATGCTGTATTAACCAAAATGAAGCACATTTTTTTTTAATTGATTGATATTTTTTTAAGCCTGGACTTTCACCTTTTTATAACATTTGGCTTTAGTAAAAAAACAATAAACTTTTAGCATTTGTATGACATGATAGTAAGAAAGCATCTACAATAAAATCTCCCTATAACTGGACAATGGCCCATCAAACTCAAATGTTACTATTGGTAGTTCTCTTACTTTATGGCTATCTATTGGGTTTTTTTTTAATGCAGCTTCCAGAGCTAAGATGTTTATGCCAAATGTATGTGCATCCTGTTCTCATTTAGAGAAATCACTCTGTGAGGGATGTCAGATTTAGTCGATAATGCTTATCATTATTGCAAATGTTTTATATTAGTGGTTTTAGCAAGCATACATACCTTAATACATATTGAAAACATTAAATTCATCTGTTATTCACATTTTAAATGTTCATATGTACACTTATTGGAGAGACAGGAAGTGTATTTAACAGACAAGAGAACAGCTGTTAATCAGTTGTTACACAGCTGTTTAAATCCATGCTTAGTAGAAGGTACAGTTTAACCTATGTTGTCAATAAAATCTTTAGATAAGTAGTGACTTATAGGTAACAGTTGATGAAGGATATCATGATTTTTTTCCTGATCTGAAATACTTGTGTTTCATGGAATAGGAAACAAATGGTACAGAGGAATAATATTATCATAATATGTAATTTTCTGAAATGCAATGCTCTAGTTCAGGGAAGTATCTACCAATAGATAAATAAATTGTTTTTAAGGTTCTTGCTGAAGAAATTCCCAAAGCATATGATGTGAACCACAGCCTGCCATGACCAGGTTGCATCTTTCCAGATCAGTAGTGATAAAATGGCTGAAGCCAAGGAGATCAACATGCAGGAAATATTTAGAAGAATTAATTATCACAGCAGCAGAGTAGCTATCAGATATTAATGATATTCTCTAGCACTCATCTGGGCCATGGGAAAGCAAATGTCAGAAAAATAGTAGACTGAGGTAGCAGAAAGAAGCAGAAAGGTGGTTTTGTTCGGGAGACAGTCTTAATTTCGATCTGGACCAGTCAAAAGGAGTTAGCTAGTTGTATGGCAGAAAAGGCCACACTTTTTCCTTCCAACCTACTGTGAAAGATTAGAGGAGAAACTGTGAACAGGAAAAAAGTCCTGGACTCCTAAAAACCAAAGGACCGAAGCATGGTGGGTGCTTTGGTGCAAAGAAATAAAGGCAGATATTTGATCATTTCATTAAAATCTGTGTTCAGTTTATACTAGGCAAGCTAAGGGGACCTGTTGAGAAGGCCATATCTCTAGAATGGATTTGAAAAAGTAGTCAAACTGAACAGTTAAAAATATCCCGCTAATGTTCAGAGGGATTCAAAAAAGTGTTTCACTTAAGTATGTTGAGACAGTGTTAACTTCCACATCGACACCAAAATAGTAATTTTGCTCACTGAAAAGCTATTCTTCTTAAATAAAAATTTTGCTTTGAAACCAACAAAAATATCCTACAACAACTCTTCAAAGTATTTTACAATTTACGTAAGAGGTTGAGTCCAATTTCATATCTGCTGCACTTTCTCTTGGTATAAAGATTGAATTTAATGATTTCACCAATATATACAATCGCCATATCAACTCCCTAATATGACATGACAGTGCACCGGAAACATTCCTTGGAGAGAAATGCTACAGAGTATTAGAGGATTAAAAAAATAAAATGATTGACTCAAGTTGACAGACCAGTTATTTTTAAAACAGCTTCAGATAAGTTTTAAAATGCACGTGATGCCCTTGCTGCCAAAATCTATCCTGTGCTAGTTATTTCAGGAATATGAGTGGTTTGGTTTCTGTTCAAGACATTTAATTCTGACATTTTCCATTGTATTTAATAAAACCAAGATTTCAGAAAGGTATATTTCCAACCCTACTTGGATCAATATCTTCAAGGGGTAATTGAAAATATTTAAAAATTATGTAACATTTTGTAGGGTTCAAATTTCCAGGTAGAGATTTCCCTATGGCTGATTTTACAGAAAATATCAACTTTTCCCTAATTTTAGCTACATAACACATCATTTTGGATCTCTTACCTCAGGACAACATACTGCCCACCTATATAAGCACACTGAAGAAGCCTTTCTTAGCCAAGACAATAGCTATATTTACTATTTCACTGAATACTGCAAGCCATAGGCAAGTTAATATTTTGAGTGTTTGTTTTTTCTTTTTTTTTTGGTGGGTGGGTGGGTTTTTTGGTTTGTCTTTTTTTTCCCTCAGAAACCCAAGAGACTTGAAGTTACGGAAAAATTCTGCTCACAAGAAAGTTTGTGTACTAAAGCCACTGTTGTAGTTGTTACTGATGATGTCATTAAAAAATTATGGATAATTTGGTTGCACAACCTATGAAGAGATAAAAGCTAATTTGTTGGTGATGTTACTTATGAGAAATAATTTGTCCACATTTTAATGATGCTATTTAATCATTACTTATACCCTGCCTTAAAATAGGGAATCATGAGGCTCTGGAGGTTTGTCTTTTCCTTTTGTTGCTTAAAGTGTTCCTGCAGTTGTAAATGGCAAAATGTGCTCCAGGAACTGCCATGTAAGAACTTTATTTTTGCCTAGCACATTGTGTGATTAAGTCCTTGCTCACATTTTTTTTTGGATCTTATTACTGCAAATGGTAGGAAAAAAGAATGAAGCTGGTTCAGAGAGCTATCTTTCAAAAAAGGAGGGATCAGTGACTGGACACTTTTAGTTGTCTTAAATGCAAATTTCTTTCTGTCATTCTTCTATGTGAGCTATGATGGTAAAATGTCTGCAATAACTGTGGAAGAGAAACGTGTCCAAGAAAAGAAATCTGAAGGTGGTCTTTTTTGATACGTGTGCCTTATTGAACTCCCTATAATGTCCTGGGCACTCTTTTCTTACTGTACTTTTTTTAAGCTTCTGCTTTTTCCTAAATATTGAGTTCAGACTATTTGGTGCCGTATTCCAGCCATTCCAGCACAGGTGAACTGTGGGGGAATGAGGGCTAGGAACCTCTCCTTTTAGCAAACTACATGTGGCATCTTTGTTGCCTGCAGACATTCAAGGAACAAGGAACACCGCTGATGGCTTTAGCAGGCAGCAGGGTACATCTGTCCCGGCTTTGCCCTTTTAATCACGAACTCTGCTGGGCTGCTGCTACTCTGAAAGGGCTGCTGTTTCCACCGCTCAATTTCCTTTCACTCCAAGTACCCTCACCAGCACTGCGCATATCCCTCCCTTCACTGCTTTTAGTTAAGGAGCTGGAGAGACAGTGTTGTGGTCTCAAGGTTTCACAGCAGTTCAGGCTGTTTGGAAATTCTGCTAGTTGTTCACCTGGTACCGTTTCGTAGTTCTGGGATATTTGATGCAAATCTAAATGGAACTGTAATTTTTCCTCCCTTTTGTCATTTGGACTTTCAGTTTTCAGTCAGTCAGAGTGGAATCTGGCCCGCTCTATAACGACTGGCAAGTTTCAAATGTACACAGGTTAAGTAACTGGTTTTGGCAGTTTATTCATGCCATGGGTCTGACCCATGCTAAAATACATGCATGTGCTTATGCATGGCTGGAAGTCAGGATAGTTCTCTGAATAAATGTGAAGGTCTGAACATCACCTCAAGAGAAGCTTTTTCTTTGCTTTGCATTGTGCTTGAGCTATCGCTGTATTCAGGCTGGCCTAAAGATGGAAGATGCATCTCCGTGTTTTGGACAGGTTGTCTCAACTGAATGATTGCCTGAGCAGAATTGGGTTACTGTGCATGCTGCGCATGGCCATGTAATGAAAACAAACCAGAGGTAGCCCCTGTAGTTGCAACGTTGCAATCCTTGCAGTTTGCCATGCTATTTGTAGGACAGTGAAAGTACATAGTCTTAACATTTTAGATGGTTTTCAGTATGAAGTGTGGACTAAAAGAAATTGGTCTCAGTATCAAAGTAAGGCTCAAGTCTTTGCTGCTGCAGAAAACAAACAAGCTCAATGTCTAATGTTTTTGCAGTCCACAGCAACGCAGACTAAGCTAACTGCCTGTGTTTGGTTTTGCTTGGGCTCTTTTTTTTTTCTCCCGAGCAGGTACCAAATTCCTCGTTAGGATAATGATGACAGATGTTCCTCCAGTCATTTTGGCATAGCAGACAGGACACTAAAGTCCTGTGTTCCAGCAGCATCCTTTTTCACAATGGTCCATTCTGGCTTATTTTTGGGCAATGGCTCAGAGCAATCTCAGAGGTATTATTTCAGTGTGCTTGGATTCACATGCCATGTGTGAAAAAGTAGGGTCGCTTTGTCCCTAAATTACTGCCCAGGTAGTGAGTCCTAATTATTGTATTCTGCATAAATAGCAGCAGTATAGTTGAGGTAATGAATTATTTGTCACCCTAATTAATGAAAAGAAATAAGTGTGCAGAGATATGAGTGACAAGGGATTATAAACATTAGAGACTTAGTTAAACCACAGAAGCTCCTGCAAGGTTCAGGCTAGTAAACGTATATCTTCCTTTGCTGAACTATGATAGGAAAAATTATTCTGGTTGCCTAGCAACTATATTGCACAAGCTAACTCAGTGGAAAATCTTTGGGTTTGATAGCAAATTAAAAACAGACATTTCATGTGAAGAGTATAAAATCTCTCCAGAACCTTTAGTCAACTGACAAATTCATTGCACATTATTACAAATTAAAATGGTAATGGGTCTGGGAATATTTTGAAATCGTAGATAGTCAATATGGCTAACATCTCTGCAAAAATGATGAATTGGCTTGTAAGAACAGAGCACTAAGTGTATCCAAAGCCCACAGTGTTGATTTGTGGAGGAAAGGCAGACTGAGAATCCTGGTGAGAAAAAAGATGATTTTGGAAGATCTTGTTTACAAATTCCAGTGTATATGTCCATTTTCCACACCCATGCCATGTTCATTTAGCAGTTCTTTTGCAATTTTTAGCCTTGACTAGAGAAGGAAGAGGAAAATGCTAGTGAATTCACATTGTCAAAGGTCAGCTTCAGAAAGCTATATTGCAGCTGCCCAACACTTTCAATTGCCAAACACCCATCTGCAGCAGAACTTGCTGCTTGCCTGGGATTCAGAGCAATTCCCTATATCCTTGAGAAAGAAGCAGCAGAAGTCGTCCCAAAGATGCAAGGTGCTGTTTGTATCCTGCTGGCTTAAAGAATATCACGTTATTATAATGCTTATGTCCAATGTTGCATCTACCACAGGTAGTGTTCTTCCAGTTCTTTTTCTTCAGAAGACAGCGCTTTCTTACCATACAAGTCCTTTTTTCCATCCGGTGCAAACCAGAAACATTTCTTTGTGTGAGTAACATCCTTTCATAACTTCTGCTGTTTCATTTGGTAATCAAATTCATGGTCAGTTTAATTTTTTTTTTTTATCTGTGGACAGAATATACCAACAAAACTATTCTGAATCCCACAGTGAGGACTAGGAGATTTAAATACGGGAAGATAATAATAGGCTCTGCACACTGAAGTAGATCAGGAACAGTAGATCAGAGACTAGTTAGGACACCTGCAGCACACTATAGCAGGGATCTCTAAAGGATTGTGTGAAGTAGCTGTCTGTGCGACAGCACGTTGTGGCCAGTGAGCTCATGTTGTATGTAGGACCTGTTCTCTGCCTCCCCTAAGCCCTCCAAATTCATACAGCTCATGGGGATAAACTGCAACTCTGCTTCAAGCTCCATCAAATTGTACTACAAGTCTTCTAGATCCTCTAGTGGAGATTAATTTTGGCAAGGTTGCTGTACATACAATACTGTTTTATGAAAAAAAAAAAAAAAATCGACCTCTACTGAGTTTTTTTTGTCTTTGTTTTGCTTCAGGAAAGTTTGACTTGTGGCTTGTGAGTAGGTAGAGCTGAACTCAATGATGTGAGGGAAAAGCTCGCTGTGCTAGTGCTCCTGTTCAGAATACGGAAACAACTCTCTTCATACAATTGTAACCCTATAACAAGGTAGCATATTTCTCTGCATTACAATGCATTCTCTACACTAGATTGCAGCCTTTATCTCCTACAACCATTTCTGAAGTCATAGTTACTTGTGAAGGACCTGTTCTGGCTGAATTGTAGTCATGGTGTCCATAGAGGCATGAAGAAATACATGTACTTAGTAGAGTGATGGTGAAAATTAGGCATATAGAGATATGATTATGATAGGGCAAGACATAACTCCTGGTCATATGAAAATTTCGATATAGGGTTTGTTTTGGGAAGTTTGCTGCTGTCTTCCCTACCTGTGTTTGTTTTGCAATTTAATATTCAGTAAAAAAAAATAAAGGATTTTTAGAGTTGAATTTTAGACATTACCTGATATTTTAGAACAGTTAACCCACAACAGCTCAGCTAGCCTCCTTTCTGCTTAATGTAAAGAACTATTATGATAAACCTGTGTTTATATACCTTTTGATTTTAAACTGAACCATATTCCTCTTTCTTACCTGATATGATGTCTGGAGCAGCTACAGTGTGCTCTTAATGACTTTCATGTTTCAGTCAGTGGATGTCAGTAAAGTTAATAGCAAACTGACTCATGCAATTAAGACAGTTTCTAAAATGCTTTGGGGGCCTTTGATGCAGATGCTTTAAGCGTTACAGTCTATCTTCCTTGCAGATTCCTAGTCAGAAGGAAAACACAAATATTTTTACTTTGCAACATGTATTTGTTTTTAAAGCATGAGGGACTGATATTCTTTATCATAAACTGATTTGAAATTTAAAGTAGCAATCCCTCCTAGCGAATAAGTATTTTAAATAGATGTGCAGCTTACACGCTGATAAAAAGCAGAACTGACTGTACCCATACTAAGTTGCAGATAGTCATACTGACTGAGCTTTTAATAATTAGGTGCCTCTGTTCTTATATGTCTTATCACCTGCTTTAAACAGTCAGGTTCATCACAGAATCACAGAATACATTAGGTTGGAAGACACGTCTGGATGCCACCAGGTCCTGCCCACCTCTCTTGTGCATCAAGGTGAGAGGAGGGGGAAAAGGTGCTGGAGCAGGTATTTTCCTGCAGCCCCAGAGAGACCCCAGTGGGGCAGGGAAAAGTGTGAGGGGGCAGGAGAGGCAGAGAGGAGCTGTTATGGACTGACCGCAGCCCCCCATTACCCCTGAGCCACTCAAGTGGGAGGAGGTAGAGTTGACAATGAAGGAGTGAAGCTGGGCCTGGGAAGATCATTGGTATGAGGGAAGGTATTTTAGGTTTTTGTCTTTGTTCACCATCCAACTTTATTTTAATTGGCAATAAATTAAATTAATTTTCCTCAGCTCAGGTCTTTTTTGTGCACGATGGTAGTTGGTAAGTGATATCCCTGTCTTTATCTTGATCCTCAATGAGCTTTTTCTTCTTATTTTCTACCCTGTCCTGTTGAGGAGGGGGAGTGAAAAAGAGAGTGGTGGGGGTCTGGCAGCCAGCCAGAATCAACCCACGATAACACTACTCCAAACAGGAACACCTTCAAAGTCACATTAAGTTGCTCAGGGCCTTGTCTGGTTGATTATTATTTTCTTTTATTTTAAATCTCCATATATCAAGATGCCGCAGCCTCTCTGGGCACCTGCTTCAGTATTTAACTTCTCTCCTTGCAGAGAATACTTTTCTTCCAGAACACTTTAACTTCCAGTCCTTGACTACAACATAATCGTTTGGAAGGACCTAAGCAGGATTCAAGCAGAATATTCTTATTTTCCAAGACAGTCCTGTAGTGCAGCTATCAATAATTGCTTTAAATTACATATGACCCAACCAGGGACTTTGTGCTGTCTATGACACCATATTTAAAAATCTTGATCTTCCACTTTTTCAAAGAATAATTTTGGCTAGAATCTTCTTACTAAATTGACTTTCCACCCTAAACAAAATCAAAATGTTCCACACTTTAAGTCTCCATGTTTGCTGTGTTTTTCTTCTATTTCTCCTTCAGCAATTCCCCCTCCCAATACAACACGTGCAGGCCCAATATTTTCTTTTGAGAGTCAGAATGACAGGAAATGGGACAGTTTCATTGGAAGCATTCTGGCTTTCACCAGAAGTTCTAAACTTAGACTCTTTCAGTGTTTCATTTAGCATTTTACAGTCACACGTAGGGTTAAACAGTCTGTTCACCACATGATGCAGCTTGTTTATGCTCTGAGTAGGTGGACTGATCTTCAGTCCCTGCTTTTCTGACTATGGCTGCACGAAATCTGGTGAACTACATGTGTGGCAATCTACATATCCTTTGTAGGTTTCTCTGGCAGTCAGACAGAGGTGATGAAAACAGATCATAAATGTGAGAAAGATCTTGTTAGGATTTTACCTGAGGTTTGCTAAACATTGAAAATAAAGTGGTAAATTTGCTCAACTTCTGATTAAATATCAGCAGTGCTCTGTCTCCTAAGAGCCAAAGAAAATCCATTATAAAAGCATTTTAATAAGAAGTTGTATAGCTTATAAATAGAGGTAACCTAACTTCCAGTAACCTTCAGAGTTTAGAATGATACTACTAGATAATTATTTTTTTTAGACTTTCTGGAAAACTGGTTTGAAAAACAGTATTATCAGGTAAACTTTAATTTATGAGAATTACATTTCCAAATTATAGTTCAGTCCTTCAGGATAAGCACCTGAATCTGAAGTTCATTAAACCCAGTACTAAAGCTGGAAGATATGTAAAATATACTTGCAATTGGTTCAAGGAGCAAAGCGATTCTTGAATTGCAAACCTCTATCAAATTAGGAAGAGCTCTGAAAATTTATCCTTCATATTCAAGGGAAGTGGAGAATTAGTGGGGCTGTGCAGGAACATTTAGAGAGTTACAGAATAAAACTAAAGAGTCATGTAGAAAAGACTGCACTGAACTTAGACTACAGCAAGATGAGCTGACCTTTTGCATATTACTTATTCAGCTCTGTGTCCTAGCGCTGAAGTTAATTGTTACTTACTCTTTGAAGCGAAAGACCCACCAGGAGAGGCTCAGGGAAGTGGGCTTACTTAGCCTGGAGAAGAAAAGGGGGGTGGGCTGCAAATGGGAACATAATAGAAGCCTTCCAGTGCCTACGGGTAGGTTATCAAGAAGATGGAGTCAGGCTCTCTACATATGTGTGTGACAGGAGGACAAGGGACAATGGATATAAACTGAAAGGAGTGGAAGTCCCAATTTAAGGGGTGGGAGGAGGGGAAATGCCACGAGGAGAGACAAGTGTTGGAACAGGCTCCCTAGAGCTGTTGTGGAATGTCTGTCCTTGAGGCTTTCAAGACCAAACTTCATAAAACCCTGAGCAACCTGGTCTGACCTCAGAGCTGACTCTGCTTTGAACATAGTTGGACTAGAGACCTCCTGAGGTTTCTCCAGCCTGAATGACTCTAATTCATTATCGATTCTGTCCTGGCTCTTCTCTGGTTAAATAATAATAGATATTAAAGAAAAAATAACTGCTTTAGGATGGTTTCTAATATTTTTCTTCATATGGGAATTAGTTTTGTGGTTGACTTACTACCAGGGCTGAGGAGCTGTGCAAATGTGCAGCTCATTATTAAGTGCTATAGTATAGTTTTGCTAACTTAGTGATTCAGGCACATACTCATCCCATTTAGTTGCAGTCAAAGTCAACTAGTATCTTGTACTGTGCTGCTTTTTTATAAACTCCCTTTCACAAAGGCAGTGTGAAAGATTGACAGTTTTGGAGTCAGTTCTCAAAGAAAGTTCAGAGTTCCAGTAATTAAAGTAATCTTGCATGCTGAAATGAAAATCTGAGAGGATTTATCCTGGACAGAAGACTGAATAGAGACTGATGGCATCCAAATTTCATTGTCTGAAACAAAATGTTTTGTCTCTGTGCACTCGTAAGTAAATGAGTAGAGTGAGGGATAGATTTGCAGGAGACCATGGTGACTGACATAATTTGAAACAAGAGAAGTTTCAACTGCATGTATGGAAAAACATTTTCAACGTGAGAAGAGTCAAACAGTGAAAGTGGTTGCCCACACAGGCTGTGCAGCCTTCATACTTGTAGGCTCTCAAGGTCTCACACTGAGCACTGAGCAACCTAGTCTCATCTTATAGGTGACCAAGTAAGAGTTTGGAGTATAGACCTCAACTTAAAGTTGGGAATAACATCAGTCCTTCCTACTGCAGTATCAGTGGTCAATGTAGGTGAAAAGCCATTAAGTGTCATGTTATACAATGGTCTGGACTCAGGCAGTTTCACTTACACTGGATGACACTGTCATATTTCATTAAACAAATTATTTGGAGCAAGAATGGGAAGCACAGATTTTCTAGCTGCCAAGTAAGCGTGCTTTAGAACAAATACTAAGCTGTGAAGCCAGTCTCTCTGGATTTATTGGCTTTACTGGCTTTACTATTTGAAAAGAACAGGAAAACCAAGAGTGAGAGCATGTTATATTGGCTATCTAATAGTGGAATGTTTAGAATACACTCGATACATCCTGGTTTAGACTAGGGATTTGAACTCCTTCTTACAAGACAGAATGATCCTTCCTTTTCTTCCCTTTTTTTCTTCTTTTAGAGCAGGAGCTATCTATGTCCAACTTATGTCTAGATCCTTCCTTCTTCACCCTCCCCTGTTTTTCAAAGGACCATCCCCGATAAAGAAGATTTGATATTTTTTGTGGTTCCATATGAGTTTTATTTACCATGCGTATTTGTTCCAGTCTTGGTGTTTTATTTCTAATAACAAAAAATATGAGGACTTAAAGTAGAGAAAAAAGAAAAAAGAAAAAAAAAACCAAAACAAAACACAACACCAAAACCCAAACAGCCCACTGTGAAAGACTGATGACAGTAAAATATTACAGAAATGCTCATAAGAAAAACAAATTTTGTAAAAGTGTCATGGCAGGAAACCCATGGAATTGCACAGCTATAAGGGCAGGAAAAATTAGCCTACTTCAGGTTTAATAGCAATTATGTATATGCAAGAATGAAACATTCTGGGGATTGTGCTTGGGGTAGATTTAAAGAGGTGGTAGTGGTGGAAGCATCAGGTTCAACTGACGCCCTACACACATAACTCTGCGATACAAGTTACAGTATCTGCCGTTCATCAGCTCAGTAATATAGCAGTGCAAGGAATTTTGATTGTTTATATTGATTGTTATTTTATCAGGCATTACACAGATTAATAAAACCGTCCGCTATAAAAATTATTTAATCAACGTACCTATTTAGTGGTGAAATGGTTGGAAAACAGTAACACTGCAAGTAAACAACTGTGAGGATAAATGTCTTAGCTAAGAACTTGCAGTGAAAGATTGCTGAATCAGAAGGTCTCACTTGGGAAAGTGTGTGATCCAGGTATTGACTGAACAGTCTAGTCTGAATATCATCAGCAACATTACTGTTCCAGGAATCTCAATACCCGAAAGAAGTTCAGGCAAGTGTCTGTTGACCAGATTTTCTTGCCATGTCACCAGTGCTGTAGGTCAGAAAGGTTGTTAAGCTTCATTTGTTTATTGCACAAATATTGCTTTGAACTAATTGACTGCTCTATTATTTTTAGTGAAAACACTTTTATGCTACTTAGCCTGGTTTGAAGGAGCACAACACTGCCTGAATCATAAATCATTTGAAATGATAGACTGCATTCATCCAACTCGGTACAAATACTGTGAAGACTGAAATTCTACACTAATCATGAATAAGGACAACTTGATAACTAGCAAGATATGTTTGATAAAAATAGGTACTCTTACACTCAATTTTGGAAAATAAATGCAAGTATAGTATGTTTTAGTCTTTTTCATCCTTACTTATGTTATAATCTGGTTTTATGGCATTATAAGAGTAGTGAATGACAGAATATTTATTAGTTAACAAACACTGAAGGACTCAGGTGAAGTTGAAATCAGTTTTGTAGCATGACATATGTTCTTGTAATGGGAAATTGAAGCTTTTTTTGTTTTGATGAGTTCAAAGCTTAACCACACAGACTTTTTTTTTACGGTGAAGTATTGCATGTGTGGTTCTGAGCATGATAATGAAAACTATCCCCTAGCATCCATTGTTAGACCTTCAGATGAGAACATAGGATTTTTTTTCCATATTAGCCATTAGTCACCAGCAAGTGGGTAAGCATTCCCGAGCTAAATTCTGTCTGAATCACTTCAAACAATTTCAGTGTGTCTGATGAAATACCCTAGAAAGAAATTTGTGTTGACATTGAAACCAGACAGTCATACTGAAGGTTCAATGGACATCAGCTGTCTGATTATTTTGCCTTGAGCTGCATGCTCCCTTTTTATTTGTGGGATTCATTTGTCATGTAACGTCAGTCCTTATTCAATTTTAGTCATGATTTGCCAAGTTTAGTGGTTTGGGTTTTTTTTCCTAACTTTACAAAGTAGAGAAATTTTGAACGTGACAAAATGCAATTTTCATCCTATCCTATTCTTCATCTCAGCAGCACTGCGTTCAGACTTGCAACTTACATGAACTGGAGTAAACCAGCAGCTAACACTGCGTTGATTCACAATTAAAATTCCCAATGCAACAGAATAATGAGAAAGCAGGGATTAGACAGACAAGCATTGGTTGTTTGCAACTCAGTGGTGGTGGATGGAGATCAGAGGGGTACAGTGTACAGTGTTTGCTGCAACTCAAAAAGCCACTGTATTGATCAGCTTCAGGACTGGAAGTAAAACCTGCCATAAGTACATGGTGCACAAGTGGGAAAGGTTCTGTATAAACATTTTCTGTTTGTGTTTTCTGTTTATGTATGTTATCCCCCTCTGAAATGAAACTGGTATTAGATTCTTTATTTATAGATAAATTATATTTGCCTGTTGTTTTTTCAACTTAAACTCTATGCTTAAGAGAAAATTGGACAATGGAAGAGTACAGCATATATAATTTTTTTTCATATTACAGGTGGAAGTAAACATACAAACATCTTTCATCCCTACTCCTTGTCATGGTTTGGGCCAGACTGGCCACTGAAACAAACAATAGATGCTCTCCCCCACCTCTCTCTCCAAGGAGAGGAGGCAGAGAGAGAAAGAGATGCACTGACGTGCGGAAATGAGACTCCAGAGACTCCACAACCAAGAAGGTTGTAAAGTAGGTATGTTTATTCGGCGCCGGGCAGCACGGGGGGTCGCCCCACCACAATCGTGTGCCCCCAGTGCAGCGGCCTTCTCAAATATATATAGTACTTAATTACATAATCATAAGACTTCCCAATACGCCTATACATATGCATAACCTGTCCCCGCTTCGTATTAAAATTAGCTCTAAGAAGTCATTTTCATAAACTCCTCCCAACTGCGCTTGCGCAGTGCCTCCTGGTGGTGGTCGCTGAGGGTCCCGAGGATGAAGGCTGCTGATTCCTCTTCATCACCGCAAGTAACCTTTCGTCCCTGCGCAGACTCAGTTCTTCTTTAGTCTTTGTCCAGACCGCAGGGTTGGTTTCAACCACTTTTCAAGACATACTCTTATTCGTTATCAGGAGCTGTCCTTGGCAACATCTCAAGACTTCTTGCTTCGTCTAGTTTTTTATCAGGCTTATCTTTTAGGTTATAAATCACTAGTAGCCAATTAGTACCCACTGTGTTATTGTCTCTATCATATACCCCTGACTCAGTATGAGTTTAGAAAAAAACTAAACTACTTTGATGAAAATCTTAATAAATTAATAAAATAATAAAAATAAAATAACAAAATATTACAATGAAATATAATGAAGTATAATGAAATATACACAAAACCATATCAAGCTTCCAGGATGACGATCACATCACTGACAGGCACAGGGAAAGTCCCAGACTGGACTCAGTGTGTTCACTTTAAAGATCAGTCATATGGTCTGCTTCTAAATGCATACTTTGAGAAGTTTTAGTGTTTGTTTTCCTTTCTCTTGGAAACTCCTATTTTGCCTTGCCTCCCAAATGTTTTGTTTTTCATTCTTTAATTATAAGGCTTCTGTTTATTTTAATAATCAAAGCTAAATCAGAAGTGAGTAAGCTTAATTCATTAAAAAGAACAAACATTTCCCATCTGCAGATTTATTAGCCTTTTTAATTTTTTTCGGTTTTGTTTTACATTTTAGTTTCTAAAATTTATTACCAGGTCTCTTATCTGCTAGGCAGTAAAGATAAGAGTGGGGATGACCATAGCTCTTGACATCTACATGCAGTTAGACATTCAGTTTTGTATTTGGAAACACTTTTATTAGTTATCTGGCTACATGCACTTTCATTTGGAATGCCAAAAGCAGGCTGTTGTGGATTCAACCTGTGTTAACCAGATATAATTTGTTCAACATGACAACTAGTTTTGGGAGATTATGGATCTTCATAAGACAAGAGTAGATGGTACAGGGAGACAGTAGCAGATACCTCTGTATATGCAATTACAAATGTTTGGCATGCTGCAGAGCTCCAAGTAGAGATGTATGAAGATATACATTCTACAACAATTTTCTTGAATTCTTTTAGCGTAAATCTTATACTGCATGATTCATTCTCTTCTTTTGAACTTTAACTCAGAATACCAAAAGTACCCTCCCTCTCAAACAACAGCTGCCAGTGGCAATCAGTCATCGCTATTAGATCTGCATCTGGTCCCTGCTATGTTCTCAGACTTACTGTTTTGGCAGTCCAACTCCTTAAATTTTGCTCTTGAAACTCTGGTGTGGGTTAAAGTGGTCAATCAAATTGAGGTAAATATTTTCTGTGTTTCCATGTCCGTCTCACAGAATGCCCTTTCTGATAGTATTTTTCGGATAGGATCAATTTAGATATGACAAGCAATGTGTCAAGTATTTCTTACTTCAATCACTTCAGTCACTATTGTTGCAGCCAAAACAGACTTGATGTGGGGAATTTAATTTATTGCCATTTAGCATAAATATTTAATTACTGATTTGTGTATTGGGGAAACACACAAAACCCCCAAATATTTAAAACACTGGTACAAACTACCTTTCCTGTGCTTCTTCCACACTCAGCTTCAATCTGGACACCTCTCCCTCCCCCCTTATAATTGCCACAGGACGCCCCAGTGAGGAAATTAGCAGTTCAGGAGGTTATGGGCAGTACATTGCAGTTTCTGTCTGCTGGTTCTTCCTTCTCACTCTTTTCATGTGTTCTGGAGTGGGTCCCCCATGGGCTGCAGTCCCCTTGGGGGTGTGACGGCTCCCTCGTGGATCACATCCTGCTGTGCTGACCTAGGTGTTCCCTCTGCTGTTTCTCACTCTTTTTGTTCCCTCCTCCTCTGCCTACATGGCATTTTCTGCCCTTTCTGGCTTTCCCTGCGGCGCCCGCCCATGGTTGAGGGGCTCAGCTGTGCCCTGCGGTGGGGCCATTGGAGCCGGTGGGAACTGGCCGTGTCCCGACACACAGGGGCCGCCCAGCAGCATCGCCCCGCCACTGACACATTGCCATTTACACCCAGTACAGCCCCACATCCAACACAGGTCTGGCCTGTGTAATCATAATTCTCCTCCTCTTTGCCAGGTAACAAGAGAAACCCTTCAGAAAGCTTCACCTCTTCCGTATCCAAACTTCCCACATTACAGTCAGCATGTGGCTCATTTGAATGCTTGTTTCAGTTCGTAGATGTATGTGTACACATATACGCGCGGTTTTACTTAAGCAGTGGTCGAATCATTCCCCGGGGGTGGTGCGTGCTCCGGGCCTGACACAGCTTCAGGTGACAGAACTTTGGTGGGCGGTGAGGAAATGCTGCTTGGTGCCTCACTGACATAATCCCCTGATAAACCTTGCTGTTGAGTATCCCAAAGTTTAGACTGAGCAAAAAAAACCCCACCCCTTTTCCAACATTGCAAAGAATACTATGGTGGGAAGTGTTCAGAGACGCACTCAAAAGCCCACAGGGGGAACAACTATTAGATGTGAGAGAAGGCTGGTTCTTGCATACGGGAAACTGAGACAGAAACCTAATGCTCCACTGGCCATCAGGACACCAATTATCAAGTTAATTATTTTATGGTTTGCTTACACTGTGCTTAATCCTGTTTTTTATAATTAATTTTAGCTTCCAAGGTAATTCGCAGAAATTTGACTTCAAGTCCATGTAGTTTGGTGCAGATGGCTACTAGGAATGTTCGCAGGGTTGGTTTTGGGTTTGTTTTTGGGTTGTTTTTTTTTTTTTTGTTAGGGTCACTTCATTTAGGAAAGCATTAAGGTTAATCTACTATTTGGTGGAAACACTGTAATACAAAGGTCTGTAGTCTGATTCTGGAGGTGACATCCTGGCTTGAGATGGAATAAAAGATATATCCTTTCTATTAATTTTATCATATTCTAGCTCAGCTCCTGTTTAAAGACTTCAAAGAATATTATTCTATGAAAAACAAATATGGATAATTTAGCTCACTCTCATGGAATGAGCTCCGTGAGATGAGTCAGTTCTTCCTCCTACAATGAAGCTGCAGATCAGCCTTTTGAAGAACAGCAGTAGAATTATGAGTTTAATGTGCAGCTGATTATAACAGGATTTGGGCACCTAGCACTTCCACATGCATTTGACAATTTTAGCCTTAAGCCCCTGTCAGAATTTTCTATTGAAACACTCATAGAAATTTGTCTGTTTTTTAAGTTTCTGTCTATGTTACTGTGATATTAAATATGCAGGAGAAGATTTCTAAACATAGCTTATTTTTTATGGTATTCTCTCAGGAACTGGGTTTCTCTTTATCAAATGCAGATTCCTTAGTAGCTATTCACACAGTGCTTAATACAGATGGTATTTCACTCTGATACAGAAGTAGATCATATAGCTATTTGTTTACAAACCCTGAATTTGAAAACAGAGCTGTCAACATCACTTTCTGAGTATATCACAAGACTTTGAGGAATCAGGCTTGATTGTTTTTAAAAGTTGTACTGAATGCAAGTGCTATGCAATAGAATTAAAAATTATTTTTTCCAACTTCCTGTAAATTTATCATTCTTGGAAAAAAGAGCATCAGCAACCCCTTGCACTTGATATTCCAGCCTTTAATTGTTATTTAATCCTAACTTTTTGATAGGTTCACTGCAAGATGAAGCAATGCAATAGAGTCCAGGTTCCTACATAAGAAAGTAATGCCGGAGTTTTAGTATCGGCTGTCTAACATGCATCACAAAGAAAGTGTTACTTTTTTCCAGTTTCCCATCCTTTTGTCAAATAGTTTCAGCCCAGTTTCAGTGGATTTCCATTCAGTAAAGTCAGTAGGACTTCTATGTGTTGCAAAGGGATTTTAGAAGCAGATCCTCTCTTTTTCTGCTGACATTTAGTAGATGTGGCAGGCAAATGACATCTTCAGTGCTGCTTCACATGTACACTTCATTTCCCTCTGAGCCTGAATATCTAGTGTGTGACGCAGTCTGAATTTTTTACCACATTATTTCCAAGTACTTTAGACTATTTCACATACTTATATAATTACATTTAACACAGAACAGACTGAAGCAAGTATCGGGGAAAAATACATTCTTTTCTAAGGCTACATTCTTGATCTCTTTAATACACTGGTTACCCATAGGGCAAATGTGTGAAAGATATTTTAATGAAAAAAATTATTTTTCAGTCCGAACTGAATTTTGTAGGAATTTGGTAATTAGCAAGAACACTAGAATTCATAGATAGAACAGAAACCTTTCTTTTCAGTAACCCACATGTCATTCTTATCTATTATTGTTAAAACAGTAACAGGAAGACTTACTAAATAAAATTTCAAAGTTTTTTTGCTATTAGTTGACTTTTAAGGAGATTATAAGACTTTTTGTGACAACAAGCAGCATGTGCATGGTTGCAATGTAAAATAGTGATGTATTTTAACTGGTGAATAAGGACCTAAGACAAGTTTCATAAAGAGATATTGATATTACTGGAAGAATGTAAGAAATGGACAACCTTAAAACGTGCTCTTTTAAAATACTACTTTTTCTCTTATAGAAAATTATATTTATAAAATATATTCTTTATTTTAAATCTTTGCAACAATATATGTTGAATTTTATTATCCGGGGTACTTTAATATTGACACTAAAATATCAAACCACAATTATTAGTTCTCTGCATTTTGTTATCTTTTGTGATTCACTGCACCAATAGTTTCCTGTACAACTTGTTGATATACTTCAGTGTCAAGAGTTCTAGTAGTTTAAATTCATCTGTGATCTCAGTAAGTTTGTCATCTGAGGCTACGCTTACATATAACTGAGGTATCCCTCCAAGAAAGGCGATCTTACTATCATGGGCAAGCACTAGTATATTTTCTCATTTTTTTCCCCCTCTTGTTTACACAGAAAATATTCTAATAAGTGGTGACATTTGCAGAGGTAGTATTTTGATTTGCTTTATTATGATGCTATGAGATACTTTGTGATAATGATAAAAATGTTTTACCTTGTAGTGATAACAAAGCTGATATATTAAGGTGGTCTCCAAGAAATAATAATTAAACACAAATACTTATCAAAATACTTTGTCTGTAGGGGGAAAAATGTTAGTGGTTTTAGGTTTTATAATAAAAAAAATAAGATACATAATGGTTTAAGCATATTGGTTTGGTTGAACACTCATTAAAAAATTTGAGATGTATTAATTGATACAACAAGTGGTTTGCATGCCACTTACAATTTTGAAAGTATTTTTTTCTCAGTACAGGACAGAGGATGTGGTAAGATAAGAAAAGCTTCCTAACATATTCTGAAGATCAAAAAGCTATGCATCATTCTGAATGTGTGACAGTTCCCAGGTACTTAAAAGATAGTGCTAAAGACTATAGATATTAGTACAACATTATTACCAATATAGATTAAACAAGTCACCAATGCAAAATACTAATCTGTAAATGTTCAAAAATGGCTAAAAGCCCATTCATCATTTTATCTACTTCCTCTCATGAGTCCTGACCTTGGGTTAATACGTCCTTGGTGCAAAAATAAAGAATTAAAAACTGCATTCATTTAAAATGGTCTGTATATATTAAATGGCTTTAGATAGGCAAGAAAATCTGATTGAGCAGCAGCACCTGTAATAAGGGATCCAGTGTTTTCTCTCACTGTAAAATCCCATTTTGAGGCATTTTGTCTTGAAATTTTTGCCCTACAGTTTTCTAACCCTTGTTTCATGCCGTCTCCGGACTGCATTTTTGCATGAGATTTTCCAATCTGAATCACCTCAGATAAAAGTAAAAGAAGACCAAATTCGTCTGTAATATTAGAAAAGAATGAAAAAGCACTGAAATTTGGAAAGTGTATTGGCTTTTACAGAGAAGGAGTTTTCTGTGTGTTGAAGGGAAAACTAGCTTAGCTATGAGGAAAGGTTTAGTGAGGAGTCCTCATGGAAAACTAATAAGGAACTCGGGTAGGTGGAACCGGAACTTGGGACAAGAAGCGGCTGAGACAGCAGCTTTGAGGGGCTCAAGCTGGAACATGGAGGGCAACCTGGAACAGTGTCCTCAGGGAAAAGCTAGGCAGAAATCTGTCCTGATAAGGGAACACATCAATAGTGCATCAATTTAATTTTGAGGTTTCCAAATCTCACTGTTGCCTCTTATCAGCAAACAGGGAAGCCACTGCTGAGGTCTCTCATTTCTCTGAAGTACTTTTCCAAGCAGAAGATAAGCAAATGCTGCTACCAGCTCTCCTTCTTGCTCAAGTGGTGTGTTGGCTTTAGAGTTTCTAACCCTGGTTGTACCCGGATGGATCGCAATAGGTTACCACCTGATTGAATGCTGTTTGAATTTACTTTTTAAAAATAAGGGATTAATGCAAAAAAAATTTACTCCTGAGGTTGTAGGCCAAGCACTCCAAAGTTCCTAAAAATGAAAGTGTTAGTTTCCTGTGTGGTCTTACTTCATTATCCATCTGCATAAGCTTTATGATTGTTTTATTATATTGTACTGTGTGTCCTATAGGACTGCAATCAGTTCTGTATCCATGATGGGGAAGGCTTTATTACAAAGCCGCTACCTCACTTTTAGCAGCAATTAGAAAGCATACAGGAAAAGAAACATGAGTGTTTAAGCCAGTCTTGTGTTTTCCTGGGAGTACTCAGTTGTATTCTTGTCTGTGCCAAAGACTCCATGAATTCAAGACAGATAGTTTACAGGTAGTCACTTGGTGAGGTGCCTGGTTTTGGCTGCTTAAGGGAGATACTGGGACACAGCTGCTGCAGCTGAGATCAGTAGGGACTGGGCTTTGAACACAAAGTAATGCAATGGTCCAAGTCTTCTTCTGAAGAAGAATCAGTTTTGCACAAACACACTGGGTAAGCAGATTTGTGAATACTGTGTAAGGTCTACAAACTACTGGAAACAGGGCACAGAGATTTTCATAAGCCTTTATTTTACACACATGGTGTAAAACTAAGCTAATGTCTGTAAAATGCTTAGGTGTTTAATGGTGAGACACGTAAAAGAGTATATGAATTATATGGTTCTACCGTGTACCCTCACCGCCAAGAAAAAGAAAAAGAAAAAAAATTGGGAGGGGGTGATTTGCCTGGTGTGTCGTTAAATATAAAGAAAAATGAAGGAATCTATTTAAAGTGATAGCTCCTTGGAGTAATGAGAGCTTAAAAATCAAAGGATGTCTACCCAGATTTCTCTGCTGTGATTTTTATTTATAACAGTAGTGAAAGTATTTTATTTGCCTGCTGAAGGTGAAGTAGCAGACTTCTTCATTTCAGCAGGTCACTATAAGAGATCAGTTTATACAAGGCTTGCTGTAAATCACAGCCTGCTTTTACAAATTGGACAGCTTTAATGTTTGTGCAGTGGATACCACAGCCTTGAAAGGATTTAAACTGTTATTTTTTGATAGTATAATTTAGTGTTCTGATATGAGATTCTCTGTTTTATGCTTATTTTAAAGTTACCTCAAGACACCTGGTAAAATAGTTCCCATTACAGCTTACTTGATCCTTAAAAGGTATTTTACACTCGTAATAAAAATCCAAAAGTGCTCCTATTTTCATTCTTCATAACTTTCACAAGTTATAACCTATATAAATGATTTTTATTCATTTAAATAATTTCAAAAGGAAACTCAAAATATAACAGGAGGCAGTATGAAATGTGAGGATTTCTTTAAAGTAGTAATTATTTGCCTCCAGATAACTGTCTTGTACACAAAATATAACAGTTTTAACAGGGCAGAGTGTACATATCTACATATACATACATATACATAGCATAAATCTCCCAGATTCATAGTAATTAGGAGTGGACATGAGGTTATTGAGTCAATACTTGACTCAAACTGTACAAATAAAAAATAATTGCTTTCTCAAAAGAGATTTCATGATTTATGAGCATGAAGTTGGAAGCCTCCTCAATTTCTTCAGTAAGAGCAGAAGACTAATGACATTTAATAATCACTTTCTTTTAATTTCAAGCAAAAAATTTATGTGCTAAGTCCTTATTTTTCTGCTGCGAAAACATTCTTATATTTCTGTTATATTTTATGTGGACATTCTAAGGACAGATTATACCTTGCACGAGGTTGTCTCTAGATTACTTCACTTTGACTTCAGGGCTAAAGCTCAGATTAAAACCTCAGTTGCTAATCTTAGTAAGTAGATTGTTCCTTCTAGAATTTATGCCTCCCTACCTTGTCTGCATCACAGCAGCCTACCTTTCTGCCAGGGGCTTAGCCTAATGGGGAGGTTAGAATTAGACCTCTCTCATGCCTATGTGAATATTGCATGCAGCTGCTGCCATTATCTTGTTCTCTAGAAAAACAAGTAGTTATTTCCAAGGCTATCGATCCAACCTTTACCCTAAGTATTAAATATACTTTGGCGAGATCTTGAATCCATTTGTGTATCTGCTTTAATGCCCACCAGCTACTGTATCAAACTTAAATATAGATGTTGGGACATCTAGTTTATGTAAATCAGTTGTTTCAGACTCTACTGAAGGCTAAATTTAACAACAGTTCCTTTTTTATTGTGTATGTGATATGAGGTTTATTTGGAATAGTCATCTATAGAATGAAAGAGAGGGCAAATGTATACTAGAGATAGAGACGTCTAAAACTGGTTCAGTTTTCAAAAATCTAATTTATTCCTTTCCAAGATTGTGTTCTAAGCAACATTTAAAAGGAATATGTTTGAGAGCACTGTGGAGCTGTTTTCTTAAAACTGCAAAGGAAGACCACATATAAGATCTAAGACAACTGGAAAGTGGAAGAATTGAAAGCTAAGGTAGCGTGGAGACTTCAGGCTTTCTACAGTGCCAAGAAACAAATTGTCAGAGAACACATCAAACAAAACTTAGCAGAAAGTGTGTGAAGATGAAGAGCATGCTTTCATTTTTGTAACTCATGAATATTTAGTTAGTGACTTTCAGAAGATATCCAGAAGAATAAAAAATGAATAAAATGGGTCAATGTAAAAGTCATGGTCTAAGTCAATGTCACTGGCAAAGTTTAGATGTTCAGTTTGACTTGAATTTTGACTTTTATTTAGAATTTCTTCTAGGATGTGGGCTTGATATTTTCAAAGATATAGAGAGGCTTAGTTTTGGCTGTAGTAGTAATGTAAAACAGTCTAATAACCATTACTTATGTTATTTTACTATTTTACATTTTACTTGATTACCATTCCAGGATGAAAGTCTTGGAGCAATTAAAATTCATGCTGAGGAAGTTCAGAGTTCTTATGAAATGTTCAGTTTTTCTCGGGGTGGGGATTTGGGGAAAGACAGAGGAAAGCAAGAAGGTTAAATATGAGGCTTTTATTTTCTTTTCCTGTACCTTTTCCATTTTAAGAGGGTAATATTATACATCCAAGAAAGAATTTTTTTGAAGACTCGTTCTCTCTTCGAGTAAGGAAATCCTTACAAAAAATATTTCTTTCTTTTCACATCTAGATCTTCTGAAGCAGAGGTATTGGCAATTGCTAAACAGTTTAAAAGCTATTAAGCTTCTCCAAAGCGTGAGCACTTTCTGAATAGGAGGTTCAGAGGACTGCACTCTCAAGGTCTAGTAGTCCCTTGAGGGCAGTAGTAGTCTTTCCCCTTGATAGTAGTCACACTGTCATTAACACCTTTCTCACAGTTTTTAACTGGGTAGACTGGTGGACTAAGGCTGGTTAATGGATAAACCTCATCTTATTACAGTACCAAAAGGCAAGAAGCCAGCTGTAAAGTTGTGAAGCTGTGGTGAAGCTTGTCGTTGCGATGATAAATATCATCTCTCATGTATCAGTGAAATACTACAGAAGAGTGTGACAGCATGTCCCACACTAGGTCTTTGCTCATTTTAATTGATTTTCCCACCTGTTCATCTGTGCAATGATATTTTTTTTTTTTTTTGCACTCTAATCACTTTAAGTGGGGACATATTTCAGTCAGGCAATCTTACACACAGTTTTACAGAACATCCTTTCATGTTTGGCCACATGCGCGTTTTTTGCTGTTGATGCTGCATGTCTGCACCCTGATTGTATCTGTGTGCTGCGCTACGGTTGAGGACAGAGCCAGTGGCCGGACTCTGCTGCTCTGTGGAGGTCTCAGAGCAGGTTGTGAACGGAGCCAGTGGATTGCCTCGGGTAGACAATTTCCTGCCAGTTAAAACTAGCAACTGTATACAGCCTTTCACATGACCGAAGCACGGCTACGTGACAGCAGTTTTGAGAGGACATTTTTGCTCAGTTTAAAGTTATACTTTTGTAATATTGTAACAAGTCTTTCAGAAAAAAAAAACAAAAACAAAAACAAAAAAAAAACCAAAAAAAACCAACAACAAACAAATGGGCCAGTACTTTACCTTTGCACCCTAACACAGGTTTCCTCATAGTAATATCCAGCTACAGTCATGAGTATACTTCATCATGATGCTTTAGAGTGGCTTGTGATCGGATTGAACTTTTTATCTGAATGTGAACTGCTGGCTTTCTTCATTTCAGAAAGCATCGCGTTTTTCTTAACTGCTATATCTTTTGAGGCTCCTGTGGGAAAATGCCAAAAGTTTTGCTTAACCGCATGTTCAAGGACGCAATTGAAAGACAATACCCTATCTGCCACATCATTTGCCCAGAATAACTTCATTTTGTTTCAGAAAGCCTGTTCTTGGTTCTTACTTTGGCCGTTTCCCTGCATGTTCCACCTTCTGAGGTAATTACATCCTCTATAGGCAATCAGGCCTTTAACTCACAAAATTTCAGTGTTGTTAAAGCCACATGTAAGTACAAGTTTAATCTTCAGTGAAACATAACTTCTATTCCCTTTTCTTTTTCATTTCCTTCTCCCCCTCCCCCGGGTATAACAACGAGATTGATTCCAAGTACTCCCACTTATAAGTTAGTATGTTCTATTTTTCACCTTCCAGCGACCTTACTTTCACCCAAGAAGGAAAGTACTCTTTACTTTCAATCTCATCTTTTTTGCTGTGGTCAGCCCTTTTAAGAATCATTGATACATTGTTTGGTTTTGGTGTTTTTTTCTTAAGAGTATCTTAGTACAAATTCCTACCTGATACCTTTCTGCTTTAAGTGGTGTGTTTCATTTTCTATTACACTTCTTTCTTGTTGTGGATCTCAGTAGACTCCTTTTTACTATATTACATGTTCTGGGCAAGAAAAGTACTCAGAAGCCACATTAATTTTGAAAGCAGTTTATACAGAAGTCACAACTTCAGTTAGCTTTCTAGCATGTGCACACAGTGATGTAGGTATCTCTTCTGATCCCCTTGCAACGCATGTGCTTACATTCTCTACAGGTCAGTCATTCACATGTTTCTTGTGAGGATCGAAGGCTTAGGCCAAAGTAATAACACAGCTGAAATGTCAAGGCAGCTACAGCTCAGAGAACATGAGCATAAAGTGGAAAGGAAGTTTCTCATAGTTTTTCTCAGATTTATCTATGATGTTAAGTGCCCTGAAAAGAAATATTTACTGCACAGGTCCCAAGGTTGTATGTTGCAAATTTAAGTTTTAGTCTCTTGGCAATTAGTTTGGCAGTAGATCGAAGCAGGCTAAGATATAGGCTCTTTTTAAATTACTGCTTAAAATTAAGTTAGGCAAGCACACTGAGCACTGCCTTCTTCCCAGGCTGAAATGGAGACCGAGGTCTGGGCAAGGCCCATCTGCCTCATGTCATTCTGCTCTGGGAACCTGCATGACTGTTGGGTCCCCCGCCCACAGGACACATCTCTAGATCCTCTTCACCACGCTTTGCTGTAGTCAGAGTGGATAGAGCAAGAAACAGACTAAGGCAAGGGAGCCTGAGTCCTATCAGGTCTGTGAACAGAAGCTCCTAATGCTCTAGAGCTGTGACTCAAAGCGAGAAGATAGGCAGGGAGGAATTTTCTCTCCAGACGAATTCAGGGCTCTTCAGCTGTGCTGTAAACCTTGTTCTCATGTTTGATACACTCATCTCTTTCTGCAGAGTGGAATTTGCACTTGGCTGTAGCTACAGCAACTCTAAAAGGTCTTTTGCTCCTCACAAGTATGTGAAGTAGGAAGTTTGATTGTTACAGAGACAGTCTCCAATATGGATGAGAGCTCACTTCCCTCTTCTCTTTACACAACTAAATTTTATAGGACATGTCCTCCAGGACTCAGGGCTGTTCTGCCTTGGTTGTATTACTTGTTAGATTGTCCTGATTAAAACCCTTTAAGGAGAGGATTTAGCAATTTTATTGACCATTCCTTGAAAAGTTTTCTAGGAAATATTATGTAGCTTTTATACTTTTGAAGATAAAAACAAAACACATCTATGATATAACAGTTAGGTTGTTCTTTATCTTGCAAGATAAACTAACCATCCTATCTCAAGTACAAAATGTGCTCCAACAGAATTTTTACTTATTAGGAGGAGGACTTCAGGTTGTTTAACCTAAATAAAATTAAAAAAAAAAAAAAAAAACAAAACAAACCACCCCACGGTTTTCTTCATAAGTAGAGATGGTAGAGGCTAGAAGCACAACTGTGAATTTATATTTGATCTAACTAGCACCTAATACAGTAAGCAGACACCCTGTAGGAAATACCACACTCTTGGGTATCATTTACAAGAAAGGTATGGACTTGGGATCTCACAATTCATAGTGAATGATTAACATGCATTCATAAGACTTGCACATGACTTCCTTAATTGATTGTGTTTCATCTAAACAAACGGAAGCATTCGTAAGGAATGTGGAGGTAGGAGATGGAGATCCATGTGGCAGTAAAGACACAAGGGTTATTGATGTGTTAGAAACCATGAAAGCACATAAGAATGGTCAGGTAGGAATTAGGGATTCTCCCCCCAAAAAGATGTCAGGATCAATAGCCCAACTGAAGTGCCTCTACACCAATGCACACAGCATAGGCAAAAAACAGGAGGAGTTGGAAGCCATTGTGCAGCTGGAAAACTATGATATAGTTGCAATCATGGAAACACAGTGGGATGACTTGCACAACTGGAGTGCTGCAATGGATGACTATAAACTCTTAAGGGAGGACAGGCAAGGAAGGAGAGGCAGTGGGGTACCCCTGCATGTTAGTAAGTGTTTTGACTATTTAGAGCCTGACGATGGTGATGAAAGGGTCAAGGGTTTATAAGTAAGAATCAAGGAAGAGACCAACAAGGCAGATATGACAGTGGGAGTCTGTTATAGACCACCCAACCAGGATGAAAAGGCAGACAAAATATTCTATAAGCAGCTGGAAGAAGTCTCATTATCGCTAGCCCTTGTTCTCGTGACTTACCAGACATCTGCTGGAAATACAATACAGCAGAGAGGAAACAGTCCAGGAGGTTCCTGGAATGTGTGGAAGATGACTTCCTGACACTGCTGGTGAGGGAGCCAACTAGGGAAGGCGCCCCACTGGACCTGTTTGTGAACAGAGAATGAATTGTGGGTGATGTGATGGTTGGAGGCCATCTTGGGCATAGCCATCACAAAATGATAGTTTTCAAGTCTTGTAGGAGAGGGGTCAGCAGGACTGCCACCTTGGACTTCTGGAGGGCAGACTTTGGCCTGTTTAGAGAATGATTGACAGAGTCCCTTGCGAGGTAGTCATGAAGCGCAAAGGAGTCCAGGAAGGCTGGACATTCTTTAAGAAGGAACTCTTAATCCCCATGTGCCAAAAGATTAGCCAGCAGCTAAGGCCAGCCTGGCTGAACAGAGAGCTTTGGCTGGGACTCAGGGAAAAACAAGAGAGTTTATGACTTTTGGAAGAAGGGGCAGGCCACTCAGGAGGATCACAAGGATGTCCTGAGGTTATCCAGAGAGAAAATTAGAAGGGCCAAAACCCAACTAGAACTTAGTCTGGTTACTGCTGTAAAAGACAAAAAAGGTTTCTGTAAATACATGAGCAACAAAAGGAGGGCTGAGGAGAATCTCCATCCTTTATTGGATGAAGGGGGAAACATAGGAACAAAGGATGAGGAAAAGGCTGAAGTACTTAATGCCTTCTTTGCCTCAGTCTTTAATAGTAAGACCAGTTGTTCATGGGGTACCCAGCCCCCTGAGCTGGAAGACAGGGATGGCGAGCAGAATGAAGCCCCCATAATCCAAAAAGGAAATGGTTAATGACCTGCTACACCACTAAGACACACACAAGTCTATGGGGCCGGATGGGATAGAGGGTGAAAATTAGCATATGTCACAGTTGACATCTCTAGGAAATAAATAATTCACATGAGTGAAAACAACGAATGAAGAATGTTAGTATGAAAAACAATTAGTATGTCATTATAAGCAGGAAATAATTTCATCAGTATGTTTTACACCTTTTGGCTGTACTATGGATGTACTATCAAGTAGTTTTCCAGACCTGAAAGGCCAGATTTTGTATTTTGTGACCACTTGTATAATACAGCTTCCTAAAATACCTCTTCAAAGGGAGGCAGCTTCTTACATTTTGTAAGATAACCCTCTTCACTTCAAAGGATTTTCTTGACATTGAAAAGCATAAGCTGTTTATTCTTGCTTGCTAAATTAAATTTTCGTTTGGAGTGTCCACTTCAGCTGAAGGAACAAATTTTCTTGTCTGAATTATTCCTGAGAAAAAAACAGATATTGCACTCCAGTGGTTCTTCAGCACTTCATGAGTCTTTTGCAGTTTTAGAAGAATAGATAAAACCTGGGTCTGTACATTCCTGTCCAATGGAGCTGTGTCCCGAACCCTCACTTTTTTCTTTTTTTATACTGAGGAAGTCCGCACCCCAGATGATACTATTCCTCCTCCCAGTACAGCACCACTGCATCACTCTCTCCAAGTATCCCAAGTGCTGAAGGCAGCATAGTGGTAGGTCTTTGACCTTGCACCACGTCTGAGGGAAGTTTGCTCTGAGAATATGAAAGAAGCACAAGCAGAGTATCTGCTACAAGAACCATCTCATTTTTGAGGCCTCACTTGACACTAAGTTCACTGGTAACGAACTTTTTAAAATCTAGCTAAACATGTTTTGCTGGTTTCCTGTTCTAGGCTCAACACAAGAGCTAACGCTCTCTGCATTCAATCTAAATCAGAAAGACAAAAAACAGAAGCACATTAATTCAGCTCACCCTCTCAAAGACCCATTCCTGGGGTCATCAGGGCACATCTTTAGTTCCCACTCACCAGATTTCTCAGTGTAATAGTAATTACACTGTACAGCATCCTTCAGAAGGAATATCTGGCCACTTTCAACAACTGTTGAGCAAGCTTATTTCCAAATTAATGAGCAGCCTGGCATCTTACAACCTCCTAAAAGCCACTTTCTGAATTCAGGCTCCATGGCAAATCACAGCCCGATTGTCCAAACAGTTCACAGAAATGCTCTTCCATGTAGCTTTCAGAGGGAGAAGCTAGCATTCAGTCAGTTCTCCCAAAAAGGCTCACAGCTATTAGGCAACATTTCTTTTCCCCTCTACTATTAATTTGCCTAAAAGATGTATAGTTTTGCAGAACTCTAGTTTGTATTTTGTCCGTGTGATTGTATTCTTTCAAGATGTCATCCTAAAGCTGAGAGCTGTTACTGTTGATTAGCAACTGTTCTGCTTTGAGAAAAATTGGAATACACTGCAGACTAATTTTTATCATTTTGATGGTTATAGGTCTAAATATCATTAAATTCAAAGCTGTCATTCAATTTATATCTGAGTTTAGCTCACTTAGTTTGAAAAAGAGACAAAATAAGGAACATTTTTTAAAAATCCACAAACCAGATGAAATTTCATGTGCAATACAGAAAAAAAAAATCTGAGTATAAACACAGATACCTCTGAAGAGAAACTATTTCACGTTATATTTCTTAACCATTTTGACAAAATTAGAACAGATTAGTTTAAGTTCATTACTCACTTTCTACCTACCACTGAACTTTCCCAGTTTATAGAGTTATATGCATATATGTAGGTGTATTACCCCTGCAGATCATCATAGCTAGATTGCAACAGTGCAGTAAGTTAAGCACAGTTTTCCATAAAATCTGGTAGATAGAATTACTGCAATAAATATCTGATTTTGTTAGTACACCTCATACCATAATAAAATATAAAATGTCACAATTTTGAGTGTATGCTTTGTATGACAGATGCACTTTAACAGGTCAATCTTACTATTGAGTATTTCAATACCTACCTTGGCAAACAGCTCAAAAATGAGAATGTTCTTTCTATTTCATGTTGGCCCTACAAGTTTCTGCTTACTTATTTTTATAAACAAAGTCAATTCTGCAGGACCAGCTGCCTAGAAAACACCTTTCATTGTGCCCACTAGAATTTAAGAGTTTTGGGCCAAAATATGGACCCTAGTGAAGAGAGGTGCATTTCTTGCTAAGGCTGCAGAGACAGTGGTTTTGTCCCTCAGCTAACACAGAACTGTCTTTGCTCAGTTAATTTTCCTGCAAATCGACACCTTTTTGGTCATAAAAACAATAGCTCTGTTGTGGGTGTGAATGCTATTTTCGATACAAAGCAATCATGAGAAGAAAGGACCCTTTGAGATACAGTAGATAGCAAAACTTGCCTTCTGAACTTTGAGAGCTCAGTTCTGAGGATAGGAAATCATATTTGACATCAGTAAAGACAATAATCTCTGCTGAAGTAGGTAACAAAAAAGGTAGGTAACAAAAAGTCTCTTAAATATTGTATCATTAAAATTGCATCACAGAATAAGAGTTAAAAAAAGGGTAATGATGACCAATTTACTTATTTAAACTTTTAGTTTTAAACTGTAGTTTCAACTTTGTATTTAAAGTATATAAGCTTACACAAGTGGAAGTGACGTAGAGCTTTAATTTAACCTCTTGAGGAACTGAAAATGGACCTTTTATGTTATCAAATACTAAGTAGAGAAGAATTTTAAGGAAGCTATCCATTAAATTCAAATAAGCAAGATATTAAATTAAGCCACGTTTAAGACTTGGAAAGGATTTTAGGAAAACAGTTTCATTGTCCATCCTTCTTTGACACAAGAGTTCGCACTTGAGAATGTTACACCCATTTAGGTATTTCCAGGATCAATATCTTAATTTTAATTTTTTCTCTTCATTTTGCTAAACTGAAGAATCTCTATAAAACTGTATCAGTACTGGTACTTGTAAACTTGGTTGCAGTATTGCCAGTTTTAGTGTCTCAATTGAATTTTAAAATCACATTTAGAACTTCTAAATAACATATCTAGAGTAGACTATGTTATGAAATTAACACAAATCAAGTATTTTCATTAAAGGATTTCTTAAAGATAAGTAATGCAATAAAGGATTCTGGATATTCATATGTTTATAAACAGCTATTATACGTCAAGACTTTCTCCATTGATAGTAAATAGCTGAATGGTGTTTCTTCGAAGAATGCAAATGTTGACTAAGAAAATAGTGCTATGTTGTCAGCATAGACAATATTACATTATTAGTAAGATGTAGGTCTGTTCAGCCTACAACACTATGTTCAGAGCAGTCCATCTTTGACTATACCTAGTTTAAAGCATTGCAAAGCTGTAGTGATACACCTGGAATTAAGTTTCAGCAAGTAAACGAATTCTATTTTGGGAAAACTCTTAAATGCAGGGCACATTAGCAAAGTCTGCTATACCAGTATCTGATTTCAGAATGCTTCATATACGTAGATACTACAATGTGTGCTCATGCAGACATATAAGATGCCAAGAAGGTTCAGGCTGTGAAAATTTTAACAGAGTACAGTGCAGAACACAGGAAGGAAGCAGCTTTCTGAGCCATCCCATTATAGATATTTCTTATTTAAATATACAGTATAAGATTTTTCTAATGTTTTGTAAGAGTTGAGGGGTTTAAGGGCTGGATATATATATTACACATGTGAGATTGTTAACTAAAAAAAAAAAAAAAAAAGAGGTGTAGCAAAGGGAAAAATGCCATTTTGTAATACTTAATACAAATAAACTTTAACCTAAGCCAGGCATGCCTGGTGATACACCAGGTAGGCTGCTGAGTTGATTAAAAACAAGTGCATGGGCTGTTTCCTCTATTCAGTTCTCACATTAATCACTGTATGTGTTTCAGTAACAGTTGTACTGGGCATAAGTAGGAAGTCTTGTCATAGAACAGATCTCGTCCCCAGTAAGGTATGAAAAAGCTTATTCAGACAAATAAGATAGATAAACAAATCAGCCTTTGATAACTGAAGAGACTAATATACTTAGAAACCCCAAAGTAACACGGAATTGTGCTCATGAGCTATTTGCTGTTTGGTTAAAGTTGTTTCTATAGCTGTATATTTTGTGCTTAGAACTACAATGAACCTTTAGAGTTCTGTAAGTGTGGATGTACTGTTTTAAATTCTTTTTAGTTTATGGAGTTTTGAGATGAAAGGAAGCTGAACCATAGAAGAGTTTGGTTGGCAGGAACCTTGAAGATCATCTAGTTCCAACCCCCCTGCTATGGGCAGGGACACCTCCCACCAGACCAGGTTGCTCAAAATCCCATCCAGCCTGGCCTTAAACACTTCCAGGGATGGGGTATCTACCACCTCTCTGAGCAACCTGTTCCAGTGTCTCAGCACCCTCAGTACAGAATTTCCTCCTAATATCTACTCTAAATCTACTCTCTTCCAGTTTAAAAAACATTACTTCTTGTCCTATCTCTACACTCCCTGAAAAAGACCGCTTCCCTGTCTTTCCTGTAGGCCCCCTTTAAGTACTGGAAGGCTGCTATAAGGTTTCCTTGGAGCCTTCTCTTCTCCAGGCTGAATAACCCCAACTCTCTCAGCCTGTCCTCATAAGAGAGGTGCTCCAGCCCTCAGATCATCCTCATGGGTCTCCTCTGGACACGCTCCAGCAGGTCCATGTCCTTCTTGTGTTGAGGGCCCCAGAGCTGGATGCAGTACTCCAGGTGGAGTCTCAGCAGAATAGAGGGATAGAATCATTTCACTCAACCTGCTGGCCACACTTCTTTTGATACAGCCCAGGATACAGTTGGCTTTCTGGGCTGCCAGCGTGCATTGCTGGCCCATATTGAGCTTCTAATCAACCAACACCCCCAAGTCCCTCTCCTCAGGGCTGCTCTCAATCCATTCTCCACCCAGCCTGTA
This sequence comes from Vanellus vanellus, assembly GCF_965231255.1. Lineage (NCBI taxonomy): Eukaryota > Metazoa > Chordata > Aves > Charadriiformes > Charadriidae > Vanellus > Vanellus vanellus. The sequence goes on from NC_138906.1 coordinate 87,258,339, forward strand.
TTTGTGCTTGGGATTTCCCCGACCCAGGCGCAAGACCTTGCACTTGGCCTGATTGAACTTCATGAGGTTTGCACAGGCCTGCATGTCAAGGTCCCTCTGGATGGCATCCCATCCCTCCAGCATGTTGACAGCACCACACATCTTGGTGTAGCTGGCAAACTTGCTGAGGGTGCACTTAATCCCACTGTCCACGTCACCAAAGATGTTTAACAGCACCAGTCCCAATACCGACCTCTGAGGAACACCACTTGTCACTGGTCTCCACTTGGACATGGAGCCATTGACTATAACTCTTCGCAACCATCCAGCCAATTCCTTATCCACCAAGAGGTCCATCAGTCAAATCCATGTCTCTCCAATTTAGAGACCAGGATGCCGTGGAGAACACTGCCAAATGCTTTGCACAAATCCAGGCAGATGACATCTGTTGGTCTTCCCTTATCCATCAAGGCTGTAACACAATCGTGGAAGGCCACCAAATTTGTCAGGCACAATTTGCCCTTACTGAAGGTGTGTTGACTGTCACCAATCACCTCATTTTCCACATGGCTTAGCAGAGTTTCCAGGAGGATCTGCTCCATGATCTTGCCAGGCACAGAGGTGAGACTGCCTGGCCTGTAGTCCCCTGGGTCTTCCTTTTTCTCTTTTTTTAAAAGTGGGGGTTATGTTTCCCCTTTTCCAGTCAGTGGGAACTTCACCGGACTGCCATGACTTCTTAAATATGATAGATAGTAGCTTAGCAACTTCATCTGGCAGTTCCCTTAGGACCTGCACATGAATCTCATCAGATCCCATGGACTTGTATACCTTCAGGTTCCTCAGATGGTCTCAAACCTAGTCTTCTCCTACAGTAGGCAGTTCCTTATTCTCCCAGTCCCTGCTTTTGCCTTCTGTGAGCTGGACAGTGTGGCTAGAACATTTGTTGGTGAAAACTGAGGCAAAAGAGTCATTGAGTACCTCAGCCCTCTCCATATCCTGGATAACCAGGTCTCCCATTTCCTTCCAGGGAGGGCCCACGTTTTTCCTGGTCTTCCTTTTCTCTCTGAGGTACCTGTGGAAACTTGTCTTGTTGCCCTTGATACCCCTGGCCAGCTTTAACTCCATCTGGGCTTTAGCTTTCCTAACCTGATCCCTGGCTGCTTGAACAATTTGTCTGTCTTCCTCCCAGTCTACCCATCCTGTCTTCCACCCTCTGTAGGCTTCCTTTTTCTGTTTCAGGTTGTCCAGGAGCTCCTTGTTCATCCATGCAGGCCTCCTAGAATTTTTGCCGACTTCTTTTTCGTTGGGATACATCATTCCTGAGGTCAGAGGAGGTGGTCCTTGAATATTAGGCAGTTTTCTTGGGCCCTTCTTCTCTCCAGGATTTATCCCATGGCACTCTGCCAATCAGATCCCCAAGAGGCCAAAGGCTGCTCTCCTGAAGTCCTGGGTACTGAGCTTGTGCACTCTCCTCGCTGCCATGAACTCCAGTTATGTAATTTTTTTATATATTTACTTCCCCCTCTGGACAGTTGCCATAAGCTACCAGAAGGAATTCAGAGTTTAAACTTACTGTGTTCTTGCCACTTATGCCATACATGTGATTGGAATTCCAGATGGTTCAATAAGAACAAACCAGCAGGTCAACATTTTCTTTTGTATATACAAGATATACACCTTTGCAATGAGAATTTACCAGTTACTGTGGAATGAAGCAATAAATATTATTTTGATTAAGAACAGCACTTGAATCATCTACTGAATTACACCTGAGTCAAGGCGAGAGAGAGTTTCTCACAAAAAACTTGTCAATTGCTGTTTTCCTTCAGACTGAAGTACAAAAACACTCATGCACTATTCCAGATCTTTTCCAAACCACCCAAGCATCAATACATAACACAGGCATGTAAAGGAATTATAAACTTGGTTATAGGTTAGCTAAAAAACTAAGCAGCTGTGTCTACTAGTTCAGCTCTCTTCACAATCTGTGGACATGCAAAAGCACATATCTAAAGTCACCACTGCCCACCACAACCCTTGCCATTGGTAAGGGAAATTAAAAAACTAAGGAATATTTCCTTCAAATTAAACAAGGGCTGGTAATGAAAGTCACTGTGATAGCATGAGTACTAACATCGAAATCTTAAATATAGCGTAAGTATTCTAAAATCCATAACTCTGTTAAACGTACTTCCTTCCCAGTGCACTCATACTGATTTGAAATAAGTTACAACAACCTGTGTGCAGCTCTCGTCTCTATAAATTATTCAACTGTTACAGTAAACAATTAGTGTTGAACCCCTTCATTATAAGGGGAATATGTTTTTCTGCTCCTCATCATCATCCCTGGAAGGAGATAATGAGGTGAACTATATGGCCCATGTTGTTATTGCCAAGATATTTAAGTCCCAGACACATCTCATGCATCTCATAACACCCTGGAGAAGTACCCTGCAGCCCCTAGGATAGCGAGAAGAATTAATTTGTTTTGTGAGGATGGTTTCTGTTCAGAGTACTTCTACAGCATTAAACACAAAGTTAGACTTTTTAAATACCTGACCTTTACTGGGTCAGTCCTCCCATTTCTGAAATCAGACCACACTCTGGTGGGAGCTACTTTATGATGGGAAAGAAGGAGCCGATGCCATTGTGGAAATACCTTCAGTACTGCATGAGGCAGCAAGAAGCAGCTGGGACCTTGAATTTTCTGCCCTAAGGTGTACAGGGTACCAGGTTCAAAGATGCTCTCCTAGAGGGGCACTGCAGCTCCATGCTGCCCTTTTTACAAGGGGGTTGCAAAACAAGGCAGTGCCGCAGACTGAAACAACTTTCTTGAGAAACTTTGTTTCATGGAGTGGGTGCATGAAGAACCTACCATGGGTGACAATTTGTCAGCTAGTTTGGATGCACAGCTTTATGTGTATCTTGCAAGCATAGGAGTTTCCCTCTCCCCATTAGGCTGCATTTATTGGGGTGGGGATATAGCATGAACTAAGCTCATGCACACAGATAAGTCCTTCAAATAAGCTATGCTAAAAACGCATCCTTAAATTTATTCTAACTTCATGTCAGCACTAACAGTCCGAGTCTCATTAATATCAGGCACCTTTTGTCAGAAGTGTCAAACTGTCACAAACATTCCCCAGGAAATCCTACTGTCCCTACTAAGTAGGTGTAAATTGAGGCTTATGGAGCAGTAATAGCTGCTGCATAAGTATTTCTATTGGTGAAAGCACTGCATGCAATTAACTGGAAATTATGATTGCAAAAAGCCTTGCTACAGATATTTTTTTGACCACAAGCCCAGTTGCCAGCAGTGCCATATCACCCTTCCTTTCCTGGTAGATGCATATCATTTAAAAACATACAAGCTGCGGATGTGGTTCTGTTAAAAGTTCAGGGGAAAAGCCTATGTTTTGTACTCTTCACACCAAATTTGGTATTCCAGTGCAGATGGACATGTGGTAGACAAAAGCAACTGTAAAGTGACAATTTTTGTACAAAGTAGGCCTTCAATTTATCAGGCTTGTCAATTCAGTTATTTTGAAGCTTAGCAGTATTATCACATGAAGGTGGAAAAGGTCAGAAAAACAATCAGAAATACTGAGTACATTCCAAACTTTCTGAATAAGAATTATATCTAAAAATTCACATCAAAAATTAATACATACACAAAATGCATGTAAAATAATGAGCAACTAAAAAAAAAAAATCCTTGACTCATACAATCAAATACTTGCAGAAAAGAAATATACAAATCTGCACGCTGGCATTTATAAGAATCAAATACTGAGGTACAGAATAAATTATGTTTCCTGCCTTTCATTTTGTGTAACCAGAATATTTGATGAATGGTTTTGGTTTTGTTTTGCTAGTGCCTTGTTTAAAAGTCTGTTTTAATATTTGGGATTATCTGCTCCAGGAAAGGAAGAAGAGAACTAATGTTAGAAGACAAATGTAGATAGATCTGGTAATATTCCAGCTAGTCTATAAATCCACCCTGAGTCCTTATAGGACTGAAACAGTCACACAGTTTTTTGAATGTATTTGGTTTGAGAGCACCCCATCATAAAGTTACTTACTGTAAGTGTAATGTAACATTAGCCCCATTGCAAAGTATTTAAGTAGATTCCTTATTTCTTCTTGGGGTGAAATGTCTACAGAGGTATTTAGGAAATGATTTCCCACACCCTCCAATCTTCCTCTCCCCATATTAATTCTTTGCCTTCACTTGCAGCTATAAGAAATGCATAAAACAAGGAAAAGATACAGGAATATGCAGAATAAGTGAAGGTAACGGACACATGAACCACTCGGGTACTTTGCAGGGTCATTGTCACTATGCTGAACTTGTATTTGCCAAAACTCCAGCTTCATAGAAATAGTACCCCTTCTGTCAAAACACATCTGGTACATATAGCTAATAAAAAAAAAAAAAAAAAAAAAAAAAAAAAAAGAGACTCTTAGTTTTCAGAGAGCAATGAGAAACAGCTGCAAAAGGAAAAGCTAAAAAAACAATTTTAATTCTGCCGTTAACAATAAGTCACGCTCCCTGCGTATCTGAAGGCAGATCAGACCAGCTTGCAGGGACAGCACATCTCTGCAGCACTTACTCATTGGGTTAGATATTTGCAAGCCCAGCTAAAGAAAGTTACACGTCAGAAACTTTCATGAGTTAACTGAGAAGGTGGTCAGACAACCTTTTATAGCAGTCGAGAGGACTGAAACTACAGGAGGTTCCAAGGGCCACTGCTTTTTTGTATTTTGGTACAGATGGAGCTCAGCTTCAGAAAACTACGTTGTAGAGGTCTGTATCACTCAGAAAACCCTTTAAGAAAGTTGGCCAAGCTTAAGCCTCTGGGCTGCTCCCTGAATTTACACCTGATGTGCTTCCATAGCTGTGATTTTGCAACTTGGATGGCTTTTTGTCTCCTCTCATGGGATAACACTCACACTGGTTGTCACACTTCCCATTCCTTAGACCATCTGGCCCTGCATCTGCTGCTACCCACGTATCAGCCAAACAGCCACTGCTCAGGCTTCTCCTTCTCCACCTGGCTCCTTTTACAGCCAAGAGATCACCAGTAATTACTTCTTAGACCAAAGCTAGCTACAGTGCTTGATGGACAAGAAGACCTAACAGAAGTTACTATGTTTACCTACAGACTTTTCCTTGCTTCAAAACAAACCTACTGAAGAACAGAACCATAGAAGTCCAAGTCTCTGTAGAGCTACATAACCCCTTCCATGCATGCATGGCCAATCTGTATTTACAGAACACACAGAAGGAAGAGCCAAAAAAACCCCGGAGACACAAATGCAGAGTATTTCTCTCCAAGGAGTCGCTCTTCTCTCTATACAGTACACTACATTAAACTCACAGACCAGGACACTGTTCTTTTTCTGAATCAAACCCAGGTTGAATTATCTCAGAAATTAATAAATATGTATTGCATAATAAAAGCCTTCCTAGAAGAGGCTTGGCTTCTTTGTTACAAGTGCTGGAAGAGTGAATAAGGTAAAGGAAGAAGATAGCTACACAAAAGAAAAGAGCTTTTGGACAAAAGGCTTTCAATGCTGCCTCAGGAGTGGTGGCAGGGTTTCCAAGTCTCAACCAAACTTCTCGCAAATGGTCAGCAAAGGGCACGTTTCTAATTCCCTGTCACTGAGACAGAGTTTCAGTTTGATGAAATGCTAAGTACTCGCCCCTATATCTAAGCTGAGTGGAAGACAGATTTTAAAAGCAAAAAGGGGGATAAAAGGCAGAGTGCTCTAGAAATGGATAAATTCATGGTCTGGGAGCACCCTGAAGCCATATATAAAGAGGCAAGACAAGAGCTTGCAGCATGTCAATAACTTTAGATGAAGTGTCCATGAACCTGCTTTTTCTGTGCAGTAGACATAAGCACCTTATTTTCCAGTAAAAAAAAAAAAAAAAAAAAAGCTTAACATCTGCCCAATAAGCACATTTGGGCAGTTATTATACAAGAAGAAAAAAAAAAAAAAAAAAAAAAAAATCACACTCAGACTGAACCTAATATAATTAGTTCAGTACCTATGCAGTCCAACACTGATTATCACAGAAAAGTACATACAAAGTTAAGCCTCATATATCTCCATGTTCAAATGCTGTGATTGAAATAAGGCCCGAGCTACACAGTAAACAACAACAAAACACATGCATATTCAGCAAATCAATGTTTTACTGCACCCTGAAGCAAAATGGAGAAGTTATAGCAACAGACACAGCTAGATATCTAAAGAGTTTGGCAAATTAGGATTCTATAGACAACCTTAACTCTAATATGCCCTGATGCTTAACTTAGGCCTTAGACATTTTTCAAAGTAGTTTTATGGCAGGAGATTTCCAGCCTTTGTGGTAAATAAAGTGAGGAAAAATTCACCACATTTCCATACCAAGCGCCAGAGATCGATAAAACCAGGACCACTGGAAGAGACAGGATGAACCAGAAGCTGAGGGTGACCCTCTGCAGGTAGTTCTGTCACTGATCGTGCACTATCCCACAACACCCACACCAGACCACAGTAACAGGGTCTGCCCACACTCCTAGACACAATAAAGTAACAAACCAGCCAGCCCCAGGGTCTATGCAACACAGTCCATTCAGGAACAGCAGGAGACAGGGCCAAAGACAGGACTGGAGAGAAGCCACGGACCACGCAGGTCCAAGGTTCGGTAAGGAGTCAGAGCTGGAGACCAGGCTGTAACACAGATCCAGGATGCATTCCAGAGAGAAGGCAACCCCTTAATACAGGTTCAAGGTCCAGATAAGAGACAAAACTTCCATACTACGTAGGTTTGGAGTCTATGCAGAAAACCCAGTCAGTGAGTCAGACCTGAATACAAACCTCAGACAAGGTCTGAAAACCTTCACCTGAGTTCAAATAGACCCATGGGCAGGGCAGGGGGCAGGTAAGGTCATTAGGGCAATGAAGGCTAATTAGTGCACTCAGGGCCCTGGCACCACACCCAACAGAGATCATCAGCTGTGCCAGAATCTTCTAAACCAGCTCTTTTCTTGCTAACAAAGAGTTAATTGATTCATAAAGCTTTTCATCCTGGGTTAAATGTGCAGCTCTAGTTACAGTCAGAGCAGCTTCAACACATGCGTACAAAAATTGCACTAGTAAGCAAATAAAAACGTAGCCAAATGGGAGTGGATGTTTATCACAGTGGCAAGAGGCGCAGCCTTGATCCCAGACTCCTGCGGGGTCCTTTGCCTACCTTTACAGCATGCTGACTTGTGAAAACACAGCAAATGCCGTGGCTGTTCTATAGCTATGTGCACGCTGGCTGACGGTTAACAGAGTTAATAGTCAGTTCCTCTGCTTCCCCCCTAGATGAAACAGTAACTTCATTTTTCTCCCCTACCCAGTTGATGATTTTTATAAAATCTGTGATTATTTGATATCCTTGAAACCTATAAAATTGGCACTAGGAGACAAAAGAAGTAGGGACTAATATGACAGCATGATTGAACAGGTCTTGTTTCCTTACAAACCAAGTCAAAATACATCAGCCATGAAGCAGGCAGCCAACACAGAATGTTTCAGCCTAAAAACTTCAGCCTGTCAATGACCTAAGGAATTAGAATTTATGCTACTAAGGAAAATACTATGCAACATCTCTTCTTCCCTGTCTTATCATTTTACACTAGTATTTCCTTAAAATAATTGAAATCAAACAATTACATAAGAAAACTGCCACAAGTATGGATAATATATTAGATCAATGCACTATAATTAGATCAATAGACTATAATTAAATCAATTGCACTATAAACTTTAACCCAATAATGCTATATCAAAAAATATCAACCACCATTAAAATAAAAGTGTGTGCTGAAAAGCAGCCCTTATGTTGGGACTCTGTTTTACCCACTCAAGTGGGTAACAGATGTAGAAGCAGATATAATTATTAATGATTCCAAATGAAGAAGTATCAGACAGAAAATATGAGGGGTTTGTGTCCTAGATTGTGTCTCCATTTTGAAGTTGATCCTCTTTGATCTTTAATATGACTGCTGTGCTTTTTTATTTTTTTTTTCTTTTTTCAGATTTTCATCCACAATGACTTCGTTTATGCATCTACAGCAAAGAAATGGTGCAAAAGACCTCTTTAATTTATGCTGTGAGACCTCTTTAATTTATATGCTATATGAGGAAGTAAATGCACAAGCTTCATACAGTATTAAAATATTGTTACCTAATAGCAATGTCAATTGTTATCTAATAGCAATGTCAAAATTCGAGTTTGTAAAGACCTTGCAGAGTTTTCTGCACATTGAACATTGTATGTGTGCCCACAAACAGGCAGTACTATATTGTATATGAAAAGTAGCAAAGCTTGTTAAAGTAGTCTTGGAAATGTGATTTACATGACAGTAAGCTGTAGAAGAGTATTTATTGCTTCTCTGTACTCTCAGCTATCCAACTGTTTTCACTCTACTGCTTAGTTTACATATACTGTTCTTACTGTTTTAATCTTTGCAAAAATTCCCCTGGGATCTTATTCTGAAAAGACCATATTGACAGAAACCACAGTGAGGAATTCTCACATCATTCCCTAAAATACATTAAAATGTTCTCACAAAATGGCTGCCAAAAGAGTGTGGCTTTTCAAATACATCGATGCCACAATTTATTAAACCAAAGGAAAACGTGGGTTAAATAACTGAGTGCCGATATAACCAGTCAGTTAACTGAATACTGCAAATTGTTGAATCACCTCAGCTATAAGTAAATTCAAAGTGTGCTCAGTACTTTCAACTTGATGTCCGACCTCCTTCAGAATAGAATCATCATTGCACAGAATCAGAAAACCACAGAATGTTTGAGGTTACAAGGGACCTCTGCAGATCACCTCATCCAACCCCCTCTTCTCAAGCAAGGCTACCTAGAGCCCAGGACCATGTCCAGATGGCTCTTGAATATCTCCAAGGAGGGAGACTCTACAGCCACTCTGAGAAACCATCAGTGCTTCCTGATGTTGTGGAATGATTACTAAAAATGATCAATAAGACAGCATTGGTCACACATTAAAATCAAAAGGTTTCTAGGGTAAAATACAGCCGCAGCTGGTATGTGAAGAATCTGCTACATCTGCGATTCCCTGTACAATATTGCTTGCAAAGCAACACGGGGAGTGGAGTGGGGTGGAGACTCCAAGGCCAAACCCTGTGATAATCCGGAAAACATGGGAACAGATGGCACCATGGAAGAAAAACAGTGCGAAGGATGGAGCAGAGTGGAGACACCATGGCTAAAACTCTGTGATAAACTGGGAACTTGGGGACCAAATGGAGCCCTTGAAGGTCTTATAGAACTGGTAAACTGACCACTTGTTACTCTGAGCCAACAATCTGACGGGTTTTTTTTGCTGAAATGCTGTCCGTTAGTGAACTTTGCTCATTATAATGTCATTATAATACCAAAACACACCTCCATCCCAAAAGCTACCTGCCTCTAAGGTGCGACCACTCCTCCTTGAGTCTGCGCCCTGAATTTTTCGTAATCTATACCTTTAAATGCGAGGCAAGAAAATTTTAAACCAGTTTTAATGAACGTATTTATGACTAGAGTCACTCAAACTCCACCTTGAAGATAAAAAATAGTATAAAAATAGCCCAGGAAAAGGGGGATGTGAGGGAAGACACCATCGTGGACTTTTGGGAGCAGGTGACGGCCTGAGCCTCTCTTCCCCCCACATAAGGACGCTTGTGGGTAAGATTCGATCACTCGGCTATACCAAGTGCTTCCCCGGGAAACTTAGAAATCTCTCTATAGAGTGTTTTTATAACTTAGCTCATTTGTAACCGAGCTATCTTGCTAGCATCTGTAGTATCCGTGCGTGCTTTGCAGGCAGTCGCTATCACCGGCAATCCAAAAGAACTTGTGTATCTGTTGATTAAATAAACTGCACTGTGCAGGCAGCTCGTCGTTTGGGGTTTCTCATTAAACACGACCAAAGCGAGGCCATGTTAGTTCATGAGCACGACTGGGCTGAAGGTGCAGTCTGCTATTAGTATATCCAGAACCGTAACAGCTTAATATATTAAACGCGCCTGGGCTGATAGTGGTGAATTGGGCCTCACTCAGAATTGAAACCCAGCCGCACCTCGCCTCCCACCTCGGTGAGGAGTGTTAGAACGCAAAGGGGTTTATTTTCTGCCAAAACTACTTTGCCCCTTTAACATAACACCAGGTCCCCCATCTCATTCACCAATGGGCCCACATTTTCCCTAGTCTTCCTTGTGTCACCTATATACATATAGAAGCCCTTCTTGTTGTCTTTGGCATCTCCAGACAGATTCAATTCCATTTGGGCTTTAGCTTTCCTAACTTCATCCCTGAATGCTTGGGACAATGTCTCTGTATTCCTCCCAGACTACTCATCTTTTTCTTGTTTCCTTGTTGTGTTTGAGTTTGGCGAGTACCTTCTTGTTCATCCACGCAGACCTCCTGGCATTTTTAACTGATTCACTGGGCTGGACTACACTTGAGCTTGGAGGAGGTGATCCTTAAATATTAACCAGGTTTCTTGGGCTTCATTTACCTCTAGGGCCTTATCCCACGGGACTCTTCCAAACAGAACTTTTACAAGGACAAATTCTGCTCTCCTGAAGTCCAGATTTGTAAGCTTACTTTTTATTTTCCTATTTGAAGTCTTTCTGGTGGAATTTAACAATCATCAGAATGGAAGGAGGCATCAGAAGGTCATCTGTCTGTGGCTTTCTCATTCTGATTAGCAGGTTTATACACTATATTTTTACACATAAACATTGAGGTCCAGCACATGTCTTCCAAATCCTATTTGCAGTGCTATGAAACAGATGGACAGAAAAGCTGTTGCAAATATTACTAAGTTGTTATGAACCAGGTGCAATTTCTCAGTATGTACTTACTTAGCATTAAGGCTTAAAAAAACACCATGATGAATTATTACCATATTTGTCCAGGATACAAAAAGTGAAAGCTGCCTGTCAGAAAACTTCTCCGTACAGCAGTCGTTGCATGCAACTTTATCTTTTTTTTGATCAAACAGATAAATGTGACTTTGTGACTCAGCAGGGAGACACAGACAGCCAATGTAAAAATATACCAAGTACAATGCAACTTGGTACCTTAGTAGAAGGAAACCAGTGCCTGCTACTACAACTGAGACAAGCTGAAAATCACAGAGAAAGACAATGAAATGATTGCTTTACTTTAGAGAATTAAATGACCACTTGTATAAAAATAGCCCCCAACTTTTGTCTTTTTTATTTGCTTATTTATCAGCACCCAGAAAGCCAGCCATGTTAGCAGCAATAAGGGCTCAAAAAGACTTGTAAAAACATTTAAAATTTGCTCCCCAAATGCATTTGTTGTAACTTTGAAATCTCTTTTCAGAATTCAAGGTATTTCTTTGCCCCATAGGATAAAGAAGGAAATTACTAGCATATGTAAGAAATATATCTTAAAATCTCTCTTATTCTACTGAAAATAAATACTTAGTAGTACTTTGTACACAGTGCACATTTTCCACATGGTGGAAATCATGGATTTCTTATCACTTCTAAAGAGCAAAGATGATCAAAAAACGTTATCAGGTAAGCATTGTATGATGTTACTACAATAAACCTAAACAGAGGGAAAATCCTCAATACAATAGCATAAAATTTATGCAAATGCCTGGTTTGTACTCATTCTTTTGGATGTTTCCAGCTTTTTCTTGGGACATAACCCGAAGTTTTTCTTTAGAAGGTAACCAAATCACACATCAACACTTTGGTGTTGTCACTGATAGAGCAGTCCAGCAATGTCTCCAGTTAGAACAAGTTCCATTTAACATGATTTAACATTAAATATATGTCTCAAATTGACTCCACTAACCATTTTCTATTTTTTAATGCATATATTGTTCAATGCAAAACAAAATTCAGTATCCAGAAAGATCTGCTGTCAGGAGCTCAGCTGCTACCAGGGACACACAAACTTAATCATCTCATGTGCAATAATTGCATCTATGAGTTTTCCTAAATATCTTCATAATATCTCTCTTTGCAAATGAATTAATTAGATGTGTAGTAAATGTTAATGTTTTCCCCTTCTATGCCCTCCTAGGGTGCTATACCTTTCTAGGGTGACATATTTGTATGTATCTGAAATGTGATTCTTCCCAGATACATGGTGATAAGATACCACAAAGATCAGGATCAATAGACCCATATCAATTATAGAAAACCATTTATAATTAAAAATGGTTATACATCTGAATTTTAATTTTTAACTGCTGCTCTTAGTTTACAGCAAAATACAAATAATGGCTGGATAAACCTATATGCACATTTAATTTCCTACCTGGATTGAAATGTTATTTAAAATGAAAATCGGAAGGGAATTTACTGAAGTTAATACTTCTTTTCCATTTTGTAAATGCCTTTTATTAGTATTGACATGCCCAAAAGTTTTGTATGTCAGAACAGATGAATTCATCCGTTTTTAATCACTTTGATCTTCAGGCTTCTTACACAAGATCTGTTAATTTCAATTCCATTTTTATTTGAGCCTTTATTGATTTCATTAACAGCCCTTTGCAAGTGAGGGAATGGCTATTCCCACAACTGAATCAAGAAATCGTCACCCTTCTTTAATCCAGTTCCAGTAAAGAGAAAAAAAAAAAATCCGCCTAAACCAAAAACTGGGTTTCTCCTTGACAAAAATCCCTGTCATTTCTCAAGATCTTCTGAAAAGTTGTTTGAATTGGAAACACACAATCTAGCAAAAATTGCCAGTCCAGTTTTACACTTAATACTAAGTTAAACAGTGGAAGACAAAAAATGCTACCTTTTTTCCTTTGTGGATTTAGTTCATTGCAAAGGCGAATCAGACCTGACAACAACATGCTAAGAATACCTTGCTGTCCTTCCTGGTGCAAAAGGGGAATGCAACAGACTTGGGCTACTTAGAAGATATCCCAGATGCTATTCTACGGCTGAAACACTTGGACTAGAAGATGAAAAGAGGGAAAGGGAGGGAATTTGGGTATTGTCCTCCTTAACTGGAATAATGACTAATCAGAATGCATAACACAGCAATGCAGTATGCTTCCATATGGAGAATATGCTTGAAATGTCCAGTCACTTGTATTTGGGCCCACATTGAGAGTTTTTCCAAACATTCCCTGACCACTTCCACTCGCATAGTCGGTCTTAAACTTCACAGTTAGATGTGGCAGGTTAGAAGGCATGAAGGAAAGAAATGAAGCTGACAAAATAAATCACATAACATTTTCTAATATAACTTTCTGTCTGTACTCTGTTTCTATGTCAAAGCCAATGGGACTGACTGTCATGAGTTCCTGATACTAGCAATTTAGAGCAGCTAACGGAATGGTCAATGTAACCATGCAAGCTGCTACAGTGGCAGCTATTGCAGGTCTTGTTTACTCAACTGGCACTCTGAAGCCCTCTGCAGTCGTTGATAAGAATAAGGCATCCATCTTGCTTCAGAAAGATACTGTGGGTACACATCACTGTTGCAAAGCACTGCACCGATGCACTGATGCACACACACAAAAAACAGGCCTAGTTTGTCTTTTAATGGGAATTTTAGACAATTAAAACACATTCCTATAATAACATAGAGGTTATTTTAGGGAGGCAATTTTACTTTTTTCACTAAAAAATTAGAATTCACAGGGAACAAAATTTATAAATGGTTTACAAAACTGTGCTGACCATGACTGCAATATCTAATCTCTATTTAAGAGGGTCAGACATTTACTGACATTTATTTTTGCATTCAATTATACTGAGAATATCTGAATAAATACAAGGCATTAGTCTCTCAGTGAGCTGAGAACCAGACCAGCCAGGTTTCTGTTCACTGACATTATTTAAAGAAAGCCTAATGTTAGACTTTAGGTTTCATTGGGCATTCATTTGTATTATGTTTTTTAAAATTTTTACACTCTAAAAATAGTTTCTGGCCTTTAGTAGAACACAATATAATTTTTACCTCTGCTTCCTCTCTATTTCCTCAATAACTAAGCTCACACTTCAGTTATTAAGTTATGCAAATACCTGGAAGATTTACTTGATTTACATTGCAAGCCTCCTTGTAAATTCCCTGAACTGTGGCCTCTGATGTGATCAGGTTAGCTAGGAAAAGACATGTTCACCTTCTGGATTATATTAACATAATCTCAAGCTTTTGAAAACTCTAACCCTATGCAGCCACACAAGCATCTTACGTATTCAGACAGAGATTTTCTGCTTAAAACTGACTTAACCCAAGCCATTGAGAGAGAAACATTCAGAGCATTAACTGAACAGCTCCAGGCGGCAATGGGGAGGAATCATACGGGACTGTTTGTCTCAAATGGCATTTAATTATAATTAGTGGAATCCAGGTTACTAACAGAATATATCTGCATGTGTGTTATTGAATGAAATGTACTGAGCAGGCAAAAAAAAGAGTTAAAGAACATTCAGAATTTTGTATAATGTCACAGAAATGAAAAATCTTGAATTGACACTTTAATTTCTCTTCTTACAACTAGTTTTTCATGTAAAATATTGAGACAGCAAATTAGGATGTAATTCATAAACCCAGTTCCTCTTCCCTCACTGGTACAATTTTGGAGCTTTCAAAGGAATTGATCTTGATTGCCAACAACAGAATCAGAAATTCTGAAGTGAAGCACAGACTCTAAAGCATTTAGATCTTGTTCTTCTTCGTGTTCATCCATTATGTATAATACGAAGTGACATTGTGAGCCAGAAAAGAAGCTTCTTTCACCTTCTGCCCCACCACGTTTATATCCCCAGGCACCCTGCTGAGTCACTGTGCTTCCAAATCTATGTAGGCAGAGCCTCAGACTGTGCCCCAGGACAGGCAGCATCCTCCTCCGCTGATTCAAGTTTTCTCTTTTTCCCCCTCCTTGCATTTGAAGTTTCTTTCTACAGCCCCATCCTAAAACTCAGGTCCAATACTTTGATATCACAGTTTGTAAATCTTTTGAGAGGCTTTCCTCAATCCCTATCAGAAATACGTTAGATGGCTCGCACCTCTCAAGTGCCAGCAAGAACCATGATTTTTGTTTCAACCACAACTGTAAAACTAGAAGAGGGCATGTTCCTTAAATCTGGTAACTCGTATGACACAAATCATGACAGTCAATACCTGTTGAAGCAAAAACATAAGAAAGTAATCAATTTCCTATGTTCAAAGAGGGAAAAAGATAATTTTATCATGGTATTATAAACCAAATATAAGCTGTTCCATGAAGGGAGGGGATGGGGCCCACCCATTTTGAGGTAAATGCAGACTATACAATATTAATTACCTCTAATAATTGTCAAGGATTAGTAACATTAGTGAAAAGTAATTGTACTCAATTGTATTACTGAGTACAGTTGTTGATTTCTTTTTAATAATTGATGTCTGAAAACACAATCTTGCAGCTACAAGCTATGATTTTCTCACATTGCCTAGCAACCTGTGCAAATATAGAACTGCAGATGCAAAACTACTGACCTTTCCTTCATGCCTGCTTTCCAGTGCTTATTATTTCTAACCTACACAGCAAAAAATAAAACCAGAAAAGAGATTTCAAACACTGAACAGTATACACTTAGCATTTCAGATAACAAAATCTTGACAATACCTTTGTTTAACAGAAAAATAGAAACTATTTTATTTAATAGAATCATAGAATGGTTTAGGTTGGAAAGGACCTTGAAGGTCATCGAGTTCCAACCCCCCTGCCATAGGCAGGGATGCCTCTCACTAGACCAGGTTGCCCAAGGCCACGTCCAGCCTGGCCTTGAACACCTCCAGGCATGGGGCCTCAACAACCTCTCTGGGCAACCTGTTCCAGTGCCTTACCACCCCCAAAGGGAAAAACTTCTTCCTAATGTTCAATCTGAACCTGCCCTCTTCCAGTTTAAAGCCATTCCCCCTCGTCCTATCGCTACATGCCCTAGTAAAAAGTCCTTCCCCAGCTCTCCTGTAGGCCCCCTTTAGGTACTGCAAGGCCGCAATAAGATCTCCCCGGAGCCTCCTCTTCTCCAGGCTGAACAGCCCCAACTCTTTCAGCCTCTCCTTGTAGGGGAGGTGCTCCAGCCCTCAGATCATCCTCGTGGCTCTCCTCTGGACACACTCCAGCAGTTCCATGTCCTTCTTATGTTGGGGACTCCAGAGCTGGATGCAGTACTCCAGGTGGGGTCTCACAAGAGTGGAGTAGAGGGGCAGAATCACCTCCCTTGACCTGCTGGCCACACTTGATGCAGCCCAGGATACAGTTGGCCTTCTGGGCTGTGATCGCACACTGCTGGCTCATGTTGAGCTTCTTGTCAATCAGCACACCCAGGTCCTTCTCCTTAGGGCTGCTTTCCAGCCAGTCCCCGCCGAGCCTATTTGTGCTTGGGATTGCCCCAACCCAGATGTAGGACCTTGCACTTGGCCTTGTTGAACTGCCTGAGGTTGGCTTGGGCCCACCTCTCCCGCCTATCCAGGTCCCTCTGGACGGCATCCCTCCCCTCCAGCATGTCTACCTTGCCAAACAGCTTGGTATCATCGGCAAACTTGCTGAGGGTGCACTTGACCCCACTGTCCATGTCGCCGACAATTTACTTAAGCTTAAAATATTGCATACTGGATACAGTCTCACTGATCTTTTAACACATACAGAACAGTTACTACGATATCTGCAGCTCTTAGGAGGCATCCATGCATATTCCTTTCCTACCGCACATGCACAGCATGTGGGGGGAATTTTTCTAGACCATAATATCCACTGAATCTACTCCTGCATTTAAGTATACCTGCATTCAGCCTAAGGAGGGGGTTGAGCTACTCATTTCTTGGTAAAGAAGAAGTAGGATTATTCAGCAAATGGGAAGAAGTGCACATTCAACATGTAAGAGCACGTTGAAGGAAGCCAAAGTAATATCCTACACAGCTGCTACTCATAGTGCCAAAATATGACTTCCTTGACAACATGACAATATGTATGAGGCGGCACGTACAGAGATGAAGTTGAGGAAGAGAACTTTTACCTCTTTAGTTGTGATTGGAAGGCTGAACAATAACAACTGTCATAGAAGACTAACAAAGCATCAATTAACAGCACTGCAACAGGCCTCAGAGAACTGGGAGACGTAAGGTGAAAAGAGAGGAAGAGTAGATGGTAGCCACAAAATGCTGAAGACCTAGGTTCCAAACCTGGCCTCAGTAGGGAGGTTACGCCCAATCCCCATATTTTCAAGGCATACCACCTCGTTTCTTCAGTTTGAAAGGGCCGCCCAGCAGGCCTTACAGAGAACTTTGACTCACAACTACTGACAGCATAATATGGTATTCTCAGCCAGTACTGAGAACACCATCTTTCTTAAGTTTCTCTCTCGAGGCAGGTAATGTCATTTAAACAAAACTCAAAGGCCTAGGACAATTTGTACTCAAAAATTTAGTGCCTTCTCAACTTGGGGTTCTCTAGTCCTTTTCATTTTGTTTAGAAGTTTATCTTCCATATCTTGTGGGGATCATTTCAGCTTATCATTTCAGCTTATCATTTCAGTGGGGTCCCATGTGAGATTCCCAATGTTAGACAGCTAGCATTTGCTTTGCACAGTTCCCTGCTGTTTCCTCAGATTGGTCCTTTTTCTGGTCCTTTATTTTGTGTCTCTGAAGAAGATCCTCTGATTTGATTTCCCACATGATGTCCAGATTGCACACGTTAATATATAAGATTCCCAATGGGCAATAGGGTTCCTCACTTAGCAGAAATATATTACCCATGATGTATATCGAGAACTTAACACTTCAGGAATGGAAGTGAGAAGCAAAGTGGGAAATGAGAGAAGGAATACATGGGCCCCAAGTATAACACATACATACATATTACTGCTAAACATGAATTCCCCTTAATGTCTGCAAATAGCCAATATGCATATTTTTCTAAAGCATAGACATATACAGAAATATCGCTTTATTGCTGCTGCCAGGTGTGGATTTATTCTGTGGATAAGATCTATACTTCAGAGAAGTATCATGTAGATTAGTTGTTTTTTATAGTAGCTTTTGACCAATATGCTTACTTTGCTGGTATTTGTTTAGTACTTTGTAGCTTTAAGTTACCATGGCTATTAATGCTATTTTTAATACAAACTAATGAACAATTTTAATAGGAAAGACAGGGAATAAACTTCTTTTGCCTTGATAGTGGGGGCCTGGTACATGCATGTGGAAGGAGTTAGGCTGCAATCAATCTAGGAGGTGGAAATACCTCCTTAAACTAAAACATAAGAACATGGAACAATAAGATGCTTTCCTTCTTTTTGTCACAGATGGAAGCAGAAAGCCATAGAAAAATAGATCAAATCTCAAAGCATATTAAAAAATCAATACAGCATTTGTAAATAGCTCAGAATGTAAATGAACACACAAAGCTTATGTGAACTCATTCTTTCTGAAATTATTTCAATCCAATTTGCTTAGCCATGTCCCTCCAAAAAGTCATCTACAAAGCAGTCTAACACCATATTGAAAGTACATGGTGGTTTGGGTTAGAAGCCAGTCTTATAAAAATTCTCAAAATCCTTATAATAATTTAGCTCAAGTTTTAGACATTCTTTTAACGTTAAATGGATTTAACATATATCCAAAATGGATTTAACTATATCCATAGCAGGATATAGTACACATTACGAGTATTCAGTACAAGCTTTGACTCTTGTATCTCACAACTCCTTCAGTTGCCCTTGCCAGCAATCCCTATATTTGTGATATTGGTTTTAAGCCAATTTTCAGTGTGTAGAGTTTTAGGAGAAAACGTTCTCAGGAGCACATACAGATTAAACCCATCGTTCCTCTATGCTACTCATTAGGGGAACTATTCTTAAATTCTGCTTTATTTTCCTCCTAGAACACACTGAAATATTCTGCATAAGTACAGTGTAAATTAAATGAAACTAACAAAATGTTTTATACTTACAATTAGCTTGCAAGGAATACAATTTACTTTGTAAATATGGAAGGTCACTACAGGTTTCTGCTGTCCTTGCTGTCATAAACTACGTCTCTCTTCAAGAGACTAGAGAGAGCAACTGGATTTTTTTTAATAATACACATTATTTGTCTAAAAATATAAATTCTTAGAAGTCCTAAACTGCAGGATCCTCCTTTTTTTGCCTCGTGCATTTTGCCTCCCGATAAGCTGACGAGTCTTTTCAAGCCACGCTTTTTTGAAGAGGACAGTATAAGAGGTAAATTGCCTTAAGGAAAGAGGTCAGAATTTAGGTAGACAGAGTGTTGCCCTCTGTGAAGTATACCTGTCTTGTTACCTTTTCTTACCCAGTTTGATTTGCTCTTGAAAGTCTTAGTCAGGTAAAAAATCTTCCAAGACTTCAGAATTATCAGGAGTGAAATAACCAAGCACTAGAGTGAGTAACCGTATAATCTGAATAGTATAAAAGAACAAGAAAAAAAATTAAATTCTATATGTTGATTTATTTTATTATCTTATGCTTGTAAATTCATAGAAGGTCTGTCTATAAAATACAAAGTGGATGTCATATAAAATTAATATTTTAATGAATACTTGCACTGTCTAGAAAACAGTAAGATTTTCTTCAGGAAATATGATGACAGAAAACTCAGTAAAACCAAAACATACTGTATTATAAAAAGAAAGTTCATCAAGATACCAAAGTCAATAAATTAGCTTGCTCTCTATTTTGTTAAATTTAAAGGTCCATCTTTTATAATTCCATGTTTTAAAGGTATTTTTGTTGTTTCTTTTCTTATACACACAACACATGATATAATTCAAGAAAAAGCAGTTTTACATAATTTGGGGCATTATATGAGTCACTGCTTCCTTTATACAAATTGTGACCCTATTTGTGAAATATTACCCATCTCAGCTCATTCTTTCCCATTGGTCTCATATTTTTGATATTATTTCAAGTCACACTAATCACTGTCATCATCACTACAGTATTGTTTAGTCCTCTCTACTCATTTTCTTTTTAGGTAACTGGAGATGTTCAGTACCTCAGAAAGTCAAGGCATTTGTATCTAAAATCATCACTAAAAGAAGTAATAGAGAATAAAAACGAGTAGGAGGAGAGAGAAAAAGAATTCTAATTTTGCCGGTGTTTCTTTCTTTTAAATTAAGAACTTTAAAACATTTTGACAACTATGTATGAATAGAACTATTATTTCATAGAACAAATTTTATTAATATTCCTCAGTTGTATTTTATACATACAACTCCAAGCTTATTACCTAAGTACAGTTTTTTATAAATAGCTAAATACAGTTAATACTTGAATTCTTAAATTAAAGGTGTTCAAGTTTCTGAAGATCAGGTCCTGATTTTGAAAATAACTTCTTTAAAGCGTAAATGCATCCAGAGCTTTTGAGCAAGCTAGCTTCAGCCTTCACATCCTCATTCATGCACCAACAGTGCAATATAGTAGCATATGATTCAAGCAATACCATGCAAGTTAAAAGCAAGTATGTTTTTGGGTTTTTTTGCACAGAAGTGTGACTGCCATACTATTTCATGCAAAATGTCATTTTCCTGTTGTTTAAATGGTAATTTCTAAAAGCAACTACAAGAAGATTGTTCGAACAGACACATAGAAAGAAAGGCAAAGATGCTGTTACAGACCAACAATAATCTCATCACATTCTTAAAATATATTTTTCCTATGTTATTTCATAAACAAAGTTTTAAATCATACTGGATAATTATCACCCCTTAGCTCTGTTTTAAACATGCTTATTGAAAATAAGCATGTAGAGATCATACAAAATTTTGTATACAACCAATGCAGTCATTATGTTTTGCGTGCTTAAGTCTGATTTTCTGCAGATAGATCAGCAATTTAGAAAAGTTCCTGTTTCTGGATTATGTTTTGTTTTTTTTTTCCGTAACTACTGATCTACACTTGTAACATACATACTTTGAAATGTCAAACATTACAGCTTACCTTTTTTTAGTCAATAAAAGATTTTTTTTAAGATATACATGTATGCAGAATTACTTCTACCACCATTACAGCTATTTTGAGTATAAGGTCACTCTCAAACAATATCTAGCCTACAGTAACATAAAATAGGAATCTTCAATTGTGTCTCCTGGAAAAATACATATCCAGCTAAAATCCAAATAGAAAGGATACAGAGGATAGCAAACTTGCTTTGCTGAAATGTTAAGAGTAAGTTGTATAGTCTAATACTTCGCTACAAAGGAAAAACATATGTATTGAGTGCTACTTCTAAGTCATGTTTTATGGAGCTTCCACGTAGCAGAATACCCACTCTTAATCCGTCACAGAGAGCTAATGAACAAATGATTGATATTACTTCATAGGAAAGCAAACACTTCCCTTGTACATCTCTGCATTGACTATGAGTATTTGACAGATTCAAAAGGCTGGGGAAGAGGTGAGGTCACAGGCAATGATTGTGTGTTTTTTAAATGTCGTTTCTTCCCTACCTCTGCTAACTTTATGAGCTTCCAAAACAATGTAGAGAGTGGATATTAACTTTCTATAAGGAAGGTTCAAGTATCTCCTTTTTGCCATTAACACTTCATGAAAGCTGCCAGGAAGATTAAAAAAAAACAAGTTGGCACATTTAGGAAAAATCCTTTATTAACAGATGTTCAGCATCTGGCCACAAAATACTTGGGAAAAAGAGAAAAAAAAAATTATGTTTAATCTGCCAGTAGAGTTCTTGGTGATGAACTATATTATGGAAGACTTGCCAATATATTTCAAATAACCACATTCCAATCTTGCCTTGTTAGTCACAGATATAACAGAGTACCACGTCTGTTACACGTCTCTCAAGAATCCATTTTTTTTGATAAACAGCATAGTAACAATGCTGCCAGTCACTTGTCTTTCAGTAATCATATGCTTGATTTTCATATAAGTGATATGAAGTAACATCTATGGAAAGAAAAGTTGGTTTATATTTCTTTGTTTTATATTAAGAACAAAATTCAATATCCTGCATGCCAAGAGAAGTAACTTTAGTCTCTCCAACTGTTTGCTGCTGCGCTGAGATACTGCGTACTCAAGTTACATCAATTTATGCACAGCAAGCAATTAAATAAGGAAAACCACAAAACATTGGACGAATCTTAAAGGAATTGAATAGCAACCCTAGTTTTAATTTGATCTGAACACTTCAGTTACTTTTACTCTGGAAAAACATAAAAGCATCTACAAATTTTAAAAGCAATTCCTTTCATCCCAGATAGCCATTTTATACATGTCACTAAAATTTTTCAAGAGCAACCAATGATACTGATTAGGGATTGATAAAATTCCTAAAGATCTGTTCTTTTAAAAGTATTAAAGCACTGATTTACTAAAAGTTAGATTTCATTAAAAATGCCAGCCTTTTTGAAATGCTAAGGGGTTCTATTATCAAATCCAAGCAACTAGCCCAGTTTGTAACTTACCACACTGTTTTTCAGAAGTAGAATCATAGTATGGTTTGGGTTGGAAGGGACCTTGAAGATCATCGAGTTCCAAACTCCCTGCCATGGGCAAGGACACCTTCCACTAGGCCAGGTTGCTCAAAGCCCCATCCAGCCTGGCCTTGAACAACTCCAGGGATGGAGCTTCCACAACTTCTCTGGGCAACCTGTTCCAGTGCCTCACCACCCTCACAGTGGACTAATTCTTCCTGATATATAATCTAAATATACCCTCTTCTGGTTTCAAGCCATTACCCCTCATCCTGTCACTATATACCCTTGTAAAATGTCCCTTTCCGACTTTCTTGTAGGTCCTTTTCAGACACTGGAAGGCTGCTATAAGGTCTCCCTGGAGCCTTCTGTTCTCCAGGCTGAACAACGCCTGTCTTCACTCCAGCCCTGATCATCTTCACAGCTCTCCTCTGGACCCTCTCCAACACGTCCATGTCCTTCTTGTGCTGATGACTCCAGAGCTGGATGCAGTACTCCAGGTGGGGTCTCACGAGAGTGGAGTAGAGGGGCAGAATCACCTCCCTTAACCTGCTGGCCACGCTTCTTCTGATGCAGCCCAGGATACGGTTGTCATTCTGGGTTGCCATCACACATTGTCGGCTCATCATTGAGCTTCTCATCAACTGACAGCCCCAAGTCCTTCTCTGGGGGGTTGTTCTCAATCCATTGTCTGCCCAGCCTGTGTTTGTGCTTGGGATTGCCCCAACCCAGGTGCAGGACCTTGCACTTGGCCTGATTGAACTTCATGAGGTTTGCACAGGCCTGCCTGTCCAGGTCCCTCTGGATGGCATCTCTTCCCTCCAGCATGTCATGCTCCACATAGCTTGGTGTCACCAGCAAACTTGCTGAAGGTACACTCAATCCCACTGTCCATGTTGCCAACAAAGATGTTAAATACTACTGGTCCCAGTACCGAAACCTGAGGAATGCCACTCATCACTGTATTTCTTATTTTTTGTTTAAATTACATTTGAAAACTTATTCAATGGCTCTAAAAAACATTTTTTAATCAAACTATCTAAAATAGTATTTTTATTATCATTTATATCTCATAATAAGAAAATAAATATTAGCAATCAAAATCTGGAAAGCTGCATTGTTTTTCTATTTTCAGTGATATTCTGCATCTTAACCAGACAATAGACAAAACAGTTTGATGACATCTCATTACAATTTTTAGATAATTTTTCAGGATATTTAAAAAGAATATCATTTTTATAAGAGCTTATCTGAAAATTTCATCTCTCCTGTCAATATTTTCACTCTGGGTAGATTCATTTCACTTTTGGAGAAAATTCAGTTCTACTATTCAAATGAAAACACTACTGCACACAAACTGCCTCATTTCCTCTCCTGGGAAACATATACATTAAAGATATTAGTCACATTTTTAATGCATTATTGGAAAAGTTTCAAGTATTTTAGCAATAAAGATAATGAAATTTATGTAAAACTTCTATATTACTGAGATACCACAAACTAATAAGCAATGTTTTACTCTGTCTGTTGAAGTGTGTCAGAGTCCAAGTCCAGTACGGAAATCTCAAATATCAAAAATTGTTTCAGATCTGCATCTCCAGATGTGTCCACATCGAATTACTGTAATGACATATTATGTACAAATTTTACCCACTCTTTCCAAGTTTTCTAGGCATGTTTTTTTTTTTTTTACGTTCCTGAAGGTCATATTTCTTACCATACTCCCAAGGAACAACAGCAGTGGCTCTGCTGCAGATCCCATTAAGAAAAGTTTTGTGCAGCATATGGTTAGAACTGCTTCCTGGCAAGGCAAATTAAGTGAAAAAAATAAAAAACAAAAAACAACACAAAACAAAACAAACAAAAAAAATCAAAACCAAACAGTAATCTGTTTCTAATCTTCACACAATTGTATGTTGATGCAAGCACACTCTCCCCGTTATCTAAGATGGAAGTAAGAAAATCTTATCTACAACTTGCATAGCTATAATGTTAAAAAAAAAAGTCATGTAGACATGTAGGGAGGTCATTCCTCCCCTCTACTCTGCCCTGGTGAGACCCCACCTGAATTACGGTGTCCAGCTCTGGAGCCCCCAACAGAGGAAATACATGGACCTGTTGGAGCGGGTCCAGAGGAGGGCCACAAAGACGATCAAAGGGCTGGAGCACCTCTTCCATGAGGACAGGCTGAGAGAGTTGGGGTTGTTCAGCCTGGAGAACAGAAGGCTCCAGGGAGACCTTATAGCAGCTTTCCAGTACCTAAAGGAGGCCTAGAAGAAAGCTCGAGAGGGACTTTTTACAAGGGAGTGTAGTGATAGGTTGAAGGGTAATGGCTTGAAACTAGAAGAGGGTGGATTTAGATTAGATGTCAGGAAGAATTTCTTCACTCTGAGGGTGGTAAGGCACTGGAACAGGTTGCCCAGAGAAGTTGTGGAAGCTCCATCCCTGGAGGTGTTGAAGGCCAGGCTGGATGGGGCTTTGAGCAACCTGGTCTGGTGGGAGGTGTCCCTGCCTATGGCAGGGGGCTTGGAACTCGATGATCTTCAAGGTCCCTTCCAACCTAAACCATTCTATGATTCTATGATTTAACTCACCCCTCCCTGTAATACAGGGCACCATGACTATAATGTGGAAGAAAGAATCAGAAAACAGAAAAGCAGATTTGTAGGATTATGAAGGTTCAGCCCTTTTGTGGGAAGATTCCATATCTTTACTAAGGTCCAAGAGCTCAGAGAAAACCTGTTTTTCCCTTTCTCTCTTCACTTTGGTGATCATGAGTGCTTTGCCACAAATGTCTAGGTACCAGCCTCAGGTGCCAGCCAGCTTAAGATAATTCCCATCTTTCACTGATACTGGTCTTCAAGTCTCTAATGGAGGTTACTTAGAAGTCTGAAGTTTATAACGATTCACATAACATCTCCATTAAGCCAGAATGGAGGTACAAAAAAGAAGACTTTGCCTTAGACAGCACTTTTTTTTAAGACCTCATGTTCATTGCAATAAAGTACATTTTAGTTTAATAAATTGAAAAAATATGAAAAGACTTTTGGGACAAAGATGTCTTTTTTTTTTGTACCCCTATTCTGGATAAGATGGAAAGGATGTTAAAGACAAATAATAAAAATAACGCAAATATTGAAATTAACTTTCAAGGAATCAGAATAATAGAATCATAGAATGGTTTAGGTTGGAAAGAAGAAAGAATAATAATAATAAAAAAAATCTACTCCAGACCGTATATCTTTTTTAATGTATTATTCTAAGAAAGAATACTGGAATCAAAACACCAACTATATGGTTAAAAAATACACAACATGAGTGTGTGTGCATGCTTGTATATATGTACACACGCCATTTTATGAAGACGTCTTAAAAGTACAGGTGATGTGGATATACATGAAATCTAGCAACATTTCAGACTTAATCATAAAAATACTACTGTTTGTTTGATGTGCAAAAGTTTTCTTGCTTATGATAGCTACAGTGTTGAATATTGTGCTTATGTAAGTCCTAAGCGATAAAAAGTCCCATATTTCACCTACTTTATTAAATTCTTTTCTTAGCTACAGTACTGAAAAGAGTGACATTTTACCAAGTTTCAAGTTTTTAACACTAAATTTGTAAAGCTTAAGCGAATAAAATCCTAATGGAATAGTTAATATTATCTGCATATTCATGCATGCAATGTATTTAGGTAATTTCCAGTTTTTCCTTTCCTATCTTACATGTTTAATTTCTATTCCCTTTACTATAGTACTTTACTTTCTTAATCCTACTTCTTTTCACTCACAATTACCCACAAAGACTTCAATGCTGTTTTAAAGTCAACATCATATAAACAGCATTTTATTATGCTTCACAGCATAAGGAAAAGAGGCTTGTTTATTGTATCCATTTTCCATTTAAGGATGCTTACAAATCACTTCTTGAAGCTTTAGTGCTTCCCTATTGTGGCAAATTTAGCTAGAAGATACCTGAAGTCTAGATCTATAAATGTCAAGATTTACAATTAAAATCCAAAACATAGGCTACATATAAAAACAAAAACACAAGATCAGAGCTTATATCCTATACCAATACACTGGATAGTGAAATATACTACCCGTTTTTTTCTAGATCTGTTCAAGTAAATAAAAGTTTTATAAGTAAGGAAAAGGGATTCTGGGAAGCTCTAACACCATGTTAGCATAATGGGGCTACAAAGAACCAGGTAACTGGTTATCCTTTGATATTGAAGAGGTGGTGGCATTTTGGGAGAGCAACAATACTGGAATTTCAGATTAACAGTGCCAGAGTCCAGCCCCAAGTTCCACCTAGAGGGAGAACCAACAGAAGCTTGCACAACTTTTAAAGTTTCATAAGAAGAAAAATAAGATTTCTTGAGATCTTTGGCTCCATATCACAGAAATAGAAATGAGGACAAAAGACTCTCTATTTACATAAATGAAAGTTAACTTCCCTGACACAAAAAATGTATAGCACAGCAGTTTTGTTTAAACTCTTTTTTTTAGAAAAAAGAATAGCTGAAGAAGGGTAAAAATATTGTTTAAGCTATTTCTTACTACAAGTGAATGTACTAAACAGCACAAACATACTTATAGGCTTGTGGCCTGCCAAAGAAGAGGGGGTAAGGTGCTCTCCTTAACTGTTAATTTGTATTTCTGTGAAAATGTTGAGACTATTTCTTCGAGTTTGGACGCCTTAGACATGAGTCTAGAAAGATATATTTTGTGATGGGAAGGACAGAAGAAACGTATGAAAAGCCATGTTAATTTTTTGTTAAGAAAGACAAGCATTTAATTGAGACAAATTGAAACCAAAACAAAGACATATTCAGACTTTTTAATATTTTCCCCCTTTCCATGCCAAGTTCCAAGCCTGGCAATGATGCTCTGGAAGGATCCTGCAACAATTGTGTATGGTGTTAGTGACATGAATAGGGCACAAGGCAATATTAGATCATTAATCTAGCCGAAGGGAAAGGTGGAATTTGAGTGATATGTCAGATATTGCTAGAGTTGATAGCGCAAAGAAATTCATCTAAAAGAAAAGAACCTTCAATATGCTTTTATATATTTGGGGTTTTCTGTGCTTATATATTTCAGTCTAAAAGAAGAAAATTATGATCTAACTACAGTATCAAGTTTCACATAACAAGCAATCACACTTTAGGTATTTAGATTTGAAGGATACATCTTAATGCTTCACTCCAGCCACCTCATACGTCACAAGGTACGCCGGTGGTATTGCTTCCCAATAATCTGCAGACCAGGTAAAGACATGAAAAGGAAGCCGAAAGCTCATGAGAAAAAAAAAAAAAAAAAAAAAAAAAAAAAAGAGCTGTGGCATTGTGAGAGGGGGAATAATCAAGAACATAAATAAACTGAGAGCTTTCAGCATTTGAAGAATGATACAGAAAAACTTTAGAAAGAAAAAAATTTCTAACAGACATGAAACATTTAACACCAACTGAAATCCTTCCCTCACAAGCAACAGAAGAAAAAATTCTGTTCAAGCTACAGAGGATACAAACTCATTGGTTCTAACTTAGTGTCCTGGTTTGAGCATGACAGAACCCATTTTCTGTTTTGTAATTTTACTTTGCAGCTAAGCCTCTTCTAACTAACTGAACTCTCTGAAATTAACAGCATATTGTGCAGAAACCGTTTGGTCTCAGAGTGGTAAAACCTCATTAGCTGTAATTTATGCCAAAGAATGGTATGCAGAGAGGCTCTTGCTTATACTTATTGCAATAACACCCAAGAGCAGAGAACTTTGTTATTTGCCCCTTTGGAGGGTCAGAAGCGGAAAAGTGTAGAGGGGTCACACCTGAAGGGAGAAGCGGACAGGACAGGTGACCCAAAACTGACCAACAGGGTATTCCATCCCATCTGCCTCATGCTCAGTATAAAAGCTGAGGGATCAAAGGGTCAGCTCTCTTTCTTCAATGGCCGGCATCCAAGGATTACTCTGTCTGTTCATCTGCCTTTGATCCCGATCCGTGCATTCCTGAATCCAGATCCGGAATCCAGTTCCCATCCATCACTGGATCCAGTTTGGGACTTTCTCCATGCCTGCCAGTGATGTGATTGTCATCCTGGGAGCTTGATACCAGTTTTGTATATATTGTATATATTTCTTTTTTTTAAATTATTTTATTAATTTATTAATATTTTCATCAAAATAGTTTATTTTTTTCTAAACTCATAAGTATATCTCTCTCCTTCCTTGGAGACAGAGGTGGGAGAGAGTATTTGCCCTGTTTTTTCATTGGCCAGTCCAGCCCAAACCATGACACTCAGCAAGAAAGATCTCAAGACTTTCCATATTCCTTGAAAGAAATGCAAATGAGGTCTTAAAAATTAGCGATGGAGCACTGCAAAAACATACCTTAATTAGCATAGCATGAAGAGAAAGAGGTAGGAGCTGTCTCATGTAAACTCCTTCCAGTCGCTTTTGGCTTGTTCCACCTAAGCAGTGTATTTCCATGAAATGCCCAAATATGCCTTTTGGGACAAGGAAAGGATTAAAAAAAAAATAATCTATGCTCGTGTGCATAATCTATTAAGGTTTTATGCATTTTTTTCCCCTTTTTTGGGTAATTGGTCATCTCAACAGAAGCTCGGATTTTTTTCTGATAGATGAGTCTTTCCATAACTGTCCTGGATATCATAAAGACTAATTTGAGAGTATTGAGATAAAAAAAAAAAGTAAACAATTTAGAAAAAAGATATAATACTAATTTCCAATCAGCTATGCACAAATTCTTAATTTTCTTTATATTTATCCTCATCTCTTTGCAAATCATGAAAACAGATTCCTATATCATGTTTTCTGTTCTTATTCTGATTCCTATGACCTTTTCAAAATCACATCCTCATTTCTTAAGGTAGGAAGGCTGTAACAGGGCAAACCCAAAAATATCCAGGCAGTCCAGTGTGCTTTTTTCAGCCCACTGAAAAAGTCAAAACAGTAATAGCAGTATACAATTCTTTCAATTTCATGACAATTTGAAGTTACTTACAATTGTATTTTGTGTTTAGACCCACTTCATGCTGTCATCACAAGAAAGCTTGTTTTTTATGGTTCTTTAAGTTTCTGTAATTTAATTTCTGCTATTATACTACTATTAAGGAATGTATTTTTGGAACAAAATATATCTGGTTTTGAGAACAAAGCAATTAAGCTTATTTGTCACTTCGCTGTAACTTATCATATTACAGTATATGCTTTCCTTCTGGTTACTGTACATGTATTGTCACACATACTAAATACAATACATTTTTTTTTCCAAAAGTAACCCTAGCAGTGACAATTGATTTCAACTTACTCACTGGAAACTATCAACTAATAAATTGAAATGATATTTCATATGCTGTCCCCCAGGATGAAAGCCTGTATTTTTTTGTAGTTTATTTTTTCTTTTTAACTCTGTCACTTCCATATATAAGCTACAAGCCATTAAATCTTGTAAAATTTTTGATGTGTATTTACAAATCTCACCAGACAAGTGGTCTAAAACTTGAGCACACACAAAGCTAGTAGCACAATGATGACTGCACATCAAAATCAGAAAATTAACTTCCAGTTATCACAGAATTAGAGAA
Source organism: Vanellus vanellus (assembly GCF_965231255.1). Taxonomy (NCBI): domain Eukaryota; kingdom Metazoa; phylum Chordata; class Aves; order Charadriiformes; family Charadriidae; genus Vanellus; species Vanellus vanellus. The sequence continues at coordinate 87,288,423 of NC_138906.1, forward strand.
TATTAATATCTTAATTTAATATTAGATTATTTATAAAGCTATGTGAATTACATTTTTCCTGTTTAAAGAAAAAAGTTCAAGATCTTATTTTTACAAACAAAAAATCCAAATTTTTCTTCTTTTTTCTTTTGGAAATGTGTAAGGCAGAGATTTGTAATCATTCCTTTCAGCTAAAAATACCATTTAACTTGCTTGTATGTCATTTCTGCCCTTAGCTCAAAATTTGGTGTCATTTACGAAGCAGTCTAACTATCTAAAGCTGAAAGCTGTAAGCTTCTTGAGCAGGGTGGCTTGAAGGACAGCAAACCAGTTACAGTGGGAAATATGTGCATTTAAAAGACCTGGAGCACGGGCATTTTGGAATGGTGTTACAACGTTCACACCAGACCACACACTGAATTACTTTCCTTGTAGTTTAGTTGGATGCAACTCTGTCAATAGCACATCAACGTCATAATGACTCAGCTGAAAGAAGTGTCACAATTTAAGGTCTTCCTCTACCTCAGAAAGGATACATGCTCAAGTCTTAGGGATCTAATATCTTCTTTCTGCCTAAGAAAATGAAAAGTCTTTTGGTGTTCTTACCACGCACCATCCGTAAATATTAAAGACAAAGCTGGTACATGGATAATCCAAAGCCAAACTTTAGAACCCACAGTCCTTCAAGAAACATGGAAAGAACTTCAGTGTTTTATGATATTTTAATAAAGTTATTATCCTACACTAGTTTTTAAACTAAAGTTCAGGGAATAATATACAGAATTAAAATTCATCTCGAATGAGCTAAAAGATTATATAGGACCATTGAAGTTTTGGACTGCACAGTAGAAATCTTCAACTTAAATAGCTTTTTGCTGTGGCCTGCATTGGCCCTGATGTCCACAGAATGGAACGTATATTAGAGAAATGAGAGCAAACAATCGTGTTCTTTATAACATAGGCACTACACAAGCTAAAAAGACTATGCAGAATAATAATAGCATGAAGTAAAGAAATCTCACATTAAGGATTGTTTTTGCATTCGAATCATAGCTACAGGTTTGTATGACACACACTGATATTAAGGTTTCGTGAAAGCTAAAAAGGAGAATGACTACAGCCTATATATTTTACGTTAACACCAGTAAGCTTTCTGTCAGCACTTGCCATCTATAATACATTGAGATTCGTATTACATAATAGCATATTCTGCTTCGTTCCAATTGCTGAAACAGAATGAAATCACTAAGTTGATATTATTTTGCATTCAGCAGTGTTTTAGAACAGAATTCATAAACTCACACCCTAATTCATCAAAAAATGGGAAAGGAAGGAGAGAGGAGGAAGGGAGTGGGGACAAGGAAAACAAAACAGTTCTGTGGTTTGAGCCTGAAGGCTTACATGCCTCTTCACTCAAGGGAGTTATCTTGAGTGAGCAGCCAAAAATTGCTTCCCTCTACATTATGCAGTTCTGACGCAGGGATCTGAAGACACCATGCCTGAGTAGCACAGATATCAGCCATTCCTGCCATCTGCCCCACAGTGGGAATACCACGTGAAATCAAACCAGTTTGCTAAGTGAGCATAGTGAAAGGCAACTCCCTACAGCTGACGAACTGTGAAAAGATTTTTGAAGCTGAGTATTAGCCATTAACAGAAAGGCAAATACATTGCACTTCTAAAGCCAGAAAGACTTAAAAATTAAGAAATACAGTGACAGTAGTGCCACAAAGAAGTAAATTTCTTCCCCCTGCATCATTCAGTGGAAATTAGGAAAAAATACGAATCATTACAGGACATTTAGAAATAATCTTGGGAGTCATTAGTTGTTAATGAAAACTTATATACAATTCATGATGACAATTTCTTTCTTTGACGAAAAATAACTGATCACTACCAACTCTAGAGACTCAGGTGCTCCTGGGCCTCAGGCCAGCTGCTGATTCAGGCTTTGGCTAATGAACATCATCAGAGTTAATCTAGTTTTTATCCTCAGGATAGCAGAGTAAAGTTTGTCAAACATGGATGAGGAAGCTAGAAGATTAATATCACACGTAATTCTGGAGATTCTTCCAACCCCAGGAGAACTGGTGGGCATGGAGCTGTGTAGTTTGTGGCCAATATCTACCAAATATGAAAACAGTCATCATATCCAATTTAGTAGTTGAGATCTTGGCATCTCTGGCCTCTAGCACATTATGTAAGACCTACACGGATATAGTGAAAGGGAATATTTAGGGTCATGAGTGCCTCAAAAGTCATAGAGTTGTAATAACAAGTGACTTCAATAGGACATGGGAGTGCAGTTAAGATTTTCAATTTCTAGTATGGAATGTCCGAGTTCTAATCTAAAGCTGAAATCTTGAACACTGAAATGAAATTTTCAGCAGCAGCTTCCGAAGGGGAGAGGAAGGATGGGATGAATTCTTAGTAGGAGTCCAAATTGAAAACTCTACCGAGTAAATTTATGAGGTGCCTTTGCCTGGACCAAAGACCTCATCAGGATGAGAAGACCCAAGGTCTGTAAGTTGCAAACTTGCAAAGCTGCAAGATATATTCACAGAAATTAACATGACTAAATATTTTTCTAAGCTTCTTTGGGATACACTCATATCACTTACAGAAGTTACTTGTAAGCCATATTAGCTTTTCCAGCAGAGGTTGCAAATTCCTTATCTATAACCTATGGGAAAGCACAACTACAGAGACAAAGCCCATTATTTTCTTAAAAAATTAATAATAATTCATGATGAGACTTAACTGATTCAGTATAAAAGCATGTTGTTGATAACTTCTGATTCCTACAACACGTTTAAAAAAATAGCCACAAAAAAAATTCATTAAAGCTCAACATTTTGTATTTAATAATCCCAAAATTCAGCATCTAGGCCTAATGAAAACAATTCTGCTGTTTTCACAAAGGTCAGATCAAGTTTTTCTAAAGCTTTGACCAAATAAAACTTTAAGCCAACCCTTATTCGAGCTATGAGAAAGCAAATAACAGAAACTTCCCAAAAAGCAAAATAATCCCCATGAATTCTAAACTTGACATTAAGAAGACCTCTGATTAACCAGACATTTTAAAAAAAAAAAAAAAAAAAGAAAATCTAGATCTCATTCTCCAGTCCAGGGGATACACTTGCCTTGATGTAGACAGGACAGCTTGCTAACCACACAGCTCCCATTGACTCATGTGATAGACTCTTAGAATCACAGTATGGTTTGGGTTGGAAGGGACCTTTAAAGATCACCTAGTCCACCCCCACCCTCCGGACACGGGCAGGGACATCTTCCACTAGATCAGGTTGCTCAAAGCCCCGTCCAACCTGACACTGAACACTTCCAGGGATGGGGCATCTACAACTTCTCTGGACAATCTGTTCCAGTGTCTCACCACTCTCACAGTAAAGAATCTCTTACCTCTGATCACAATCTACCCTTTTTCAGCTTAAAACAGTTGCTCCTTGTCCTGTCAGTACTGGTCCTGGTAAAAAGCCTCTCTCCATCTTTCTTATAAGCCCCCTTTAATTATTAAAAGGCCACAAAAAGGTCTCCCTGGCACTTTCTCTTCTCCAGAATGAATAATGACAACTCTCTCAGCCTGTCCTCATTGGGGGGGAGGTGTTGCAGCCCTCTGATCATTTTTGTGGCCCTCCTCTGGACTTGCTCCAACAGGTCCATGTCTTTCCTGAGATGAGGGCTCCAGAGCTGGATGCAGTATTCCAGGTGGAGTCTCAACAGAGCAGAGCAGAGGGGTAGAATCAACTCCCTCAAACTGCTGGCCATGCTTCGTTTGATGCAGCCCAGCATAAGATTGTCTCTGGGCTTCAAGTGCACATTGCTGCCTCATTTTCAGTTTTTCACCTACCAGTATCCACAGGTCCTTCTCCACTGGGCTGCTCTCAATCTGTTCATCACCTAGTCTGCACTGGCACTGGGGATTGCTCCAACCCAAGTGCAGGACCTTGCACTTGGTTTTGTTGAACTTCATGAGGTACGCATGGGCCTACTTCTCAAGCCTATCAAGGTCCTTCTGGATGGTATTACTTCCCTCAAATATATCAACAGTACCACACAATTTGTGTCATCTGAAAACTTGCTGAGGGTGTGCTCAGTCCCACTATGTCATTAATAAAGATACTGAACAGTACCACTCCCAGTACAGACCCCTGAGGGACACCACTTGTTACGGAATATGGGAATTTACGAGAATATACTGAATACTGAATACTCTACTTGTTACTGATAGGTGAGCCTGTGCTCCCTACCTATATCCTACCTCACGGAAAATTTGCACTCATGTTTCAACCATAACACAGATATTTCAGCTAAAAAAAAAAATGGAATGGGTTAAAGTTTTACTTATGCTGTAACTGCTTGTGGTCATAACATTCTTTTTTGTTATTGTTCTCAGACATGAAAAATCCACAGACACAGTTGCCTTTCTTGTAACTTCTGCAAGACTTCAAATGGAGCTTGTAATATTCACTGAGACATTGCAAGAGCTCCCTGAAGTTCAAGCTTTCACATCTAATAACTCCCAAACTTATAAAACCACTTGTAGTAAAGCTGTCTTGTTTTCCTGCTTTAATCAATTAGTGTCTCTTCTGTCACACGCATTTGTGAGGAGCATTATGGGGAACTGGTCAGCTTCTACTTTGACCAGCTCACTTCCTACACAAAAGAATGTCATGGACCACTACTCAAGTGGCTCACAAATTACTTCTGGGAGACATTAATCATTCAAGATCCTGAGAAAGAAACATCCAGTCTCCTCAGATTTTTCCCTTTGGTGCATTTTAATACCTAGCTTAAAGAATTAATCAAGAACTAAGCCAAATGTATTCTCCTCCCAAGTATACACAAGCTTAAAAAACCTACTATTTTCCACTTGATAATTTTAAACTATTTTCTCTGTAGTTGACTTCTGTCTAAAACCAAGTTTCAAAACCTGAAGCAAGAACAGAACTTTTCCCATCTCTGTGAGAAGGCAGCTCATCCAGAGATTCTACTGACGCCTACAATTACCTTTGCTTACACAGCATGATACTAGTAGTAGCTGCTTTTAACTCAAGTGCAAAAATGCTGACACAAAAGCATCTTTTTTCCTGGTAAAGAGGCTGGTGAGGAACAAAAACTGGGTATGTAACACTTACCAGTGTTGAGGTTTCATTCATCTGCAGGAAGACTTAGTAGAAACTACAAATTAGTGGTCCTTTTGGTTCTCAAGCTTAAAGTCAACACATTTGTTGGTTTATGAGAAGCTACTTGCTTGTAGATGTTGAGAAAGAGATGTCATGGTATGCAGGCTTTCTACAACTCTAGCAGAAAAACAGGGGCTTGATGACAGCACAATTTTCTTTGTCAGACAAGATAATAATATTTAGCCAGAAACTAACAGTAAAAGCTATTGCAGAGAAATAACAGAGAAAAATGACAGAGCAGACAGTCAGCAAAAAGGATATTTTCTGTAAGGCTCAGGTTTTTAACTGTGTTTTAGAAATCTCAGAAATACATAGCTGAATCAGATCAAGGTATTAGACTTCTAAAGTCAAAACATCCAAATGTTTCATTTGTGCCACATTAACCTAAAGAACTTCTACAAAGGGAAAAAAGTATAGCTAGTTAGCAGAGACATACTGGCTGTAACATCAAAAGAGCTATGTATTGCTGTAGGAGATCTGAAGATGTGCTTCTGTCTCCAAAAGCTTATCTGTTTCTCCTCCCCAAAACAATTAGTTTAACCAAATATACTTTCTTTCCCTACAAACCTTGCCAGGGTATTTTGAGTCATTTTATACAGTTTGTGCAAAAGTCCTACTTCCACCATCCAAATGGGCTAATAATAATTCTAAGTGTAACGATCTCTAAAGTTTGGACTGAAATTCTGAGAACTAGCCATATATCCACTCAGCCATGCCCAAATGGGATAGGTGCTATTTTACAGACAGTTGCTTTGGTCATCTTACGATTTGTGTTCTTTCGTGGTTTTGCTTTCCCTTTTAGTAGTTTCAAAATTTTAGATTTTAATAAAAATAATCCCTTATGTTTAATTTCCAGCACCACCACCTCCACACACAATTTTGGGATGGCATTTTCACATGCACTGCCTCCCACATTGTTCATTCTTGTAATGTCTCGGCAATAATTTCAGAACTAGGGTAGGACTTTAGCTTTTCCCGTTCATTCCCTTTCAGTTGTGCAGGTGTTCATCTTGCAAAACTGTTTGTTTCTCTCTTATGAGAGAAAAATGAGACAAAACAAAAATCTCTATGAGGCCAGTTTTCCTGATCATTTGAAGCATTCCCCAAGACATCTGGGCCTTTCCTATAAGAGGTCTAAAGAATATATAGTCTTAGTATGTATGTCTTCTGGTCTTTAAAAATAAGAACCAGTCTTCTGTAGGTATGAAGCAATAAGTAAATGGCCCTGAAACAAACCATAATTTTGTTCTGTTTCAAGAGCAGATTAAAAAACGGAAACTTCTATTTCTTCTGCAAGTGTGCTGCCTATCAAACACAACAAATCATGTGACAGTGGTCCTGATATGACATAACAGAATTGAGTATTACACTACTTGAAAAGTGGGTACAATGTGTCCCTTAACAAAACAAGCAAACACGAAGGAAGCATTATTTTTTACCTCTTGTTTCTTATGGAGCACCTAATAGTTTCACATATGTCTGGTCATTTGAAAGTTTTGCCATTTCCTTACTTCCATTTTTCCGAATTAATTTCCTTTCAACAGTGGGACAAGTGATAACATCATCAGTGCTAAAAAGAGAAGGCAAGGAAAAAGGTGGGTAGAAAACAACCCATCCAGAGAAGACTCAGAATATTGGTGGCAGCGATAGCACTGCAATGTCTCCTCAGTAACCCACAATAGTTTTTCTGACACATGGAATGTAACTGCTGAATCCCACCAAAGCTTCAGAAAAAAGGAAGAACAGAAAAATTCCATAGCAAGCCTTTGTGCCCTGTCAGTAAGGAAGGAATTAAATCTGCATGTCAGAACAAGGTCTTTTAATTGATTGTACTGCTACTTAACAGAATCTGAATTTTCATATCAAGATATTTCTGGCTTTGATGAAATAAAAGTTAGAAATTGTTTCAAAAAAAAAAGAAAAGAAGAATCCTTTGGGATAAATTTGGGAATGGAAAATTACAGGAGCCTTCAGCAGTACTGAAAACGCTTTGTGACTTGCCACAGCATGAAGACTTCACAGTCTATCTCAAGCATAAAAAAGAAACACAGAAAAATGAATAAAAAGTGAATGCTTTCATTTATTACCAAGAATTAATACTTTCTAGCATGATTCCATGCAGTGGAGGTAGACTAGAACATTACAAGCTTTAGTATAATTTTTTCCCATGTTGAGAATTTTAAGAAAAGAAAATCCACAAACCAGCTCCCCCAAAACTTATTTTGAATAACAAATACGTGTTAAGTTTCTCATTTGGCTTTTGACAATTAGGTTGTAGTCAAATCACTTGTAAAGCTTTTGTTGTACAACCATGAGAAGTACAAAAGTTACTTTCAAGCAAAAGCATGCATGATCCTAAAACTCAAATCTTTAGAAAAACACCACCAAGGAAATCTCAGAAGTTCAGTTAAGGTTATGGGAATTTGCAGTCCTGTGAAAAGCATAATAAGCTTCAGTATAGCGTACAACTTGCTTTGCAAAGCAGCGCTTCATTTCCTCGAAGTTGGCCTCAGGCGGTGGGATCCATTCCTCTTCAAAATTGCTGTTGCAATCCAATTTCAGTTTTCATTCTCCCTCAGAGACTGCATGGAATAATGCACAACACTTTTCCAGTAACAAAGACACATAGAGTATCATCGATGCATGCCTACACAAATATATACACTAGCACTGAAATATGGTTTTGCTAAATAAGGGAATGCAAACACGACAAAAAGGTAAAAATTTTATATATCCCTTATGCTTGAATTCAGTCCATGCTGGAAGTTAGTGAAGCAGTATCAAGCACGCGGAAAACTTTCAGCTATACTTGCCATGAATTAAAAAGATTTTGATGTGTTTGTTGGCTAGATTAGGGGGGTGAGGGGGGCAAAAAAAAAAAAAGAGGGAGAGATCTGGCACTAAGAGATCCTGCCACTGGTAGTAATATTTCCATTTTCCCTTAACCATTTTGTACATACAGGGAGCAGAGAAAGTAATTTTATCTGGGAGGCCAAGCTTAAAATTTTCTTCAATTTTCTGTCACAAAGACTTTGAGTGTTAAACATACGCACAGACAAAGTATATCATGGCTATCTAGCAAGGTCATATAATTCTGTAACAAGACTAATAATTAGCCTTGTAGTATAGTTTGAGAAGTCTGTAAACAAAGGATAATTAATGTTTTATTATGAAGTGCCCATATATAATATGAATGACACCAGGCAATGTTTGCTAAATATTTGTACAGATAGCTGCAATGAGCTATGAGTCTGATCATGATAGGGTGGGACTGTCATATTAATCAATGTAATAAGATATATTAGGACACGTTAACACATAGCATTTTAGTTCAGATGAGGAGGACATTTTTTAAACAAAATTCATTATCCCTTTTTAAACACAATTCATTATCCCATTTTAGTGTACTTTGGTTCATGTTGCAGAGTGGCCTTAAAGTGCTTGAAGTGTATCTGTTTTGGATGAAGCTAAAATGAAAGATGTTGTCCAGGGCTGTCCCATCCCAACTCCTAATGATCACTCAAGTCCACAGGACTACCAAGTAACTGCCTATTGAAATGCTTATAGTATAGTCCTCAGAAATTAGCAGTTTTCTAGCGTATCTGATCCTACTGAGCTGCACCACTTACTTGCAGAAACTGTCTTAAATGTCTTGTCAATTATCTTAACGGAATAGTATATTTAATAGATAATATAAGCATCAGATAGCTCAGAGAGAATAAAAAGATAGAGGAGAGAGAGAAACTGCCTTTCTGGGAAGAAACGCTTCTCTATGCCAACATTGAGACAGTCCTAGCTTTGCTAAAAAAAGCTTATATTTATGCGTATACTTCAAAATGAGCCTTTGCAGAAAAAGCCCGGTGCCTGACGATGTTCCTGTTCCGCGAGTTTCAGCAGTGTGTTAGCCAGTTATGGTTGTCACCTTCAGCTACACCTAGAAAGTGCTTTGACCAGCAGTACAGAGAGGAGCTGCTATTACATCTCAGGGCAGGGAAAAGTATATCTGAATATCCCCCTCTCCCACAAAGCCTGGTTCTGATTAGAAGTATGTTTATGCTGCAGTCATTTCAGAAGTAATTGCAGTGTACTGCAATTGCCTAATTTGTAATCTTTTGCAGTAGACAGAAATACAAACTAGCATGAAGGAGCTTCAACACAGAAGCACAGAGCATAGTATAGTCATACCCTCTCTACCAGGAAGCCAGAAATGCAACGTAAAAAGTTACTATTCTAAAAAAAATGAAAATATGAGTTTCCTCACTATTTCCTTGTGGTTTTTTCCATCCTTTTTGAGGACTAAGGAATAGAAACCATGTAATAATACATAACAACCATGCCCAGAGCTCTAACCACCTCTAACTCTTTCTTACCTTTTGCTGGTTTTGCAGGGTTTTTTTGTTGTCACTGGCATTGTACCTATCTTTAAATATCATCAGAAGAAAAGAACAGTTTGTTTAATATTCTGCTAATTAATCACAGTCCTCATTCTCTCCCTTTCTTTACTTTAGACTTTTAAAGTTTGTTTCTTCTATAGTCTTTACCATTCCAAGCACATAATTTATTCAAGCATGACTAAAGTGGTAAAAATAGGTTCCTGAAAAGACTTTAAAAAACAAAAGTAAACAAAACTTCTCCTTTTATACTGTACTTTGCATAGTTTCAGTATAAGATTCTTTACCCAAAAGTATTCATCCCTTCTAAAAAATGGTTAATAAAAATAGAAAATTCCTTGTGACATTGTACAGTAGTGGCTTCTTTATGTATGCATTTGCAGCACAATATAAATCTGGCTAATTAAATCATTTCTTTAAATTGCTTCATGCTTTGTGAAAAGGCTCTTTATTAGTACTTGAACCAAGAATCTCAAACACAAAGACAGATTCTTCTACATCTACATAAGCAAGATGGATATTTTTCTTCTCAGCCCTTCAGCCCTAAATGGGCTAAACTATAAAATATCTGACACAACTTCAGAACGCTACATCATAAAGGGGCTTTTTTTAAGCATGCCTTTGAATTAAGGCAGACACTATAACAGCACTATAGCAGTCCTGGGATTTGGGAAGCAGCATTTTAACAGCATGTTGCGCGTATTCTCATGCTGTGAACATATTCATAGCAGTTCTATGACAGTCCCAGGACTGCTGGTGTAGCATCTGTTCACTACCAACAAAGACTTGGATATTACACAAGAGTCTGTTTTCTATTCATCAGCTGCCTTTTTACAAACACGGGACTTCTATTGCAACAGGAGAATTTTTTATCTGGGTTCTCTCATGTGAACACACAAACACATTCGTTAAATGTATATCTTTATGATATTATTGGACATTTATCGGGCTAGAGCTACTCTCAGCACAAACAGGGACTCTTAAGCTTAGATGTTATCCATATCCAAAAACCATATACATGTTTCCAAAGATGTTAACAAGAAATCATAATCTTGGAACAAAACAGCTTCCATTAAGCATAACTGAGTTGCTAATGACCCTCTCTTCTCAAAGTAGTAGTTAGACGTCAATTCACAATTCAAAATACTTGGACTGACCTTGACATTTACTAACTCAGACTTTGCCCAATGATGAAGAGTGCATATCACAGTATCACAGTATCACAGTATGCTAGGGATTGGAAGGGACCTCAAAAGATCATCTAGTCCAATCCCCCTGTTGGAGCAGGAACACCTAGATGAGGTTGCACAGGAAGGCGTCCAGGCGAGTTTTGAATGTCTCCAGGGAAGGAGACTCCACAACCTCCCTGGGCAGCCTGTTCCAGTGCTCTGTCACCCTCACTGAGAAGAAGTTTCTTCTCAAATTTAAGTGGAACCTCTTGTGTTCCAGCTTGAATCCATTACCCCTTGTCCTATCACTGGTCGCTACTGAGAAGAGCCTGGCTCCATCCTCATGACATTCCCCCTTTATATATTTATAAACGCTAATAAGATCACCCCTCAGTCTCCTCTTCTCCAAACTAAAGAGACCCAGCTCCCTCAGTCTTTCCTCATAAGGGAGATGCTCCACTCCCTTAATCATCTTAGGTGCCCTATGCTGGACTCTCTCCAGCAGCTCTCTGTCCTTCTTGAACTGAGGGGCCCAGAACTGGACACAATATTCCAGATGCGGTCTCACCAGGGCAGAGTAGAGGGGAAGGAGGACCTCTCTCGATCTGCTAACCACCCCCCTTCTAATACAGCCCAGGATGCCATTGGCCTTCTTGGCCACAAGGGCACAGTGCTGGCTCATGGTCATCCTGCTGTCCACCAGGACCCCCAGGTCCCTTTCCTCTACACTGCTCTCTAACAGGTAGCTCCCCATCCTATACTGGAACCTGGGGTTGTTTCTGCCCAGATGTAGGACCCTACACTTTCCCTTGTTGTATTTCATTAAGTTATTCCCTGCCCAAATCTCCAGCCTGTCCAAGTCTCTCTGGATGGCAGCACAGCCCTCTGGCGTGTCAGCCACTCCTCCTAGCTTAGTGTCATCATATGTGTTGGTTCCATATACAGATTCAGATCTTAGTTTCTGCTATTATCAGACAGATGCATAGAGCCACCAGTTTCAGCGGGGTATTCCCGACAAACAATTTTAACAAGAATCGTTCCATGGTGTTACTGGGGCTGAGTGCATCATTTGCTCCAAATCATTTAGTTTTGGATGTGCTTACTTTATCGATTAGGCTCATTTCACGGGCTGGTTCAGGTAGGATCACAGTCTGCTGTTTGCATTACAAACCCTCCAGCTCTCTTCCAAGGTCTCTTCTGAGAAAGAGCAATCTGGAGCAAGCTGATCAGTCTCCTCCAAACATGTGACTTGAGCACAGCTGACATGGCAGTCTATGCCAGGATCACCTCCAGACAGACAGCATGGATGCAGACAGGACAATTATGGCTTCCTTTTCTTGGGACAGCCTCACAACACTTTTCTTAATAGACAAACTATTTTTTAATGAAATGAAATGAAAGCGGTCACCAGTTATCTTTTTTTCCCCTACCAGATAGCTGTAGAAGAAAAAAGCTTCAGAGGTTAAAAAAAATAAACATCCACACACCCATATGGATATGATGCACACAAGCGCATGCATACACATACTGTGCACTTGCAGAGCCAGACGTCTTCTCTCCAGTATTGTAAATACCAGGTGAGTGGAGTAGCAACAAATAGGTAGTGTTAATTGTTTAATTTTCTTTCTCATTCATACAAATTCTGGTCGATGCACACTTCAGTGGAAGAGAGCAAGGAGGCTAACCTAGGTACATTTGCCACGGGCAACCTGCCTGAATGTTCTCACACCAGGAGGCAATCAGGTTAGAGGATTCTGTATGTTCATACTGAGGCTATTGAGAATAATTGTGCACAGATTTCAAGAAATCAGATTACCCCGTAATCCTATAGTAACATTTGGCATGCTACACATTATTAAGAAATCACTGTAAAATTGTTATGCAAATTAGATATTCACAAGCAAGAGTGCAAAGAATAGAATAACCAGAGAATTGCATGGTGGTATGAGGTAGCTGAGCAGTATCTTTATCGTTGCCAATTACATACCAGTCTATTTTTTGAATGGGATTATATTTCTGAATAGAATACATTTGCAGCAGCTCCACTGGACATCATTAAGCCAGTGGCAGATTCCATGTACAATCCTTTACAAAAATTCCAAAAGCCCATTGCACTTTCATGCTTCACTCTTTTACATGAAAGACATTTACCAGCCATTTTGTTTAGTACTGCAGAGAATACCCACATAGAAGAGAAGAAAAATAATGCACTCTAGGACATACACTGAGAGCATGGATAGTTTCAAAAGAATAACATTGCTAGATAATTGTTAGAGAGCTAATCAGTTCAGTGTCATCACTTAATTTTCACGATTCCCCCCATCTTTCTCACCCTTTGGTATTGCTCAGATAAAAAGATTTTCCCATAGGAAACTGCTATCATATTGTCCCCTGCCCTTCCCTTCAAGTTCCATACTCACAGACTATGTTTTGTGGAAAGATTATAACATTACGTTGTGTGAAATGCGTGCAGACAGACATGGATTCTTCTTGTAAAAACCAAACCTGAAAAATACCAAGTAAACCATTTGCTTGTATTATTGCTGGAACAATCTATTTTGGCTCAATCTCGTGCCAAGAAGCAGTCTAAAAATGTAGTTTCATCTTTAAACTGAGTGTATTCGTTGATATTTAACTGCAGGCATCACCTTTTTTTTTTTTTTTTTTCCCTGCTGAAGCATAATGAGAAGGAAGCAATTTCCAAAGGTGCCGAGAGCCCTTTGGCTGCTGGGAAGCAGCGTGGGTTGCCACGGCAACCACCACAGCAGCCTCTCTCTCTTTCCAGCCCATGGCACATCCCAGTGCGGCTGCGGCATCGCTGGAGCCTATTTCTGCTACCGCAAAAACACAGCTACGCACCTCTGCTGCTATTGTTGCCATCTGGGCTGGAAATCGATGTATAAAAAGAAGAAAAAAAAAACAACAAAAAAACAACACCCCACCACCTTCAAATAGGCATCATTAAAATATTAAGAAACACAGTATGTAAATCAGTAGTTTCATTTTCCGCAAGGCACATGTTGTCTGTCCTGATGACCTTGACACTCCATTTTATAATTTCCCCTTGAGTAAGAGAATTTTCAAGGGCATATTCTCTTTAGGTTCAACATCTTCCATTGCAAATGAGATTTGTTTTACCGAAGCAGCAGCAAATCAAATTCTGTGTTTCATCAGAGCTGCTTGTGTGCATTTACAGGATTATTGATTTGGAAATCTGACATCTGCAAAATGCAAAACGAGCCAATTAAGCTTAGTAAAGGCTTTATACATGAGCTGATCTCCCCTGTTGTATGCAGGCTAGTGGTACTTACCCACGCGACTGTGAACTAGTCTGGAAAAATGAGAAACGTCTGTGATCATTAATAATGCCATTATCAGACATTTAAAAAAATACAGTTTTTCTTATTTGACCAGGCTTCTACAGGTATCAGTAGCCATTTTAGAATTTATTTCCATGGTACAAAGATAGACACCATCTCTTCTCCTTTTTCAGTCCATCGCTTCTTAAAATCAACATCTAGAAAGAGATCATACTTTTTATTAGGCTAAATGGTGCATTCAGAAAAAGGGAAAGAGCAAGCTTTAGGGCACACAAGCTCTTTCTTAAGCCTAATATGAGCCAAGCAGGCGCTGGAAAGAATTACTCTGGCTGCAATCCAGCTACGGGGAAAAAAAATAATTCCAAAACTCAAAGATAAACTTTCAGGAGATTAGTTTGCTTACTAACACGTATAATATTACAGGATAAGTGAAATTCTGGCCTAAAGTACGGGGTATTTTGATAGTGCACTAGAATTTCCTTCCTATTTTATATGCTTCAAATTCTTCACTATTTTTGCATACTATTTATAGTTCACATGTGCTGGAAGTAGCACCCATTTTTAGAATAAGCATGTATATAGGCACTCTTTCCCTCTCTGTCTCCCTAGTTTTACTATTATTCTCGACATTTTCTAGCTTATCAATATAATTCAATGATATCCAGAACAATTATTACCCCCTTAGTTTAATGTTTGCTCTGTCTTTATCGGGCCTAAAAAGGCCTTGAAAGCTTCAACCTTCTCCTCTTTTCAAACTACCTCAGGTTGCCTGTCTTATAAGCTTGGCTATCTCAGCTACATAATGCTGCTATTAAACTTGGTATGTTTATATAGTAAATAAACATGTTCAGTGTGCAGCAGAGAATCCATTATTCAATCAAGAAGGGAGAATGTGATCCCACTATTTACACCCTGCTAACATTTAATAAAAGGAGAAAAGGAAAAGAAGAAACATTCTGAGATAAACAAATATAGATATAAATTATTTTTATGGGCATCATTTCAGATCTTTCCTCTATGATTTTCAATATAACGTTAGAAACTATTTTTGAAATTCAGACAATGTTTTCTATCCAATTAGGATCATAAACACACTACAAATCAGTATAATGTGCAAAATAATGCCATTTATACACACACAAAACCGGGCGTATTTTGATAGATCGTTTTTAATTAGTACATTTAATAGGACAATTCTTAGAAAATATGGTCGATTACTCATTACTAGTAGCTTTTTCCACGTCAGAATCAACTGGAAAGGTGCTTTGTTATCTGTTCAGTATTAGACACAAACTCAGATACTTTTTTCCAGCTTGCATGGTTCTGAGGACATTTGAGAGCAAGAAAATCATCAGTGGGTCCAAACTTACATGACAGTCTTTTATTGACAGTAGGATCAGTAAAGCTAGTAACTAAGAAAGTTTAAAGAGGCTAAAATACTGCCATCCAGTAAGTAATATAGCTACGGATACTGAATTATTGAAAATACTATGCTTCTTGCAGTGCTTGAAATGTAAATGACTACGTCTTTAGAAAGATTTTATTCCTGTGCACTAAATTGAAATTGAAAAGAATAGATTAAAACATGGACTAACTACAGCGCTGTATAAGTTAAAGTGAAGAAACTTCTCTAAGCCAGACTGTTACTACAAAATACTGGAACCCTGCGTGGAAAATAGAAATAATCAGATTAGATACTATTCTGAATTTCATCTCTGGAATATCCATGGGATGTCAGCAAAACAAATGAAGTCGGCAAAGAGCAGCATATAATATCCGATGTCTCCCTATGAAACCTTTTTATGTATTGTTGTTAATAATATAATATTATTATTATTGGCACTAAAAAACACATAAACTAAAAGCTTATCGTTCAGATGTGCTGCAAGATTTTCCCTTTAGTCTTAACCTTCTCTGCCTTAGGCTGAGTCATTCTCTAAAAGCTTTGTGAAATCTTGTTAATGCCATTAGAATGTGGTCTCAGGAGGAAAGGAGATCACATTTCAGCAATATTTGTAAAAAAATCTTTTTTGGCAATTTCAGAACGGTCCTTTTATTCTGATAAGATTAAAAATAAACACCCCCACCTTTTTATTGGGAAGAAAACAACGAAACAAAACCCCCACATAGACAGAAAAGTAAAAATGCATTATGACTGATGTGGGAGATTTTCTAGTTCTATTCTGATCTATGTTCCTGTGCAGAGAATCTACAGCATTTCCTATTCTTTGTGGTGTCATGTTGAGAAATGGTTAGAAATCCAGACGTAACTTGCTGAATTAGTGTGTTACGATTTATAAAGGCCTGTCTGAATTCAGCCATCTAAATAGAATATGTTGGCGTTTTATCTAAGGTGCAAGATACCAGATCTAACCATTTTTCACAGAATTTAATCCCAGAGAAGTTCCATTTGTGGCACGATAATATGGGACAACACAGCCATGAAAACCCTGGTTGGGACCACAATGTTACCCATTAAAAAAATTGTCCCTATTTTCTGTAAACCCCGTAGCTAAGAATATATAGTCAGCGTCTCTGTGTGGGTCACGTATGTCTTTCTGCCTCACTGCCATCATGATCACAGCGGCTTCCAAATAACAGCCTCCCTTGTTTACAACTGTCTACTTCTTTCCAGCTTTTGGGGCTCATTGGTCTCTTAGGTTTGTTTCAAAACCTACTTGCAATACAAAAAAAAAATAATTTAGTTGCATCTTGGTCTTTCCAAAAAATTTCACCATGTGAGGAGCAGGGCGGGGAAAGCCCCCAGATGCAGACATTTGCAGAGCCAGGCTCTGACAGACTGCCAACGCGCAACCTGTGGAAAAGCCAAAGAGAACTGCAGGCCTTCTCTATCTCTATTATCGAAGCACGTGCCTTAGAACCAATCAACACCGTAAGCCCAAATCGCGTATCTTCCAGCTGCAGAAATCTGCCTTGGCTTCCCTTTCGACTTGAGCCACATTTTGTTTGAGCTTTATTTTCACTGCTTTCTGGTACATGCGGTAGTTGCCCCTCTCCCCTATTGTTTCCAAAATCTTCTTGCTCTAAAAAGCAGACACCACAGAGCTTGTAAAATGACAATCAGGAGCATAAGCTTTTTTTTTTTTTTTTTTCTTAAAAATCAGCCATCTTGGATATTTTGCTATTAATGCAAAGAAAAATAATCATTCTTTGAAGGCTGTCATCCTGTTCACACAAAACAGAGCTCACCTACTATCTAAGTATGGAGAGTTATTTGATATAAGCAGCAAAAATTTGAGGAAAAAAATGAGAGACTAACTAATGAACTAATATGGGATTGTGTTAGATTTCAAAAATGAGGCATTACCTTGAGAAAAAAACTACAGAAATGTAGCTTGTCTTTATAGAATCCTTTGTAAGGGGGGTTGTATTTGACAGTCTGAGTCTCTCCTACATTTCTCATAATAGTATTTAGCAGCAGCAGGACTGTCTTCAGAGACATGTAACAGCGAGGAAGTGGTCATAGGCTTGAAAAACTTGTGTATTGGGAAGGAGATAATTAAAATCAGATCCCACTGAGGATCAAGATCTTTGGATCAAGATTCCAGATCATTTCAGTTATACACAGGGGAACTGCCAAATTAAGGAAAAAAAGAATGACAAAACAATGAGCACTATATAGGGGGGAGCAGATTCTTGTTCACAACCTCACTGGCCAGGTTTTCCCTTGCAAGTCAAAGGGAATCCCTCGGGAATTCTGCAATTCCCATCTTATTTCTGTTCCACTTCTCTTGTTTGTAGGGTTTTTCTTCCAAATTATATATTAACATCCATCCGACTATATTTAAATGGCTTTGCCATGAAAGAATACAGATAAACTATCTTCTGTCTACTTTTTACCTTCTTTTCTGAAAAATGGCTCATCTTTTGTCACAGTGCAGCTCACACCATTCATTAACAATGCCCCAAACCTGCTCATTTACAGTACCCCACCCAGATGAATGCACATCTCTTCCAACTGGTATGGGAGAGGTAAGAAAGGCAGACAGGCACTGTAGTACGTGACCTGCTCACTTAGGTAAAATGGCATCTAAATACACAAAACTGTGTTCTTCCATCTCTATTCAGGTCCAAAGACATCACTATTTCCTTGCAGGTGCTTATGCTGAGCCTGTAAGAAGGCTCATGAAGGTGAAGATGCAACATGCCATGCAAGAATCTCTGCCAATGTATAATGGTTGACTTGTAGGTCCGAGCAAGGAAAGAGAGAGAAGTCATGGAACAGAAAG
Source organism: Vanellus vanellus (assembly GCF_965231255.1). NCBI lineage: Eukaryota > Metazoa > Chordata > Aves > Charadriiformes > Charadriidae > Vanellus > Vanellus vanellus. The sequence goes on from NC_138906.1 coordinate 87,306,736, forward strand.
TCCTGGGCTACTGTGCAAGACAGTTGTACCACAGTAAATTCAAATCCACTCTCCAGTCAGTAGCAACACTACTGAAAATTCACCCTGAAGCCTGACGTATATGTAAGAATATAACCGTGGAGCTCTATATTATGAGAATCAAACTGCCTTTTAATGAGCCAGTCTCTGGGACATGAGTTGTATACCAGTTAGTGCAAACAGTCCCACGAAAATGCTAAAACGCGGGTCCTGGCAACGTGAAAGATCTGCTTGAGGCATTCGCCTTTTGAAGCAACAGTATTATCTTGAAAGTCACTCCCTGGGCCTGAATTTTCAGATTTCTTGCAGGAGTTTTGGTCTCCAATCTTGTTTTATATATCTATACATAGAAAATGATTGTGGTACAACTTTTTATCTCTCAAGGAGAGATTCTGTGATCCCAGGCATGAAACCAGCTTCAGACCAAAGCATGCCCTTGTGCAAGGGTTCCCTGAGAAAAAAATGAAGGACTGAGAAGTGGAAATCCTCAGAAACTATATTGTATAGTACTTTGTGTTCAAGGCATCAGTTACTCCCTGGAGCACTGTACTACACTAAATCAACTTTCATCTAAGGTATCTCTAGGAAACCCTAAGAAGAGGAGCTCTGAGGAGCTCAGCTACAACAGCAATTTGTTATACCCCCAAATAATTTCTGAGTTGGAATTGTAGAGCTGTCAAAAATTACATTCTTCCAGCAAAATATCAGTCCTATTACAGTCCTTCATGCATGATTGTCTAGGCTATTAGCTGCTTTCTATGACAGAAGTTGCAGCTAACAAAGAGTTGTTGCATTAATTGTAGAAGAGATTTGTTTCCCCTCTTGGGAATAAGCAGGGTTGGGTTTTTTTTAATCTATTCTTTTGAATAAATACCCAATAAAAAGTTGAATTAGACAAGTTGTCAAGACAAACTTGTTCCAGTAATGTTGGAATGACTGAAAGCAATGGATTCGAGGTACAGAAATGGAAACAGAGCGCTACCAGTGTGTGTGACTGTTCTGAGGAGCAGGAATCTCGGTGTGGCCGCTGTTCATCGTAGAAGCTCTGCAATGACACGGAATCATCCTCTGTTCAGACTGGGGTGTCATGCAGTTCATGGACACTGAAAGGAAACTCTGTGCAAAGGGCAGCTCAATCCTCTGTAATGTCAACCTGTAATGTCTTCCATGTCTTTAAAAAAAAAAAAACAAACTAAGTCCTTTTCCATTTTATTCCAGTTTCTAATAACTAGAACATGTACAAAAGTGAAATTTTTTTCTTAATAAATAGTAGCTGGTTTTCCTTACCTGGATCCTCAAATCTAATGTTCTAATAAATAAAATTTGGAGAAAGAACTTGATTTATTTCAATATTTACTTCTAATAGAAATATGGATTAGAACTTCTTTTTAGCACAAGCATGTAATGACAGTTTTAATACTTTATGATTATCCGTCCATAGAAAGAGATTAAAAGAAAAAGCACCCGGAGAACCTGAAGATCATTAAGAAATATTTGAAACCCTTAATATTTTTCTGTCCGTTCTCCTTCAAAACAGAGCTATCAAGGAGCCCAGTTTAAAAACTTGTGATTTGTTGACTGTCCCTGTAATGTGATATTCTTATAAACAAAATAATACTGTTACAAGGAAAAAAAAATGCTTAAATTAATAATGATGTTTAAACACAAGTTTTCTATAAATCTGGATATCCTTATCAGGATCATTATTTTTTAATAAAGAATAATTAAATAAACAAAAATGCATGCTATGTTAATCATGTGCAATAATTTTTTTCAGTTCATTTTCTTTCCAAAGCTTTCCTAACTGTATGTGGGCCACCTAGAAAAGAAGTATAATTCTGAAATGCTAGCAAAAAATAGAATTTTCTTATTTATTGACACATACAAAATCACGTTTATAACAGAAAAACATGCATCTTGTCAAATGATCTACAATTACTGCTCAGAGATAACTGATTGTAAAAAATTAACATTGCATTTGATAGGTCAGTTCATAATCCTGCTTTCTTTGAATCTTTCCACACCACTCTTCACCCATTATCCTTACTTGGTGTAACATACAGACAAAATATATCAGGAAGAAGAAAGCAATACCCTTAGAAAATTAAAATGGAACATCAATAATTTACCAACAGTTAAGCTGAAAGTACTACTCTACCCTGGCATAAGGCTGCCAATTTCAATTTAAGACTTAAAACCAAGTTTTACAACTAATACGGTGGTGGAAGTCAAGACAGAACAATAGCAGGACATTCTTTTTCCATATTTTAGCAACACAGCGATCTCCTATTAGAAGTTTTGAAAGTGTGGTGTGGATTCAATAATATCTCTGTTTGCAACATATCTATTAGCATATGACAAGCCACACTCTCATCTCGGGAAAGAAACACAAGCTAAAAGGTATTGATAACAGTTTAAGGCTCAATGACTTCAAGTCAAGCCTTGAATGAGAGCCTTTTGATATATTCATGAATTAAACATATTTTCCAAGTTTGTCTTTTGAGAGGCAGCACTGTGGTGTGGAAAAGGGGCTGTTATAGAATGCCCATTAGCACATAATATAATGTGTATTTTGGTAGGCTTTCTTCTAATGAAGTTCACAACTTTTATAGCCTCAAATATTTTTTTTATTTCCCTGGTAAACATTAACACATTTGTTCAGGGGCTGGCGTTCTCCTTCCATAATTACCTCATTACTAGTACAGGCCTACCCTGCGTTAGTTCTACCTGGCTTAAAGATTTGATCGTTGGAACCCTTAGTTTCTGCTTGGAGGACAGCAAAAGCAACAATTTCTCAATGTCTAGATCATATTAACTCACCCTCACCCTAAGAGTAGAAACTGTCCAGGGATGTTATTTTATTTCCAACATCAGTTCCCCACACTACCAAAATTTACCCAGTTATATTAAGATTTAACAGCTTTCCTGGGATTGTCGGAAATTTTTATGTTTGCAACAACTTAGTCACGACAGTTGGAGGATTTTCATCTTTCTAGCCTGGAGTTCTTATTTGCAATATTTGTCTCGTGTTGCAAGCAGTAGAACCAGTGATTCTTGAAAGTGCAGAAGCAAAAGAGAAAGGTGGTGATTGCGACCGCTTTAAAACTTTCTTGGGGGCATAGAATCTCTGATGTAAGGACACCAAGCAGCACTGCTATAATTTCTTTGAGAAGACACTGAAGGTCTTTAAGAATAGATTACATGGACATTTCATCAAGAATGATAAAGATGTATTTGATAGTTACTTGAGGAAGTGAAATCGAACAGGTTATTTCCTCAGGTACCTTTCAGCCCTATGATTAGATCCAATATGCTCCAAAGACATTTAAATACATATTCTGTAATTATGGAAACTTGTAGAATGTACTTGAAACTCATAGAATGCATAATACATGGTCTTGTGTAAAGTACTCAATTATCTAAAAATTCTTTTTATTGATATACATTTTTAAGCAAAAAACGACTTAAAAAAAAAAACTCGAGCTTTTTAAAATGATGACATGACCACCTGGGAACCTATTAATACCTGTTAAAATTATTAATATTAAAGGTAGTGGTTTGATTTTCAGGAATCTTGTCCATGAGAATGAACAAAGCACTCTTTTGTTAGATTTTTTTTTAATGTTTCTGTATATGAAGTTACTATTTCATGTGCCTTGTGTGGGTAAGCGTGACCTGTGTATGGTCTGAACTTACTAATTCTGCCCTGGAAGCACAGAAACAGCATCACCTCACTTGCAGCAAGGTGCCTTCCTAAGGGCTGCTGCTGTTTCATTGACATGTACCGTTCAACAAACATCACTGAAGAGAAAAACATAAAAATTGACTACAGGAAAAACAGTGAAGACTTCAGACTGCACAAGTTAATGCAAATTAAAACCTAAAAACCTGCATTGCTCAGCTTCAAAAAGAGAAAACGTTACCTCCCACTTCAAGTGGATGTTTGATTTGTTTAGCACATAAATTCTGCTTCGTTGTATTCAGATTGCTACAGGAATGTTATATAGCCATTCCCTGAATTTTTCTTCAGAATATGACACTTTGGCATTGCACATAGGTTCTTTTTTGGTTCTTTTTGCCCCCCTCTTTCTTTCAATCTGTGACACTGAGAAAAAAACCTTTCATGCCTGTGCCAGTGTATTTTCCGTTCCTCTGTGTCTTCTGTGCGATGCCTAAAAAAAATTGCGGGTTTAAAAAAAAAAAACAAAACAACAACACACACACACAAAAAACAAAAACAAAAACAAAAACAAAAAACCCAAAAAACCCAAAAAAGAAAACAAAACCCCAAAACCCAGACAGACAATACGACAAGACCGGGTCATTTCTCCCCTTCACGGTCATGCCGGGAGAGGAGGGGCGGAGCCGGGAGAGGGGGGATGGGCGGGGCCGGGAGGAGAGGGGCGGGACACCCCGGGAGGCCCCGCCCCCGCCCGCGGCAGCCTATGGGCGGGCCGGCAGATCACCCGACGCCGGCGCCCCGCCTTCTCCTCCCCCCGCCACCCGCTCTCTCCCCGACCCCTCCGATCGCTCCCCCGGTCCCCCCGGTCCCCGCGCCATCAGCCTCTGCGGCCGCCCCTGCCTCCGCCGAGAGCCTTCAGACCTCCCCCCCCCCTCCCCTCTCCCGGGAGTTTCGTCAGCCCCCGCGGGGGCCGCGGGCAGTTTCGGTGGTCCTGCGGTTGAGGGGGGTGGGGAAGGGGTGGGGGGGTGTGGGTCTGGGCGGCCGCTGCGGGAACATCTGGGGAGAGGTTTGGTGTGAAAGGAAGCAGGTATTCAGGCGAAAGGGCAGGCGCGGGCAGGCGTAGAAAAAAGGCTGGAAACTTAAAAAAAAAAAAAAAAAAGATGTTTCTGCTAATTAGACGAATAGCATTCTTCAGCAGCCTGCTGGGAGGAGGCATGCTGGAAAGCAACTGGAACAATTTCACAATGAAGGCTGTTAAGTTTCTTCAGCTTTTTTTGGGATGTGGCTGTCTCCAGCAGCAGAGAACTAAAATCGAACAGCGTAGAAGGTCCCTTCCAATCCTAAATCGCTAGAACAATTACAACAGTCAAGACCCGATTTTTTATCTAATATGAGGCATATTTATGCGGCGTGTACGGAAAGTGTCTCTCGTGTCTTTGCTTTTTGTAGTTGATGAATCAATTACCCCAATATTATAGAATGTTACTTTTTAATTGAAACAGCAGAATTCATCTTCCCTAGTATTTTCGATAAAGCCCAACAAAAACACTTAAAAGTACTTGAGAAATTACTCTGTCATATAGTTTCATAAGGCTTCAACAAGATTTAAAGCTGCTTTTAAGCTTTTTGATGCCATAAATGGCCAAGCATTTAATGTGAAAAATCTAATGCAATTTTCAACAGGAAACCGAGAATATTATTTTAGCTTGACCAAGCAAGAATCTACAGACATATATATGCCCCAAGTGTTTTAAAATTACAGTGACTGCTTAGAAAGAAAAACGTGCAGAAAAAATTACAGCTTCTATGCTGTGTTACTAACATACATGTAAAGGCGGCATCTTTATTTTTAATAAAGTGCTTTAAGGAAACAAAAATAGTAATGCTTTAGTAATGAAGTGATAAAAATGGGAATTTAGGCTTCATATGGAAATTTATCTTGAAAAAGGAAGAAAAATAACAATATGCATGGTAGCAAGCAAGAAAGAAAGCAAAGGGGAACAGGGAAGACAAATTCTGCAATTTTATTTGCTAGAATTGTGTAGAAGATATAGTTTTCCAGTGTGTTTTATTGCATAGTGTTATATAATTTTGCTAACAGTCACAATCTAGGACTTGCACTTTATTTGTGGAGAAACTGTGGCAACACAGTTCAGTTGCTAAGCACTCCTTAAGAAAAACTGATTTACTGAAAAGCCCAATGGCCGTTTTAAAGCGAGGATGAAATGCTGGAGGTGCACAAACACACACATACACTCACAAATATACAAAGGCTGTTTATCTTAATGTGCACCTGGGAAATTAAGTTTCCCCAAACTGAAATAAAACCAAGATCCCTGCCTCACTTGAAAAATGAGATAAAATTCACTGGTGAGGGAGCAGAGCCTGGAGGAGAAAGGAACACGACTGACAATCTAGGCAGTTCTAGTTACGTCAGTAGACTCACGTGCCTCACTCCAGCTCAGTAGAGTACCCTGCACAATCAGCTCCAGAGCAAAAATCATAGAATCATAGAATTGTCCAGGTTGGAAAGGACCTTTGACATCATCAGCCTGACACTGCCAAAACCACCACTAAACCATGCCCTTCAGCGCCACGTCTACCCGTCTTTTAAATACCTCCAGGGATGGTGGCTCCACCACTTCCCTGGGCAGCCTCTTCCAATGCTTAACAACCCTTCCTGTGAAGAACTTTTTCCTAATATCCAATCTAAACCTACCCTGGCATAACTTAAGGCCATTTCCTTATGTCCTATCGCTTCTTACTAGCAAGAAGAGGTCAACCCCCACCTCACTACAACCTCCTTTCAGGCAGTTGTGGAGAGCAATAAGGTCTCCCCTCAGCCTCCTTTTCTCCAGACTAAACAACTCCAGTTCCCTCAGCTGCTCTTCATAAGACTTGTTCTCCAGACCCCTCACCAGCTTCGTCGCCCTTCCCTGGGCATGCTCCCACACTACTTAAGCAAGGCCAAGTGCCACGTCCTGCATTTGGGTCACAACAACCCCATGCAGTGCTACAGGCTTGGGAAGAGTAGCTGGAAAGCTGGCTGGTGGAGAAGGACCTGGGGATGTTGGTGGACGGCCGGCTGAATAGGAGCCGGCAGTATGCCCAGTTGGCCAAGAAGACCAACAGCATCCTGGCCTGTATCAGGAATGGTATGGTGAGCAGGACGAGGGAAGCAATCGGTTCCCCGTACTCAGCACTGGTGAGGCCCCACCTCGAGTACTGTGTTCAGTTTTGGGCCCCTCACTACAAGAAAGACACTGAGGTGCTGGAGCGTGTCCGCAGTCTGAAAAAAACCCAACCAACTGATCTGCAAAACTTTCGCTGGGAAGGATACCATGCAAGGACTCCTGCTGGCTGTCACAGCTCAGTCTTGAGTTTGCAGTTGCAGGAAACATAAACAATACTCTTATTCCCTCCAGTGCATCTTGTTCCTCACTAATGAGCTGTATTTCTTTTATTACGAAGAATATTCATTAATACTGTGTAGTAAGCAAAACCATTGAAAATTTGAGACACGTTAAGTATGCCAAGCCAAAAATACTTTATTATGCAGTACACTATGTTAATTTTTAAAATACCGCATGCTAGAGAACTTCTGAGTATTGAGACCTTCCACATTCAGGAACATTGAGACTTAGCACATTCCAAAGCCTTTGTATTTAGCGGTTATGAGAAACTTAATTAACACAGTTTTACCATTTTATTAATCTTTGTGTTTATAGGTATAAAGAGAATGACTTAGAAGATTTTTTTAGCCCAGCCATGAAAATCAAACGCATTCCTCCAATGAGTTATTACACCTTGGTCCTCTAAGCACTAGTTAACAGGAAATTATTATTAGAATTAATAAGTTTAAATGCAGTTTGTCTGCATTGGCAATAAAAATGGACTTCTTTAAAGAAGAGTTGAAAAAATCTGGCTTCAGTCTTTCATTGTTCTTTTTGGCAGTACTAATCATGGCAGAAGGGTAAAAGCAAAGCAGACTAGCATTTGTTTGCTCTTACACAAATTTCAGTCTTTAGTCTCCTCTCTTCCACCACTTTCTCCTCCTCATTCTTGATCAGGGCTCTGTCCATGTTTGGGTTTTGGTAGGGGAGGGTTTTCTGGGGGGAGAGGAGAAGAAAGCAGGGAAGAGGACATTGTTACCAGTGCAAAAATTGAATCTCCTCACCTGTCAGCGTTTCTGATAAAAGGATAGATAATGAAATTCCAAAGTCGCAATATTTTACCACACAGGTTATACTATGTGTATTTTTCCTGTGTGTCTCAAAGCACATTCATCTACATACAAGCTTTATGTTGTAGGTAGTAAGCATTGAGATTGACAAGAAACACAAAAATTGAGACGTAGGCATATTTTGTCAGAGAACTGCAGTGAGAGTTGTTCAGGGATGAAGTAACAATTTTACTCAAGCACACAGTGAAGGCAAGAGGATTTCCATGGGCTAGATACTCTTTTTATAAATCTTCTGAGCCACTTCTTAATCTATTAGGCATTGCCTGCCCACACAACAATTCCAACTTGGCCTCATTCACACAGCAGAGCTCCTTGCTAAGGGCATTTCAGCTGTCCACCAGAGGAAAACATAGTCTGTTATTTCTCCATGTTTCAGACAGCAAAGATTAAGAGGAAAGCATGAAAAACAGATCTGGTGAGTTCAGTTATTAAATTAATGCAGAGAGCAACTAGGAGAAAATAAAGCCCAGAGTTATAAAGTAATTGCCTGATTTTTAACTAGCGTGCTTCCTGTGCCTTCCCCTCCTCAGCACAGAGTTAGAAGGACAGCTTACATTTCCAAAAGGAGAAGTACGGAGAGATGCCAGGAAATCGTTCCTGGGGAGCTTCCACACAAATATCTGGTTACAGTAGGGACAACTGATTTCCAAACTTCTGCTGAATTAAACTAAGGCATTTTTATAAGCTGTTAAGCAACTGGTATATCTAATTATTTCCACCACGCACTTTCATAACCCATTTAGAAGTACTGGGTTTTTTGCCTTTGTTTTTGCTCTTACAACAAATCAAGCCTAATTCCTACCAAAAAAAAAAATAGCTTTCAGACAAAATATTAAGTCCAAAGTGAGCAATCAAACAAAAAAAGTCAGAGAATTTTAATCCTAGAACACTGAATTACTAAATAAAGAAAAAAAAAAAACCAACAAAATTTGGGCCCATAGGTCTGTGCTAGGAAAGGGGAAACAGTTCACAGTACAATTAACAATCTGTCCAAATTCTCAAATGGACTCAACCACTTTTCTTTCTGAACATGACTGAAATAGTTCTCATTGGTTTTCACTGACCTGAAGAAGATTCTCCACCAATCTAATTAAATTTTTAAAAAAGCAAGGCAGGCACTGTATCCAGATTAGCAGAATTTATTAATGATTTTTTCATTAACTCATTCATTGGACTTTGTGGAGTCCATAATTTTTAAAGGCAGCTGTTAATTTCAGGAGCCACTGTGAATATGTTACCCATAAAGCAGTACATCAAGCAAGGAAATATCACAAAAAGCCCCCTAACCCACTGGCGCAACATCGAAGAGATATATTAATCTGGGCTGGTAAACTGTCTAGTTTCTTTCACATATTGTGCAAACCTTAAAGTCAGTTTCATAGAATCGTAAAACCATAGAATCATTTAGGTTGGAAAAGACCTTTAAGATCATCAAGTCCAACTGTCAAGTTACCACTAAATCATGTCCCTAAGTGCCACCTCTACACATCACCTCCAGGGATGGTGATCCAATCGCTTCCCTAGGCAGCCTAATCCAATTCTTGACAACCCTTTCAGTGAAGCAATTTTTCCTGATATCCATCGTAAACCTCCCCTGGCGCAGCATGAGGCCATTTCCACTTGTCCTATCACTTGTTCCTTGGAAGAAGACACCAACCCCCACCTCGCTACACCCTCCTTTCAGGCAGTTGTAGAGAGCAATAAGGTCTTCCCTCAGCCTCCTTTTCTCCAGGCTAAACAAGCCGATCCTCATAAGGCTTGTGCTCTAGACGCTTCACCAGCTTCGTTGCCCTTCTTTGGACACACTCCAGAATCTCAATGTCTTGTAATGAGGGGCCCAAAACTGAACACAGTATTCAAGGTGAGGCCTCACCAGTGCCAAGTACAGGGGGATGATAACTTTCCTAGTCCTGCTCTCCACACTGTCTCTGATCCATGCCAGGATGCCATTCACCGTCTTGGCCACCTGGGCACGCTGCTGGCTCATATTCAGCCAGCTGTCACCCAACACCCCCATGTCCTTTTCTGCCGGGCAGCTTTCCAGCCATTCTTCCCCAAGCCTGTAGCACTGTATGGGGTTGTTGTGGCAGGACCCAGCACTTGGTCTTGTTGAACTTCATACCATTGTCCTCAGCCCATTGATGCAGCCTGCCCAGATCCCTCTCTAGAGCCTTCCTACCTTCAAGGAGATCAATGTTCCTGCCCAACTTGGTATCATCTGCAAACTTACTGAGGGTACACTCCATCTTCTCATCCAGATCATTGATAAAGATATTAAACAGAATTGGCCCCAATCCTGAGCCCTGGGGAACACCACTTGTGACCGGCTGCTAAATGGATTTAATTCCATTCACCACCGCAATTCTTTGGGTTTGGCCAGCCAGCCAGTTTTTCACCCAGCAAAGAGTACCCACATCCAAGCTATAAGCAGACAGTTTCTCCAGGAGAATGCTGTGGGAAATGGTGTCAAAGGCTTTACTAAAGTCTAGGTAGACAGCACCCACAGCCTTTTTGTTGTCCACTGAGCAGGTCACCTTGCCATAGAAGGAGAACAGGTTAGACAAGCAGGACCTGCCTGTCATTAACCTGTGCTGACTGGGCCTGTTAACCTGGTTGTCCTCTACATGCCCTACGATGGCACTCAAGATGAGCTGCTCCATAACCTTCCCCAGCACCGAGGTCACACTGTCAGGACTGTAGTTCCCCAGATCCTCCTTCTGGCCCTTCTTTTAGATGGGTGCCACATTCCGTAACTTCCAGTCAACTGCAACCTCCCCAGGGAGCCAGAGCTGCTGATAAATGATGGAAAGCCACTTGGTAAACAGTTCCACCAGCTCCCACAGTACGCGTGGGTGGATCCCATCCGGTCCCATAGACTTGTGTACGTCTAAGTGGTGTATCAGGTCACTAACCATTTCCCTCTGGATTATGGGGGCTTCATTCTGCTCGCCATCCCTGTCTTTCAGCTCAGGGGGCTGGGTACCCTGTGAACAACTGGTCTTACTATTAAAGACTGAGGCAAAGAAGGCATTAAGTACCTCAGCCTTTTCCTCATCCTTTGTCCCTATGTTTCCCCCTTCATCCAATAAAGGATGGAGATTCTCCTCAGCCCTCCTTTTGTTGCTCATGTATTTGCAGAAACGTTTCTTATTGTCTTTTATGGCAGTAACCAGAATAAGTTCTAGTTGGGCTTTGGCCCTTCTAATTTTCTCTCTGGATAACCTCAGGACATCCTTGTGATCCTCCTGAGTGGCCTGCCCCTTCTTCCAAAGGTCATAAACTCTCGTTTTTCCCCTGAGTCCCAGCCAAAGTGCTCTCTGTTCAGCCAGGTTGGCCTTAGCTGCTGGCCCATCTTTCGGCACATGGGGATGGCTGGCTTCTGTGCCTTTAAGATTTCCTTTTTGAAGAATGTCCAGCCTTCCTGGACTCCTTTGCGCTTCATGACTACCTCGCAAGGGACTCTGTCAATCAGTCTCCTAAACAGGCCAAAGTCTGCCCTCCAGAAGTCCACAGTGGAAATACTGCTGACCACCCTCCTTCTACAAGAATCAAAAACTCAATCATTTTGTGATGGATATGCCCAAGATGGCCTCCAACCATCACAGCACCTGCGAGTCCTTCTCTGTTCACAAACAGCAGGTCCAGTGGAGTGCCCTCCATAGTTGGGTCCCTCACCGTGTCAGGAAGTTATCCTCAACACACTCCAGGAACCTCCTAGACTGTTTGCTCTCTGCTGTATTGTATTTCCAGCAGATTTCTGGTAAGTCGAAGTCCCTCACAAGAACAAGGACTAGCGATAGTGAGACTTCTCCCAGCTGCTTGTAGAATATTTTGTCTGCCTCTTCATCCTGGTTGGGTTGTCTATAACAGATTCCCACCATATCTGCCCTTTTTTTCTTTCCCTGATTCTTACACATAAACACTCAATCCTATCATCACCATCAGTAAGATCTAGACAATCAAAACTCTCTCTAACATACAAGGCTACCCCAGTGCCTCTCCTTTCTTGCCTATTCCTTCTGAACAGCCTGTAGCCATTGATAGCTGCACTGCAGTCACAGGATTCGTCCCACTAAGTTTCAGTAATGGCAATTTATCATAGTTTTCCATCTGCCCAATGGTTTCCAGCTCCTCCTGTTTGTTGCCCATGCTGTGTGCATTGATGTAGTGGCACTTCAGCTGGGCTGTTGGCCATGTCACCTCCTTAGAGGAACACTGTTTAATTCCTTTGAGGTATTTCACTGGTGTTTCCCTGTTGGCTCCTATTACCTGGCCCTGGCTCATCTCTGCAAGACTTCAAGTATGCTGCAGTGTAGCCAGCACACCTCAGAGCAACATCCTGAGAGCCTTTGCTAGCACTCTGTCCCTCTAACCTTGGTGTGTCATCCCACAGCTTGTCACAGGCAAGCTTGGTATTATCCCCCTCCACCTTCAAGCCTAGTTTAAAGCTCTTTCAATGAGCCCCACTAGCTTGTGAGCAAAGACCCTCTTCTCCCTTTGAGAAAGGTGAATCCCATCTGATGCCAGCAAGCCTGGTACAGTGTAGGCCATTCTGTTATCAAAAAAACCCACATTGGGTTTCCCTTCACCTGTGCAGATTACTCCTATATAATGATTTGCTTTCCTGTGTACCAGAACCTGTGAAAGAACTGAAGTGTGAACCTCTCTTACTCTGCAGATCATTAGAGATATCAACATTTCAGCCACGTTTTTTCTGAAAGAAAATTGCGGAGATGATTGGGGGTGAGGTTTTTCCATTGTTTTTCTAGAGGTGGCATCACTATTGCAAGATGCTTAAGTACATGAAGAGTTCTACTTATGAGAATGACACTGTTGCATAGCTCTAGGCTAAAAGTGTATTAGCTTACAATAGCAAGCAAGTCTTGCAGTTATTAATTACCCTTTCAAAAGAATGTCCTTCTCCCTAAAGAGACTAAAGAAATGAGGAGGGGCTGTTGCAAAGCAGTGATTACTCAAAATGAGGATAGGGCCTTTGGACCTTCTTTTGAATCCTGTATTATTATTAGATACCTTTCCAATAATGAAGCCAATGTATTCTTAAGAGCACATCCAGGATTCCCTACCAGCCTCAATTTAGATTTAAACATAAGCATCTTGGCTTGAAATGCTATTCACATGCACAAGCTTGAATTTCAAGCATATGAGCAGGTAGGTAGAAACAGGAAAATGTTATGAGTTCCGGACCAGGTTTTCAGAAACAGATCCTATAGATCAAACTGGAGACATGTAGACTTTTCAAAAAGAGCAACAACACCATCAGCATAACTGTATTTCATAAGTGTATGATGCACCTTTGATACCTAGCACATTTTGTAAAGGGCTGAAGTAAATACTTTAATTTCTCAATTTTTGTTTATAAGCAAAAAGTGAGGTTCCCAACTTAATCTCTTTAAAGAAAAAGACCTAAGCATGGAACAGACAAGGACAAATCCCTACAAAATGACTGACAAGTTAGCTAGTCCCTTCATCCAAGCTACAGGTATAACAACCTCTTTGAGGTGCTCTAACTAATTTTGACCTGCAAGTTTCCCATTATGCACAACCCCAGTTAATTTCTACTGTTGCTTGGCTTCTTCTCAAGGTAAGGTATAAGCTGGAATTCCTTCAGTCAAAAACTGTTCTATGTCTGGATTATGGGGCAGAGTGTACCCTTAGCAAATTTGCTGATGCCACACAAGTGGGAGGAGCGGCTGACACTCCAGAGGGTTGTGCTACCATCCAGAGGGACCTGGATAGGCTAGAGAAATGGGCTGAAAAGAACCTTATGAAGTTCAACAAGGGGAAGTGCAAAGTCCTGCACTGGGAGGAACAATTCCAGGCACCAATATATGCTGAGGGATGCCCACCTGGAAAGCAGCTTTGCAGAAAAGGACCTAGGGATCCTGCTGGACACCAAGTTGAACATAAGCCAGCAATATGCCCTAGCCACAAAGCAAGCTAGTGGTATCCTGGGCTCCATTAGGCAAAGGACTACCAGCAGGTCAAGGAAGGCGGTCCTTCCCCTGTACTCAGCACTGGTCAGGTCACACCTGGAGTACTGTGTCCAATTGTGTGCTCCCCAGTACAAGAGAGACATGGACATACTGGATAGGGACCAGAGAAGGGCCATGAATATGAGAGGACTGGACCATCTCACATATGAGGAAAAGCTGAGAGAGCTGGAACTGTTCAACCTGGAGAAGAGAAAGCTCAGGGAGAGTCTCATCAATGTATATAAATACCTGAAGGGAGGGTGCAAAGAGGAGGGATGCAGGCTCTTTTCAGTAGTGCCCAGTGGCAGGACCAGAGGCAATGGGCACAAGCTGAAACACAGGAGGTTTCCTCTGAACATCAGGAAATACATTTTTACTGTGAGGGTGACTGACCACTAGTATAGATTGCCCGGAGAGGTTGTAGAGTCTCCATCCTTGGACATACTCAAAAGCCAGCTGGACACGATCCTGAGCAAGCAGGTGTAGGTAGCCCTGCTTGAGCACGGGGGTTGGGTCAGAGGTTGCCCTCCAGAGGTCCCTTCCAACCTCAATCATTCTGTAATTCTATGATCTACCACATATGCATTTAAAGGACGTTTTACTCCATTCTGTTAATCTTGATTTTTATTTGCTTGGTTCACAAGTCTTTATCAAAGTGAAGAATAATGCCTATGTAGGACAGACCAGCTATAGGTTACCCATCCAAGGACTTAATTCCATATCCTCTTCATGTTATTTAGTCAGAGAGGGTAAAATACTACCTAACTAACTGAAATCCTGGCATTTCACATTGCTGAAACCAACTTCCCTATGTGCAAATTCCATATAAGCAAGATAGAAAGACTTCTATTACCAGCATTGTGTGCATTGGCTTCCCAGTAACACAGGCAAAATTGTTTTTGCCTCAGCAAACTTTGTATTCTTGACTGAGGCTCAGCTACTCCTACCATGAAAAGGGAAATGAGGTGGGTATACTTAATGCAGCTGTTTCTAGGGGATGGTGTGGAAGGGGTGGACGTAGAAATTGCTGGGTTTTGGGCCACGGTCATTAGCACCATTTCTGTATATGTCAAACCATCTAAGAACACAAATTTGATCAGTATTGGGTATGAACAAGCTATTGCATTTCTGACAAAACAGAGCACATTGTGCAGAGACTATGTTGATTTTGGAAGGATAGTCAATACCAGATCCAGTATAAATTTACTGACATAAACAGCCATTACCTCAGCCATTCAACTTGCTAGTGTAAATTTTAACCAGCAAGATGAATTTATACATACTAGGGTGGTGATTTGTCATGTGGCCATAGCATTTTCCTTACAGGCGGCTGCCATAAGCACGTGCTGACTTTGTCTACAGCTAGTTCACATTAAAAATGAGTTTTAGAGGCAGTTTGCAGGACCGTGTTCTTGCTCACACTTCTCTAAGTACTGTCACAACAAGAGCAAAGCCAAGCACACTGCCAGCCTTTGTTCCATGTTCCCTTGCCCTTCCCCCTATTTTAAAACAAAAGTATTGGAAACCAATTCCAAGCACGGAAATCATGTAAACAGTGCTTGTTCTAGCCTGCTAATTCTTACACCTATATATTACATGGAAGCCACAAACCATATAAACATAATTTCTTTGCAGTCTTGTGCCTGAAGGCCTCAAAATGTTTATCTTAAGGTTTATACAAGGTGTTTCTCACAAAAAAAGGTACAGGTGTATGCATGCCCAACATTTAAGGTCATTACTTTTTTTTCTTTTTCCCAAATGCTCAAACACTGAAGGATGGTGTCTTTCGTAGTTAGACTCAATTTCTAGTTACAGGTCTATTATAAAGAGTTGGAAAGAAATGTCATTAAGTTCAGGATTAGACTGATCCAGACTGGTTTTTGTCAGAAATAGCAGTAGACTTACAGAGAGAGTTCCCTTTCCATCCCTCAGAAATTCTTTCCTGTAAAGTTTGTTAATCCACCCACTGTATGAAATACTCATCATAGTTTTAGTCTCAAACACTGGCTTTCTCTTGCCGGACCATCCAAGGACAGGGACACGTGCTTAGTGTGTTCATTTTGCTATGGAATACACCTAGCCTGTTTGCTTTCAAAACATTCATCTCTCAGAGTACATTAGCATCTGGTGTCTCTGACTGTGTTCAAGTAGGTGATGGCAAAACTCTGTATCTTTCTGCAGTTCCCCGTTCTTATGACCTTACCATTTTCACAATCAATATCGGTTCTTAACAGCCTGCCAGAAAATCTGTCTAGGACCCAAACATTAATCTCTGATTCAGTTTTCTATCTAATTTGCCAAGGCACTGGGCTGCTCATGAAAGAAGAATGCATCCAACAAAAACAGTGAATTTTCTCCCTCCTCCCAGGACTTTTGCTCAAGACTGTACATGAAATTCCCTCTTCAGGCAAGAATATCTTTTACCTTCAACTCTTCAGGAGAAAATAGCAATAGAAACCTGGAAAACTTGGAAAAGAAATAAAAGACATGTTGAGAATTAACTTCCTCTTGTCAGTTGTTTAGGCAATTAGGCAGAAAACTATTGAGCTGAGGAAAGGTAACTGTGACTTCAGCTGGGTGTCTGAATGATGGGTGTGTACTTGCCTCTTGATGACTATAAATCAAAGAGATGAGGACTTTCTTTTGACACAAAATGGTGTTTACTTTGGGTGGTTGTGGCATTAGAATAGAAACTGTTATTCATTTTATGTCATTCTTTTGTATACTTTAATGTAACTTTTTTCTAGACAAAATGTAACAAACTGCTTCTAATTAACAGGCACTCTTTGCTGGTTTTAATATTTCAAATTTCATGGGAATTTTTACACTGGGATTTTTTATTTATTAAGATTTGTTTGTTAAAAAAAAGTTTGTTTTAAAAGGCTTCCTATTAAAATATTTTTAATTGGAGAGTGTTAGTAAAGAACATTTTTGAACTGCTTTGAGAAGGGGAAGAGTAGATATCTGCCTCGCCTTGGGCCACTCTTGTGTAAGACCCACTCGATGGCTGTACAAAATGAGCAGAAAATACAGGGAAGTACAAGGAATGCAAAGTCCCCAAAAGTGGTCTGACTGCTCCTGGTCCACCAGGCCCACATGGTAGGAGAGAAGAATCTGTGCGCCCATTCCTCCCATATCTCTCCACGCTGAAGGCAGAATTACACAATCAGATAGGAGACAATGCAACAACCCACTAATAATAGATCGGATGCAATATGTGGGAAGGGGAGGGAAATTGGTGGAGCAGGAAATAACTAAAACCGAATGGGAGCAGACAGTGATTTAGGAAGGAGACTTCTGAGCGCTCCAGAACTGTTTCTCACGATGTAAGTTTACCATTTGACAAGCTCAGTGCCTTGACAGGTAAGGACAACAACAAAAAATGAGGAGGAATTTGTATTATTAATGCTTAATCTACTCCTCAAGAATGCATCAAAGAGTGCATTTCATAGCTGTAACATGGTAAAAGCAGGCTTTTGGGACCTCTGATCCTGACCAGTAGCTGGAACTGGATGCTGCTATACAGCTGGAACTGGATGCTGCTATAGCTATACATTGCTATAAAACAAGTCATTGTTAGTATTTGAATCCTCGCTTGTATGTTACAGAGGTCACAGAGGGCTCAGGTTTAGAGTAGCTGTAAGCATTCTGAAGAACAATAAGTTAATCTTACAAATATTACAGACTTAATCTGTAGACATTTTACAGTAAATTTATCTCTGTGCTTATACCTGTTATAGGAGCATCATGGCAACTGCGTGATATTTCCTGTATGTGCCACAATGCTATCTGTTAGGACGAAAGCCTTAATTAGCTGCTTATTAAAGTTTATTCTTAAGCAGTACCAAATTTCTACTGACCTGTTGTAGGGTATCTATTACAAATAGCAGTTACAATATTTAAAGCACCTTTTGCATAAAAGTTGAGAGAAAATACAAATATGTAACTGGTTCTGCCACCAAAACTGATGGTCTAAGCACCCTCAGCCTATCACACGGAACTATCCAAAACTTTGAGCTTTCAATTCTTCCACTGGAAAAAAAAAAAAAAACTTTTCAGGACAACACAGGATTATTCAGTGGAGGTCGGACATTGTCTGTGGAAGACAGTTGCTCTTCAGGTAGACATAGAAGGGAAGTAAGAGCAGACCTGGTGTGCTCCTTGAGGCTTGCTGCCTCTGCGCAGCCCTGCTCTGTGCCTGTGGGCCATAGGAAGGGGGAGAAACTACTGCAGTGTCTCCATATTAGGGGCAGAAGCAGTTCCGAGAAGCAAACAGGAAGGAAGAGAGTTTAACTGACAACCCCTGAAGAGGTACACCTTAGTTACGTGAAGCAGCAGTGACAGAAAAGTGCTCAGATAACACCCAGTAGAGCAGCAAACTGATGCTGAGACACAGGTGGTGTCTCATCTCCAACTTTGTACACCTTCCTCAGTTGTTCTCTCAGATTTATCTTTTAGACCTCTCCTCTAGTTCAATATCTAAAGCTCAACAAGAAAAAAAAAAAAAAAAAAGAAATGTTATACTCAACAACTGCCATATCAATCAACTCCCAATTGTAAAGCACGCAACAAAACATCTTCCCTAAAATTTTAAGCAACAGTGACTAAGGCATTGGGAATGAGGGATGAGGGAAAACCAGGGGACACATTAATACAACTGATAGATAAACATATTAAATTAGTAAAAATTACAGTGAACATTTGCAAATTTTAATACATATATCCCAAGAGAAACAAACAGAACAGCTGCTTAATTGAAAATAAAATAAATGAAAAATAATTCCCTTTTCCCCAAAAGCATAACACCCCATCATTAGCATTGTTAGCGTGTTATTATGAATTATTGTTCTGATAAAAAACAGAGCTGAAATGGATATTTTTTGTTCATGGTAAACCACTTGTACTTTATCACATCAGTGTAACACATTAGGTGTGTCATTATTTATCTTGTTCTACAATAAGCAAGCTCCATATATTTTCAGGCTTCAGTGAGTTTTGCTGGCATGCTGTATCAAGAAAATATTTCAAAAAATCATTCAGGCTTTCCTCCATTTCCAAAATGCTACTCACGAACCATTTTTTACGCTCACAGTTAAGTTGGGCTTCATAGATGCTTGGAACATTTTAAGGGCAAATCCAGCTAAGGGCAGACTAACTACATAGTAAGGGTAAAGGAACACAAATCAGACGCAATCAAATAAAGCTGGCTAACAGATTACTGCCTGTCAGGTAGCCACAGTAGCAGTCAGCTTTCACTGCTTTTTGCCAGCTTTTTGCAAATTAAGGCATGTTAATGCAAACTCATTCACTGAAGTGTTCTCCCTCTCAGCTGCAGTAGGCTGAGTTTACATGTGCAAACAGATAGTGTTAGTTTAGCCCTGGGGAGGCAAAATCTCAAAACTTTTCTCACTCCATCATGGTCAGTTGTGTGCTGACAGCGAAAGGCAATGTTTTCCAAACTGTTTGCAGCTCCTTTCCCAAATGCACACTGCCATGTTGCCCTCCTGTCTCCCTTTCCCCTGGCCACCCACATGATGAGTGTTTTCCAATTCTGCCTGCAGAAGTAACATATGTGATGATTTTTTTTCATTGTTTTCCTTTCTCAGGAGGTAAATTTTGGTCATTTTGGGAAATACTTTGGGTTTACCTACATCGCTCAGTGAACCGTACTGCTGAGACCTTGTGCTAGTACCAAGTGAACTAACACTGAGAACAGAAGCAGTATTTCAACACTGGCATAGCTCACAAGGCCCTTAACCTTGCTGAAAAGACAGGGCTTGGGTTAGTTTGCAAATAAGCCCTTCACATACTATGTTGCTTTGGCAACATGATGCTCAACTAAACCATAAAGATGTTCTAGCTTTCTATAACCTACCACTGCTATGGATAGTGCTGAGGAGGTATGTCCTGCATGTTGATGGTCTAAGGAGAGCGTCATGACATACTAAACATACAGCTTCTGGAGCAATTTATTCTGTATTTGCAAAAATGAATAGAGATGCAGCCTCTTCATTAAGAGTAGGACCTTGGCTGGAAAGTCTCTCAGAGCAGCTAACAATTTTACCTTTGCAGCCTTTCGTGAGACATCTAGATGAATGCAGTGATGATCTCTCTGAAGAAGGAGGCTAAACAAGAGACGGTTTCCTTTACAGTGATTAATTCCTATGGATGAGATGTCAGATTAGTTTGTAGCACTTAAACAAGAGGACCAAGAGAGGAACTGCCAATAGTCTCAAAAAGGAGAAAAGACATACAAACTCTGCCTGTGTGTATAGTACTAGCTATACAGCTTATAAAATTGTATGTTGTAGGGCTGATGCTCTTCCATGAAATCCCAGAAATAATCACAGGTGTAATCTGGATGGCCCTGAACCCTCCTAGGTAGGACTACAAAATTGTAGGAGCTCACTTTGTATCCTTGCCCCTCTGTATATTGGCGATAATCACCATCTGCTACAGGATGTGTCAAAAGGAAGACTAGAGTCATGTCCCAGGGATTGGCTTATGGTCTATTCTGCTTTTGTCTTTTTAGGGCTATTTTCCAGGTGCCCTTACTATGCTGGAGACAGTGCCAAACGAGCCCTTTCTCTTACTGCAACATCTGTTTGTCAGGCAGCCAGTAGCCAAATTCAATATTTCCTGAAGAATGATGTTCGTGGCTTATCGACAAGTCTGCAGGTGCTGCTTTTTCTCAAGAAATGTATCTGGCCAGATGAGGCTCACAGCCAGTTCTCCTTGCTTCCCATTGCTTATCAACCAAATTTAGGCATCAGCCTCTGCAATCAATACAAATGTTTCCTTGTTAAATGAAACAGGAGGGCAGAGAGGATTGTGCGTCTTACCCATCCAGCAAGTCCTGAGGCACCAGCTCTGAGACCCCGTGCTGTCAGACCTCTAAATGCAATGGCCTGGGATGCAAGCCCAAATTCACACAGCCCAAGCTCCACATCAGCTTCAGTGCCTGATGTTTGCCCTTAGCCAGATGATTCTGAGGATCCGGAGCCAGACCATGAGGAACATGAGCCTCAGGAACGCAGGGGAAATATCAGCAATATTTCCAGCCTCTGACACTACTGTAACCCCTTTTTCTCAAAGCATTTTGATCTACTGATTCATCTTAGAAGCTGTTTCTTTACTTCTTGCACATATAATAATCTTTTTTGTCATCACCCTAAGTCCGACAAAGATGTACACGAGTTCATCTCTTTAGGCCTGTCTTTTGCACATAGTGTCTCATACTAAATAGTCTGAGAGGCACCTTCAGCCTCTGACCCCAAGAGGAAAAATTTGCCCCTGTTCTGCTCCGACTAATTTTCAGTACAATCATAAAAGGGAAGATTGTTAAAACACATACTTTCCTAGATAAATACCGCCAAAGTACTATTAGTCTTTCCCTCAGTTTCCTGTCATGTCTCTCTCTGAAACCAAAGCAGAGCATACACTGTCCAGATTGAAGAAGAAACATTTCTGAAGTTTATCTGGAGGGGTAGGCAAGGCGCAGAACAGGGCGCAGCTCCTGAGGTGGTGTGCATACAGCCTTGCTTGTCACTTTCAAGGTTCAAGGCCGGGGTAAGCTGCTTCATGACAACCTCGAGCAGTTAATTCTAGAAGAAACCTTTTTAGGCAAACATGACCAAGCAGGATTACAGATTCCTCTTTGCCTACTAGGTAAAGTGAAGACATCCAAAGGAAAGCATTAAAAATTCTACCCGGTGGGATTTTTTTGGTTTTTAAGGGGATAGGGCCCCGACTTGTCAGTGGTGCAGCCTTGGCCATTTGGTTGTAAACACATGATGTGGAAGAAGCATCTAACACCATTTGAGGGATCCAAGACCCTCTAGACACACTAGCAAAACTTATTCTGTATGCCATAGTTTTACTCTGAGTAGCTATGGATCTGAGGCCTTTGTTGGTGCACCTAGTAAAATGTTTTTGTACAGATTCTGGTACCAAAGCACTGTTAAAACTCTGGAATACCTCTTCAAACATAGGCTAAACTAATCAGATTTAAAAAAAATGAATAGCAAGCTTACTCAGCATGTGCTGGAAGGACTGAAAGTGGTATCATAGAATCACAAAATGGCTGAGTTTGAAAGACACCTCTGGAGATTATCTAATCCTACCCCTTTCTCAAAGCAGGGCAAACCAAAGCAGTTTGTTCAGGATGATGTCCAGTCAGGTTTTAAATATTTCCAAGGATGGAGACTCCACAACCTCTCTGGACAATCTGTTCCAGTGTATGACCATGCTCACAGCAAAATAATTTTTCTTAAGTTTAATGGAATTTATTGGATTTCAGTTGGTGCCCATTGCCTCTTATCCTGTCACTGGATGCCACTGTAAAGAGCCTGGTTCATCTTCTTCATTCCCTCCCCTCAGTTATTTATACTTATGGATAAGATACACATAGCCTCTTCTCTAGGCTGAACAAGACCAGCTCTCCCAGCCTCTCCCCATGACAGATGCTCCAGTTTCTTAATCAATTTTGTGGCTCTTTGCTGGACTTGCTCCAGTACATCCATGTCTATTTTGTCCAGAACTAGACCCAGCACCCCAGATGTGGCTTCACCGGGGCTGAGTAGAAGGGACGGATCACCTCCCTTGACCTGCTAGCAAGAATCCTCCCAATTCAGCCCAGGATCACAGAATCACAGAATGATTGAGGTTGGTAGGGACCTCTGGTGGGCCTCTTGTGCACCTCCCCTGCTCCAGGAGGGGCAGCCAGAGCAGGCTTCCCAGGGCTGTGTCGAGATGGCTTTTCAGTATCTCCAAGGATGGAGACTCCACAACCTTAGTGGGCAACCTGTGCTGGTCCTTGGTCACCATTACAATAAGAAGTGTTTCCTGATGTTCAGAGGGAACCTCCCGTGTTTCAGTTTGTGTCCATTGCCTCTGGTCCTGTCACTGGGCACCACTGAAAAGAGACTGGTTTCAAGATGCTGTTGGCATGCTTTGTCACAAGGACGTGCTGCTAGCTTGTGGTCAACTTCCTGTCCACCAGGACCCCCAAGTCCTGGCCTTCAAAGTTGCTTTCAAGCCGGGCAGCCCCCAGCAGGTACTGGTGCATGGGGTTATTCAGCCCCAGGTGCCGGACTTGGCATTTCCCTTTGTTGAACTTCCTGAGGTTCCTGTCAACCCCTTTCTCCAGCATGTCAAGGTCTCTCTGAATGGAAGTACGGCCCGCTGGTGTGTGAGCCACTCCTCCCATTTTTGTATCACATCATACAAACTTGAAGAGGGTACACTTTGTCTTTCACCCAGGTCATTAATGAAGATACTAAACAGTATTGACTTCAGTATTGATCTGTGCAGTACACCGCCAGTGACTGGCTTCCCAGCTAGACTTTGTGCCACTGATCACAACCCTATTAAGCCCAAAAGTTCACCCAGTTTCAGTCCACTTCACTCTCCATTTGTCTAGCCCATACTTAATCAGTTTGTCAGTGAAGATATTGTGGGAGACAGTGTCGAAAGCCTTCCTGAAGTCAAGATAAACAATATCCACTGCCCTCTCCTCATCCACTGAGCCAGTCACTTCATTATAGAAGGCCATCAGTTTTTTCAGACATGATTTCTCTTTAGTAAATCCATGCTGACTACTCCCAATCACCTTCTTGTCCTTAATATTTTGGAAATAGCTTCCAGAATTATTTTCTCCATCACTTTCCCAGGGACTGAGGTAAGGCCTGTCATTCAAATAAAGCTTTGAAACTCAATTTGCAAACACCCTTGCTTCTTAAAGATGTCTCCCTCAGCTTCTGTTAGAAGCAATTTTAATTAAACAAAGTTTGTATATCTTTTTTTTTTAATAGAAATACCAGATAATCATTTCACCACATTATTTACTCAATACCACCTTATAATTTACAGAAACATCACATCTACCTACCATTTAACATGAGTGTCTGTGATTCCAAGTTTCTTTCCTACTCTCTGTATGTGATGTACTCATCTCCTCAAGCAGTTGAACTCTACTAGTGTTTTGATTAAACATAAAAATATTATGTTCAAAGGCAATTTAACTTCCTGTAGAAGTCTATAATTAACATTATATATTAGACTTAAAAAAAGCGAATTTGGCAGCAGGAAGTGAACAACACGGAAGGAAGGACACAGGAAGGACAACACGGAAGTTTTCACTAAAAAGCAACTGTTTATACTGAATTCTAAAATTTACTGCACCCTCCATCCCATGTATTTCTATACATAGAAAATGTCTTTTCTATCAGATTTTCCACTGAAAGAGACAATCAGCTATGATGTCCACAGCTGTATTCTTCTGGACTAACTGTAAAAGAGCGCAAAACCATCTTTTCAGATGGCCCTCTAAATTGTGCCCACCTCCACTTGCAGGTTTCAGAAAAGTGCATTTATACATTTGAAATTGACAGTTAACTGCATGCTTGCTCATTTGATTTATATATTATATAAATTTTTTCACTTTATGACTACATGTATAATCATGTGTATTGATGTGTGAACACCAATTGCAATATATAGATAGATATGAAATAAACATAGAAATGAATGAAAGATTTGATGTGGGATTTGATAGACTTAAGTAGTTGCAGTTTACAGAACAGGTTGTTTGCTTCCTTATTCAGAATGCCAAGAGCATAGTTAGCAGGGGAAAAAGAAAATCATTCTGGAAGAACTTAATCTAGGAAAAATATATTGAGGGGGATTCTTATGTGCCTTCACATCAAACTAAGCAAACTGCCTTCTCAAATGTAATTAAGAGAACTAGATTTCTCTGTACTGGTAACTGACTCCAAAGATTAAGACACTTGTTTCCTCACTAATAAGGAAATTCGTTAAAATAATAAAAGCAAGCCTGTTAGCTCAGGTGCTTGCAGTCTTTGAATCAGGACCAGAAAGACATCAGCTCTTGTCCTGATTTTCTAGGTGTGAGATTGTACACAGTGTTTGCAAGCATCCCCGGATTCATTGTAGCCAGATTTCTAAGCAAAGAATACTGAGATTAATACACCCATAATCTTTTTATTGCTATATATATTTAAAATGAAAAAAAAAAAAAAAAAAAGGAAAAATGGATGTTGTGATCTCATGTTTGTGTAACTCACAAACTTTTTCAAAGGTTCATGATGATTTTGCATTGTTCTGGAATAATGTATAATAAATAACAGTGTAGAAACTGAATATCAATTCCTGTAATAATCAGTGTAATACTTAGTCTCATGCTGATGGCTGATTTCATCATCTTATTTTTGGGGGCTTCTAGCTGCATTGGATTCATTTGAACATCACCAAGGGTTAGTGCCCATGACAGTTCAGGACCTGTTGCATTGGACATTGATCGGCTGTATCATGAGTGTGAATTTGGCTGCTTTCAGTTCTCTTCTGACATGGCATTCAACTCCTTCCCCAGGAAAATTAATCTGAAAACTACTGTGGAAAGTTGTGTATAGCCCCAAAAAACCACTGTGCAGATCTGAGAGTGGTTGAGGTCATGTCCTCTGCAATCAGAAATTCCAGCTTGGTGAAAAAGTTAAAAAAACCCCGAATTGCTACACTTGAAATGGTTCAGGCCCTATAGTTGGAGGCATGAAACACATAATCTTACACATGCAACTCAACATGGTCAGCACACCTGTTCAACAGCTCTGAAAATAAGTTGACTCCAGTGGTTCTGAAGTTTAAGATGCTTTTTTTCAGCCCTTGTCTGGTCATTCTAAAGAAGATTTTGAGAATTGTATCATGTTTCTGTCTGTTTCAAACATGTCTTACCTGATTTCCATAAATTGTCTGAATAAATACAATAAAACTGAATAAACTTTAAAGAAAAAGAATGTATTAGTATAATAATGTAAGAAATTAGTAAAACCTCCAACCCATAAGTCATCTGACCAAGCATTCCAGGAAATCCCACTTAAGAGACATTTCTGAATACTACCAAGTATTTGTTGCCAGACAGGTTATTTCTTTCTGAGGCAAAACTGGTTGTTTTTTTATTTTACTCCTATTCTTTAGTGTGTTTGCTAGGTAAAAGTTGCACTTGAAGTGTTATGCTCCTCATAGCGCCTTGGACTGTAGGATACACCAAGCGTTATCTAAACAATAAAACCCAAGAAAATCAGGGACCCAATAAGAAAATAGCAGAAGGAAGAGGCGGCTGTTTTTGCAGGGCACACTATCCAATGTAGTACTAGAACGCCGATAACCGGGCTATAAGCAAACAAAAAGTACAGCTGCAAAATCAAACAGAATCACCAGGGGTAGAGGGGAGATGAACACAGCTCAGAGCAGAACCCATCCTACAGCAAACGTCAAGCAACCCTGCAGAACAAACCCCTGGTTAAGCTTAATAGCACAAGATCCTGGCTGCGATCAAATTTTAAATTAAACAGCTCAAGTCATTAAGAAAGGGAGGGTGGAAGACCACCTAATAGCTTTTCCCCCCACTCCCTCAGAAAAAAATAGTGAAGGAGCACCATTGAAAGGGCTTGTTCAAGAGAATGAAATAATCTGCCATAACACACATTAAAGATAAGGAAATTTAGACAATTATCAGTCACGTCATCTGCAAGGAGGAGAGAAACAGTACAGAGGCAGTGAGAGCACTGCTATGTCCATAATGCCTGCATCACCTAAAGAAGAGTTTCTGAGGAATCTGAGATGGGACAGCATATGCTGCTCTCACCAGATTGTATATAAGGCACACAAAAGTCAATGCGCTTAAAAGGCTATTTTCCTTACTGAGATAGTGTTAGTCCCAGAGTGTTTACCTATGGAGTGAAAATTCCTATTTTTGACTTGTGAAGGATACCTTTCAAAGTTTAAGCCAGACTAAAAAATGGTTAAAAACTGAACCAAGCAGTTAAAATACTCTGAGTTTAGAGAGACACTGAGATTTTTTTGGTATGCAGAAGCTTTTAAATTTATCATCCTGATTTATAACAGAGCAGGAAATTAAAAAAAAAAAAAATCTAAAATTTTAATGGAGGACCAGAAATAGTTTTTCTTAGAATGTTGGTCCAAAGAGCAGATCAAGACTCTTTTGATAACAGGCAAATTTACTTCCTGTAGCTCATAATTTTATCTATTGTTATATATATACACACACGCTCATATTTGCATGATATTTTAAATATCATTTCTATTAAATTTGCATTAAGTGCAAGTAATCGTTTTGTATAAAAAACATGTAAACTTCAGGTATATAATTTTGTTTGTCGCCTTCACGATTGTTAGTGGAATCTTGCCAAGCCCCCAACACTGTTCCCCATGCCTGCAGCAGAGAAGCAGGTAGTATCAAGGAAGGAGCTGATGGGCTGCCCCTTGGGCTGTTGTTTGACAGTATTCATAGCCAGGCCAGTGACATGGCCTTGGCTAGTAGAAGTCCTTGTCAGGCTGATGTTCTGCCTGTGGTGACAAGAGGCCCACTGTCACAGGCACTGCACATGTTGGATATGTTTATTTCTCTCAGCCTCCTAGAGCTGGAGATCTCCTCTACTCCTGTTCTTGGCTGTGGAAAGGGGAACTTAGAAGGCAAGCATGCAAGCTATCAGGATGCGACTAAACGGGATTGGTTGCTCCAGACATGCGAAATCCCACCACCAGCTTGTACAGAGCACGATGGAGCACCACATGGGGCACTGTCTGTATGGGCTGCTTTTGCAGACCCATTGCGGATGCATTACCTGGATGCTTCAGCATCCCAGAGAGGCTGTCAGGGACTGGGTGGTGCACCCAGCCAAGGGCTTTGGTCAGTCTGGGCGGTTTAAGCACAGAAGAGATCCCAAAACCAAAAGGGAGCACTTTTGATGATTTCTTCTCACACATCTCCTCTTTTAATGAAGTAGCGAGACCTTCTCTTTTGTTTTTAATCTCTTTTCCCACTGGTTTTCTCTTGCTCTCTCTCTAACTCACTGGTTTTAGCCAGCACATCTGTCCACCGTGTTCACAGGATAATGCCATCTACAGGTTACTGCTGATGCCTGCAAATTCTGCACATCCCTGCAAGTTCTACATGTGTGACCAAGAAATTAATTTCTGATTGCACCAGAATAAGTAACATGCATCCTTGTACTGCACTATTACGTATGAATAAATGAAAAATACTAAAAAATGGCCCATGCCAATTAAAAATTATATGGGAAAGGATGGAGAGAGATGGATTAGCTTACTTATGTCACAGTCAGCCTAGGCCGGTCTCCTCCCACTTGTGTGATAAACATTTTCCATTCTAGTTATACAATCAAATAGAAAATTATAATTTATTATGAACGCACTTCTGGATCCACTTGGAAAAAAGGAAGCAAAGGACTTCTGGTGCCAAGCAACACAGATGGGCTTCTTAAAGAAGGCACCACTTTGATTTCATTGTCACAGTTGTTGCACCACATTCTAACGTGAAGGCCAGAAGAATCAGCTCCCCCTGGGGTAGCGAAAGGGCAGTAAGCACGCAGCATCTAGTGATATCAAAGCAGCAGCTCAGGTATTATTTATTGTCAACCGCTCCCGGTGGCCCTGCACAGTTGCCATACAGCCGCACGTGAAGGTGCCACCTTGTCTTTCCTTCCCAGAGTGAAGGACTCCAGTAGGGTTCTGCAATGTTAAAGACAATATTTCTGACAAGATATTTCTAGCTTCAACATTCAAGCTGTCACGGCTGTTGTCAGTTCAAAGCAGACTCTCTTTCCTCTCAAGGCATTACATAACCACCAATTTTGTTTTCCACATTTACCAGAAGCTGCCAGCAAGAAAACAATTCACTGGAGGATATAGCAGTTAAAATACCAAGGTCTCGCTTTTATTTCTCCTCATTTTTACATCTTCTATTATTTTTCTCTCCACACATAGGTGACCAGGAAAGGTCATTTATCATTAGATTTGTGATTATATGTCTCACATTTAACTTCAAGTACAGTAATGTAATAAAATTGTGATTCATAACCAAGGACAAAGAAGGGAACTGTAATTTGGAAGAAGAGTGAAATCTGTTGATTAAAACATGCAAAAGCAGCAATTGGTTGAAAGGTCTGTATCACTTAACAGTGCACCAGATTCACAAGAAATATACTGATGTTTATTTAACATCGTCACTTAATTTGTGATCATCAGGGAGTATATATGGCGCTTCACAAAACACATTACAAAGTAAACCCCTGCTCAAAAATCAAACAAATCGAAGGCCTTTTTATCATGAAGTTGAGATGGTGATGTGGATACCACACCTATGAAAAACTTCACTAAAATTTGTTTAGAAAGATAAGAGTAATGAGGAAAAGGGAAGAACTGCAGGTTTGCATTATAAGAACCGGTATCTACTTTCGCCCTACAAGTTCTCCATCGATCAGAGTTCGCACTTTGCAAGTGGAAGGGTTCAAAATTATTTAGATCAATGCAAGCCAAAATAGCTGTATGAGAAGTGTTTTCAGTTCAGGGTTGGTGTTACTGATAAAAAAAAATTTAAAAATGGAAAGGATCCCTCAGTATGCTAAATGCCTTCAACCTCCAGCCAATTTAAAGCTTTTTTAGGTCTGTATACAGGCCTATTATAAATGATCTACAAGCAACTGTAGACCTTTCACACTCCGGGAACTGCAATCTCCTTAACAGAACAATAGAGATTTCATGTTAGGTTCTCTTGTATTATAATTCCCCAGGACAGAATATATATACAGAATTGAACAACATGGGGTCTTGGGAGATATTACAATAAACACAGCTCATCTTAAGTGAGGGGCAAGAAGACCTCTCACTGGGCTCCACGGCAGATTCTGATAACACCAAAGTACATGGATTATCTTCCTAGCTGGGAACTGCAGCACACAGCACAGCATGTCTTACACCAGATGTCACTGTATCATGCATGATGAATACCTCATCTCCATTACAGTCTTTCCCTGCTAAAACCTGTATATATGATGTTGCAGCAAAAAGCATCACCTAACATTCAGTAAATCCATTTCCCTATGTTCTGATTAGCAAAGCAAATTTTCTTAGACCTAAAGAAAGTGCTAGCATCCTTCTTTCCTCCCAGCTGTGCAAGATATTATCGCTTTTTAAGACAGGATGCAAGTTAAAAATGAGAAGCTGGTTGTGTCAGGGTTATTTCTATTTCTACTTAGAGAAATAAAATTTTGCATCCTCTTTTCTCTCACTCTTCCTCTCCCTTTCACACGGGGAAAGCCATGCACTTACAGCCGCAAAAATGGACACACATTCTCCATCTACAAAGGGCTTAATTTAGTCCTTGAGTATGCACAGAAATCCTCCCTGCAGCAAAGTGATGTCAGACTGTGTGTACCCCTGCAGTATATGGAAATCCTGGTTACCATGAGAACCAGATTGCTTCTTCGCTGAGGTTTCCGCACACTGCTATGAAGACGTGCCTCCATTTTGCCACGTTGAAGCAGCTGAGCTGCAGGATGCCCTGCGCCAGGCTGGGTGGCCCTGACACTCCTACCCTCCTGCCGGTGGTCCTCAACTAGCTCTGGCTCTGCCACTGAAATGTAAAAGTGTCCAATAATCAGGACTACATTTCTGAAGCAACATACTTCCCAACTATATTCCACCCCCCACCCCCCCCTCTGCCCTCCACCCTGGAAAATAAAATAAAGTAAGAAGCTGCTCGGATTTGAGGCAATATTAGAGCAGACAATATTTTATTCTATTAGGAAGGAAATCAAAGCTATACCACCACAATGACATCTCAGGGGAGATTTATGTCTCCAAGCAGCCATTTTTCCAAATGCTGCTGCGTACACATATAGCCTTTCTGAACACAATTAGAGCAAATACTGCTGTGATAAACCAACTTTGTGCTGCCATGCTAAAGGAAAAGGTCGTTTTCCCTTTTCACTGCTTTGCTAGTGATACAAACCCAACTTCTTCAGATACAGAAGTGCTTAGAGCTGATCAGTGAAAAAGGAAAATGCGGTGTTTTTAATCCTGCAAGCATGATCTCTAGAAAAATAATCTGTGTGGCAAGACACTGAACTACACAAGATGCTTAGGCTGTAATGAATGAAAAGCCTTTATCACGTTCTATAATTAAGAGAAGTATAATATAGCAACAGGTAAGCTAACATTCATTAGAGGAAAGTGCTATAAGGTAAATAGTTGTGTGTACTCCTGTTGGCTAACACAGAACCAATGGACCAGACAACCAAACCTAAATCAAAGCATAATGCCCCAAAACCGCTATATTTCAATCTCAGCCATAAACAAACACGTTTAAATGGCCTAATTGCAACATTTAATTTTTCCTTAGAGCTCTGTAGAGCATTTGGGAACCACAGGTATTCTTTCTCAGTTTCACAGGGAACTGAGACCTCACAGGTCTACCACTGCAGCCCTGTTATCTGAAGCTATCAGCTCTCTTTTCTCTGAGGAAGCCACTCAATTAGCAATTAGGTTAAACTCAGGTCACCTGTTTTTAACATGTGCTTTACTTGCATGTTTTGGCTTCCTTGTCAGACATGATTTAGGCTTCCGTGCCTGAAATCTTGTCTGTTTTTTCTTACTGTATCAGCAAGCCTCGAAAAAGATATTAGCTCACTCTTATAAACCAGATAGCTGAAAAAAAATAAATTTCATCTTTCCATTTCACATTATAGAATAAATGCAAAACAGCCATGAGCATGGTTGACTCAGGACTAGTTTTCAAATTTGAATGAATGGCACAGCAATTTTTTTTTTCCTGTTTACCCAGTGCTACTCAACATAGAGCTGCACGGTTCTTAATTCAACCAGTAGAGGACAGTGGTGAATATACACACTATGAGGCCCATCACTCATATTTTAAATATATGAAGCAACTTCTCTGCATGAAGTGCTGTGTTTGTTGCCATCTCAAAAGTCAGTTCGCATTTATGAAATCTGTACATGTCAAAGGAATGCGGATTACAAATGTAAATAATTATGCTCCATGCATGTGGAGGGTATTTCTTATTTATGCAAAACACCACTTGGGTCTCACTCAAAGATCTTGACTTGGTCTTTGTTCAACGGGCTTCAAAGGTTTTCCTAAACAAAAGACAGACCTACACTACAAATCCAATAAGCATTTTGCTTATGTTAGGAATGCAGGACAGGCCTCTCAGAGTAATTATTTCTGTTCTTTAATATAATCCAGAGTCCAAGAAGGCAGTGAAGTTGCACAAAAGTTCACAGAGCTTTAGCCTGCATCAGGAGCAGTTACACTACCCACACTTTCAGGAAGAAGTTATAGAAGAATACAGATCTATACGCTTTTCAGCTTTTCAGGAAAATTCTGTAGTTGCTTTATCTATGTACCTCGATCAAGGCTCTGTATGCTTTTAGTGAAAGCCAGTGGGATTTCTTGTGCCAGTACCCCTAAATCAAAAGCCCCTGGACTGCGAGTTCACTAAGCTAAGGCTATGGCTTATTTTGACACGTAGAAAACATTCCTACTTAAAACCAAAAACAAAACCAAAGAAACAAAAAAAAAAAAAACACAAACAACCCCCAAAACAAACAAACAAACTCAAACTTAGCTGCATGTTCCATGAACAGTGACAGAGCTATAACACTTTATTGGCACTTTCAATATTATCTATCTTGGCCTTATGGCCTGAGGTTTTTGTTGTGGTTTTGTTTTTGCCACTTCAATGCCAAGTAATGTACAACTGAGTTAAAAACTTTATATGATTTTACAACACAGAGCACACAGGCAAAATCTTGTGTGTTTTCACTCACTTAAAGAATAGTAGCTTGAGGACAACGCTCATAGAAGGCTATATCAACCAGAAACAACATTTCAATGTTTATGTAAACTCTATTGCATGAGAGAGCACAGCTCACCAATTTCCATCATGTTACATTTTCAAAGTGACATTCTACAAAGCCCCGAAGAGACTAGCACATAACAAAGAGTGTCTCCCAGCGTCCCGTCTCTTCAGATTCATCGGCAGCAATATGAAACACCTATTAATGGAATTTGTAAAGAGTGCTGTTTTGCAAGGGGAGATGATCAGGAAACAATTTCTAAAGACCGTGAAATAAAGAGACAAGATTTCTCTCATAGGAGTGTTTAATAAATACCATAGAATCATAGAATCATAGAATGGTTTGGGTCAGAAGGGACCTTAAAGATCATCTAGTTCCAAACCCCCTGCCATGGGCAGGGACACCTTCCACTAGAACAGGTAGCTCAAAGCCCCATCCAACCTGGCCTTGAACACTTTCAGGGATGGGGCATCCACAACTTCCCTGGGAAACCTGTTCCAATGTCTCACCACCCTCACAGTGAAAAGTTTCTTCCTAATATCTAGTCTAAATCTACCCTCTTTCAGTTTAAAACCATTACCCCTTGTCCTATCACTACACTCCCTGATAAAGAGTGCCTCCCTATCTTTCCTGTAGGCCCCCTTTAAGTACTGGAAGGCTGCTATAAGGTCTCCCTGGAGCCTTCTCTTCTCCAGGCTGAATAACCCCAACTCTCTCAGCCTGTCCTCATAAGAGAGGTGCTCCAGCCCTCAGATCATCTTTGTGGACCTTCTCTGGACTCACTGCAACAGGTCCATGTCCTTCTTATGTTCAAGTGCTTCTCCGTGCAAATATCTAGCTCATATTCTGATCTTTTAGAGCATTGAAAAATATCTATATTCAATTAACACATGGCATATTGAGAGTTGTGATTAATATTTTCTTTCAGGAAATGGAATATTCACCAGGTACAGAAATAAATGACCCTCTTGTTCACTTCAGCATATATTTAGATTTTGAGTTTTGCACTAGGTTGCTGTTTGATTCTTTCCAAATGTGGGATAGTAAGAGTTATAGGATCAACTATAATTGCAGGAAGAGGGGCCTGACAGCAAGCGTGGATCAAAGCCTAGGCATTCCAGAGTCTACAGAGTGTCTGAAGTCCCAGAGGTCTTGGAATTATGTCAGAATCTGAAATTGCCTTTTAAAAATGCATGCATCTCTAGACTTCACAACTGCAAAGGTAAAGAGAGTGCAGCCAACTCAGTGGCACTAAGTGAGCCTGCAGACAGTCTGAATGAATCACGCTTGGAGTGATGACCTATCACCAGCATCTCCCATCCAAGACTAGCTGCTCCAGGCGCTCCTGTCAGCAGCAGACTCTGAACGGCTGGGTGGACTCCTCTTACAAAAGAGCAGAGCACCTAGCCAGGTTAATTTGGTCCCAGTGGAGTTTGCCACCACAGTGAGTTTAAAAGTGTCCAGGTGACCTCCAAATTAATTTGTATTCTTGGCAGATGAGAATCATTACGTGATTTTCAGTAACTTGATTTGTGTGTCTAAATCACAGGGAAACCATGTCGTAGGTGAAATCTGTTTCTTATTCATACTTTCTTCCTCATCTAGCAATACTTAACAGACAATAGTCACTAGATAATATATGCTGTGCAGAAGTTTTGCTTATATCTGTATAAAATATCTATATTGATACCTATAAACTAAGGATTTATGTTTTCAGATTATTGATAAAAGGAAAAACTTCTGGCATTGATGCAGAAATTGAGGAATGGCTACACTACTTCTTCCCTAGTTTGAATTCTACTATCCCATTGCTTCTCTGTACAGCAAAGCAACTACCAAATGCTGTTAAGATTGTCTCTATATCAACCCACAGGAACAGAAAAAAAATCTTAAAGCTCATCTCTTTTTTCAGTAGACTGACCTGTGAAAAAAAAAACAGGGGGGGAGGGGAGAGGAGGGGAAGAAAAATTAGCACTTTGGATTTTCACCTCTTTCTTCTTTTTACTCCTCAAAGAGCAAGGGAGATTGTTTCCTGGAGTGAAAAGAAAAGGTTTAGTATCTTTATACCATGAAGAAAATTCACTGAGGCTGTTTGTGAGAAGCAGGAGGAGAGAAGGGGACTGCCTAAATGCAAAGAAAGAGACACTTGCTCTGCCATCTGTTCCCGTGCACTGTCACCAGGCTGCTCTGGAGTGTAAGAGGCAGCTGCTCCCTTTTCCAAGACTTAACATGAGATACTGGAAAGAGAACACCCACCCTCCAATTCTGACCGTGCCCACAAAGGATCACAGTGAGGAAGTTTATGGTACCCATTTATTTGTGATGCAGCCAGCCCCTGCATCACAAATCACAGTACATCACAGTACAAATCCTCTGACTGTGCTCTGCTGCCTCTTGTGACAGTGGCAAGCTGCATTTCCCTCTCAGGAGCAAACGCAAGTGGATTAGCAGTATCATAGTCTGCTCAGTAGTCTTTGCTTTTCATACATTACCCTCATTGTGTTTTATGTCAAAGATGATTCAGCAACTTGGTCCTAAGTTCAGGAACAAACAAAGGGCTGCTTAAAGGAAGGAAATGAACAAAAGCCCCACTTGTTAAAAGGGAAAATAAATAACAGTCTGGCTGTTAAATGAAAGGAAGCGAGACCAATGAGGGATACAAAACTTAGGATACCAGCTGCTAGAGTACGAACTGGGACTAAGGTTTGCCTTTGCCATCTGCAGAGTGCATTTCCTCAGCCTATGAACTGGATTTTTGCTTTGCCAACATCACAGTGTCCAAGTGTAAACGCACCTTTTTGATTCTTTGTTTTTTAAAGCACTCAAAGAAAGTTCATTTAATGCTATTCATTTAGAAGTCTTTGTCCCCATCACTTTCTACCGGCTTTCATATCTCTTTGTTTCTAGTAGCTCAGATTAAGTTTTCTCCGTTGACTAATCGAGATTTATAGGAATCACAAGCCAAGACTTTAGTGTTCAGAGTCTGAGGTATCTTCTGTCTTACTTTATTTTACTTCTGTTCATAATTTTCTTTCACTAAGAAGGCTGGATGAGATGACACTTCTTAAAGGAAAGGGGCAATTCCTTCTTTCGGAGATCAGCTGAGCTTGCCCAGAGAAAAGACAGCTTTGAAAACAATGTGCTGCAGGGGGCAAGAAAATATTGCTAGTAGTCAGGACCCTTGCATTGGGCTTGTGTGACAAGGTTTTGGTGGCCAGGCCAGGGCAGCTGCAGGGATGGCTTCTGTCAGAAGACACCAGAAGCTGCCCTCATGTCAGAAACAGCCAGTTCCAGCTGGTTCAAAGATGGACCTGCCACTGGTCAAAGCTGACCCCATCAGCGTTCTCATGCCAGAGAAGGTGGATGTGCCCTGAGGGAGCTGCAGCCTGTGGAGAGCCCACACTGGAGCAGGCTCCTGGCAGGAACTGTGCCCCGTGGAGAGGAGCCCATGCAGGAGATCATGACAGATCCACCTCAGTGCTTTGAGCGCTTAGACCCATCACATCCCTCTAGCTCTGCTGCACCAGACAGTTGTGGGTATCATATGATTTTGTTGCGTGGCTCTGCTCATGAACTGGAGCTGTGCTCCCCCCGTTCTGTCCCTAACACTTTAAAACTAGATTGCTTGAGACACCTGAATATTTGTGTTTCAACAGTTTACTCTTCTAATAATTTGACAGAAACTGAGGGTTCATAAAAATTTACAGCTAATTTAAAAAAAGCTTCCCCAACACCTTTCTGCATATCAACTTTACTAATTTCACCAACAGGAAAACTAACTGGAAGGCCACTTCTCAGATAATCATAACTGGGTTGTACATCCTCCTGCTTTACACTGTTTCATGCCTTCATCGAGACTCCTGGTAAGAGTCTTCTCTGCAGTGGAAGTCCTAGCCCAAATGCTTCTATCAAAATATTCAAGGCTGAAAGCGACCGCTTTTATATGGAGTCCAGAAACCCTTTCTCCCTTCATGTGGAATTCCTTGTGTCTCCAGCATCAAATAACAGTCACTCCCTTTCTCACCCAGCAAAGCAGGTAAGCATATGATTAAAGATGCACACAATCTCATGTGAATGACGGGAGAGGCTTTCTCTCACAAGAGATGAGTAAAAGTTTCATTTATTACATTCACTTAGATCAGGATGTCCATGTAGCCGAGATGGGAAACATCAAGGCCTCTGCTTTCACAGAATCGCAGAATGGTAGGGGCTTGAAGGGACCTTTGGAGATCATCTATTCCAACCCCCCTGCCCAAAGCAGGTTCACCCAGAGCAGGTTGGATAGAAATGCATCCAGGTGGGTTTTGAGTATCTCCAGAGAGGAAGACTCCACAACCTCTCTGGGCAGCCTGTTCCAGTGCTCTGTCACCCTCAAAGTAATGAAGTTTTTCCTCATGTTCAGATGGAATTTTCTGTGTTCCAGTTTGTGTCTGTTACCCCTTGTCCTGTCACTGGGCACCACTGAAAAGAGTGTGGCCCCATCCTTTTGACACCCACCCTTCCACCCTTTAGATATTTATAAGCATTAATGAGATCCCCTCTCAGAGTTCTCTTCTCCAGCCTAAACAGACCCAGGTCTCTCAGCCTTTCCTCATAAGAGAGGTGCTCTATTCCCTTGATCATCTTTGTAGCCCTTCACCGGACTCTCTCCAGCAATTCCCCATCTTTCTTGAACTGGGGAGCCCAGAACTGGAGACAGTACTCCAGATGTGGCCTCACCAGGGCAGAGTAGAGGGGGAGGATGACCTCCCTCGACCTTCTGGCATCACTCTTTTTAATGCATCCCAGGATGCTACTAGCCTTCTTGGTCACAAGGGCACATTGCTGGCTCATGGTCAACTTGTTTTCCACCACGACTCCCAGGTCCTCCACAGAGCTGCTTTGCAGCAGGTCAACCCCTAACCTGTACCTGTGTATGGGGTTATTCCTTCCTAGGTGGAGGACCCTACACTTGCCCTTGTTGAACTTCATGAGGTTCCTCTCCGCCCAACACTCTAACTTGTCCAGGTCTCACTGTATGGCAGCACAGTCTTCCAGTGTGTCAGCCACTCCTCCCAGTTTTGTGTCGTCAGCAAATTTTGCACATCAGCAAATTTGCTGAGGGTACACTCTATCCCCTCATCCAGGTCATTGATGTTGAGTATGTTGAACAAGACTGGGCCCAGTACTGAGCTGTGGGGAACACCGCTAGTTACAGGCCTCCAATTAGACCGCGCACTGCTGATCCCAACCCTCTGAGCTCTGCCATTCAGCCAGTTCTCAATCCACCTCACTGTCCATTCATCTAACCCACACTTCCTAAGCTTACCTACAAGCCTTGCTGAGGTCAAGGTAGACAATGTCCACTGCTCTCCCCTCATCTACCCAGCCAGTCATGCCATCATAGAAAGCTATCAGTCAAGCATGATTTCCCCTTGGTGAATCCATTTTGACCACTCTTGATAACCTTCTGTTCCTCTACATGCTTAAAGATTATATCCAGGATGAGCTGTTCCATCACCTTTCCAGAGATGGATGTGAGGCTGACTGGCTTGTAGTTTCCCTGGTCCTCCTTCTTACCGTTTTTGAAGACTGGTGTGACATTGGCTTTCCTCCAGTCCTCAGGCACCTCTCCTGTTCTCCATGACCTTTCAAAGATGATGGAGAGTGGATTCACAATAACATCTGCCATTTCTTCTAACAAGAAAGAAATGGGCATGTTTCATTTGTACAACCCTTATTCCAGAAGGCAACAACATCTGACCTATATTTACCTATGCACTGTGCTATAGATTGCAGTGGGAAAGGCACATACAGAAAAATAATCTTTTGATATGGATATTCAATTCTGGATGGTGATGTCTGGGGCTGTGAGTTCAATGGAAATGCAGAAAGGAGTCATTGATACTAATGCAGACCTCTGACAATAATTAATGGTAATTCTGTTTCCATTTTCAGTCCATAAGAAGACATGTTTTAGTGAATTCAGGGATGACAATGCTTGGCTTCTAATGCAAACCTTAGAAATATATGCAGATGAAAATAGCTTGTCACCATGTGGAATCTGCCAACCAGCATTCAGAATAGCCCAGCCTATTTCTAATATATCTGAAATTTGAATTTGTTTTGTTTCCATGTTATTTCAAGTGAGTAGGAATTTATTTTGCTATTGTTTCTGGAACGTTGTGTATTCAAAAGCCTGGTCTAATTTATATAATTACATATAAAGATACGTGTGCGTGTGCATACATATGCGTTATTCCTCCCTACAAATCTTACCTCTCTTCTAACATCAAATCATTAGCCTACAACACAGAACCACAGTCCTTACCTGGTTCTTTTACATGTTAAAACCTAATTTGAGTGGTTATTTGTTTCCAGAAGCGTATTGCCTTCCCTTGGCAATTGTCTTGGACTGCTGCAGTTTCTGGTAGTCTGTTTGTGACACACATTGGCAGTAACATTTGAACTGTCTCAGAGTGCTTGTCTCAGCAATATCCATTAACTTGCACCTATAAATAAGGTTTCTTTTTAGAAATCTGGCCTGTTTTACATCCTCATTTCTGTCAAAGTGAAAGCATAAGGGAAACTGAGCACTTTGGTGCAGAATCACTCATACCCTGTAATTTATTGACATATTCTAGGACTGAAAACAATGTAGAAATGTAATGAGATGTTTAGTTAGGGAGTTATTAAAATTGTTCAATTAATTGACAAACCTGGTTTGGTTTTTTTCCTGCATCTGGCACATATTGTAGATATCCAAGTAATTCAAAATTGCATTTTTTGACTATTGTTATGTGAAGAAGCTTCAACATATCTTGTGAAAATGTGAATTGTATTTCTCCTCAACCCATACAAGTTTGCACATATTCTCGTTTGCATCGGCAGTATGGTACCTGTCCTTTGCATCTGATTTACATTCTACTGGAGTTTACTTTGTGAAATGTAGCCAACCCCACCCCCAAGATTTGGTCTTTTGTACAAATGTCATTACTTTATCCAGGCTGTTATAACAACATTTACTCTGTGTGGTCCATACCTGTAAAATTGTATCATCTCACGTTTCTTCTCTCTATCTGTGTTAATGTCCTACAGCAAACAATCAGGAATGTGCTTTTTCACTTTCAGTTGTCTGACTCCATAGATGCTTTACTTTTACTGAGTAACATTAATGTTATTATATACTTCTGCTTTACGTATAACTTTTGCCTCCCATCTGTAGCATTCCTGTTGCCTTTGGGTATGACCTATGTCCACTTTAGCTTACGTTTTTTCTGCTGCTTCTTTTCTCACCCCCCTGTTTTAGAAACCTTTGTATTCCCTTTCCACTGAGCATCTTTTACTATCTGGCTAT
The DNA here is from genome assembly GCF_965231255.1 of Vanellus vanellus. Classification (NCBI taxonomy): domain Eukaryota; kingdom Metazoa; phylum Chordata; class Aves; order Charadriiformes; family Charadriidae; genus Vanellus; species Vanellus vanellus. The sequence continues at coordinate 87,346,725 of NC_138906.1, forward strand.
CTAATCGTAGACTATCTACCTACCCTAGTTGCCTCAGAAAGTTTCCTTTTTCATTCCTCATTCTTTTATGAAGGTCATGTTCTTCCTTGTTTCTTACAGAGGGCGGGACCCACCTTTTCAAAACAGGTGTTCAGGATCTTCCAATGAAGCTTGAAAGAACAAAAGGTCAAATTCAGCTGTAATGTGTAACATCTCATTTCATTGGGAAGAATTTGATCCCAAATACTTTTAAGAAAGGAAAAATAAAAAAAAAAAAAGAAAGCATGTGAAGAAAAGCTTCTCTAGGTAAGTAACTTGCCTTTATCAATATTTTTTATATTAAAAAGACAGGTGTGAAAGATGACATAACAAACTAAAGACTATGACATGGTGCAGTAGGTAGTGATGATGTTACTTTTAAAAGATTATGTTTATGGGCTTTTTTTCTTTTAAGGATGCATCGGAAGGAAATTTAGTTAAGAAAAAGAAGAAAATATTGTATTACTAAATAAAGTTCTTGCTTCTTCCAGGTATGTACAGGTACAATACTTCCCAGTATAACTGAAGGAGAGAATCTGTATCCGCAGTGATAACAGCTTCCCTGAAGCAGGAAAGGAAAAGGAGCAAATTCTGTCCACTTTGGAGCTATGATATTTTTTTGTTTTCTCCACTGGAGAGGCTCATGCAAGAAGTTTAGATGATTGAGGGATCAGAAGATACTGCTTCAGCTACGTGGTATTTCTATTGCTCCTTTACAGTCTGTGAGAGTCATTGCTTTCACTACTTTAATAACGATTGTGTCAGTAGTCTGTAAGCCAGTATTCAATAGGGACTCAATTTTGTAGCTGCAGTCACATCCTGCCTAGCCCAGGACAAACTTAGATGTAATAAAAATATTGTAAACTATATTTGTAAATATATTTATTAATATTGTAAAATATTTCAAATATTTGAAAAAGGCAACCAGATTTTGAATTACTTCAGACATTTTCCAGGGAATAGCACCTAGAGAATTAACAGAAGCATGGGGAGGGGAGAGAAAAAGTGAAACTGCTGCTTCTTGCATAACTCTTTGCAGTTTACCTCTACTTGAGAATTATAGTTCTTGTTTTTTTCAGTGCAAACTGGTAGAGCATGCACATTTTATTTTTTACTTTTTTTCTGAGAGAGCTTGTATTTTCTCACAAAACTACTGAAGGAATGAAATTAAGGCAGGATGATAGGAAGTAACTTCCTCCATCAGGTTTCCCCACACTTCTGAAAAATGGGATGTTGAAGACTGGACACAATCCAACCTTTGTAGATCAATGCCCTCTCTAATTTAAAACACCATATTCCCATCAGCTGCTATTGATAAGACATAACTGTACTGTATATTCCTAGATCAGTAGAAGACTCTGAGGAAAGAAAAAACACACCCTCAGGCAGCAATGGCATTCATTCAAATTATTAAACTATCCTTTCTCAACTGGGTAAAGTCTAAAGTGGGATAGTGCACAATGGTGTTGTACAACTCTCTTCTGTACTACTATAAAACTGTAGATTGATGATGTAACAGAGAGAATTTCTGATCTTTAAATTACTTCACTTTATCAAATACGGCTAGAAAAAGTGTTGTTTAATTTTACTCCTTTCAAACTCTGCAGTGTAATTAAGGGGACTAAATCTTGAAATCCAGTTTTAACTTTAACTTAACAATATATATGCTGCACCTGTAATAGCTGCCAGCTGAGGTTCTAAGATGTCCTCTGTAGCATCTGGAACATTAAATAAGTGTTTCCACAACATCAGGAATACATTTTGACAATGCACTAGTGAAGGCTAATGTTAACTGCAGTGATCTCTCAGCCAGTTCTGTACAGAGCAAGCCCTAAGAGTATATATATTAAACAAATTAATTACACTTTAGCTATATTAATTACATATTAATCTCACTATCTTTTCCCTCCACCATCTGTCGCATGATATGGCACAGTTAGTCAAATCACAACTGGTAAACAGAATTATAAAAATGGGATTTGTAAGGATTATGAAATAATCGGATAATATTATCACCAGTGGAATTCACTGTATAGAAACAGGTTTTTTTTCCCCGTGTGGTTTTGTATCACATCAACTGCTTATTGTGAAGGTGAGGTAGGAATTTCCCCTGTAAATGAAGAAACGACAGATTTGACATCCAAGATGACTGTTCTCTTAGCAGAATGTAAAATAGCCTAAGGCAAGGGAGTACAAATTAAACACATAATGCCATTCAATGCTCAGGACTGCCATGTATTGATGAAAAATTGCCATTTTTCTTGCTCTTGCTTATGACACTCTTCCTGTAAATTTTATGCCTCTAAACACTCTCTTTGAGCTTCATATTTGGAATAACACAAAAATTGTAGAGATGGGCAAGTCAAAATCTTGTTCAGACATGTTCCATTTGCAAGTGGTGATTCCAAAGGGTTTTGGAGCCTGTACAGCTTCTGAGCCTGTGCATGTTTGTAGCTCCAACTAGCTTTCTGGTTGCTGTTTATGAATATAAATAGTGAAGACTAAGAACTAGAAGGTTCCGGACAGACATCCTGTGAAAAAAATTGGGCAGCTATATAACTTCTCCACCTTTATAAAATCTGATTCTCTTTTAAATAAATGAAAGAATGAATGAATTCCCATTACAACCCACATAATGCCTGAATTTTGCAGCATACCTTAAACTCAGTAGGTAATTCAATGGGATAATTCGCCTTTAGAATCAGAAATTCCATCTCAATTGCCTCTGCTAGAATTATGTACGTACTAGTGCTGCACAGACAGAGTAGAGCAAACAAAATCAAAGAACGAGTCAGCATAGATCTCGAAGACTAGAGACAAGGGGAGCAACAGACAGGTGAACAGAGGAGGGACTAACGCACCTTGCAACTATATAATAATGTCAGGGAGGTGTATTGGTGGGCTGCACATGAAGCATGACAATAAAGCATAGCGATTTCATCTTGCACGTGTTACTGGCCTTTATGTCCAAAGCTGTCCTGGTAATCTATGGAATGCCAGGGTAGGGGTTCAGGCAGAGCAATTGTTTATACGTACATATAAATGCAATATGACTGTGCAATGTTCAGTTTTTAGCATTGTTCCTGGCATGATTCAGGACCACGACAGCTAGCATTATCGCAAATTTCCAAGTATGGTTTTGAGGACGACAAAGGCCGGAGACTGTTACACCATTTCTAGTCAGTCCGACGTAAGATAAGAATTGTTTTATTCTAAGCACACAAATAAAAGGTTTTGTTATAAGCACAGCACTTGGCATGGCTTTTCCCCATCTCAATTAGTATTTTCTCGGGCGATGCTCAGGCAGATGATCTTTGACGTTTTTTTTTTCTACTCACTTATATGTAATATATGTGTGACAAACTATGATGCACTTAAAAAAAGCTCAAGGTCACCTACATGAACTTCAGTCTTTGCCAAATGTATATGGTGTTTCATCTGTCTTTATGAACAGAATTTGACAGGTTGGAATGATGATTTAACACCATTAAAAAAACTAGCTTATTAAAAGCCATATATGGCGCTGCTTGATTACTGCAATATGCTGCATTTGAAATTCATGTGTTTTCTATTAATAGGAGGACCAATTCTTCAACTGTTTCTTATTCATATTGGCACTAGTGCATGCTAAATGGAGCACGGTGCATCAGCTATGCTTTTTGTATAAAGAACTACTAGTGATGAGACTGGAGGGCAATGGTTTGAATTCATAAATCTCATTTATGTGCTTCTGATTCCTTAGAATCACCCACAGTTATGGAAATGCTACAGATTTGCCTCTGTCTTGATTTAAAGGTTAAAACTGAAAATGGTTAATTTGGTCAAGTAAAATTTTACACTTGTTTTCATCATCAGTTCAGGTTTGAAGGATGAAATGTTTTCTCCTAGGTATTCTAGTAAAGAGTTTTCAAATCATAATCAACTTTAAATACCTTTGCTATAAATATTTTTTCAGCTTGAAACTACAGCAGAATCAAGTGGTAATCATGGCTATTTAGTTGGAGGTCTGTTTGAGAAAGAATCTAACTAAACAGTCTAACTAAAATAAATTGGATTTCCTGTTTTTACTAAATTCTTATATTTCCACCATCTATGCAGCACAAATTTTGTGTATTACCCACATGTGTACACACAGATTTAGACAATATTTTTTAATGCTGTTGATAGATGAGCAAACTGAAGAAGAATGACTGCTTCCGTAATGCATTTGGAAACATACTGAAATAAAAAAAATTCAGTTGCAAAAATAATTTTGTGGGAAGAGACAGCTCTGTCTACTATTAAAGTATCTAGTGCGAAAGTGTTCTGAATTTTTCTGTGAGAAGAATTTTTTGTTCTGTTAAAGACAGACATTGATGTGTAATAATATTAAGATTAATTTATTATGATTATTCTATTATGACATTCAATTAAATATGATGAAAATGGATGAGATTTCATAATAAAATGTTACTGTGTAATTAAAATATTTGTTAGACAGTGCTAATTCAAGAGTCTTTTTGGTTCATGAGAAATTTTTAACTTATATGTTATTTTATATTTCAAAGTAAATGTTCAAATACTGAGTAAGGCAGAAAACAGATTTTGTATACAAAGGAAACGTGTTTACAGCTTAATAAAATAAACAACTTGAATCAGCAAAATCCAGACTATTAATGCTTTATTTTGCTACCTGAAACTTTCTGCCTCAAACATACTTCCTGGTCTTCAGTACAGCTGAGACCACATGAACTTCGGTCTTGTTGATCCTTTAAAAATCCAGATGCATGCCCTGCTTGCAAATTTATAGTGGCTTAATCATTATCAGAAACTGGTAGAGTATATTTGTAAAACAGAAGCACAGAAAAGATACTGCATGAAAACTTATGTATTTTGAATATATAGAATATCCTCTAATACAAGCAACTTTGGATCTTTCTAATGAAGGCTCCACAGGGTATAAGAACATAACCTAGCAATATCTGTTGGCTTTCACTAAGTATGTATTCAACTGGTGTGTCACTGGGAGTAGCATTCAAAGACCTACTGTATGTGTTCATTCAATATATTATGTTTTTTTCTAATTCATGCTTATTTTATCTTAAAATATTTGTCTTTATTTAAAAGGTTATTTGTTCTTTTGTACCTTAACCAGTTACATTTGTCATTGTGGTTTCACTGGCAGAGAAACTGGGATTATGTACATGTTGCCATTTGTCAAAATACTGATGCAGTAAGAAAAATCTGCATTTACGGCTTCTGCTCATCAGACTTCTCTCAAGAGCCTCGTGGCCTGTGTCTTTTTAAAGGCAAAGCTAAAAGAGCAGAAAATATTAAAATCCATTTTGAAGAAAACTTGGGTTTGTTTAGAAGTGTGGTTAAAGCTGCTACTTGAAACATATGCAACAGCTCAACAGAAAGAAAAGAAACCAGATACACATATACTTACATATATATACATAGCTGCGCCTGTGGTGTTTGTGTATATATCTATACAACATATACACATAAAATGCCGAGGACAAGAAGACATTAGGTCTGTTGATCTGTTTACTAGTATTCCATTGAAGTCTTAAGGTTTGCTTATTGTGCATCAAGTATTCCTCAGCAATTATTCACAGGATGAAAGCCAGTAAGCCTACTCTTAATAAATAAATAAATCAGTCATTCTCCTTGCAGGTAAATGGTTAGTCCACAGATTGTTTATTTCTAAAATAGTTGTGGATGGCCAGTAGCTACTGACAGGCAGTGGAGGTGTTCGTTCTTTCAGAATATTTGACTTAGCTCAAGTTTTGCTGGACATTAATATTTTTTTAACCAGATTTTAAAGAAACTGGTGAAACTCATATTAACAGCTGTCCAAATTGTTATAGCTGTGGTGCCATCACTTGTAAATTGGTGTATTTTCTTGTCAAGTGATGGTAGAAACATGATTGGAAATACCAGAGTTTCTTAGTTCTGGATTCTGAAGTGTCACTTACAATCAAAACTAACTCAGGAAGAAGCACTAAAACCTTCTTTCTAGCTAATCTGCAGTAATTTCTACTACATTTTCTCATCAGGATATATTGCCTTCCACTCTCCCTTTAGAGCATGGAAGCAGCAGCAGCAGTTTAGATAAATGAAGTAAAATGATTGTTCAGAAATTCATAAGATGAAAAATATCTTCAGTTTGTTTCCTTCAAAAAAAAGTAATTTATTTTTTTTTTATGAATACATCTACAGATAGCCAATTATATACATTAGAGCTAGATTGGATACCATTTGTTTTTACAGGAAGCTCAAGAAAAAGGCTTATATTATTATAATGCTAAGGAAATAAATTTGCAGACATGTTGGAAGATCCTTCATAATGAGTAGAATGGCAACGGAAAAACATGAGAATTTGAACTCTCTGGATGTTCACACAGGGGCAAGGATTATGTTTTAGTTCGAGCCTGGTGAATTCTGGTGGAACCTTTAATCATGAGCATAACCACCCAAAGTACTAGCTGTCTCATATGGAAATTCCAAAAACTACAATATGACACTTGTTCATCTGCTGGTTTCTGTCCATTAATTCAGTTGCAAAGAGAACACAATGCTCGTCACCATTTGAAAAGCAGAAATCAGGAAACTGTGTCTGCCTTACAGAGGCAACATTTTGTTAAAATAACTTGTGTGATTTCTATCAGTGGTTACTTTTAGATCTGACTGAAATTTGATGACTAACACTCTTTCCCCAGTACTACCACTTCAGTAAAAACGACATAGTAGTTTCCTGAAAAAGAGTTGTGAGTAATTATGTAGTAATGCAGAGTTTATTGGTGAAGTTCTTTCCCCCTCATTTATCTTCAGTAGAATTTGTGCCTCCTGTGGAAGGTATCACTGTGCATGGTCAGTCGAGTAAGAAGATGATTATCACCGTTTATAATGTTAAACTGCTACTTCCCATGACAGCTGGAAAAGGAGCAAAAGAAATGGTTTCCACACCCTACAGAGATTTTAAACATGTATTCACTCCATTTGTTCTTACAATAAATTTTTTTATTTTCAAACATTTTTAGAACATTTATGATTATTTTTATAGAATTTAAAATTTGAAGAGAAGAAATTTTAAAGATAATTGCTTATTTTAGAACACCTGAATAATTGCTATTTAAAAAAAAAAAAAAGGCAATGTGTTGAACTCCACCCAATTCCAAGATATTCAGACAAACAAGATGATCTGGTGGTTTTAGATAGAAATATTATGGTTCGGTGGGTTTTTTTTAGACAATATTCAGACAAACAAGATGGTCTGGTTTTAGATAGAAATATTATGGTTTGGGTTTTTTATTTTTTTTTAGACCAGTTTCACAGAAGTTCCTAAACAAAATCTGCTCAAAATACTTACTGAAATTTTCCATGTTTATTTTTTCAGTAGCCTAGGGCACAGTAGGAAAGTAAGGTATGGCCCATCCTTAGCCTAATAAAATTTGCATGGATTCAGAGTAACTCAATATGAGCAAATGGTTTCTGTTGCTTTCAGTGAAGTTACTCTGCACAGACATTTTTGTAACAATATCTACAAGTCGATTGTCTCTCAAAGGGATTGATCCTTTTACCTGACTCGGGTTCATCTAAACAATGAGTTAAGATGCTCAGGACTCCACAGGGGGATAGAATAATATACAAATAACAGAAAAGAAAAATAATATGAGAATTAAATCTATCATATGATTGAAAAAAAACTGAAGTGTACGTAATTTTTAGCGTGATGTTTTTCTGCTATTCATTAAAATAGAAAACAAATATATAGTGGTCCTTTCTTGAATTGTGGTAAATTCAAACTTTCTATGATGAACTTCTGCTCTGGAAAAATTTGTCATAAGAAAAATAAACATTCTCACCTGTCCACAGAGCTCACAGAAAGCTGCGCAGAATCTAGGTAAGTCACTTGTGTTGTTTGTTCAACCTTTTGGAGCAGAATTTACTTTCCTACTTGTAGGAGTTTAGGCTCTGGATTACTCTCCTAGATTTCACTTTGTGGCCTGCAATGACAAACTTCAGCTTTCTGCCTAACTGTAACTTAAATTAAAAAAAAAAAAAAAAAAAAAAGATAAAAAAACCCACCACCAAAACCACACACACAAAATAACCCAAAGCTGACAACAATAGCAATAAGAAAAATAAAAAGGGTAATTTAGAGGTTGTGTTTCTTTAAAAGTCCTTGCTTTGCACCAGACCTTGAGTAATGAGGAAACGTCCAACTCAATCACTATAAAATAGATTGAATCAGCTCACAGAGATGCAACATTGGAAGAAGTGCTGACTTTGGTTATTTCACAACTGCTAGACGTGTCATTATAAACTGGAAGTTAATCAATTCTGAAAGTAATTGTGGAGCACAGTTGGGAAAGAAAAGCTGACCTGAGGGGGGGGAAAGGATGTTCTCAAGTGTTGAAACAGGGTCTCTGCATATTATATATATATTTTTTTTTAATTTTGATAAAGCAGATGTTCATATAATATCTGATACAAAATACTAATTCCTGGCTTACTGATGAACTAATTAGAAATAAACATCCTGAAGTTGGTGAGGGAAGTAGCAAACCATAATCCAGACATGAAAAAAAAAAACCCAAAACCATAAAACCCGTGTAACTTTTAAAAAGCTCACTGAGCAGATACAAAAAAAAAGTTGATAAATTTTTAATGTCCCGGAACTATGTACTTGGAACTGGAAGTACAAAGGTAGCTGCCCATTTACTGTGTAGCATTTCTCTCAGTTCAGACCAAGGGTGAATTCTTCTTTAAAAAGGTACATGTGACAAAAAGAGCCCAGGAACCGTTTAGCCACAAAATTCAAGGACTTCTAAGGCTCCAATTCCCATTCTGTCAGGTATCTTACAATATTGCATCTTTCTACTTGCATAGGACATCTGTAACTCATTTTCCCACCTAGAAAACAGAGGTGTGTTGTGAAAAACATGATATGCAAAGTTACACAAAAACTCACGGCAAAGAGAAATATCATCTTCCAGCTAGCTTTTTTGCTAACCTCTGGATTATTCACTGAAGTGAAGGAACAAATAGAGTTCAATTGCAAAGAGATTTTTAAAACTAAGGTGATTTATTTCTCTGGTGTATATATACCGAATTATGGATGAAAATACTGTGTTTCTGAGAAGAGGCTTGAGATCAGATACCATAGTTATTGGTAACTTTTAGCAACTGAGACTGAAAGTTATGTAGTCTCCATCCTTGGAGGTTTGTGAAACCAGACTGAACAAAGTCCTGAACAACCTGGTCTGATCTCACTGTTGAACCTGCTTCAAGTAAGAGTTTGGAGCAGATACCTCTGAGTATTCTTAAATGACTCTATGAATTAGCTGCAACCATCTCTCCAAAATCAAGCACAAGGTCTAATAGACAGTATCTAAACACAACTTTTAAGGCAAATTTTTTCACATCCTATCTTAGGAGGCGTCGTCCAGAAACATGTGAGTGGTTCAAAGCAATCACTTGAGGAGGCAGCACCTCTAACAGTTTGTGGATTTCAGATGTAGTAGTGGAGTTCAGATCTTCAAAAGATCAGTCCTTCTTGACAAGGAGGAGAAGTAGTATCCTACTCTGTAAACAGTTCTTTTCATTTTAACAGGGCTATGTGTTTTAGGGTACCAAAAATCAGTGATTGCAGGTTCTGCCACCTTATGTCCAAGAAGTCTAAGTAACGTAATGAAGTCACTAAGAAATGAAAAGTCACAGAACCAAAACTCTACTCATATGCGTAAACACACAGTAGCAGTGTCCTCTACTTATTTCAGTGATGCTACTTACAAATGCAAATTAGGGTTCCCAAATCTGGTGAGTAAAGCCTCTCACCAAAAGCCAGAGAGCAGTACCATTTCTACCTTTTCTTTTGCCAAGCCTTATTGTGAATGTTGCATTTATTTTAATGGAAGTGTAGAGGTGTAAAGTGCCACGCAGCGTGACTGAGCCCTTCAGAAGTCATTAGTGTACTCCACACAAAGGCAGAGTCTCAGCAGAGAGGTGTGGTAGGCAGGATGCACCCATTTGTCCCTACGTAGAGTGTAGTCCTACTTTTTAGGCTGAATTCTTTGACTTGCTCCTCTTCATCACGGAACTGGCTAACACCTCATAAACTGCTGGCTGAAAAATTACTTCTCATTAGAGCCAAAAAGCATATTTTAGTACTAACACAGAAACATTTATGGTTTTCAATAAAGGCTTGACTTTCCCCTTGACTTCCCCCCAAATCTGCCATCCATGTCTTGTTTGTTATCCTTTGAAGAACTTCTGTGTCAGAAGTCATTTACAACTTCTGTTCAAATTAAAGAACAATTTCTGAAAGGATAAGCAAAAAAAAAAGTCTTGCTTACTTTCTACACAAGGCAGATTCATGTTTGTCAGTTTTGCACTATTATTTCAGTTAAAAAGGACAGATAAATTTCACAGGCTTATTGCCTACATTTGAAGGTTTTGTACAATATAGTGCATTAGTTAAGGACTTGAAAAAAAAATCATACCCTAGCTAAAACAGATATACTGGCAAAAGAACTTTTGGCAGCAAAGCTTGCTCTATGTGGCAACTTCTTTAACTTAGTCAACACAGTTAATTTACTAGTATGAGCTATATATTTACCAAGACCTGGGAAAGGTAGGAATACCTCAAGGTGAAAACTTTTTTTTTAAATGCAGAAAACCTTACTCATGGTCTGAACTTTCCCTTAATATATACAGACATGAGCTCAAAATCTCTTCTATGAAAGACCAGAATTTTTTTTACTTGACTGAGGTGTTGGAATATAGAGAGTAAAAGTACAAAATGTTGTTAGTGAAATAACTGTAAAGGTTCAGTCATTCATATGTAATCCCAAATACCTGAGTTGAGAGTCTGTAATTACAATGCAAAGGGTCTTCTCATTAAAGGCTAAAATATAAATAGAACTGTTCCTAATTTTCTTAATAGATTCTCTCTTTTAACATTTGACAAAAAAGTATACTTGTGGGAATCATCATTTTTTGACATCTCTCATTCTAACAAATTCCCAAAAGCAAAGTAATGCACTAAAGGGAAGGAACCTCCTCCATGTCAACCTTTTCACAGCCAAATCAAGAAAATCCATAGCATACCTCGTACTACAAAGGGTAAAGTGCCACTCCATCCGCGGGGCACAGAAACAAAAGAGAATGATAAATCATAGACTCATAGAATAAATGAGGTTGAAAGGGATCTTTGGAGATGACCTGGTGCAACCTACCTTTCCCAAGCAGGGCTAACTTGGAAGGTATGCCTTTGCCCAGCTGCACACAAACTGGGTGGCAAAGAAAAGGTTGAAATTTGGCTGCTGCATCCAAAGAAGGAGTTAGCAACTGCTACCGGGGGAGGAAAAACTAAAATAGAACACCTTTTTGATCCACTGTAGAAGTGGGTATCAGCTCAACCAGGAGAGGAGAGCTTCTCAAAGACTGTCACGGATAATTACTTGAAAGGGTCCTACATGTAATACTAGCAGCTGATTCACAAATGAAACATCAAAAGGTCTATCATGATTTTTAGTGTTTTTTAACTGAGTATCAGTTGGATTTCATTTAGTTCAATATTACAGACAAATTACTTGCCACTTTTTAAAGACCTTTTTTTCAACTTACCGTCCTGTAAAAAGTATCAAGACCATTTTCTTTACAACACTTACAAGTTAAAACAATGGGGTTTTTTTTGTTTTTGTAAGGTTACTTCTGAGTTGACATATTATGTGCCACTTTTCCACTTAAGTTTTTTATTACCATGTCACACCTTCAAGCAGGTTTATTATGGAAACCATAATAATGGTGCCCACTCTGCTGGATTCCAGACTATGCCTCAATGGATGCTCATAAAACATAAAAGTGCACCAGAGATACTAAAAACAGAAAAGTACAGAGTACTAGTGTTTGGGGTACTTTCTGGGGAAACAAGATTTGAGAGCTTAAATTTCTTTAGGCAAAGAAATTTGATCCCACACGCTTTAGGTAAGTTGTCTACCCATAGGCAAGTGGGTCAATCTTCTCATGTCACTTTAATAAAAGCATTTACAAGTCTCTTGAATTTTGTAAATTCAGCCAGTGAATGTCTCAGGGGTGAGTATTGAATAGCATTAGTTGGCCATCTAAAGTTTCGTGTTGTCTACTACCTCTTACCTTGAGTACTCAATTAAAAAAAAATAATATTATATCTCTCACTTTGTGTTTTACTTACTGACTTTTCTGCCTCAGCATGGTAAACAGGTAGCCAAACAGTCATTGTCCTAATTTTGAAGCTAACATCTTTTTTAGAGTTGTAAAACAATGGCCGAAATAAAGCTAACAAATGAAAATCCTGTAGTAAAATCCATAATTGTGTTACTTAGAGTAGCTGCCAAGGCTCACAGTAGAACAGATGCTGGTGAAGTTTTCTATATTAAAATTATGCAGTTTTACTGAATCAGTGGAACTGAAAAGGATGAGGATACATGCAGTAGGCAGTGTTCAGCCCTTCTTAAGATAGAGATAATAGAAAGCAGTACTAAAAAACAATGAAAAAGCTTTCTGAAATATAAAACTTATTTTCTGTATAATTCTTTTCATATGCTGCCTTCCTGACCTCCTTTTATCAAAATGTTTGGGATTTTTTTTTATGTTTTCACTTTATTCTTCTGTGTCACCTGGCTTTAAATTCCCATGGTTCTGTCCAAACTTTCCTTTTTTTTCTGTTCCCATAGAGAAAGAAAATAATTTTCTGATATAAAATAGATAAGTCAAAACTAGACCTTCAAAATTTGGAATCTGCAAGTTTGCACCTTCTTTACAAGTTTTCATTTAGTTTTCCTCATTACTGTAATGACCTCCTACTTAGTCCACACCGCACAAGTGCATGTCAGTTCAAACAGAAACTATATATAGAGAAAATTAAACTAACCTAAAATTTGTTTTGCCAAATGCTTTCTTCTCGTAGTGTGAATACAAACAGCATTTTTTTGGTATTGAACTTTTTGATGAGATCAACATTTATTGGCAAGCATTCTATGTTCTAACGAACTCATCTGCTTAAAATTTGTCTCGTGCATCTGTTTCTTTCTAACATTACAAAAATAACCAAATGAATTTTATCATTGCTCAAGTAGCCCTGATTTTGAGTGATGATACTCTTTTAGTCTTAACTGAACTATGCTCTAAACAAATAAGTATCTTCATTTATTGTTTTTTATATAAGTCCTAGAGAAACATTCACAGTACATCAGTTAGTTTACGTTGAAACAGTTTTAAGCTTACTGCAGATATGGATTATGTATGTCCCTTGTTTGGAGCATTTGTCTAAATTGCCTATTAGTGTAACTAAAAGCACAAAATAGTCTTTCAATTTCTACATTGACTTATGAATTACTGAAGACTTTTATTACTGTTAGCAAATTTCAGCATAGAATTCCAGAGAAGCATTGGGAGAAGAGTGAAGTGAGGTGCTTGCCGGTTTGCCAATGCTTCCTTCTTTTTTCAGAAATATCAGATGTTACAGGTAGTGAGTGCGCTGCGGCATTTCCTTGCATAGCAAGGAAAACCTTTGGTCACGTCCTCTGGTTAAACCAGCTGGCTGGTGCTGAGCACAGTGCCCGCTGCCTTGGACGAAAGCAAAACCCATGACGTAGGACAGGTACTCCTCGTCATAGGAAATATGCTATTTATGCCATTCTGTCATAAAGCATACAAATGGTAAGATTAATGACTTGGGAATTTTAGCTGTGGGGGTGCTATTAGTGGCAAGACACCCATGGAAAAACTGCTGTCTGCTGGTGCGTTTTTGAAGCACTTAGGAAAGCCATATTTATGACTGTTTTCTCATAGTTAACGTCATTAATTTCTGGCAATTGTCCTACTTTTTTTAATTTGCATTTTAACAAAGAGCTGAGAATTTGAACAGCTGTTTCCTCATTGCACTCACCCAGTGATTCTGCATATGCTTCTTACACTATTAATATTCACATGCATTTTTCTTTAAATACATGTTAGTGTGCCTAGTGACAGCATTTGACAGCAAGCTCAGACCTTTATAGCAATACTCCAAAGCTGAACAAACCTGGAAGGAGAGGTCTATTTTTAAAGGAATTAGAAGGAAGGAAATCAACCCCAATCCTGCACACACTTAAGCACCTGCAGAACTTAATGATGTGAATACTCAGTTGGAGATCAATAACAGGCATTTAGCATACAGTTAAAGCATTCTTCGGTGATTGCAAGGTCAAACCCACGTCTCCTTATTGGGTAGTAGCAACACCTTAAAGATAGGAGATATAATGCACTTTAAGACATCATTTTAGCATGTGTGGTCATTTCTGAGCGCTACCAATACTACAATTGAGGAAAAGATTGGTGTTTCTTTGTCACTTTTATGGCTAGATCAAATATCCCTTAATAATAGTCACATCTACAAGCTAGTTAACATCAGTGGAAGGTGTTTTGAAATCCTGTTCTGGGATGTACCTGTATTTCCCTATCTGACTGTAAAGCAAGCTCTGACTAGTGTAAACTAGCTGTATTCCTAAAGCAAATGATAAAACTACCAAACACAGCCAACAAACAAAACCCCAATTTTTGATGCTTCTCTTTTCACCTGCAAAATACTTCTGTAACACTTTCTATAACACATATGCAATAATCACTTTCCCACATTTCACAATTTTCTTGTCCCAAGCCATAAGCCACCCACACAGCCAGCAACCACGCTGGAAGACAATTCATACAGCATGGAACATTCTATCTGCTTTTATTATAAGCTTGTACAGTTTCAAACAATCTGTGTATTGGAGGAGATATTTAGAGAAAAATATGAATACCTCATTTACTTTTGCTCATATCCCTAGAGGAACCATGAAAGTTCAGAACGTGGACCACACTTTCCCATTCTGTGCAAAAGATAAGAAAGGAAGTAACTGAAATTTGTCTCTGGATGATGCAAGGAGTCAGAAGACACAGAAAACATCCGAGAACCAAGCAGGAAGTTGAGCTGACAATGACATCTTGGTAGAGAAGAAAAATGGCAACATGCTGATTTTTGTTGTAGGGAGGTTGAGAGTTGGGTAACTTTTCCCACGCTGAACAGGATATAATTACAACATAGTAGAGCAAAATGAACAGCCCACCCACAAGTGACTTCAAGAACATATTATTTATTTTAGTGTAAGCATTCTTTTACTTGGCAGATCTGTACTTGGATTAAATATATTCAGCTCTTTCACTCTTGTTTCCTTTTTCCATTGTAGAACTTGAATTAAGACACCAGTTCCTCCTTCATTGTTTGCCAATATTCAGGGCAGAAATATTGCACTAGAGGCATGATGGAAAAGAGGATTCATTAGCAAGAAACATCAATATGCTTTTGTGATCTTAAAAACCCAATCATAAAGGAGAACGTGGTCTGTATTAACAGCATAGAACAAATATATACTTAGCAGAGGAACACATCTAATTGCGTATAGTTTTAGATGTAAATGTACTATATTTCTTAATTTAGAAATATTCAAAAGATTCATTATGAACTCACAAAAAAAAAATGTCAGGGCAGAGTGACATACAATACAGAGTTTAACAGGGTACACATGACTTGAGTTAAGACTCGATTGATTTAAGAAACTGAGGCTGCCAGTATAGGTGGAAGACATACTCACAGAACCACGGTATGACAAAAAGCTACATACATTAAGAGAATTGGAAACAGTTGTGCGTTGATAGGACCTAATACTATCCTTGATATACTATCAAAGAAAATACAAATACTATAAGGTTGTATTGTTCAAATGACAGAAATAATCATGCACAGGGCAAAGTGAATCTTTACTTTCCTACTGATCTGAGAAGTATAGTTTTAAACATTGTGTAGAGGGTTGACCTTGGCTGGCTGCCAGACCCAGCCACTCTCTCACTCCCCCTCCTCAACAGCACAGGGGGAGAAAATAAGATGGAAAAGCTGGTGTTGAGACAATGGCAATTTAATAAGAAAAGCAAAAGCTGCACATGGAAGCAAAGTAAAAAGAGGAATGTATTCACTATTTCTCATCAGCAGGCAGATGTCCAGCCATTTCCAGGAAAGCAGGACCTCACTACACGGAGTGTACACTTGCTTGGGAGGACAAATGCTATAACCAAGAATAGCCTCACATCCTCTTACTTTCCCTCAGCTTTTATTGCTGAGCACAACATCATATGTTATGGAGTATCCCTTTGCACAGTTTGTGTCAGCTGTCCTGGCTGTGTCCCCTCCCAGCCTCTTGCCCAGCTCCACCCTACTGGCCTTTGGATGGAAAGGGATTGGAAAGAAAGCCTTGATGCTGCACAATGATGATGCTTGGCAGTAGCCAAAGCACTGGTGTTATCAACAACGTTCTCGCTACAAATGCAAAGCACAGCACTATATGAGCTGCTATGAGGAAAATTAAGTCCATCGCAGCCAGACGGATAGTGTTAATACCAGGAGAAAACACGTTGACAGACAGACAGCATGATCCAAGGGTTTAAACAAGATAGATGCAATTGGTATTGCATAGTATTTTGCTAATAGTTGCTTCAGATGCCTATACACAAATAGATAATGTAGCTCTCAAGAAGCTGCCAGCAAAGGTAGCTTCCCATACTCCTTCCTTCTGCCTCTTCGCCAAGAGCTTACTTGGACTGGAGAGAAAGCATGAGATTAAGAGCTATCTCACTGCTTCTCCTCTTTTCCACAAGCCTGGGTCAAGGTGATCAAAATGAAAATGATCCTTTTTCAGCAAATCACGTCCTGTGCGAAGCTACAGAAAAATATTCAGGACATATTCATTTTTTTCTAGATGTACCCTCAGCCTGAAGAAATATAGTAAAGATCAAAAAATATGAGCAGCAACGATGTCCAAACTGAACATGTTCCAAAAGATAATGTTGTAGCTTGAGTATTTTGAATTTTTTTCTCCTCTTGCTTTCAAAGAAAGCTGCCTTTAGACTTAATCTTTGAGTATCAAAGGGAACAAACATAATAGAAAATGTTTTAAAGAGAATTTTCACACTAGGAGGTGTTATAAGGTGCTTGTTTCAACCTCTGATTGAAAGGTTTTTTTCAAGCCAGGCTTATTTCAGGCTTGAGGTGAACATACAGAAGTTCACCACACTGGTCTATCTCCTTGAGAAAATGGATATAGCTGTCTCCTCCGGATCTTCAGGGCTTTGTGGTCTGGGGACTGTGAGCGAGTCTAGGCCATTCTTGCACCTCTGCGTCTCAAGAGCTCTTTTGGGCTTTGATAATCACTTTCTTTGGGAGATAAATAGAAGAAACCCAACTGACCCACCACTCTCAGTATTAACAGAGGGACACCTGTGAAGCTTGTTACTCAACTGTTTCTTAATGATTCCTCGGACATTCCTACATCTTCTCTGCTCTTGTAGAAGCCTTTTCCTCCCCTTTTCAGAGTTTCTTTCCCACAGCTGTGCAAGGAATTGCTTAAAAATCAATTATTTAGAAGCTGCTTCTCAATAGTTCCCCAGACCCTTGATCTCAACTCCTCCTCTGGTAGCAGACACCTAAAATTCCGTTGGTTCATTGCCACATCCTGGGTTCCAGCCACTTCCAGAGGATGTTCTCTCTCAGGCCAGGCTTTTAAGATGCCAAATTTCCCTGCTGACTTAAAGAACTGCATAAATGACCCTTCTGTGCCCCCTACTACTCTGTCCCTCGGAGATCAAATAGGGTAACTAAACAGGGCTGTCCCTTATTCTGGACATGACAAGAATATCTACCCCATTACAAGATGTTTCCAGGTCTATCTCCTCCCAGAGGAATGGGGGAAGTTATCCCCTGCTCCCTGTTTTTCCAGGAGCCCAGCTGTCATTGCCAGCTAGATCAAAACAAACAATGTAGTGCATTCTTCCAGCTGCCCCTCAAACTTGACATGACTTCCCATTAATATCTGCATAGTTAAATTATTATTTGCCTTCAAAAATCCACCTATTCTCCTATCCTGGAGATTAAAAGGAAAAAAAAAAAAAAAAGAAGAAAATAAAAGACAATAACAAGGTAACTTAAGTCTGCCTTATCTCACCACTATAAACTTACTGTCTTCTTTTGTTTTCCATTAGTTCTTGCTTCTTTTACTTTACAAATCATTTGAAATGAATCTGCATCTTTGTTCTTGTGTTCGTATAGTACACAGTATAATGACATCTCAGCCCAGAGAAAGGATTTGCAGGGAAAACAGAAATACAGAATTAATCACAGAATCACAGAATTATCAGAGTTGGAAGGGACCTCTAGAGATCATCTAGTCCAACTCTCCTGCTAAAGCAGGATTGCCTAGAGCACATTACTCAGGACTGCATCCAGGCGGGTCTTGAAAATCTCCAGGGAAGGGGACTCCACAACCTCCCTGGGCAGCCTGTTCCAGTGCTCTGTCACCCTCACCGTAAAGAACTGTTTCCGTGTATTTGAACGGAACTTCCTGTGTTCTAACTTGTGCCCATTGCCCCTCGTCCTGTCACTTGGAACCAATGAAAAGAGCCTGGCTCCATCCTCCTTCAACCCACCCTTTAGATACTTGTATGCCAATTCTTATGGAATAATTTGCTAGAAAGGCTGCAGAGGCATCATTACCCAGTTGTGGGAACAAAGGGGTAGTGGAGGAAGAGTTAGGGTGGAAGGTCTTGCACTTCACCCTGGCTGCCAAAAGTGTTCATAAAGAGTTTATGAAAAATGGTACTGAGTACATAGTCTAGTTAAAAAAAGAAGTTTCAAGCAGACTGCAAGTCAAATTATACTCTAAACCCTCTGACTCTATTGCTCATTACAGTGTTTGTGTACTCCCCTCAGAAATTATACAGCAACAGTGTCAATGCAGAGAAATCAGGTAAGTCTACAATCTCTCCCATTTCTCAGCTAATTCTGTTGTGTGCTTCAGCTTTCAGAAGTGTATTAATTTCTAATTCTAGTGACAGTTTGTCATTTATCATTTTTCTTTTACAATTACTCTGCTCTGTTCCTTTGGATCTTGTCTATGTAATTCTGAGGGCTTTTTTTCCTACCTTCAGTTCCCCTAAGATGTGTCTTTTCTAATGTTTCCAGCTCTCCAAGCGTGCCAGTGTTTTCTGTGCTTACATAGTAGGGAGAAAGAGAGATGACCAGCATGGCATAACCTGGAATAATTCAAAGCATCATATTAGCTGGGGTGCAAACATGGAGCATTGCTGGTGCATACGCTGACAGAATGGACTGGAGAATGAAGCAGCCTGGGCTGATAAAATCTGTCTCTCTTTTGTACATTTTACCTTGTGTAAAAGGAGAAGTAAAGAGGGAATCGTTGAATAGAAATTGGAGTGAATGAAGCAATTGTAACATTTCATAAACTTGAAATGGATTTATCCTTGTAAACAGATTCCAAGATTTTTTTTTTCCTGGAAAGGTGGCAGTAACATCACCCTAAGAATTAAACAGGTTTTGTGCTATCCTTCTGTATGAGATTTGCATTAAATTAGCATATACTGAGCCCAAAAAATAACCCCCTGCTGATAGTTTTAGTGATAAGTCTGAATTACTTATAGCCATAAACACTGGAACTGTGCGTATTATTTAGCTAAAAAAAAAAAATAAAAGAAGTTTGCCTATTTTAAAATCTCCAAAGCTTCCATATCAATTTTTGCCGTAGAACAAAATGCTAGGAATTTTTTCTCTTGAATAATAAAAAATATTCAAAAGGTTAAACTGAATATTTAGCACAGTATGCATGTATTGTATCAAGAATCTGGTTGGGGATCACAGAACAAAGTCTATTTTGAAAAGGCCTTAAGGCTAATTTTTACCTCACTGAATTACGATAATTCATATTGATCATGATATTGTGTGCGGTGTAAAGAATATTGGATGACGCTTCCTTGCATAATGATGCATGATTGCATTAGGTATAAAATGGGAGCATGGCAGAGAATAGCCATCCTACGGTCACCAGCTGTCTATATTTAACTGGTTTAGTTCTTCTGATGGAGATATTTGCTAATGAATAAATGCTATTCCAAATGACTTTTCTTTTACTATCTCAGATAGTCATTCAGGCCAAAATGTATTAGTATTAAATGCTACCACATCAGAAAATCTAAAACTTTTGTTTGTTTGTTTGTTTATTTTGCCCCCAAAACTCAGCTTGAGGTATTGAGGATATTGAGGTAATAAGCTGCAGAATGGTCTACCAGCTCATTTTGGTGAGCCACTTTTTACTTACTGAATTATACTGTAGCCACCAATTTTCATCCCTCTGCAAAAAATGAACTATTTAGATCTCTTAACAGGTTCAAAGAAGGACAACCAAAGTCTGACCCCAAGCCAAGTAAGATCATTACTATCAAACACAGAATTTCTCTTCGATATTGTCCAACTGGGAGGCTGAAAGGGGAGCAGTATCCAGAAACATGGCTACAGTATTATTTCTGTATTTATTATTAGATTGGAACACTGAGAGAAATTATTGGGAAAGAAAACGGAAAGGATATGCTAAATGATACACAATAACTTTAGGAAATCCAAATAAAATGTCTTACTACAAGAGAATTACAGGTTCAATTTACTGTAGATACAGTTATAATAACAATCAAAAATTTGAGTTTGAATGTCAAACACAAATTAGAAAAATAAAAGTAGTTGTTGTTGTTTATTATTATTATTATCATCTGAATGATTAGTCACTAGTGAAATAAATAGCAGATGTTTTCAAAGATTCAGTGCTTTAGGGAAAATAATACCTCAAATACAAATTATTAGGCTCAGTACAGGAATAACAGTGCAAAATATGGTATTTAATTTACATGATTTCATGATTCCTGGCTTTAGGATATAAAAAGATGTAAGGACAGCCAATAACTAAATGTTCATGGAGTGTTTTCAACTGAAAAGCTTCTCTATAAAGGGTCCAGAGTAAATGATTCTTGAGGGACAGATATCAAAGATTTATATTACAAGGCAAAGAGATCTCAAGTGTTCTAATGCAACAAGCTTCCAGCTTTTGATAATTGCCTAAGATCCCTAGATACTTTAGAAGAATGTTGTTCATAGATTTCTATACGGTAAGTTCAACAGTGCATTTAGATTTTTAACCTGATTTTAAATGATTCTTTTCTCCTGCAATGAACTGAAAGTATGATACAGATCTCAGGTCTATCCTCAAGACAGGTGGAATTGTTCTTATTCTTCTATTGCAGAAGGATCAATCACTTCTGAGAAATCATTTTTAAATCACTCATCAAATGATATTTATACATTCTATAAACGAAACACAAATTTCTGTCATTAAAAAAATCTATTGATAGTTATTTTAGATAAGCTGCAAGATTAATAGATAGTTATGTGAGCAATGCAGCCAGTTTTTATTCATGCCAATGCAGATTTTACATATACCATACATAATAATATAGTCTTAGGTACACACCAGTCAATGTCTTTCACATTTGGGTTCTACTGTTTTACATTAGCTTTTTCATGTCAACACATGGTCATCTACTTACAGAGGACTTTTTCCAGAATCTTCTATACTGTTGTTGCAGTCAATTACTTTTGCATTCAAGGCAGAATTTACTACCTTACATTAGGGTGACTACCTTTACCCAACACCAGTAAGCACCAGGGTTTGTGCAATGGGTACACACACTATTGCATTTATAAGTTTTTCTGTTTCCTGGCATGTCAGAGCTCTTATTTTGCTTTTTGGGAGGAAGGGAGGTGCAAACAGGATTACCCCACAGAACACCATTGCCAGCAGAAGTCTCCTCCAACAGTGGGCTATCTCTGTTTAACCCACTCTCACTTCAGTACAGCAAATAGGTAGTAGACCTTATAAACCTACCCCACCTGCTTGCAGACTACCAGCTATCCCAGTGCCTCAGGCTTCTTTACCCACTTTTCCCTAAAGGTGTACTCCTTTGAGCTCAAATCTCTTTGATCTGTTTGGATGAAGAGACCTCTTTTCTTCTTCAGTATTTTGCCCCTCACAGCTGAGCCTGTTTTCATTTGCTTTCTTAATGTTGCCTGGTTTAACACTTTGTTTTCCAAATCTGTTATAAATCCTGCCATAGGGATAAGGAGAAACAGTTGTTGTTAAAAACTCCCTCCTTCTTTACAATTCTCCCTGCTCCCCCTGTCAGATCTCTTTCTTTTTTATGACTAAAGTTATGTTACTGCTTCCAGCTGAGTTTCCAAGCTGCCCTCTCTGACATTGAGCTGATGTCTGTGGCCTTAGATCCCTGAAATCAGTCTCTCTGCTTTCCCAATCTGTTGTTTCAGATACCATCTCCTTCAGAGCTCCACTTGTCTGTGGGTGCTTGAGATTACTCATTAGTCAGCTGCTTTAATTAGACATCCTGAATATATACTTTGTTTCTCTAATTAACACTGTAATGTTAGGATAGCTACAAGACTGGCCACATTTCCTTATCTATAATTTTGATGAAATAATTTAGAAAAAATAAAACCAATATTTATTTTTATTCATTGAGCGTGTCAAAAAATCTCAAATGGTTTCACTGACCTGAGTATTATTGGGTAGTCAATAACACAAGCAGCAAAAATCGGTTTAAACAATAATTGCTTTTCAGTTCCCAGTTTATAGATAAACTATTTTTCATTGGCATGTCTCAGTCACTTCCAACACTTTCATAATCCACCTTCTAGCCCAGATAGTGGCTTCCATAATCCTAAGAAAAGCACATTCCCCCACTCCAGTATGCCCTACATTTTTTCTTTTTAGATGTTTCATATAAAATCCCGACAAAATATCAGCACATAGAGTCCTGCTTAAATAATTGTCTTCCTGCAAACACCACATAAATTATCAAATGCATCTAATCGGATCTGGGTTTATCAGAGGCGTAGGGCAGCCTAAACCCTCTTCATGATGCTGGTGCAGGACACACAGGGTGCATATATGACCGATTCCTTTAGAGTAAGGCTGTCTCTGGCCCATTAATGTGATAAGCGTTACAGTTGTGGGCACACTAGCTGAACATGTGCAGTGAAGTTAAAACTTTGTTTCTCCTTTAGAAATATATACGGTTCCGATAATGCGGAAAAAAAGTTGATAATGCTGCATTCTTTCATTTTTTTCCTCCCTCTCACACTGGGTTTGCTAACAGACATCTTATGTTTACTTTCTGTAGCCTCATTTTTCCACTGTGGTGCCTAGCTTAAGCTTTCATTCAGCAAAGTATTTAGATTGCTACTTCCATTTAATTATGATATTGTTTTGGTCAATAGAAATGAACCTCACCATGTACTGAAAGATAAGCCTCATACTTAGGAGATAACAGTACAGTAGAAAAGTTAACTTTGTGGTTGAGTAACTCATCCATGGTTTAAAAGATCTTGATTCAATTTCTAGCCCTGCCGCAGACTTAATATCTAATGGTGTATTGTGTGGCTCTGAGCTAGATATCTGTGCTCCAGTTGTACACACATGTAACTTGTAGTTTGGATAATTTCCCTGAGATTTTTTGGAAGTGTACTCATGTACAAAATTGTGCAAATGCACGTTTGGATAAGAGATTTGGATAAGACTTCGCTTGGTATATAACAGATGGGGATGAAGATCCCATTGCAGCTTGTATGTACTAACATATTTTTAAATATATGTACTACTTTGATCTCAGTGCTGTGTTAATCAATGTTGGTTCTTTGCTTACGGTAAGAGCACACATTTAATATTTCGTTTTCAACATTATACCAAATCAAAAAGAAAAAATCTGAAGACTCCACATCTCTCCAGTGCCTTGCTATCCTTATGGTCAAAATGTTTTTCTTCATGTTTGTCTTAAAGCCATTTCAGTACCCTACTTTTTGTCCTGACAGACCTATGTATAGAGAACCATTTATTCTTTTCTTCTCTACCACACACTTGCACATTCCACTTCCTTCAAACCTTAAGCATGTTTAAGTTTTATCAGCCTTGTAACCGACTAGCCAGCTGGGTACACATTTAATTCTTTACAATACTTGTAGTTTTAATCTAAACACATTCTTAAAGACAGAAGAAAACAACAACAACAAACCAACCCCCCTCCACAAAGAAAAAAAACAAAAAAAACAAACCCAACACAAACTGAAAAGCTCTTCAGATCTATTAATCTATTTCTGGTGATTATCAAAATATATTTATATGTAATTAAGTATTGCTGCTGTCAAAAGCAGTTACATTTTGAAGACATTTGTGATCTCACCGAAGCTGCTATTCACATTCTACAGTGCTGATCTAAAGTGGATCTCTTTTCTCGTTTTGGACTTACTATTGTCCATATGCACTTAGGGATTTACTTTTATTTTTCCAGTATTTCACTCTTGTGAAAGAAAGATAATCAGCACACAGAGGTTGTGATTTAGCAGACACTCATACATAGGATAAACTCTAAGTTGTTCCAGTGAACTGTAAATGACAAGTAATACATAGGATTACTTTTGTGCTTAAAATTAAGCTCTCCCATGAGTATCTAACAAGGCAGAAGCAACCGCTCTTCAACTTGGTTTCTTAGTTTAATACCTTGACACATATCTTTAAAAATCAGTTATTTTAGAGAATTCCTCTCAGTTACACTTTGTTCACACAAACACAATACACAATCTTAAATACAATTTTGTGATCCTTCAAAAACAAACACATGTGAGATTCCTCATTCAGTTAATGCAATTGCCCAAATAATTATTTATTCTATCAAGTTCCACTTCTATTTGATAAATAACATAATGAGTGCATTTATATCAGTTTAACTTTCTGTAAATAAAAAGTTTCACCTTACATGTGTTTAGTTATAGGGATATAGATATATCTGTATGATCAAGCCTTACAAGCTTAAAAACTATTTTGTTCATGAAGAGATTTGAATACCATTATTATAGTAATATTACATTGTTTATTAGGGCAGTAATATATTTATTGTATGTGTATTCAGTATATAATTATACAGGTAGGGGAGATATTGCAACATAGGCATATCACTAAACTAAATGTAACTAATGAAAGAGGTATGTATGTGCAAAACGCTCAGCCAACATTCCTCTGCAATGTTTATGTAGCAGGAAACATACTCATTTTGAAAGTTGAGTGCCCAAAAGTAATCTAAATTCATCTTTTGGCTGAGACAGAAAAGAAACACAAAGGCAATTGAAGAACTAATTCTGGTATTGAGCTGTCATTGCTGGAGCTGGAACAAAAGTCTCTATGGGCCTTCCCCAAAGTATTGCAAAATGGTGTAATTATGAAAATGCAGCAAGTGATCAATAGTGAGGACCTGAAGTCAATTTATGCAAGAAGTTATTCAGTTTGGATTTAACATACAATTATGAAATGTCAAACCCCAAATATTTATCCACAAATTGTGGTCAACCAAATAATTATTCCTACTGAATTGCGTGCAACTCTTTGTCTAATACAAACCAATTTTGCCCATCATCTGCCAGTTTTTCCCACTAGCTTATTTATGTGATTAAATAGAAATGTTTAAAGGGACATCCTTCCACTTCTTTGTAGCTGTTCCAGCGTTGAGTGATCCAATCAGGAGGTGAGGGAGAAATACTATACAGCCTCTCATTTCCACAGAAAAAAAAAAGTGATTGTTAAAACTTGGTTGTCTAGACTTAGTATCATAGAGCTGTGTGGTACACAATAAGGTATAGCCTCAATTTCAAGTGTAACAGAAAGCTGCTGTTTCTGCAGATTTCGACAGGATGTACAGAGAAAGAAGTCCTGAAGCTGTAGTGATCTGTTAGTTTTAAAAGGGAGCAAAGACAAAGCCTAAGACAAAGGATGGTAGCCTCATACAAAGTACGTAAACACAGATTCAGAAGCTTACCTTGGACACCAAACTGATTTACCTTGGATACTGAGGACAAAGGCAAGCCAGGGTGTGTTTTAAAAAATATCTGTGCACCAATAACAAGAGGAATCTATGCAGAAATAATACATGCAGGAGGAAAAACAAAAAAAAACCTTTTTTTGTTGTTGTTCTTTTGCTTTAATTTTCTTTGCTACTGAAAGTAAAACAAGAGCCACAATCAACATACTGTGCCTGCTGTGGTAATTGCAGGACAACACAAAACGCTGTTAGAAAAATTAGCCAAATTTGGGTGTTAATAAGGCAGAGTATGTTAGATATATCTTATATTTCTTGGTGTCCTGAGCTTTATTGCCTATACTAAAGTTTTGTAGAGATACAGGGATGTTCATTGAGGGAAGTCACCACAGTCTGGTAATTTTGCTGCATAGACCTACTTGTCTCTCGAATACTTGTGTATTTACTTGTGCCTCCATTTTCCAAACACTTCTTTTTCTTCCAATGAAGTCCTTAAAGGTTTGACCAGGATGGCCAAACGATATCTGAGTTTGACAACAATGAAAAACCTGAGATCACACTGTAACTGTATGTCACCAGATGTATGTATGATCTGTAACTGTATGTCACCAGAGCAAAGGAAAAAGAGACATTAAAAAAAGTAAAATATTAACACACTGAAGACTAAAATGAAAGGGGAAAAAAAAAAGAAGCAGAGAAAGATGACCGCCTACAAAATGGTCAGACTTCCCTAGAAGAGTCCCAGGACAGGCAAGGTTTGCTCTTTCAGAAAACAGAGGGAGACACTAACAGCAGTTTCTGCTGTGTTTTGAAGACAGGGAGAGGAAGAGGAAGAGAAGACTTCATTTTATCTACTACTTCCATAGCACACACCCACGGTCACATAGAAGCCATGCTGCCACACTACTGCCCCTCCTCTTCTCGTTCACAGCACGGCTGCGTCTGCCCCATTCATTGCCTCCTATTCTTAGTGAAACAGATCACTTTACAACTCTTCTTTCTATAATTTTTTTTGTTGTTGTTGTTATCAACTTTACATACCTGTCTCAAAATTGATGCTGCAACCATGAATTTAGAGGAACGATATATCTAACAACATTCTGGTACACTATCTTCATTTTCTGACTTTTAATCAGTAAATAGAGAAATTCCTTATAAGGAATACCAAACGTTATAGTAAAAAAGACAGCAGGAGTCAAGCTGCTGTCTGCTTTTAGAAACAACCGTCAGTCTCCAATTGCTGTACTAATTTTGCTCCATAAGTATGGAGACTACCAGCTTGTGCTCCTAGCCTCTATGAATTAACTATTTCTAATGCCATTAAGTCTTGTCAAGGTTCAACAGATAAAAATACTTCTATATTTAAGAGTTAGAGAGTAGTTCCCACTGTTATTAGGCTGATAAATAGGGGGAAATATTCTTTCTTCATGCTCTCCTTACCAGGAATGTACACTTACTCAAGTTTTCGGCTTCTAATGTCTATAAATAAAGTTCTCTATGTTTATAAAAGAAAAAAAAAAGCAGAATTCAGCACCAGTAATTCCAGTCAATAGACAAGACACTGTTAATTTGCCAAATATTTACTATTAGCTCACATTTGGCAGAAGAAAATATTAACTAAATAACAAAAAAAATACAGTTCAGTTTTCACAATGTTTTGTGTTGCACCTCATTTTGCACATTTATTTGTGACGTGCCTGGTGTTCTGTCTCAGTGAGCAGAGCATCTTGAAAATAACACTTTGACTTATGCTTGGATCAGAAATGCAGAATAATGGTGCACGTTATTAATGTAATATGTGCTACTGATGTAACATGTTGAGTTTGGCTCTGTTTGATACAACTTTCATCAAAATGTTATTTTCACAAAACTTCCCCTGCTGATAAAGAATATTCCACTGTCTTGATTTCAGATAAAGACGTCTTAATATCAAGTGTTTATTATAAACAATATAGCAAAGATGAAAATATAAATAACTTGCCAGCTTCTGGTACCTCGCTATTAATACCTATGTTGTGTATCTGCGAGTAATGCCAACTTATGCTATGCATTAATTGAAGTCTTTCTATTTGGATTTTATGAGGGACTCGTGCTGTTCATAATCTCTTCTTAGACACTTTAAATATATTATTCTATGTAGATATAAAAGTAATATTTTATGTGATGAAATGAGGGGTACAGTGCTGAGCATCAGCACTGCAGACAGCCACAAGCTCAGACAATCAGACTTGCTGGGAAACTGAGGGAGAGAAAAAAACAGCCGTAGTCACTCAGACACAACATATGGTCTAAAAAGTTCATTTCTATATTTCTGTGTTCAACACCACACCTTAAGGTTCTTCTCACAAAATCACACAGTAGCTGAGGTTAGAAGTGATCTCATGAGATCATGTAGTCCGACCCCTACCCCGCTCAAAGCAGGGTCAACTTGAGCAGGTTGCCCAGGGCAGTGCCCAGTCAGGTTTTGAATATCTCTAAGGATGGAGACTTCACAGCCTCCCTGAGAAACCTGTTCCAGTGATTTATCATCCTCACAGTAATCTGTTGTTGTCTTTGTTTAGGTGAAATTTTGTGTATTTCTGTTTGCACCCATTGCCTCTTGTCCTGTCACTGGATATCACTTAAAAGAGCCTGGCTCTGTCTTCTTGATTTCCCCCGCAGGTTTTATGTATTTATGTATTTATAGACATTAGTAAGGTTCCCCCTAAGCCTTCTCATCCCCAGGCTGAGCAGTCCCAGCTGTTTCAGACTTGTCTTATAGGAGAGATGCTCCATCGTCTTCATTGCTCTCCACCATTTCTGAAAGGCTCCTCCTCAACTCAGCCCAAGAAAGCCAGCTCCATGAAACTGGTATTGATCAGATGTTATAAGACAGAGTATCCCTCTTGACTGACTGTATCATCTCAGACTGCAGTAAACTGTGACACTGCCAAGCCATGGTAATGCAGCTTTAATCAGTGTTTAGAAAATATTCAGAAAATTTGCACACACCTCAGCTTTAAAAGAAGTTTGCCTTTGTCAGGGACAGAAGTGAGGCTTTGTCAATAATTTTCACATCTTTTTTGTAGCACTTTTCCTGGGAGAAGGAGAGCATGGGAGAGGAAGGAAAATTGTTGTCTCCAGCATGGGCAGCAGTTTCAGAAAGCACAAAAACAGCTGCTGTGGTTTCTATTTAATTTTCAGCTAGTGCAAAACTTTAAAAAGGACAATGAAGTAAAATAAATTGTGCGGAAAGGGAAGAACCTGGCATCACTGACCTTTACAGAAATGTATTGGCTCACTACCCAACGTAGTCATGGAACAGACTTTTTTTTGAACGTGACAACCAAAACCGTCACATCTAGGGGTTTAGGGTCAAGGAGAGCAAAAAAGACATTTTTGAACACATTTGTGTCCCCACTTAAATCCATCCCCTATTTTTAAACCAATGGGCCACTCAGAGCTTTGTTTTTCGTTTTTACTGAGCCAGGTGGCTTTGCTCCGGCAACTGGTTATAAATCTCACAACATTTCACAGTTGCCCTCCCCTTCAGCTCCTCCCATGTGGAGATGGAGGCCACAGGAGAGCTCATTTTCTCTGATGTACCAGGGGAATCCATACTGTTGTCATTCGCTGGAAGGTAGCTTGGTTGCCTGGTTCTGTTACTAGAATTTTTTGATCTTGCATATTAACACATGGTTATTGAATTACTACACATTTGTATTGGTGGAAAAAAAAAAACAATCTGTAATTCAAATGAGTATTTTAATCTAACATCCATAACAGTAAATTTAAATTCACCCATGACAAAAACTTCCGCATTTTATATTAAAACTAAGGGATTTGGTACTTCTCTTTGTGATTCATGTGTCGATTTTTCTCTTTCGGAAGTCAGAGGAACCTTTATTTCAGTAACATTTCCCTCAATTCATTAGACAATGCATCAATAAATGATGCTTTCTTGTCAATTTGATGGTGATGACTCAAAAAGAACTAGCTAAGAGTAATTATGGCTCCAGATCTTCTCAAATGGTTAGAGGCAAAAAAAGATTCCCCGTTTTAAATTAATTAATATTAATATTAAATTACAGTGCCTATAATTTATGTAGTAAATCAGTGAATAATTTCAGAAAAAAATGTGTTTCTACATAATCACATAATTTTTCATAGTATGCCTATGCAAATAGTTACAAACAAAGCTTATTAGTTTGAACTCCTTTTTCCACTCCTGTAGTGAAGACTGCAGACTTAAGTTGGCCTCATTGCGCTTGGTCTGGGCAGACTGGACATGGAATTATCTATACCCACACAGCTACACAGACTGAGCTACACAGCAGTTAATTTACTTGTATACATTCCAGTTAATAGCGTCTTCAGGGCAGTTTGTCAGAAGCATTCAATATTTGAGACCTGCACTGCCTTCACTGGCATGAGGCACATTTCAGTTCCTTCAGAACAAACTGTTTGGCTGGGGTGTTCACACACATTCAGCAGGGGATTACCCCAGAATGTCGAAGTAAGCGTAAGCCTTAGCCATATTTTTATCTATATCAGAAGTTTTCATGGCCACAAGAATTAGTTCGGAACAGAAAATTACGTCTGGGTATATAGTGATAAATATTTCAGCCAACATATCTTACTGTGCTGATGAACATATTGCATTATGACAGATTGAAATAGATTTTAATTAAAAAATTACCATTTTAGAATCTTAATTTTAAAACAATTTTTTAGTTCTTGCTTAATGATCACTATGTGAGGATCTACAAATACTCCCCTCAATAATAATTTCCTGTAACCAACATGGAAGACAAACATAAGATCAGAAGGTGAAATAAGCTAAAAGGGAAACTAAATAGCCAAAGCAGATTTTTTTCCAGTATAATTTTACTTAGCTACTTAGGTACCATCAGGATGGTACATCTGTACCATTCTGTACTCACCTTAAATCTCTGCTTCAAAATTCTCCATAGGGCTTGTTCAAGACTGAAAGTGTTAAATAAATCTGGATTTAAATCAGTTAGATTTTTGCCACATAAAGTATGTCCTTTAAAGCTATTGACCGATTTAAAGTGTTACTCCCGGGGGACAGGGGGTCGTGGGGGGGAGGAGGGTGGGATGAGAAGTGTTAGCAAGTAACTACCCATTAAATATTTCACTCTTATGTCCAAGGGCTAATAATCCATATGTTAGCTACAGGAAATTTAAAAAATAGATGACTAGGTCTGTCAAAACCTTGCTTTATTACTATTTGTATAAATATATGCTTGCAAAAAGCTAGGTAAGAATGAATTTTATATTCAACAGATTTTAACATATCATACATTGCTATTAGAATATTTTCATGTAATTATACTTAGATATCTGAAATATGTATCCAGATTGGATTTTACTGATTGTAACATTGTTGTCCAGATAGGCCACCACAAACACTCAGTGGGAAAAATATTTATCTTTTCATTTCCTCAACATGAGTTTTTTGAAGCATAGAAAAAGGAAGCTCCGTCACCTGGTTTTCAGTGCCTTTCACCTTTGAGAAGTTTCTTTCAATTTGTATGCCTAAGTTTATATTTAGAAGCCTAACTTCACAATACCAGATCTTAAAACATTAGCAAAAATTTCTGTTTCTGTGTTTTACCAGAGAAGTGAAGTCTAATTCTTATGCAAGAAAAAAGCCATTGGATGATTCTCAAAAAATTATGTTAACCCCAATATTAAAAAAAAAAAATGTACTTTTCCCTTCATTGAAAGCAACTGTAGGAGCTAGAAAACATTTATAAGTCTGAATAGATCTTGCTGCCAAGATGTCCTTTAAGGTTTTAATTGGTTTGAATCTAGCCAAGGTCGGTAGAAATCCAAAGTTATTTGATGTCATTTCAGCATCCTTACTGTAACAGCAGTGATATTCTCCACAGTTGGAGCCAATTGTCTGTGAACATGCCTACTCTGCATGCTTCTTCTCTGGCCTCTTTCTGCAGTCTTGAAATGATTGAGCTCTCTAGTGCCATTGAACATACCAGCTCAAACAGCAGTGACTGATGAGCACTGTCATAGATACAGAAATTAACTCTAGTGTCTAATTTGGAGATTAAAATACTATGAACATATGTATCTGCAAATGGCAATTTATTAATTAATCTTGATTCTCTTACTATTGGCACATATAGGCCATAATTACTTCTATTTCTCAATGCTTAATATGAATTTACCTTTGAGCATTAAACTGGTACTGCTACAAATGTTAAGCGCTAGATAACTAACAAAGATTTTGTATGTGCAAGTGCCAACACTCAATTAAAAGTCTGGCAGGTTTTTTTAATCAATTCTTAAATCATGTCAAAAGTAAAATGACATACACAAATGTCACATTAGGACTGCTTTGTAATGTATCACACACTACTTAAGAGAGGAACAAAACCAAGCAGGTCACGCACATCTTTTTATTATTTAGACAGATGTAGCAGAATAGGCGTTCCTCTTCCCCACCAATGCCTTATCTCAAGACAAAGGTCTAAATTAAAATCACTTTAATTGCTCAAAAGCAAAGAAGGAATTTGAAAAATGACAACTGCTGAAAAACACTCATTTCAAATGTTTGGCTGGCTCCAAAATGGTGGAATACATCTATTTCAAGCTTTCCAAGATATTCTACTTGGGATAATGAAGGAATCGGGGAAACTTTCAAATAAAGGGAAATTTTAGGGAAACCATCTATAATGGAGGCTGTAAGGAAGAACTGAATCATCATCTCAGCTGTGAACTACAGTATTGCTGAAACCATTATACTTGAAAAGTCTGCTAATCAAATGGAAAAAACCAGCACAGAATGGGGGCACAAATGTTTTGCATAGCATACCTTGCCATACTGCTAATTTTCTGCAAAGTCTCCAGTCCCTTCTGTTTGAGACCCCGCAAAGAATGTAATGGATCTTCTCTCAGGTCTTGAATTTTTGTTTGTTGCCAGAAGCAGTTGATACACCATTGTGCTGCCCTCAGTGCTTAAAAGTCTGAAAACTTTGATAGCAAAATTCACAAGGAACATAAGTGCTGTATAAACTTGGTCAGGCAATGAAACTGAAACTGGCCAGCAAAATGCTTAGATTTCTCTTCTTTTTTTCATTATTACCCTTTTGGGTTGCTTATGCACAACGAATCAATCTGTCTCCTGCCCATTCATTTCAGCTCAGTAACTTCCTGTCCCAAACTGCTGTGTTCAGCTGCTGTGTGCTCTTAGACAGCTGGTTTTCACCTGACGGAAGTAAAATGACCCCTTAGGCGTTTTCGTTTCATATATGGGCTTTGCTTTCACAAAGCCTGCATAAGCCAACTTATCCGGGCCCCTAAGACTAAAGTAGGGCACCTCCCTGCCAGAACAAAACATAAAAGCTAAAAGGATGCATTGCTGTCTGTAAAAATGAGTACCTTACTGTTGAAACAAAAATAAGGATCTCTGTAGAAGCCAAAGATTAGATTCACCGACAAGAACAGAAGATGATCTGCGTGTAGTGTCAGAGCTTCTGAGTGAAATGGTGCCATCAAAACCCAGCTAACACAGAGATGTCCACAGCTCGCCTCTCAGTATGAACATGTACATTTTCATTTGTTCCAGAAGTCTGTAGCCCAGATCACGTAATGTCTAGGTCACGTACTTGGGATGGAGCTGGGCAAAGACTTTGGATTTTCAAAGAGCAGGATGATCATTTAAATATATAACACTACAACCAGCTCTTTCTAAGGGGTAACATGAATGTTTGGGTTATTTTGCTGTTTTCTGTTTTAAGTGCTGCCCTGGTACCTTTGGACATTAATATATTGGCAGTAATGTGTAATAACAGTTTCTCACAAAGATGTTCTACACATGTGGGTGGTTTGGGCTGGGTTTGTTGTTTTTTTTTTTTTGTGAAATAGGAGATATGAAAAGCATTACTCTGAGTCAGCCATATTTTAATGCCCTGTTTTCCAGTTTCCCTTTTAAGCAGACTCCTCAGGGCATCAAATATTGTGGTGACAGTTATTGCTCCACAATCAAATGGCATTTTAAAATTAAAAATTAATATTAATAAGAGAAAATCCCAAAATGGTACTCTGTATATCTTCTTTACTGGGAAAGCAAAAGCCATGGAAAGTCATTGCCCTTTATCTAAATTATACCTAAAAAATCCTATGGCATTTTTATTTTGGATGTAATTGCTTATATAAGCAAAGGGTTGGAAGCCTGGCTATCGCTTACTATTCCTCTGGGTAGATCTATAATGCATTTTTCTCAACAGGGCAAATAACACAGCACAGATACATGTGCTAGTCTGCTCTTATTTCCCAAGCTAGCAAGACTACCCAAAGCAGCCACCTCCAACTTCCTCACAAAGAAGCTAAAGCAAATTTATTCTGTAAAAGAATACTAAAGAACCATCTTTCAGATTATTACCGCAAGAAGCAAAAAGTGAGCAATCCAATATTAAAATGTTACTTAATGTTTACCATGCGGTGAACCTTCATAAGGATGGGAAAAGGAGAGGGCAGCAGGTAACTCCAGCAGGCAATGCCCTTCCCCAGCCTCAGGCCCTCCTGAAATCCCCTTCAGTGCTCAGAAATCAGTTATTTGATCTTGCTGGAGGGAGGGAGGGTGAAAGGAAGGCTGGTAAAGGACAGCTCTGCTTGTCAAGATGAAAATGGAAGTAAAATACAGACCCAAACGTGATACTGAAACAGTAACCTGTAACAGGCACCAATGATGCCTTTCAGACAGAGTTGTGGAAGGTGAAGAGCAGCAGATATATGTCATGCCCGTATCTGTATGTAGGTTAGAAAGGGTTATCTAACATAACTCTGTCAAATACAGTTATGCAGATACGCGGATATGGTTTATGCTATCAAAAAGACCATTTTTGTGCCACCGCTTACACTGGTTCACCAAATTAAATTTAAACTACATTAGCAAAATGGCAAATAACTTTGTGTTATTACTCCACTTTGTGCTATTACTCTAGCCAGCAAAATATCCACTTCCTTGGTCTTACTCTGCCAGAAAAGTTGAAGGGTCGATCAGAACTAGTATAAGTGTCGCGGTGGTTTGGCTCAGCTCTTTTACAGCCCACATCATGCAGAGATCAAAGTGCTTTAATAAGAATACAGGGTTGCACTTCGTCCATTTTGCAGATGCTGAAATAGAGCCAATGCAATTCTGCTAAGGCTGTAAAGCAGTCCACCAGCCAAGCAGCGATTAAAGCCCTGATGTTCGGCACCTCAGCTTAGTACCAAAGTCCTGGGGTCACAAGAAGTCAAGTCGTCGCATAGCTGGCAAGGTAAAAAAGTAATATTCGAGTCAAGCCTCAGAACCGTCCACTGTGGACAATCGCTTTGCATTCAGCTCCCCAAAGCCTGTGCATGCCAGCACAGGGATGTGCAGCCTGCGAGGGGTAGTGGAACTGGACAGGGAAGGCACACGGTTTGTGCTGTGCTGTGCAATGGCTGAGCCACGCACATCTACAGAAGGAGCCCAAGAAGCAACAAGGCAAGAGCTCTCCAGGGGAACATCTACCTAGGATAATCAGCGCACCACTGAGCTGGCCTAACGGTTACCAGGGCAAGAGATGAGCACGACACAAAAGTAATGAGAACGTAGGAAGTGGCCAGGGAATAAGGACCAGAGATAATAAAGTGTCAGATGTTAACAGATCGGTATGCACATTTGCATATAGTCCAGACACCCTTTCTGCTTCATCTCCAAATGCAAAGAAAATGCACTTAAAGCAATGTCTCCCAAACTATCTTAGGTCAACATAGTGTACCACATACACAGCAACATTTCTGAGGGCAGTCGCTGAAACCAGTGTGATAGTTCATTGATCCACATAGAGATAATTCAACCAAATCCATCAAAGTGTAGACAGCTTTCTGCTTAGATGATTCAAAGGTCATTTATCACCCTCAAAGCAGCTGATTATTCCTACTCTATTATTTTCCTGAAGATGTTTTGGCTAGTCACTTTGACTGCATATTTCTGGTCAACATAGATGCCAGTTACTGTGGGCACAATAAATACAAACTCTTCTCAACAGCTCCTGTTGCAAATGTGCGTCAAGTGAAATAACATCTTGACATATCCTACAAGTGACATTTACATATTCATTTCTTCAAAGTGCAGTGAATGCATACCACTTAGTTCCCTGGAAGCGATAGGGACCCCACCAAGAACGTTTGGTGTGTGGCTTATCAGCATCCTGAATAGTAGCAGAGTTAACCGTGTCTTTACTTTCCTGAAGAGTTACATGTTGTACTTCCCTGGTGTGAATTGTCAAGGTTGTAGGCTACAGAGGTATTTCAAAGACACATTTACTATATTAACTCTACATTCACCTCTACTTTAAAAATTGGGCTGTAGCACACAGTCATACCACTTAAACATCCAACGCACGACTAAACCTTCAGACATATTCACGTTCTCATCTAAAACCTGTAGAGCTTATTGACTAAATTTTAAACTTGACAGAGGGGTACTGATCTTAGAGATAATCAGGTCATTGATCCAGCTGGAATAACAACACACACACACAAAAATGAATTGGGTTTCAAATTCACCTTGAGGCAATATAATTGCTAGACCTGATGGGGTGGTAAGACGCAGTGGAAAGTGAGTGAAGAAACCAGGACTGCCTCTTTTGGCATGCTCTACAGTTACAACATTTTAGGCATAATGTGAAACTGTGTCTCAGTTAAAAAGTCAATCAAGATACAGAAATCTGTAGGAAATCTGGCTTCATTAGTTCATTAGCTGCTCACAGAACTGCTTGTTTACACTGAACACATATTGAAGGCATCAGAAGTATTTGCAGTAACTCATCTGTTTCTAAAAGCTGAGGATATGCTGTGACTGCGCCGTCCTTCCCTTCCTCCATCGTGTGCCCATAAATGCATCTGCACGCTTGTACATTTAGCTCCAAGTGATCCATATAGAATATAGCCACACAACAAGCAAGAGAGCAAACACAAAGGGAAAGACTAGAAGGGATTATAATCACTAGTATCTACTATAAAGGGAATATATTAAGTTCTGGATGCAAGTTCTATGAATAGCAAAATTCAAATGAAATTGATTTCATTATTTATGTTTGTAAATCTCCTAGCCATGGGGAATGAAGGAAAGATCTAAGTAAACGGTGACCATCTGGCTGTACAGCTCATTCAGCTATCTCCTTTCTTGAATCCGATGAGACTATTACAGCTGGATGTTACATTTGAAAGTTGTAGGGAAATTCAGAGCCCAAAGAGGAATTTCAATGCAGCAGTCTACTGGCGTGCTCTGTCTTCTGCTCCTTAAATGTAAGCCGTATAATATGTTTTAGAAATAGCTGGTATATTAAATACTGCAGACTTTAAATGCAGAAAGGAGGAGAATGTAAACATATAATCTGCTTACAATCATTAAAATTCTTTTCCATTTATGCTGAAAGGTCAGTCTGAAATACTCATTTTCATGAAGAGTACCATTGCGCTGTGGCAAAGACAGAGGCCGCAGCTGAGATCAGTGACCTATTGTGCTAGTCACTGTGTGAGCACACAAAAGAGTCAATCCCTTCCCTTGAGAGTTACCATCTAATTAAAGAGAAGGTAGGAGAAAGGGATTTAATGTATATTTATTTTTACTCATACATATAAACAGATGTTGTGGGTTCCTCAAGGGGACTGCACGTATGCTAACCATTAAGAGCTTTGACTTGACTTGCTGATGACTAAGTCTCATTTTGACTATTGCTTAGGTACTGGTGTGAACATTTACAAGGCTCAGATTAGTTTAAGAGCTAAGCATGCCATCATTCCTTCCCATTTCATAACTGCAGTAAATTCCAGTACTGTCTTTACTTCCTATTTTGATCATTGATCCCAGAAAGACTTTTCCTAATATCCAACATTTATTTAAGAATATAGGAAGGACCACGTGTCTCTGTCTTGTGTCTTTCAGAAATCTGAAGTAAAATGAAGCTAGAATAATAAGTCACCTGATTTTGAATCGCTGTAGCTTTTAGGTCAGCAACATGATTTGAATGAAGAAACCAGAGATAGTTCAAGCTCCTATATAAT
Source organism: Vanellus vanellus (assembly GCF_965231255.1). Classification (NCBI taxonomy): domain Eukaryota; kingdom Metazoa; phylum Chordata; class Aves; order Charadriiformes; family Charadriidae; genus Vanellus; species Vanellus vanellus. The sequence goes on from NC_138906.1 coordinate 87,384,612, forward strand.
CATATTCCTAATTTGTCAGCTCATTTCATATCATATGTTTAATTTCAACAAGGATCAGGATTTTTGTTACAATTACTGTTCTAATACCATTTATGATTAACATTTTATGCTTTTTGCACTACTTTATAGCTTAAGTATCAGAGATTTTCCAAGTGGCCTTAAATCAGTCTCTTCCCAGTGTCCCATAGGTTGTGGCTTGCATTGCTAACCACTCTTTCAGAGCTGGGAAAGAGGGAGCTTTTCTTGGCTCTCCCTCACTGGAGAACTTGTCCTTCAGCAGCTTCCCTTGTGAAGAAAGTAATCGTATTACGTAATGTATCCCTGGTCACATCAAGGGTTAAGTTAAACTGCTGTACAGTCTTCAGTTTGCAAGTTGTGTCTGGCTGCAGTCCCAGACCGAAGCCCCCAAAAGAGTCACCTACGATGCCCTCACACAGAAGAGGTGGTTTCCTTAGTAACTGAGGACAATGAAAGAAAATGTGCCTGACAGGTAAACTTATGCTGGGCTTCTGAGAAAGAGAACCACCTCGGCAGCGGAAATATTCTCCCTCCGTGGTCAAGGCAGTGCTGGATAGGGATACGCTTATAAATCTCTGTCTCCCTATTTCTCTCTCTCTTGATATGGATATGTATATTTAGACATCAAACCAATAAGCTCAATTTACTTGCAATATACGAATCTCCTGCACACCGCAATTAAAACACGGGTCCTTGGGAAGGAGCAGAAACAAAGGTTTCTGAGGAACAATTATCGCAGCACATGGGGATTGCAGGAGCCTCATTTATGCTCAGCTAGTCATTCCTTTTCTGGAGCCACTTGACAATTAAATGGAAGCCACTTGAATTAAGACATTTTCAGCACTGCTTCCTCTTAAGCAAATGCAATCAATCTCTCCACAGCACTTTAGTTAAAAGAAGTCAGTGTTTGATGCAAACTGCCTTTGTCTTTGCATTTTGTGCATAAATTTCTGGTTAGTTAAAAAGGTTAAGTACCTTTCCTCTAGAATTTAATTAAATCACTCTGCCTAACTCTCACAGGGTATCAATATTAAATTGTGGTTTGTGTCCATTGTTTTTTCTCTTGGTGTTTATATTGAACGGTAGCATCCAAACACCACTCTGATCCAGAAAAAAACCCAAAGTAGTGTTTAAGTACATCTGAAAAATGTGCCAAAAAAGATGACGGAAATTTAGAGCATGCCCAGTCAAAGATGGTCTTTCCATTTATTTCTCATCCAAGATCTAAGACCATTGATACCTTTTATGGACAAGATTTCTATACCCAAGGACAAGATTTAGGGAGTAAATGGGACCATTCCCCCTCCTGATGAACAGTTCACTGTCTGACTTTGGCCCTGTGCTTCTGAAGACTAGGAGAGAGATGTTTCCTAGCTTGTTTGCAAAGATATTCTTGACTATAACTGAAACATCAAACTGGACTCTGTTAGGTACAGTACAGATATATTATACAGTACAGAGAATTTTTCCACAGCTTCTCTTGATAACAAGATGAAAAAATGAATTTGATGTAACTCCAAGTAATGGCTTTGGTAAAACAAGACTACTTTCCCATAATACATTTGTGTTTCTTTGAAAAGCATTTTAAAGTGTCTTTAGTCAGTTATATAGGCAAAGAAATACTTTGCTTAATCCACTTAAAAATTTGGATGATGTCATAGCAAAATTATGGTGGTGTTATACCAGTGCAGGAAAATTAAGCCATAAAAGGGAATGACTAGAAATATATACATGTCCCATAAGTATGCAGTACTGCAGGGCTGAAAGAGACATGTCAAAATAGTATATGAGACTAGACTCAAACTAATGAAGACTACATGGAATTCAGGAAAAAATATATAAAATGTGGTGGCAATGGAAACCGCATTGTGCTAATGATATTGTAAAGTAAAGCAGTAAGTAGTAACACCACAGATCCATTCTTCTAGAGTAGTGGATGATGCCTGGTCTAGATTCTGTGGTCAAATGGAGATAAGGGCAGAGTTGACAATGCAAATAGTATCAAGAATTACATGAGGTTAAGAAACAGGTTTTGCAAAACTAGAGAAGACAAGTAGCATCAGTGTGATAATAGTAACAAACAACAAACAATGAAGCTATTTTAAGTTTAACAAAAAAATAATTAAAGAAACAGAGTGTTTTAAAAGAGCCAGGCATACAAAAGTACTTATGGATCCAGTGATCATGAACTGAACTTCCTTTGAAAAAAATTAATCGTACCCTATAACTTAATTTACTTTATTGGGGAAAAGCATACTGAGAAATAAGGGAGACTGAAGAGTTCAAGGATTTAAACTTCAGGCTTTACATTCTTCAAATAGAAAGTACAAACATTTTTCTGGAAGCTGCATACAAAAAAAACCCACAACCTATTCAAGGATGAGCTGAATACAGGATGAATAACTGCCATGCAAAAAATAGGCAAAAATACAGAGAAACGGCAAACAATAATACCTCTACCCTGGAGGTGAAAAAGTAAAGGAGAAAGGTATGAAGCAGTAGAAGTTAGCCTGAACTAAAGCATACTAAAGCATTCTTGGAAGAACTGGCACATATTCCTGCAAATTGGGAAACCAGAGATTTTAATGACCCATTAAATGGCAAAGGGGAAGCAGCACTATAGGAGTCGGGTTAAGCAAAGCTTTCTACATTTTGGTAAAGCCCCCCAAAAGTATTAAGCATAATAAACTTGCAACTACAAGACAATTAAAGTAGTTTCCCTAGTACATAAGGTTTAAAGCAAGTTTTGAAGAAAACCAGCATTTTATGGCATGATGAAGCATGCTAGTGCATGCAAGCGTGTCTGATAAAAGAACCAATCTTTAGATAAAATACAGGAGGTTAAGATTTCATTTGAACTTCATTAAGGGTTTTAACACTTCAGCATAGGGGAAAGAATCAGCTATTAACCATGGATTATGGGACAGATAAGTTTTATAAGGTAGGCAAGGATCTGGGTGGCGGGGGAAACCACAGCAGCTGCTTCTGAAAGAAAATTACTTGGACTGAGTTCCTAAAAAAGACATTCAATTATACCAGGAAGAAGGTGCTGGAAGGTGAATGCAGGTAGCAAAGGTGGTGAGAATGTGTCTCTGGATGGGTTCAGCACACAGTTCAGTCCTGCTTACGGAGATCTTCACAATTTTACAGTTCCACAACCCAAGCTCCATTAATAATTTTACTCTTCACCTAGATTTTTAAAGTAAGATTTTGCTGCTGAAATTAGTAGGTAGCAAAGTGAAAGGAGCTTACCTTCGCAAAAGTGGGAGAGGAAATAGGATGCACTTAATTATACCAAATGCCACATTATGCAGTGGTTATGGGAACTTGTCAGCTGGAGGTCATCAGCTAATAAGATCTGAAGAACGTAAGTTCAAGGATGACTTTAACATGGCCAGTAGAAAGCAAAGTGTGATCTCAGCACCTTAGCACAAATTATATGAGGTATTTCCCGTAGACTTAGAGGAATATTTATCTAAGGATACTAGACTACTGCTGTGTATACTTCTGGTTGCCCATGAACCTAAAGATGTATTCAGGTTATTTAGGAAAAGGGTAAGTTTACGAGAGTGGATAAACCATTTTATAGGCCAGGCTTAAAGGCTGAGAGGGCTTTGATTGGTCTCTATAAATGCATCAAGTGATCAAGCACAAGGAAGAAAGAAGTTAAAGAACTATGTCGACACAAAAAGAATTGGTTGCAAACTGGCTGGGAATTCAATGGTTTCTAGACAACAGAACAGCAAAACTGTACAACAATTTCCCCATATGATTGGAGGGGGGGGGGGGGGGGGCAATAAACATGACAAGTACCTTTTCAAGGTAGTGTTTGATCACATTATGGGAACAATATAACAGTAAGTAACTGGACCCTGAGCCAGGGGCTTTGCCCCATCTCTTTACACTTCTCTGTTGCTAAACAGTAAATGCCTCTGATAAAAAAATTTTACATAAGACAGAACTACATGAAACTGCTACATAAAAACAGTGTGCAGGAGGAGAAGGGTTTCTGATACTTGAGCCATCTTTTTATTCCTTGGGGCACACAGCACTCTCTGAAAAGAGTATTTCTGCAAGGTGACTCATTAATTCTCTGATAAAAATCACAGACTTGCTAATGCTAAATCGGATTTCATTTAAGATCACTGGAAATGGAACTTGGATAATTTGCATCTTCATTACCACAGAAAATGAAGATTTTCAGTTTACACTTATGTAAGGAAATTTATATTCATTGAATGGAAAGTCTGAAAGGAACAATATATCTAACTTGCTCTTTTCTCTTTAGCAGGCCAGCACGTATCACTTTGCACTACACTAAGCCTGACAGTATATGACTGACTAAAGCACTGACTTCTCTTCAAAACCATGCCTTGATGAAATTAAGAATAGAATAGTTGTTCTGAGCAGAAATTAATCATGCTGTTACCTATTGGTGCTCATTTTAATAACTGTTTTCAGTTTCCACATACATATTTTCTTTCTGGCTTTCTGAGCTGAATCTCCAAGCTTAGTCCAAGCTTTCTAACCTAACTAAACCAACACATCCTCTTGTGACTAAGTTAAGCTGACTGAGCTCTTAGGGACACTACATGTAACATTTGTTTCTGCAGTTCTTTCTACAGTCTGTCAGTCATCTGATACCACTTGTAAAATATGGACAATAAAATTAGAATTTGTGGTTTGGTATCTCTAAAAGCAACACTGTCTACAGAGGTTAAAGTCTTCCGCTGCCTATTATTTCCTTGTATGTATAGAATCATAGAAACAGAATCATCTAGGTTAGAAGGGACCTCAAAGATCATCGAATCCAACTATTAACCTAACACTGCCAAACTCACCACTAAAACACATCCCTAAGTGCCACCTCTACACATCTTTTAAATACCTCCAGGGATGGTGATTCAACCACTTCCGTGGGCAGCCTAATCCAACTCTTGACAACCATTTCAGTGAAGAAATTTTTCCTAATATCCATCGGAAACCTCCCCTGGGACAACATGAGACCATTTCCTCTTATCCTATCACTTGTTCCTTGGGAGAAGGACCCCCACCTCACTACAACGTTCTTTCAGGCAGTTGTAGAGAGCAATAAGGTCTTCCCTCGGCCTCCCTTTCTCCAGGCTAAACAACCCCAGTTCCCTCAGCCGCTTCTCATGAGACTGGTGTTCTAGACCCCTCACCAGCTTCGTTGTCCTTCTCTGGGCACGCTCCAGCACCTCGATGCCTTCTTGTAGAGAGGGACCCAAAACTGAACACAGTATTTGAGGTGTAGCCTCATCAGTGCCAAGTACAGGGGGAAGATCACTTCCCTAGTCCTGCTGGCCACACTATTTCTGATACAAGCCAGGATGGTATTGGCCTTCTTGGCCACCTTGGCACACTGCTGGCTCATATTCAGCCAGCTGTTGAGCAATAGCCCCAGGTCCTTTTCTGCTGGGCAGTTTTCCAGCCACTCTTCCCCAAACCTGTAGTGCTGCATGGAGTTGTTGTGACCCAAGTGCAGGACCCGGCACTTGGCCTTGTTGAACCTCATACCATTAGCCTCGGCCTATTGATCCAGCATATCCAGGTCCCTCTGTAGAGCCATCCTACCTTCAAGCATGTCAACACTCCCACCCAATTTGGTGTTGTCTGTAAAATCACTGAGGATGCACTCAATCCCCTTGTCCAGATCATTGATAAAGATATTAAACAAAACTGGCCCCAATACTGAGCCCTGGGGAACACCAATTGCAGGCAGCCACCAACTGGATTTAACTCCATTCACCACCACAATTCTTTGGGTTTGGTCAGTCAGCCAGTTTTTCAGCCAGTGAAGAGGACATCCATACAAGCCATGAACAGCCAGTTTCTCCAGGAGAATGCTGTGGGAAACAATGTAAAAGGCTTTACTAAAGTCATAGAAGTCTCATAGAATGAGATCAGGTTTGTCAAGCAGGAAATCTCGCAGGATCACACAGATTCCCTGTGGGACCTGCTTCCTGCTACCATCCTAGAACCACAGCCTCCCATGAGACTTTTCTCCACTGATTCGAGTTGCTTGTCTTCCTTTTTCCCACCTTTGTGGAGCTGCATATACCACAGTGAGGTCTTCCACACTGTTGTGCTGAATCGCCTTCATAAGCACTGCACACCTACTGCTCAGCTGTTCCAGACTTGTACTAGCAATTTGCACTTTGCAAAGTAATCGGAATATTTCATCCAGGGTTAAATGTATTTGCCAAGGAATCAGGAACACAATCAGATTTGCAGCCTCTTCTGGCATGGACTGGTTAAAAGATAGTGTAACACGTACGTTTGTATAGCAAACATCCCTTTTTCCCTTTTACAACTGCATTAGTATTGTGGATAAATCCTCCTCTACTGAATACAGGGAGGAAATGCCTAACAGTCATCATTTAATGCTTTAGTCTCCCAAAATATCTGGCAGTGGTCCACTTTCAATACTTTTCTGAAAATAGCTGTCAGCTTTTTCTCCTAATGAAGATTTCAGACTAGAAATGATGTATAGAGGGTGAGCCTTGGGAAAATACCATCAATCATTACAGTTACTACCACATGACTCCCATTTCCAATCCATAGTGAACTTCAGCCACCTGTAACTTTCCAGAACTTTTTTTGCTCTACTTTCAAAGCAGAAGTAGAGTTTAAATTCAGCCTTAAAATAAAAATGCTCTTTAGTAAGGCCATTTCTGTATTCTTCTGAAGTTGATAGGGCAACTTTCTGAGATTCAGTTAATTAGAAGCTCAGCAAACATGGATTTGACATATAATGCTTCATTAGGCAAAAAGTATAGCTGTAGTCAGCTACTCTTTTCATTAATGCATATGTAGCTAAGTAAGGAAAAAAAAGTAAGATGACCTATGCACTGTATGTTGTATCATAGAAAAAAAAAATCAAATCAAATCAAATTCTATTGACAGTGGAATACTGAAAAGCCAAGCTACATTAGCTACAGGAATGCAAACATGCTCAATTTCAGGAAAAAAGTGCCTAGCACCTAAGTACCCTAAGTCTATATTTTACCACGGTATGAGTGCTTAATTCTGTAAGCAAATACACGTAGCCCTGCTGGAAAGCAAATAATTTCTTATTTCCAACCATTTGAAGCTGCTTACTGGAAATTTCAAAGGGAATTCATTTTCCTTGGACCTGAGTTCTTGCTGATCTTGGAAGTGTCAACTTTATTCCAGTCCAAACAAACCCAGATAATAGATGTGTCACTGGTGCCAATACTATACTCTTCCTACTGCTCCACAGAAGTAGAGGAGAACATGATGCTACTCTGGGTAGATTACAGATTTTTTATTTGTTTTTGTTTGTGTGTTTCGTTTGTTTTTTTTTTTTTTTAACAGAGGTTGGTGAAGGCTATGCAAGGAGTTTGACTGCCAGAATAATAGTTGAGCAAATTGCAAACACAGCTGCCTATAGTGCCTGAGAAATGACACTGAAACTATAAACCTGTCACAAAGACATCAGCCTTATATGAGGTGGTTGGATTGGAGACTAAACATCTGAAAAGCTGCTGGATGGATTTCATGAAAGGTGTAGGGAAGGAAGGAGAGGAAGGGAAAAGAAGGAAGCAGCAGCAGTTCCAGTTGGTGAGAAGAAACAGAAGGACAAAGAGAAAAGGAAATGAAGGTTGTTGCAGGATGCCAAGGATCTCTGTGGATCCCTAGGTACCAGATCAGCCCCCACATTTGTGCTTCAAGGATTCATTCAACTATGTAGAGGGCAAGGTGTAAGGAATTGGGCAGGAGGGGACATTGCAACAGCTCGCAGTCTGCCACAGGAACAGAACAATAACAAAGGTGGCAGAAGCCAGCAAGACCAGAAAAGATGGAGAAAGTAATACCTCATCTGCTTCTAATAAGGGATGTAGAATGTAGGTGCATAATACAGACAACCCTATATTTTATGGAACATGTGCAACATTGAATGTACATATGCCAACAGACACTATGACATACAAAGCTGTGAAAAGTAATGTCTTGCCAGAAATTTGAAAGTGCATATGAATCTATGTATGATAACAGCATTATGATATTCATGCTGAATACCATTTAGAAAAGAAATGTCATAACCCCTTGAAGATGGGCTTAAACTGTTAATTAGAGTGGATAACAATTGGATTTTCTAGAAGGACTTCTGGTCAGGCACAAGTGAAGCATACTTCAAAAGGCAGATATATTATAAAGTCTGTTCTGCCCTGATGTAACCAACCAGTTTAACTATTAAAACCATCTATGAGATGCAACTTTCATGAAAAAATGAGGTGTTCTAGAACTACAATTAAAACATTAAATTTCAAGCTATTCTTGTGGAATAATTAGTAGTATAGGATCATAATCCTTCAGCCAAAACAGTAGCATTTTCAAATTCATTTTCATATTTTTTTCCTTCATCTGTTGTCACCAACAATTGTTAATTGCCTGAATGCAGATATTCCTCATGTATACAAACAAACTTTTTAAAAATAGAATGAGCAAACTAATTCAAGATAATAAAAAATTCCACTAATGCCTAAAAATAGCAAGCTTTCAATTACTGTTTTCAAGGTTTTAGTGCCAATTTGTCAGAGCTAGAGCCAAAGAAATGCACAAAATCTAACATTGTGATAAATTTGGGAAAAACTGGCCAAGTTGCAGAATATTGTACACAATCAAACTTTTTTCTTCTTAGTGCTTTAAAAAAACCCCACTTTAAACAGAAAGAAATAAAAGCAGAAGTTGAGCAGGAGAAGTCAAATTTACATGTGTGGATAATTGAGAGAGGAATTTTAGAGCAGTTTGAATCCACTAACGTTTTATTTACTTTGGCTTGCATTGGAAATGAAAGGTCCTATTAAAACTAGCACATAATGTCTTCCAAACAAATGAAAAGACATTTCTCTGTGCAGCCTAGCATGGAAAGGATACTACATCAAATTCCATGACTAAGTTTTAACAAGGCTTGAGTTTCTTATGGTCAGTATCACTTGCATTACTGCAAATGAAAGAATAAGATAATCTTGTGTTTCAGGGAATCATTAGGAGATACATATAATTTGTCATATAATTTGTTTCTAGTAAACACATGGCGATGCACTCTGAAGCACTGTGATGTGGGAACTGTTAGTTGCAAACTCCACCTAGTAAGGTCAGAATGTGACAACGATGATGTTTCTCCTCACCAAATCCAAATGCAGTGGGATTTGTCAAGGCTTCTACTTTGAGCTGGACGTTGCCTGTGATACTAGCACACCTGGCAACAGAGAATAGATTTGGCTATTTGACAGGCTGCAAAACAAGCCCTTTCCCCCAGAATCTGACCTGTTCTACTTCTTTGAACACTTCACGTTTTTTTTTTTTTTCCTTTTGTGAATAGCTACAGTGTAGAGCCTTCCCCTGAGATATAAGCATCTAAGCCCATCTATAATCAAATCTACCCCCTTGGAAAAGCTTTGTTGCAATTCTATCTACGCATAGATTTTTGAATGTCCAAACAACACTCCACTTGATCCCCTCAGCATAAAATTACAGAGGCCATTATCTGTAATTAATGAACTGGCCACAAGATTAAGAGATAAACATGGAAATCATACGCTATACCTGAGTGCACATTGCCTGTGCCAAAGTAAATACAAACGCACACACTAGACACGACTCCTTGAGGGAAAGGTTGGGACATAGTGCTTAAAGGTCCATCCCTGCTTCCAATTTGCATATAGGATTCCCTTAATCAGTTATCCCTCCCTGAGTAGTCACCTATATTTTGCTTAGAATTTTGCTGGATTTGATGTCCAAGAACTCATGAGATCAAGAAGCCATTCTTCAAAGACAGCATCATGCTTTGTTTCAGCATAAAACATATACCACATTTGTGATGTATTCAATCAATACAAATCACCTAAAAGCAGGAAGCAGGAACAAACTAGTAATCTTGAAAAATGAACATAAAATATCATTTGAGCTTTAGCCAATCTGACATAAGGACTCCTCCCTACATTTGTGGGTTTTTTGGCATAAAGAGTTTTTTGTTGTTGTTCCTAATCAGGGATGACCTTCAAAGGGACAACTGCTGATATATCCAATCATGGTACGTTTACATCAACTATACACAGTATAGCTAATTTAAGATCCATGCCTTGTTTGCACAAGCCTTTAATTCGGTCTTTATCATCCCCTTCATACGGTACTGTTATATTTGACTTTGCTTGCTTCAACAATCTTCCACATTTAGAAACTGTAGTCTTGTCTGAATAAATAAGTCTGCTAAGAGCATCTATTAAGTACTGGTATCCCCAGGGTCTGAAGCAATATTTTTTTTTCCCCTTCCATTTTTTGCCTGGTGAATCTGAGTTATAAAGCACATAGCGGAGAGGAGAAGGGTTGCCTTAGTAACGAGGCAGACCCAATCAGCTGCATAGGCTCCCTTGAGACAATCTAATTTGTGCAGCAGAAAGGGGCTAGAACAGGTGGCTAAATTAATGTGCCAGACAGCTTAAAATATTACACACACGCACGCACATGAATGCATACACAAAATCTATCTGTGTACTTATATATGAATGCAATTATCTTCAACGTTTTGCAAAATAAATAGCATCTGGGTAGCTCAGCCCTGCGAAACCCCCAAAGCAGTGGAGCCACCGCAAGAGCCGAGGAGGCGAAGCGGGGTGGGAGGGAGCAAGGCTCCTTCCCCGCAGTCCTGCCAGCTCTGCAGCCACTCCGAGGAGGAGGGGGAGGACTCCTCCCAGCAAGCACAGGCTGAAACAGGGGCGTGATGTGTGCTCTCCCATCTTTACTGAGGCTTATGAGCTGCCTCCCGCTGATAGCGTGATCTGTTGTGCTGCTCTCCTGACTTCACAGGGTGCTGCAGCTCTCTCGCCTGACCCTTTCTGTACCACTTCACAAGGCTTTGTCCCCATGCCCTCCCCTCTGATGTCAAGTGAACTTCCACCTTTTTCCCACTATTTCCTCATAAATACAACAAATCTCAACATGTTTTGTATTCTCCTTAGTCCCTGCTGTGAGGATTCAGCCCCGGCACAAGATTTTGGAGCGATTTGGATGCAGATCACATACCAGCTTATAGCTCTTACAAACACAATCCCAAACCAGTTCATTTTGCAGCACCTCCAGGTTGACTTTAGACGAACCTGGAGAACAACAGAAATTCAGAGCCTTCTGCATGTTTGACAACTGCAGGGCAGGGCACATGGCATTGTCATATGCACAGAAGAGTCCTGCAACAGACTGCACTTCAGAAACACTCTATATTATTATAGCACAGAATCACTCTTAATTTCTTTATAATGTAGTGATCTATTCCAACATAGCTAATTAAGAGACATCTGACAAAAATTGCTAGTAGAGATGCAGTTAGTGTATTGTTTCTCTACTAAAGTCCTTCAGCCAGAAATGCTGTGGGAACTGCCCTCTCACACCAGGTGTAGGTGTATCCCAACATGGCATTATAACCCCAACACTGTTATGGTTTCTCTCCTCCTTTTTCCCCGTCTCTTGAGCAGATGAAGTTCATTGCTGGCACATAATGGAGCATTTTAATCCCAGGCTATACAGCTCCATTACACAGCAAGGCACTTCTCATTTACCTACATCAGGCTAAAAATGAAGAACTCTGAATACTAAGATCAAAATAGGAAAACTGTGGCATGAGAACAAATGGTAAGTTTGAGCCCGGTGGAAAAAAAAAAATCACAGTGAAAATACTGGCATACAAAACGTAACAGATCAGCCACAAAAGGCTTGAAAGTTTATTGGGGTTTGGTTTTCTTTTTCTGAATATGTTTGATGTCAAGAGGATGTGCCTTACAAGATTATTGATATACCTTTTTTTTTTTTGGTGGTTTGCAACAATTATAATAGTAGCTGCTTAAACTGTACTAACAAGCTATCTCAATGAGATGTAGAATATTACCTAAGGTTCGGCTAGAAATCAGAAACCAGAACTGTGTGACAGTCTTGTAATGAACCCAAAACTCCAAGTGAAACTAGGACCAATTTTTGCTTATTTTTTCAGGATTTACCAGAGTAAACGTATTGAGTGAACCTGGGTCAAAGGGACACATCCAGAAACATACAGGGGAATACATATTGGAACAAGAAACTTAAACAGGGTCTCCTGAGGCTCAGGTTAATGCCCTCGCTGCTGCCTCTCACGTATTGCCAATATACATTGTTTATACTTTTCATCCCTTTTCACTATTAACAAGACAAAACCACAGAGAACTTTCCTGAAAGGAGCATTGGTTAGCTTGCTTGGGAAAATATACATTGCAGTGGATTGGTAGGGAGGGGAAGTTCTTCCTAAGTACAGATTGTAGGAGTTACTCTCTCCACTGTTTTGGGGAAAAGTGTTAATGGGATGCTCTAGTTATATTATAGCTAACAAAGTATTTTGCTATCTATATGAAGCAAAGTCTTAGCCTCTAGTGACAGAGTAAGTGGTTTCCAAGGAAGATATGGTATATACATGATTACCCATCAAAAATCCCATCTGCAGAGCATGTCACAATGTAACACTGGCTGTGTAATAAGGTAACCAGCATAAGTTGAAGACAAAAAAAAGTCTGGTAGGTAATGTTTATGTATATTTTCAAATGGTGCATCTAGAAAAAAAAAAAATCAATATCAACTAGTTTTAAAATATGTCATAGTTAAACGACATATACCCACACCCCCTCAAAGCCTGTGATCACATCTGTTGTATCCTCGCCACCGAACTCAATGGGATCAGCCTGCGCTTAAAGATATTGAAATAAAGTTAGAAGGTTCTTTCTAACCATTTAAATTTATTGGCCTGACCTGAAATATTTTGTCTACAGACTTGGTGGAAAAATTGTAGATTTATTCAGTAGTGCCCCATCCCTCACTAAATTTTAGAGCACCAACATCTGTGTGTGGCATTATGGAGAGCAGCTGCTTCATTTCCAAAGGAATATCTATCAATCAACCACCTGCACCACACCTTATTCATACAAAGAGCAGAAATGCCACTGTTTAGACCATAAAGATCTCTCTGACAAGGAGGAATACCCAAATGACAGAGCCTCGGGAGAGATTTGTGTCACCTAACCTAGACGTTTACATCTGAGCTCACCACTAACTCTCCTTTTATTGTAGCCAGTGTCAGAAAAGGAGAACTTATTAGACATCACTCATTTCATCTGAAGGCAGATTTCTGAAGTTCAGATGAAAGATGAACACCTCCTAGAAATACTCTTTTCACTGACTGTAAAGAATATAGGTAACTGCTTCAGGGGGATACAGCTACTGTGTAAACGCTTAATATTTTTTCAGACCAAATTCCACATCCCATGTCCCTGTTTGATCTCTCAGGGAAGCTGATCTTAACAAAGAGATCTTGAGTGGCAAGAGATCTGCCCTGCCGGAATAGTTTCTAGCTGATTAACGTGAGTTTCAAAGATGCTTCCCTCCCCTGACTTACATCTGGCATCTGAGCAGAATTTGACCAAGCAGAACTTTAAATGCACGCTACGCAAGAAGGGAGAGAAGGAGGAAACACATCTGAGTAAAAACAAAACACATCAGTTTTGTGATGAATGACTACGTGCTTTTGTTGTTTTCTGTGAAGCTATTCAAAGATCAGCCCCCTAACATGGTCAAGACACGCTCAGTCGATTTATGCAGTGATAGGGAAAAATAAGAGCTACTCAATCGGAAAACAGAAGTCTGGAGTATTATCTGAACAGTACCTTTCTACCATTGTGAAGAAAATAGCCATCATAAACAAATGCATTATGGTCATCTCTGTTTGTTCTCACAGTGCTAGTGTAGAGCCCCTAGCTGAGAAGGCAGCTGTGCAGACCAAGTAACTGGTGAGCACGGCAGGAGTCCTCTACTCTAAAGCTGCTCAAATAAATTAATGCTTTCTTTCTGTTGTCATTATCACTGCCAGTTACGTGAGTGTTTTCCTTGGTAGGCACACAAAGACTGGGCTGGTTTGGCCTTGAAGACTCGAAAGCCGAGATCTCCTTTTTTCATATGTTTGCAGCTAATACTCAGGATGAGATAGTAGCTAGATTTTAGCCACCAGGTCTTCTGAAGACGCTTTATGAAGTCTTGCTCTGGCGAAGGTGGGCAATGGAATCAAAAAGCATCATTTGTTGCATTCCTGCTGACAATAGTCACTATATTAAGGTTGCAAAATACTTTCCACGTTAGATCTATGTTTCCAAATGTCCTGCTTCTGGGAACATGCCCATTATGAATACGCAATTTTCAGTACACTAATTAGTCTCTGACTTCTGTAAAATATTTTGTGTATTTAAAATGCTGGCATAAAGAGTTTTCAAGAACATATGATTAATTAGCAGATGAGTATGAAACAGAACTGTGTTTTTTAACCAGGTTCTTACCTAATCCTGTGATGAAATCAATTACTGTGGGAAGCACTCAAATGACATTTAGAAAGCAGAATTATATGATCAAATGACATTTGCACTGCACAATATTTCAAGGTAGGTAGAAACAAGTGTGGTATCAGAGTACTAGTGCTGTTATGTAAATAATTCTCCCTGAGTATATAGTCTTTATTAACCTTGGAAAATAACCCTGAAAGGACAGAGATAATTAAGCCGCTCTTTTATAATAACAACAGATCCCAAAAAGTATTTTTCCCTTTAGACAAGTAAACTGACCAAAATCTGCAAAAGATGTGAAGAAAGAGTAAGGTCCCAATAATTCTATCCCATACTGGCGTAGGTTAGAAGAAAAGGGAGATGGCAAATGGGTACAAAAATCAAAAAGAGCAAGGAATGAGGAGGAACATAAATCCTTACAGTACAAGCTATCACTGCATTATTAAATCCCACTTTATTAATGCTACAGTTCACTCAAGCTAAAAAACACCCCAACTTAAGAGATCATCATTTTTTAAGCCTTCACACCAAACCAACCCAGCACTTTTAATTCCCCCCCTGACACATCCAAATAAGATCACTCTGAGTCAAGAGTCAGAAGTCTGCTGCAGCGAATCTCTTTTTATTTGCTTTTTTCTCCAAAAGCTAATTTGTCAGTCACTTATCATCAAAGTTCGGTCTGTAAACCCCTACTCTCTACTTTAATTTCAACTATGTCGGATCTTCCTGTGCATCCCTGTACAGACTACTCAGATAAACTACTGACTTAAAACTGTCAATGCTAACTCTAATGGCAGCCCAGTAATCTTAATGGAAAAGTGCATAGTTATGTGGGAACAGACCCCAATAGGAATATGAATGACAGCCACAGGGCAGGATATGTGATTCAGCAATATTGTACCCCTTTCCTCTTCAAAAGCTAAAGGTAGATACCTTCTCGTTTCCGTTGTTCGTATTGGTATAGTCAGAGAGAGAAACAAACAAACAAAAAGAAATTCCACTTCATTTTACTTTTATACTTACTTTATTGTTCACAAACTGGACTCCCCCTGTCTGTAAGCAAGCTGTTCTTGCTTTGGTGTCCATCTACAGAGCGTAACCCGGTCCCACGAAACACGCCTTCCAACATTCCTCCCTTTTCTTCTTGCCTAACATGGAAGGGCTGGGAGGACCAGGATCCTTCTAATCAATACATTACCATGAGCTTCTGCACTCTGAAAACATTGCTGTTTTTTTCTGGCAAATGAGCAACGAGTCTAATCCGAAAACACTGAAATCAGGTTTCTGTTTCCTTCCTGCTTTAGGGTCCTCTTCCACATGGTAGAAAATTCCAGTGGTTCCACTAACATGGTGTCGCAGCTACAACTATCGTTCCTCTTTTTTTTTTATTCATCCACACCTTAGGCAAACACTGTTTCTACTCCGATGTTTACTAAATAGAAACTAACTGAAGACACTCGCTATTTTTGCTTGCTGTGTAGGACATGTTGATTTTATGTCTTTTGAAAGGTGCTAGAAGCTTTTGTGCAAGAACACATTATAATCCTACTTGCCGTCAACCACTTTTACTATAGTCCTGCTCAAATACAAAATATTAAACTTAAATATCAGAGTATGGAGATCACTAAAGGATGGCAGAATGAGTAAGATCAGGCAATATACAAAGCAGAAGGCTTTTTCCTGTGAGTTTAAAATCTGTGTTCACACAATACATACAACTGGCCGAAAAAGGAAGAACACGTAGAGGGAAAGAGAGGAAGATTTCTGGCCAAAGTGGTAATGATGGAAACAAATATGCGTGCATTAGGAATCAATGACTCTGTAACAGAAAAGGTGATGTAATTCAATGCGTTATGAACAAAAAGCACAAAATTTTAAAGACATTGTACTGGTGAAAGCATTTGTTTCCATATAATTGTGATTTAAATCATTTTACTTCTTTTGTGCCCCGAAAATGTCTCTTAAAATAATTAGATAGGACAGCACTGGACAAGGTAATTACTCCAGTCACTGGCTGCAAGATTTGATTGATGTTATGAGCCTGACAAATGACAAATGTGTCACAAGTCATAATTTTGAAAGTTGGTGGGTATATTTTTGTCTAACCTTAACGTTCTCAACCAAGGCATGGTCACTGCTCAACACCACAGAGCTCTTCTGCTTAAATTTACCTGTTGTTCAATATTATTACAGCTTTGGAGGGTAACCAGTTTTGAAAAATGTGCTTATAGCTAGGCACACGGAGAATTACCAGACCTCACAACCCCCAAACCATCTCACTTTATGCAAACAAAGGGCAAGTAGGAGGGAGTCCTGGATTTTGAACTTCAGCCTTACCAGTCTTGGGTTTGAGCACACAGAGAAGTGTCATTTAGCTATTAATCCTTCTCTAAATGCTGAGCTGGAAATGTTTACTCCCTCAATACAGAAGAGGTGAGACTATATCTTCAAGTGTGATATTCCCCTGAACTGATTATTCTCCAGAACACGGAAGATCATGTTATTATGTCTAATCTATAGATTTCCTTTACATTTAATGAGACATGTCAGATGAGCAAAGACTATTACACCATGACTGTGCTAATGTTTCTGATATGGGCATTGTATCTGGTCTTCCCAGAAGACTCAACAAAAAAAAAAAAAAGGGAACTGAATTAGGCCCAGTGTATAGATGAGAACTTTTAAAGTGTGCATGCTTTGGGGGAGCAAACTAGAACCATTTCTAGCAAAATGTGGCAAGGACGTATCATTTCAAACTATACCGTACAGTAAGGACACACCGAGATGTGAGAAATTGCAGCATCGAGAAGACCTCTGTGTACTAGCATATAATATAAATCACCACTACCACTTGCACAAACACAAAACCGTACCTTTGTGTCTTGATATTAATACTGCAGTGACACCATGCATGTAGTTTTACACTAGAATCCACATGGTTAAAAAACAGGACAAACAAATAAAGCAACACGTCTTGCAGCTTGAACTGCAATTTTTTACATCTCTGAACTTACATACACAGAATTTGAACTTAAGACTAACAGAACATCAAAAACTAACATTATCCAGTGATTTTATCCAGGAGAAAAAATTATCACCAGCTCAACAGAACATTATAGGAAGAATTTAAAAAAAAAATTCTGTTATTAAAGCAAAAAAGACTCCAATTAAATGCTAGCTTAAAAATAAATTGAGTGAAATTATCCATGCCTTTTTTTTAATAGTGATATCACAGTAATAGCAAATTATGCTTCACATATAATACACAAAAATATCTATTTGATTTTCTTTTAATGAAAAATTGACTCTGTTTCTGGTGTTTTAATGACAGTGTGAAAATGCTTTAATAAAAAAAAAAAAAAAAAAAACAAAACACATGCAAATGCAATCCTTTGGAACATCTCTTACATGAGAAAAGGCTGAGAGAGCTGGGACTACTCAGCCTGGAAAGCAGAAGGCTCAGGGACATCTTATTAATGTATGTAAATACCTGAAGGGAAGGTGCAAAGAGGAGAGAGCCAGGCTCTTTTCAGTGGTGCCCAGTTACAGGACATGAGGCAGTGGGCACAAACTGAAACACAGGAAGTTCCCTCTGAACATCAGGAAACACTTTCTTACTGTGATGCTGACCAAGCACTGGCACAGGTTGTCCAGAGATGTTGTGAAGTCTCCATCCTTGGAGATATTCAACAGCCTCCTGGACTTGGTCCTGGGCAACCAGTCTAGGTGGCCTTGCTTGAGCTGGGGGGTTGGACCAGATGATGTCCAGGGGTCCCTTCCAACCTCAGCTATTCTGTGATTCTATAAACGCAATAGAAACAACAGAAAAGTAAAACTTTTTCAGATAAGTACAAGGAAAGGAAACAAGATTCCTTTTTATTGTTGTGGTTACTACAAAAATAGTGGTGCTAGATCTCCTGTATTACTTTAAAAATATTTACTAAGAAGTAGTGCAAGAAGATAGACAGATGTATTCTGATGCTAAAAGGCACTGGAAAGCTTGTGAGAAGCATAGGAGCTGGAGAGATTTTATCTTTTTCCAGGCCACAATAGCAGTCAGATTTACTGGATGCAGGTGTTAAAAAAAAAAAAGCATCAAAACCCAACCACACATAGATAATGAATTGGTGATGCTTAGCAAAAAGGAGGAGAAAAACCTTTTTTAAAAGGCAGAATTTTAAAGGAGGAGCCACAGGAACCATTTAAGGATTAACAGAGAATTACCAGTCTCAGCTGTACATTTAGATTCTATATTGGAAGTAATATCCTGCGTTTTCTATGACTGATACTTTTGACATTTGATTATAGGCAATTAGAGGATGATGAAAGAGTGTCCTGAATAGCAAGATGAGCTAAACTTGAAGCTTATGCCTAAGGAAAAGAGCAATCTCACTCTTTGGGGGCTAGGTTTACAGAGGAACTTCAGTGTCTAATGGGACATTCAGGAAAATAATTGTTCAATGAGATCACCTGGACTGAAGGTCTGCTTCCTCTCTTTAATCTCCTATAAAATGAATATCTGTCTTTAGGAATATAATACAACTGAGAGTTTTAATTTAACTTACAGGTACATTTCTGGAGGAAAAACAAACCCTTTTGTAGTTGAACTAGGAGACAGCTAGTGAGCTGTACCAGTTTCGGTCCAATTTTACAACTGTTAAAAGAGGTGCTATGGAAAATGCATAAACAAATCATCAAAGTTAGCCCTGCAGACAGGTTCTGTAACCTTTTATTTTACATTTCCGTCCTGCTTCTTAACATTCACATGGCTCATGAATCACACAAGAGCTGAATATATGGGGAATATTTACCTACATAAGTCCTGATGATTTCTTTTCCCAAGAATCTCAAAAAAATTCCAGACCTTTTGCATAATCACGAGTTTAGGAGAGCGGACATACTGTAGACCTCTGATTTGCCCGGCCACCAGTTCTTCTGGACAGAGCTAAGACTGCTGAAACCTATGCAGAACCATCAGGTGTGATGTAAGTTTGCCGTCCTACTTCCTACTGAAAGAATTTCAAGCCTTATCCTGTCTGATTTTTTTCCCTCTCCTCTCCTGCCTGTGCTTGTTTCAGCTTCTAAAATCTGTACCCATCTAATGCATTTCTTTGGTGTTGTCCAGCACCCTTCTCTGGGGTAAACCAGACACTCTGGTTCACCAACAGGAAGACCTTCAAATCTCAGAGGACCCTCGCGACAGCAAAAGCGCTCCTTCATCTTTTTCTTTTCTTTTTTAAAAAAACATAAGCCATCCATCCAATCTATTTCTACTTGAAGACAGGGGTACAGTTGGTGACTTGGTATAATTTTGTTGTACCTACGTATTTCACTTGTGAACTCTGCCTCTCCAAAACTGCGGAAGCAAAGCTAGTAAGGCAGGACAGCACATTTTAGTAAGTTCATTGCCTTTAGAAAATAAATTCCCTAGAAAGTAAATGCTAATAAAAAAATGAAATAAAAGCCTATTCATAGCATAGTGTTGGAAGGGATGAGCTACTGAAATGAGCAGCGCTTGATAAAAAGGATCACTTGTATTCCTCTCAGCTCCCAGTCCCCCCAAGCACCTCACAAAAGGACAAAGAGAGAATGAAGACAGGAACTGAACGCTAGCGACTTTGCTAGCGAGAGCTTAGCCAATTTGTATACACAGAAGTGGCAAATGATTTTAACCAAAAAAGAGGAGCCCTCCGTGACCATTTTGTGGAAATCTTCTGCAACATCAACACTAAAAGTAGCTGCTCATTAGGGCGGTAAAAATGTCCACAAACAGTATTTGAACATTAAATCTAAGATTCTCATAAAATCATAAACTGCGAACAATATTTAAGCAGAAATATGTAAATAATAACTGCATCAGAGCAGTTAAACTTTGAAATGCATCTTGCAACTCCACATATTAACTACTGAAAAGATACAAAAAAATCATTGTAGCTATCAAGATAATACTGTCATAAAACAGTATTGTTGTATGACAAAACAGAGGTTTTTTTCCCCAGTTTGGCAGCCATCTTTGTGCTCGCCTGGCACAGGTAAAAGCCGTGTCAATAGCTACAAAAAAAAAAAAGTAATTTGGGTTATAAGTCCTTACTGTGGTTTATAGTCTACCAGATCCTACCCGAAAACAAACAAACTCATTTTAAGTCACACAAAGCAGTAACTCCCTTTCTTTTCTTTTTAGCAAAATTTCTGCTACGTGAAGCACCATTCACTGACAGAAGATCTTGATTCTTCTTTCACGTCTGCACGAACAGATGTTCAAGCACAGCCAGATCCCGGTACATGGGAAAAGTAGGCAGATACCTATTTTGGCTAAGGAAAGAAAGAACAGCTCTACTAGAATATAAGCTCATTTTCACCTCTTTCCTGATGTTGCTGGTGAATGCGAATGGATTGAGAGGGGCGGAAGTAACAGCCACAGAAGAAAATAAAGGGAAAGGTATTTTTTAGCAAAGAGAAAATGATTCCTTCCAGTTGCAACAGGAAAAAAAAAGTGACTCCTGTGCATCTGAACTCATCTTCATCCTGTACAGCACAGCCTGGCTTTGGCCTTGTCCCCTGTACTCTTAATAGCTTTTATCAATTGCTCTTAGTAGTACTGTACTTAGTAGCAGAGTATCAGTACTCTTAGTAGCTGACAAAAGAGAACAGCAAGCAGCGGCTGCCCTGGGGCAGGGAAGAAGGATGGTTCTACTGTTTGTTCTGGCTGAGGGATGAGAAAGGCTGAGTCCTGTAGGGGAGAAGGGTGACGGGGCCAAATGTAGAAGTCCTGCACACGGAGAATGAGCAGAAAAGTAAAGGAGCTCCTAGGGGACAAAAAAGGCAGGTGGCCTAAGGTTTTAAAAGACATGTTGACACTCTACCTAGAGCTTCCTAATGCTTCCTGCAGCCACCAGAACAGTGATTTTGTCCCCAGCCTTGCTTCCCTCTGTGACCCACCGCAGCCTCCTTAGATACAAGCACCTTCTAAACGTTGCAAAGCAGGAGCCAGGAGTCAGTTGAGTGCCGCTGGAGGTTTTGCTTGCCATAGGGCACAGTTTACAATGATAAGGAATAGAGAGATGAAGGTGCATGAAGCACACCTGTTTCCAGTGACCAAATCAGAAGTTGGTCAGCAAAGGGAACCCTGGACAGGCCCCAGGAGAGGGCGTACCTTCAAGCTATGAACACAAACCACAACCACACTGCCAAGTGGGCAGCAGGAGGTGACCGGCAGCTCAGGCAGCTGTAGTCTGGTGCCTGAGCAGAGCTAACAAGCTTTACTTGCTCCTGAACTTTACTCACTTTTGGAAATAATCATGTCAGTGCAGAGCTAAAACATGTGGACAACTTACACTGTAGCTGTACGAGGACCGTGCTGTGTGAGTCAGACACTGTGGGTGCTTTTTTTCTCTCATAGAGAGGAGAACAGAGATTCCCACCTTCATTTATCCCCAGCAATCCCATCATGGCAGGAGGAGAACATCTCTGGAGCATAGAGTGGATGTCAAGAAACGACGTTACCAGATTTTTAACTGGCAACCAGTTAAACCAGAAGCTAAACTCTGTGAATGGACAGGCTAAGATAAATGGCTGTAGATTGGCCATATGAAAGCAGGAGGAACATACAGTTCCTTCAGAAACTTCCCTCCAGTTGCCCTCAGAAACTGGAGTGAAGAAGTTATAATTAGTACTCCCGGAGGTTTCCAGCAAACACTTTGAGTCCTCATATTCAAAGATAAAAAGATGGGTGATGGCTGGTCTGAACAAAGGGAAAATTGTGCTGGGAAATCTCAAAAGGATATAAACCATCTTCTCACTTCATCATGTAATTTCTCCCATCCAATTGATGGCAATATTATGACAATAAATGCGTGTCTGTTTGACAACCATACACTGCCAGTCTTTTTAATGGACCTCTGTGTTTTCAAAATATCTCTAAATGACACAGTTTTTAATGAGCCACACAGCTGCAGGCTGGTTACTAATTTACGGTAGAAACAGTGCTATCACACTGTTCTTGCCTTTTGGTAGGATTGTAACATGACTTTGAGGTAAGCACTTCAAAATAATGCTCATTCCAAACTATTTTCAATTGAGATCTGTTGGGTTTTGTCCCATCAAATCCTGACTTCTACTTGTTTTCAGTTTTTCTGGTAAATAAGCAGAATTATCATTATGAATAGGGATTTTTTTTTTCATTTCAGGTCTGATGTGTACCCGTACAGACAGCATAAAAAATATGCATGAGTCCAATGTTATTAAAAGAGAGAACCTGTTGTTATTAAAGATATTACTTTCAAAGATACAGTTGTCTAATTCTTCTTTATTTTGACACTTGTGGGAAAAAAATGAATTTAATAAAAAATGTGAAAACCATAAATGCTGCTTGTAGTCAGATTGCTCTTAAGATCAAAATGGTTCTAATTATCCCAGTCACGTTAAGACCTTTCTCAAAGGTGGGAGGATGTAAAATATTACTGCCCCTGCAGTTGTCTGATCCATTTCTTTCACTGCTGGCAAACTATAAAAGCAATTTTAGGAAACCAGGAGACAGTAAATGTTCGCAAGCCTTCTCCAGCCATTTTGAAGAGGAATGATGACATACTCTGTCAGAGCACACACCCCAGGAATTCTGACCCTAGGACTGATGCCTCTTTTTAATTTTTAAGATTGAAAAAACAAATCCTTCTAGACACAGCAATCTTTCAATGCTCTGCTAAAAATTAGCTATTAATATGTAGACCTTATGGCTGCTATGCATCAAAAATTGAAATCTAGCTTTTGATGCACAACAGCAACACTTTTAATCCTCATCAGTAAATGCAGAACTCCAGAAGAAGTCCTGGCACAGTTTTTCCTGAAGTTGTATTTTAAGATATAAACAAAAATAATCCTAATTGTCCTAGTGCTCCAGCTATTAAACACTTCAGCAGGCATAGGAGAGTGAATAACATAACCATTTTTCCCCAAATCTCACAGTTTCAGCTAGAATATATTCCAGTCTATTAAGCATTCTTGTCCTGAAGGTGGTTGGTATCTGCCAGCAAGTCTATCTTTGATCTATGGGCAATTGCAAACTTCTCTAAAACTAAATGGCATGTTGGCAAACTGGGAGCAGTAATTAAGCCTTCTTTGTAAAAGAGGAGAACTAGAACAAAAGAATCCATTGTTCAGTCACTGGACCACATGGGAAGGCCTGAACAAATGCTAATTAACCCAGAGAAAATAGAGGCTTCATTGGTTCACTGGTTGATTGAGATGAATTTTAGAGGCTGAGAAAACCAGAAAGCTTATGTCCGCCTCAGCTATAAACTGATCTGGATTAACTGTTTACTTCTCCTCATAGCTCTGGGCCATCTCCATGCACTCTGAGGTTATTGCCCTCCATTCCAGGGCCAGAGAAGTGATTGTCCCACTGTACTCAGCACTGGTAAGGTCACACCATGAGTACTGTGTTCAGTTTCGGGCACTGCAGTATAAGAAGGACATTGAGGTGCTGGAGAGGGTCCAAAGAAGGGCAACGAAGCTGGTGAAGGGTTTTGAGAACAAGTCTTAAAAGGAGAGGCTGAGGGACTTGGGGTTGTTTAGTCTGAAGAAAAGGAGGCTGAGGGGAGACCTTATTGCTCTCTATGATTACCTGAAAGGAGGTTGGAGAGAGGTGGGCGTTGGTCTGTTCTCACAAATTACAACCGATAGGACAAGAGGAAATGGCCTCAAGTTGCTCCAGGGGAGGTTTAGGTTAGACATTAGGAAAACTTCTACACTGAAAGGGTTATCAAAGACTGGAACAGGCTGCCCAGGGAAGTGTTTGAATCGCCATTCTTGGATGTATTTTAAAGCCATCTAGATATGGTGCTCAGGGACATGGTTTAGAAGGGGACCTAGTAGAGTTAAATAACTGTTGGACTTGATAATCTTGAAGGTGTTTTCCAGGCATAACAATTCTATGATTCTATGATTCTCCTGTATAAATATTTTTCTGAATGTTCTTTAGCCCAAATTCATTCTAATGAGCTGGGTTAAAGAGGAATAAAACTGGTTGTCTGCAGAATGCTTTGATGAACAGCAGAGGGTAATAATTAGTTAACCCAGGTTAGCAACAGCCAAGTAAGTTTGAATTCATGCAAGTATTGATGGAAAACCAGAGATTTACCAGGGGAAGTATAGGCAGAGATCCTGTGATACTGGACAGACTGAAAAACTAGTTTGGACTTCTTACCAAAGAAACTGTTTAAGAGAGCCAAAACTGTGAGTGTTCCTTATGAAAATGGAAATGAAAAAATTTATCTGGCTACCATCCTCAACTTGTCCTCTTAAGAAAGCAATCTGGCAAGACGGTGCCCAGTTCCCCTCAATTGCCTAGTTATTCTGCCTAACAGGCAGAGTTCTTACAAGGTTAAACTTCAGCTAGAGAAGCCCTCATTTTATTCCTGTGTATTACATTTTGGCTTCTTGAAATGCATAATTCACATTCTTCAGGTGGACTCACCTTTAAAAAGGCTTAAAAATACCTGTACTTAAGTATTTGGTAGAACATTTGACTAATGGTTTCCAAAAAAAAGTGTGCCTAAAAATATTTTACAAGCTTTTATTGATAACACATAGATTAAACACTTTGTCCTACTTTGAATTATAGCCATCTCTAAAGTAAACAGAGCAAATGTTAACAGCCCACAATGGCTTGGAGCAGGAAGTGAAAAAATATCTACTAAGAATTGCAAAAGGGAGCACACTGGCAGAAATGTTACTAAAACACGTAGCCTAGGTTTTTTCTGAGGATATTTAACACTGCCAGCTGGTGAATCAATAGAAGGGGGAAGGAAGCTAAGTAGCTGAAAAAAGGCAATTAATTGGTATGGATTTCAAAGTGCACCTTATAGAAGTAGGTCTATACATTTTCTATCTTTGGAATGGACTACTAATGAGAAAGAAGAATGTCAAAAAGACTGCTTAAAAATCTGATTAATGGAAAAAAAGAGAAAGTACTGCTATTTGGAGAAACAAATGACTATTTATTACAATTCATTGGTCCACTTTTGCAAAATTTAAGCGTTAAAAAAATCTGCTAATATGTGTAACCCTTTAAAAAGTACCTGAAGATTTTGAAATCTGTTTATCACTAAATTTTATTGTTAAAGGGCTGAGCCTGTAAATACTTATTATTTCATTGCTGACAGTTATGCAGAACATTGTTTTAAAGTTGATAAAACAAGAACTACTTCAACAGAAGAGGAATTTTATTTGTAAGTGACACATATTTGGAAAACATTTTTCACAGTTTCATTTGCCTCTTATTTTCTTCAACAAATGTTACATTCCAAGAAGATGAAGGCTGAGTACTCCAAAAGAATGGTGTGGAGTTCCTCTTGTCAGTATTTTTAGCATATATTTCATCACAGAGATGTTGCTTCCTAGTCATTTTAACTGGGAATTTTTAGTTTAGCTGCAGCCTTTTATGAATGGCCTTGTAATACCATACATTACAGCACAGGCATTCAGATAAATATAAATGGAAATTCCTTTTAGTTAAACTGATACCGCAATTTTAGCAATCAAGCCTTCTCATTTGCCTCTGAGGCTTGTCCGTTCCATTCTAAAGACCTCTGTATTCCTATTTTAGTTTGAACTTCTCTACTCCAAATTAGCATGTGTCCTTTGAGCCTAAGAATATCGCAGCTTTTTATCCAAAATGTGACTATCTCAGCAGAGGCTGGAGTGATTTATGAAAGGCCAGATCTTTCTTTCACTGAGGTCAATGTCAAAAAACTGATTGACCTCAGTAGAAGGTCAGTAGAAAAATGTCATAGAATTTGAGATCCGAAGGGATTGTTCTCATGCAGCCAGTCTTGCCTAGCCAAAATTTATTTGACCAACAACTCCTGTATAAAGCACACAGGCATATGGAGACAGATAACAAATACTTTAAAATAACGGTAATACAACAGCCAGTTGAAAGATAGCTACGTCTTTTAAATGACGCACCTGTTAAAAGTATTTGTTTATTACCACTAAATTAGCAGGCAAAGGCATTCAAGGATCTAGTGTCCAACACTGTTGAATACATTGGTCTTATATATCCCTTTCATTTACTGTTTCCACAGTGAGCAGGTACATTGAGACAACCCCATGTAACTCAACAATAAAAAGCAAAAGCTGCAAGCAGAATAAAATAAGTAAAAGTCTCAAAAGATACTTCATGTGTCTTACCAGTAATCATAAATCCTTTGTAAACAAAAGGTCACCTACAGGCAGCTAAATGGAAGGCACACATATGGGTGTGGATGCCTGTGGCTATTGTCTTTTCCTTTTTTTTAAATCAATGTGACTTTCAAAATTGTTTTGAATAGAGAAACCCCATCAGTAACCACAAGTTTCAATAAGTTATGGAGCAAGTTGAACAGCCTAGATCAACGACCCTCCTTCTCACGATTATTTACTAAACATAAATTCCAAATCAACCTTAATTTAGAGATAGTGGCAAGGACTTCATGCCTGGCCCTTAATGGTGAAGCAAGCATCAGAAGAAAATCCAGCATGATTTTCCTTAATTTAGTGAGCTCTATTATTCAACAACAGTAGTGGTATGTGCAGGTACGGATGAGGTACAGACAGGAGACAGAAATCCTGCAAAACCGAGGTGACTGTTAATGATGCAAAAATGCTGATAAAACAAGCCAAAGCAACGCTACCATATTAACCAGGGAAGAGAAAGGAAAAAAAAGGTTAGTAAGAAGGAGTTGCTACCAACTGGCAATTACAACTGCCTTTGCCACCTGCATTTTTCATAACATTCACTACTTTGGAAACAAAACATATATTGCTAGTGGTGACATCAATTTTAGTGCTCATCTTGAGCAGTTCTCTCTATTTTAGTTAATTTGGAGCCTCCAAAGACTTTAAAAGATGAACAAATAATATCAATCCCTTCCACATCTTTTTGACAAGAGGGACGTCAAAAGAGTCCCAAGGTCCTAACACCATTCACAACTCAGCCTTTTCACTATAGTCATGCTACTTTAAAACCCTTAGTGAACTGCTCTGACAGACATGGTGCTGTACTGGATCCAAGTGTTCTCAGCTGACTAGGGCCGGGAAAGAAATAACTACTAAGAGTACTTTATCTTTTTCTTTTGAGGACCCTGCAGTCCACTTGCCTTGACCTTGAAATGGCTGCGCAGTAACGTGCACCATGACCACTCCACATTATGTCTCTCCTGCTGCACTACAGCATAATTTACAAAAAGATTTCATCCAGGGATTCATTGACACCCATAAATACCTCACAGCAGTCTTAAATATCCTTGATTATCCCTTTCTTACAAGTTTGTATCTCTCTAACTTATTCCAATGCCCTTTTGGATTTAATTTGTATTTTTTTCAGAGTTCCTCCTCTCTATGGTTGTATGATGTTGTATGAAGAAAGGGGAAGGAAAGGGTAATATATACATCATTGCAGGCTAAATGGAGTCCAGTAAAGATGGGTAAAATTTTGACAAGATTTTATCCTCAGAAATGTCTGAAAAGTAAATATTTTTGTCTTGAAAGATCTTGATTTTGTTAGTTTAGTTCCACCTGAAGAGTCAAAATTGGAGAAGGTTGTAGAAGGATGTGAAAAATGTTATCCTTTCACAAAGTGTGGAAATGGGAAGGGAATAGTATTTGTAACACTCATTAGAATGTGTCAAGAATTATGATTTATTCAATATTCTCATCTTCGTTTTGAACATTTAACATCGGCTTCTTTCTAGTCCAGACTTTCCAGACAAGCACCAACTGCAACTGTGGCAGAAAATAGCAAGAAGCTTCATGAAAAACTTTACAGGAAATCATTGGGAAAAAAACCCAACAACCCAAAACCCAATTATTATCATAAGTAAAAGAGGTTAAAGGCAGTCATTGCTTAATTTAATTCCACTCCTTAAGTAACTACACAAAAATATGCTTTTCTTAGAACTGAAATCAGTTACCAACAAGATTTCAGCAACAAGCCTATTACATATCTGCAGAGTTTGTCTACAACAAACTTTAGAGCCATCAAGACAACCAAAGGAACATATTTCTACAGATATGTCAGTTTACTCAGAGATACCCCAGTACATGGTAATGTAAACTGCTGTATCTGGATACCTTACAACATATGACCTCAACTACTACTTATTCATGATCTGGGATGAATTATATGCTGCCTCTTTGCATGAATGTGTCAATGAACAGAATAATGAAATATTCCTAGCTGAGAACATATTTTCAGCATTAATTGTAGAATAATATTTATATTTCTACGATGAAAAAAATCTTCCAGGACTACACAAGAAAAAAAGGAGCTGGCAGTCTTCCAACAATCATAAACAATAAAAATAGAAAGTAAGATTCAATAGATAGATACAAACAGCAGAGAGACTCATGCCATGAGCAACAGCAATCCCACCGTATTTATTTGTAATCTGTTTGTATAAAACTCAGTGAGGTCTATGTAAGCATTAAGTTATTGAAATAAACAGCAAAATGATAGTGGAAGATTTATTATACAAGAAAAAAGGGCACAACCTTTTGCTTTTAACATCCTTGCCAGGTCATCTTGAAGGACAGGTTTCTTTTCTACAATGCAAGTTTAAGCATGTCAAACAATAACAATAGACGAACTGCAATCTTTCTAGTTATGCAAGAGATGTTAAAAATTACAGCACAAAGAATGTTTCTGTATATTGCATTTCAGCTATTTTCTCTATTACTATCATCCAAATTAAAGATTCTTCTTTTTTTACTTTGTGAAGTAAAAAAAAAAAAAATTATAACATTTATTTTATTTAAACAAAAAAGAAAAGTGTTTGGTTTTTTTTTCTAAAGAGTTCAGAGGAGAGCTTTCTATTGGAAGATCAGCATGGTGCCACTCTCTCCACTGACAAGATTGCCTGTGTCACCTATCCCTTGGCTTGCCTCTTCCTTCCTTTCTTGTTTCTTCAGGGTTCAGATCAACTAGCTTTTGGAAAGAGCATAGAAACAGAGACCAAGCCAATTCATTGCTACAAAGCCAGTACACTCACTAATTCCAGAAACTAGATTTTTTATTTTGTTTTGTTGTTTAGTGGTTTTGTCTGATTTTATTCAAGACTTTACAGGGTTGATGGGAGGTTTAGTGCACCTTTTTCATTTCAACTAGGAAATGTTGTAAACAGTGTTGGTTTTGAAAGCCTTATCTGCAGCTGGCTAGGAAACAGTTCTGTTTGCCGTTTCTAAAAAAAAAAAAGATAGAGAAAAAAAAAAAAAATTGATAAAGACTGCCAAGAGAAAATAAAACCTGATTTCAATCCAGTTTGTTAAAAAAAAAAATCTGTTTTTGAATTCTCCAGAATAATTTATTTTTTTTTAATTTTAGGTCAAAAAACACTTTCAACTACATCACAAATTTATTTAGATTTTATTTTTTACATAGTAGTATGTTTTGAAGTTCTTTTAACGGATATTTTGTTGTTGTGGGAATTCCTTCCTGAACCTTTTTTTTTTTAAAGTACTGTGAACATGATCTCATTGAAATTGTACTTTCTGTTATAGGTTCTTTCCCATTAGCCATTTCTACAATAAGCAAAAGACATCAGTTAAGGGTATATACTACTGCCTTCATACCTGCAAAGAGGTGATGGTAGTTATGGTTTCTGTTGTTTGACCATAAGCCCTTTCGACCATAAGACCACTGCTGTGACCCACCTTGCCAGGCCAAGGGGGAGGCTTACCTTCAGCAAGTGAGCAGTCCCGCTTCAATTCTGCCACAGCCAAGAAAAGCAGGGGAAGAACTCTTTCCTTTGTCAGATCCAACATCACCATGAAGTAAAAGAATGCTTTTCATATCTATTACTAAAATATACCAAAAATAGTTATGCTGAACCTTTTACATATGATCTCTGATAAGAAGGATTCAGAACACATCAAACATAACATCAGCAAGATGCAGTAGCCTCCCCACAGCTACCAATGCAAATGGTAGAAATACTCGTTTTACAGATGACATTTCAGTGGCAGCTTTCAGCAGAAGACTGTTATTTCTTTTCTTTCTGTGACATTTGGCTCGTTAGAGTAGTCACCATTCCATGCTGGCTCCAACCAGCAGGTGAAGAGGTGATTTTCTCATTTCCTCCACATGGACATGTATCCTCAGCTAACTTAGTCTGCCTAGCTTTGAAAGACTCGTGAACATTTTGCCTAGTACCTAGTAACAAGAGAAAAACTACATGGCAAATACTACTCAGAATCTTAGAGACTTTTAGTTGTTTTATTATCAGAAAAAAGTACTTCATGGGAAAAATACACTAGTCTATGTAAAATAAGCACCAATTTCCACTTACGTGAAAAGCAGAGATTTCCTGTGTATGAACCAGTTAATCTGTTTTCACTCTTGTACATTCCATCTTCAGCAAAAACAATGATACCAAACTACATAAATAGGTTTCCCTTATGATAGAATCATAGAATCATAGAATCAGTGAGGTTGGAAGGGACCTTTAAGATCATCAAGTCCAACCATTAACCTACCCTGATAAAAACACCACCACTTCTAAACCATGTCCCTAAGCACCTCATCTACCCTTTTCTTAAACATCTCCAGGGATGGTGAATCCACCACCTCTCTGGGCAGCTTATTCCAATGTTTAATAACCCTTTCAGTGAAAAAATGCTTCCTAATATCCAATCTAAACCTGCCCTGACATATCTTGAACCCGTTTCCTCTTGTCCTATCACTTGTCAAACAATGATCCTGTTAAACACAAGGTTACTGGTGAGTTATGTTGCCAGTATGGCCTGTAGATGTTTTTACTGAACTGGATGAACTTGCAAATTTATCTCAGATTCTGGAATAGCTGCTGCTTCCTCTAGAAGTTCAATCTGAATTCAGATTCTCTGGAGAAAATACTGCCTTCTGGTAGCCAAACAAAAAGAGTGTGCCAAGTATGGTGCAGAGCTGAGCCATAAAGGATGAGGTTTTCATTAAAACTGTGGCTGAAATATGCTGTCCAACTTCTGGATTAAAGTCTGAGGGCTGACGGCATTTGAACCATATCTCTTCAAGACTGTGCATTAGACGGACAAACACTACATCTGTCTCAGAATCCTTGGTTGAGTCCCAAGGAGCAATAGCAGCCAACAGACGTGACTCCCAGCTCTTGGGCAAGTCTCAGTATCATCTCCTTTAATAAAAAGGACACTGATAGAACTAGGAGCCTTCTCAGCTTTAGCTCCTCTTTCTTTCCCTTGAGAAATAAAAGTAAAGAAGCCATGCATTAGTTTAAGACTGTGCATTGCAAGCTCTAGGGAACACATTAGCCCAAGAATTTGGAAATAAAAGAATAATGGAAAAGGCCATTTTGGAAAGCAGCTAGGATGATGAGGAAAATAACAGATGACACTTTTAGCCTAGCTTGAATCTCTCTCACATATGGTAGTTTGGCATCAGTGATGCCACGGTTGATTGCCAGGTGAAGGGAGCATTAAATGGTCATGGCAGTGTCTCTCAAGCAACAATCAAAAAGAGGTAGGAAAGCAAAAGCTGGCTGAGAGAAAAGGTAAATCAGTCATGGAGACTGAAAAATAAGACAAGCAAATGGAGAAAAAAGAAGGAGATAATACACTGCATAAAGCTGGGGAAAAGTAAGAAGGGAAAATAATATGGAAGGACAGAATCAGAATAAAGAACTTAAGACAATTAAAAAGAGAAAAATATTTAACAAATAAACCTAAAGGACAAGGAAGATGAAACAAGAAACAACAACAGAAAAAAAAAAGAACTAATTTTTAAAATACAAAAATTGTGTAGTATTAAAATATCAAAATGTTGTGTTAGACATAAACCAATAATGAACAGCTCCACATTTATGATGATGACCATCTATTTGAATATATGTATCTCCCTGGAGTATGACCAAATCCAAAGCACCTAAATAACTCTTCTGCTTTGCGTTTAGGAGTCAGAAATATAAAAATAACCTCAGAAATTAAGCCTTTAAAAACACTTTCTCTATGAAGTCTGATATGCAACTGAACTACAGTGGATAAATATGTCAATAAGAAGAAAATGCAGCCAACTAAGAAGCTTTTGAATGTGAAAAATCAAAAGCAGGATTAATTTAAATCAGACGTTGGTTGTATACAGTTGTACATTTTCATGATCATTAATTATTAAAAGAAGACCAATAAGAAAAACATCTTCAATTTAAACCTGTATGTCTTTCTAAGAAAAAAAACAAACCTCTGATCAGCCACAGATCAATGCAGGAGCAACTCAGTACAACTAAATGGTCTGCCTATGCAGAGATCAGTCCCTTTTGGTCATGAACAACAGCATGTAATCTGTTAATAAATTTTAATACTTAAATATTTTTTCTTTGTATAGATAAAGACGAGGCCTTAAGGCCATACGCAAGGACAATGGCCAGTTATGTACGTGTTATGTAATTCACTCTTTGAACTATGGAAACCGGTTGGTCCAATGTTCAGGATAAATGTTTCCCTATCCTTGAGACTTATACAGGAAAGTGCAAGTTTACACATATGTACTGTTAGTATACTTGTATTAATACAGAATTTCTCACTCACATTGCTTTCAATGGGCCAATCCAAACCACGAGGAAATAAAATTTTAAAAAAATCATGTGAGTTAGATGGTAGATCTGTCAATTGAGCAAGATTATTCTTCAAAATTTTAATAATGAGCTAGGTTGCCACCAGTTTATTACTTAAGTTCTATAACCTTAAGTCTATAACCTCAGCCTTCTTTGGCATATATATATATTTCTGCCAAGGCTTCAATCACCTCTACAGAAAATCCCCAAAATAAGAAATATAATTGCATGGAACAAAGAGTCAGATCAGGTCTGATGCTATGTTTCTACAATATTTTCTAATCTGGACTCTTGGGGTCCAAGGATGACTGAAGAAGACCATGAGACATTACTAACAAAATGACAGTCACAGATGCTGTACAGCAATCTATGTTTCTGATGTTTTAAAGCATTCCCTTAGAAAAGATACTTAAGAAAAAAAAAAATCTTGGAAAATATACAGTGATCTCAAATCGCAAGAGATAGAAAGCCACTGACTTGTCAGAGATATTTATAACTTTTTTACCAGAAACATGAATGTGCTTTTGTGACACGACCAGATTTTTTACATGCATCTGTCTGCATCCTCCTTTTTTTTTTTTTTTTTGCTGCAGGGTAAATCCCTGGCTCAATTATCACTCCTTCTACCCTGCTATCTGAAAAGCTCTTCCCAAGAGTATACCCAGTCCCTCCCACAGACAGAGTACTCACCGTTCCCTCTAAACATTACCCCTCCTCTCTCGCTCCATACGAACCTTTATAAAAGCAATACTATTCATGTAGAAACTGTAAGGAATTGCTGACAAAGCCAAATCAACTATATACATATCAGTAGTAGAAAATGTAAGAAATTGTGTTTCACTGATCCCCAGACACAAATATTTCTCCTATCCAGAAGTACACATAGATGTCTTTATTTTCATTCACCATGGGATGGTGTTTATGACACAAGACTTATGACTAGAGGTGAGAATCTCTTTGACAGAGAAGAGGAAGAACGTCCCAATATACTGATTTGTCAGACCTGGAAAGAAAGCCTTGAGCTTTATTTGAAGAGGATCAATGGCATTTTCCTGTGAAAAACAAAATAACTGTTGTCAACACAGGTCTAAAAATATGCAAGAATTCCATATGCCAATCTATATTTTTGACAATACATCCTAGAAATATAGTATATATTTTTTTTGCAAGAGGAGAAAGAACATGAGTAGCATACCCCATATGATTTCAGGCTCTTAAGGTGTTTGCATACACACACATTACTAGAGTGAGTATATGTGAAAGGTAAAAAGAGTTTTCAGAATTTCCCTCTGGTCTTATGCCCTTTTCTAACACCTAGAAAAGGTCTGCCAAATTTTAACAGGGAGGGGAGGGGCAGATGACCTATACTCTGCCTGTATGCTGAGGGATTCCTGTCTTCTGAAGTGTCTAATTCTGGTAGATATCTAAAATGGGCCACTCACACGAATCTGGACCAGTATGGCAACTCCTAAGCACAGAAATAGAAATAAGTATTTATAGAGGTATGCAGTTTCAAGCAGAGAAGAAACAAGCGGTTTAGCGGCCTACAGAACTGAGATTATTCGTGGGCAGATTGGTTATATTTGGATAAAGAACAAGGAAGGATTAGGAAAAGAAAGAAGAGAAAAAATGAACTGACTGTGGAGTGATACAGAGAGTTGATTATGTGTATATATAGTCTCCAGAACAGACAACCCTTTCAAATTTTCCTAAAACCGAATTCACATTTTTCCGAAGCAAAATGAGAGTTACTGCTCAGTTCATGCTTTTAATGCATAAAAACATCCAAAACATGCTCCAGAACACAAAGTACTTTAATGAAAATAACAGCGTCACAATACTTTTCTTCTGTATAATGTTCTTAAATATTTTACTGTATGATTTAAATGCTGGAGAAGGTATAAGATGGAATAGACACAATTATTTCAGTGAAATGACTAACAGTGGCAGCTCTCAGAGTTGCCTAAAAAGTGCATCATAGGACTAGCAAACTGGATTCACAGAGATATAAAGGGATGCAAGGACACGTTTTAATTTTCTTCAAGTAAAACCCTATGACATATTTCAGAAACTTTCTATATAAAAGGAATTAATTACTCCTCTTTAATGAAAAGTATTGCTTTCTTGAAGATTACAGATTACAGCTGCAGAAATGGAGTATTCAGGAATTTTGACATGGCTGAAAAGAAGAACATATTTCAGGCAATGTTCCCATTCTGTTTTTACATGGAATGTCCTTGAAAAAGTATGATAACTACTTCAGATTACACAGGTATACCGCTTGTTTATAGACGGTTGATCTTGTAAAGACTCATTTTACTGATCAGCAGGGAGAATCAAAAGACCTAAAGGTTTGAAGTACAGGGAAAACTAGTCATTGGAATATTTTAGGGTATTAAACTTTATGGAAATATTAATTCAGAGAACACAGTGCAGTTTTTAGCCCTTCCCAATTAGGTGGGGTTTGGAATCTGGAAGTGTGGATAAACCAGCAAGGAATATGTGTTTTAACAAACTGTGATGCACCCAGGGTGTCTCAGATGTCACTGCCATACACCATGTCTACCTCTGGGTTCACCATGCTAGCAGAGATGGAGCCCAGAACTTCTCAATCAGAACGCCCAACTAGCTAACATCCATTAACTGTTGGATTTATTTAATGACCTAGGACATGACATTATGTCATGCTAACCCCATCCACTGGTCAGCTTATATGCCTCCTCATTAATTGCTGTGGAAAGAATGATCTCACAAGGGTTGTTGGCATTATTTGAAGGTTTTGTTTTGGTTTGGTTCTTTTGCACAGACATTTGGGTAAATAGGCTGGCAAACATGTATTGTGCCTCTTTGAAATTACTGCAAATTCAGCTCTACAATTTATAGGACTTTACTTTCATCCGATGAAATGTAACAGAGCCTCTGGCTACTTTTACTCTTACCTGTATTCACCTCATTAATCTTCTTAATAGATCTATCTCTTTATACTGTTCTTGAAACTGAAAATGATGTGTATGCTACATTTAATCACCCACATGGCTCAGGGAGCAAACAACTAAACCAAACTTAGGAAAACAGCACAAAAATCATGTATTGAAAACTATAAAGAAAGAATTCCCAAAAGCTAACATCCAAAACATGACCAAACAGGCAGGAAAACACAAGACATCACAAGATTCTATTGTAGCTGATTATAAAGAAAAAGTTGTGGAATCGTCGTTTAACATTAAAAGTAATTTACTTGAAAAAAATCAGAAGGCTTTTGCAACATAAACTAACTCTTGAATACTCAACATCTGATGTCAGAGCCAGTATTTTATTCATTAATAAAAAAATCTTTAAAATTATCATATACTGCCTTCCATTGTTGAATTTGCAGAATAATAAACTTCTACACCCTAAATGAAAGCACAGTGGCATCAATAGACCTTGGCCCAGATATTTATATAAAATAAAAACAGGCTCAGGCTCAAATAATCCCCAGAAGGCAAGTACTTAAAATCCAAACCTGAACCTCTATTTTAAATAGGTATAGCTGTCATCTACTTATAGGAGATTGAGAAAGTTATGCAGAAGAAACTGAGGGAGGAGACACATGAAGAAGAAGAAAAAGCTATCAAGTTTCTTATCGAATCTTAAGTAATCACATGCCTGAAATAGTGACGATCAGTAAGCCCAGTAACATGCACATAGAACCTTAATAAAATTAATGTTTTGTTTCTTCATAGGATATCCTGCTCCTTCTGAAGCAGGAGCCAGTCTGCCGGGATGTCACTAAGAATTGCATAGCTGTGAAGGGACCCCAAGTTTGCCAGTACCCTGAGGTGGTTCTGTCAGCACCTATTTCTCAGAACAAGTGTCCCCAGAGCCATGCTGCGCTTTGCAAGCTCTAGAGCCAGGCTGCATCACAACATGAACAAGAATAAACTTCTTAAAACAGAGAAAGCTCAGAATGAGACAGATTATAAATAAAAATGTTTTATAAACGCCCCCCCCCGCCCCGTCCACTGCGTCCTTGTAGTGAGATCCTTTGGCTCTAGGCCTGATCTTAGTTCAACAACTCAGTTGTTTTTTGGCCGAGACTGAGATTTGCACAGTACTGAAGTTTGCACAGTCCCCTCTGGCTCTCTTGGGGGAAAAAAATCTCATGACCCCTGGGGCTTGGCTTTTTCTGCTCCCTGCTTTTCCCAGCTGTCTTCCACTGTCTGCTGTGCTGCAGGCTCCTGGTTCTTTGTTGTCTTTCACATGCTCTGCCTGCCCTACTTCGCTGTCAGCAAGGGTGCCCCTCAGCTAGGCACTGTTGCTCCCTTTGGAGGGTCAGTCTCCCCTTTCCTCCAGAAGGCTCCACTCGACCCAGCATGCAGCTGCCAGGGCCAGAAACCCTCAGTTGCCCTCCCCAACAATTAACCACAGCCTCTGACTAGAAACAAGCCGTCTTTAACAAAACAAAAAGCAGAGATATAAAATGAACAGCAGCCACCATAAACCTAGTCACGGTCTTCCATCACTTGAGTGGCCCCTTTGAATCTGTGCTACCTGTACTGAAGTCCTGAGCATCTAACTTTAACCAGCAGCAAAGACATTTGTCCTGCACTTTGTCCTCTATCTCCACCTGTCCACTTGGAAGAAGGCACAGCTTTCTTCATGTCCTCCCTCTAGCAGTCGTATTCCTGCTGACCATGTAGTTAACCTGCTGCCAGAGAGCTCAAGCAGGCCTCTTTGGACAACAGCAATTCAGCACATGAAATGCAACAACAATGTCCCTACTGCCACTGTGAAACGTAGCTGAAGATGATCACCCTAGCTGTTTGCTTTGACAGCCACTTCCCAATCCAATCTTTGATACACATTTTAACTATGGGTTTGAACTTTGGTCCTCTTTTAGTTCAGTAAGAAGCATCAATTTTTTCTTAAATTTTAATAAACAGCTATCAGAATGGGAACACCTAAGTGCCCTTACTCTGATGATGTTCTCCCTTGAGAACATCTCCAGAACTGCTTTCCATTCGTTGAGTAATTTGCTTACGGATCTTACCTGTCAATACCTGTGCAGAAGCACATCAGGCTTCTGAAGAGCAGATATTTAATTCACACTGACACTTGGGGCACTTTTCAGCCTCATGAAGTTGTTATCAAATAAAACAGTACATGCTCACATTATACGGAGAGGACGGAGTGTTACAAGTGCCAGGAAGACAAATTGCATGGACTGCATTTTCGAGGAGTTACAAAGTTTTGCTCTGCTGTATTCGCCCAGCTCTCCAGCAATCTTTAAACATAGGTACAATTGACAGAGTGTCTCCAGCAGCAAGCACTGAGAATCCCAGGCAGTCATTTTGGTTTCCTCTCTGAAGCTTTTACAGAAATGCTACACATTTTTAAGAAGAAAAAGACAAATTTCCGCTACCAGGGGTTCAACAATATTCTGTGTTCTGTGCTCTCCTTTCTTCCCCATCATTGCTTCGTATTTTATTTTATTTATTTAATGTCAAAAACATAATTGTTGAAATAGTCTGTTTAGAAAAACATATTTTTGAACAATGGTTAATCCTGCTTATCTGCATGTGTTAGCTACTATCAAGTAAACCATTAAGGCAAGGCATCTCAGACCACACCTCTGTCAAAATGCTGAATAATTCTCTCATAAATAAAAGACAATGATGTAGTAATGTCCAGAAGACTAAAGCACAAGCAGGTTAAGATGTCTGCAATGCCAGCCTTTGTTTAAGTACATCCAAGAAGGGAAATCAATATTCCTCAGGAGAGCATTTTGTTGGTACAGCTGCTGTTGCTAAGGTTGGCTCGGTGTCGTGTTCTCATTAATACTGTCTAATAGCAACCATAAGATTGAGAATGTGCAGACAGACATAATGAATTTATACTAAAAACACAACAACGTAGAAATTCTAATTGCTTTGGCCTGATTGGGTACTTTATATCTTGAAAGGATCATGTTTATAAATTAGAGTTTAATGATATATATGAATCACAAAATTAAGTCCTTCCTTGTAGTAATCATTATCATGAAAGCAATCACTGCTACAGTTTGTCCTTTAAGAGCTTCAGCACAAAGAAACTGGCATGCTTAGAAGCAGTTTTGCGGTTTAGAGCAAATTGTTACTATTGCAAAGAAAATGTAAGGTTTTAGTTTTACAAGCATTTTTGCAGGCATTAAAATAACTCTTTGAAGCCCACATCTCTCAGAGGAAGATACGTGCATTGTGTCCTACCATTCTGTGAAAGGAAAAATCCCTTTGTACCAAACATTATCAGACCTCCTCACTCTCTCTCTAAACGAGCACGCTGCCCTGGATGTCATTTGTTATTCAGCTGTTAGTTTCTCTGTCGGTGCTCTGGAAGACTGAGAGATGCAGGCAAGAAACATTAAAAAAGGTACTGGGAAAAAAAGAAAAAAAAAAAAAAAGACAATGCCATAGGGAGCTTGAGGAGAAAAAATAAAACTAAAGAAAAAAAAGAAAACATAAATGACATCCAGGGATCACAGAGCTGACACTCTCAAAATGATTACTGATCAAACACAGGTTACAACCCTGAGAGAGAACCCTGGAGGTGAAATTTGACATCTCCCTCTGCAAAATGGCTACATCTTGAATTAAGGAAACATTTGTAATGAGGCCCAATGATTAATTGCAATCTTGCAATAAGAGTTACACAAGCATCAAGCATATGTGCAAGCATAATGGGCAAGCTGTATATACATGAATCGCAACCCTTCCTGCCCCATTCTTTCTTCATTAGCAGCACCTGAAGCAGCCTGTGCTCTATGTGATGCAGTATGGGACGTTGTCTCCGGTGGTCCCCAAGCACGGTTTGTCTTTACTCCTTGGGACTTCAACATCCTATAGTTTACACTAGTAAGGGTAGTACATCAATCTTTACTGCCATTTGTATTTTTTTTTTTCATTTGCTGTAGAATGGAATAAACTTTCAGTCAAAATTTTAATTAAAGCCCAAAATGGCACCTTAGTAAAAAGTCCCAAACTCTGCACCACGTGTATGCCTATCAATAATCAGACACAAGCAACTGTCTCCACTCACTTGACTAAGATTGTATGTTTAGTGTCTGGTGCTCCCCCATCAATTATTTCACGTTCATAAAAATTTATTTAATGAAACATTATTTCAAGGTTTATCAGATCTTTTAGTTAGACAAGGCAAAGTAAGGGTGTCTGCTGGTACACGAGTTGTGCAACCTGGATTAAGCTGCTTGGGCACATATGCTACCTAATGATTTGACTGTATTACAGCATGTGTTACTCTGAGGCTCACTCAGGTGTTCAACAGGCCTGATTGGCTCTCAGAAAGGAAAATGTGAGCCATCATCAGCTAAATTTACAGGTGGAATCTAAACATCTAAACATCAAAATATCATTTCATATCACATAATATTTCAACATCCTGCCTCTGATGAAAGGCTTGAGAATAGATATTAGGAAGAAATTCTTTACTGTCAGGGTGGTGAGACAGTGGAACAAGTTGTCCAGGGAAGTTGTGGATGCCCCATCCCTGGAAGTGTTCAAGGCCAGGTTGGATGGGGCTTTGAGCAACCTGGTCTAGTGGAAGGTGTCCCTGCATGCAGCAGGGGGTTTGGAACTAGATGATCTTTAAGGTCCCTTCCGACCCAAACCATTCTATGATTCCATGATTCACAGCATCTTATACAAGTGCACTCACTGCCCTATACAAGGAGGGAACTAAAATTCTAAAGGGAAGCTACAAAAAGGCAGCACACTGAACAGGCAGCCAATGGGAGCTATTAGGGACAGGTACATTTCTTACACTCTGCTTCTTTTTACAAAATTGCATTTTCTTTTGAACGGTAGACAAGTATCTTTGAGAATCTTTGGGTCTCACAGCCTTGAGGCCCCTGTGGAACAGATGCCTAAGACCTTCCTTAAAAATGTAAAGAGAAAAATGACCAGGTCTTTTACTGGACAACTGAAAAAGGCGGTTTCCCCCATGCACACACTTCTCATGGTTACTTGGTGATCGGAGAATACACACTGAAGATACACAGCTTAAATGCACTATCCTTTGTAAAGAATTAGAAACTGATGTCTTAAATCACACTTATAGGTACACACACACTCCTCTATTGTTTAATTACTCCTGAATTAATGATGTCATGAAAAGGCTGGTTGTTTCACCCAGTGAGACAGGGCACACCTGTATCAGAAAGAACTTTAGTTTAATATAGAGAAAATACTAGCTTTCTGTATGCTTACTTTGCCCATCTCAGTATTCCTATTTTTCTGGATGGAATTTATGTGGGAAGAAAACGGATTAATTAATTATTGTCTTGAGCTGAACAAAACTCAGGCTGTGTGAAATCAGGAAGCCAAACAGCATTAGTACGACTGGTAACTGAGCACCTTATCACTCCTAATAAAGGGGATCTGGCCAGATGGTCTATTTTACTCTGTGTCTGCCAGGGCACAGCAAGGGACAGCATGCTGGGGAACCAGGGTCCGACACAGCTGGGCAAGTCCACAGTGATAAGCCAGGTCCAAGGCTGAGCCAGGAAGCCAGTCGCAGGCTGGAGCCCTGCTCGGTGGGGCCCATGGCTGGGCAGGGCAGGGCTGTGGAGAGCAGGAGACCAGCCCTGCTGTGGCATTGTGGCAGCAGGGACTGATG
This sequence comes from Vanellus vanellus, assembly GCF_965231255.1. Classification (NCBI taxonomy): domain Eukaryota; kingdom Metazoa; phylum Chordata; class Aves; order Charadriiformes; family Charadriidae; genus Vanellus; species Vanellus vanellus. Next base: position 87,426,265 of record NC_138906.1, read on the forward strand.
GCCCTGGGGGGCTGACATGGCGTCCTGGGCCACGGGCAGGCGGGGGGAGCCCCAGAGAGTGGGCAGGGACAGTCAAAGATGGTGGTGCTCTCAGGGCTGTGGAAGTAACTGGTTTTTGCGAGGATTTCTGAGGACACCTAAGAAACCTGCTTCTGCAAACAGGGCAAGAGCAGTCATTTGGTTCAGGAGGGGCTGAAGTGCTGGGCATTGACTCAGTCGAGCTGTTCCTTGACAAGCCTCACAAAGCCCGACCTGCAGACCTCAGGTGTTTCTGGGTTTATGTGACTCTTAAGCAGAGTCCTGAGAAGCACGACCTTTAGTCAGCTTTGGCCTAGTTCAAAGACCAAAGTGCTCATGGGTGACCACTTCTGGACGACCACCTGGAAGCCTCAAGGACTTGGCTGTCGGTACAAGTACCTGTAACCAGCACCAACAGAAGCCGTGATGTGCACAAATTAAGTGCTAATATGATTCAAACTATTCTGTAAAAACTGGGTCATTGGTATTTTTCAGGTTGACAGTTCAAATTAGACACTTGGGCATGAGTTTCAGTTGTCCATATGTATTTAACACTCCTTAAAATATCCAAGGCCTGAACCACAAGTTCAGACAGGCATATGTTGTTTTTTTTACCCTAATGTGGATGCCTTGGATAGCCTTGGATTCCTCTAAATGCCTGTGTTCAACAAATAGAATCAAGCCCTTAATATCCTCTCTACTTTAGGAATTTATCTGTGAAATGGAGATGACAAATTATTGCAAATGTTTCTTAAAAAAAATCATGTTTCTGAAGCTTTCAGGTAGTTCAGTGTTTAAGGTAACAAATACTTACGAATAATATTATTTCTTCTTCACTGCTTTAAAATAAATTTAACACAAACTAACACATTCAATGGAGAGAAAAATAAAATATTGAAGAACTACCCATTCAGCTTCTGGATTATGGGTCATACTCTACCCAGATGAAGACTCATTAACCTGACCTATTTACTCTATGAAACTGATGCACTTCTATTCAAAATCAAGTTATATGCTTTATGTTTAAGATTTCACATAGAATTTTGGTTAAGGACTTTCTTTTTCTGCCATAATGTACCTTTTAACTTAAAAAGTAATATTATGAAGTTCAAATTCACTGTAAACTGCTTCAGATAATGTGTTCAAAGGGCTGTAAAATAACTTATTTTTCACTTTTGCTGAGTGGCAGAAAGCCATTTTTAGACTAAGATAAAGTCAGGTGTTTACAATAGCTCAGGTGTTTTCAGTAACTTAATGAGTGGTCCAAGCTGATGGGAAAAGAAAAAGCCTACATTATAAGGCAGTGAGGTATCCCAAATTTTTTTTTCCTTGATCTTGATGAAAATTCAGTTATTCATTACTTACACACTCCAAGAAGAGACTGGGTAGAAGAACTGATCTGAATGCATACAGATTGCTACTAGTAGTTCATGAAACAGTAGGGTGAAAGATTTTGGTGTAGAAAAAATAGTGCCTTTGTGACTGGGATTTTTTGAGCAAGATCCACTATTTAGAGAGAGTACTTTGGTTCCCCTGAAAAATGATTAGTGTGCTCAGTTGCTTTCAGTCCCTTTCCATTTCATTACTGTGTAGCTGGAGACAGACCACCTGCAGAGATGCTAATTCAATCTAGGCAAAAGTTACAAAGCAGAGTGACAGAATAGTGGCTGAATTATGCCTCTTCAGAGACAGATCCCTATCAAGAGTGCTGAGGAGATGTAACAACCAAATGCAATGCACTGGCCAGAGGCAGTAAGACCATGCAACTCAGGTTTCTGCCAGAAGTCCCTGAGGCATTCGGCTGAAAGGTGGCCCCAAATACGCTGTTCAAAAAGAAAAAGGGACGTGGATCTTTTCAGTTCACACAGAGTATGTGTCGCTGGACTGGGCTAAAAGATTTTATTTTTTTTTTAAAGAAGTGTGAATACATTTATTTAGAGGAAGAAATGTTGGTATAGAGCAGAAGATGGAGGAGGCATGGGTAGAACAGCAAACTAGGCCAAAGGGTGGGCCAGGCTACTTCAGAACTGCAACCTGCTCTTACTTTTTTTTATTTTGAAGCCTGTTGCCATTCGGATAAAACAACAAGGACAGATCCTATCTGTTTTTTGGGACTCCATGATACTGTAGAAAATGTTGCAAAAAATGATGGGAGACAAGTTAAATACATAAAAGCACCCCAAAAGGGCTTGGGAAATTAAATCTGTTAGACTATGCCGTGTAATCATATAGCCAGAAACAGAGATTTGCAAGGTAGAATTCATCACAGGGATTTTACATTTGCTGCCAAAGAATCCCTGAAAAGACAGTTTCACAAAGACACAGCAGAGTGTCTATTTGTAAGATAAAAAAAATTGAACCGTTTAGATTTTTGAGAAAAGTGCTTGTGATTTGAGCCTGCACAATGAAACAAATTTACTACTGAATCTTCTCTGAGTAGGTTAGTCACAAATGATGGCTAGCAATAAGAAAAGAAAGACATCACCACACTAGTATCTGAGCAACCAGCAGAAACATTAAGTGCTCAACAGGAGATACCTGGAAGCAGTTCGCCAATAACAAAACCAAATTCAATCAATCAAAACACAACTTTAGCAGGGATTCTCAGTGCAACATTTCTGGATTCATTAGAGTCTGGGACCTCTGTTTGCTCTCTTAATATGCCTGGCTGTATTGTACTACCTGGTAGCCCAAGGTGCTAAAAGTGAGTCTTGCTGTTGTATCCAAAATAAGCAAATATGGCCTCACAAGCTAATTCAGCCATGGTTAAAAGCTGTGAAAGTATCTGCTGGATGTCCTCAGATAACCTTTATTAGCTTGACAGAAAGACCTTGAGGCTCATCCTAAAGCATTGTCTCTCCTTGACAAAATATAAAACCTGGAATACTGGCTGATTGCTTGATTACAATTGAATAATGCATGATTATTCCACTGAAGCAACTGACTTGCAAAGCAGCACTTGTGCGCAGGCGACACGGCCCTTCAGTGTCATCCTGTTCCCCAGGAGGGAGTGGGGAACATGTGGACACAGCAGGGGCCAAACTGAGTCTTCTGGATCCATGCTTGGATTAGGAGAGGCTGCCGGACGCGCTGAGGGCTGCAGCTCAGCCCAGAGTTGAGGGGATCCTGGGAGGAGGAGATGGACAACAGAGGACAGCTGCTAGAAGCAGCTTTTCAGTGGGCAAGTCAGAAACAGCATATGACTTACAGACCGCTTAACCAGAGAAGATTGGATGCGCTCCAGAAAAGCCCTGCTTATGCCTTTACATAGAAATGGCCTGATAAATGAGAACTGCTGCTTTTGTTTCACTGTCTCCAGGTAATGGGAGTTGCGCTTGCTTTAGCCAAGATCGTTTCACAACTTCTTCCACAAGCTCTTTCTTCACCTGTTTGTCTGCAGTATCTGCCTGCTATCGGCTGTGATAGCAAGCTCTTCATAACAGGGGCTGGGTTTGCTCGTGCTTGTCGTACTGCTTGATTGAGGTCCCTGGATGTTCATGAAAAGTAAAAAAATCAGCAGGACCCCCTTACTAATTCATTGTATTGAATTTTTTACATTTTTCTTAAAATACTGAGTAAACTAATTCTTTACATTCCTAGTTTTAAAAAGAAAAAAAAAAGGAAAAAAAAAACGCCTTCATATGCAATGAAGAAAAGGCTTGTGAAGGTGTCCAAGTGCTGTTAGGCACAGTGGAGGCAGAAGTTTAGAAATTGCTACATAAGTGTGCTGTGGCTTAATTAAGTTGATTTTGCTTTTGTTGTTTTTGTTTAGGTGACACTGTAAAAAATGTTGTTTTAATACATTTTCTGCTCTTTTAATTCCCTCCCTGAAAAACTGTCCTTTATTCAAGAAAAATCAGAGGGGAAAAAAAAAGGCAAAGTGTCTGAAATGTCAAGATATAAAGCTGAATGACAATTTTTGCATTGGTCAGTGGATTTAATTTGAGATAGCTCATCCAGAGTCTTCAAGTGAACATTTTTAAGCTGTTTTTTTCCTAAAGAATTACAGTAGGATTAGTTTAAGTCACTAAACGTCATATGGTCCTACCACAAGTGTTCAGGAATTCATTTTCAGGTGTCATCCTCCCTGTCTTTTCATAAAAGCTTGCATACAAAAGCACCCACTTACCAGAGTGAATATGGACTTTGAGTAGAATACAAAAGCAGCAGAAGAGTTTCCTCTTCTTCCTTTAAAGGATGGAATTTTCTTTCTTCAGCCCATATGGCCGTTCTCTCTTAAATACATGCTTATTGTTAAATGTATAATGTTAATTCAAGAAGCTGCAATGATTCTGAAACCAATCTTTTTAAGCCAGGCCTGTTTGTCCAGTTCTTTAAACTGGGATCATTTTCATCATATTCTGATAAGCAGCATTTTACAGTAGTTTGTGTTCACTTAACATTCATATATTAATCGACTAGGGAAATCAGGTCTGTGCTATGCTATATTCATTTGGCATTGTCCTTCTAGCCTATCAGGTTTTAATGTCCTGTTTGAATGTTTTTATTTGTATCCTGTTCCAGCTAGTATTATCATGATATGCCAATAAACCACTGATCAACTGATCCATAGTTTATCTGTCCATTCCATGCCACTGAAAAAATGTGTAACTTAAAAGTTAAACTCTTGCAAATGTTACTATCAGACAAAAAGAAAGGAGAACTTGAAAGTAAAAGTGTGTGAAATGCTCTGCTGAGACCAGACTAAGAAATTTCAGGTTTACACACTCACTGTTTGTGTTTTGGCTGTGGAGAGATTTCAAAATCCTGCATGATGTAGAGATGAGATGAAACAAGAACTAAACAGCTTTCTCACAAATAAAACTACATTTTCTTCCTGTAAAACCAAATCATGTCAAACACGGCCTGCCTACCTGCCTGCCACCAACACTGTTTAAATAATATTGTTCTGTGTTCAGCATCCTCCACTGCCACACCATAACTCGGTATTTCCATTTAATCTGATTTCACACTATGTGACAGATGATGCCATATTCATATGCACCTGAAAATATCTGCTGCCTGCAAGACTTCTCTGTAGCTTGCGGATAACGTAGGATACAAATATCAAAATCCTTACTGCAGCGTGTACCACCAGCTTTTTATCACAAGGCAAACTCCTCTCCCTGTGGCTCTAACATTCAGCAATGTAAGCATTTTGCTTTTTGAAGCTGAGGTGTTTCTGAATATGCACGGTCTGCTCTTTTAAAGCAGGACATGACTCTGTTTTGGCTGATTCACTCCATTGTTGGATTGTGCACCCCTCAGGATCACACAGTGGTGAGTCAGTCATTTGTAAACAGGAGAGGGAAAACCCAAATGAATAGAGACAACCACAGGCTTCATTTTTGTGATCAAAGGCCTCAAAGAAACCATGCAAAAGGAGCGTAATTATTTACTGAACAAAACTCATAGCTTGATCTTTCCTGTACAGCCTCGGCAGTGCCTGCAGCTGGCCTTGCCCGCTATTGAACTAAGAAATCATTTGCACCTCAAGAAAAGATAACGCACGTTTTGGATCTTCCCTTTGGGAGAAGGGGCTGAACTATGTGTAGTGCCTACTGTTCATTTTCTTCTGAGGGACTGCAGCGTGGGCATTCGAACTAAGTCATTGTTCAAGGACAGAGACATGATTTTAGGTATATTTCATAAGCAAAAGATAAGTAAGTATAATGTGCTGGTTTTGCAGGCCTGAGCCCTGGAGCCACACAGGCCAATTTACATTAGAGGCTTATATGCTTTCTTACAAGCAGAATCCGAGGAGGTTTTAAAAAACAACATTGCTAAGAAAGGATTTTTGCAAACACAAAGCTAATGAGACTACTCGGTATTATGTCAGATGTATAATGTTTCAGTATATTGTTTTTTGGCAGCGGTGGTTTGGTTTTCCTGGGCTCAGAGCCTAGTTTCTGTTTAATTTTTTGTAAGGTTTCATAGCAGCCTAGGCATACAGAGATGGCTTGCTTGCAAATAACCACGTGTCTCAGTATACATATTGATTAGAATTTAAACACACCCAGCAGCCTGTTGGATGGACAAGCATTGCCTACTTATGACATCTTCATCAGAAAGACCTCTTCTTCGAACTAATGGGGATTTTGCCTATGGAAGAACAGATAAATTTATAAATCAATAAGAAGCTAGATGGAATAAAAATTAAAAAGGTAAACACATATTAAAAACGCATTGACTCATCATTACAACTTCGGGCCTAAATCCTGTCACAATCCTGAAAAGTTTTGTATACCTACAGTGACCTTCAAGCTTTATTAGGTCCGAAGTGAGGTACCAAACTGAGTAGAAGATTTTTTTCCCAGGTTGCCAGGAGCCTTCTAGGTTCACTCACTTCCAAACATCTTGTTTGAGGCAAAGGCTCCTGAAGGGGAGTTTCCTGAGGCACCGCTGTTCCCAGGCAGTTCAGAACCAAATGGACCCTACCTGCTTTTATTCAGTGTTATTCCTAAGCTAATGAGCGTCAGGGAGATCACAAGCTCTTGGCAGAAAAGTCGGACTACCTGTGGAGTCAGCCCTAGGGCCAGCTCCCACTGCCCTCCCCACTTTCAGCATTACCTTGCGTGACACAAGCCTGAACACTCTCTGTATTTTCACACCACTAAAGATCTGTGCATTTGTATTTAGCTGCACCTCTAAAGGTAGCTCAAGACGGCAACGCTGAAAGCTCTACACCCAGTTCTACTCCTCCTTGAAAACTGGGCCCATTATTTACATTAAAAGGTGAATATATCCCTCAATAGTGCACTTATATACACACATATTCATCTTGTTCTAGGAACCTATTGATTCACCAAAGGCTAGAACATGTAATTAAAGGTGGGTGAGCAACGAAAAATAATTAAGTCGGACATCTAAATGTCTGTTTACTGTAGCTGTATAGGTCTTGTGCTTGCTTTCTGTGAAATGCATGTTTTTGAAATTGTCTTTCCAGAAGAATTTAGTGCAATGGTATATCTTTTATTGTTCATAGCAAGCAATACGTGTAAGTTTTTTGCAAGCAATATTTGTATATGTATTCCATCACAGAGCAGAAACTACTTTGTGTTACATTTTTGACTAGCACAAGGAAGTAATACAATTCCCAGTTATAAAACATTAAGAAATGGGTTTTAATGGGTACATGGATACAATTATGACATGGATGCAACTGAAGACTTTTTGATCTGTTTATGGCTATTTGCAAAAGAGGGGGAAAGATGCTATATATATATATATTCAAACTGTGATGACACAACTAATTCTAAATCACTTAGCAGGCTGTGACTTCAAGTCTTTGTATTAAAAGTATTTATCTACCACTTCCTTTCCTCTCTGCACACCATGTCTGCTCAGTTGTTTTATATCATCCCTCAGTTACCGCTTTGAATAGAATTTGTTTGAATTGGGCACTACCTCTTTTTATGTTGAGTCTCTGTTATATGGATTTTCTGTTATATCACTTGGGTTTGACCAATAATGGCCAATAGTTATCAAGCACATCATCCACTTTCTTATAAACAAGTACCTTTGTTACAGCTGTTTGGAGCATCTGTGTTGCCCTAATCTCTGATTTCCCTTTTCTACTAATGAAAGTTACAGTAATTATATATGTTAATAATGAAGTAGTGTGGTGAAAATGAACAAGGAAAAATGCTGATTAGTTTTTTCTTGCCCAAAGAGACTGCTAGGACAATTAGTAGAGTATAAAGACACTGTTGTCTCTTCTGCACTAGCTTTCATCACGGAAAGTCACCTTTAAGTTACACATCAGGAAAGAAAATCCTTAAACTAAAACATTTAAGCATCAGTATCTCTTGCTTTGAAATGTATTCAGTTTAGATATTGCATATTTGTGTGGCAGTAGGGGATCCTTATCCTGGAGCTATAGACTGATCCAGAGGCTCTGGCTTGATCCTACCATCTTAGACTTGCCAAAAAAAAAAAAAAAAAAAAAAAAAGGAGAGAGAGGAAAAAAACAAACCAGAAGCTGAACTATTTAGTCCCTTGAATCAGGTCTTCAGACTATTATGTCTATAAGACTATCTTGAAGTTCAATAAAAGATACTTCTATGATTCAAATTAAAACCTTCCTAATAGACACAAGGGGTTGTTTCTCGCTTGAATATCAAAATAGGATGTCTTTGCAGATGATGCGTTCTCATCCAAAAATTATACATGAGAGAAATTATTTGCTGAAGATTTTGGCATAGATTATGCTAGAGAAAAACAAAATGGTTTCAATGGGCTCATCTCACCCAAAAATGATAGGCAGATAAAAATTAGATCTGTGAGTGATACAAAACATTGGGTCATGAGCAACCAAAGGTCATTAAGCACATCATTCCATTTATAATGTACAGTCATCCAGACAACTGAACTCACCATTACAATTAGTCCTAATTACCCCCATTGTTGACAGCCTTCTTAAAGAAACGAGAGAATGAATTACACATGGAGCAGACCACAGGTCACTGTAGACACACACTGGCAAAAATCACACTTTGATGTATTTTCCTTGCTGATGTGATCCTGTTGTTGTTCTATTGAGTGGACTTCTATTTCTTCCACCAATCAATTAAAATTCAATTAAAAGTAAAAATAGCACTGCAAAAACTTAACATCCTGCTAGCTGGAAGTTTTGTTGTTTTTTTCCCCTTATCATTGCAAAATCTTAGATAAATTCAATTGGTAAAAATCCCTGGGGGAGAATGGGGGGAATAAGAAAATACAAGTTATTTTTGTCAAAATTTATGTACTCTCAAATTAAGCTTCACAGACTGTGCTTAACTTGACAAGAGGGTGAAAAAAAACGTCTATTTTTTTACTAACTTGCTGTTTTATCCATAAACATTTCCATTTTAAAAAACCTAGAAATGTACGGCATTATGGAGATAGGCACCAGAAAACATGTAAAAGACTTAGGTCCCTTATTAAGAATTTTCTAGATTTATGACTCACAGAGACTATAGGGATGGATTTTTTCTGCTCTGTGGAGATTTTATTTGGTTTTGTCCCTTCTAACACTAGGGGAAATCTAACATGGGAAATCTCTGCGAATGAATACAAAGAAATGTTTAGTTCTTGACTTCACATTGAATATCTCATCCCAGATTACATACTCTTTATGCTGTTTGGTATAAAAACATGTTTCAATAAAAGAAATATCCTGATCTAGTTATTCATGGTCTAACAGTGATTTTGGAGCATCTTGGTGAGGTTTAAATTTTGTAATGTATAAGACATCCTTTCTTATACCATCTCAAATGAAAATCCATGTGATGCTGTCTGTAATTGTGCGATCATAATTGAAAATAGAGCAAATGGGTTCTTTTTTCCTACTCTTCAGTTTGATTATTGACCCTGCACCTCTGACTTGCCTAGTACTAGTGATTACAGATGCTGCTTCTTTTGACAGAATACAGCATGTGAAAAAGAATTCTTCATTTAGTCTAACTTAATTGTTGAGCTATACACTATAGTCTTGCTGATACAAATAGCAGTTTTCAAATCCCCTGTCAAAAATAGAATCCCAGAAGATATTTTTCCTTCTCTATTTATGTCCTTTACTTAGAATACAAAAATATAAATCGGGTTCACTATGTGGAGTGTTGTTCGTATGAATGATTTTAGAGATAAGATGACTCAGCTGGTGACATACCACCTTTACATTAGATAATAGACATTCAAATGCACATTGTACTGACAGAAAGCAAAACTTTCAAATTGACTGTATTTCATTCTGTCAGGTCTGATAGTGGTTCCAGTGGGTACAGCCAAAGCTGAAAGCGCTGTGGAGAAAAACTTTTGAGGAATATTTCCAAAAGCAGTCTCTAGTTTTCAGAGAACAGCGATGGAGTCAGGGCTGGAGCACAGGTGCCAGGTCCATCTAGGATAGAGGACTGGAAACGGGGCTGGAGACAAAGCTGCTTACAGGGCGGTCCCAAGTTCACCCAGCAAATCCAGTCCATTAGCCCGGGCAGCAGCGGAGAGGATCAGGACCACGACCAGGACTCAGATCTACCTAGACCAGTGCTGGGGCAGGGACTGATGGTCCCAGACTGGGCTGAAATGAGGTCCTGGGCCACAGGCAGGGTGGTGGGTAGCCCCAGGAGAGGCTAGGCAGGAGCATTCAGGGTTGGTAGTGCTCTCGGGGATCAGACATTTTTTCAGTGGCCTAGTGCAAGAGATTCAGAAAGATGGTAAAAAACCTTGCAGATGTATAAGCTGTTAGTGATGTACAAGAGAATGTCTTTCATTTTAGTAAGAGTAACAATTAGTTCCCAGCTGGGATGGACTGCAATTTTTCTGCTTTTCAGGAAATACATATTACCTAGTAAACACCCATTCTCAAAAGTTATTTAAAATGCCATATTATAATCATTACCTCATTTTTCATCTTAATAAAACAGTATCTCTATTAGTGCATTGTGTTTGCATGGTAAGATTTTGGTAGCGAGGAGGGTACAGGGGTGGCTTCTGTAAGAAGCTGCTATAAGCTTCCCCCATGTCCGATCGAGCCAATGCCAGCCGGCTCCAAGTTAGACCCACTACTGGCCAAGGCTGAGCCCATCAGTGATGGTGGTAGCAACTCTGTGATAAAGTATTTAAGAAGGGAAAAAAAAAGTTGCTGAGCAACTGCAATTGCAGCCAGGGAGAGGAGTGAGAAGATGTGAGAGCAACAACTCTGCAGATACCAAGGTCAGTGAAGAAGGAGAGCAAGGAGTTGTTCCAGGGAGGAGGTGCTCCAGGTGCCGAAGCAGAGATTCCCCTGCAGTTTGTGGTGAAGACCGTGGTGAGGCAGGCTGTCCCCCTGCAGCCCATGGGCACCTGGTGTGCAGCCAGGGTCAACCCGCCACAATTAGTCAGACAGAGAATTCATGAAGAAAACAAAATTAGCAAAAAGTAACAAAATCATCTTGCCTTTGTAAAGGATTTGAAGTCAGAGGCTGTCTCAGAGGCTGGTATTGAAGTTCAGAAAGCAGGACAACAAACTCCTGGTGCAGTTCACCACAAGATGCCATTGAATGACTTATGACGACTACAAAGTGGAGCATCTTCTCAGACAACTGATTTTTTAATCAAAAAATGCCACACTGGCATTAATTGAACTTTATTGTTGGTGGATTCATTTTCATCTTACATCCATTTATAACAGGACTAAAGCATTTGGGAAGTCAACATTACTAACTTTGTTCTGCAGCATCTGTTCTAAGGCAGTAAACCAGACTTCCGCAGCTGTGAATACGGCACCTTCCTCCAGAGCTAAATTCACAGAACAAAAGTAAATTAAAATCAAATACGAAGTCAGTAATTCTGTTAGGAAATGTAAAAACATTTCCCAGCAGTAAAGTAGTAGCAGACATGAACAAGAAAGAGAAGACTCTGGCTGGTTTGGGTACTTGGAGATCTTACTCTGTGTTTTGATTTACACTGAAGAATTTCCTTCAATGTTGAAGCAAACACATTACTAGTGACTTTAGTGAAGTTGTTGCTACTGCTGCACTGTTAATCCTGCTCCATGTAATGTTTATAGCATGCTTCTGGTTTTACTGGGGGTAGTAAAAAGCCTTTGTTGGTTGTGTTGTACAACTTGTGTAATGAGTAAAGATGACTGAAACAAAGAATGTTCATGAACACATTGAATTTTATCCTTTTCGTGGCTGTAGACTAGTTGTGCCAAGCTTTAAAAGCATTAGTGTGATGATTATGCTTACTGATGATGTAATGGAAGAATTGACTATCTCTTCATCCGAAAGAAACCCTCCTAAGCTAAAGACAGAAAACACTGTTTTATAAAGCAAAAAATAAAACAAGAGCAAATTATATTGTCTCCTGCCATCCTTGTTTTCCTGAATTAAAATGCTGACCGGATGGTCCCCAGAGTTAGGAAATATGTCATTTGGGTAGTGACTTCATTAGTTTTAAGTCTGAAAAAGGTAGGTTATTAAAGTGACCTCACCACACAGGAATGCTAATGCAGTCCAAGAACCACAGTACTGGAACAGAGTCAGAAAAGTGATGCATAACATCTTGATCATTTTTAAGGTCTTTTATATGGTCCCCTGTGTTTTTAGTGCTTCCAATTGATTTCAATGAGATTTATCATGGCGTAAGGATCTATAGAATACACTTACCACTATCACAGTCTAGATAGTATAGATTAAAACTTGACTGTGAGTAGACCCGTACAAATGCTTATAGATGAGAAACTGAATGCAGTGACACTGCCTGCTTGTCTCAGCTTTTCCACCTGGGGACCCTGTGCAAGGGTATGCCACTATAACAGTCTTCACATCCTGAAGACTTTATCAATTACAGAGTTGATCATAAGACAAGGATCAATCTCTTTCAGTCAGCCAGTGAGGACAATCTATGGATTTGGAGAGTAGAAAAGTAGAACATTTGTCAACAAGGTGATTTTTAAAGTATTTGTATTTCGAAAGTGCTCTTTTCTTATGTAGAAAACTGGAAAACTGATTTTGAAATGTACAAGCACATGCATTAGATCAAGTAAGGCCGGTCTCTGTCTTGGTTTCATATGCAATAGTGAACACAGTCATTCCCATCTGGTTCTCTCTCTTCAGTCAAGAAAAGGTGAATGCTGACTACAGGCTTAAGAAGTGCTTTCTATGCAGAGAAAGGATCCATCAGTTCACCTTTCAAGATCCATGAAGATAAGGGCTACATAAAACTGTTTCCTAACAAAAAGTTCACCAAAAAAAGCAAGAGATTGTGCTTCTCCTGAACATGGGAAGCCAAAAGGAAACCTTTAAGCTGGGACTCCGCAACCCTCCCTACTAACTACCTGATCCAATTAAAAGCCTAGTTATTGCTTAGTGTTAACTTCTAGTAGAAGAAAGGCCAAGGTATCCGAAAGACAGCCTCACACTCCTGGAACCCACTGGGACATGTGACATTTAACAGTGTTGTGGGCATTTGGCCCACGGAGCACAAGGAGGAACATTTTCAGTAGTTGGATTTAAAGACCAGAAGTCTCATCCTGCCCTGAAGGACACCTGGAATAAGGCTGCCCAGAGGCTGCCCAGACCAACAGTGACCTGTACCTAAAAGACTTTTAACCGAACTGATGCCAAGAAACCAGTAACAGAGAATAAGGAAATGTCAGCCACCTGAAAAAAAGGAAGAAAAACAAACACTAAGTCAAACTGGAGATAAAGCACTGTTTTCTGCGATCCATGTGCACAGAAACTATAGATCTCCAGAAGGAAGTAAATCAGAAATTCTGATAGAATTATTACTTGTGATAGCACATGGCATGCCTGGCTTGTTGCTTATTTATTTAGGGTTCTAGATGGGCATTATTTTACAGAAAAGAAAAATAAAATAATTTGGAGTACTTATAAAAACATGTAAATGAATAATTAACTCAGTCCATCAGCTTTAGCAGTGTCAGCTTAGCTGAAGAAGAACAGAGGTAAGGAAATGTCAAAAGGTAATGATTTTATGCAGCTTCTTCCATAATTCAGTCTACTTTTTCTTCAATGTCAAAACAAAAATATACTAGATTCTTGAATCGGAATTATGAAGTGATTTCCCAAGATTTTTTGGGTCTTTGGCATATAGATCGTGATCTCCAATTTCAACAACAAGTTGCTATATTAAGTGAAATCACAGTACCTGTATTAGCCCATCCAGCATAAGGCTGATTTATAATACCTGTCTAGGCAGAAACCACTGAGGTATTTTGCTGCAAATACAGCCAAGCGCAATATAATTCCACTGTTAAAAAATGTAGTAAATAAGGGTCTTTGTGTCTTCACGTATTCCATGTGCTTATTGTTACCGTGCTGTCCTCTGCCATGGTGTAAATTGCGCTTTCCCTCAAAGCAGGAACTTCTGCACCCTCTCTACTTCTTCCCCAGCAGTTTGAGCATGTCTGCAGCAGTATCCTAGGCAACAACAAAGATTTGTCCTCCCACTTTTCTAAATTGTCCACTTTAACATTAAGAATAAACCTCAGAGAAATTGTGTGGCCACTAGAAAAGGGACTGCATTTTCATCTTTGATATGAGAAATCGTTCAAGCATGAGTGAAGGTGCAATGCAAAAACAAGATTAATCCATGCTATATGTTCTACCAAAGAGAGGGGTTTTTTGCCTATAATCCCAGCCCATCATGACTGTACTATAACCTTGAGCAGGTTAGAGATATGTAGACATGCTCATATCTTAAGCACAAATGAAATGCTTTGAAATGCTTTGATCCACTGATTTCCGAGTGTTCTGTAAATAATAATTACAGCCTAACTCTCAGATAGGCAGTGAGCACACTTCTATCTGACAGTCCATCACCAATTTCAGAGGGATCTTTGCCCAAATACAAAGAGCATATTCAAACCTATTTCCGTTATCTTTGTACCAAAGTCAGGAAACTGCTTCAAGAAAGTACAATGTGGTCATTCTCCATGAAAGTCAGAACAACACATTGTTGCCAAATTCAGTAATGTAACCTAGGACACCTCTAGATGCATCTATTAGCAGAAGTAAATAGTCTGCACCATGTAAGATCCAGACAATGCTTACACATACTATTAAACACCTTAAACTTTTTGCTTCTTTGATGGGGTTTTTTAAGCTTCAATTTGGAGACCCTTATCCTAAACATACAGCCGTGTTCCATTTCACTGTGTTTTGAAATGTAACTGATTGCAGCAGGATTATACTGACAGTTAACAGGAGGATGCAATCCAGCACCTATGCTTTGCAAATAGCTTGAAAGTGGCCATGCAGTTCTGAGGATTTGGGGAAGGTGGCCAGTAATTGCTAAGTTTTTTATTACAAGAGGATGTCTTTTTAAAAATGATGGAAAGGATACAAGCTTTCGTGAATTGCTCCCAATGCATAAGGTAAAGACATTTGTCTCTCTATATTTAGCAAGTAAGATGCAAGCCTTTCTTTCTCAATCAAAGTTTGCAAATCCTAATCAAGCTGATAGTAGATTTATAGATGTCATTTCATATATTCTTACAAGACTGCACACCAAATAATAGGCATATGTCTATATTTTCAGTGGTATGATGCACTAGTGCTAAGCACATTAAGTTTCCACAACTGTGGCTAGAATTTTGGTATAACAATCCAAAATCATATTCTATAAATCACAGAAGGATGAAGAACCTACTATAGGCAAATAAAGCTCCTTTGACAAGATTTTGTGTGTTGAGCCCAACTCTCAACAAAAAATCAAACATATATTGAGCAAAATACTCAAATATATATATATATAGGAGATGAAATGTAACACGTGGTGTAAAAAAGAAAAGTCAGTGAAGAACTATAATCTCAAGTTATGACCCATATTTTTTTAGATGAAATGGACTTTTTAAAACCATTTACTTACATGCTTTGCAAATATTCAGAATTGCTCATGCCAAGAGCTGGTAAGTATTCTTATAATGCATGCCTTTCATCAGAACTCCTTGCTCCATCCAGCACATTTGTCATGCAGCAGATCATTTAATCTTTTATATAGTTCATCTGTAAAAATAATCCTTCTGATTTACTAATGACACACTTTGAAGTTACAGATACAATCCGTGCCAAAGAACTACTCAGATGTGGCAAGTTGCACAGATACTTAAATGTGCCTGTGGTTGTATCTGCATGCCATTGTTAAGCCTACACATATCATTAATCAAATCATGCAACAAAGGCACCAGATTTTCAAAATAACTCAACTTTTTTAAACAAGGCCAGAGTTTTAAAGAGATATCAATTATTCCCATGGAGAGATTTTGAGCCAGATTATGAAAGATCTTATAATACAGTAGGACCCTTGTAAAGCTCTAACCACTCTCTTCAGAGCCTAGGTAGCTGCTAAGATGCTCCTTGAAAACCTGGCACAAAAGTGAAGACTGATCGCTTCTGAAAATCTGTTTTGTAAGAACAAGCATTCTTTAATCCAGTGGAGCAAAATGTATTGAGACACACTGTGACCTAATACTAGCTCATTTTGCAAAATATTACCAGGGAAAGCGCATCCTGGCAACATCATCTGATATAAAAATCACTTGATATGCACAATACAAAAACTGCATAGATACCCTGTGAATATGGATCAAACACTCTTTAGAGACATGCACAAACATTTTGGGGTGTATTCTGCAAAATGATGTAAATTCCCCCAAATCAGTAAGTATATTTACCGCTTCTACAAGGTGATTTTGAATAAATGTTTATAGACTTTTTTTTCCATTTGTTTCTGTGCTTGGCTTTGTTAATTTGAAATAGCTTCCATCCCAGAATATAATTTAAGTCAGATGTTGAAATTTCATATGTAGTTTCATCTTTGGATTATCATTTCATATTTAGCTTGTTTTAGGGAGTACTTTGGAGATTTTTTGAGTCAAGCACTTGACAATGTTTTCATTTATGCAATATTTGAAATCTCCCTCAGCTGCAAGAAAAAAAATAAAGGAATAAAACCCTTTTTTCTTTCTAAAATTTCTCATCCTTAAACAGCTGTTTTGCCCTCTCAGATGCTATTTCAGACTTTTCAGGATACACTACCACATACTGCAAATATTATTTGAATTCCGATCTCAAATGAAATATAATCTTTCAAAAGCATAAAAGTCACCGTGGTTGATTATGTCCACACTTGTATTTTCTAAAGGAGAGCTGAAATATTTCTCTATCTCAAAAGCAAGAGAGATATGTATCACAAAAAATCTCCCTTATTAGTTCTATACTCAAAAACCTCCGCTTTGACTGTCTATTACTCTTCTTATCATTTTATTTATTAAACGAGTAAAAAATCTGATGCTAAGTTTAATGATGAACAACTGTAGTCATGTGAAAGTACAGACGAGTCATACGACTATTACTTATTAAGGAGAAATATTATGCAAGGAATGCATTCTTTGATAAAAGCCCTTAAGTAGAGTGCAGTATGTATTGCTACATTATACTAGCTACAGTTTTAAATCGTAACAACCTCTTTGTCTCGTGACACAGAGGAAAAAAAAACATTTCTTTGATTAATAGATAGATAGGGATGCAAATCCCTTTTTTAACACACAAAGAGACGTTTTTCTTTTTAAAATATGCTTCTTGCCATACAGGATCAACAAGAGGGATACAAAGGCAGAAAGGAATAAAAATATTTTTAAAGTTCATTCATTCATGAAGCAAATTAGGATTGCAGTTACTCTCTATTCCTCCTTTTTCTTTTAAATACATTTGTTGCTGATGGAATGAACCAGACCGACGGAACAAAAACTAGTCATCCGTAGTCATCCATGGCACAGGCAATTCAAACTTGGTTCCTTTGTTCAAACAACATGCCTCAACCTTATCCTTAGGGGACTGTCTCTGAGGTAAAAGAGTAAATGAAAGCTTCTGTTTCAATTGATGGCCTTCCTGAGGTTGACAATAGCCGTAGCAATTTGCTTCCATAAAGTCTGCATCATACAGGTTTATAAATGACATTCAAGCGATTCAACTTTGTGCTTACTCTTCACTCTGTTCAACAGTGTTATGACTGATGTCTCAAACTACATTTAAACATGACTCTTACATCCCAGTGTGAGACCCATCTAAATCACTACTTACTGCAAGATCATGGCACTGTTCTGGATATATTTCAGCTCACTGGTTTCAATTTCAGAGGGTGACACTTTCAGAATCTATTCTCACGATGAA
This sequence comes from Vanellus vanellus, assembly GCF_965231255.1. Taxonomy (NCBI): domain Eukaryota; kingdom Metazoa; phylum Chordata; class Aves; order Charadriiformes; family Charadriidae; genus Vanellus; species Vanellus vanellus. Next base: position 87,443,940 of record NC_138906.1, read on the forward strand.
TTTTTAGCATACCTAAAGCATACAGCACGAGGATAAATTGTCTCAACACGGATTAAAATGCAGTGAGATTAATTCACTCTTCCATATAGACAAAGAGAGCAGGAAAGAGATGACAGGAAGTCTGTCCTGTTCTTTCGTCCCTTCAGAAAGTCCAGGTTGAGGGAATTGCCTTCTAAGCTGGAAAATTTCAGATTACTCAAAACTGCTTTTTCTTTGACGGAGATTCTTTTGAAACTCCAAGATGCTCTGTACTTTGATTCTGTATCTAGGCTCTTAATTTCTATTTTCCTTGACTTCTCTTTTGCAGGAACACACTCCAGGTAGTTCCCTGTGTCTTAGTACTATCCAAGAAAGATGCTAGCAATAAGGTACTACTTAGTGCCTACTCACAAGTTGAGCAGCAGTCGTGGTCATGTAAGTAGCATTTGTCAACCCACTGTTTCTCTTGACCATTGTGTATAAAAACACTTTACTCTGATTAAGTTTGATACTTAACAGGTTACTTAAAGATCTAGAATAAGTCAAACTCTGAAGCTGTCATAGCAGGACCCTAAAGATCCCTTTGTCCCTGGCTTGCTAGACACCCCTACTACAAAAATATTCTGAATACACTTTCATTAGATACAGCCTGCTCAGATGACAGTTGGGCACTGAAGTGTACAGATCTCCTACATAAGGAGCCAAGATATTCATGAAGAATGTTATGTTCTTGTTTCCAGCCAGGGAAACAGAGACAATAATACGTAGGGGTTTCTTACCCATCACATATTTCTGAGGTGGGTCTTTCCTCCAAGACCTGTAAATTGGTACAACATTGTTTATTGAAGCATGGACCCTGATTTCCAGCTTTCCTCTTCTTCTTGTTTTTCTCCACTCTTTGTGATAGGGAAATTGAGCTAGGACAGGACAGATGCAAAACAGAACTTCTCTGTTGGTAACCTCCCTCCAGTTATACTTTGAGACTCACAGTCTCTTCTCAGCAGATGTTTGTCCATCCGGCTACAATTCTATCTGAAACTGACTTTCCTAGTTGTGAACTGTGGGACTAAGACTTGCCCTTTTTCTAGAATTTCATAACTAGCTTAGGCAGCTCCCAGTTTGTTCCCCGCAGGATTTTACAAGTCTAAAGCTTCCATTCACCAAGGGGCGAAGAGCATCCGATGGGCTATGGAAAAACTGTACTGCTCGTGAAGCAGTATTTAGGTACTCTCACAAACCCAAGTTTAGATGACTGATTTTTCTGCAGTGCTACCAGAAGAGTACTTGAAAACCAAAATTATTTTTTCATGGCAGGATAATGAAAACAGGGGAAAAAAATAAAAATAGTAGTTTTGCAGATTAGGGACTGAAAGTTTCAGCCCTGAGACACTAAAATGCCAAAACAGGAACATTTAACAAGACAGTACTTGCATCCAGTTGAGTGTCACAGGAACCAGGCAGCTGTGTGTGTGGTAAAAGTGATTTTATTTCCTGATTTTTTTTTCTCCAAATGAAAAATATTTAACATTCCTTGTTTAAAAGGGATTGGGGAACCACTGCAAGTTGAAAAGGTCTTAAGTTTCACAAGACAAAAAACATGTAATCTGAACCTTCTCACCCCACTGGATTCCCCATCTCTAAAGTAATTTGAACATAAATGGCCTCAGAAGTCCAGAAGTTTAGGAAAGGAAAAATAATTATTTCATTCTGAGTAGAAAGCCATGTTGCATATATGAAATAAATTAGACTAAAAGTGCCAGGACCTCAAATTTGAAGGCAAGAGAAAAAAACTATTTACTTTGAGGGGAACGGGAGGCTACTTTTTCAGGCAAAAGAGAAAGTCAAAGTAGGTTAGTGCAGACTTATCCACAGCTAGCATAAACCAAGCACTAAAAATGATGCAAAAAACCAGACGTAAAGCTGAAAAAAATGCTGAAAAGTATATATACTCTGAATATCCTCAGCACAATAATTAACTAGAGTAGTATGAATTTCAGCCTTTATTATTATTTGCACATTAAAGTGACATGAGAAAATATATATTTTCTGAATACTAGCTTAATTTTTTTTCTTTCTAATATTGCAAGCTAGGTCTAAATGCATGCATTTTAACTTTTTAAAGCAGTGACAACTGAAAAGTAAGAGGTTTAGAAAATGTATACTTTCACTCCACCTTTGAGTATAGGACTGTTTCTGGCGATACAATTGTTAAGGGCAGAAAACAAATCTACAGCAATTTCAATATGAGGTTCTGATATTGCAGTAAAAGTTGTGTAAATATAGGCGGCAGCCATATGTAATTTCTCAAAGGACTGTTACACCATAAACCTAAAAATTCCGGCTTTGGTTTGTTCTGCTTAGTACAAAGCCACATTTGAACCAAACATTTTATGTGCGTGTGTAAATACAATGGTGTAAGAAATAAGAAAAATATATAGCCTGGTTTAGTAAATTAGCTGGGAAAAATGTGTCAATTAAAAGAATCAAATTAAAATTATTAGACCACGTGCACTGATGATGAATAAAGATTCAACTGCAGTGATCTTGGCAGGATTGCAAGTGTCCAGCACAATCTGTTATATGGCCATTTGCCATTTATGTTTTATAGGTCAACATGACATAAGGACTATAGGAGAAGACAATTTTATTAAGTAGCAGCCATTCTCCTATGAGCGCACCTGGATTTGCAGGTAAGCTATAAATCCTTGCAAGACAGATTGTGACTTTCAGAAGTGAAATAGGAAAATTGGATGGGGATGAGCCAGCCACAAGACATCTTAGTTTTCAGTTTTGAAAAATATTCACAGCTCAAATACTTGTAACTTAAAAACAACAGAAGCTCTTTTATTTCTTTCTAGCATGTAAAACAGGTGTTGGCTCCCTTCCTATATGCTTCCTCCAGTCCACTCTTTTTTCTTATGGTGGGGAAAACCCAGAGTAATCAGAAATTTCAAAGTAGCAGAGGGTTTGTTTAACCCAGGCAGTCCCAAGTGATCTAATAACTTTCTGGAAAAAAAGAAGAATTTAAAATTTAAAATAAGGTAGGAAGAAATGTTGAAAGAAAAGGAGTGTAAGAATTTAATCAAACAGATACAAATCAGAAAAGAGGAAAAGCAAGAGTCTCAACGTTTGATCTGTTACTTTGTCCTGATCATACCTCACATTTGGTTGACATGCCTGATGGATGGGATGCCATCCAGAGGGATCTGGACTGGCTTGACAAGTGAGCCTGTGCCAACCTCATGAGGTTCAATAAGGCCAAGTGCAGGGTTCTGCACTTGCATCAAGACAACCCCTGATATCAGTGCAGGCTGGGGAATGAAGGTATTGAGAGCAGCCCTGTGGAGAAGGATTTGGCGATCCCGGTGGATGAGAAGCTCAGCGTGAGCCAACAACATGCACTCATAGCCCAGAAGGCCAATGGCATCCTGGGCTGCATCAAAAGAAGTGTAGCCAACAGGTTGAGGGAGGAGATTCTTCCCCTCTACTCCACTCTTGCCACCCCACCTGGAATACCACATCGAGCTCTGGGGCCCCCAACATAAGAAGGACATAGACCTGTTGGAATGAGACCAGAGGAGGGCCACAAAGATGATCAGAGGGCTGGAGCACCTCTGCTACCAAGACAGGCTGAGATAGTTGGGGTTGTTCAGCCTGGAGAGGAGAACGCTCCAAGGGAGACCTTATTGTGGAATTTCAGTACTTAAAGGGCATTTATAACTATGATGGGAACATACTTTTAAATAGCGCCTGTTGCAACAGGACAAAGGGTAATGGTTTTAAACTGAAAGAGAGTAGATTCAGTCTAGATATAAGGAAGAAACTTTTTACAATGAACGTGGTGAAACACTGGAACAGGTTGTCCTGAGAGGTGGTAGATGCTCCATCCTTGGAACCATTCAAGATTGGGTTGGATGGGGCTCTGAGCAACCTGATCTAGCTGAAGATGTCCCTGCTCATTGCAGGGGGGGTGGACTAGATGACCCTTAAAAGTCCCTTCCAACCCAAACTATTTTATGATTCTAAGATTCTATGATTCAAATCTCACTTTACATTCAAGCTTCACAATTCAGACTATTTCTAAAGCAGTATTTCATTTTGTTCTCTGAAATGTATTACCTATGTTCTCATATGCACAAAACAAGAAGAGGCTAGAGTACAAATGGAACTAGGAAAAAAGTCAGGCCTGCTGCCTTTTCTCGTCTTTCTAGATGAGTTACCCAATGTTTAGCATTTCTTTCTTGAAATATATTGCATCTAGATGTACAGTAGTTATTTTCTTCTAAATATGTGATTGTAAATTTATACTTCTCAGTTGGCTTGAATTTCATCTATGTTCCTGATTCTAGTCAGAGGAGAGAAAAATACACACCTAAAAAGTGATAGAAAGGGTTTAAATAAGGCAGTTAGGAAGATATTTAGAGCCTGGCAACAGAAAACAGTAAGCTTGTGATTTTTGGTGGAATTTTGACACTGTGTAAATTCTGTAAACCTTTCAGCAGATGTCACTTTTATAGATGTTTGATAGTAGTAAATATAATTTAATAAGACGTCATTTTGTCTACATATTTGTTAATTTATTTCTTATCTAAAGGAAGATATCTCCTGTCCTCCAAAATTAATATTTTCTCTAAAGCTGCAAAAAGCTTCTGAGGTCCACAGACAAAACCCACATCCTGTATGTTTCAGAAGATGTGACAGATGACTGTTAATAAACTGGAAAGCACTGAAATATAAATAAACTGAAAGCACTGATTAAACTGTAGCTAAAATACAGTGTTAACAATAACAATTAGAGCCATAATTGGAGGGAGCAGGTAAGACACTTGGAAGTGTCAACAAGTGAGAAGTGGGAAAGATCTATAAATTATTTCTAATCTTGCACTAGATGCTGCATCTATCTTTTGCTGCTGTTGGAAGAACACAGTGAATTATTAATTTTATAAAGCAAACACAAGTATTGATCTTTCTATGTAACGAGAACTTGAAGAAGTCTATAATTTGGAAGAACCTGATGCCCAAGCCCAAACAGCATACTGAATTCACAGTGCAGGAGAAATAAATCATTAGCCTGTCTTGTGTCTTGTTATCTACAATACTGAGTAGGTTCCACTCAAGGTAGGTCCCTCGTGTCATGATGTTTGAAAGACCAAACTCTCAAAGACCAAGGATTTCACCAGAGTACAGTACCATGGTATGCAAGAAAAAGGCAAATTAAAACAACAAGATCTTACATATATTAAAACATAGATATTAAATATGGCTCTTACGGTACATCTGCAGGAACATACAGAATCACGCATGCTTGCCAGCCTGCATGACACCTGGATGAGAGTTAATACAGCTTCATGGCTTTTCATGTAGTGTTATACTACTTCTCAGCAAGGCCTGACATGCTTTTCAAACTAGAGTTGGCAGGAGCAGAGCATGCAGAGCTTGTTCGTTTCTGTCTGTGCCTGCCAGCATAGGCACTCTCTTCATAGGCACTTCTTTCTACCTTCTTTTGAAACCAGAAAGACCGAAGCATCCTTGAGTACCTACTGGAGTTCAGTAGCCAGTCAGAAGCCTCAGCATCCCAAAAGCAAGGAAGGTATGAACATAAAACAGGCAAATAGCCATAAGGACCAAGTTTTAAAGATGTTTTTCCTTCATATCCAAAGCAGCATTGTTCACTCAACAGTTTTTGGCAACCAATCTCTAGCCTTGGCAAGGAGTCATTATACTGACAGCTTCAGCTTACATGAACCTCATGTACCTGCCAAAAGCTTTTAGGCAAAGACTTAGATCTGCATTGCTTTAAATATAATATGTAGCTCTAGGATTTTTCATATATTTTCTTAGTTTACATGAACCTGAAAAAGGGAAGAAGAAGAGAAAATTATATCAAACCAAATAAAAAAAGGAGTAGTGTAAGACTCCAGTGTTTTCGGAGGTCTGACTGAGACCCCAGAAGACTTTAACTTGTCTTTTTTTTTTCCCAGGCATAGCTTTGTGAGACACCCCTAAAAATCTTCCCTGTACAAACTTTTCCAACCTAGATATGAAAACTGGATAACATTTCCAGAAAGTTTTCATATCTGCTTCATTTATTCTCCTGTATAAGTCACTACAAGAAGTGTTTTCTCTCCCTCCAAGGGAGAAGAAGCAAGAGAAGAGAAACAGAGTCTACAGGACTGTGACTAGTTAAAAAAGTTAAAAATCTAATAGCCAAAAAAAGTTAAAAATCTAATAGCCAAAAAAAGTTAAAAATCTAATAGCCAAAAAGTTAAAAATCTAATAGCAAAAAAAAAAAAAAAAAAAAGTTAAGCTTATTTCACATTAACTGATTAGCTGTGAGGCATCCTGTTGTGAACAGAAAGACTGACTGTGCCTTTCCGAACTTAGGGTGAACAGCATGACAGTAGCTATATGCACTGCGTAAGATAGGAAGCTGTGAATGAGCTCCTTCTTCTTGTCCTGATCAAAAGGTGGAGGACTGGCTAATGATGACCAGGATACCACCCTGAATATGATTATACCAACGACTGTGTGTGCTCCTGAGCAAGCAGAGTCAGAAGACTGGGGTCAAGACTTCACAGCACAGCGAGCATAGTGCCAAAATACAAGCTAACTGCGATGCCTAAAGCAACACTGGTACAGCCGTACTGTTCTCAGGACCTGGGCAGGTGCCTTCATACAGCCCTCTGTTACACTCTGGAAAGGTGCCTACATGGCGATGGTGAAAGTATCTGAGCCAATTAGTTTGAATTACAGTTTAGATATACTGGTTTGCAACAAGTATCCTTAGAGCTTTCCTCCAGCCAATGCATCCTTAGTGCTCTGCCTCTTGAATGCTACCTGTAGGATTTGTATTTTAGGAGTGGTATTTCTAGAACATATTTGAGTAAGAGGGAGAGGAAGACAATAGGTTCTTTTTTCTCAGAATAAATCTTATCTCAGGTTTACAGTAGAAAAAAGGTCTTTCTTGCTGAAAGCTATAGCATGCTGCTATCATTCTTCCTTATAGCATCAGTTTCATCATACTATTTTGTATGTTTCAGGCAATTTTCCCTTTGCCACAGAGTATGACAGAATGAAAATTTAATCACCGTTCAGTTGTTAGTTTCTAAAATGAGAGATTTTTAAAGTTCATAATTCACAGGTTTCAAAGTTCAGCATAATAAAGGCTAATTCCTGTTGCTGCAGAAATACAATGAACTTTTCACATTTTGAAAAAAGTCTCCAGTTTTTTGAGGAACTGTCCAAAGGCTGCAAGTTCCTTAAAAACAGTAGAGCTGAATACCTAAAACTCTTAACACAGAAGCAGAAGTAAAATCAGCTGATGCTTATCTGTCCCACAAACAACTCATGTCACGTGCTTATTTCCACTTTTTTTAAATGAAGAGCAATGCAAATTAGTTCTTTTAAGCCATGCTTATCACTTCATCTATTACACAGTAAAATTTCCTTCATCTATGCTGTAGCTCTTATATTAGCTTAGTTAGTTAGGAGCCAGACTTGATTTTTTTTTCTTTTTTTTTAACTGGGAAGAGAAATTACCTCAAGTGATTTTGTTTTGTGGTATAGGTCAATTTCTGGAACATTCAAATGTCAGACACAGGTATATTTCTTGTCAGTGCCTCTGCTTTGGTAGAATAGATTTCTTCACAATTCACATCTATATCTATTGTTAATGCTAAGTAGAGATTTGCACCAGCCTCTACCTCTAGCTGATCAATGTTCCTTACTGAAACAAAGTTCAGTGACCCATAGCAGATGGAGATCTGTAATGGAAGAGTTCATTTCATATGCCGCTAACTGCCTAAATAGTAAAGGCCTCATTTAAGCTCCACATCAAAACTCTTGAGGTCTCTCTTGCCCCTGGAAGATGGAGGGCAATTCACACAGTCTTAAAATAGGTAGCATGAGTCTTCTTTCAGAAATGCCTTTTTTCCTTGACTAGGGAGGGATCACACTCAACCAGCCGAGACTGAAATACACACAGAATTTTTAAAGGGTATGTGAATAAGTAGTTCCCACTGAAAACACCACTTTCAGTCTGTTACCTTAGCAGATTCTTCTGAATAACCCAGTCACTCTTTCTTGTACTTAGCACAGGATTATGTAAATATAATTTGCCTATTGTTTTACTATTTTGGTGTACGGCTGGGCAAACAGTTCAGGAAGAGAGAGCTGTGCCCACTTGAACACAACAAATGCAAATAACACACTTCAAACTGAAGTTGAACACTTACCCGTTTAACTCCTTCCAGATAAAACCACAGAGACCATGGGGAGGAAAGAGCTTTAAAATGCAGTGCAACACAAAGAACTGCAGGAATCCTCTAAAGCTACTTAAAATTCTTTCAAAAGAAAACAAAATCTATTTGAAGAAAATAACTCCTGAAATATTTCTAAAGCTCTGCAAATATTTGTTATTATACTCAATACAGTCTTACCTAAGTTCAAGAAATGTCTGATAGAAGTCTACAACTATAAACAAGGGTATCTTAGATGAATACAGGTAGGGAATACTGCCTTTTCATCACAGTGCAATGAGCACAAGCTGCCTGGAAAAAAGAAAGATTTCACTTTGGCCCTGTTCAGGTAACAGCTGCAAGTTATATGAGGCAGCCCCGCAAAGGGGGAAATACAAAAGTAATTGCTAGAAAAGTGTATATGTCCACGTTAAAGAATGTCTAAACTAGAGCCGCTTCTTTGATTTTATTGAAAACTGTGGTTGTTCTACTCAGGCAAGCAACAGTGAAGAAATCATACTGCTTAGCTCCAAGATTATTGTTTGCTTTTGAGTTTCACCTGAGTTTTCCACTTTTCTACAAAACTAAAAAAAATGTTTCACATACAAATATAAACGTAGGTTGTCAACATAAAGGAGCTGAAGATTTCTGGTAGGAGAACATATATTGGGCATTCAGCCCTTTTTAAATATCCTGGAGCACTGCAACACTTAACACCAAAACAACTAGCATGACATTAAGTTAACATTTTAATCCAAGATGATTTTGAATTGACTTGCTGAAGCCACTGCTAACCTTTCAAAATTCTTCAAACCAACAACGTTAATGAAGAGAGCAGTCTTAATTTTGAATGTGACAAAAATAAGTCTGATTGGTGGGGGATGGGGGTGAGGATGTCAGGACACGACAAGGTTATCCATATAACTATTCTGATTTTAACAACAGGCGTATCTATAGATTTATGAGTTTGGGTGTAATAGCTAAACAATTTCCAAGGAAACTTTTCATTTGGACATAATAAAATGTGATTTGTTCTTTTATTCACAAAGTAGAGAAATTACTATTCATTGCTAAAAGAGAATATTATCCTTTGGAAGCCTATACTTAAATTGTACAGTTTCATATTGTGTATGAATTTCAGTGAAGTTGCTAGGGTCCACTGGACTACCATTTTAATTCTCAAGGGCTTTTCTGCACCAGTATCATTGCATTGATTACTAGTTTCTGAAAGAAGAACGGTATCTTTCAGGAGAAACAAAACTGCATTTGTAAACCTTCATAATATTACATGTTACTGGAAGCAGTATTCTTATTTCAGCTAAAGAGGTATAAAGCCAGAATGATTCCCCTGAGTTCACTGCAGATGCACTAGGCTTAATGTGGTGTTTCTGAGAAAGGAATTTTGTAATAAAAGCTTTAGATGCAGCCTAAAAAGTTTCTAGACAGAAGAGAACTTAGAGAATACACTTGGCTGATCACGGTTTAAAATTAAATAATACTTTAAAAGAGAGCTGTTACACTTGTTACCCTGATTATGACAATAATATGTCGGAATTCTGAAAGAATCTCAGAAATATGGTCTCTCTTACAAGGGAACATTTTTCCTTTTTCCTTGAACAGTCTACCAAATGGTGTCTCTCAGCTACTGCCAGCATCATTACATATCCTCCTGAAACTACATGATCTCATTGTGAAGAGTTTAGATTTGGCACAAAAAGCATACAGACTTCATGGTTCTGGTCCCTGTTCTGTCACTGCATTTTATCCAATGATTCCTTCGCATACAGGAACCATCCTTCCACCCCAAAGCATAAACCAGGACTGGATTAGTGGTTGCTCATTTAATCAGTGAACTGGCCATTGTAAATCCTGTTTTGGTGATCCAAGTTTTGCCAGTCACCGGCAAGTGAACAGGTCCTTTAAAAGGCAGATGTGGCAATAATGAGAATCACTTCAGCTAAGTTATAAATTATACTTCAATTGCTCATATAAACTAGCTATAAACTAAATTATCATTTAAGAATCTTGGCCAGAAAGAAAAAAGTAGATTCATCAAGGTCACAGCGCAAATATTAATAAGAACAGAAGTAGGCTAGTGCCCTGATGATTCAGTTACCTTTTCTCCCAGCAATGGTGTTCATTTTAACTGTCACAAGGCACAGCAAACAAGATACAAGACTCCAAGTACCTGGAAAAGAAAATTTAGTCTGGGCTTATTATCTGATTGATACCTCTTGCATGAACCATTAATGACCATTTCTGTGCAAAGATCAAGCAAGAGAAAAGCCTAAAAATCACTGCCTTGTAGAATTTGTACTTTAACCAGCTATTTCTCCTCCAGAATAGAAGAACATGTTCAGAACATATCAAGGAAATGAACATCCTTGTTAAGAGCTCCTTTTTTTTGACACTATGTCCTAAACAAAACCTATCTCACTTTTATATTGTCCTAATAGGCTCATTGCAAACTTGTAAAATATTCACAGGTACAACTGCGAGCAGACCAAGCTGGCAAGATGTTCTGGACCTACCACGAATGCCCAGGTTGTTTGCTCATACATTGCAAGGCAGCTGATTATATCTAAGGACAGGCATCAGGGGGAGTCTAGAGCCAGAACTCGAGTGTGCCCATACAAATCTGCCATTCTAGTCTGATAAAGTTGGCAGAAAAATAAAAAGCAATAGCATCTGTTAGGAAATAGATGATTTATAAACCACAGAATCTCTCACAGAACCAGAAGTTTTAATAAAAGCATTAAAAGTGTCACTGACATTCTTCCTTTATGTCAGAAAAAATGTTAAACAACCCGTCCTAGTCTGATTACTTTCTAGTACTTCTACTCCACATAGTCTTCAGAGGTTGTTGTCTGCTAAAGCAGCAAATTAGTCATAGATTTTTATTGAAACAATATTATTCAATCCTTATAGAAAAGAGCAGATGGTTTGGAAGGTACCTCTCTGTGGCAAAGATAATTATTCAGATTAATGGTTCTTCTCACTTCTGATTGTGAGGCTTTGATATTATGAATGGATTGAAAACACATTTTTGGCCCACAATTTATAGCACCTTTTGGCATTCCACCTCTTGATTGTGCGAGCAGAAAAAATAAATGCTATCTGCTTTTATACAACAGTGATTGTAAGAGAAAAGGAGACATATGCTTGATTTCCATTCATGCTAGTGCCTCTGTGTCATTTTCAGGGCAGCACCAAGCGAACAGATCCAGCCTCAGCTTTCTCCCAGGAGTCTGTCAGCCTTTCTCTCAGGACTGGGCTACTGACATTATAAATTATTCTCATGAGCATTTTTGATCCTCTGGTTATGTAATGGGCAAGTACCTTAGAGGCCTTACTCAGGTGAGGAACTGGCTGTGGGAGGGACCTTCTGCAGGTCAAGAATATCTCACATACACTAATGACACAGCAGGGGAAAAGCTATGATGAAACTCCTTTCAATAGTCTTTGAGGTTTCTGTGTATTTATATCAGCTTAGGAATAGCAGGAGGTCTTCTTGGCTGAAATGTAGCATGGTGCGCAACTCCAGAGAAGTGAAAGGGAAATTATTTGTTCAAATGAAGTCAGTGGTCATATCGCTGTTCTCTCCAGGCCATTCCTTGATGTTTTCATGGCACAAAACCACAAAGGAAAAACTCTGAGTCTTCTTAAATGGAGCAACCTACTACACTGTTTTTCAGAGAAGCTTCTGAACAAGCATAAATGTCACAAATAAGCATCATTTTGTATGCTTCACTTTGCCTTAGCTGTCAAAAAGAAAATTCCTCAAAACTAAGACTTTAATTTGGTTGTGGAATAAATATGTGTGAAGAAAATCTTTTATTTTTCCAATACACACAAGTTAACCAAGAGGTACAATAGAGAAAATAATGTACTAGTTAAGTTGAAAATCATACCAATGCGCTTAAAGCCCTTAAAATGGAATTAAATTATGCAAACTTGTATTTGTAAATACCTCACACTTAGGAAAAAAAAACGCAAATGTTTCTTCTTTTTAGTCCAAAAAGCTTCTACTCTAATATCTGCCAAATATGTTTCTGGGTTAATTTAACATTTAGTGTTTGTTTACATACTTCCCATCAAGAAGGAATGAATCCTGTGCACTAATGTAGTCCCATATTGTTTTTTCACTTGTTTTCCTAACATTTCTATGTTCTTAAAGATGACTGCAATGAAGGGTGATAAGTTCAATGGCCAAATATAGCTGCAAAACTTTGCAGAGGCTTTCTCTTCCCCTCACAAAAGATCGACCTCCACATCTACCATTCCTTTCTATGGATGTTCTACTGAAACCACATTAATTAAAGATCTGAAAACCAGTCTTATATGATATATGTTTTGCAGACTGTGTAAGTCTTTTAATGAAAACCACGTGAAACAGTAATTCTAGTTCAAAAAGTGAGCCAACACTATTTACTCTCTAAGTCAAGAAATGAAGTTCCGTATTTCTGCATATTAGATCGCCGTCTCACTTTTGTGTAAAAAGATGGCAGTATTGCCTGTGTAAAAAGATGGCAGTATTGCCATCAAAAAAATGGCCATTGGCTATTTCTGAGTAACAGAGCTTTTCTGCAGAAAAGATGACACCGATTATCTGAACTGACATTCCTAATGAATCCCAATAAGACAAAATTGGGAGTGAAGTTATTCAGGGAAATGCCCATTAGCAACTGATTTTTTTCTAGGTTAAGAACCTCAGAATTTAGCCTATTAATGGTGGAGGTCCTTCTCGGAAATGGTTATATGAAGAGAGATGAAATTTTAATCATGTAGTACATCTTAAGGCAGATTTAATCTAAAATGTAAGCATTTCCACTAAAATAATGACATTATACCTACATTAAATTGTTTTAAAATAGGGCAATGGTCATATCCTTAACTTGGTGATAGAAGATCTTTCTCTCCACTGGAGATTAATGGCATTTCTGTTACATTCATGTTGCTTCTAGAGTAATGTTATCTCTGGTGAAACTGTGGGGGTGATTGTTATAGCAACAGGTGTTGTCATAAATCATAACTTACTGATGTCTAAGAACTCAAGATACAATTTTCAGCAAAAACAGAGATCAAATGTATTAAAAGTCATATTTAACAGGGGAAAATAAAGCTTGCTTTGTGACTCTTTTTCTGCATCAGGTAAGCTTAGGTCAAGGGGCACCTATCTAAGTTTTTCAAAGAAGTAGTTGTCCTTGTGAACATCTCTTCTCAAGAAAATTTAATGTATCTATCTTCCACATTTTTTGGCAAACAAACCACCCAGAGGCAATGCTAAGAGACTAGACATTACCAAGTTCCTTAACAACAAGAAGCCAGAGATCTTCAAGACAGCTGTATCTGTGACTTCTACAGAAAGGACAATGGCAATATTCAAATAAGTCCTAGAGGGGGAAAATGTAGTGATTTATGCAAGCCAGCATTCATTTAAAGAAAAGAAGGAAGGAAAAGTGACTGAGCCGTAGGGCTCTGATAAACTCAGAAGACCTAAACAGCAAAAGAAGAAGGGAAGGGAAGGGAAGGGAAGGGAAGGGAAGGGAAGGGAAGGGAAGGGAAGGGAAGGGAAGGGAAGGGAAGGGAAGGGAAGGGAAGGGAAGGGAAGGGAAGGGAAGGGAAGGGAAGGGAAGGGAAGGGAAGGGAAGGGAAGGGAAGGGAAGGGAAGGGAAGGGAAGGGAAGGGAAGGGAAGGGAAGGGAAGGGAAGGGAAGGGAAGGGAAGGGAAGGGAAGGGAAGGGAAGGGAAGGGAAGGGAAGGGAAGGGAAGGGAAGGGAAGGGAAGGGAAGGGAAGGGAAGGGAAGGGAAGGGAAGGGAAGGGAAGGGAAGGGAAGGGAAGGGAAGGGAAGGGAAGGGAAGGGAAGGGAAGGGAAGGGAAGGGAAGGGAAGGGTTAACGTAACTGCATAAAGTCTGTTAAATGTTGCACATAAGAGGTGATGAGACAAGAGAAATTTATGTGCAGTATTGTAGATCTTGATGATAAATAATAACTTATTTGAGTTTTATTTCCACTGCCTATGGAGGAAGTTTTATAATCATTTCAACTTCGCTATTGACTCAAGACTCCTAGTTCAGACATTTAATCTCTTATGACATATTGCCGTCAAGTGCTTTGATAAGTGACATTACAAAGAATATAAGAATGTGTGAGATTCATCGTGCAGCCTGTAGACATTTTAAATAAAAAATAAAATAAAATCTTATTTTGGCACACGTAAAGTGATGTAAAAAAAAAAACAACAAAACCGTTAACCAGGCTCTATTAATCCCTATCCTATGTCCACTTCACTTGTATAAGTATATATCTGACTTATTTGCAGACATTATACTATCCTCCCCATGAAAACACAAAGTGCATAAACCATAAAGAAGCCCTGACTAAAACAGGGAGAAGCTACATTTGTTTTCACTCTCTTGGATTATCTCCTCTAAATACCTGAGTATTATAGTGGTACGTCTGGGAGAGGGAAAGAGAGTTTTTATTGTTATTTTTGTTTCCACACACTTGAGCTTGCCTAGAAATGAGCAATGACATTATTGAAATATCTCAGAAAAAATCCAGAATAATTACTTTTACAGTATTATTGGTTTTGCCTGGAAATAAATTAAAGTTTAGAAAAATTGTCCCATTCAAAAGCTTTACATCTCCCTGTCCCACCAAAAAAACATATAGAACAAGCCACCCTTTCCTCCATCCCCAAAAAACCCTTATCTGAAAAAAGCAAGAAAGCAGAATAGTTTGATTAGATACCTAGAAATATCAACAAAAGAGCCTTGATAATACCACACAGAATGCAAAAAATACCCTCTTTCATAATCTGGATTCTAACCAAAGTTGTTTCTACATTTACATGAAGTCTGCATCTTGGCTGCAGTGACCGTGAGGTGGTCAAGATGGTGGAGTTCAAGATCCTTAGGGCAGCAAGGAGGGTGCACAGTAAGTTTGCTACCCTGGACTTCAAGAGAGCAGACTTTGGCTTCTTCAGGGATCTGATTGGTGGAGTACCAATAAAAGACCTAGAGGGAAGAGGGGCCCAGGAAGGTTGGCTAATATTCAAGGACCACCTCCTCCAAGCTCAGAAGTGATGCATTCCAACAAAGTGGAAATCAGGCAAAAACACCAGGAGGTCTGCATGGATGAACAAGGAGCTCCTGGACAATCTTAAACAGAAAAAGGAAACCAACAGAGGGTGGAAGCAAAGACAGGTAACCTGGGAGGAAGACAGAGAAATTGTTCAAACAGCCAGGGATCAGGTTAGGAAAGCTAAAGGCCTGATAGAGTTAAAGCTGGCTGGGGAAGTCAAGGGCAAAAAGGAAGCCTTCTATAGGTGTGTCAGTGACAAAAGGAAGACTAGGGAAAATGTGGGCCCACTCAGGAAGGAAACAGGAAACCAGGTCACCCAGGACATGGACAAGGATGGGGTACCCAACAACTTTTTTGCCTTGGTCTTCACTGGTAAGGGCTCTAGCCACACTGCCTGAGTTGCAGAATGCAAATGCAGGGACTGGGAGAACGAGGAAAGAGAAGGAGGTTCAGGTTCAAGGAGAAGATCAGGTTCAAGACCAGCTGAGGAACCTGGAGGCACACAAGTCCATGCGACCTGATGAGATTCATTCATGGGTCCTGAGGGAACGGGTGGATGAAGCTGCCAAGCTACTATCCATCATGATTGAGAAATCGTGGCAGTCCGGTGAAGTTCCCACTGACTGGAAAAACGGAAACATAACTCACATTTTTATAAAAGGGAAAAAAGGAAGACCCAAGGTACTACAGGCTGGACAGTCTCTCCTCTGTGCCCAGCAAGACCACAGAGCATGGAGCTCTGCTAAGGCACACGGAAAACAAGGAGGTGATTGGTGACAGACAGCATAACTTCACTAAGGTTGCAAATTTGGTGGCCACCTACGACAGCGTTGGTGGATAAGGGAAGAGCAACTGACATCATCTACCTGGACTTGTGCAAAGCATTTGGCACTGTCCCACAGGACATCCTTATCTCTAAATTCGAGAGGCATGGGTTTGACCGATGGACCACTAGGTGGATAAAGAATTGTCTGGATGGTCACACTCAAAGTGTTGTGGTCAACAGCTCCATGTCCAAGTGGCGAGCAGTGATGAGTGATGATCCTCAGGGGTTGGTACCGGGACTGGTGTTGTTTAACATCTTTGTTGGCGACATAGATGTTGGGATTGAGTGCACCCTCAGCAAGTTTGCCAATGTCACCAGGCTGTGTGTAGCGGTCAACACACTGGAGGGATGGGATGCCATCCAGAGGGACCTTGACAGGCTTGAGAAGTGGGCCTGTGCAAACCTCAAGTTCAATAAAACCAAGTGCAAGGTCCTGCATGTGGGTCAGGGCAATGCCATGCATAAATACAGGTTGGGCAGAGAATGGTTTGAAAGCAGCCCTGATGAAAAGGATTTGGGGGTGTTGGTGGATGAGAAGCTCAACACGAGCCAGCAGTGTGCTCACAGCCCAGAAAGCCAAATGCATCCTGCACTGCATCAAAAGAAGCGTGGCCGGTAGGTTGAGGGAAGTGATTCTGCCCCTCTACTTTGCCCTCATGAGACCCCACCTAGAGTACTACATCCGGCTTTGGGGCCCTCAACATAAGAAGGAAATGGACCTGTTGTAGAAGGTCCAGAGGAGGGCCACAAAAGTGGTCAGAGGGCTGGAACATCTCTCCTATGAGGACAGGCTGGGAGAGTTGGGGTTGTTCAGCCTGGAGAAGAGAATGCTCTGGAGGAGACCTTATTGCAGCCTTTCAGTACTTAAAGGGCGCTTATAACTAGGGTGGGAACAGACTTTTTAGTAGGGCCTTTTGCAACAGGACAAAGCTAATGGTTTTAAACTAAAAGAGAGATTAGACTAGATATCAGGAAGATTTTTTTTTTAGTATGAGGGTGTTGAAACACTGGAACAGGTTGCGCAGGGAGGTTGTGGATGCCCCATCCTTGGAAACGTTCAAGGCCGGGCTGGATGGGGCTTTGAGCAACCTGGTCTAGTGGGAGGTGTCCCTGCAGGGTTGGGTTGGGACTCGATGGTCTTTAAGGTCCCTTCCAACTTAAACTGTTCTATGATTCTATGATATTTGTATTTTACAGAAAAGAATGTCAAACAAATTTTGGCTATTACAGTGGAAGTTTAAGGATCACATCCTCAACAAATACATATAAACTATATGCAGCTCAGCTGGCGTCAAATTGGCCATGCCAATATCTGCATTGCAACGATGTGAACTTTAGCCAGGTTAAGCTATGAGAATCCACACTGCCTCACTCATTCCCTGCAGGGCCATCTCTTTGCTGCTCCTGAACGCACACTGGAAAAGCAGTGTGTATATTATTTGACTTGAGTCAACTCCTATCCTCACTGAAAAAAAAACTTCATGAGACCAAGATTTTGACCTGTGAGCACTGCTTAGTTTTCTGTGTAGGCAGACTGCCATACTGAGCACTGTGCCTGTTGGCTGTCACTGTGTTGGATCCAAGAATTAAACAGAAACATCTGATAAAATGGCAAAGCCTATTATGCTTTTCTTTGCACTGCACCTTAGACTGCTCATTTACCTTGTTCCCTACTTTTATTATGACCTCCACTTTACACACAGAACCTCCCAGGCGACAAATAAGGACTGTCCTGTGAGTAGTATTTTTCACATTCTCCAACCCGCACAAGACATACAACTGCATGCACGATTTGCCCATACAGTACACAAGGTATGCAGCTGAGTAAGAAGTAAGACTGAATGGGCATTGACAGCCAAAGACCATCTGAAAGCTATGGATGACTCTTCAGCATTTTCAGAAATCAGGCAATGCTCTCACTTGACCTCAGCATTGCCAGGAAGTTCTTGGAAACTGCTTAAGAAACAGGCACTTCTGCTTTCTGAGTAGGTACAAACATCTCATCTCTCCTAACCCTTGCTATATTTAGCCAGCTCAATCATGGCCTAAACCCAAATCCTGTTTGAGACTATTCTAGCTGAGCAATTGAGGTTTCCAAGGCCACACACAGTCTCTCCATAAAAAAAAAAAAAATACATGGATAAAAGCTGTTTTGATGACGGATGCCTTCATGACAATTTTTGTAATGCTAGTACTGATGTGTTACTGAGCAGCTCTTATATTTAAGAGAATTTCTTTTTGACAGCGAGCTATCAAATCTAGTGAAGAGCTGATTACAACACTTTATCTTTCCTAATATTGGAAAAGAATTCTAAATAAAAGATAATAATTAAAAAGACGTTTTATTGCACAGATTTAACAATGAAGCGGATTCAAACCTGTAATGCTAACAGTGTAGGAGTTAATGAAATTCAGTCATAGGAAAAGATGAAAGAGCACATAAAAGGAACCCATTCTTCTATCTATTCCCTTATAAGAAGCATAAGGGAATGAGAAGCTTACTCTGTTGAGTGAGAGAAGGTTGTTAGAGGGCATACAGCTTCCTGGAATTTCACCAGAGACAAGGAATCAGAAAAGGAATACTGGGGAGCTTTCTGTAGCAATAGTGAGCATAAAAGAAAAAGATCTGCGAAGACAAAGATAAAGCTTCAACCAAATATTTCACTCCCAACTTTCTCACCAAAAGCTTTGTGCCACCAGCAATAAGCATGTTGAAGAAAATATGCCTTCATTTAAAAAAAAAAAAAGTTTTCATTCCTTAATGCTTTTCACATGAGAGCTTGCAGAATTATTCTCAAAGAGGATTTGCACCCATACAAGTGGAACTTCTCTTTCTTCTTTGGTCAACCAACAGTCGTAACACATAAAGTAGCAGTCGGTAATTATATTTCTAACACCTTAATCATTTTAGCAGGCCAGGAAGGGTCCAAATAAGCATTTTTAAAATGTCTTTTTAGTGATAGATTACAAGTAGAATTCCTTGCCTTCTTAAGAGTTCCTTTTCATTGTATATTTCAGTGCTGTGCTAAATCTCCTGGTACCTGCTTTTATGTTAGCTGAATGATTCGTTTAATCACTGCAGCTGAATTTTTTTTCAAGACATCCTTCTCTGACATTGCTCCAAGATAAAATGTGTCATAGAGGCTGACACATACTATAGCAAATCTCTGAAAAATTATTCAAACGTCAGCTGCCCAGAACTTCCCAAGTACTTAAAATGCACTCACCAATTCCTCCAATTCCCTATGGCAATTCACTCTTTCCTTACCTTTCCCAATAAGCAATATGGCCCACTTCCAGATGTATTACCCAAGCATTTCTCACTGGCCAGAAATATATTGCAATTTTTTGTTTAGAACAGTGACAGGAACATTAACATGCCAGACTTCATTTTATCACCTGCTCCATGAAATGAGACAAGGATATCCATTCACAAGGATTCATTTCTGGGAAGACTTACACACCTGTTTACCTTTGCACACTGTAAGCCATCCAATCAACTTTTCTAGTGCTCTCAGCTCCAAATCAAATACATGTTTAAAATCTTACAGGGTCAGGGTTTAAAAGATGAGTTTGGGCAGATTCAGAACACCGTGACTGTAATGGGGGTGGCAGAACCGATATGTGTCCACTCTTCAGCTGCCCCAGTTCTTGATTCAGTGTCATAAAACACGCATGTCTGTAAAATATAAGTCAAAGCCAAAAGAAAAAAAATAGTGAGAAATATCCTAGCCTCATTGAATGCAATATTTAGGCTTGATGCTCTGCTCAGAAGAATACAAATTTTTATGAGTATGTAGAACTGCCAATCATATATTTATATATATAAATATATAAATAGCTATATTAAGACATTGTTAACTTTCTGTGTGCTGTTTAAATGGTTGAGTGCAATTAAAAGATGTCTGCATATTTCTAGCTTCTAAGAAAACCCCATTTTCCTGTGCCGTTTCAAAACTGTTGTGAATCAGTTGCTGCTCTCTTTCAATTAGGTCATTTTAATTTCAAACACTGTAAACGTCACTCCCATTGTGGAAATTCAACACCTCTGGAAGAAGAAGAATAGAATAGTGTCTGAGGCCTTTTACTTTAATCTTTGATTTTGAGTATTTTTCTACATGTGCGCACACACACACAAATGAAGCTGTTTGGCTGGTTGCATATTTGTGTATTACAACATACAAAAGCTCTCACTTAACTGCCACGTAAATCCAATATTTGACACTTAAGTGCCGTGATAAATCACATTGTCGTTTCAAAGCTATTCACACACGTCGTGATCAAAAATGCAGAAGAAATTGATTCTGTAGGAGATCTGTTATTTCCACAGGTCAGAGAGACCATGACTACAGGAAGAAGGAAAAGATTTAAATAAAAAATTAAATCAGGATCTGAAACTGAGGGCTAGCAGAATAAGAGGAACATGAACCAAATTCTTTGGCTGAATTTATGGCAACATAAGCTCCTTGCAACATAATTATCCTTGTGTGCTTTTCTGGGGGCCACAGTTGAGGAATACACACTTTTCACCGTTTTGCTTTGCAAATAAAGGTATGTGTTAGCTATCAAATAAGAAACAGATCTAGAAGGTCCTTAAAAAGCAGCTGCAATAAATGAAAATAGATTATAATTAGGAATAGGTCTAGATGATTCAGCTTTCTCCAGCCTATTTTTGCAGATACCTCCTAATTAAAAAAAAAAAAAAAAAGAACATAAGCTTCAAAAGCTTGGATGGGAATTCCTTATCTATCAGGGCTTGGGTCCCAGCTTAGACAAATCTCTGGGCCAGATGCCCAGCTGCTACAAATCCGTGGAATTACCCTGATTTAAACCAGCCGATGAGATGGCCAACTCTTGAATGCACAGCTTAATTCCTTTCACCCAGAGATTTTTTTTCGTTCTTTCTTAAGAAAGGCTTTTTGAAAAACAAGCTGTGTGTAAATATTAGGGTGAAATATGATTTAAAAGCACAAAGTAGTGTTATAAACACCCTAGCCAGATGCAAAATCTCAACTCTGCTCTGCAGTTCATAAGTTTATACTTAGGATAATGGTGTTAGGTTACTCTCATATATGGAGATATTTATATTTCCACAAGTCGGAGATGGAAAATATTATTTGGTCATCTAGCCCTGTCAGACAAAATACTTTCTAGATCTCCATCAGCCTATCTTTCAACATCTGAAGCAACAGGTTTCTGTTTGTGTCTTTTGCTTTAGAGTCTCACCTTGGTTTTGTGAATGGACTATTATATTTCTACTTCAATCATCAGAATGGCTTTAGGAGTTCGTTTTGAAGTTGAAGCTTGAGGCTTTGCCACTGTCTAGGAAATTACAGCAGAGCAATCAATGACAGCCTACAAAGCAGTTCCACCCGAGTGGAGGTAGTACCCCTCATACTAGTAAAACTATTAGTTTTGAATGTCTGTCAAGACACCAAAGAAGAGGAAGGGATTGCCCCACCCTGGAACTTCCTATCTAGAAGTGCAGGGACAGGTAACAGAAACCAATGCGTGACCAAAAGCTTTAGGTTTAGGCTAAAAGCAAAAAAAGCCAGAGTCCCCTCGCTTCAGATCTAAAACCAAGTTGGTATTTTCTAGAGAGAAGATGGCAAACATTATGAAGAGTTTATTTATGTGGGCTGTGGTACTAGTTCTGCAGTTTGCATTATGACATTATAAGGTCCTGCTGCTGCCACAAACCTATTAGGAAGTGGTTTTCCATTTAACAGAGGAGCTGCCAAAGCCAAGCCAAACATAGGAAAGCTGCTTAGTCACTTCTTTGAATCAAAAGGAATCAACGTATCTGAGTTTCAGCAACTGGAAGCGCGGCACAGCACGGAGGCAGGTTCAACATCTGGAAAGGCTGGCCCATGAAAAACACGTGTACACTATGGGACATGGGAACTCTTCAAGCTCTAGATCTGTGTACTCCCTAGCTTCACACCATTAAAAGAGACAGGCTTCCCCTATTCCTTGCAGGAATATAGCCCTGCCAGTTGGACTGAAAGAAGAGTCTGTGAATTTTCTCAGTGTTGCCAACCTACATTGGACCCCAGGGCACATTACAGAGTGCCCAAATACTGCAAGCAGACACAGAATTTAGTTCACTTTTTCAGAAGCTTGCCAGTGCAACATTTTAGAGCTATTTTAAAGCTCTCATTTCCCTAAAACAGCTAACATTTAGAACTGAAACTGTGGGCAGCAATTTCATGGCAACTGAAAGGGAAACTTAAACTTTCCCTACGTACACGAGTGTGATGAGAAAACCAGTCTTAGGGTGCACTGAGGCAAAGCTTGGTGGCTTATCCTAAACGGTAGCAAGAGGCAGGCATCAGATCAGTCATATGATTCCACAAAGAGTTTCCTGGGGATTATGCCTCACTACAATCTTGTGTGTGTGACACTAGGGTTGATAAAGTGAAAACATAGGCTCAGAAATACATTCACATATTTGTATCTCTTAAAGACATAATTTGAATTGCTGCAAGTGGCAGCATTAAGTTTAATGTCCCACCTAGAAAACAGAAACGACTAATACAATTACAATGAAGGCAATGCTAAACATCTGTTGATACTCCCTCAGCCTCTCACAGATTCACACGAAGTGGTACTACATAGATTCTGCCTATTGCTCTACTCCCCCATGACCTTAAAGGCAAAGAAAAAATTCACACTGATATCGGGGAGGGGAAAAAAACAAACCACAATTAAGAAACAGTGGAGACCAAAAAACTTGACATTAACGTGTTCAAAATATGTTTGAGCAAAATCTGCAGGAATTTAAATTCAAGGGCATCTTTAATTGGTGTCAGGGAGTCAGATGATACTCAGAAAGGTACCTTCATGTAGCAAAGACCACAGAGATCTTTTTTGGAGCAATAGTGAAACAAAGCAATAAGGTGCCTGCTTGACCACTGTTTCGTTACCGGATTCAGATTTACGAGGTAAACGTAAGGTACCCTTACGTTATTTGATTAAGACTGGGTGAGACATATCTGAAAATCTCTTTGGTTTACTGATAAACCATTTGGAAAAACTAAAAGTACGAACAGGCTATTCAGACTGTTTTTCAGAACTGTAACCATCTATGAGGTTTTATAAAGCTGATTTCCCCAAAAAAAATCCTCAATGATTTTATATCATCTCCAGAATGCTTAAAGTTATGTCACCAAACATAAGACTGAAAAACTGTGTTTCTAATGGTTATGGATATTTTTTATTCGACATAGCTCTGAAGATGTGTTCACTGCAATGACCCTTCCTAACAGCATCTGCAAGTAACACACTGAAACAGAAGAATAAACTGAGCTCTCATGAGGTCAAATCAGCATTTAGTGCATTACAGCCAATTGAATGTAATGGTGAGGACTATAGCACTGATATATATATATATACACACACCTGTTTGTAGAATTAATTCTTGCTGGATATTATAAAGTTTTTGTTACGACCTTAATTTTCTTCTCTCTTTTTTTGTCTTTTTGTGTTTCTAGTTTTGGAAAGGAAAAGCAAATGTCGAGATTCTCATGAAATACCCAACTGTGAATTTACAGCACAGTTTTGCAGACTAAAAGGATCAAATTAAGATCAGATGTGGAAAGCAGCAACTCCAGGGAAGTGAATGATGATGCAGCCTCCTACACCTGGTTTGAATTTTGTTGCCCTCTACTAATTCAGATACACTACCAAAAGTATTTCCCCTGAAGCTCTTGAAAAAGACTAAAATTTGCTTATGAGAGACTACATTTTTTTAAACTTTGTATTATTGCAAAGCTAGCACGAAACAGGACCTAAGGTAGCATACTAAAATTCATTTTATGACAAAAATGAAGGGAGAGGGCTGAACCACCATTAACTGTGATTTTAAATAATTAAGATATTCAAATAAACATTTATGTATATTATTATTATTATTATTTGTTTCAGTAGCACATGTCTAGTCTTGAACCACCTCTGATAGATGCAACACAAGAAGAATGAAAAAAAAAAATGAAAAAAAAATAGTTTCAGCTCCCAGAGATGACTGGGCTCCTATTAAGAAAAATCTTTGAAAATCCTTCTACATTTCTTTGAAAAGAAAACAGAGAAAACCAAAAAGGAAGTAACCTGTGTGACTTAGTTCAATAACCTACTAACCTATTCCGCGTCGGTTTTCCTGCTTTCATGATTTTGTAATGATTTGTATGAATTTTCCAAATTGCACCTTATTATACCTGCTGTTAATAGCAATTTCCTGTAGTTATATGTTTTATTTGCCAAGCTTTTTTAATACTACAGAATGTTGCGCCTATGAAAACAGACTTGAACAAAGCTCAATAAAAATGCTTGAAAGTGCTGATGAATTAGAATACCTGCTGATCAGCAGAAAACATGTTTACTTGTTATGTCATTGTTGATCCTGACTCTCCACAGCCAAATCTGGTTAGTTTTAACCATTTTAAATTAAAGGTAACTATTTAGCTGGGGAGAAAAGATTTCCCCTTGGATACCCAAAGAGAAAAAATGTTGCATTTTGCCAAGATATACTGTTCAAAGTTGGAATGTAAGGTGACATGACACGGTGGCATTTGTTTCAAATTAGCAAAAGGCAAATCCAATTCTATTATCTTTTTAAGAAAACAAACTGCCCACTTCACAGTAGAGATCATTCTGGTATAAGTGCTCTGTGAGCTTTTATTCTGCTTCACATTTGTGAACTTAAGCAGGCAACCAGAAACACTGACGCACCTACGGCTGGATAAAACCCTTGTTTGGGTATTGCAAACTGCTGAGGAAATTTGCTGTTTAGTTGTCATGTTTGTAATTGTCTACCAAGGTCTGCCCTGTGAATGGGAATTACTTTTTAAAAAGACTTTTAATCTAAGCTTCAAAGTTATCACACAGTCAGGTAGAAGATAAACATAGCTCAGTTTAAGAGAATAGTTAGGAAGTAACATGCCATTTATTACTAGAAGCGGGTTTTTTTTTTTCTGGGTGCTAGGCGTCAGTATGCAGACATGTCTAGTTTATAGCGATGAAAGTGCTTCTTCATCTCAGTTCACCAACTTTCAGGCTGTTATGGAATCCTGCCAAAATTTAGTGCACACTGACAGATTCAATCTATCACAGAACTAACCTCATTTTAGCCTTATTGCTGTCTGCACCACTAGATTGATGAAATGGAAAAGAGGAAGTCTTCTATAGACTTGCAAACAGAGGAAGATGTCATTTATCACCTCTACTGCTGATTTTTCCACCCTATTCTTACATAACTCTGTAAAAAAATTTCAGGTGCCCTGAACAGCTCTTTTAAAAAAATTATGGCTGCAGCCAAAAGTTTCCACCATGTAATCTACCTAAACTTAGACTGGACAAAATCATTAAAAAAAAAAAAAAAATCATAATTATTTTCCCAGCATTTATAGGAAAGAGCAAATGCTGCAAATTTGCTAGGGAAAACCTGGGAGAGAAGTGTAACTTGAGAATCCTTCCCCACCTCTGTGACTGAATGGTCACAAACTGCTGATGGTACATCCCTGTAGCAAACTGCATCCTTTACTAACCTGTCTGCAACATGATGCTTAGGATGATGTTCAGGATCATGTTCAGAAGAGAAAAACGTTTCCACTACAACCACTCTTCATATATTCCTGCCTTCCTGTCTTGCACTACAGGATATATTCTCCCTTTTGGTTGTAAAATCGAGAGGCAAAAAAGGACATCTCGTACACCTTAATTGAGCAGCCTCAATGCAAATCTGATCTCGCTTTGAGATTTTCAAATATGTGGTGGAAAAAAGGAAAAGTTGGGAAAAAAACCACAGAACTCAACCAACCAGTCCACTCATCTCCCACAACATATATAGACAAGTGTTAAACAGTGCCAGAGAAACAATTTCTATTTATATAAAAAAGATGTCCATCCACTCAAGAAAAAATGAAACACCAACTTTGACTCTTACTTATTGACAGATATCTATTCAGCCTAATATTAGTGTAACTTACCTCAGCATTGGGTGTACTTAGGTGACAGATGCACAGTATGTAATCTTGTAAGTACTAAGAGAAAAAAAACAGCAGTGCCCATGTTATTCAAATTTGAAGGGTGTGATTTTTATGAGCAAGAGCCAATTTACAATAGATTGTAGACATCAGATGAATAGGTCATGTGAAGAAGCAATAATGATAGTTTCAAATCTACTTGATTTTATCTTTAAGTTTCATGCTTTTTTCTTTAATAGCTGCACTGTCAAAAGGGGAAAAAAAAAGACAAATGCTGAACTCAGTTGACCATTGTGTATCTGTCTGTATCTTGAGTAAAGTGTTTCATACAGCAAAGAAATCGGATGAAAAAAAACCAAAACCAACATCCCTCACCCTTTAATAAATTAATTCAGATTGTATTGCTGTTTTTTTCTTCTGCTTTTATGAGAAATGCTTCAGAAGAATGGATGTCCACAGTTAAAGAGAAGTAAAAGACAACCCTCAATGACAAAAACAGGTGTCCCTGCCTATGGCAGGGGGTTTGGAACTCGATGATCTTCAAGGTCCTTTCCAACCTAAACCATTTTATGATTCTAAGTGAGGGTAGGCCATTCTCAGTCTTGGCTGAGCTCTACCACATAAAGCATTAAGATGACAAGCAGAGATCGCTTGATTGCCTGTTTGGCAACCATCCCAGTGTCCCTGTCTTGTAAAGTCATGCGTTAACTGGACTACAAAGAAAAAGAATAATGAATCCAGCCTTCACTGTCGTGCATTAACATATCTCGGATGAGCACTTAGACTCTTCAATCACTACCAGGCTTTGTACACCAATTACATCATTTTGCAAGAGTAGAATTCTGGTGCTGAGGATTGACAATATTTTTTTATAGTGCATTCTATGTTTAATTTTCCAGTCTAATTCGTGGCAGAGTAAAGGTTGAGCACTGGAGCCAAGGAAACACTGAGAAATGTTTGGAAGTTCTGTTTTGACTCTTCCAGCCTGTGTTTTTTAGCTTAAACTGTGGGTTCTCTGAGTTTTGGTCAAAGCGATGCATTTTAGAATTCCATATGACCTGGAATTTTTGACAGAACTGTATATACCGTGAACTAAAACGCTATATATTTTCAACACTCTGAAGTGGGATAAATCATGCAGAGTCAAGATCTGTGTATTTATCTGTTACAAAGAGCTCCTTTGCTCTGCCAAAACAAAGCACATAAAATATTCATAGAGCCTTGCAGAAAGGGGCGGCTATCATGATCTTCAGCCCAGCAGACATTTAAATGGACATGGTAGGAGACCAAGACTATCAACCACAAAAAATCCCCAAGAATTAGGAGTCCATAAATAACAAGGGGTTTTTTTATTTCAGTGAAAGTTAGTCCCTTACATAGGAACTATGTTTAAATATCTATAAGGATGTAGGCCTGACTAATCACTGAAAGAAAGAGGAAGTGAGGCAGATAAGAATTAGAAGGGGTTTTCCCCAAACAGAGCTGAGTTCCAGAAGAATCAATATTATACAAAACTGACCCCAGCCCAAGCTAAAAGTCCCTGAGACTTGCAAAAAAATGGTATGAGCTGGAGTTGCTAAGAAGCACGATGCAAGCACCCAGACAGATAAAGTCAAGTCCTAGGGAACTAATGCAAACAATATTCTCTCACCAGTCCAGGCTTCAGGTAGCAAATCTACAGCCCAGAAAACCCTTTTCTGTGCATTCTGCACAATTTTCTGATTTCTTGGAATACTCGGAGTTGAGAAAAATCTTTGCAGCCCCGGGTTCACAGTTCCAGGTTCAGGTCACTCATGTAACCCAATATTTCCCCCAAAAGAAGGGGGTTAAGCCAGAATGATTTATCAATTTAGAGAAGGAAATGTGTATCTTTTTGCACAAACTGCTGGGCAAAATCCATAGGAAAAAGCCAGACTTTAGAAACAAGCTGCCTTGCCTTTCACAGGAGCATCCTCACCTGACTTCTTTTTTATTTTTCTTGCATTCAGTGCATGATTTTGCTGTGCCTACAGAAAACCCGCTCTGAATTTCATAACTGTAGCTCTCTCATAAAACACAACATTGCTTGTTCCCTACCCTTGTTGGGAGTGACAGGGCATGGGTCTAAGAAGAAACACAATACACGCACACAGCAGGTAAAGAGAGCAATTGCCAGAGCATCAGTCCCAGAGTCACACAATTATTCTTTGGGATATGTCCCATTTGTTGCATATGTAAGTAATGGGAAGGTTTTAGCCAACCAAAAGCTTATTCACTGTTCTTATTAAAGTTGCTTTTATGTTCGCTTGAGGAAATGTGGATCGATCATGAGTTCTGGGAAGTTTATAATTAAAGACCAGTAAGGACAATTTGGGGTTTGGTTTGTGCCGGTTTTGCCTTTGCTGTTGGAATTTCAATAGAAATGTTCTGCTTAATATTTCCTGTGGGCTTGGACTTTCTAAACTTTGTTCTTTCCTTCTGCTCCTACAGGCTTTTTTTCTGATGGCGTTGGACAGGCAGAGCACTCCCTGGCGGTTGTGATATGACTTAATTAACTATCTGTTTCAGGGGAAAGAAAAACACTTTTGGCTAGACCTACATTGCAGATAAGTAGAGAGGATGGTAAGAGATTCAATAGCTTTTTCAAATAACTAGCTCCAGCTAACTATCTCTGGTGGCATCCATGAATCTTCTGTTCCCTCTGCATCAGTCCATCTTATTTAAGCTGTTCAGAGTTTCCATTCTTATGCACCCTGCCTGCCCCATTTCCTTAACAGTCCTAGTCTTACTCTGAGCCAAAGTTGATCAAACAGAGGTTTTCATGGTGCTCTTCTACCCACTTGCCACAGCTCAATTGCACATGACCACATTCCTAAGGAGCATGAAAGCCCAGACTTTCACACACCTTTTGAAGAATTCAATTCTTCTCAAGAAAGGAGATTTATTTATTAAACTGCTGACTCTTGTAAAGAAATAAACTTGTATCAGAAGATAATGTCTCTTACACTTAGCTTTTGTAATTCTGCTGTAGTACTGGAATTTTTTTCCCGTTTACAGCTTCATTTATAAGTTTTGTCATACTGCTCCCTCATTCTGAACTGCCCCTTGACACTCTTTTGTATTAAAGACTGCACAGGACATGCAAGGGAATATTTCTGTTCTCAAGGATTCCTCTGAGTTTCTTTCCTTTATCTTTCACTCTTCACCTCTGCTTTGATTTACTTCCACTTATATTTCTCTGCCCTTCATCTTCATCATCAGCCACACTGTTTCCAATATGCTGAACTCTCCAACCTAACCTGCAAGGTGAGACCAGGCAACAGAGGCTTCACCATCCATTCAAATTCTACCTACAGCTTTCAATTTCTTGCTACAGGGTGACATCATCATATGGAAAATGAAGAGGTGGAAGCTATCCCATCTCCAAAATGGATTCTTTCTGTAGTCTCTGAGGCCATTTAATAATTGATAATGTCAACGAGAACCAGAATGGGAGTTCTCCTAGAAAGTTACCCATGGTAAGACATAACATGATTCCTACAAATGACTATTTCTGATATATGACTGTTTCTGCAGATAGTACAAGAGAGACTGTCTTCAAGACTGCATAGTCATCATTGGGTCTAGGGCAAGGTTAGAGAGGAGAACAGGAGAAAGTAAGCAGATAATTCCCAGATCTGGAAGGTTCCTGGTGTGCATAGCCACCTGCAGAGATGTTATATGCACCCTGACCTACGCCCAGTCTTTTGGAACCCGGATCATGCTGCCTACCGGCAGAAAAAGAACGTCAGGAACACCTTCTTGAAAAAGTTAATGCTGGGGCCAGAGGCAACAACAGCACAGAGGGGATAGTGCCCAGTGACATGACCTCTCTTCTGCCATACCGCTTAGACTGTACATATGGTCCCAGACAGTGCTAATACACGTGCAAGGAAGGGGGAGAGGGCAGAAAGCCTGCACACAGAGCACTCCTGCACAGCTCTTCCAGTTAACACAAGACAGTTTCATATCAGTGTTCCCAGTGATCTGAAGCCGAGGGAAGTCATGTTCCCAGCATGCTTTGCTTCTCTTCTCTGAGTTACCTCACGGAAAACCTGTGGATTATTTGGGAAGAAAGGGAAATTACCCTGTCCCATTTTGAGAAGAAAAAAAATATGTCAGCAACAGAGGGACTGTTCCTGAAAAAACTGAAATGTTTCTATGGAGCAGAGAAAAAATGCTGGAAGGAACCTGAGGCAAGGACTGGATGACAGCTCAACTTAAACCTCCACCAACTTTCTGGCCCAGTATCCAAGCCTCTTTAGTCTGTAGGCATCACTCTCAAAGCATTGTCTGTACAATGTGTAGCTATAGCCATATAAGTGGTTCCAAACACAGCAGAAACACAAAGATCAGAGAGTGCACATAGTCCAGGGACTTGCCAGAGGTCATATCCTTCAGAGGACAGAAAAGGGAACCTGCATAGGTTTGTATACAATACAATGATGTGCAAAAAACAGAGTCTCGTATCAGATATCTGCCTTCTATGCTGGGAAGCTCCTCATCTTTGCTAGAGAGTTAGGGACAGAATCATGAGTTGAAATATCCTTCCGAAATGTTATCACTGCAAATCTGGATATTCTACTCTGTCATATATATATAGTCAGTTTCCCTATATCACTAAAGATCAAAAATTACACTTATTATAGCCTTTCAGTGTGGTTCTGTAATTCTTCTGCACACAGTATTTTGTTTGCTTGGAGTTTAATATCATCTGTAAATTTAATATATCTTCTCCTTATTCTGTCCTCTGGGAAGCTGTTAAAATAAAAATGTAAGATTTATTACTGTCTCCTGCATTTTTGGTTGTTGAAAGCAATAGTTCTACAATATCATAATGGTTTTGACCAGTATGAACCAGCACCTACAGACACTTTTCTCCAAGGAGTAAGACTTTCAGTGATAGTTTCTGCAAGGATAGCATTCGAGATTTTGTAGATTATTTGCAGAGCTTCAAAATACTAAAAGTACATGACGCACTCTGAAGTGCTAGTTAGATATCGTAAGAGACAGAAATGTTAGCCAAAGAAAAGAAAATAGGTCAGAAAACCTTAGCTAATGTGTTCGGAATTATGTTGAAAAATAATACAACCCAGGATAATACAAAGACTAACAGAAAAGCAGAGTTTTCTTGATGCAGTTTTCTCTCTTTGCTCCCTCAGGAAGGTTGCAACCAAGGTTACTACCTCTTGTTCAGTCTCTAACTTGTGAAAATAGCACCTCCTAGCCTAGACATCTGAAGACCATAAATCTACTGTTGATATGCCAATGTCTTTTAAGCATAGCTGTCTTCCCCAGACCTCCAGTTGTACATATGCTCCAGATTTACAGGGATACCTAATAGCAAATTAATAGGCAGATTTTGTTTCGCATCAGGAAAAGTGCCTCTCAGTATTTTCCTGCATACCGGTTGACCACTCTAGGGTATTGTCTGGGTTAGGTCAGAGCACTGTGAAGCACCCAGGATCTTTCCTTTCCCCTTCTCTGGCTTCTCACTAGTAAAGAGACCATCCTCCTAGTGTCACTACCAGTCATTTAAATTTTGCTTCTATTCCCCCTGTCTTCAGTTTTTCAGAGTTTTGCTAAGAGATTTTCTTAAAACCTCAGTCTTCTTTCTTAGGGTTCCTCTCCTTGCAGTCAAAATACTGCTTTGTCATTCAATTCTCTCTCTGAAGAACTCAAACTTGAAAAAATGCTTCAGTAAAGAAAAAAGTCAATTCATTCAGCTGAGCTTCCATGAAAATAAGTGATCATCAAGAATTAAAGCCACTTTGCTGTAGTGCTGTGTTACTTTCTCTGAGAATTGCATTGTAAGGTCAGGCAAGAGAGAAGACAGACAAATTCTTCCATGCATTGATAAGAGAGAAATTGCCACCCAAGTGTATTTCATATTATGTAGGTACATATGCACATTTCTTCAGTTGTCACAATATTCATTGGTGCTGTGCGTAAAACAGTGGGCAGCACTAACAAGTATTGTCTAGGAAAAGGTTACTGGAGTTTCATTTGAAAATCAGTGTTACTCACCAGGGGAGGATACCAGTATGAAAATACAATTGTTACAAAAAAATAAATATGCACAGGTATGCTTTCCATTCACAGTGAGACCGCCTTGTATTACACTGGCCATGCGTAAGAGCTTTAGTGCACACATTTTACCTAATAGATTCCTCAACGCTGCATGAGAATACCATACAATAGAGTAGAAATGACGTTTCGACACTGTATTCTATTCATTAGAGGCCAGGATCTCATGAAAAGCTAATTGATAGAAGCAATAAAACTGTTTAAAAGAGGAGACAGATTCTGCTCAACTCAGCTCAATACTCTTCCACTGATTTCAACAGGAGCAGACCAAAAACATTTTGTGCAGCTGATTATTCTCTTGATCAGCCCTAACACAGCTTCTGTGTGGTCTTGCCTTTCATTAAATTAATAGCAAGAACTCAGGTGGGAGGAAAATGCAATGCCTGAGGTTGATGGTCAATTCAGCAGGAACTTATGAAAACAAAATGGTCCCTATCTGAAAGCAGTAGGCTATTGGTTTGTAAATCTGTCTCTTACCAGGTGATATTCTTTCCTCTTGGATGTTGCGTGCTGTTTCTTGTGCCCTTTGCATTAAAGTTCCCAGGCACATGTCTGCATAACCCTCCTTTTGGTATATTTTAAAAGGCAAAAGGCTAATTAACAGCATTTTTTTCCACAGTGCCTTGTTTAATAAAACTATCAGAATCCCCATCCCCCACCCCCTTCCAAAAAAAAACATTAATACTTTATGATGTTTGTATTATTGGCATAGGTCAACCTGTTGCCTTGGTGATGGAGAATCTGTTTTTTGCCATAAACATTACTCCATTTTCCAGGGAAAGAAGGTAAATGCATGATGTAAATAACCTCCTAATTCCACTCTTCATTTAAACGTACATCTTTAAAATAGAAGGAATTAGAAGTGAAGTTCAAAGTATTCTGAAGATATCTATTTTTCCTAATGTGTCCACATAAAGAACATGCTATTAGGATGTGAAGAAAACGCGTATGAATTCAAATTATTCTGTCAATGACTGTCTAGCTTTTTATATGAGATTTTTCACAGCTTCAGTGAGAGAGACCCACTACTGAGCTATGAGGTTTGACTCCAAGCCCCTGCTCATTTTCTTCTTCATCCCCCAAATACAGCAAAACTACAAAGTCAGAAGTCACAGGCAGAATTATTTTTAGCACAGTCACATGACTGGAATTTGGAGAAAAAATAGCACAGCTATTGAACATCCTTACTGTGAATGCATCATGGGAGAGAACCGTATAACAGCTCTCTTTTCTGTGGCACAGTTGAGAAAATGCAGGAACCAAATTTAATACATAACATGACCAAGCTTGAGAATGACTAGCTGTAAAACTGCTGAAATTCCATTACTTTTTTTTTTTTTTAAAAACAACAATGACAATAATATATAAGAAACTGTGCTGCAGGGAAAAAATACATCTACTTTTAAATACAACCTTCAAATTTTCCATTGTCACTCTATTATTTCAACACAACCTTCTAGATCACAGAGGAATGAAAACACAGAAACACTAAACTGTCAGTATCTCAGGAAACAGATAAAAATTACAGTAGACTGATCACTGTAAAATAAGTGATAAGAGGAGACAACCCCACACTCCTTTGCTTTGTAGACAGAGTGAGGTCAACATGTATCAGACTCTATAAATCAAAACTACAGGGTCTTGCCCATGCTATTTTATGATATACTTTTTATTCATCATACAAAACATTAAAAGCATAACTGTTAGTTTTATAAATCCAAGCATAGGTCTGAATTCTTAAATAAGGATGTGGAAGGTTTTTTTCCAAATCACGAACTCTTCAACCCTGCAAAAATCAACGATGCATAAGAGTCAAATAAAATCACTGCTGGAAACTAACTTGCATTTTTGTCCTAGATAGTCTGCAGATTTATATTGCAATGGTTATAAGCCAACTGGTTACATGAGGAAAAGCGGGGAACAAATATGGAAAAATGTAAGAAAGAATCAATTGTTCTGTCCATTCTGGCTCTGTGCCTATCGAGCTTTCAGATACACAAATTCTTACTGCTCCTTAAAGAATCAAAATGTCTAAAAATCCCCCTTTTCTCTTTTCTCTACTCCCTTGGTTGTTCTAAGCGAGAAAAGATGGAAGTAATTCAAACTGGCAGCTGCAGGCAAATTTGGTGGTAAAAATAGGAACTAAGAGCTTGGAGCTGTTTCACAAGATCATTTTTCTAGCAGTGAGGTTTCTGTTTAGACATAGAAAACTAGAGCTTTTAATTCTCTAGATGAGTTCTGGAAGTAATAATTCTAACAAGTGAGGTTGTTCATAAAGGCCATATAATGTCCAGCACCATTACAAAATCTCTTTGTCTTGCAACACCCAATACTTGGAAAACGTACAAATTAATCCATTGGCTCCTAGTCCAAAGGCTGGCCTTTTGGTTTTCTCCTGCCCAGGAGGAGAAATTAGAACAGATGAGAGCTCAGTAGTGGAGCCAGTTGAAACGTTCCAAAAATTCAACACATCAGCGAAAAAAAGTTATGTTTTGTGAACATTTTTTTATCTTCTCTTGCTGAGCAGAAGGGGCAGGACACTGGGGATAATTGCATGGAACTCATCTAACTCTGCAAAAACCACCAAGACCCAGAAGACACTCACTGAAATGGGTCTTTTGTACATGCCACACTAAGCAACAGACACAGGCAGCAGAAGTATGAATGCATTCCTGGACGTGCACCAAAGAGCCCCAATGACAGGGTAACTGCAAAGCACGAGCAGAAGGCCACATACAGGCACAGACATATATATGCTGGCATTACGCATACAGCGGTTTGTAAACAGCTGGATGCTTTTGTTCTGTGTGATACAGAGGCAGCTGCGCGTGGTGGGCAGAGAAAATAGGGAGCCTCCATCCCCCACTGTCCCCTCCTTACTTAGGGACAAAGCTGAGCAACTGGGGCTCTCCGCCAGCTCCCTGGTTGCTGCCCTTGGGGCAGAGTCATCGGCAGAAGAAAAGAGGACCTATTTAGAGAGCAAGTAGAGGGATGAGTTGACCCTTGCTTTTCCCTGCCATGTGACAGACACACAGCCGGGGGGTGGCTGTGCTTCTCGCAGGAGGTGCAAGCTGACCGCTTGCCCTGACGCCTAGCGGGGCACAGCCCTCTCTCAGCCCTCCCTCAGCCCTCCCTCAGCTTCAGGTTCAGCATAGCTTGGCTGCGGGTGGTCCTTCAGGTAGAGAGGGAGTTTTTAGGCACCTCCAGTGCGCTGAAATGTTCAGTGAACACATTGAGAAGCAGAATATTGCAATGCAGAGGAGCGTATTTATGCTGTTGTGCAACTGTTCCCTCTTTTAGGACAATGCCCAAGGGACATAATCCCACCTTTAAATGATTGCATGTCTATTACATTTGGTTATAATAAAGGTATTTTTATGCTGGTAGAACTGTTGTTAGGAAAGACCAATAACATGTAGTACAAAACTTTTTTTCATTTCTGAGGAACAAAAGACTAAAGCCAATTATGTGTCTGTCACAAAACGGATAAAGAAAATGAATCTTAGGCAGCAAAGCAAGCGAAGACAGGGTAGATGGGCATTATCAATCCAGAGATGTGAGGAACACTGAGGACTGAATAAAAAATATGGCTGAAGCTGGAAAAAAAGGTGTGTATATCTAATAGAATTCATTTAGCCACGGGGTTTGGGGATTCAATATAGAAAAGGCATGTAATTAATTATGCTTTAATCCTTGACCTATTTTATGTCAGTAAACCACAAATGCTTATGTTCATGCTAAGCCTAGAAGTAAAAGTAATGCTGTGTCAGCTTTCAGGGTGAGAAACACTATGTTTTTGTTGCCGCCACAAAAGTGTGTCTAATTACCTCCTGAGGCTGAAGCCAATAGGAAGGTTAAACTGTGATCTGTTCTTGTTATTCATTATTCAGACTCCTCTGAATAAGAAATGCATAAGATTTACACCAAAAAAATCTAACCATCTTCAGGCCTATTTACAAAGTAATTCAGGGTTTCCTCCAATACCGCCTTGAGATTTCCCTGGTGCAGAAGCCTGAAAGATGGAACTGCTGCTGAACTATCTGACTTAAGACCAAAGAAATGTCACTTTAGATATTAATCCTGAAGTCATACAGCAGAACACAACAAAATGTTTTAATAGGTCTTTAAGCAAGTCTGCCAGCTAATGGAGGTAGCTAAACCCCGAAGAGGGTGAGCAACACTCCAGTTCAGGCCAGCTGTGTCTCAGAACAAGGCACAGTGCGCCTACTGTCGCTCTCCTCTGTGTCATCTTAACTAAGTATTGCAAAGGGTGTATTCCCCACCCCAATAAAATCATGAAGTTTATCCATCATTCGCGACTTATTTTGATTACCAACCAGCTCCACTAGAGAAATCACAGTACCCACCCAGCCACACGTCAGAGACTGTAAGGTATTCAGTGCTTTGTGAACAGAGAATGGAGTACAGTCAGCTCAGCACAAGCCTGCTTCTGAGAGAAAAGCAGGAGAGAAATATTGCACATCAGTTCTCTGATAAAACTAGAAACTGTTGGGAATAGCGGACATTCTTATTTTGTCCCTGATTTGCTACTGTCTAACAGTGCTGTATCTATTATCTTCTGTAATTTGTGAACTATCTTATTTTAAATGTCCTGCAATATAATTATCACTTGGTTTTCAAGGAAAATTTGGACCCACAGTTAATTCTCTTTTGCCATCATCCTGAAACCAAGAGAAGACTGGTAATAATAAATATCTAATATCGCTGATGGAACTTTGGGATATTGAGGAATGTATCATACGAGAAAGGACAACAACTAAAATTTAAACTGTTTTAAAATTCAGTTGTCCTTATCTATCCTAAGAAGTAACATCAGGTTGAGTAAAACATGTGAGTTAACATCACTTCTATTATAACCCTATAGCTATTGGAACATACTACCAATATTAAGTCTTATAAAGTTATCATGTAATACATTGCCAGACAAATTTAAATTTTGCAGGACTGTTTTTTTTCCTATCATTTCCACCGTGCTGTATCTCTACATACACATATCCAGCAAAAAGCTATAAACTTAAGAATGATAATATTTCTAAGGATAGAAAAAAACATTTTACAGAGAATAAATGAATGTCAAGGATCAAGTCTTGGTGGATTTCAAATTTCAAAACTCCTTCAAAAATTTTAAGAACAGCATTTCACTAAAAAAAAAGAAATTTTCAACTTTTAAAATAAAGATTTGTTCATACAATACAGTTCACAAAGACTTGTTCATTATGTTGGTTGCAGAACTCACACTGAGTTTAGTAGGAATCTTGCAATCTAAACAGCACATTACCTTCTGAAAATATGGAAAAAGCAATAAATTTGGAAGAAAAATTGCAAATGTTTATAAATAAAATGTGATAAAGAAGTGCATTTTAAATTAAAAAAAATCTTCTATATTCCTGTGACTGGTATAAAGTTTATAACTCACAAGAAATTAGAATTTTAAATGGACAAATGAAACAATAACCAAAGCCTTTTTTTAATAATTCAAATCCACATTTTCATTTTTACACACGTTTCCTACTCATTTCTTGGTACACATTTCATATAAACACATTTGGTCGAGGTGTGTAGTAAACAAACTTCAAATGGTGCCTAAAGTAGGAATACTGGATCTGTCACCTTAGCTGACTCTTACAAATTTAAGAAAAATTTGATTTCAGTTCCTGCTCTGACAGTTTTCACATCAGTCTTAAAAGCAAAAGGAGAGAGAGAGCAGAAAAGAAAGAAGACAGAGAGACAGCAGACATTTTGCAGGCTTTTTGAGGAAAGTGCACTACACGAGAAAGTGTACTACAGGAAATAAGGCAGCCACGCAGTTCCCTCTCCGGTATACATGGAGGGGTTACCCACAGGAATAGACTCTCA
Source organism: Vanellus vanellus (assembly GCF_965231255.1). Taxonomy (NCBI): domain Eukaryota; kingdom Metazoa; phylum Chordata; class Aves; order Charadriiformes; family Charadriidae; genus Vanellus; species Vanellus vanellus. The sequence goes on from NC_138906.1 coordinate 87,482,031, forward strand.
AAGCCAAGCCCAGAAACCGTGAGTCCTGGCAAGAGCACGTCTTGTGACTGCTGCTAACATCTCTGCCCTCCAGCACCTTCCTTACAAGCTGATATATTAGCCCCCATGTCATATGCATTTGCTTAGTTTCTGGATAAAATTAACTAAGGTTGTAACACGTGCCATTTTAAAAACAGATCTGGAAACAGAAGTTGGTTGCTCTTCAATGTAACAGCTAATTCACAAGTTTGTCTTGTGGCTTTTCAGGCAAAAACGAATGAAACTACAATTAAGGTAAATTGGCAGCCCACGAACCTACTATGTCACCTTGATCACACAGAGGAGTTTACGGGCTGTATACCACATCCTCTTGAAGGGATTTAGGCCTTCGGTTCAAATAACAAAAATTCCCACTCTCAAATGCTGAAGTCTGAGAATCATTCCGCTCAGGAAACTCAAATAGTTAAAAAGTCTCCACAAACTCTATCTTCTAATCATTCTTTGAAATAGGATGTACAACCCTGATTTTGAAGGTCAGGTGTTGGAATTAAAAAAGGGGAATGCACGACCTCTGATTTATCTCAGGAAGGAGGAGCTTCTAAGACAAAACTGGAACAGTGAGGGCATGCCTTACACTGGATCAAGGACAGGCCATGCATTTAGTGGTGGCAGTCAAGCATTGCTGTTCCCAGCTGTCTGTGCCGTTGCCCAAGGCAAAAAACAACAGCAGAAAGTGATTGTGTCTGTGCTTCCGTCACTCCTGGATCTTTGCTTAAACCACCTGTGAAGGTGAGTTGTTCTGAAATGACAGCTATAAACCGGAGCATGGAAAGTGTAAATACAGGTTGTTTTCTGCTGCATGTGTGTTAGGATCTAGTAATGCCCCAGTACAGGGGCATAGTGCCAGTTCCAAGCAGTAATAACTGAAATGGGCACTACTGATTTTACCCATGGACGTACCCTGTCAGAACCCTGCGTTTTTCTAAAAGACTGGGGATTGGCTCAATTCTTTGCATTTAACTTAGGAAAAAATTTATTTAATTTAGGCTTTAGTAAAATCTAAGGTTAAACAAGTGCAATCAAGCTGGTTATTGTTTCAATAATAATTTCTCCATAATGTTTTGCTCTAACTACTCAAAAAACCCCACCGCTCAGGGATGAGGATTTAACATCGATCCTTAGAGAAATAACTTTCCTTGGGATGTTCCTAATAATCTGTTGATTCCTTTACCAATACACCAGCAGAGAGAAGATAATCCAGTTTGATAGGGATTAAATGTCATTTCTGCCACCCAGAAGGGACTTCGGTCTGAAATGAATCCTCATTCTCGTGTTCACATAGAAATCTCATCATTGCAACTGCTTCAAGGGAGTGTCTTTGGGGTTTTGTTTGCATTGGGTTTTATGGGTTTTCTTTTTTGGGGGAGGGGAGGAGGGCAGGGGAATTAGGCAGGGGTGATCACAGCTTGTTTTCTTCAGCTTCTGGGGACTGAAATTACCAACCAGGAGAGGAACTAGGAGAGGAAGTCAGCAGAGGAACTCAGAGGAGGTGGTGGCAGTCATAATGAGGACAGCAGAGAGAAGGAAGGCAAGGTCAGGAAGAAAGTCTTACTATACAAAGACTGAGGAATAAGCCAAAAGCAGAAAACCAGCATAAAATTGTCCACACTGAATGAGTTGACTGCACTAGGCTGAAGATATTAAGTCATGATTTTCAGAGAATGACAATGATAAATATCTTGTCGCAGAGATGCAGAAAATCTGTATCAGTGTTAGGAATAATTCTACCAGCCATTTTGCAATGATTAAAACAGTACTTACAGTTACATATCACCCCCACAACCCAGAAGATATGATATAATTTGATTTCACAGAAACACTTCATCTGAGGACTAGAAACATCTGACTACAGTTGAAAATTTGCAATGTATTTCTAACCAACCTTCTAGCTAAAACCAAATTACACAGCACTGGAAGGCTCTAAAATCTATTTACATGAAAGGAGCAACACTAACAATAGTAAGTAATTGGCTAATCATGATGAAGATGATGTCATTGGGAAAAAAGAAAAGGTTTAGGCATGTATTATTTATTATCCCATTTACAAATAGTTTATGAATAGCTAAGAGATTCTTAATAGCAGTCCTAACATGTCACAGACATTGATAGTATGTGCTATAGTTGGTTATAAGCGATGCATTGTTATAAATTATGCATGGATTTTCTAGGACTCTCTAATGGAACTTTATTAAAATTCTTCTGGGTCTATTATTGACCTATTCAACATAATTTATAAAACCTTAACGCAAAGTTTGATAAATGTTTATTTTGACTTTTCAGTTACAGTCTTTATTCTGCATTTGATGGTTAAATCAATGGGTGAAGAAAATTAATGGAAATTACTATTGCAGAAAAGTACATTTGTACCAGGCATCATTTTTCAATAAAAGTACCTGTGTTATGTAAAATGTTGACTTTTTATAAAGACTGGAAATCAAGTTTAAAATTACTTCATATTCAGATTGCAAAGTGCCTTATGCTACCAATTTACTTTATCAGTTTACTTTATGTGCCAGATCCTCTGGTTGGCCACCTTCTCTGTTGATGCACTACAGGCAGAGATAGCTATAGAATGTACCACCCCTTAGAGAAAGGAAAAATACGGAATCCGAAATGGTACCCTTGGAATGGATGTTCTAGTGCCTTTAATTATCATTTTCCCTTACAGGCTTGGATCTGTTTCCAGATTGATCAAATATAATCACAGAATCACAGAATGGACAGGATTCTAAGGGACCTCTGGAGACCATCTAGTCCAACCCCCCCGGCCAGAGCAGGGTCACCTACAGCAGGTTGCACAGGACGGCGTCCAGGAGGGTTTTGAATGTCTCCAGAGTGGGAGACTCCACCACCTCTCTGGCAGCCATTTCCAGTGCTCTGCCACCCTCAAAGCAAAGAAGTTCCTCATCATGTTAAGATGGAACTTCCTATGTTCGAGTTTGTGCCCATTACCTCTTGTCCTATCACTGGGCACCACTGAAAAAATACTGTTCCCATCCCCCTGGCACTCTCCTTTTAAGTATTTATAAGCATGAATAAGATCCCCCCTCATTCTTTTCTCTAGACTAAAAAGACCCAAGTCCCTCAGCCTTTCCTCATAGGAGAGATGTTCTAATCCCCTAATCATCTTTGTAGCCCTTTGCTGGACCCTCTCCAGCAGATCCCTGTCTTTCTTGAACCGGGGAGCCCAGAACTGGATACAGTACTCTAGATGCGGCTTCACCAGGGCAGAGTAGAGTGGGGGAATGACCTCCCTCGACCTGCTGGCCACACTCTTCTTGATGCACCCCAGGATGCCATTGGCCTTCTTGGCCACCAGGGCACATTGCTGGCTCATGGTCATCCTGTTGTCCACCAGGACTCCCAGGTCCCTTTCCACAGAGCTGCTCTCCAGGAGGTCAGCCCCCAACCTCTACTGATGCTTGGGGTTATTCCTCCCCAGATGCAGTACCCTACACTTGCCCTTGTTGAATTTCATTGAGTTCCTCTCTGCCCAACTCTCCAGCCTGTCCAGGTCACGCTGTAAGGCAGCACAGCCTTCTGGTGTGTCAGCCACTCCTCCCAGTTTCGTGTCATCAGCAAACTTGCTGATGGTACACTCTATCAATTCATCCATGTTATTGATAAATATATTGAACAGGATTGGACCCTGTACCGACCCCTGAGGGACACCACTCGTTACTGACCTCCAACTAGACTCTGCACCACTAACCACAACCCTCTGAGCTCTATCTGTCAGCCAGTTCTCAATCCATCCCACTGTCCATTCATGTAACCCACACTTCCTAAGCTTGTCTATGAGGATGATGTGGGAGACAGTGTCGAAAGCCTTGCCAAAGTCAAGGCAGACAACATCCACTACCCTCCCCTCATCCACCCATCCAGTCACCTCATCAGAGAAGGCTATCAGATTAGTCAGACATGACTTCCACTTGGTGAATCCGTGATGACTACTTCTGATAACCTTCTTTTCATCCAGGTGCTTTGAGATGACACCCAGAACAAGCTGTTCTATCATCTTTCCAGGGATGGAGGTGAGGCTGACCAGCCTGTAGTTTTCCGGGTCATCCTTCTTGCCCTTTTTGAGGACTGGAGTGACATCCTCCAGTCCTCAGGCACCTCGCCTGTTCTCCAGGACCTTTCAAAGATGATGGAGAGTGGCCAAGCAATGACTTCCCCCAGCTCCCTCAGCACTCGAGGGTGCAACCCATTGGGCCCCATGGACTTGTGGATATCCAGTTTATCTAACTGATTTCTAACTTGTTCCTCATCAACCAGGGGAAAGTCTTGCTTCCTCCAGACTTTCTCTGTTACCCGCAAAGTCTGGGTCTCCCGAGGACTGGCCCGAGCAGTGAAGATAGAAGCAAAGAAGGCATTCAGCAACTCCACCTTCTCTGCATCATCTGTCACCACGGCACCTGTCTCGTTCAACAGCGGGCCACCATTTTCCCCAGTTTTCCTTTTGTCTCCTATATACTTAAAGAAACCCTTCCTATTGGCCTTGACATCCCTCGCCAGGTTCAATTCCAAAGAGGCCTTGGCTTTCCTTGTTTCCTCCCTGCATACCCTGACAACATTCTTATACTCTTCCCAAGTGGTCAGCCCCTTCTTCCACCTATTGTAAATTCCCTTCTTCCACCTGAGCTTTTTTAGAAGGTCCCCACTCAGCCATGCAGGTCTCCTTCTTCCCTTGCCTGATTTCTTGCTCTTCAAGATGCACTGATCCTGAGCTTGGAGGAAGTGATGCTTAAATAGCAGCCAGCTCTCTTGAGCCCCCTTACCCTCTCCCATGGGATTTGTCCAAGCAATCCCTTGAAGCGCTCAAAGGTAGCCCTCCTGAAGTTTAAGGTTTCAACCCTACTTGTCATTTTGTGTATACTGCACTTAATCCTGAACTCAATCTTCTCATGATCACTGCAGCCCAGTCTGCCCCCAACCTTAACATCCTCCACCAGTCTTCTAATATGCCTGTTTCTTACCTTCATATTTTCACTAGATCTCCAACAATTGTACATGACCTAAAATCTGATCCTTTGATGAACATATGTGGCAAAGGGATGATTTAAAACATCCTGAAATTTCATCTCTCTTTCCTACAGGGCCTTATTATACATGTCTTCCTTCCATGTGCTGTCTCCGGCACTAAATATTTAAAGTTGTTTTGTCCTTTAAACAATGACTTGGTGACTTACTGTGAAGAAAATAAGAATCACTGTTGAAGCATTTACCCAAAACCTGACTTGAAATAAAAGCTTTCCATTTGCTTTTCGATATTCTGAAAACATCAACAAAGAAAATATTGAGAACCAATCCAGTCATTGTTGAGGAATGTTCCTTCCCACAGGGTCCCTTGCTGAATATCTGCATGGCCCTTTTTTCACTTCCACTGTCCTAGAGTATTTGAGGAGACACAATGGTTGACCTCATCCTTTTGTTGGTTGTGCTCTGCTGAACTCCAGTGTGGTGAAAATCAACAGTTAAACACCTTTACCAAATTCTAACAGTGCTATTCCTTCTCCCAGGATCAACAAACCCAGACTCATTCAAGGTAAAATATAAAACACAGACAATTTTTCGATTTCTTAGCCATTTCTTTCCTTTCTGTAGGCTAGAGGACTGCATTCTTCCCATGCAGCAGCACCAAACATCTGTCTTTCAGGCTACCAATACATTTCTCTTCTGTGGAAAAGATCTCAGGATAGGCAGGACTGCTATACAACTTCCAAGTGAAATGTTTTTGACATTTCCCTAATCCAACTATTTCAGGTGAAAAAGTATATAGAAAAGCCCAAATCCCTCCCAGCTGCCTTTAAAATGACCAGCCAAGTCATTGTGTAGCTGTGCAATCACCCTTTCAGTCTAAACAAGCCACCTCCAAAGGGCTAAATCAGGAAATCCTTTCCAAAGGTACAGTCTAACAAATGTGCCGGGCAAGTCTGGTGCAGTCAGTTATCTGCTATCAACTATTTGGCAACTCACTGTTTACACAGTATAATCTGGTTTCTGCTTGGAGACAATACTTACTGTAGTCATACTACATACTCTGTAAACAGAAACAAAATTCCCCAAGGGGACCAAGGCAGCTCCAACACTTTGCTTTTAACTATTTGACTAAATTAACCAGTTCCTACTGTCTGTGGTTTGACTTGTTTTATACTAATCTCCTTATTAATTCAGTCTTCCTCACACAGACAGCTTATGACGACCTTGCACAAACCAGTGGTATAAAGTGAAATAATGCCTTTAGACTAATAATTGATAAGGTGTCATGCATCATGTATTATCAGCTGTCAGTCTGGCAATTTCTTTAACCTACATAGCACACAGATTTTTATTACCTTTGCTTCTTGGAGTTTCCATCCAAAAACTCATTAGGCCTACAAGCATGGCACACCTGAGTGTCTGACCCATTTAGAGCTGATGGAATAGTATTCCCTGTTTTCCAGGTGTCTTTTCTTTGTGGGTAAACAACTGATTTAAGCTGGTGAGTAACTCCATAAGCATGTTCCTGCTCTTGTACTAAGGCCCACATTTCTGAAGATAATCCGACCTCTCCTTTACTGAACATAGTTCACAAGTTTTACATAAAAGCATTTTATCTTTCAAAGTGGCTCAACTATACCTCAAGATATTTTGCTACGTATCTAGGAAAAAGTGGGCCAAGTGATAGGATGTTAACTGCCTGAGTAACTCCGAAAAAGGGCTCGACCATCTACGTCATTCAAGCCGAGGCAATGAGACCAATGGGAGTTTTCAAATATTCCTGGCAGTCTATTTCAGTTTATTTCAATGAAGAATTAAAGAGCCTACTTGTATCTTTCTGCCTCTAAGTATTCTCAAATCTGGTCACTAAGCCATGCAGCCTAAAACCCTTAATGTTTTTGTCCCAGAGCCATAATTTCTCCCTAAGTCTTGGACTGGTTGATCCCTATTGCCATGAGTTTCTCACCAAATAATGATGTATAGAACATCATTAAAAAAAAAAATCAGCTTACTTAAAGCAATATGATGTTCTCATTGCTTTACCTCAATCTTCACTTGCAACAACTTCCTACTGATGACACTAGAGAATCTTTCTTTCTTTTATCTTGAAAAATATCATGAAAGAAAACAGACAGGGCTTAGTTTTATTTGCAAGAGATAAATAAAATTCTGCAAAAATAAAGTTCAGAACAACCCCCGGCCATGTTTTCATTTATGTTTACAAAGAATACAGTGAGCTTTCTAATCTTATGAGATGCCCATGGGACACTCTGCAGGAGACAGAAGTGATTACTTGAAGAAAAGAGAAAAAATATTTTATTTTTGCTATGTGTTAATATGTTTTGTTTATGGCATGCTCTTAGTTATTTGAATACTGAAGAAGTAACAACACAGCAGAGAGTCAGAAGAGCCGGAATGCATTTCTGGAGTTTATTTCTAGCATATGGTGAAAGTTCACAGTCTCGCTCAGAAAAGCCATTTAGCTATTTCCGATTGTTTAACATTGTCTCGTTACACCCTGCAGGGATTGAAAATAGTTCCTCTCCATACTTCCATTGTGTCATTGCAGGGGATAATGGGAAGCCCCCTTTTTTTTTAAACTTCCTATAACTAAAAATACCTCAAACCAAAATAATAGTTGCAGACAGCTTTATAAAGCTATCTCAAAAAAGGGGCTTTTTTTGGTCAGTTACTGATGTTATTTTGCTTACCGGAGTATTTTCACTTTTTCCTCCTCTTGTTTGAACTAAATTACTTTAAAAGGTCTTTATTACAGCCAAACTATCAGAAACACTCTTACACTTACTCTGAAACTTTTTAAAGTTAAGGTATACATTCCAATTAAATTCAGACTTTGGCATAGGCTACACCAGTTATTGTTTCATAAACATATGCTTTTAAAAATCAGTACATAAAACTAGCTATCCAGAGAAATCCTCTGGGCCTGAGATGCTATGTTCACAGAATCACAGAATCACAGAATTATCAGAGTTGGAAGGGACCTCTGGAGATCATCTAGTCCAACTCCCCTGCTAAAGCAGGATTGCCCAGAGCACATTACTCAGGACTGCATCCAGGCGGGTCTTGAAAATCTCCAGAGAAGGGCACTCCACAACCTCCCTGGGCAGCCTGTGCCAGTGCTCTGTCACCCTCACCGTAAAGAAGGTTTTCCGTGTATTTGAACGGAACTTCCTGTGTTCTAACTTGTGCCCATTACCCCTCGTCCTGTCACTGGGAACCACTGAAAAGAGCCTGGCTCCATCCTCCTTCAACCCACCCTTTACATACTTGTACGCCATAATAAGGTCTCCCCTCAGCCTTCTCTTCTCCAGGCTAAAGAGTCCCAGCTCTCTCAGCCTTTCCTCATAAGGCAGATGCTCCAAGCCCTTAATCATCTTAGTTGCCCTTTGCTGGACTCGCTCCAGCAGTTCCCTGTCCCTCTTGAACTGGGGAGCCCAAAACTGGACACAGTATTCCAGTTGTGGCCTCACCAGTGCAGAGTAGAGGGGGAGAATGACCTCCCTCGACCTACTGGCCACACTTTTCCCTATGCAGCCCAGGATTCCATTGGCCTTTTTGGCAACAAGGGCACATTGCTGGGCCATGGATAATTTACTGTCTACTAGGACCCCCAGATCCTTCTCCTCCGAGCTACTTCCCAGCAGGTCCGCCCCTAACCTATAGTGGTGCCTAGCATTCTTCCTCCCCAGGTGCAGGACCTTGCACTTGCTATTGTTGAACCTCATTAGGTTCTTCTCTGCCCAGCTCTCCAGCCTGTCCAGATCACGCTGGATGGCAACACGGCCCTCTGGGGTGTCAGCCACCCCACCCAGTTTGGTATCATCAGCAAACATCTGTCCCCTCATCCAGGTCATTAATGAATATATTAAACAAAATTGGACCGAGTATTGACCCCTGGGGGACACCACTGGTTACAGGCCTCCAACTAGACTCTGTGCTGCTGATCACAACCCTCTGAGTTCTGTCCCGCAGCCAACTTTCAATCCACCTCACTGTCACCTCATCTAGCCCATACTTCCTCAGCTTCCAAATGAGGATGTCATGGGAGACAGTGTCAAAAGCCTTGCTAAAGTCAAGGTAGATGACATCCACAACTCCCCCCTCATCCAGCCAACCAGTTATAACATCATAGAAAGCTATCAGATTGGTCAAGCCCGATCTACCCTTGGTAAATCCATGTTGACCACTTCCAATAACTTCCTGTTCCTCAACGTGTTTGGAGATGACATCCAGAATGAGTCGCTCCATTACCTTCTCAGGGACAGAGGTGAGACTAACTGGTCTGTAGTTCCCTGGGTCCTCCTTCTTGCCTTTTTTGAAGATCGGAGTGATGTCAGCCTTCCTCCGGTCCTCAGGCACCTCTCCTGTTCTCCATGACCGTTCAAAGACGGTTCAAAGAACAACTTACAGAGTTGTTCCTCCCACCTACGCACTTCTCTTCCTGCTTGGTACCATGATCAGATTCATCATTACACGTAAGCCCTCAGGCAAAGATCTGGTATTCAGCTTTGAAAAACACCTAAGTTCTCCAGCAAGGCCCCAGACCTCTCACCTAAGGTCTATTTTCATAAACTACTCTCTACACAAACAATTCAGTGAGCATTCCTTATGATTTCTGCCACTGATGACAAACCATGCATCCCTCACTGGTGTATATTGATACAGTTACATAGAAGTGGAATGGCATCTCTAGAAACCAGAAAATCATCAGACTTTGTTTTACTCTCCCTCTCTAGTTTGAAAGTAAGAAATTGTATTTTAACCATGTCCACCTTTAGAAGACCTTGGAGATGGCAGGGCAACATTTAAGTCATTCAGGAAAGTAATGGGGCAGTTTAGAGTTATGGGATCAAAAGCAATTAAAGTTTTGGTTCAAATGGCCTTCAGTGAAATTGTTAACTACATTCACTTTGGCAAATTTTAATGTTATTCAATCTCTGGATGGGCACTGAGAAGCTTGTATTTTTCCAGATGATGTATTGCTCCAATTTAGAAAATGAAGAAACTCAACCCAGAGACCTTTAGCAATATGTTCAAGGTCCTTCAAACAGTACTGAAATCCCACTCTTCCTTTCATTGCCCGTTTGATGGACATCTAGACCACATATTAACAGAACAGATAGACAAAGAAAGGTTTAAATATTTTAAATATTTTAGACAATTTTGACAACAAAAATACCAAACCACATGGATAGGCCTGATCCCAAACCTGGGCTACAGTTATTTAAACATTCAGAGGAGTTGGACCCAGGATTTTATGTCTGCCTTACTATAAAGGCAGACTACTACTAAAAGGTGAGGCCTGTAAAGGCCTCAGCTTGGAAAAACACATTTGAAGAATTCAAAATAGACTTAATTCGTGGTTATGTAACTAAACTATTTTACTTTTAATTATGCAGTAAAATTTTGTCATGAGGATTTCTAATTCTTTTTAGGAAGTTTTCTATTTTGACAACTTTGTCGGAACTGTGGGCAAGCAAGTTAACTAGCCTTTTTTTTTTGCTAGAAAGCTAAGCAGGTAAACAGTTAATAACTTTGATTTTTTTGTTATATTAGTTCAGTTTTATTGTCAATTTATTCATATCACTAATGTCCGTTAGAGGCATAATTCAGTTACCTGGTCATGATTAATTTGCAAACCCAGGAAAAAAAATAAAATTTTCACCTTTTAAATCAGAATCATAAATATTAAGCATGAAGTTAAAAAAAAAATTTATCAGATGAAAGTCAAGACTCTAAAGATCAATGATTGAGGAAGAAATGGGTAAATCAAGAAATATGCCAAAGTCTGAGCAGAAGTTAGAGCCTATACTGCTGAGAAGGCCACCCACGCCTGTTTTCAAACCCCCGTCATGAGGCAACAGGCTGAAACTGTCTTTGAAGTAATATGGAAAGTGACAAGACATTACTTGTGAATCAGAAGGGGAAGTCATGATATGATGCAAAGCCATAGTGACAAGCACTGTTTAACACTGTTTGCTTTCCTTCATAAAGCATAGACTGAAAAGTTGTGAGCAAAGTCTCTCTGTCAATAATGAAACACTGATTATTGTCAATAAATTAAAATGCTGACCAAGCACTACCTATATTGCCTACATAACCTCTGTGTAACACACTGCCATTTCTTTTCTGCCCATGTGCATAGTTTGGCCTACAGACTTCTTTTTTTCACTGTGTTTGACAGTGATCTTCAAAGGAGTCCAGTTTCTCAACAACATGTATGAAGGGATTTGACCTCCTGGGACAAGCCACAGAAAAATAAACAAAAAAGCAGAAGTTGAACTTTGAAATTATCAACATTCGAGCACAGGCATGAAGCCAAACACTGTCAGCCCTCAGTAATGTCCATAAAGGACTACAGACAGTTACACCCGGGAAAGAATAACATGAAGGTAATGGTTTTCTAACCCTCATAAAAGAGTGACCTATCAATTAAGAAAAGCCCAGGACAGGTTGCTCAAAACTAGCAAGCTTAGTTTCAGAGGCCACAAACAAAATTTCTGCAGGTATAGAGTGACATAGTACTTCAGAGGCATTGAAATGTTTGAGTTATGATCTCTTATTCATTTGCTCTTTTGAAATCTCACTATCAATGCTGAATGACTATCAGACAAATGTGCAAGCCTCTCCTATACATTCTCTTGCTGTTTCATTAAAGCAGTTTTGTATAGGTTTCTTGATTTCAAAATGTTTTTATAATCAAGCTTTTTGTATGAGGACTGTGTTTTAAATTTTGACCCCTAAGTTACCACACTTACAATCCCATCTAATAAAGACAAGCAAAATGATGTGATTTATTCAATCAGTCCACCTTTCACAGTACACTTTAATTTGAACTTGAGTTCCAAAGCCTGTTTTTGCATAGCCCACAAGCAGAAAAGACAGCTGTGTTCCTCAAGAAAAGAATATTTTTCAAGTTACGGCTCAGCATCTGATCAAGAGATAATTAATAAACCAAAAATTACATCAAGAAAAAGAAATTATTTTCAGAAAACTTTAAGGGGCCAAACTCATCCTGAAAGGATCCATCCTGTATGGCAACAGAATCCTCTAAGAACATATGTGTCCAGATACAGCTGTATGCAGTTTAAGGAAAATGTAGGAAGTTATGTTAGATCTAATTTAAAGCAGTGCATAATGTCAAACAGGTGAAAATTCAGTTTCCATGCTATAGGCGAGACTGAAAGAAGATAAGGGCACTATTAAATTGTCTGTGCTCAACACAGACTTGATTTCCTCCCAATATTTATTGTCATCATGAAATCTAAAAATGAAGGTGAAGCTTGAACAGGTTTGATAACACAGAATTCTCACGGACATTTTGGCCTAACACAGACAAGGTCAGAATAAGTCAAACCAAACTTCAGTTGTCAAAGCTTGAGTTCAAAGTGTATTGATCCTAAAAAATATAAGACATATACAAGCTGTTCATGTGAATTCAGGCAATAATGGCTGTACACCTTATCGGAAGCCTTCCTTTGAAGACTCCAGTTTGTGCTTTGCTTCTGCTCATTACTTGGAGGCAGGGGGAAACGTGTTCTGAATGGAAGTACGTTACACAAAAGATAGGGCAAGGATAATGGAGAAAGACTAATGCTGCTATGTCCACTAAAAAAAAAAAAAAACAAACCACCAAAATGTGTTAATTGGCTTTGTCAGAAGACAGAAGCAGGTGCTGTCTTCAGGGCGTTAACAAAGACCTGAAGGCTCTTTGGCTGATTTGTGGTATGATCTCCATTGGCAACAAATTATCTGGCTACACAAAGGGCTGCAAAAGGAATATTCGGTCCTCATTGTTATAATATGTGCATAAAATAGATTAACGTGCTCTAAATAGAAGATTGTTACCTTTATTATAGATTTTTTTGTGGCATTGTTCACTACAATATTTGAAGACTTAGGAAAAACAGAATTTATCTTCACATTTCTACAGCCAGGAAAAGGGAGGAGGGCTGAAGTTTGAAAGGCAGCAGGGCTTAACCCAATTTAGAGACTGGCAAGTAAAGCATTTACAGGAGTGCTACCCAGAGATGAGTAGTATCTGTTTTTTACGGAGTACTTATCATTCTTATAGCTATTTCTGTGCCCAACTCTCAGTTTCCAGTGGATTTGGTAGCAGCTGGGTATGTTTAGCACTTTCTTTGAAACTCTGCCTTACAGTTAACAGAAGTAAGTTAAACTTATCACGACAGAGAGAATTCTCCTACGCAGGAGCTAACTTCTTTAATCTATCAATACCTTTTTTATTCCTCAAGCCCTTCTCTCATTCTCTGGATGTCGTCCACGTTCAGTGTAAGCAACACTGAATTTCATCAGGAATAAATGAAGCTTAGTGCATATACAAAAATGATCAATTATAAATTATAATTATAAATACCAATCAAAATCTTCTTCCTTTATGTGTTTCATAATGGTGTGCAAAAATGAAAGGGTAAAGCTTCTTTAGTTTGCAGCAACTCTACTTCCATAGAGCCATCCATACATCATACGGAACGAGGTAGAGTCTAACAGAAAAGAAGTATGTTATCACATGATTAAATGTGAGATGATATGAACAAATTCAAGTTAAGCTGGTGGGGTTTCATGGAATTTAAAAGCACAAACTGTATGTAATCATATGACAACACCGTGACATTGAATCATCAGTGGGGCTTTTATCTTTAATAACATAAATCTCCGTCTTTGAGCAAACAGACAGCCAGAGTTGGCAAATACCTCCAAAATGAGACCAACTTTATAGTTCTAACTGTAAGGGAAAAATAGGAAAACATGTTTCAGCAATGACCTACTCATACACTTGATGATAGCGTGTCAGGGCCTTGAGTGCACTCCCCCACCTCCTAGGAGCATAACTGGCTACACAAGGACAGTTTGCTGATAAGAGCCACTGTGAAGAAAAAGCTTTGCGGGGAGGCCTCAGCAAGGGCTCCCTCCTTCCTTTGGGAACTGCTTTCAGCCGTGACTCTCATCACTGGACTACACCTGAGCTATGTCGCAGCTGTGTGGTAGTCATGCCTATGCCTGGCCAGGTAGCCCATCCACCCGGACACCTCATCCTGACACACGGTCCAACCACCCTGGGGTCCAGGGCTCAGTGTTGGGGCCAGTTCTCTTTAATATCTTTATCAACAACCTGGATGAGGGAATTGAGTGCACTCTCAGAAAGTTTGCAGATGACACCAAATTGGGTAGGAGTGTTGATCTGCTTGAGGGTAAGGAGGCTCTACTGAGGGATCTGGACAGGCTGGATTGATGTGTTGAGGTCAACGGTATGAGGTTCAAGAAGGCCAAGTGCTGGGTCCTGCATTTGGGTCACAACAACCCCATGCAGCGCTGCAGTCTTGGGGAAGAGTGGCTGGAAAACTGCCTGATGGAAAAGGACCTGGGGGTGCTGGTCGACAGCTGGCTGAATATGAGCCAGCAGTGTGCCCAGGTAGCCAAGAATGTGAATGGCATCCTGGCTTGTATCAGAAATAGCGTGGCCAGCAGGACCAGAGAAGTGGTTGTATGTCTGTACTCAGCACCGGTGAGGTCGCACCTTGAATACTGTCTTCAGTTTTGGGCCCCTAACTACAGGAGGGACACTGAGGTGCTGGAGCATGTTCAGAGAAGGACAACAAAGCTGGTGAAGGGTCTAGAGAACAAGTCTTGTGAGGAGTGGCTGAGGGAACTGGGGTTGTGTAGTCTGGAGAAAAGGAGGCTGAGGGGAGACCTTATTGCTCTCTACAACTGCCTGAAAGGAGGTTGTAGTGAGGTGGCTGTCAATCTCTCCTCCCAAGGAACAAGCGATGGGACAAGAGGAAATGACTTCAAGTTACAAGGTTTAGACTGGATATTAGGAGAAAATTCTTCACCAAAAGGGTTATCTTCACCAAAAGCATTGGAACTGGCTGCCCAGGGAAGCGGTTGAGTCACCATCCCTGGAGGTATTTAAAAGACGTGTAGATGCAGTGCTGAGGGACGTGGCTTAGTGGTAACTTGGCAGTGTTAGGTTAACAGTTGGACTCTATCTTAAAGGCCTCTTCCAGTCAAAATAATTGTGTGACTTGACTCTGTGATTCTATGACATTATCACTTTGGACTTGCCCATCAATCTAGGCCACATCTGACGTTGTTTTCACCAGACCTGCTCTGCTCTTTGAGAATCGTGGACATGGCTCTGCAGGGCAGGCAGGCATCCACCACCACAATACTTGCCCTTGTGGAGCAGCCTACGTGGCCCCTGACAGAAAGTGTGTCAGATGATAGTTTGTGCTTTGTTGCCGTCACAAGAAGGGAACATAATTCTCTTCCCAGTCCAGCCAGTATCTTTACCAAACTTCTCTTCCTAAGTGTTTACACCTCCTGGTGTTTGCTCCCTTTATTTCAGCATCAAACATTGCCTAGTTGGAAGGAGAAAAGCAGGAAGGGGAGAGGGGCTTACTAGCAGCACAGGAGAGACAAGCTCTTGGTTTAGTACTGCCACACCCTCCAGCCCAAACTCTTGCCAAGAGCCATCACAGGGAAACTGTAGCTTTCCCTCTGTAGTCCCTTGCTAGCGTGCTCTTGATTTCTCTCTTTAAGTTGTACTTGTGCTGTTCGTGCTATGTTAGGAGCTATGAGGGAATCCAACATAGCAGTAATAGGCTATTAAATTGGAGAAAGCTTCTTCAGAGGATGTGAAGACACAGCTTAGCCAAATTTGGGAAATATAGGAAAAATACAAGAAACATCCAAGAAATCCATTAGCATTTTGCAACAAAAATATTTAGAAGATATGGGGGTACGAGGCCCATTAACTGCCATCTTCAGTTGTGCTGCCATCTCTACTATTGAGTTAGGGAAAACACACATTATATGAATAACAAGGACTCATCCAAATTCTTACAAATAGGAAACACCATGAAAGCAAATCAGCCTCCTTTCTTTATTAATATAATTTAATATATTCTGTGACTATTGGACTGGAACTATTTCTAATATAAGCTTATTTCTCACAGGTTTCTTTCACTGCCTACTGATATATCCCTTCATTCTTCTGTTTTCATGCATTTAAAGTAGGCTATCTGCATAAGACACATGTTAGAGACAGGTATTTGTTAGCAAACATATTGAAGTCACCATCATCATTCTTTGCCCAGCAGTCAACTGTTTGAAGCATTACAGTTTTGACCCCCTTCTGATTGTAGAACTGTGTCACAGGATAGAAAATACTTTCACCATGTTTCTTGGAATCAGGGATTTTACAAATGTTTTGTGTTAACAAATAAAATCAGATGCTTTCCTTATTTAGTTACATTATAGTTCTCATTCAAACACCAGAAGAATCCTTGTTTCCCAGTGATTTTAACAGCAACCACAGAAAATAAAGACAAGATAATTCAATGTGTATTTGTGTATCACAATCCAGAAACCGGAGGGCATCCAATGAAATTTTCAGGTACCAAATTGAAAACCACATTACATAATAAACTGTCCAACTCATTGACACAGTAAGCTATTGAGGCCAAAAGTCTGAACGACTTCAAAAAAGAACTGGACAAAAATCACAGAAGACAGGTCCACTAGAGGCTTTTAAACACTATGGACAAATAACAGCCGCTGGCTCAGAAAGTCTGTCCTGTTAAATACCTTAAACTGGGAGATTTCAAAGCAGCATTGTTCTGTGCCTGCCCTGATTCTTGTTCTCCTTCTAAGGACTATCTATGAGCTGTCATCAAAATAGGAGACAGTAAGCTAAACAGACCTTTGGTCTCAGCATATATGACATGCTGCTTTGGAAGAAGAAATCTTTGAAAATGAGTGCATTTTTTTCCCATTTGGTGGCATATTTTTGTTATTTTAAAGTCTTTAGGGTCATGATTTGGAGTAATAATTAAAGAAGGAAACCCTGAAAAGAAATAGTAAGTTTAATCAGTAAATATGTATCATTTCAATAAAATTGAATATATTGCTATTGCTTGAAGAAAATAACAAAATTAAATAACAAACACAGGACTGCAAAGACAGATCATGACAATGTTAGATATGCATAAAACTGTCAATTATCATTACACCTGTAACAGATGGTGAGACCGTTAATAATTTTGTAGCAATAGGGTATTTACTGCCCACAGCAAAATGTACTGTTTCAAATAGCCTTGTGTTCTTGTAATAATAATAGTAATCTCAATGCACTTTGTTTTAAGGATCCCAAAGCTCTTCTCAAGATATCCCTCACAGATATTTGAATAGCTTTTTATTAGTTTTAGAACAAGAGACAGAAATGCTAAGGGATG
The DNA here is from genome assembly GCF_965231255.1 of Vanellus vanellus. Lineage (NCBI taxonomy): Eukaryota > Metazoa > Chordata > Aves > Charadriiformes > Charadriidae > Vanellus > Vanellus vanellus. The sequence continues at coordinate 87,499,331 of NC_138906.1, forward strand.
TGATCACATTTACAGAAGCTTATTCTTCCTGAAGTGAAGACCACACTCACCCTCACGAGACAAAGCTTCATTTCGAGGTCTTATTTCACTGAAAACACTGGAATTGTTTATGCAAGAAGATTACCTGATCATACATATCAGAAATTGTTTCACACCTTCTAAAACCATTCCAACTCATAAAGCACAGGCCAGATCTTCAGATGTACAGATTTGCACAAGTTCACTGAATTTGTTTAGAACAGCGACAAATAGAAGAGTAGAGGATCTCCAAATTTGCATATGAGGAAGTTATAGAAAATATTCAAGTTATACTGTCATTTTCTGTTTCTGTCACTCATCAATATTTACACTGTCATTTGAGGGTCCAACAGTTGTGGCAGTTTTTCTTTAATTACATATTAAAACATTACATGAATGATGAGGTTTGTATGTACTTCTGGCACACTTCTGCCTGGATAAAATAATAAACCAAATAAATGTAAAGCTAACACTAGCAATAAATTCAATAAAAACAAAAAACATCTAGGATCCGGAGGCCCTGACTTTTTGGGTCTCTTAGCCAAAGGTTAATAACAGCTCTTGAACTTCTTGATCTGCCACACCCCAAAGCTCTACCTGCAGGAGCAAGTGCATGGTCACACTCATTTAAAAGCAGCGGAGGCATTGGGAGTGTCATGGGCTCCCCGGGGTCAGTCATGGCAGGGCCTGGCAGCCAGGGCTCATCCACTTTCCCCCGCCAGGAGCAGGGCAGCTCAAGGCACTGGGCACCATTCTAGGCACGGGGACAGGCAGAGGCTGGGCTGGGACACAGGCACACAGGTGGGCCCGACTTGATGAGGTCAATGGAGAGGCAGGGCAGGGCTGTAGGGAGCTGGAGACCACCCCTGCTGCAGCATCGCTGGGGCAGGTGCTAATGGCCTGGGGGGGGGGGGGCTGTCATGGGGTCCTGGGCATGGTGTGTGTGGAGGGGAAGATCCCCAGCAGCGCTAGGCAGGGATGGTCAGGGCTAACAGTGTCCTGGGACCATGACGCAAGAGGGAAATCCATATAGCAAGTGTCATGAGATCCTCAGTCTAAGTCGAATCCTTGTTTGGAAGTGCTTGAGGCAAGCATCCCAACCCCTTTCTAATATAGTACATGTGCTGGGTGCAGACACTACCTTTTTTGCAGAGCAGCCTGGCCTTAAAAATGACCACCTTAGTAGCAAGAGCATTGACCTCATCAGGGACTGAGTACACTAGTGCAGTAAGAGTCTTTTCATGCAAAACCATTGGTCATTCCACTTGCTGTCTGTTCTTGAGAGTAATACTGTATATAATACTCATGTAACTTCAGTTGCAGGAATTTCTAAAAATAAAGTTTTTCAATAAATCATTTTCAGTCCTCCTCTGCAATTTCACTAGTTAAAGTCCCACCAGTCAGGTGACAGGTTTCAGGTCCTGATTGAGCAATCTAGTGTAAGTTTCACATAAAATGCTAGTACAACCCCAGACAGCCATTTCATTTCATGATAGGTCCTAGATCATTGCAGTAGCCTTCAGGACTCATTTTTCCATCTGTCTGTCTTGAGCCTTTGAGCTCCCCGGCCTTGTTTAGGGCTTTTTGGGAGACTGCCAGCCCATGGCTGTGCTCTACAGTCCCCGGTTCTCTTTTCGTCCCACACTTGTCTCTAGCAGTCTTCTACTCCACAAGATATTGCCACAAATACTAGTTTCTGCTCCACTGCAGCTAGACTGCCTCTGATCCCTGCCTCCTTGCCTAGGATTCCCACAAAGGACAGATTTTTCCAGTTTGTGCTCATATTATCTATACAAAACTGCCATTCAGCACATTGTCTTATTCTACTTTTTCCAAGAGTGGCCAAATGTGAACGGCTGAAAAGGAGTGAAGAAACAGGGACGGCATGCAGCAATGCCCTAAATATTTACCAGGTCACTATGAATTTGAAGACTAGAGACTTCCTTAGTCAGAGTTGTTACCTTTTTGCGTAAAAGCCCACAATGGACTTCTCTTCCACAAAGTTTGCAAATTTTGATCCTATGTACAGTTTTAGCATGCATATCATCCCACAGCATGGGTTTCCACAGCTTTATTGTATGTTTTCTAAGGGATTTTGTCCTTTTTGTTGTGTTTGATCTTGCTACCTGATAGCTTAATCTAATGCCGCTTGGATTGTGTACTGGAACAGGAAGTGAATAGTTGTTCCATGCTTACCTTCTGCTCTGGGTTATCATGCATAATAATAACTCTTACACTTTTCTACAGTAGCATTCACACTGGTAATACAGTTGTACCAAAGTGGCCTGCAACTACTAGAGTAGCTGTACTGACTGAAAGTAGACAACTGGAATGTATTGAATTTTTTTGGAAGTTCTCTTTGAAAGGTTTTCAACTCAGCTTTCCTGAGTTGATGTCCATAATAGAAGGCAGAGACAGATTAGTCTGCTTTGTTCTGCGCGGTGTTTAATCTTCCTTTCCCTTTTCTCTTCCTTGGGGAGTAGGTGGGAGGAGATCATCACAAGCCAGTGTCAATAGGATGCTAGAGGTTAATAAGATAGATCTGGATCCATAAACCCTAGAATGCAATGAATAAGATAACTAATATGAGCCAACAGAGTGGTTCCCCTCCCCTTACTGACCTTGTTCGAGAGGCCTGGTGAAGAATATCTGAATGACTGTTACAGTCTACCCCTTGACCACTACACACTAACCCAGTTAGAGGCCCTTGCACGGGGTCTGTTGTTTTCTTAGTAACCAGTGATCCTGACAAACAGGTAGGGGTGCATCCTGCAACAGAAGGAGACAGCACAATGCAACGAAGACAGAGAGGGTGGAAACGAATGTATTAAAGAGGTAAGGCTGAAACAACTGCTTCAAGCAGCCCACTTAAAGAGATAGGTTGCTCACCTGCAGAGACCCAACAGTAGACAAAATTTCTGGTTTCTCTTTCCTGCAGAACAGGCCCAATCCTCTCTTTAATAACACATGATATAACCCTTGCCAGACTTATCTCTCACTCACAATTTTGCTGACTTATTTTTTTCCTTATTCTTCAATTTTGCCCTTTTTTTACAGCACATAACAGAATAGCATCAAAGTTTTTTAGGACCATTCATCTGTCAATCTGTCAGCCCCAGTTTAACAGATCTGACTGATTACAGGCAATCATTTCAGAAGCAGTGCAGTGCTAAATTAGACCTTCCCAACAGAAACTGAAGTTTCCAATGCACTACACTTGCATTCTGCCCTCAGAGAACCTAACATAAGACATGAGATCTGCATGCTTCTCTTAAATAGCATCCAACTGCTTTATTTAAAACGGAATTAGCTGAAATCTAGTGAAAATCTTCTATGCAAACACACATTCTTACTATTGTACATGAAACACGCCTTGGGTATTTAGACACAACTAGCAAGTATTGAACAATTTAAATATGATCATCAGACATTTGTCTGATGGGAATCTTTCAAAGACCTTAGCATTTCTACAGCTATCCAACTCACAAAAGAGATCATAGACTTCCCTTGGGTTTAGAGGATGTAAATCTACCACTCAAAATAAAGAATAGTTAAAAAGTGCTTTGTACACATGAGCTTGTTACTAACCATCATGAAACATTTCAAAGGCCAATTACCAAACTAGTGGATGGGTGTAAGGTAACCTGAAGTAACAAAACATGTCCTGATGCTTCAGAAATCACTATGTCTTAGGATAGAAAAGGGTTACTTAAGAGTTCCTATACAAATTATCGTTATCAGTGAGAGAGGTTCAAGCTGATGCTACTCTCACCATTGTCTCTAGGAAGCCAAAGAGTCCTGTTTCCTTTTGCATGTATATGAGATATGGGACAACAGCCTTTGAATGCCCTGTTCCTCTTGTTTACTAAATGGGAGAGTTTTCAGTTCCTTGGATTCCTTCATATGAAGCCATGACATATGAAATCCAATTTCTTGCAGCTACTGTTGACTTGGTGCTAGTATGGCTAGATCTTCCAGCCTTTACAGATCAACATTCATAAGACATGTAAAAAGATCAAAGACAAAATCATGCTGCCTGTAGGCAGTGCTCCTGAAGGTCACAGTTCATTTCCAAGCTAACTAAACCTAATTAAATTATATTATACAACATGAGTAGGAATGTGTCGGAAACTAAGCATAAGCAAACAGGTTCATAAGGAAATCAATGGTAACTGGAATTTTAGATGGTGACACTGGCTTGCAGAGTCAGGGTAGTAACCATTCCTATAGAGATTAAGAATTTTAAGTAAAGAAAGATTTGAACAGATGGACACCCCTTTGCTTTTGGGACAAAATTAATATTATCTAAATGCGTGTACTTCCCAGACTGCTGCATGCCCAAAGAGATTTCCCAGTTATTAGTCTGACATTTTATTTCAGAAAACTTAATATGTTCTTAAATATTTTTAGGTGACAAAAGAGATGACCACAGTGAGGTAGGATGCTGCATAGAGTGTGAATTCTAGTCATACTCAAAATTTTCCACTTCTGGAAATTTTATTTTTCCCCATCACCTACCCAAAAGGCCTGTGACTCCAGCATGACAAAGCAAGCTGATCTCAGGGAATTAATTTTCTGTCCTGCACTATCATATGACTGGCACTGACAGTGATATAATTCTTCACACTGAAAATATGAATAATATCACCAGTAATATCACAATTCCGTAATCTCAGCCCCTTAGCACAGAGATTGCCCAGGATGGCACTTCAATGCTATTTGGGAGTTTACAAGGGAATTTAATCTCCATGGATCTCTCAATTTTTATTTTTTTTTTTCATTGAAAAGAGAGTTCATAAATATCTAAGATAAATTAATGAATGAATTAGGTAATGGTGTTATTATGCCAAAAATACACATATATATATCACAGGTTAAGTGGCCCAGAGACCCATTCCCACTGCAGGAGCCCAGAGTGTTGTTGCATGGTGTTTTCTGGGATGCCACCCCCCCGTCCAATAAAGAATGGAGCCAAACCATTCCTTTGTATTGTACCAACCCAGAAGAAAAGAAAACAAACAAACAAACAAAAAAAAGATACATCATTTCAACAATTATGGACAATCCTTTATACCTAAGTATTCAGGTCACTATAGAATATGCAGGTAGCATGAGAATCTCACATCACAGTTGTGTTTCCATCTGAATTGTTAATTCTCTATGGCTGTTTTAAATGTTGGATTTTTATTTTTATATATTTTTTTCTATATTTTTAATCATATAACAGAACAGGTGTGTAAGAATGGAATTAACATTAATTATGCCCTGCCATTTATTTAAAGTAACCCCACATCTGGACCATATTCCTTTGTGTGTCTGAGATGCGGGGGGTGGGTGGGGGGAATTAACTGCAATGATTATCCCAATAAAACTACATGTTGCTGAATAACAGCAATATTAGCAGACCACAGAATAATCCTCTGGTATTTTAAAATTATTTCACCATATACATAAACTTCTAAGATCCCTTCATCATGTTACATCATCAAAATACGTATTTTATAGCTACAGAGCTGAGAGAAACTGCTGAAGTCCTTTGACCTAAGCATAGCAGTACCACTTTAAATCACAAAGGAAATGACCCACTTAAAGCTGATGTTTCTGCAATCACTTTGTTTCTTTTATAAACAGGGGTGTCTGGATATTTTGTAACTATTTTAAATACTGAGTAACAAGCAGTTATTGGGTTACATAAAAACTGCCTGAAAAAGAATTCTCTTGCAGATTGGGTTGTTTGAGGTTTTTAGTGTCCTTTATGCATGAGGTAAAGTGTAAGTTTACAAGAAACCTGCAAGAACAAGAAATAGACTTCTTTAGGCATATTGTGTTGAGAAGCCAACATTTAGAAAAGTTTTCCAGCTTTGAAATTCAATAAAAGTACTTCATCTTAGGTAGCATCACTGGCATCTGAGGGTTTGACGATAGCTGACATTCAAGGGAGTACTGATTTAATGTTTATATTCCTTAAAATGACAAAAGCCCCTGCCTACAAGCTCCATGCGCTACTTTATCCTTCCAAAGCTCTATAACCTGGACTTTGAAACAGACAGGGAGACAAAAAGTCCTACCTGCCAGGAGTGAGACCACCCTACTCCACTGGCTGAGACCCTCCAAACAAGACCTCACTGTTGGTAAAAAAAAAAAAAAAAGATTAAAAAAAGAAATATCTTGTATTATCTGCAGCTCAGGAGTAAATCTAAAATTCCAGGATGTGCCAATTTCTAGGATGAACAGGAGTAACTGCAAAGCTTGCTGGCTATATTAGCATGTACTGCAGGCCAATAGGATTCTTCATACCACGTTCAAAGAAGCAGGACTTTAAACACATCTCAGTAGACCAAAAAAATGACACAAAGGAACTACCTGCTCATGTCTTAAATTTTACTTTCAAAAAAAACCCCAAACCACTAAACAACACACAACGCTATTTGTTTAATATAAAGCCTTATATGCAATTCTGATATACAACTCAAATAACAGATCAAAACACTTACTGTTTTACACTGCTTTTTGCTGTGGCAGAAGGCTTCTGCCCTGTGCACCAGATAAAACATTTCATCTTGGCCCTGTGAGAGTTGGAGGGAGATCTGTTACCAAAATGGAAGGTCAGAATGTGAACTACGGGTGTATTTTCCATGAATTATTGACTGAGATTTTTTTCCAGTAATAGGATAAATGCTTTCAGAAAAAAGAACTAGCATAGCAAGAGGCTTGATGTGTTATTTTCTCTCTGTGTGCTAGAAGCAGCGGGGGAAGACGGGCACTGTTTCATTGTTTATTTTAAGGAATTAGCGTTTTATACAAAATTGAGATCCATTATCACTCTAGTTGCTGACCGTGCAATAGTAAGAGCGGATAGAAAATGTATCCCCTTGCCATTTCAGATTACAAATCAATAATTCCAATACTGTATTTATTCTGTGTACACCAATTTACATGCTCAGAGCTCACCAATGACTGCCTTTTCTTCTCTATGTGTTACTCCTGTTCCAGCTGTATGGTATGCTCGCCATCCACTTTGCAGTGAAGAAAACAGTGTCAACCAACCTGCATTACCAAGTACACCTACACCTCAGGACTCACTGTGGTGAGTCAACCCACAGCATTCACCATAAACCCAGGGCACCTGTTCCTGACAATCACTTTTGGTATCGAACAACATACATTGTCTTTTTGCTCATCACCTTTCTCGTGTTTATGTTTCCTTTATGCACAACCAGTGCCCGAAAAGAGCTAAATAAGATTGTCTACGGTTTGGGTTTTTGTTGTTGGGGCTTTGAGGTTGGGTTTTCTTGTCAACTAAATATACATTGAGTTGAGTATGTTTTTGGTTTAAACAAAAAACATGGGGAAAATAGCTTATTTTTCTGATCACTCAATAAATGTAATCCCCATGAGCAGATGTTTTCCCATCTGGATCAGAAAGATGAGAGCAGTCAGTCTATTTGCCAATCTATAACCAAATCATAGGGTGCAATAGGTTTTACTTGGATAGTACATAAAGATAATTTACAACCTTACTAATGATTGATAATTGCTGATTAATTTCTGTGAGGTTGGATGCTAAAAGTGTTTTCCTGAAGCAGACAGATTAGATCCTAAAGTGTTTGTCTGGTTTTGTTTGTTTGTTTTTTTTTTTTTTTAATGTTTCTTGCATTCCTTGCTTTATTACTAAATAGAGCAAATGCTTTAGTTTATTTTTTGAGGGAAAAAATAGACTTACTTTTTTCTGACATTTATATTAAAACAGTACAAAGCTGAACACATCTTAGCCCACAGTAGAGTATTCATACTGGGGTATGAAGTAAATTAACATTTGAGCACAAAATCAAAACTTATGATTTATTGCCAGATATTTTTGTTCTGCAAGTGACAATCAAAATGAATTTAAACAACCTTTTTAAGTATAAATGTTCCTTTATAAATGCAAATATTGTCTAGCTCTAAATATTGACAGACAAATCAAGCTGGATAGATTGTTTGCTAGGTTGAATGCTGGATCCATTGACCTTCAAATCTATCATGTTTTGCAACCTATATTCAATTGCCTTGCAGCAACACACTTTTCTTTATTCTCTGTCAAGCAAATACCTGACATACTGTGCACACTATTGTCAAACAAAAGTATGGTTCTTTCCCTGGAGTATGACATGCAGGTGGGAGGGGAGGAGAGAAGTAAAGGTTATTTTAATTTAGTTCTCAGTTCTCTCTCAGACAAGTTGCTTAGCTCACCATAAATTCATTACCACACAGCTCAGCTATTCCTAGTATGCTGCCTTCAAAAATTTATTATTTATGGATGCAGTCACAGAGTAACTCAAATGTCTGCAACAATTCAATGACAGAGATTCCAAAGGAATATTACACCTTCTCTACATTTTCTAGTAGTCCTTTCTTAAGCTGATGAAGCAATTAAAGTTAAATGCACCATGATCCCTGTTGCTGCACATCTATGTTCAGAAAATACTACTTAAATTAATTGTTCCTCTAAACCAGAGGGCTCTGAGGTCCAACACAGCCTTTATGATTCTTGCTGTCACTGCAGCAAGAGCATATAAGGGAACAAGGATAGCTATTGAAGAAGGAAAAGGCGATCAGCATGATTAACAGGAAAAAAATAATAGCTAAAACAGAACTGGTGTGCTACATCCCATTCAACAGCTCCCTAAAACAAAGTGCTATTGGATTACATTTTCTCAGTCAGGGTATTCGTCTGAAATTCTAGACCCATCTAGACAGGATTAAATAGGATAAGAGTGTTCCCCATGATAATAAACATTAAATCCAATGACTGAATGAGAGAAAGAGGGTGATACTGTTTGTGTGTGTGTATGTGTGTGTGCGCGTGCACACGCAGGCGCACAAGTGTGTGTTCCCCCGCATGTGATGGCCTCTACGGGCTTGAGTCATTCGACTGCATTTCTGGCACAGCCTTTTATTCTGCATGCACACAGTCAAGCGCATTAAATATTTAGCATTGTGGCGCAGAGCGATGCTGCGAGTTTGGATTGCTGGTAACGATTGTGTCCAAGCAGCTCCCTAATAAAGTACAGATGTGGTTTCAAAATGAAACAGAAGTACAGGACACACACAGGCGCGCGCATACACACATGCATACACACAAAATACGCTGTGGGTTATTTACGTGATGCCTGGTATTGATTATGACCAGATGGGAGGGGAAAGCAATAGCTGACAGATTAACCATATGGATCTGCTTTAATTCACCCTGAGTTATAGGTTTGCAATTCTCCCTCCTCCTTTTTTTGGCTCAGAAACCTATGATTTGCTAAGGGAAGAAAAATGTAAACTTACTGTAAGGAGCATATTTCAATCATAAGCCTCCCAGTGCTACACTCAGGGATTGAGCTATCTTTCTTTACAGGAATTGCAGTTCCGGCACCACTTCATAAAGCCACAGCCAGTACCATGAGCAGGAGATTTTGTTACAGACCAACGAACAAAAAGTGTTTTAATACTGATGAGCCTTACAGACAATAGATCCTAACTGAAGAAGCTTTGTTTAAGATTCTGCTTTTCAAAAGCCGTTTCAGCCAGCCTCATATAACGTACTGACAAAAAAATCCAGAGATGGCAGTTGTCAAGGCATCATTCTATTCTGAAAACTGGAAGCCCTCAGCACTGCTTTGAGCTTCAAAGCCTTGGCTCTGGAGGCTTTCAAAATAGCTGCTCTTCCTACAAGAGTCAGATATAGCAGGAGCTACAAACTCTCTTAAAGTAACAAAGGAAAACACAGTCTCTCCACCCAGCTGTGACCTTCTGAGACTTGTGCATTATGCATTAGAAGGCTGGAGTGTAAATGGATACTTCAGAAAAGCTTAAATAAAAAAAAAAAAAAAAAGTGTAATCGACCAAAAAAAAAGCTTTCTGCTCTTTCTGCTAAAAGTGGATTTCAAACAATGTGTTTTCTGTACAGTTTAACCTTTAATTTTTATTGTTTTGATTTGCAGCCACCTCCATCCCACTTCCAAGGGCAGAGGACAAACAACCCTCTATTGCTCATAGGTTTTATTTTTATATATGCACCATTATAGTTATCTAACCTTTCTGCTTTTCAAATCCATCACTTATGTCTACTGCCAAACAAGTTGCTGTATATTTTTCAGTGCTCTCCAGATCCGTAATACAGCTCTAAAATGAGTAGCATGAGCATCAAAGAAACAACATATAGAGCTGGGACAGAATGAAAAGGGACAATGCAATCTAGGGAATCAGCAGCACTAGAAAGAAATGTACACCATGTTTCAATGTGCTATTCACATCTTCTGAGCGTTACAGGCAGGTTCCAGCATCTCTGGCACTAAAAAGCATGAATCTCTCCTTTCAGTTCTTGAGTCAAGAAGAACTATGATAGCCAGAGTTTGCGACTAGCCAGAGTTTTGTCCTTTGATTTTGTGACTCTTTCTGTGCAGTCTTGGACATCTGGGGGGGTTTATTCCACTTTCTTACCCCTAAAATTGAAATAAACACTAATTCATGCACAGTAACTGCTAGGAGAATTAGTAAAGCATTTTCAAACTCATAGTTAAAAGCCATGCTCTTTCTACTCTAGCTCTGCCTGGATATAATTCTAAAACCACAAAGAAGCTGAGAAGGTTGCACCCAATCTGGTAAACTATTCTCAGTTGAAAATTTAATAGCCTGCTGGAACAAATGGCAAAAGCCCTGCTGATTTAACACAGTTAGGATTTCACCCCACTAAACAAAATTCCTAATGGAAGTCATGCACTTCAAACATTTGCACACTACAGCCCTGCATTTTCATTTTCAGAGAGGTATTTTGTAATTCATGCATGACTGCTGCTCTACAAAGGAATATTAAATAAAATGTCAATGTTCGGTGAAACCTGTACAAAATGCAGTGGTTGATCTTAAAATCATGCTTTTTGTAAACAAAATTATATTTAAATTCAATGGCTGCTTGAGCAAGAAATCTGTTTTCTATTATCATTTTTGACAAAAGCTAATAGCTTAACACTCTGAAACACACATAATCAATGTCCAAAGACAAGTCTTAGAAAACGTAAGGCCATTTGTAGTATTTTCCCTTCCTCAGACAACAAACACAAACAGTTCAGTTTACTATTTGGCTATCAGTTCACCCACCAAGCCTTTGACAAAACCAGGATGGGAATTTATAGCTCTCAAATCCCAGTCCTCTGTGTTAGCAGATAAACCACACTGTTTTCTTTTGTGCCCACGCTGCTCTGATGGTAGGTAAGACTGAAAGCCAACTTAGGGAAAACTACTATTTTACTGTAAAAGAAAGCAGGTTACAGATGCCTCCCTGAAGGCGAGTAACAAAGAGTAATATGTGATTGCTTCTCTTGCCAGTGGAAGCTCTGCCTGAGATGACTTGTGTACCCAGAACTAACGTTTATACCTCTGTGGAGAAACAGGATGACATCCTGGTGATACACCCTTAGCGATTTACTCAGAGTGACACTACTGTTCATTATTGGAGGGTGTTGGCCCTTATTTCTCAGTGGTCCCCCTGGAGCCACGCTGGCAGAATCCTGGAAAGAAGCAGAACTGTACTGAGGCCCTTTAGTTTCAGCCTGAGGATAACATATTTGTGCATTACCTCCAGACTTGCAGAGTGGAACAGTTAGTAGGATGCAAGAAGAGCTTATTTAGATTTTCAATCAGTGTTGTGATGCAGAGGAGGAAAACCAGACCCAGGTTAGTATATAAAATACATGCAAAAAGGCATACTGGGAACCAGGGTTAAAATCTTTAAACTACAGCCATAAAATACAGTAACACGTCAAATGACTTTCCCTAAAAGAAGACAGAAAATCTGCTTTCTTTGGAAAGCAGCTTGGAGGGCAAAGTCAGTACAGAGCATGTCAAGGTAGATTTCTTTCAACTGTATGGATGTGCAAATCCAAACATTCACCCTGAAAAGTCAAATTCAGAAATGCTAGGTTCGCACTGCCTTCACCAAACCAGAAAATGCAAGCAACCCTTGATGGACAGCTTTGCTCCTAAGCTTCCCCTCTGCATTTTAACTCAAAGATTCAGGCATACCTAGCCAACGTTAGATAAAAAATCGGAATATCTGAGTGTGATTTAAATGGCAATGTAGATGCAAATCCTTCCATATACAGTACAGGCAGACACCCTGTAATTTGCCTACTTGAGATGCTATATGCAATGTACTACATAAATGTTCAGATTACAACTGTGTTGACAGAGCCCCCGAATGCCACTTGAAAGTATTCAGTAGCTCTGCTGGGTTTCTTAACTTAGATCCTTCTTTTTCAGAAAAAAGTAATACCACCTCTGACATCAAGCAAATATGCCACGTACATGACCATATGCCAGTATGCTATGTAAACTTGTGGACGCCTCCTTACATAAAACTATGTAAGAACTTTTAGCTGGATTATACTGGTTAAATCCAAAGGTGGGTACCTGATTTGTAAAGATCATTCTTACGCTGCCTAAAGTCCTGGCTTGGGGTTCTGACACACCTGTGACAACAGATTAAAATTAAATGACCCAGGTATCCCTCTGCACCTTCCTGACAGATGCTGCTAGGCAGCAAAATAGACCTAAATCGAAGTTGCTGGCAATAACCCCTTCAACCGTTTAGTTCTTAATCCATTGCCACAAATCTGCTGGATACCATAGAGGCAGTTACATTGTCCAAAAGTGCTTTTGTCAGTATAGCTCATTTCGCACATTGAACCACTATAAACTATGCTAGCCCTAGCACTTTTTTGCTAGTATAACTGTGATTCCATTAGTAGGGTTTTATCGGGAAAGTTATCCAGTAAAGCTATCCGCAAAGCCAGGTCTTTCATTAGGAATGAAACTGCTAAAAAGTCTGACATTCAAATTACCATTACTAGCCCTGCTGAGTTATCTTGCTGAAATGAATTGCATTTATACCTCTTCACTGCTGCAAGCTCTTTGCTCTGTCCCTCATGATTCAAGTTTCTGAGGTTTTCTTTGCAAGCAGAACCTATAAAAACAACGTTATTTTTCAAAATTCAGAGGAACAAGCTATTGCTACAAAATGCTACCCAATATGATCTGCTACTGCTTCCAGTCCTACTTCAGGCACTTACCAGCAATACCCTGGAAAATTCTCAAGCTCCTGCTCAGCACAAGAAAATGCAGAGGTTATACTAAGAGAAAGAACAATCTCATGGTTAACATTCAGGTTCTCCTGGACATGACTTTGGGCAAATATTTTTATTTTCTTTGCTGTAGCTTTCCCACTGGTGAAAGGGGATAGTCCTCTTCCTCTTACAAGCCTGCTGTGAAGGACCTTGCAGCTCACTGCACGAGTAGGGATAGTCAAAAGCAGACACCCTTAGCTTTCAATTGCTCTCAGAAAAATATAACAAAATAATGTTGATCAAGAGACTGCTAACAAAAAGCCTGTAAAATGGGTCAATTGTGCACTTTCTGGATGCTGCTGTATAGGTTTCAATCTTTTTGGTCGAAAGCTGGAGAAGTCCTGCCATGGCAGTCATAGGTTGTCTTAGGTGAGGCTATGGCTATGTGATCAAAGAGGCCATGATGCAGGTATACACCTGGACCAGAAAAAAGGTACCATAGCAGCTCCCGAGAAAGGAGCAAACCGTGCATTTGAAAGCCTGCGAAAGAAGCAAGCTGCACGCTGACAGACAGACATTTGATCATGCAAGAAACAGAGCCCTGACTCATCCAAGGGTGCTTTGGGACAGCTCCAAGCTGTGCTCACGTCACGTGATGGCTTTGCTGCTTTTCGAAAATCAGGACAGCTCTATTTGCCTTGGGTTAACTGGTTCACATGTCCTTTGCCTACATGTAATCTCATGTAGCTGTTTACTAGGACGCCCATTTTGTAGGGGGGGGGAAGCATAAAAATTACATAAATAAAAAGCCACAAGTTTGGGGATCTGAGGATTGTTTTTTTTAAACCACAGGCTTCCTTGGTAATCAAAACCCTGGCTTCTTTGGAATTGCTTGTTAATGTGATAGACTGCGGATTACAGTGGAGAGGTCTCTCCAGATTCTGAAAAGACCTTCAAAAATCAGAGGTTAGTAAATAAATGTAGGCAGCAGGAGGGGGCTGTTGATTTCCCACACAAAGTGAAAAAAAAAGGCACAGGAAGAGGCCTGACCTTCCTTTTCCGTGGACGCTAGACCCAGCACAGAATTATAGTCCCATCTCACTTGCTTCATGCAAACAAAGAGTAATGCCCGTGAATGGAGGTACACCAGCCCAAATTCTTCTCTGCTTGCTTTCATCAGCCGCAGCATGCTCATCAGGGGTCTGAGTAATGCTGCGTAATTGATGGCTATTCGCACTTTGGAGCATCACAGCCTGGTAAGTAATGGCATTCACTGCAGCTGAGAATAAAGAGATTCTTGTTAAATAAATAGGACCAGAATTAGGAGGCAAGGATTTTAACTAAATCTAGATATTTCTAATGCATATTTCTGACAGCTCATTCACTTGCACTAAATGCTTCAAGATGTACAAAAAATGTACATGTATTTAAGACGGCTGGATTTTTGTGCCATCGAGTGTTTCTGAGGCTGCAGTTTTACAGTTTGAAAGCTACTATGCTAACTTAGTCCCATGTGTTTGAAAAACGTTTGCTAGAACAAACAAACAAAAAACAAAGAATGGTCACTATTTTCCTTGCTGCCTTTTGTTTTACAAGACAATGCAAGCATTCTTGAAGGTTACAGAAAAAGGTGGCAGGAGCAGTTTGTCAGGGAGTTTCACATAAATTGAATTTTTTAGAGTAACTAGAGCTGGAGAGAGTAGGAACATCCACAAGAAGGCCAGCCATAAGGTTGGTACAAATATGGTACAAATGCAGAAAACAGGTCAGGCTTGCTACAATGTCTCAAGGAAAAATGAAGAACACCATTAAGCTTTACTTTTTGGGCTCAGGGTAGCTGCCACAGATTAGCTATTTGTTTGGTTTCACCCACACGTGGCCAGACAACGTTTGGCAGTTTCACTTTGAGATGACTTCTAGTCAAATTTAGAGTCAAATATAGTGACATTCTCAAACCTGATTCAAGGCCTTGTTACTCAGGCCCTGCTTAGATACTGAAGTATTTGGGCTAAAACAGTGCAAGCTCACAGGTACCAAATCAAAGAAAATAAAAATTCCTCTGCCTTTTCTTTCTTTTTCTTTTTTTTCTTTTTTTTTTTTCTTTCAAACCTACTCTGCTGTGTTTGTACAGTGCGCAGATCATACAGATCTAAGAATTTTACAGAGATGGCTCTTGACGTAAAACCAAGATATTTGTCCTTATCTCTCTGTACACAGTTCTTCAATCCCCCCTGCTTATTGCACCCTGAGTCTCTGTTTTCAGAGCATTCCATACAGCACATGTGGCTCTTACAGAGTTCATCAGCAATAAGTATTTTGGATGTGGAGGTTTTCAAACACATGGGAAAAAAATGCTGTGACGCATTTAAGTATTTATATCACAGGGCTAACCCGAAAGATACACCCATTCGGGTAACTCTGATAAGCAGCCCGGCTTTAATCTCTTTATCTTCTTTCTCTGGCTATGCTTTCTTGTCACCAAACCGAGACACTAGCTATGCCCCTAGGTGAGTGGGTGGGGGGAGGTGTGGAGAAAGTGTTAGCTCAGTTTGCTAATGACTTGAGCTGCTCAACTTGGTGACAGATTTCGGTAGGTTCTGTAAGCCATGATAGTAGTAACCGGCTTGTGTTACAGCAAAATTGTTTCAATCTAAGCTTCACAGCATACAATAAACTAACCTGGCTTCTAAAATAATATTAATTTTTCATGTAGCACTTGCAACAAAAGGGAAAACAGGCAAAACTTTTTTTTTTTCCTAGCAAACAAATGATACAAACAGTTTACTGAGCTATGCTGAGGGCAGAAATTGTATTTTAATTTTGTCTACTTCCTTTTCATATATTTGTGGAAAGCTGGGGGTTGAACGTTCGCAAAGATTTCTTTGCTTATCAGATGACAAAGTCTTCCATAAATAACCTCCAGTAAATGTTTTTTGATAGTAAAAATGACACTAACAGCAGTGCAAATAAATGAGAAACAGATTATTTCAATTCTCATTGAAAATATGACACTGGATTAATGCATTCATGATCTCTGTTTACTTATATGGTGAGTATTTAAGCCTAGAAGAAATTCATTGTGCAGTATTTGTAAGGTGCATTTTGTTCTTCAGAGTGCTTTATAAATGTTAGAATTCAGATCATAAAACACTCTGAGGTCCTTCATTTCCTATTCCAAATAATTCAAACTAAGAAACCTCTTTAGAAGTAGACTGTACAGACTTCTAAGGAAATTACTTGTTCATGGGTAAAGAGGAAGCAAACATAAAAGTTAGCACAGGATGTCCAAAGCTCCAGCCACCCGCCTGCTCAGGTTTAGACTAGGCTAAACCACCTCCTTTGCTTGTTTGACCATGTTTTCAGTGATAATGGTTCTTACGATAGGGCTACTGTTGTGAGCTTCCAACCATCACTCAGTCTGGTTGTTAAGAAACCCTGTATTCAGCATGCAGAAGCAACAGCCTTTACCATGACCAATACCACTACAATTCATTGCAAAGTGCTCCAACAGTACCTAGATACCTGTGGCTCACAGTGGTGCACGTGCTAAGGACCAGCCAAAGACCATTGTTCAGTAGTGCAATTTCTTGCTAATGAATAGATCTGCTGGGGACAGTCATAGTCACAAAGGCTGAGTTAGTCCTCCAGATTCAGCCATTTTAATTAATACCTTGTAACTTGCCCAAATTTTAAAGAAACCCAGGAGCAAACCAGCATGGGTGGTTGAACCATCTACTGTTGAGCCTAGAGGCAGTTTTGAGCAACAGAGACTGTGAGTTCTTGATCAGAAAATGTTTACACCCCAGTCCCTGCTGTCCAGAAAAATATTTCAGAGACAGCTTCAAAGTACTTAGATCAGAGGCTGCAAGCAGGGAAGTAGCCACACTATAAATCTCAAAGGGTACTAAATAGCTCAAACATTTACTTACCCTCTCAGGTGGGATTCATAACCTGTGTTGAGCATCATGAATACACTGAGAGCAGTACTTGAGTTAGCTAGCTTTAAAGTTGTCTTGGAAAGGCCTTTCTTTGCCACAATATTGACACATCCTTAGGTTGTAAGATTTTTCAGGAAAGAAAATACACATTTGACAATACACTGAGTAACTCAGAGTACCTGCATCGGCAAGGGCAATGGAACTCCAACTTCCAGCTGGGATTTTATTCACAAATATGAAGTAGGAATTAGGAATTACTAAAGACAGGATACCAAATACTGTGTCAAATAGATTACTTTTGAGTATGCTCCGTAAAAAACAGAGTTACTTGGTTTTGACCAAGTTTTACTTTCAGTCATGTCATCACTGAAACAAGCAGTTCTCAAGAAATGTAAAAGCATACATTTCAAACAAACACCTCACAAACTAAAACTGCAAGGTCTCACAGAAATATCTTTATATACTGTATTTAGTTTGCCATTTTTGTTCTTATTGCTTCTTCCTTTTAATTTTTTTTATACCTGTGCTCTCGAAGTAACTTTCTGTTCCCACACATTCTCTGCCCATCATTCACCACCTACCTTCCTACAGTAATAAAGAGGGGATTTATGTCTAATTTGCTGAAATCAGTGTATTCATGTATTTCCAGTAGAGTATTTGAGAAAAAGAAAAAGAAAAAGAAAAAGAAAAAGAAAAAGAAAAAGAAAAAGAAAAAGAAAAAGAAAAAGAAAAAGAAAAAGAAAAAGAAAAAGAAAAAGAAAAAGAAAAAGAAAAAGAAAAAGAAAAAGAAAAAGAAAAAGAAAAAGAAAAATTATTTTTACTTTTTTAATTAAAAGAATGTATTTTTATTTTGTTTTTTCTTCCTCAATTCACATATAACTTCGTTGCCACAGACTCTGGGATTGTGACAGCACTTTTAAAAAATATCTTCTAAATAAGTTAAAATCATGCCATACAGCAAACTGAAATGAGGCAATGAATCCTATCTTCCATAGGTATAAATCTGCAAAATTCCTTTCAGGTCAACTTTCTTACACTGATCTGCTGAGAAAGTGGTGGTGGGGAGGCGTTAATCCCTTTTTGCATCATTCTTCCCCTCTCCCACTATACTCCTATCCTCTTATCACCTCTTTTTGACTTGTAAGACTTAAAGTCAGAAATATTTTCAGGAAGTTTTCATAATGCTGATGACACTTCAAACGGGTTAGAAGGGGCAGAGAGAGAGATTAACTAAGTAACTATATTTGTATGCGTGAGCTCAAAAAGCAATTAACTGCTGTAACAGGAGACCTAACAGATTGGTGCCTAGCAAGAGTTTATATGACTAATGCTGTGTGACTGTATCAAGAAGAGAAGTTTGCCCACTAGAGAAGCTAACACATTACTATATAAGAAGTAATTCACTTTGAACTCACATTTTTAAGCTTGCAGCTGCTCTCAACTTTTTTTTTTTTGACCTTTTTGCTTCCTTTTTTCCATAATTATTTTTGACAACTCCGCCCCTCCTACTCAGCCCAGTGCAAAGTAATGCAGTGGAAAAAGCATTGCACTTACACCACGAAAATGGGTAATTGTGTATTTTCTTGTCTGTCTAACCCTCCTCCCCTTCCTCTTCCCCAGGATGCCCCAGATCCGAGATATAACAGAGGACAAAAGCAGAACATCCACTCTTCTAGAAATGAACAAAACTATCAATTCCAGTGACAGCAGCGTCTGGCTTCATATTAAAGCATTTTTCATGTCCTACTCCCTGATGCCGCCGTTTCCCTCGTATAAAATGACTAACCCAGACAGATCCATTTGACAGTTCCTCCTTAGCAGTTACTTTGGACTGTAGGATTGGCTAAAAGTAGAGTTGCTTTGCAAGTGGTCCAAGAAAGGTCAAATCCAGGCCTAGATTACAACAGTATTTATTTCGGTGTGATTCCTTCTAGCTGCAGTGATATCTGATACTGTGGTAACAGTGAGAAATCAACAGAGGCCTTGAGAGTTTGTCCTTGTAGGTTTTCTGAAGTCTGGACTTCTGGTCCTTGGGGAGGAGGGAGATGGATGGTGAGTGAACCCCTCCAAGGCTTCAGGCTACACAGCTGAGCGGCAACTCACATACAGCAGTCATAATTTAAACACCTTTCACCCACCCTCCTGCTCAGAGGACCCCTTACCTGTGCCTGAAGTCACACATTTTATATGAGCTTTACATTACCTTCCTGAAGACAGGTCCATGACTTCCTACCTAGCCAAGGTTGGAGGGAATCACACAACCCCTCTTCCTCTGCTTCCCTTTCGGTAACACTATCAAGTATTTTGAGGTCTCCGGTTCCAGCAGATGAAAGACACTTGAGGCAAAGCTTTAGCTACTGATTATTAGGTTTCCCTGTCACACAGCTGATGGGTTTCTCACATACTTAATTGCATTTTTTAAAAAAAATAATACAGGAAAACTGCTGCAGAAATCTGACATATATTAAGGGAGTGCAGGAATTGATAAACAACACAAAGAATGAAGATCGATTGCTTTAAGAACAACGGATGAGATCATTCACTTATGAAATAGCAGGCTTGATAGCAAGGATCAGGTGTCCCTGAACTAGCTCCCGAAGTGTAACCATACCACGTAATTAATATCAGCCCTCAGAGAGGCTAAAATTTCTGTTCAAGTCGCATTTCCTTCTGCTATCAGTGAGTTTTTCTGCAAGCTTAAGGCACAGCGGAGCAGAACAACAGGGAGTGCAGTGCTGTTACTATAGAGGCTGTATTGTCTGCAGAAGCATACTGCTAGCTGGTAGTGGAAGAGGCAACAAAGAGACTGCTGGAGGGCCACTTGGAAATAAAAAAATAAAATAAAAATGCCAGAGCTGTAGCACTGGATATGCTAGCTATTACAACTTGGCTCAGGAAACAGAGAACTTTCCAGGGCCATTTCCAGCCTTTGCAGGAGACTGTGCTCTCTGGAACACAGAACAGACCGGGCTGAGTGGGCTTGCCTTACCCTGTCACACTATTCATGGCAATCGTGCCTGTTTTATCCTCTGCTTTTCTGAAAAGTAGGGTAAAAAAAGTTGTACCGAGCAGCTCTTCCAAAATATAGAAAATGCCAACCAAAACCAGCAAAAATAATTAAAACCTAAGGCCGGCTTAAAAAACATGTTGGAAGTTATACAGCTGCAGTCTTCAAAGGCTTGCTTTTTTCTGGAGTGGGGTGGAGAAGAGGGCTTTGATTTAAACACCACCACCACAATGGCTCATTTGATCTTTTGGTTCCTCCCCGTTTTATTTTAATTAATGTTTCTAAGTACTGATTTAAAGTCAATCCAGCTTTATTAAAGGTTCATTGCAGGATTAAGAGAGATTTGAAATCAAGCCCAATTCAGGCAGCAGTGACAAGTTCAAAATGCCCACTCAGTAAATAAAAAGCATGTCATGCTGGTAGTGTTTTGAGTGATCAGCCAATAAAATCAGGTAGCGTTTCTAAACACTGTGGGGTTGGTGTTTTTTTTTTTTTTTCTCTAGCAATGAAAATCTTTTAAACTCCTCGTTAATAGGTTTTGTGCCACTTGTGATACATTCCTTTTTGTTTTTTTAATAGAACATTCATTCATTTAACATTAGTGTTAAAAGGGATCTTACATATGTGTTTGTCAAGTATGGTCATTACCCATGCTAAATGCAACATATGATAGCAACCTCATACCATTTGGTTCAACTTTTTTTGCCAGATTCGCAGGCTCAGAAACAGCAAGATTTCCTAGTTGAAGGGGGTGCCAAGGCTCTAACATACTGTAGACTGTACGTTCCTCTCTTACAAGTAGCACATACAGGACACAGAAGGAACAAGGCTTGTGAAGACAATGAGCTTATTTTAAATTTTGCAGAAGCAGTAGCCTTTCTAGCTCTTCCAGATAGGTTGCATCCAGTTGACAGCCTGTCTTGGTGGTATTAGTACTGTGTCTAGGAACTTCTTAGGATTTCATAAGGATTAGGTCCCAACTTGTTTGTTTCACACTCCATTAGAAGAACAGATAATCTCAGATCCTTTATGAAAAAGCCTCGTGTTTCGCTTGCCTTATTCCCACCTTGGATGAGATAGCATGTCATAGGTATTAAAAAAGTCCCCTCCTCTCTTCCAGAGGGAATTTTATCCAAGTCATATATGCTGAATCCCTCAGACCATAGCTATACTACTGTCTCTGTTCAGCGCTTCTGGCTTCTGCAGGTTTTGGAGAAGACGACAAAGAGGGACAGTAATACTTCACATGAGGTATAATACCTCGAAAAGCACCGCTCTCTTGCAGAAACCTTTCCTCAGCTACTGCAGTGGGTAGGTGGGAAAAGAGGAACCGTCCTGTGAAAAATCTGGATTCAGTCATGGCGGAGCCATGTTATTGGCAGGAAAGAGTGTGTAGCAAAGCAGTGCGGGCATCGGTGCTGCTATACAGCAGGTCCAGGATCAACCTGTACTGCTCATCCTCCCTCCCCTTCATTCAGCACAGCTAGTCCCCTCTCATTTGAATGGCGAACAATTCACAGCTGTGGATATATTACCCTAATTCACTCTCTCCCCTGTGAGTGTGTCTACAGAGGGTATCAGGGGGCCTCCATTGCATTAGTGCTGCCACTAAAGCCAGGCAGTACTTACAGAAATGCATTTCAATTCTGAGTCCTACAGACATGCTTTGGTTACTTTTGTCCACTTAATGAGAAATTAACGTAAGGCCCAGCTGGTGTAAGTCAGCAAGGAAGCAATGAACCTAAGGAAACGGTGCCAATTTACCTCAGTGAGGATCTGGCCCAAGGGATTCATAATGGATGAAGATGTCTAGTCAAGAAGAGGTTAGAAGAGCTCAAAATGTCTGCATTTATCCCCCACTTTCACAGTTCAGACAGCTTCTGCCAAATGGTATGAGCAGCTGGACATCTCTTTCAAATCCATATTTAATTCCCTAAAGCTGCATTGAAATGAAGAACCCTGCCCACAAAATAGATCAATATCTTACACTGCTTTATCTTCAGACTGTAATGAACAAGGAAGATGCTGCTGTAGCTTAAGAAGAAAGAATCTCTGGGCTGTGGAAACCAAGAAAATAAGCATTTTAAAACATTTTCTTAGTTTATTGCCTATGATGTAAATAAATTTATCCCCGATTATGACACCTTTTTTTATTCAGTACAGGGTTGAGTAGTAGAAAAAAAATATTACAGTCTCAGAAGTGAAAGAATTGTGCAAATTAAATGAAAAAATTATGTGTTGTTGACATCGGTGATACTGCGATCACTAGGCAGAGATACTATGAATAAGTCAAACTATTTGAATCTGGATCAGATCATTATTAATGTTAATCTACTCTACTTAAGTTTTCTCTTTCACGACAAAGACACACAAATTTCAAATCAGTGAATAACAGTAGCTATGGATGGAAGATAGAGGTCATTTAAATTCTCATTGAACTTTACTTCACTTTCTTAATCTAAGCAGAAGAAAGTTCTCTTCAACATTGTTTAGTGCTAAAAATTTAATCAAATATAGCTGAGATACATCTGAGCATAGGGAATGGACTATAGGAAGGAATAATAATGACAGGTAGTTTTAGTGATTTTGTTGGGGCTATTTAAATTTTATGAGAGTACATTACATTATTGAGTGGGACAGAATCCACATAAAAGTAGCGTCTTGGATCATACTTATAACTTCCAGTCTTAAGAATCTGTTTTGAGGTCTCTCAAGTTGAATTTTCACTCCTGTTAAAAAAGGCATTGTAAAGGCATGCCCCACTGGATTTTGTCTACAGCCTTGATCAAAAGCAGCCTGAAACCCTCAGGTTTCACAAGACTAGATAAAAGAAACCTGGCTTAGAATATGGATACTAATAATTTTTTTTTTGCTAGCAGTGAATACAACATTCCATGAAATGGAAATCTGATCTTTACGAATGTGTCAAATTTTAAAATTAACATCTCCACATCTTTTTAATTACCCTTGATAGTCTAAATCAGCATAAGAAATTTGGCCTCTTAACCACAGAGATGCAACTTCTCACCTGAGACTATAAAACATATTCTCACTTATTTTATGGATAGATCAAACCCTAAAACCCCAAATAACCCAACTGCCCAAAGAGAAGATGATAGGAATCTCACTTTCTCTCTTTGACCCTTTTAAAGCTTGAAAGGGGTATCTCTCTTCTTAAAAGAAAACAGAAGTAGTTCATCTCTAGAAATAAACATGGGAAGATACATTTTCAGAGAAAGAGGCTCAGTTACTCAATCAGATGTAACTACACTGATATTTTCTGCAATGAAACAACTGCCATTTGGAAACCCCACCAGTAAATAAACTGCAGGTGCTTTCTACTAAGAAATAACTCTCCCTACAAAATATATTACATAGGGTACACATAACTTATATAGGGTACACATTAGATCAAAATGTGCCTGGTTGTGTCTTTCAGAACTCGAATTTGTCTGCTACACAAAGGATTCCTAGGGCTGCCAGAGTTGGTGTGGGTTTTGAATGTAAAATTGCCTAACCATCAGGGAATGAGAAGCCAGATTACCTGCTTGACAAAGCTTCAAGGACGATGTGCATGCTCTGTTCCAAATTAAACTTCAAAAGAATCCCATAATCAAACAAACTGAACATAAGAAGTATCCAAGGACAGCGCAACAAAAGGCTGCTTTGCAGGGACAGAGAGAAAGAAAGGAATGGAAAATAACATAGTCAACCCTCGCAGGCAAAAGAGTGCAAAGAAAGGAAGTGAAAGGTAAGGAATCCACATGTATTAGAACAAGGTAAAGAGTGGGGTGTTTTTTTAATTAATTGCATAGGCAAAAATGTTATAGACTTCCTGCCCCAGACTGGCCAACCAGCTGTCCCTCTAAAGACTTCCTTCACAATTTAGAAAATTCTTGCATGAGAAATTGCAGACCCTGCTTATCAAAGTCAAAACTATATATATATTTATAGTCACATTTCCATGGTTTTGTTGCTAGAAAAGCCTTTTTACTGAGAACACAACAGTTCTTATTTTATTTATTTAGCTTTGAGATGCAATTAACAGTAGTCCAGACCCTACAGGACTACTACAGGACTACTATTTCTGTAGGACTACTATTACCTACTTCAGACCCTAGAGCTACTTCCAGTAGCACTAATATCACAGCATGCAAACTCCGCTGTTATATTAATACTGAATCAATGGATTGTGTTTTCTAATCAATATGAGCATAACACTGAAAGCTTAGCCTTTCTAATTTTGAGGAAAGGCATGAAACTGATTGATAATGTCAGAAGATAGGAACTACAAAATATACTGTAATAGGGAGAACAGAACAAGGAGTTGACAAATAATGTGGCACGCCAGAAAGGGAAGGACTACTGGATGAGAAGGAGATAATTCTTTGGAATATCTCTGGCCTAGTCCTGTTGACTGAATGCACACTGGTGCAGTAGACGCTTGGAGCACATCTGCCGGTTTAATGTCCTCCAGAAGGAATCTAGTCTGTATACTTCAAACATATCTACATTGCAAACAAACCATCGGAAGAGGAGATGCATGGGAGAGCGACTTGAAAAGCGTTTTCCTGATCCAAACTAAAACGTTAGCATGGATGCCCCACTCATCTTCCTGAATGAAAAGGAGACAGAGCAGGGAGGGAGGAAAAGGGCTCAGGCTGGCAAACGAGCAAGCTGGGAGAAATGAGGCAGAGCTGGGCACCACCAGAGCAAAACCTTCTGCTGAGCTCTGAGTGACCAGCGCAGCAACCCAGTAACTGCACACTGTGCAGCTCTCCCATCTCTGGTGACTGTTCAAACCAATAGGAAACTGTCTGTTTCTCTTATCCTGAGCGGGAAAAGATCTGTGATGTCTCCCTAGAGGATCCAGCATTGCCAGGTAAGGATGATCCTTAAGAGTGAACTTTGGAGGAGAAAAAAAAGAAAAAAAAAATTCTAGAAAGCAACATCAGAGCGACTACATCCTATAACTATTTTGTATGCTAGTAGAGGCCATCAAAATCCAATTGGGAGGAGTGCTGAGTATTCTCTGTGCACATCTAAGGACAGTGGGAATGTGGCTAAACACGTTAGTCCTTCAAATGTAAGCATCTCTCAAACCAGATAAAACAAAACCAAGAGTCTGAAAACTGCCCCTTCAAAAGGAGGATGCACGGGTGGGGGTCAGTTTTCTTTGATGCAGGCCAGATACGGCAGAGGAATGTGCAATATCCTGCTTCCTTCAACACCAGAAAAATCAAACATATAGAGATTGTCTCCCTGCCCATAGCTCCAAACCTTCCAGCCAATGAGCTCTCCGCTGAGGGGACCTTTCTCAGGGGACTGCTCCAAGTGCCTGGCTGTGCCTGGCCATCTGTGTGTCTGCTTTTTTTTTTTTTCCTTTTCTTTTTCCTTTGCCATATTTTGTTATAGTTTGCTCTCACTGACTCCATATTCCTCTACTCAGATAGTCCTGCACCTCTGTCCACACCGTGCAAAATCCAGAAAGGCCTCGGGCATACCTTTAATTTGGAGACCAGTGGCATGCCATAAAGCAATTTACATTTTTGCACTCGGGGTGGTATTTATGCTTACCCACTTCTGTGCACTCAGGCCTTGATGCTGATGGCGGTGGGGATGTAGAGGGCATTTAGCAAGCACTTGCACAACCTTTTGCCGTGTCGTGGTCCATATAGCCAAGGCTGCAGGGTACTAAGGAAGCATCGCAGTTCCCTCAGACCTCCAGTGAACTGCCTCTGCAACCGACGGGGGCCTTCCTGATGTACTCCAGCTGAATTCAAAGCAGTCACCCAGATTGCCTGAGTGTATGTACACACATACACACATCTTAAGCCTTCTGTGGCTTAATACTCTACATGTAAAATACAGTCATATACCTCAACCTCCACAAGGTTGTGGGGCAGTAACTTAAATAATATTTGTGAAGGACCCAGAAATGTTATTATCAGCAGCAGAGCCCGCACAGAAATTAATAATTATTTACTCAGAATGGGATTGGCTCTGAATGTACAGCAAACAAAGGGCATTGAACAGTGAAGGTTAGTGGTAAAGGAGGAAAAAAATGGTCATTTCCTCTCTATCATCTAGTGCACTGAGGCAGAAATCAGAGGGGGAATTACTAAATTATTATTAATTCACATTTATGAAATATTGTATATGTGCAGGGATCAAGTGTGGACTGAACAGAGACTTTGTTCTTCAATTTTCTTACTTCCAAGTTAGTTTTATTTTGCAAATATGGCTTTATATGCAGTATAAATAATACTTACAAAATTATACTTTGAAAATTCAATGAACTACTAATAGGATATGATGTACTCCACAAGCCAGCTTCTCAACTAGTAGTACAAAACTCACAGACACCCTTTTGCAGGAAAGTCCTACAAGTGCCAGATAATCATATTCAATTTTCATGGAATTCCGTGTTTGCATAATTAAGATTGAACACAACCAATCATTTGATAATCTCAAGAATGATACGAGAGCTCAATGAAGATTAGAAACAGCAAGACAATGTCAGTGTCTGAGGGAGAAAGTAGGAGAGAACACTGGGGCGGGGGGAGGGGGGGGGAGTGGTGGTAAAAAGCATGCAAGCAAACCAGAAAGTCACTTATTTTCCATTCCTCCTTGCCAGTTGCGTGCTAGCTCTAATGAGAACAGCAGCTAAGTAGCCCTGCCAGCCCTCCAGGTTGGAGATGGATATGATGACAAGGAATGTGAGGAAGCGAGCACTGCTGCTGCTTGCTGTTACATCTGTTTTAAAAAGTGACGTCAGCCTCCCTTCAGAGCTAACTAACCGAGCAAATTTTGCAACTGGTAACAGGACACAGTTGCTACTAATGAACTCAAGGTGGCGGGAAGAATCAGACCCAAACCTATCCAATCTAACAGCCCAATTGCTATTATTTTTATCCCTTAAGCCTTTGTTGTTCATACCTCTCAATAAAGTTTGCTTTTTTTGTAAATTGAGTCCAGGCCATTAAAAAGAGTAGAAAACAACAACTTTGAGCACAGTCTCATTATA
The DNA here is from genome assembly GCF_965231255.1 of Vanellus vanellus. Lineage (NCBI taxonomy): Eukaryota > Metazoa > Chordata > Aves > Charadriiformes > Charadriidae > Vanellus > Vanellus vanellus. The sequence continues at coordinate 87,526,412 of NC_138906.1, forward strand.
TTCCAAAAATATTAAAAGATTAAATACCTTTGACCTTTACAAAAGATATTAAAAAATAAAAATAATGAGGATAAGAAGTGGGAAATGAATGCCTGCAATTGGGAGTCCCCAGCTCAGTATGCCTGTCACTAGTAGTGTGTTATGCCATAACAAAGAAATCAGCACACTGGAAATTCCTCCCGCTGTGCACAAATGAAGCCAGAAATGACTGTCACTGCTGCTTGTACAGAGAACATCAACATCTATGTGATGCTTCACAAGCTGGGTATGTTTGGTAGCCCTGGACTACAGAGCCTGAGCAGCATATTCTGACAATTCAGCAGCAAGCTTAGGCACAAGCTAGTTTCACTTCCATTCTGACATGGATCCCGTTAAAAGATTTTTTGTAACCACTGGAGGTAGCCAAGGGGGAAAAATAACAATTTCTTTGAAGTTCCAGACAGAAAATACTGAATGCCACTCACTGATTAAGTGCAAAAGACAGTGAGGAAATGACCGTTTTTATTATCCTTTTTTCCCAACAAGTCATTCATGTTTTACCCAGTGCTTTTTAGAGGCAGAACGCTGCCTTTTGGGACAACAATTCTACAACATTCTAATCTATACATGTGTGTGAACAACCATTATTAATATAACTGCAAAATATCACTGTCTCTTCTTATGATGTAATTAGGCGTCAGGCACGATAAGCTTATGATTAACCAAAATTCATTGCCTTCCAGCATGGCTGCTGCAAGTAAAATCATTCAGCTCTCATTTTATCTGATTGTATAAAGCGCAACAGCAAGCTTTATGTTTTGTACAGAGGGCGCAAAAGGTTGAACACAAAATTTAGACTATTGAGCAGAAAATTGTATTGCAATGTTAACTGCTGTGTGACTTAATGTCAGGCCATAATCCGGACAAGAAATTTCAAAAACTGTTTCCTTGACCAAATTAGAAAGTAGACAGTTTTCACCAGTTGGCAAGATTTCCACCCAAATGAATCTCAAGCAGAACCAAAGGAATGGCTGACTGTGGAAACAAATGGAGAGACCACCACTTTTTGTACGCAACTCAGATGTGTCTTAAATAAGGGACAGCAGAAGAATCTATATGGAATAAACCAACAAAAATACAAGTAAGAAATTACCAGGATTAAGATGATATTCACTCCCAAATGTTAAATAAACTTAAGCAAATAGCCAAAAAAATTGTAGTTTGTAATCTCTCTTTTATTAACCTTTACATCTGAGGACTGAGAGGTGGCAAACAGAATGACAGTTTTTTAAAGAAATTTGACAAGGGAATTACAGACTTCTAAGTCTGGCCATGTCTGTGCTGGGAAAATTAATAGAAACTATAGTAAAGACTGAATTAGGGGACATGTGGCTAAAGATTACATATTTGGGAAAAAAATAATGGGAGTTTTTACATGTTGCTGCCTGGTAACGTATGGGAATTCTTCACAGGGGCAAGTATATCCAGCTGATAGAAATTACCTGACTTTCCAAATGCTTTTTTTTTTTTTTTTTTAAAAAGCTTCCCTCCAGTACCTTTTCAGGAAACTAATTAATCACAGCATTGCATGGTGAATACTTGGTTAAAAGTCAGGAAACAGAAAGCAAGGTGAAAATAGAATAGAACAAGATCATCAAGATCGAGAAAAATCTGTTTTGGGACCATGTGCTGCTCAATACAGTGATGATCAACCTGGAAAGGACATGGGCAGCGAGGTGAGAATGTCTGCTGGTGGTACAAAGTGATACCGAGTAGCAACAGGAAAGAACGGTACTGAAAATTTGCAAAGGTGCTCCGCACACTGTATAATGAAAAGGCAAATGAAGTTCACTAGAGATTAATGTAAAGAAATACACAAGGGGAAGAACAATCTTAACTTCATATATAAAATCACGGGCTCCAAGCTGACCACTAGCACTCAGGAGAAAGACCATGGGGTTGCAACAGATGAAGTGTTAATGATTATTAGGAATGAAATTGAGAACAAACCAGAGAATATCCTCATGCCGCCATAAGGAATCAGGGTTCCCTACATATTAAGCTATCTAATTCTGCCTCCCTTTTTTTGAAAAGGACACAGCAGAATTGGAATAAAAGCATGAAAAGAACAATTAGAAGTGTGAAACAGCTTTAATAGAGGTGATGGCCAAGTGGAGTAAGACTCTCGGGCGGAATCCTGGGGAATTAAGATAAAGGTCTCTAAAACCAGGGAGAAGGCACATAGAGATCAACCATTCATCTTCTCTCTTAACTGAAGAACTAAATGTCACTGAAAAGCCTTGGAAGGAGCAGGTTTCAAAAGGGATGTAGTGCTTTACTTAGGTGTTGTTAACTAGTGGAACTGCTTGACGAAGAAATTTGTGGACCCAAAGTTCACCTGGTTTGAAGAGAATATTAGTCAAGTTCATGCAAGTGAAATCCCTCAAGAAATACTATCTGTCCAGAAACTGCATCTAGCTCATGTCTTTTCTGGGGTATTCAAGGAGTAAGAATCCCCTTTCCCCAACTCTGTCAGCCAACCTGGAAGTAGGTAATACACAGATTTTTCTCAGAGCTTTCTCCAGAGACCAGCACCAGCCAAAAAAAAATGTCTTTGGTAAGCAGCAGAAGAATAGAGAGATTTTTATATATAAGGCTCTAGGACTGAAGCAAGGACATTAGAAATCAGGATTTATGATAAAATAATTTGAAAAAATTAATTAACTCTGGGGATACTAAAATTTTCTATGAGATCAAGGGGAGTTCAGACAAGTCCCTAGAGAAGTACCACTATATGCTTGTCCTGTCCTTATATTCTTTGCAGTAAATGTCTATATTGGCTATCGCAAACTGAGCTAGAGGCAACTTTGGTCTGACCTGCTACCGGTATTTTATTTGATCTTGCCTCTGCTTTTACAGCATCATGCAAACAGGCAGTGTCAGGGCTTAAAGCGCATCCCCCTTCTCCTGGGAATTTGGCTGTCTGGGCTCAGGGCCAGCTTAGAGAGAACACAGCTGCTGACTTTGAAAGCTGCTGTGAAGAAAATTAGAAGAAGCCACAACAGACACTGCCCCTCCTTCCCTCGGGAGCTGCTTTTAGCTGTGACTGTCCCCCTTGGCCTCTGCCTGAGCTACTTTGCAGTTGTGATATAGCCATGCCCGCACCTGGCCACGTACCCCATTGACCCCATTGAGTCCTGACCCTGACTCACAGATTGACTGTCCAGTGCAGCTTAGAACCTGTCCTGTCACCGTGACTTCACCTGGTGATAACCTGTCCCTTGTCCTCGGCCCCAGCCCTGCTCTGCTCAGCTTTTCAGCTTGTGGAGGTGTGGTGGGACTGCACCCAGCCAGGGATGGGACAGCCCTGCCAGCCTGTGGGCGCCTACCTTGGCTGGACACAGTCGTGCACCTACCATGCCCTGCCCACACCCTGTGGCCCATACTGTACCCTGACACAGAGCAGCAGCACAGAAGTTTGATCAGTGTCTTCTGCTGATATCCACCCTGGATTGAAAGAACACATCAATAAACCACAAGGAATCTGGACAGCCAGATGCCTGCAACAGCATCTTTTGTCTTTAAAAAAAAAAAAGAAAAAAAAAAGAAAAAATGTATCTCATAGCACACTGTCATAATTCAGAAGAGCTTCATTTATATAGAGCTTTCTGTGAAATTCTATTGATTGCATAATACAACATTTCCTTTTGGAACTGGCAGCTAAAAGCTTTATAAGCCTTCTATCACAGGAGACTTCTGTCCAAAGTTAGTACACAGGAAAAGTGGAAAAGAAGGCTAAATACAGGCTGTTCTCTTCTTCGCTGTGCTTTTAGAACAATGTTCCCTATTCCTGTCTCTGCAAGAAGCACTGTGAGAAATAACTCAAAATGTTATAGTAGGATAACAAAATTTCAAAGCTCTGGCTCTGAACACAAGTGTAAAATTACATTGAAAGCCAAGAAAAAAAGGGGAAGGGGAAAAAAAATAAAGCCCTCAATTGATATTATCTTTACTGTTTGGTTCATTGCAGTAGATATTCCCCTAAATAATATATTACATTAAATTTTAAAGTACTACAGGTTTCAAAATGTTTGAACCTTCATTCTGGTTTGTATACCCATGGAGTTCATTTATTTGATTCTTTCCATAGTCATGAAGATTAGAATTTTCCATTTTAGTTTTAACGTGGGAATCTTAACTCATTTAGTCAGCTGATTCCAGGAACTGAGGCTTTAAAAGTAGAACATTAAACATTGAAAAATTAGCAATAAATCTCCAAGAGTTGGCAACAGTCACCACTGAAAGGACTTTTCTTTTTACATCTTAAAGTTTTACAGTTCTGAATCAATACAGTTCAATGATGGAAACATCAGAAATCTTCTGATACTGCCTCCCCAAACCCCTCCTCTTAAAACTAGAATTCCCATAGAATAAGTCATAACAGCAAAAAGAGCCACAGCTTTAAAGCAGGATACTAGTTACATGTGCATGTACTTCACTCCTGATGAGATGCTTCACCTTTCTTCCTTTCCCCACACATTTTGCTCATTTACTTAATTGTCTGTTACCGTGCATAATGAATATTGCTTTTTCCAGAATGTAATATTTCAAATGCTCTAGAGGCTTACTGCTGTTCTGCAGAAGTTAATGCAAGTTTTGCTGACGACCTATTGACTTCAGTGTCTGAAAAAGTTATGCTCCTTTTCTACCTCGGTAAAACATGTTGTTAGCATTGAATCAATGAGCCTAGAGTTCAAACCGATTTTTCCTTTACAGACAATTTAGAATCTTAATTCTATGAAGTCAGGTCTCTATATATTATAAAACTTAAAAGTTAAATTTAAAAATAGAACATGAACAGTTTCCACTTCACTCAAAAATGTCTTTTCTATTCAAGAAAAGAAAAAGAGTGACTATTTGAAAGAGAATTGGAGAAAAAGACAAAGTTCAGGATGGGCTTAATTTTAATATTTTTAGTAGTTTAGTAACAGTTTACATTAGAATGAATTTCACTTGAATTCTACCAAAACCAGAATGGCATTTCAGGTAAAGCTTTCTGAAGTAAAAGTATGTACGTAATTATGATAGATTCCACAAAAGAGGGAGCCAAGGTTTGTATCAGTAGACCTTGCTGTCCTTCAGGCATTATTGCAGACCAGAACCGAGACATGTCTGGGCTCAGGAAAAGCTGCTGCTGATAACCTAGATGAGGAACACAGCTTGCTTTCGAGCTACATTTAGATGTGCATTAACTTGTATTAGCGAATTATGGGGGGAAGGTAGGCCTGCTGTCTTACATTACTTGGTGATATTTGGCTCTTTCCTTCATCCTGCCTCTTGAGTTGAAATGAGAAAGACAGGCTCAACCCCCCATGAGCATAACTGTGAAAAGAGTTTAGCAACTAAGCTTACCTTGTCATGTCCCTGCTAGAAGAAACTTAGATACCTGACTTCTCATTTACAATGCCAAAACCTAAACATTTTGCCCTCCAATATTCTCTCTCTCTGCTAAACCACATATTAAAAACACTGCAGGTTTCTTTCCAAAGAAGCCCTGGAGCAGTTTGGCTGTTTTACATAGGGGCTGATTTCTTCACATGTAACAGAAATACTATAGTAATCAATCCGCTAAGGGAGAAAAATTAAGTATTCCCCCAACTACTCAACTTCTAAAGGATTCCAGCAGTTTCTGAATTTAATTACCGACAAGTTTAGATATGCTGGGAGATTCCAGGGCTGTTTTTATGCACTTTCCCTTGAACCTCTCTTGTCAGACTTTCTCACAGTTCTTCATAAATGAAGGCCCTGATTGTTTAGATTAAATCAGAACATTGTGTTTAAGTCCATACAGTGTAACCCTAAACATAAACAAAGTCACATGCAAATTCTTGGTATGAGAAAAGATGACAGATCTCCAATGTAACTCCATTGTATCACAGAGCACATAATTTCTCTTAAAATCCAGAAACAGTATTGCTATTTAACTCCAAACAAAATACTGCAGTGTTAAAAGAGCATACAGCTTTATTCTCAGGAAGCCAAGTGAGCCCTGATTCAGACAACTTATTTTGGTACAAACAGGTTCAACACTAGCCCGAAAGTCAAGGTCCCTACTCAGGCTCGGCTGAACACAGCAAAGAACGCTGAACAAACTTGCACAAAGTTAGCTATATCAGTTCGTGCATTTTCCACTCCTTCAACTGGGGAATGTTTGCGTGGACACAGGACCTTTGAATTTGAAGTCAGAGTTCCTAGCTACACGGAGTTGATGGACAGGCTGTTTTCTTTTTAGTTGCAACCTTTCTCAGCAGCTCCTGGCTTTTGAGCACTGTAGCCTGAAGTCAAATAAACTGTTCAAAGAAAATGTAGCTGCACATTCATGTTCAGCTACAAAGGTCACATGCTCGGGATGCAGAGATCCAAGAAAAAGGCTGAACAAGAGGTTGGTGGTTAGAAGCAAAGTTGTTGACAATATTTTGCCTTTAAACTCATGTCAGATTAGTCTCAGAAGAGTCACCCTTTCTCTTTATTAAAAACACTTCTTAATGAAACACCTGAAGTTTCTTAAAATTAAAAAGTAAGATTATTAAAAAATTCTTTCACACACAAAAGTGAACATTTCTCTCAACTTTTCCCTGCTTTATAGAGCAGTCATATTTTTTCTTTATTTATATTTAAGTAAAAATGCTGAGCAGAAGATCACAACTAAACAGATAGTCAACTGCAACAATCGAAGAATGACTTCCTGATCCCTCCTCCACCAGTCCTTCCATTCTTACTACAACTGTGGTCCACACACCACCAGTAATGACATTTGTGATCACAGTTTGGTATCACATTTCATAATTTGAAACTCCAAGAAGTTGCAATGACAGTCAGTAAAATCAAGTGTTTATCTTAGATATTCAGTAACCTGCCCTGACTGGCTAATAAATTGTCAGTAATCGCATTATTACCTGGGATATGCCAAAAATACTAGGAATAAGTGTAAACATTTATGTAGCTTAAATATAGGAGGATATAAAGCTGTTACTATTCCCTAATGTCTGTAGTGATGCTTTCATTGTAATGGACAAGAGGTCTACATGGATATTTTTCAATGTCACTTGACAGGGATTGAACCAAGCCTTAATTAATCAGGCACTTTCAACTTTGAAGAAACCAATGAAGCATGCAGACACACACCCCAAAAGAAACCAAAACACATGACACTATTTTGGGGTATTTTTACAAGAACCCTGGCATGCCTACTATGGGATTATTACAAGGAAACAAACAACATCTGAACACAAAAAGTTGTGGGTTTTTTTGCAAGAGTAAAACTTAAATTCTCTGCACTATCTACATTCCCATGAAGTCATGAGAACTCATAAGTCATTGCTGTACCTCCAAAGACCTACATTTTCAGCCCACGACATTGCATTTTAGCCTTGATCCACAAATAAGTCCCATGAATCTATTTGGAAGCATTGGATATATGCTCATGCATGTATAAGCGTGTTTTGGATTTAATGAGCAGTGAACAATTAAGTGACAATGATGACACTTCAGCAGAGTTTATAAACTGGTATTTGGCAATGTACATGCACTGTAGAGGCAGTTCTATGCAATTATTTGAAACAAAAGTAAACAGCTCTCAGTATGTACTTCCCATATAAAAAATCCTCATTTACTTAATGTTGTGTAAAAACACCACAGTTAGTTAGAAAATAACATGCAGTAGAGAGCTGCTCTGCAAAGGCAGCTACTTTCAGGAGCTAACTTTAGATGCAGAAAGAAAATCTTTCAGCTAGAGCTTACCTTGCACCAGAACTCATTCTCTGTTGACTGGAAATTAAGGTTTTTTAGGTTCCAGATATTTCGTGAATCTTAACTGCCTTCACCATGAAGACCTGAGCAGAAGAGTAGAATCAAATTGCATGTAAAACCCCCATTTCACCAGTCACTTCTATCTAGCTGAGTCCTCAGATACATCCTAAGATAATATGTTTAATTTTTTAACATCATTAAAATTCAAACAGTATACGGCATGACCTCTCTTCACTGTGTTGCGTTGATGAGGCAAAAGAGGTAGCAGCTTTTCCCCACAGACCCTCATCATATAGGTTTCTTGGCTAGGCTTGAGGCTACCTGGTGCCCTCTTGAAAAAAGGGGCATTAAACAGACATTATCACCGGGAGGATAGAGCCAGACCAAAAGATGAAATCCATTACTTTTGTATAGAGGAGATGTAAAATTAAGGGAATCGGAGTTGATACAGGTCACTGAGGTGGAAGGGGACAGATACTAAAGGAGAAAAATGCCATCTGTTAAAGTTTAGAACTGGGGAATGCGAGGGAAAAATACTATACAGATGGAAAAATGCACAATCAAATGAAGGAGTTAATAAAAGGATTGGAAATACGGAACCAGGAAAGTATTTCCTACTGCGGATAGCTGGGGAGGTTTTTATTCTAATTCAGAGAAACATGGTTATGTTCTTTTTTTCCTTTTTTTTTCAACCCAGCAGTGAAGTAAACCACTAGATTTTTGCTTAGTACTCCTATGTAAATAGAGAAAACTCAAATGAAAAATATGGGAATGGACAAGCATACGCCATATATACTTGGAGGGAATCCAAATTACCATGACTGGGTGGTTCAGCATCCATAGGAAAGAACAGGTAAGGTAGAATTGTTTCCTTGAACAAAAGATTTCGGAACTCAGCATGATCTCAGTTTTGAAGTTACAAGTAGGAGAACAGATCTTAGCATTATAGCCTACGCTCAGCAGCAATTTGCTTTAGAAGAGGTCTTCTCATGGACTGCTATAGAGGGACAAATAGACAAAAACTGAGCAGAATCCAGCCTAAAAAATGGTGTGATGGGATTTTATTCGAAACATCTATACCCAAGGCTACAGCAATATAAGCAAATAATAAAGGTGTTGGATGAAAGTGAGGTGGAACTTGCCAGTAGGCATGTAGTATGGGAGATCTCAGCTAAAGAAATGGCAATGAGTATTTGCAAAGACCACAGAAAGAGAGGTGTTCGTACACACATCAACAGAAGGCTTCCTTGTACAAAACAAAAGCAAGAAACAGAGACAGGAAGGAAATCACAGGGAATAGCCTGAGTAATAGCCAAAATGCAGTTTCAGATCTGTGTAAATGTCAAGGTAAGGGACAGAAAGGGGGCAGAGCTCACATGTAGTGTTAAAAATCGTTTCTCAAATTAAACAAAATAATGCGAGAAAAAGGAAAAAAAGAGAGAGGAAGGGGCAAGTACTTTGAACAAGAATCTTACTCCCAAAAGATATACTTTCCACCTATAAAAATAAAACCCAGAATCCTAGCAGTGCCAGTAGGTATGAATAACAAACAGCAAACATTAGCTGAAAGAGGAAAAGTATAATATGATAAAGAAAACACAATGCACAGGAAGAAGAATGTTTAGAGTTAAAAGTGTCAGGTGGAGAACACAATCCCAGATGAAAATTTAGTAATCTCTTCATCTTTCGTTCTCAGATGAAAATGGATGACCAAAACTTTAGAACAGAGGAGGAGGAAGAGACACTATCAATGGTTCTTTCTGCCATTTTCACTTAAGGTAATGAAGATTGACGGAATTTAAATGACTGCCAAAGGCAGCAATTAATGCAAGCAGGAGAATTATTTTTAAAGGAACATAAATAATATTAGAAGGAAACAGTGTGAAGCTTCTCAGGTGTCAGAGAGTGCAGCAGATTCATGAATTATCTGGCTTCTTTTTTATCAATGCTTACATAGTACCATTTTAAAGCTTTGCTGACTAACTCTTCCAGTCCTGCAACTCTTTTGCATGCAGAATTTGTCAGATACCAGAAAAAAAAAAAAAAAAAAAACTAACCTCAAAAATTATAACACCATAAGAAACTTGTTTTGTTTCCATGACCTTAACCATGAAGCCTTACCTCAAGGTGGGAGAAGACAAACCAGTAACTATAAAGTGAACATTTATCACCTGGCCACAGTGGCTGTGGTGTTGCCCTCAGTAATAAACAAGATACATAGAAACAGCCGTTTCTACAAGATCATGCTTTGCATGTTGCACAGGATCATCATCCAGAGCAATTCTTGTGGAGTCCTTGGTGGGTGTGCTATGCTCAGTGTATCTTTCTGATTCTGTATCCTTGTCCAATATATAGCTGCTGGCAAGGTGGAGCAAAATCTAAATATGGAAAAGAAGTGTTAAAGGGGAAGTAGTAGAAATAAAATTTTAAATTAAGGCGGAAGACATCTTGTAACAGATCTACCTTTTAGACTTTCTTTCAGTGTTCAGCTTTCAGCCCTGGTCAGAAGGTGAAGCACACTGAAAAATCCTTCTCAGGCTCATTCATACTATAATCAGCAAATATCTTCATGAAGAACATCAGGCCAATTTATGTTGCTCATCAGTAACCATGGCTGATATTAGAACCAGACTATACGACTCTTTTTCGAAGTCTAACTAATTCAAGGCAAGGATTTTGACAATGAACTCTGGGTTAACAGGGAATGTTAAGCCTTTGACTCAGTATAATTAAGGTTTTATCCTTCTTACATAGGAATATGTATGCTATAGCATTTTTTTCCCTAATTCTCAGTTCACTATGTGATCCAAATTGTTTCCTTGTAGTGATCCGCTGGGTGATCCACTAGGTTTCCAAATGGTAAAGAAAGATTAAGAAAAGGAGGGTGACAATTTTCACATTACTGATGTAGGAGGTTGCCAATGTGAAGCGTACATTTGGACTATCTGACCATCTGACCTAAATTAGGAGCTCTTTCTGACAGCAGGAAGAAAGTCTGTCAAGAAGCCGAAACCTGTCCTTTTCAAAACATTTGGGACTTAAGTGGAACAAAAGTTATGTTTTCTTTTCTTTATGTTATGTTCTTTTCTTTACAAGTTTAGGTGTATAAATTTCCCAAGAACTAAGAACCCAGTAGATGATTAAATCAAGTTTTGAGGCTTCCAAGAAAAGAATAATGGCAAGAATAATCTTAATTTTTTTCTTTTTTTTTCTCTCTGAAATTACTATAGGTAGAGTTCAGGGGCTTTTTAACCTAAAAATCCCTTAAGTTTTTGAAAGACACTCTGTTTATATGCCCAGTTTTGAAAATTCAGATTGAGACCTGTGAAGAAGACTGTATAGACTGTTACCTTCACTTTTGAAAGAATAAGAAGGAGTTAAAAAAGAATTGCTCGAAAAAATCCTACTGTGAAGCTCAGATGGCACATAGGCATGTTCACAAGCTTGGTTGCTTACACAGCTTTCCTCAATGAAGAAATCAGATTGAGCCTTACCATAGGGTTCCTAGCATGGTGCATTTCTATATTTTGAGAAGGTTGACTCTGGCACCACTGGAATGGCTGCATTGCAGACATAAGCCACACCCCAGTAAAGGTCCAGGTCTGGTCATTTTTAAAGCAAAACATAAAAGGATTCAATCCTTTCTTAGAAAAAGGAGTACAAGCTCTATTTTCAGATACTGTGAAGAATAATCGACCTTAAAAGCCTACAAGTGAGTTACACAGCCACTCACTGCCATGTTTAATTACAGGTAGAATGAACTGTATGTGATGGAAAAGAGGAGTTTAATTTTCTGCTGCCTTTTCCTTCATACAGAAACCAACAGATAATATCAGAATATGATATGGTGGCTTTCTACACTTGCTTTTTTGCCATGAAGAGGTAACATAATTATGCAAAGTGGAGAACAAACATGGGGTAGAGATCGGGGGAATCAAGATTTTCCACTCTAAATAAAAAAAAAAACCTCTCAAATCCTCTGCAAGCACATACAAAAGTTAAGATAAATACACTGGAAAGTCCTTTTCCCAGAAAGGCCCCACAGCACTTGCTGCTACTATCATCCAGTGAAAGGTTGAATGGTGTCTCTTCATGAAACTGCTCCTTGCGCACCACCTCCCTTCCCCTACTCCTCCTCAGCAAGAGGAAGAAAGTACTAAACTTTCTCTAACACCTCTGATGAAGTATGCTCATTTACCTGCAGGTGTCTCATTCTGATTTATTTTACCTGACCTTGCTGTCCCAATAAGGGTTTATCCAATGCCTAATAACTGTAGGGCCTGGGAAATTCTGTTGATGGCTGAAAAAGGATAAATGGTCTTTCCTAAACCTTACATAGTAACAAAAATATTGTCAATGACTCATCTCTCTCTGAGCAAAATTTGATATTAACTGAAAATGAACGTTTAGGGTACAATTTTGTCTTTAATAGCAATTGAACATCCCTAGGAAAAGGCAACCTACTAGGGGAAAGTAAGGATCACAGGAGTTCAGTCTCTTTTTCATCTCTGCCTGACATGTTCCAAGTCATATGGCTTTATAAATTCTTACTGATTTCCATCAACATGTCTCTTTGATGTTTAAAGTCTCAGCTGGAGTCACATTTGTAAGGCAACAGCTCCTTTCAAAATATTTATGTCCTTTGACTCAAAGTTCAAAACAGGGCAAGATTCCTTTTGTATAATCGCTTAGAGCAAGCACAGTATTTCTGTTACACCAGTTCGAGGAACAGGCATGACGTGTACTTTAAGGCGCTATACCTCATGTAACTTTTGGCACTGGCGTCGAAGAACTATAACCTTTTAGCAAAGGAGAACAATTTGCTCAGTGCTTCTCATGTTAAGCCAGTTTTTTCTGCACTGAAATCAACTTCAGTGGTCTATAAGTTTTCCATGAGGAGAATCAAGCTATAATAACACTTTAAAAATGGAAGTCATACACACACTTTACTGTGGCTCCAATATATACATAAACTACCTATAAAAAAATCCAATGGAACGTGACAATGATTAAGTCAGTAGGGTTCATTAGACATTTATCTTAAATAATTTAATAAATAATGGCATCCTTTCTCCAGAATATTTTAAGTGATATGTACTTTCTCTAGCAGGAGAGAAAATGGTGAATTTCAGTTTATAGAGCTCTGTGTGGAGTATAATTTTACGTATATCACCACAGATTTTGTTTTGCAAGACTTTTAGATTTATGGTTCCAGTGCCCTTCTGGTTCCTAGGTATTCTTGGCAAGATGCTGAAGCCCCCCTCAGGATGTCAGTTCTTTGGCTAGCTGATCCAGAGAGAGGGTGTGAGACAGATAGAGAGGAGGAGCAGTTCCTTCATTTCTCTCCAATTTGCGTAGCTTGTATCTGGGCTGCGGGGCTTGAGCCAGCTGCTGCAGAAGAGATGTCAATTGCCACATAGAAAGATACACCCCAAATCATTCCATAACTCATATTCCAGATACCCCTGTTCGCAAAGCAAGAGTCAAACAGAGGATTATGTCAAACATAGGTGGCAGTTTCAGCCTCTCTGCAGCTGAGCCTGACTGCTGCTGCTGCCTTCTCTTTCTCATTTGCATCCTCCCATCTGTTCTTGCTTCATTTCCTGCCACCCCACACAGATTATTGCACTCCTTTCTCAGTCCTCCTCCATCTCTTTCCTTCTCCTGTTGCAGCTACTGTCACTGCCTTCTCACTTGCCCCTGCCTTTCCCAGGCTGTCACATTCCTTCCTTCTTACCCAGCTTCAGCCGTCGCAAGTCCTTCCCTTCCTCGCTCTGCCTTGCCTCTCCCCACCAGCAGCTGTGGCAATGCCAGAAGAGAGAGCACAGCCACAAAGCATCCTGAACCTGCTGACTTTATTACAAATCTGTCCCCTGCACAAATAGAGCAAAAATGTGGCAGTCTCTAATCCTTATGTGACGTTACCTTGCACATTCATCTCTCATAAAGCATAACTACAACCTTGGAAACAGTGGTATAGATAAAGGATTTCTCATTTAAAAGAGATTTTTTTTGTGTGTGTTTAAATTAGTTATTCTTTCATGCATAGCACAATAAAAGAAATCTTTGTGCATTCTCTCAGCCCCAGGAATTTTGCAGAAAATTCTGGTGACTTTCTGGCTGCACTATTTGAGGAACATGGGAAATTACCAAGGGAACTCCCGCAGAAATTCTCTTTCAATATTTTCAACTTTGTGTATCGAAGAACAGTGCGCCACACACAACTAAACTAATGGAATAAGGCTGCTTCAGAAAAAACATGTCTCCATACTCTCTTCCCTATATTAAATCCATTGAACAGCAAGCAGAAAATGCCTATGAGGTTTATGATGAACCAGCAGGAACACCAAGACCACTGAGGTGCCAAAGCAGCTCCAGATATGCTACAAAGACCACTTCACATTGACACCATCCACTACTTTTACAAGGGACTGCCTTAGAAGACTGCCCAGGTGATTAAGGGATTGCCCTGCCAAACTATGAGACAGAGCTTTTAACCACAGAGAAAACTAAGCTGACAACTACAATGCTGTCGTAGTTTGGGCAAATACGGTGATGTACTTTAAAGCCTAATATATTTTCTGCACTTCCCACAGAGAAATTCACTTTTCATGCCCTACTTGTGCTTCACTCCTGTTGCACCCATATTCTTAATGTTTCAAATGAATGGCATGACATTTTCACAAACCCACTGTGAAGCCAATGGAGAATTTTGTCCGTAAGGTACTGCGGCAGGAGGGAATTTCATGACGAGGCACAAGGTCTACTTTATTTACATGTCTCTGTGTCAATCTCTAGCAAAGACAAGTCAATTCTGTGAGGAAAATTATCCGTAAGAAGGAATTGCTATGATGCAAATTGACCCGGCTTTATTTCAGGTAGGCTTGTTATTATCTTGTGAGTAATCAGATGAGAAGGTCCAGTTAATTGATGTTCTGTGGAACAGGTTAAAAAGATCCAGAGAAGAAATGGCTCTGCTTAAGACATTTTTCCCCCTGTGATCTGCAGCATTACCTCTGGTCTGCAAGGGCCTTAAGATTATTAGGGAAAGCTAATCAGCTTACAATCCAGGGGTCCACTCCACTCTAGGATTTTTTCCTGCTCACTGAAAAGGGTTGAAAATCACTGCTCTAGACCCCTTACAATCAGATTTTCCCTCTGTGATTGCATTCTGCTAGAGCAGCTACCTAAGAGGATTTAACTATGTTTTTCACTGAAGGAAAGAGCAGCAGTGGCAGAGAAAGCTTGCTTCTCTGTACCGCTCTATATCTATGTGTCACTATTCTTACCCACCTTTACCATTAGCGAACCCTGGTTTCGGATAGGGCCAGATGAGAGTGGGCTGAATCCACCTACACAGTTCTCCAGCAAGTTTGCTGGGATTTCCCATACTGAATCAGGAACTGAAAATGTATGTGATGCGTACAGCTGGTTGTATTTATAAGTTATGACTCCTCTGACTGACCAACCACACATTTGGGGATTTTGTTGTTATGGAAGATACTCAACTCCCTTTGCTTTATACTAGGTGTCAAGGAGGTAAGTTGTACTTGTAGAAATAAGATAGTATAAGCATCTAGACTGAAAGCACAAAACCAGGTCTGTTGTCATAGGGTAGCCTTGAATCAGGCCCTCAAAAACTAGTTCTCCTACTTCGTCATCTTGACTTTTTGTTTTGATTTCAAGTGGGGAAGAGGGGACTCACATGCATGACATAATTTGACTACGCATGCCCAAAAAATAATTTAGCCTGGGTATTTACTTTGTATTCAGTCTTGCATAGGTTTATTTTTATATCTGTGACATCTTTATTTGCTGTTGGCTCTTTCTAAAAACAATAAGCCCTTCCTGTGCTTTTGCAGACTATTGTAAGTAAATAACTCTCCTTTTGGTTTTAAAATTACCTTTTGGACAAGGAACATTTGTCCTACATAACAGCTAGTAAATTAAAGAGGATGTTGACCAGAAGATACATCTGTGTATAATATATTACAACATGTTTGTTGACTTCCTACTTAGTGACTTCTCTACTATTTTACAGGTGTGGGCTATGAGTGATTCCGGGGTGATCAAGAAGTCAGAAACTTCTCAAGTGCTAGATTTTCCATGAAAATTACAACAGGCAGCTGAGGTTTTATGTAGATCTGGATCTTCCCCACCTCCTGACCTTTTCTTCCACATCGGTTTATGGCCAGATTTTCAAAAGACCTCAACCACAGTAGTAAACCATTTTGAAGACCTGACCCAAAACCTTTAAAAATCTTGGAAGTTTTTAAAAAAAACACGATACTCAGCAACCTGGAAATCTAGTGTGTATTCAGTACCTAAGTTATTGTTCCAGGCTGTCTCTTTTAAGCTTTCAAAATCTCCTGCAGGATCTTAAGAAACCTGTTCAAACTGCTTCTGCACAAGTCCTACCCCACTCAAATATATTGGGTTGTTAGAACAGTTGTAGCAAATCACAGAGGGAATTTTTAGCCCAATAGCTGTTTGTGAAAGATTACTCTTCAGACTGTTTCTGCTTTCTACCTCCCCCATTTCCATCCCTCCATTATTCCACTTGCATTATTGCTCAGCTAAACTACATGCTGCTCTTGTCTTTTCCCAGCATATCTTCCAGTTCCAGTAAGAAAAAGTCCTGTATTCTCTCAAGTTTTGACAGCAGACATTGCAGTCTAATTTTCACCTATTTGTGGAAAGGGTTGAAAGGGACAATTCTGCTTAGTTAAACATGGTGAGAAAGAAATATTTGCTTTTCATCTTCCATTCTCCTTCCAGCAGAAGTGGAAGTGGATAGGCATCCCTCATCCATGCCTTGTGCTTGTTACGAATGCTGTCCCAGTTTTTTCCATTTTGAAAACCTGCAGGTTTTTTGAGCAGGAAGAGACGTGAAGGCAGTCCTACGCTTAGAAGAGAGACAGAGAGTTATGAGAGGTCTGGAGATCAGTTTTGTTGCTGGATGAGAAAAATCTGAAAGAGGCAGCCTATGAGCAAAGAGAAGGCAAGTAGGTAACAAGCTGAGAGAGCAAAGCAGGTTGTTGATCTCCAGAAGCAATTATCAGATGGACTTTGTGAAGCACATAGAGCAAAAAGAACATGCAAGGCTGGTGTCACAGGTAATAGAGAAGTCAGGCAGAGAGCCTGGATGAGAAGGCAAGGTGCTCTCTGGCAAATTCCACAGGCTTGTGCTCAGTGGTTGTCAGCACAGATACAGACCAAAAGTGACAATGCAGACACTAGCCATGGAAACCTGGCTGTCTAGTGCTGCTACCAAAATCACAGTGGTTTTTTGCTGAAAACTAGAAAGTAGCTTCTGAAAGGTCTGTGCCTCTTTCATCCCAGCCAGGCTGAGCAGGGGATAAGCCCTGGTAACATATCAGGAACTAGCACCTCCTGCTTTATACCTCTCTGTGGCCTTTCAGCACAAAACCCCAGTTTGAAATATCTGTCACCCCTTGTCACAATGACACCTATGATACCTTACCAAGAGTATAACAATAGTCAGTCAGCAGTGGTATTTTATAAAGAACCTTTTTTACACCTAACTAGTTGCAGGGGGAAAGGGAGAGGGGGATGCAAGAAAATAATACATTTGCATTTTTAATTTTTTTTTAGCTATCTTGAAATATTTTCATCAACTTTTTGTTTTTTCACGTTTTGCCAGTTCTGTCCTGAAGTGCAACTTCCCTGGTACAGATTATCAGCCCTTGTGCTGTGGAGTCCAAATGTGTTTGCAGAGATAAAAGTCACAAATACAGGCAAGTCTAGAACACTCCAGTGAAAACAGGAGAGTTACGTGGGAAAAACAAATGAAAGCTGAAGAGATATGTAAGAAGGACATGCACCATTTAAACAGCTCTTGGCCCTTTTCTGTTGATAGTTTCTGAAGATCCATCAAAATGCAGGTGGTTTAATAACAGAAAAGCAGAATGCCTACATCCATGTCACAGCTTAAATAAAATAAAGGTCCAGCTTCGTTTCTACTGAAGCCAACATCCCTTCAGTTCTCCACGGAAGCCAACAATGTGACAAGGGGAACACTCCCCTGCCCAGATCAGTCAGCTGATCCATCTAGACTGCACCTATATAAGTAACTCAAACAGACCAGAACTCACCTGGCACTGAGATGGCAAGTGGCACAGTGTAAGTCACCTTCAAACGGCTGAGTTTTTCCTTCTGTGCACACAGCTGGATGGCTTCATCCGTACTGTGCGCCGTAAAGGTCCTCGGCATATGGTCCTCCCCAAACAGTGCCTAGAAGCATGTTAGCAACCATGGGTGAAACAGGAACATGGTCACAGTTAAGCACTATTAAGGGCAGGAGCCTGAGCCTCAGCACTGTTTAGGTAACTGGCATGCGTGTAGCCCCGTATTGCTTTTACAGAAGAGGACCAAGAGCCCAGTTGAACTGTGACACAAGGGGGAAAAAACAGGAACTGGTAGAAATTGATTCTGCTCAATTTAAAAACCTGTGAAACACGGGTTTGTTATTTCCATTATTTGCTTTTGTGGCAGGCTTGCTGTCATCATCCTGCCATACACACCAAGTTCCAAAAATCAAAACAAACTGGGGCCAAATGCACAAATGAGTTTTCGCAATCTGTCACATACCTAGCAATAAGTGCATTTTTCCCACGAAAAATATTCTGCCTGATGCAGCAAACCTCTTTCCTCAAAGGGTTTCTGTTGCCTTGCCCATGTCAAATGCTTTCAATGAAAGTAAGACGGGGCCAAAGGGGAGAAACAAACAAACAATAATAATAATAAAAAAAAAAACTATTCAGACCATTTCTCCTAAGACATCTACAAAGTCCAAAACAAACTTCTTATTTGTCATTGAATACCTAAGCTGCTTGCTTTCAAAAAGTATGGGGGTTTTAAATGTTGAAAGCATCAATTCCCAAAACACTAGCCATTAATTTCATCTGGTAGAAAGGAGTTTGATTATATCAAATGGGCCCTACATCAAAGACAGTAAACCATCCTAGGGTAGCTCTGGGATGAACTTCTAAAGCACACACACAAGAGCAAAACCTAGATACTCTATGTAATAGTGGATCAATTATCTAAGAGGTAATGTGTTTGCTTTAATAGGTGAACACCTCAAGGGGAATAGAGCAGAGGGAATAGTGCAGTGGACAAAGTTTCAACATTGTATCTGGTTTAGGTAGCACCTTTTTATCTCCAACTTCTCAGTCACAGTCAATGCTCAGAAAATGTTCTCACTCCATTTCATATGCAGTGAACTGGGTCCCAATTTGTACCCTCTCTAGGGTTTGTGTAATACTGTTACCAGACAAAACAGATGTCCTATTGCAGCTGGATGTCCAGATGTCCAGCAGCTGGACCTGGTCTGCAGTTATAATGAAGGCACACAAATAATCACAGAGGAGTCAGGAGTAACAGAGGCAGGCTATGAAATAGAAGTAATTTGACAGGTCAATAGAAATAGTGCTAGGAAAGCATTGAAGACATCATTACACTAGAGGTTAAACGCTGAGCTGTTCATTTCGTGGTTATCCCATTAGTGCATAGATTAGAAATAAAAGTTTTTGAAGTGACTTTATATTTAGAAATAAGCTTTGTTTTACCCAAAATTGCACTGTCAGGTACCAATAAAATGACCTTCCTCTTGAGTCCTTTTGGCCTCTGTTAAATCAGATCCAGACTGCTGTAACATAACTACACCCAAATACATTTTGAGCTCATAAGAAAGATTTGCACCTATGAATTACATTGATCTCATCTGGAACAAATTTATTTATTCTAAGTGAAGAGATACAGAATAAAATGCTCTTGAGACACAAAATGATTTAATTTATTCCTTTGATTCAGCATCTTAAAGTTAGCCATGGCAGGTGCTGACACTATTTTTTTTCTTTCTTCATGCGCACAACCAGCTCACACAGTTTTCTTCATTAATAGGGAAAGACTGGCTCCTTAAGTAATGACTTTTCTCTTATTGACATGACTTTTCTTTTTCTCACATACTGATTCAGCAAATTTAAATAAAGCTACACCCCATACAACAGTTTTCCTCATTTCAACCCCAGCTAAAGTAACAGATCCTAAACTTGAAGTTTTCCTAAACTCAGACTGAAGTTTTCTTTTGATAAATTTATTATCATCAAATGTTATTATAATTGTCTTATTCATCCCTCTGTAGGATTCTGTTCTATTTGTGACCTTGACCCACTAAGTTTGGAGATAAAATTTTCTTTTTTGCAACTAGCTCAGCCTGATTTTTTTTTAACAGTTTTCCATTTACCATAGATCAGTCACTTTTGAAAGACTAGGGGAAGAAAAGCATGTGATCTTTTCAATATTAAAATTGGTGATCTCTCTTTTTTTGAAAGGTAAATGTTTTGGAGCAGAACCTGCAAAGGAAGAAGGTAATAGCATTTGTATCAGGAAAATGTGCTTTGCAATACGCATTCAATTGATTGTGCTACAAGCCTTCTGGTACTGGGGGAATCATCCAATCTTGCACATGTACAGTAGAGATTAACTAGGGTTCAACAGTTAAAACTGCTGTTCCACTTACATTTTCCAGGGATAAAGCAACATCTTCTTTGCCACACCAGCTTCCTATCACATGTGCCAGATCACAGGTAAGGAACAGGAATCTACTTGACTCCTACACAAAGGAAGAATAAAAGATACGATGAGCAAGTAGATGAGGCAAGAAGAGGTGTCAGGAGGAGTAGCAAAAAGGTGGCTAAAAGCAGTGAACCTGCAAACTGGTGAAAAGATGCCCTAAGGGATAGGTGAGACAGATTTGATGGAGTGTGTGGGAATGGAGCTGACTGGGCAAAGATACCAAAACACAAAACTGAGAAAGAACAGAGCCAGGGAGATAAGGAACAAGTGACTAGAGGCCAGACACAGAGTGAAGAGATGAAGGGGACAGAAATGTGAGAGTAACATTGTTGGAGCAGTGTTCTAGAGCTCTTCCCAAATCCAAAACGTTCAAGTTTGTGAGAGTGGTGAAGACCTTGCATGTGAAGGAAGGAACAAAACATGAATGTGGTCCTGTTTTGACTATCTTTGCTTGTGCTCATGGACAATTACAGAATCAAAATTCAATGTGATCTTACAGCCAATGAATATCATAAGCTAAGTGCCCGAGCCAATGAACATTTAAAGAGAGAAGATATAGAACTACACAGACACAGAAAGAAAACAATGGATTTCAACATGACTCTAGAAAACACGAAATAAAATAAGAGTAGCAGACTGTTACAGTTGTTATGGGCAAAGGGTGTCAAAAGTGACATCCCGCTACGTCAGCAGCAGGCAGGGAGAAATCTTAGTGCTCCTGAGTATTTTAATTCATTAAAAAATCCTGTTACATGAAAGACTCCTTTTTCCATCAACCAAGAACCTGCAGAACAATGGGTTAGAGCTTTGGCAAACTACACAATGATGACTGATTTGTGCAATTACCAAACTCTACAGGCTGAACTAATTTGCGACAGAATAACGACAGGACAAAAATCCAGGCACTCAAATGAGAATGCTTAGAGATCCCATTAACTCTACAGAGAACTGAAGACGTGCATGGTTAGTGAACAAGCTCACATCCAAACACAGAGTATAAGCAAAGCAGTCACAAAGGTATTTCAGAAGACAGAGCAAGGAAGGCACAAAAATTTACTGAAAATTCAACAAAGGCAGGCATACAAACATAAAGCAGAAGAGATGAACAAAATCCAAAGTCCTATGGCTATTGTGGAAAAAAAAAAGTTAATAATGAAATGACCTTTACATGGGGTCACAAGCAAAAATTCTGACAAGACAAGCCATTATGCAAAGGATTGCAGACAAGAAAAAATGCCCCCATATCGAGAATGTAAGCAGTGACTCAGAGATCTTTGCATGTATATGACATCAGTGTAGTGCAAAACAGTGAAAAATAAATGGACTGTGAAGTTCAGACTAGCACCAGATGCAAAGACGGGGCAGCAGAACACAATAAGAGATGGAATGCAAATGAACAGTGGGCATCAATGTGTGTGAAAGGCACAAAGACCTCTTCAGAAGTGTACATGAAGAGAAAGGAAAATAGCAGATCCAAATTTTAAATTCTATGATAATATAATCAAACCATATTTTAAATTCCCTGATAATATAGTCACAGTACCATGAGGCCAAGTAAATTAAGAGCAGAATATCAAGAAAGAAGTAGAGAGGGTGGAAGTTCAGGTAGTACAAATGTTAGAGAGTTGTTTAGCAAAAAGAAGAAAGTTGTTAACCCTAGCACATTAAACCTAAATTACAGATGTTTCCTATGGGAGACACACAAATAAAAACCATACCCTGTGTGGCCAGTGCATTGTTGCATCCATGCCATGAAGGACTGGACTTTTAAGGCAAGACATTAACTGAGACGCTCAGAGACAAAAAATGATCACTCTTAAAACAATGAAAAAACGTTAATGTCATTTTTTATTTGCTTTTAGTATCACAGATTATATAGCACAATTTCAGAAAGCAGCATAGTATAGGGATCAGGAAGCAAAACACATTTATTAAAAATTAAAAGAAAAATAATAATAAAAAAATAGTTTACATGTAACTGCTGACAATTAAAAGACCATTACCTGATATACTAAAGCAAAACCCTTCTTAATAAAATCGATACCTGTTACCAAATGAGAACAGCTATCTCAGTAATTATGTAGTAAACCAGTCCGTTTTGCAGTTACCACTGTAGAAAATGGTTAGCGCACATTATACAGTGCATAGGTTGTGCTCTGGCACTTGGAAGCTCAGAAAGCATCCAGGAATGAACAAGAGACAGTGAAGTATCATGGGGCAAAGAGATCATGCTGCAGCAGAGGAGTCTCTGAGAGATCCAGCCTCTGAGAGTGAGGGGGCTGAGCTGGTATGAGAAGAGGTTTGGGAACACATGGCCTCCAAACCTGGTGCTGGTGGGGATACATGGAGGAAAAAAGGTAGTTGTCATGGTTTGGGCCGGACTGGCCAGTGAAACGAATGACAGACTCTCTCCCTTGACCTCTCCCTTCAGGCTGGAAATAGGCAGAGGAACAGTTCAAAATCTTTCATGTTTACTTATAACATTAAATAGTAAATCATGCCTTTTATCATTTTCTCCTACATGACAATCAGCCGTGATTACACACCAAGACAGCAAGCCTTTGGACTCCCACTTGCAGTGGAGGGACATGGCAAAGGTGTTGTCCAGGGGCCATCAGCAGCCACCTTGACAACTGGCACCCCGGTGAGGGACGCTCTGGTAAACCCACCAGCAGCTGGGTGGCGAGAGCTGAGGAGGGGCACGGCTCCACACACCTCTCCTCCAGAAGGAGACCAGCAAGAAACCTGACATTAAAAGAAATTAACCTGGGGGTCCCCCCACCTGCCCATGGCCCAGGACCCCATGTCAGACCTCCAGGGCCACCAGCCCCTGCCCCAGCGATGCTGCAGCAGGGCCGGTCTCCAGCTCCCCACATCCTGCCATGCCCGGCCATGGGCCCCACTGAGCTGAGCCCACCCATGGGGCCGTGTCCCAGCCCGGCCTCTGCCCGTACCCATCCCCAGGGAGGTGCCTGATGTCAGGGCTGGGGCTGGCCCTGTGTCCCCGGGCTGCCCTGCTCCTGCCTGCGGAGATGGGACAGGTCCCGGCTGCCAGGCTCTGCTGTCACCCAACAGGGAGGCCCCGTTGCTCTCAGCGCCCAACCCCAGGGAGCCACCAGCCCCCTCAGTGCCTTGACACTGGTAATGTGCTTGGGACGCTGTTCAGGCAAAAGAAAAGAAGTTATAGCTCCTGCATCCACGTACCCACTAAACACAGAGGCTCTCCATACAGGCAAGTTAAACAGAGTGAGGACACAGGCTTGAGCCCTGGCACACAATAGCTCAACTGTTGAGCTGCCAGGGCGCCTTCGTGGCAACCTGCCACCTGCCTGACACAGCCCAGCTACCCTTTTGGGAACCAGGCAAGCCATAGGGTCAGTGTTCCTCTCTGGCAGCACAGGCAACCCCATTTATGAGGAGCGGGAAGGGAGCAGGAGGACAGTTTATCCATATGAAGGTGCCCTGCAAGGCCTATTTTATTTACCACTACTGGTGAAAGCCCAGTGGAAAAGGAATACCTTTCAGTACCATTCAGGTGGGAAAAGTTAAAGCTGTACATTCAAGTAGAGGGAACAATTCAGGCAGAAATTAAATACACATCACTAAAGAGAATTTTTAAGGGCCTGTTACTCAAACTGCAATGTTATGTGTTTGATGCATGGTACACAAGACAGCTATGTGCTTACCAAATTATGCAGAGCAGCCTCACACTACAAAATGAATAGCAATTAAGTCAGTGCATGAGATCTTCAGCCAGCTAGAAGCATGTCTATCTTTTTATAAGAAGGAAATATAAAGCAGAAGGCTAAGGGACTGCTCTGCCCTGGTTTCAGAGCAAGGGGGTAGAAAAAGTTCATTAACAAATCTTCCTGAGCAAAGAAAAATATGTGTTCACATGTGTTGTTGTGGTGGGTGATTTCAGAGCAACCTCACCTATCTCTCAAAACAGCAGGACTTCACACATGCCAAATGTGCAGTATTTTGCCTCATATATTCTTATATCATAATAACCACACTAATGAAAACAGAAAATCTCCCAAGAAACTGTACAGAAGCCTACAGTTGAGTTCATCTCCTCTAACTGTAGGCAGACAGAAGTTAAGCATGTCCTCTAAACTACTTGCTTACTCTGCCCTGAAAGTTAATAGCTGTCTCTGGATGAGGTAACTATCCTGGAGGCACATATTTATTCTTACTGCTTTAAGGGGAATTTTATAGCTAGCCCAGAGTACAGGCCTATCTTTTCGCAAGCTAAAGCCAGGAAGATGAGTCCCAAGCAGTGTAGAAAATGCCATGTGTAGAACAATGCAGGAAAGGAATTAAGAAAAACATGGAAAAAAATGTACACATGAACTTCAGTCCTTGAAGCAAAAAAGAAAGTGAAACTGGTGCTGCAAACTACTTCATTATCATAGGCCACTAGAAATTAAATGAGCTGCCCTAGTAGTCCTCTCAGACAAGACAATGAGACATTTTAGCAGCTATGATAACCCAAAAATATCACTTCAGCCAATGGACACCTGCTTACACAACTCAAAACAAACAAACAACAAAATCCATCTTTTCCAACATCCATCAAATAATCAAGCCAAATAAATTGTTAAAAATAGTTATATGCTACCAGAAGAAAGGTGAAAAAGTAAAAAAAAGTCACAGGATTACAGAATGGTTGAGGTTGGAAGGGACACCTGGAGGTTGTCTGATCCAGCCCCTTCATCAAGCAGGTTGCCCAGGATCATGTCCAGATGGCTTTGGAATACCTCCAAGGATGGAGATTCCACAACTTCTCTGGGCAACCAGTACCAGTGTTCAATCACCATAGTGAAAAAGTGTTTCCTGATGTTCAGATGGAAACATCATATGGCACCATTCTTGAATTCCAAGAGATAGCCATAAAAAAGCATGGGACAACACTTCTGTGACAAACCTCCTTTAATAAATAATGTCGTTGAGGAAAAGGGGTAGCATTTGACCAAGCATCAAATCTTTTTCTTTGCTGCCCACTGCACCACAGCTGATCTATAAGACATGCTGGAGGCAAGTTGTAGGGTTCACAGGGAGTTCATGCCATAGTCATTTATAAGACTGATTCTGATAGGAATTTTGCACTGAGCAAGAAGAGGTTGTGTAAAATAGGACAAATGGCCTGCTTAAACATAACAACTAAAACCCAAAGCAAAGTCTCAGGGTGAGGAACAAGACCACATTTACTGTACATGCTCTGTAAGAGAATGATGGCAAGAGAATCTCAACCACTGCAGCAGGAAAAGTAGTACATTTATATTCACAAGTTTTCATACATGAGGCAGCCCAATATTAAATTTGTGTTTTCACTGACAAACAAAACTGCAACATCACTGAGCTGAATAGCAGGAAAAGAGGATACTGGGAGTTAAGGTGTTTTTCTGAAATTCACTTGCATTTATTCTTTAACCAATGAGAAGAAACGTCTTCAGAAAGTAACGATTAGGAAAAGGATCCAGAGCAGAAAAAAAAAAGCACAATACTTCTGGAACTGGCGTCTCAGTAGTACTACTGGTAGATAACCTTTCAGAAAATATATTTCCAAACCTGTCACCAAATTCCAAAGGCTACTCTTTGCTAAATAAGGTGGATAGAATTCTTTCATTTAGTACTGTCTAGTAATAAGGTATTTCTTAAAATGGGCTCACAAATGCCAGATTTTTTTTCCTCTTATTAAATAATTCTGCTTTGAGTGGTGCACAGATACACTCTTGAAATACTTCCCCTTTACAGGTGCATTTTGACAATCTACAAAGTAGAATCACATGCCTACCATGTGGCTGTAACAGTCAACTTAAGCGATACATACTCAGATACATATCAGATCAGTACAGGGAAAGCTCTTCTTTTACTGTTTATCAAGCCCTTTGGCAAAAAGGAGCTGGGAGCTGGTAGCTTATAACTCCATAAAAAAAAAAAAAAAAAAAAAAAAAAAAACACCCTAAACACATAACTGGATACCAAAGAGCTTGAACAACAGAAAATGGGCCTCAGAATTTAAGGAGGATGTTGAGGTACTTGAATGTGTCCAGAGGAGGGCTACAAAGCTGGTGGAAGGGCTGGAAGGAATGTCCTGTGAGGACCAGCTGAGGACTTTGGGCTTGTCTAGCTTGGAGAAAAGGAGGCTGAGGGGCAACCTCATTGCTCCTACGGTTTCCTGAGGAGGGGAAGTGGAGAGGGAGGCACCGACACTGATCTCTTCTCCCTGGTATCCAATGAGAGGACACGTGGGAATGGTTCAAAGCTGTGTCCATCAGGGAAGGTTTAGACTGAACATTAGGTAGCATTTCTTTACTGAGAGGGTGGTCAAACACTGCAACAGACTTCCTAGAGAGGCAGTTGATGCCCCAAGCCTGTCAGAGTTTAAATGTTATTTAGACAAGGCCCTTAATTATGTGCTTTAACTTTTGGTCAGCTGTGAAGTGGTCAGGCAATTGGACTACATGATCATTGTAGGTCGCTTCCGACTGAAATAGTCTATTCTATTCTATTTTATTCTATTCTAAACACCTTTCAGAGAATCACCAGTCTGATATGAATAGAACATGGGCCAAAAAGCAGTAGATGAAACAATAGACTTAACATATCTCAGCAAAAGATAAAGCAAGTGCAAAGCAGTAACCAGTCATCAAAATCACAGAATCACAGAATTTTCAGAGTTGGAAGGGACCTCTAGAGATCATCTAGTCCAACTCCCCTGCTAAAGCAGGATTGCCCAGAGCACATTACTCAGGACTGCATCCAGGCGGGTCTTGAAAATCTCCAGAGAAGGGCACTCCACAACCCCCCTGGGCAGCCTGTGCCAGTGCTCTCTCACCCTCAGAGAAAAAAAGAAAGACTTGAATTTTTTCCATCATCTTGCTGAATAAGCAAAAGACTTTGTACCAAGACACTGAAGACATTATTCCCAAAACAAAATCATAAACTCTCAGCAGAGCTCGTGTTAATTTATCTGAGCTCGAGAGCTCAGTATGTGCATGTTATGTTACTCATGTTTCATTTTACTAATTCCCATGAAAGTGACACAAGGAAAGTTACAGTATGAACTTCCTAGTACAGGTCTGTTTGACATATGCTTATAAGTTAATGTTCAGGAATTCAAAAGCACTTACAAAAAGTACTTGGTGGTTGTCATAACACAAAGAGCAGAATAAAGCCTGGGTACTGCTTTTTCTTGGCTGCCATTTTACATCAATTGAATGTGAATGGCAAGGAAGGGAGGCAGGCCTGAGAAAGCAGCCAGGAGAGAGAAAGTGTCTGTAACAGGGGCAGATTAGATGGAAAGGAAAGACAGACACAGGCAGGAGAGCCTGTGGCCCTAGAGCACACTCTCACAGAACCTGAGGGACTCTGAGGGTGAGTCTCATCTCACATCCTCTGTCATGGAGCCACTAGGAAACCCATTGGAAGAGAGCCCCTTCCTTTTGCAGCACAGGTTAGGACAGAGGATGACACCCCATTACTGGCACCATTGCGAGCTACAGTAAACCAAATCATAGAATCATAGAATCATAGAATCAGTGAGGTTGGAAGGGACCTTTAAGATCATCAAGTCCAACCATTAACCTACCCTGATAAAAACACCACCACTCCTAAACCATGTCCCTAAGCACCTCATCTACTCTTTTCTTAAACACCTCCAGGGATGGTGAATCCACCACCTCTCTGGGCAGCCTATTCCAATGTTTAATAACCCTTTCAGTGAAAAAATGCTTCCTAAATGGCAGAGGTCAGGGTGGCACATCGAAGGAGCTCCAGTCATGCTGTTGAACCATGACTTGTGAGAATGGAAAGACACAGTGGAAGCTGGGAGATGCAATTTGATCCACTGCCTTCCAGCACACACCTAATACTGTTCAGCCAACAGTGGCTTCAACTGCTAAAACGATCTACCCTTTTTCAGCCTAAATGGCAGTAAAACCCAGAGAACTGAGATGTTTCTGATGATCAAGAGCTAAAACTAGGATGATTGCTCCCAGAGTCAAGAAGAACACCATATATTCTATGGAAAGGCACAAGGTTGAGCTTAAATTTTGATCTAGTTGGAAGAGATATACTTTTAATAGAATGGTAATACAAGGAACCTGTACCTTTTAGACCAACACTTCCTGAAATCTTTCAAAGGCAGAAGCAAAACCAAAATAAAATAGAAGATGTACACAGTAGGACAGAAGATATCTGTGGGAAAATCTAGTTCTCAGTTAAATGATCAAAATGGAAGTAACCCATGGAGGTACTGGAGATCTAGACTAGTGTAATCAGAAAATACTCTTTACTGCAGACAAAAAATGTCAATTAAAATGTTTACAGTCATAGCATTTTGCTTTTCATTGCTGCACAACAGCCCAATATTTTTTCAAATAGCAGGGATAAGCCAATTCCACAGCTTCAGAGAAGCACAACTGAGCAAATTCGAATGACAACCCTATGATCACCTCTGTGAAAGAAAATTGGATCCCTCTAGATGACTATGTGGACACTCACGGCATTGACATGGAAATCCTGAAACCTCATAGGACTGTTTTTAATGCATTTCTTTCACTTTTTTTTCTTATTATCATTATCTAATTAGAGATAGGGTAAATTAGTTTTCTCATCTTTCTACACTGCTTTCCTTTCATGCCACCCTTCAGAGTAATTTATATTAACTTACTTCAGCACTGAACTGTGATTTGCTACAGCCTAGTGCAATTCTGGTTTAAGTTTGGAACAACCTAATTTACTTTTGGGTGGGACTAAAACAGCCAGTTGTAGTCAATGTGCCAGCTCAGAGCAGCTGACTATTTGTGAACAGATGTTCATGACTGATCAGGTGGTTCACACACTGAAGTCAACAAAAAGCAAGATCAATGATAAAATGAAACAAAACAAAACCTGAGATCAACTAAAAGCTGTACTTCATGACATAATAATATCTTAACTTGTGCATCCTGTCTGGAAAAGAAACCATATGATCATTGCGCATAACCACTTAATTTTGAAATAGACTTATTTTGATTGTATGTGTGCACATCATATTCAGTAAATTTCCTGGCTTGACATAGGTTTCTCCATTCTTTATATGTATCTCTTTATAGGTATCACTATAAAGAATTTAACTATTGTCTCTGCAGTGCAAATTAAAACCTCATGTTTACAGTGACACAACAATGTTAAAATCTTTGACTTTTGAAACCAGTCTTCCATAAAAATTACTGAAATACACCATTGTCTCTATACAATAGGTCAAAAAATTCTTTCTCACACAGAAAGTTTTATTTTCTTTCCTTGATATTTCTGAAACTGATTCAAGAACAACAACAACAAAACCCTACCAAACTCTATGAAGAAATTGATGTAAATGAAAAAGGGAAAAAGTGACTAAATATGCCATTTTGATA
This sequence comes from Vanellus vanellus, assembly GCF_965231255.1. Lineage (NCBI taxonomy): Eukaryota > Metazoa > Chordata > Aves > Charadriiformes > Charadriidae > Vanellus > Vanellus vanellus. The sequence continues at coordinate 87,556,204 of NC_138906.1, forward strand.
CTTAGCCAGCAGTTATTATATTCACCTCTCCAATAAAAGGTTAATATACTATTGACAGTCTAGAGAATTTTTTCACCTTAAAAATATAAGCAATCTTATGGATGCTATGCTATGTTAAACACACACATTGTAGACTCCAGTTAGGAGGTAAGATCCAGGCGCATAGGATCCAATCCAAGGATCCAATATTTTGTTCATGAAGTTACAAAGAACAATCTTCCATTGCACATTTTCCCTCTTTTTAAACAAATTATTAAAAGCTCAAAAATCAAGATGACATTTATAAGGAACAGTAATAGCTGTCTACAAAACAAACAAACAAACAAAAATTGCAGCTGTCGCAATTAAAGATATTTCAGACTGTAAATTTGCCTTTCTAAATGGTATATTAGACTATACTCTGCATGATTTGTAACTGTCTTGATGTAGCTTTTATAATCACGTGGGTTGGGATCCTCATGATAACCTAATATTTACAGGTTTCCCATTACATATGCCCAAATGGAATCCACAGCCCCCAAAATGTATTGCTTCCTCCCATACTAAATTGTTTGACCTCAATTGGTTTAGCGATATTCAGATGACCTTTTGAGAGCAGTTCCTCAAAAAAAATAATATATAAACAAGAAACGTATTTGAAGAGAAAGAACACTAACAGCACACAAGATATTTCTCATGTAGAGGGAGGAAGCACTAGCAAAGGGGCAACATTTCACCTGAGATCTCAGCTGTTTGGCAAACTGTTCATGCAGAATGAGAATTTAATTTGCTACAGAACTGCTCCCTCTTCCTTTTCCCCTCTCTTTCCAAGGAACCCCCACAAACTCTTAAATTTCTCCTGCTTTCTTCTTCCAAGCACATAGGTTGATGGAAAGCAGAACATAAAGTTTGAAGAATATGGATCACTACCTGCCTGTCAACAACCAGCTGCCCTTTGTGTTTTGATTGTGCAAGCTCATGCCCTCAAAATATGAAATTCAAGCTCTTTTCTTTGTTCTCATTTCCTACCACCAGTAGATGGTGTTTGTTTTCAACTGCTCTTCTTGTCCTACAGCAGAATGCGTATGACTTCAATCAGTAGAGCAAACAATCTTCTACTTGGAGAAACTACTTCCATCTTTTAAGACCAACTACATTACCTGAAAATTAAGGCAGTGACTAAACACAGAATTTAGTAACCAAAAGTTTTGGTTCATAAAGGAGGAGGTGGACAAATAAAATGTTAAAGCGTTAATGTTTGGGAACATAAAGGGATAGAAAGTGTAAAAAAATATTTCTTTCCTCCAAAGGAATTCTATTTGGTAGCACAAAGCCAAAGCAAAACATCTACCTTGTATCTATCTAGGATTATTTGCTGAACATTACTTCAGATAAAAGAAGAAATTTTCAAGTTTCATTCATTTTCAATATAGAAATTATGTTCTCTTCCTACTGGCTTACGTGGTATACCCACAAAGACATTGGGGGAGAGAAAACCAAGGACAAGCCAACCTGTTATCTACTCATTTAAAAATCAAATAAATGCTGACTTACAGAAAGACCAAAAAAATTAAATCTCAACCAACGGAATACAGGTAAAGCAATTTTGCAGTCTGCTTGCATAACTGAAGACCAATAGATATATTTCTATTCATTTTTAAAAAACAATATTCTAGTGGGGAAAAGTTAATAAAAGTGAATTACCTCCAAGATGCATGGAAAATAAAATTTGTGTCACAGTTCTGCATATTAGAACTTAACATAGGTATAATAGTCCAACTGAAGTAATTTTACAATGAGTATCTCGGAAAACAAAACAAATTCTCAAGTAAATTTTCAAATGAAATCATGGTTTTACTTCACCCATTAGTTTAAAGACATCTGTATTTTGTTTCAATCAAGTGGTACAGAAGTTTTTTAGTCAATAATATTACTGATACAATTTCATTCTAAATGAAAGCTTTGCTTTGAACACCATTAACTACCTGTTGTAGGTAGAACCATGCTGTTTATGCTGATAGGTACATTTAAAAAAACCTAACTTTCCCCCACCTCCTTTCCCAGAAAAGAACATGTTAATTTGAGAAGCAATTATATACATTTCATATTGAGTCAAGAATTGCTTTGCTCCTTGTTCCAGAATCCCATTCAAATACCTTGAATAACTTGGTAGACTGCTCTGTCATTTCTCACTTTGATGTTCCTTCAGAAGGTTGGTTTCTCCCCCCACCATAAACACAAACAGCACAACAAGGGGTTGTGGGTTGTTGGAAACCATTTCTACTCAGATCCTGTGCCACCAACACTTTCCTGTCAACCACTACCAGGTGACTGACAGTGAGCACTTTCTTCCAGACCTTACGATGGGAAGGGAGGTAAGTATGCTGCAGTCCTGTGAGTCCCTGTGGAGGTTTCTGAAGGCTCATTGGAGAAGACAAAATGCCTGCCAGAAGTTCTGATGGGATTTCTGCTGAGCTGGCAGAAGTGAAGAGCTTCTGACCCGTGCACACTTGGAACAATTATGTTTTGGTCAGCATTAATATATAAAGGGGGTTTTAATTAAATCACATGTGGCATAGAAGAATGCATTTTTCATCCTAGAGCATTGCACATAGCGCCAGGTGAAGTTTTCTGACTCAAGCTGAGTAAGAAATCAGACAAGATATTCCCAAAAGTCCATTGAAAGTTTTGAAAAGCTTTTGAGCTGACCATTAATCCAAAGACAGTTCTTACAACACAGAGATAACCATGAAATTGAGGTCTACTTTGAATTTGCCAGCAAGTACTTCATCTCAGAAAGACTAGAAAATATAATTACATAGAACAGCACCAAAAACTATAAACACAATAAACTATAAACACAATTAAATTTCTTGTTCTGTTTGTTAATGTCCTTCAAGAAAACAACAGCAACAACAGAACTGTAGGAATTGGTGAAGAAAGCTGGAAAAAAATAACCTAATGATCTGGATATTTCAGGTGTTTCTTTTCTCTTTGTCCAAAGCAAGGACATAAGCATTTTTCAGGCTGATATAGTATTCTAATTTTACTAGCATTATATTCCTGCCGGAGAGTGAACATATTGATGAGAACATTTAAAACACAAAGTATTCCTAATGCTCTAATGTTCAATTAGAGCTAAAACATTAGCTAACTTCAAGGAAGGAGTCTCCTGCAGATGCCAGTGTTTTGGAAATTGCTTCACATTCGAATGCTTAACTGTTAGCAGAGAACAAGACTCTTGAGTATCATATTTGACTTTAATCTGTTGTGAGGGATACATTTACTTTGTTAAAAAGACTGCTGTCTATATACACACCTAATATAAATGAGTTTCCTTCTGGTAAGGCTCTTTAATGCAGAACACTATCCCAAACAATTATACCTGGGTAATTACTTTGAATATATAGATAAGTGTACATGTGTACATTTGCACAGATCTATTTATTCTTATGCCAAATGCATGTGTTCACATACATATCTGTGAACTGTAGTTTTCCCATTCTAATTTCTTAACGTGTAACAAACACTAAAAGAAAAGGCTGGGGGGCGGAAGGGGGGGAAGGGAAGATAACCAGAACTCATGGAAATCTCAAAATGTAATAGTCTGGAGATCTTCCTCTCCGCAAAGCAAGGACTGAAGAAATTTTTTATCCGTTCTGCTATAAGGCTTTCCTACAATTCTTTACGTCTTCCAAACTCTACTTGTTTAGACTGAAACATTTCACTTTCTTGTTTTTCAGAAGTAAATGAGCAATCTCCTCAGCAATAAAGCAATATAGAAGAGCCACCATGTTAGAGCACTCGAAGGGTATGTTGCTAGGGCTTCTCTGTGCTTTTGAGCAGGAGCTTCCGATTTGGTAGATGGATCATCCCAGTACTGTTGGTTTTTTTGTCCTGATGAATGTCCACTCATATTAGTTTATAGGCCACTGAATATTTCAGGCTGTATCTGCTCAGTGGTTTGATAGCAAAACTCTTAGAAAACTCTATCTTCTCTGCTCAGAGCTCCACAGAGCCTGAGGGATGAATGGGACTTTCCCTGGAATTGCATCTTCGATGACATAGTACCTTCTGTAGTGACAGCATGACTCAATGGCTGCTCTAACAAGACCCGGGCAACAGAAACGTGGGAAAAACAGCAAAGTTTAGGAGCAAGTAAGAAAAGCAGAAGCTGAGATGCAAAGCCAGTAGAGATGCTGAAGGTGTGGGACACTGTGATAAGAAAGTAAATGAGCAGAAGGAGTTGCAGAGCTGAGAGATAAAAGCAAGATTCTCCCTCTGCCCTAGATATTTTCTGTGACGCTGAGTATACCACTGAGCCAAATTGTTTTTCCACAACAGATGATCAGTGTACAGAGTCTTTTAAATATCAGTTCCCAAACTGATTTGATTCTCCACTCCCAGGCTCTGATCTGCAGGAGTGCTAAGAGCTTTATGCCGACTGAGGGCCGTGAGAGCTCTGAGCAGAGAGAGAGAAAGCTCTGCTTTCAGGAGATTATCTCAAGGCAGACACAGATACCTCAGGTTGCAGACTTTCAAGCGAGGAGCACAGTCCCTCTGACCTACAGTTTTACAGGAATTTAGGTGCCTAACTTCTACAGAATCAGTTTTGCTGATAACTGAGAATCTAAATATCCTTTTTTGGTGTTTTTTTTCTAAAAAAAATAAGAAGCGGCCTGTCAAATGGCCCAGGCTTTCCGCAGGGCTGGTCTCCAGGTCAGCCATACATTCTTCTCAATCTTTTTCACAAATCTTGTTGCCATGTAATTTGCTCTTAGAAGGTGTTAAAGTACAACCAGAAGGGAGAGAGGAAGATTTTGATCACACAAAATTTTCTGAATCAACAGCAAGATCCTTTGAGTACATTATATAGGCTGCCACTCTGAAAGTCTTTAGTTTTATCTTACTGTTGGAATGTGTTGTTTTGCTATTTCACAGCATGGAGGGGACGCTGTATGAAATTCACCAGCTGTTTGTCTTTGAGAAATATGTGCTATAGTCACGTTATCAGTTTACTCATTTCTATAACAATTTTCTATTTCACATCCTTTACAATCTGATGTGACTGCATATGCTGGAAGAAAATATTCTTCCTCAACTTGTCAGCTTTGTTGTAACATTGCAGGAAAGAAAAAAAGAGGGCCACCTTGCTCTGACTTGGCACATCTGAAGACTGACCTGTGTGCTATGTATATTTTTTAAAAACCCAACAAAAAAAAAAAAAAACACCTCAAAAAAACCCACCTAAAGCTTTATTCTGCATCAACAAATTCAGCAGAAATTTTCCCTTGACTTTATCAGATGCAGAAATAGGCTATAGAATAAGGGCGAATATGAAGATCTAGTTATGTACATAACTATCACTTCATCAGCTGAGACTGTAATCCTGGCAGGAGGGAAGATGAAAAGAATAAGTCACTGGATATCCATGGTGCAGCTGGCAGCCTCTTGCTACAGAAATAACATAGGGAGCTCTATCTTCCACCCTAGGACCTTTGCCCAGAACCTAAGCCACCCAAGCGAGCCATCTTTGTCCTACACCATCCTCATTCTCTGGACCCTAATAGTCAGTTGTTTAGCTGAAAACAGCCATTTGGAGAAGCGAACTCCAAGCAGATACCTAATAAACAGATTATAAACCAGGCGCTGACTAGCAAAAGACTTTATTTAGTTGAATTTGGGGTTTGCTTGTCTCTCTGTATAATAAAGATCTGCAACCAAAAGAATCAGTAAATCTGATCTCGGGAAGCACTATAGCAAAAGTCTCTCATGGCTTTCTCATCCCCTTCCTGAAACACCATTCAATCAACCGAAGCATTATTGTCACTCACCCTCCAAAGTAAAAACACTTCCTCTTTTACTCTCAGTAAGAGGATAATATGTGAGCTTCATTACAAGAAGACTAACAATTAGCATGTGAGTTAAAGATGGAAGCTGCTAGCTGAAAGCAATGCAAGGATTGTCATGGGCTTTACTGAATAAGATACCACCCTTTGAGTGACGGTGTGAGATAATTGGAGATTCTGAGCCTGATACTGCACTTAATGATTTTACACATCACTACAGCTGCTCCTAATTTAAATCTGAGCAGGCTCACATACTCCCTAACTTTCCCCTTATCCTGAGACATCTGCGTCTGGCAAGATGTTTGCCATGTTTAAAATGGGAATATCCCTATTCCTACTTCTCAGTCAGGCCTACGTATTCCTATTCCTATAAGTCTATTCTCAGACATCTAAATATTCCTCTGTTGCATATTAATCATTCAGCAAAAAGGAGTCAAAGAGGTCTGATTAATCCAGAGTCTCAAAGCTGTCACTTCAGAGAGACACATCATAATGTGGTAATCTTTTTCATGTGATAGCCCCTGAAGTTAAATTTGTTTAGAAGAATGTCGTCTTACACAGAGATTCCTCTCTATTCCCAAAGTAATAGTGTACATATGCAACACACTTAGCTGCAGATCCACTTTCATGCTTTTTCATTATTATAATAGTGTTGATACATGTTTCCACGTGCTTGTCAAACTGAGAGGTTACCCAGATTAGTTGAAGGCTTCACTTAATTGATTTTCTCATACATAGCTAAATTCTCTGCTGGCTCAAACTAGCACAGCAGCACCGCATTTGATCAGTAAAGATACAGGCATTTAGAGGGTCAGCACAGTATATTGGTCAAATTCAACTTCCGGTTGCTATAAATTGAGAGAGACTTAATTGATTTCAACTAATGTATTGTAGAGTTGCACTTGTACATTTAGGAAGCAAATTTGGGCCAAGGACACTAAGGACTGCAGTCACGAAATGTTTATGACAGAGAAGTAGCATTTAAATTCAGGGGGTTAGGGGCAGGTAATAAGCAGACCATGGCAACACTGGGCTGGGTGACTGACCTGCCAAAAAGCAACTACAGTTAGCCCGTAGCTGGATTATAGATTGGTCCCAGCAGTAAATTTCTAGCACCAGCTAGGGTACTTAACCGTTGAATAGCAGTCTGTGTTGTGACTACAGCACAGGTATATCCCAAGTTATACAACTCTGCAAAAAACCCCCATCGATTATCCAGTCACCGACTGTTGGTAACATTTTTTCAAACTAATTCCAAATAGTCCCTTACCACAGCTCCATTTCTAGCAGATAGCTTAGCACTTTCCTATGGTGTCATTTACAAAACAGCATGAAAACAACAGCCTCCAGGTGCTGTGAATTTCAAGCTGTTCCTTGTGAGATAAGTACCATCAAGACTACTTAATTTAGTGTTGGCAATCCCATATTTAACCACGTTGTTAAGTGTGCTGAAAGAAAAATCTGAAAGAGCTTTTCTCAGTTTTCATGTAAGTGTTGCTATAGAGCTTGCAGGGTGATTGTTTTTCAAATTTCCTTTGAAATAAAATGGGTCTTTGGTGTCTATTCTTGAATATGGGCAGTTTCTTCATTGCGTTATAACCTCAGCTCAGAGCAGGGAAGTGTCTTTCAAAGTTGCATACCAGGTATGTGCAAAACTTCTAAGACTAAGACATTTTGAAGCTGGATTCAGATTTTGAAAAGGTACTGTAGTATCACCATAATGAGGAAAGATAGTCTGTGCTTGGAAAGCATGCTTAAATGTCATTTTATAGATACAGATTCTGTGTTTAATATGAAATAAAATGTTCTAAATTTACATTCAGCTTTTGAGATCACACTCTGCACTAGTTTCTGTTTTCTTCTTGAGCTAAAAAGATACAGGTATCAGTGAGCCATGTAAAATTAAACAAAATCTATGCCTTTCGGCTCATAATCATAAAGACGCTGTTACCAAAATCTCAGCATGAGGCCCACTCAGTTTTGTGGAAACTGATGGAGAATATCAGTGAGCATAGAAAAGTCTGTGAAACCATCTGGCTTTGGGTCAGTAAAAAGTGAGACCTTCTGGGAGCAGGAAGAGGAGGACAAGCTGAGAGCTGCAGGTGATGTAAACGCTGGCCACGCTAAATCCCAAATTTGGCAGCAGGGGGAAAGCCCCAGGGTAGGCTGAGCAGGGACAGTCAGAGCTAACAGTGCATTCAGAGCCCATACAGCAGCCAAAATAATGTATGTCTTAGACACTTTAACTATTTGGGATTATGATTTTTGTGACTGGTTTAGTGTTACCTAAGCTAAATCCAGACTTTAGTCCTCCAGTCCAAGTCCAAATATTATTTTCACATACAAAGCCTAAGCCCTAAAAGTTACCACTCACAGATATATGAGAGAAGTATTTTAATCTACAGATGGACCAAGGAAGAACAGACCCAGGTTTAGTCCCTAAATTAAAAACACATCTCACTCCTTGTAAATACACAACCATCTGTAACAGTGGCATCTTCCACATCTTAAACTTAGCATGTGAAATGAAAATATCTTGAGGATAAAAAGTCTGCTTCTTCTGATTTCTTCTGGAAATCTTTCCCGTACCTCACATTTCAGACCCAATGAAACTGGTAAAACCCAGTAAAAGCTTTCTTGAGAAGAGCTGTCATTGAGAGCCTCCTCATTCCTTCTTTCTATGTTGTGCCCAGTTGAAGCATTATTTCCCGAAAGTGCACCAATTAGGAGGTTTGGTAAAGTTTCCAAGTCACATTTCTGTGGGATGAGCAAGTCCAGCGTGACGACTATCTGAAAGACACAGCACATGAGTTGAGCTATGAATGCTGCTTCCTCTCCAGCTTTTCTTGACCATTATTCATTTATTCATTAAAGAAAGTACTAGTACCTAGTACTAGGAACTGCTGGTCTTTCAAAATTTGCCACTCCATGGTCCCAGAGATGAAAATCCCCTTTCCCCTTTCACACAGGATAGGAAACCTCCTGGTGTCCCTCTCCTGGTGCTTTGGGGTTGTTCTGGAAAGCTCAGCTACAACTGAGAGGTTAGTTCAGTGGCCTCAGTCACTGCGCCCTGAGACAGTGGCTGCCATGCTCTCTTGTACATGAAGGACAGGGAAGTAGCTGCCCTAAATATGCCCGAACCACCCTATGTCACCAATGGACGTCTGCAAATTAATTCATTTGCAGTACAAAAGTCCATATGCCACTCGCCCTTGATCTGGTGCAGAACTGCCACTGACAGTGTGTGGATTTATGGTTAGAACCTGAGGAGAGGAACAAATTTCGGTTATTTATTATTGCTTATAGATTTTTTACTGGGGGAACTATTGATATCCTTAGTTTTATTCAGCCTCTTTAAATAAATATAACTCAAAGGGTTCTGAGCGTCAGGCAGTGGTGATTCATCTGCAGCAGTGTAAGTCACTGTGGTCCCCCAGATAAGGAACAGCAGGGGAGTTCTACATCCATGCCTGAGCTTCCCCAGCCTCACACTGTACACACAACTTCCTCAACCTTTTAAACACACAAAGCTGTTACCGAGAGTGGTAAAGTCACCATCTAACAGACAACCAGTTATGCTTCCCTTGCTACCACCAGCAGGAGAAAAGGAAAAAAGAGAGAGCAGAGAGAAAGCGTGGATGGATGAAGCCAGTCATGTCTTAAGCTGCCACGGTTAAATACCAGAGTAAGAAGTAAGATCCAGTGCTCTTCCTAAATGAAATCTGATACAATCAACGTGATTAAAATTCCTGATTTGGAATCCCTGAGGTAAATAGCTCGGCTCATGCTTTAGAGCTAAACCTTTCAACAAGAACATTCAAGTTAAGGAAATGGTTTGAGGTAAAAGAAAGCAAGGCAGAAACCCAGCCTGGAAGAATGTCTCGATCCCCACAGCGGTCTGGCAGGTTGTTTCCTGAGGTTAAAAGACACATGCCAGAACTGCAGTGCGGGCTTGTGAAATGGAAAATGAAAGGGAGAAACTAGCTAACTTCATAGAAAGTTCTAATCTTAGAAGAGAGACGTTTTAAGTGAGCAGTATCCTGCAGAGAACAGAGACTGTATCCACACATTTCTGCTCCTCAGACTTCTCCGCTGCCTGCCGCTGGGAGATCTGTATGAACATGATCACTAAGGGCTGTAATTTAAAACTCAGAACAATGCATTAATAAATCTGTTGAATAACACAATGAGCACAAGCCAGACTTGGGAACTGCAGTAAATGCTGGAAAGCTGATGTGTCTCCAAAAACTTTGTCTCATGACCGGCCTGGATTGCTTTTACACGAGTCACCTGACCGCAGAACGCGGGCCTGCAAGGGCTGGGCTTTCTGATGACCCTTATTAGGGGTTTATTGTTTCTCAGGTTTCACATTGCTGGACTGTCATTCCGGAAAATGACAATGCATCTTTTGGAAGCATCCCCCAGGGCTGGCCGGTGACTCATTTTGAGGGCTGTGATAAAATTGCACAAATGTTTTGGTTACCGGATAAGCAGGATGCTAACGTGGTGACTACATTTACAGGACTCTCTAATGTGCTATTAAGAGAACCTAGTATCTAGTTGTGATTATGTTTTCACTGTGTATCAGACATGTCTGCATCAGAACAGTAAGTCAGGTCCACATAACGGAATCACTGTAAAATGGCTAAAATAGAAACAGAAGTGTAATATACCAACCTAAGGGGCCTAATTTATTGAGACACCCGAAAGGATCACCCTTGCTAAAAGCTAAAGAAAAATATCCTTTCAGAATATCACTTCTAGTGCTAAATGCAAATCCAAACTTACTCAAATGCTGTGTCTTCAGACCTCAGGTTTCAGCCTATACAATGAGGTTTGAATTCTGAAGCCTCTCTAGATCCAAATTTGGGATTTAGCTTTTATCCCATCTTGACTTATCACCGACTTCATATCTACTTTTCTCCTCCCCACCCCAAGGATATCTTTTCTTTAATGTAAAAAAGGAAATGTTCGCTTTGAAAATTTCAATCTTATTTCAATAGTTCCTAGCTGCCAAAATCTGTAGGGTTGCATTTTAAGCTGCATTTTAATTTCTGTTGGTATTTAAGCAGCTCTTCTACTCCTATTTTTAAAATAAAATAAAATAAAAAAAAAAAAACAAAACATAATCTATTTCTTGCTTACAAATAGCTCTGCTGTAGGTGAAGCGGGCACTGGCACAGGAGTGACTAGAATCCAGAAACAAAAATTTTTATTAAATGCTGTTTCATATTTCTTTTCCCTTCTGGGGCAGGGACACTATGAACCAAACCTTTAATCTGAGTGATTGATATACCAATTTGCATCACCTTTGGCTTTGCTCTTTCAGTCCTACCACAGTGTAAATTTGGCCTCATATTTAAAACTTGGAAAATCCCCTGGTTATAATATCTGCTTTTTCTCACTTCCCATTCTGAAATAGTTGTCTTTTTTGTGGTTCCTTTGAGAAGTGTAGCCCAGCATCTCCTTTTGAGCTGTCATTTCTTTGTGTATTTAGACAACCAAAGACCACTGCTACAAGATTTTTCTTAGTATGCTTCAAGATTTTACTTAGTATTACACTGCAACAACTCAGATGGTAGCGATCTGAATGAATTAAAAAAATTCAAGTGTGAGTTCAAGAAAATGCAAGTGTGCATGACTTTTAAGTACCTGCTAAAGTGTCATTAAACTCATGCCTAAAGTAAAATCCACCTAAGTATTTCACTGAATGGAGCCCTTTTGGGTCTGATCCAATGCACATTGAAGCCAGTCAAAAATTCCCATTGACTTCAGTGTGCTCCCCGCCGATTCCTGGGAGGTACTGCGCGTGTGAAGTTCAGCACTTCTCCTGCCAAACTTCAGTTCTTGCTCTGACATGTGTTCTTTAGTTTTTTACATTGTGTCCTCTCAGCAGAGAAATATAAAATTGTTAAGGCCTCCCTGAAAGGCTGGCAGAGTTTTTCACCACTGCTTTAAATGCATTTTTGTCAAAACTGAAGCATTTCAAAGCCATTCAGTTCGTCCTATGATAAAAACAAATAGTTTCAGGTCTATTATATAACTTTAGGGCTGATATATGTCATTGCAGCTTTATAATTTTGAGGTTATGTTAGTATTTTTATACAAACATTAAGGACATTCATTACAAATACGATACACATGTATAAACACAGAATGCAAACACACACTATTGTACATATCTACAATCTTCTAATGCTTTAAACCATTAAAAATGTGATTTTCTTTTTCTGAGTTACAACTTTCATAAGTTTAGGTTCAGCTGGAAATTTTAAAATAGAAATATTTTCAGTTCTGATTAGATTGGCCTTTCACCATAACAAGGATCCAAAGTGTGTTTGTCCTGTGAAGAGAAAAATGAAAATCATTGTCAGTCATCTCCCTCAAGCACTTTTTCCTCCTCCATCTTCTCTACCTGCCTGTTTGCTCACAGCAGTGGCTCTTCCAAATCAAAGAGAAAATCAGAGAAAATGGTGATTTGAAAAATCTCCTGTTGATACTACTTTGAACTTATCCTCTCCCGTACTAAAATTAGTGGTGATGTAATTAATTCCTTTACTGTGGTGCACAACCTGGTCCTTGTTTTGCAAGGACCTTGTTCTTCAGTCATTACCAGTCAAACCAAAACTTCCCTCAATTTCATTTAGAACAGGATTAGGTTATGTATTTTTTTTTCTTTTTACCATGTGAAGCAGCCCTTGCTAGGTTAAACACAGACAAAGCAGAGAGGTTATTGGAGCATTAAAGTTCAGTGACTTCTCTTACTCCATGAGAAAAATAACAGATTAATTGGGATCTTTGTTCCCCAAAGGGAAAGTGGTCACGTTCTTTCCATCAAGATTTTGAAGAAGGAAAGAAAAAAAGGAAAGAGAAAGAAGAAAACCTTAAAGACCAATAGAAAAACCCAGAGACAACTCTCTCTGAGATCACTACTATACTGCTTGGAGAAGGGGGGAAAGTGGGAGCTTGTAAGTAAGAGGAAAAATGTAGATAATATTTTCAGAGTACGCTTGATAGACTCTTAAAAAGAGTTGCTGGTCAGGAAAGCTACAGAGTAAAGAGAAGGTGCACAGCAGAAACTCTATGCTTACAATATGTCAGCAGCATCCACCAGCAGAGGGTCATAGAAATAATACAAAGGGAGAAGTGCCCAAAACTGCTGAGCCTACAAGTGGAGAGAGAGAATGAGTAGGAGAAAGCAGAGAAAGCCTCCACCCTTTGTGCTTCCCTGATCTCTTAAGTTTACCTAGTACTTTTAAATCCTCTCACTGACTGTTTCCCTGGTGCTTCTCCGGCAAACTAGCCTCCCTGTACACTAATTAAACCAATAGACAGTAATTTATACTACTGTAATTCATACGATGCCTCTTCATCATTCCAGGATAATCCCAAACATTTTCTTTCTTAGTGGAGCATTAGCTTATGTTGTATAGATATCTACATAAAGGCAGCTTACCAAAATACCCAGTTGGAACAGCATTGTACACAGAGGTTTAATAAATCCTCATACTTTCAGATAATTTAATAGAGTTGGTATTATTACAAATATGTGAAAACATAAGCTTTTAAGCTTTGCATATCACCAGCATTATTTCTCTCCCTGTTTTATCAGGAGCTATAGTAATGGTTACAACAGAGCAACCACATCACATTTTTTCTCCCTCAGACGACACTGCCTGGCCAGACTACGATGCTTGGCTGCAAACCAAGAATTCCCCTAGACTTTCACAGACACAGAAGGTGGAGGGAAGAGTGGGCGACATGGGTAACTACCACATGCTTGATTTCAGAACAGCAGTTAGTAATGAACAGCATAGATATCTTGTCCGGGATAAGGCTGCGTCATTTTCGGTTTGGCTTTCCAAAGCCAAAGTGAATTAGACTGTCACTCTGTAATGCACACTACTTCTTTACCTGCTGCATTAATGCTTACATACTTGAAGCCTGAACTACGTGCAACTGTTTCAGACTAATTTGAAGCGTCATTTTGGACTGATGGCATTTTTTAAACCTTCTATGTTATTTTCCCCTTCATTAAGAGTAGATCATGCATTTAAGAACATCTACAGAAAGCTTCAGGCTCTAAAAACTTAAAAATAAAAGTGATCTCCTAAAAAGAATATATGTTAGTAAAGAAACTGTCAAATGTTGCATAATAAGAAATCAATAAAAAATAAAAATATTTTTTCTTTCTAATTTTCTACCCCCTGCCCTCAAGCCTCTAGCATCTCTTGGGAGCTGTTCTGATTATCCCCTTAGGCAATTGCTTTAAAACTAAGCGAATTCAGGGTAGCAAGTTTTAAAAAATTGTTCTGTCTTTGTCCCAAGGTGGAAAAACATCTCAGTAAACATAAACTCATGACAGAGTAGTGATATCTGTAATTGTCTGGGTTATCAGCCATAGCAGAAGTGGCATCTCTTACCATGTGGCACCACTGGATTCCATTTGCATGCATTATACAAAATGACTGGGCCCACTGTAACAGCTATATGTAATGGAAGTATACATACTGCCATTTATCTTCCATAGTGAAATCAGTTAATCAAATATACCTCGTAGCCCATGAGTAAAAGTTGCCAAAGTACGTATTATATAGTTTCATTCATTTAATGATTTAATATAGCATCACTTCTGCACAATGACTGTAGATAATGAGTATTATGAGCAGTTGCAATCATGATCATGCCAAGTACTTTACATGTAGAAGTTTATAATATTTCCCCAAAAGACAAATATGAGAACCGAAAATATTGTAACTTTCCAGAGGGAAAAACAATTAAACCACACTGCTATTTCATCTCTCATAGATCTTTGTTGACTGCATCAGGAAGAGAAAAAGGAGCTCTCTTCTTTTTATTACTGTGTTTAGTTTTCATACAATGGCTCTAGGAACGCGGCTCTCCCCTTAGTTATTCAGTAACTTCTTGTGATGGGTCCAATTGTACACTCTGTAAGAAACTCATGTTTCTTATTTGTAAAAGATAAAGCTGTTCAATAAAGATTAAGGACTTTGCGGGAGTATTATAAATAGAGACAGGCAAGTACTAAAACACTACACACCCGCTTGTGTCTGCATAGTGATAAAACAGTGGAGAAAATCCACACGGTAACAGGGTAAGACACACGTTGTTTTCAGATACCAGGTGAGCTGAATCTTTGGGAACCACCCATGAATAAACAGTCCAGACTCTGTGAAAAGGCATGGCCGATTACTCAGCAGTCCCAGTTTTTATTACAGAAAAGATGCTCAAGCATCTTGCCTACATGCAGTTGCTCCAGTTGAACAAACTTTCATTTTCTTTTTTCCTTCATTCCAATAGTTTTAATGGTTATTTTAGCAGCATAAATTAAAATCATGGTTAAAATCGTGGGAAGCTGTACATGTAGTCTGGTCCTTAAGTTCACTGAAATTTGGATTAATTTGGCCTAATTAAGACAGGAGGGGTGGGGGAAGCATGGAAACTGTGGTGCTTTCCAAGACTTTTGGTATAAAACCCAGCCGTTTTTGCAGATATTTTGCTCTGAGGTTTAGGTGGTAATGCCAGGAGTAAAGACAGAGTACAGAGGGCAACGAACCCATGGAGTTTTCAACTGGAAAGAGTTTGAAAGAATCCTCAAGATGATTGTGATTTTCAAATGGATCTAATCACTCTTACACATATGGCTGAATCACTTTGAGCAGCTTCTAGTGCCCAGATGTGGCTGTGTGGACGTGCACAAGGACTTGAGAAAGTCTGACTTAGCTTCAGTTTCTAATCTCGTTGCTGCCTTCCCACAACAAAAAAAATGAAAGGTTTAGAAAATAATTTTCTTTTCAGGATAGAAAAAGGGAGTTTAAAATTGTGTGGTTTCCCCTATGCCCATCCCAGCTCTGAATTAACTCAGTACTAGTATATCTATGCACAGGCCAGCACAAAGGAAAAAGCACAGAACAGCAATGATTGCTCAGCAGTCAGCACCGTACATGAGGCAGGGATTTTCCAGGTCATTTTTATCCAGATCATCACTACAATTTGCTGGTCCAATTCTGCCAAATCAGCAGAAGTACATCTTAAAAGAAAGCCTCACCCTGTTTTGCACAGGCAGCACTCTAAGAGTACGCAGGGTTACTAGCACTTTTCATCAGACAGCCATTGTGAATCGCACTTTTAAATAAAGCACACAAAGATTAGAAAATTCTCACCACTTCTGGACATCTGCGTATCCCCAAGTCAATTTATAACCACTGATGACTTTGCCCAAGTGAAATAGCAATATGGTCCTTGCCTATAGCAGGCTGAGACATGAACTGAAGTGCTGCAAAAATATATCCAAGGGAAGGTTGTGACCAAAACACATGGTATTATTTCTCATTTCTGGTTTGATTGATGTCCACAGGAAAAAAGTAAACAGTTTTGCCTATTGATGGCCTCCTGGATAAAGGAATGGTTGGAATGAAATCATGTAAGAAAAGGGAAAATGTAACATAAAATCGAGAAACATTTCATTCTGGGCATTCAGATAACACTTCAAAATCTATTTAAAAAGGGGATACTCAGTATCCCAGAGTAACAGTCTGCAGCTATTGAAATACAGCACTGTGGGACTTATTTAAGAGTGAAAAGTATCTTGTACTGCCCTTAGTCCTGCTAAAGGCGATGTAGAGTGAATTATTATTCCATGAAAGCAGATTTAGTCTAGCTCTTATTCAGGAGAAGGAAAACGATTCTCCCTGGGACAATCTTTGGTTACTGCGAACCATAGAAAACTCGAGACTTTGACATTCAGAGTCTTTTAGGGCTTCCCATTCCCCTGCCCTAAGGACATGCAACCATATCCACATAATTCTTGACAAATGGTTCTCCTTCCCTTCCTCAAGCTCCCCCAAGGCGGTTCCACAGCCTCCCCAGGTGATTTATTGTCCTCCAAGCCAAGTCTCTTCAGCAGGAGAGTGGTGCAGATACGCCCCAGGCGGAAGGAGGAGCAGCTGGTGGGCAGGGAGAGGCAGCCCACCTGCGGCCCACTGCAGGCAGCCCTGGTGAGCGAAAAGTGGCCAGCTCTCCTCGCCTGCGTGTGGTCAGTCCAGGCCCGGCAGCACACAAGGCAGCTGGAGAAGTTGCTCATAAAATGATTTCTTTGGGTTAACAGGACCATTGTTGTTCCAGCCAAGTACTAACGCACTGCACACCCACCTGTATCTGCATAGCGATAAACCAGTGGAGAAAATCTATGTGGTAACAGGGTAAGGCACGTGATGGTTTCAGATACCAGGTTAGCTAGTACGCCTTTGTTTCGTACAGGATGCTTTGAAGGGCAAGGCTGTACATCAAGCCTTTCCAGAAGCACGGGAGCTCTCTGGATGACATGTGGTATGTGTCAAATTCCTTTTAAATGGCTGCTTTGGCCACATCAGAAAAATCTTGCCTGTTGACTAAAGCATGTCTTGGGGACAAGAAAGAGATCCTTGAGGGAAAAGTTAAGTCTGCAGAAGGAAATTAATATCAATGCGGGAGAGCTGGAGTGAAAGAGAAAAGACTAGCAGCATGTGACTTTCTCTGTGCCTTCACATTCAGGCAAACCCCCGTATTTTCTTTTTGCATAATGTTGCTAGCCTGCAACCCATTCTATCTAGTCCAGACTCTCAGCCTGCATCCTGTCTCCATATCCATTCGAAATGGTGCCCCAAAAATCATTATTCTGGCCTTACACACTGACTGCAGTCTTCTCTTGACGTTCCCCCTGTGACTGACTCCTCAAATGCTTCTCTGACCTTGAAATGTCCTTTTAGTCTTCTTCTCTAGCTACACCGACGCTGTCACTGACTTGCAACAGACAGATTGATTCTTAGTTTCAGTTCTGTCAAACTAATTCTAGGATTTTCAAGCTGGATAGCAAGGTTATAAAATCAATGGAAACAGCCATTCACAAAAAGTTGCTCCTTCAAAAAAGTCATATCTACACTGAAGCATTATGACTAGAATTGATTGCAGCTGGATCTGATTGTTGATATCATTGGATCTGATGGTATCTCATTATACCATCATTAAAACAGGACTATTCATTCACGGAAAATGAGTGCTGATCACTGTGCAGAGCTGTGGCCACAGCTTCCATCCCATCCTCTCATTTTTATTAGAAACATTGCATGTATTCAGGGTGCTAGCTAGGAACCTGTACTTCACCGACACATAGTTCATTTCTTTTTATAATCCTACATCCTGCTGTAGAAAGGTTTTGCTTATGCTGTTGCAAAATTTCATTGAGTGTACCAAAATGTATTTTCTTGTATTTGTAATCTAAGTCTCAGAAACATAAGCATCACACAAAAAAAAAATCTCTTTAAATAGTTTTCAAATATGATCCCTTCTCTAAAAATTACTACAACAGTGGACATATCTTTCTGCCAAACTAGATGTCCCTCCAATCATCACAAGTTTTGGTTTTGCCTAAAAGCAATATTTGCTCTCATGGTAGCTACATTTTTGTACTCGGCTTCTTCCTCTGCAATACTGTATGTGATACTGTATGTCCTATTTGTAAGGTGCTGCGCTTCTCGGGATGCAGACTATGTCTTTGTCACCTTAATTCTGCCATGAAGTTAAATATCATTTTTATGCCAATTATCATACTTTCAAACTTCTTTTCCATTCCCTGATTATCTTGACCAAGGAACTGTGTAGCTTTTTTCAAGTTTTCAACTGAGACTCAGAGAAGCCCTCTCCAGCACAGCAGGCTAGAATATATCACCTGCCCTTACTTTTTGAGCATGTGGAAGAGAGGGGGTCTGTGAGATGTGGGGCACCCAATGCAAATTAAAGCCCACTGACAACTTTTCCCAGTCCCCGCCATTGATATGGACACATCAATGCCAGAAGTAACGAGCTCAGATGTGACAGGGTAGCACAGAGCTCAGATGGTAAAGGCCCATCTGAGAGTTTAGGTCATCACCTCTTCAGATCCCCACTAATGTAGTCATGCTGGTCCTGGCAGATAAAACTGAAAAAAATGGTATAAAATTAGCTCAGGTATGGCTACAAAAATAGTGGCAGTGCAGTGAAAACAGAGCTGCTGTTCAAATCTCATCTGAAAGCCTGGTCCAACACGTGTGTGATACAGGTAAGTTAGAACACCCAAATATGGTGCAAGGCAAAATTCAAGGCCAAGATATTTAAGTGCAACGTGATGCAGCACTTTAAATTTAACACCTGTTTGAATGTATATACCACTCCTCCCTGCTATTGTTAATTTTTCTTCTCTGTTTTATTTTTACATGCATATGTAGGAATATGATGATCCTTATGCACAGAAACACTGTGAAACATTTGTAAAAAACTGACTACCTAAAGTCTGGAATAAATCCTTTAAATTTGCTATGTCAGACTTACATTATGTTCCTAATTAGTATTCACGCGCTGCTTCAATTCAGATCCAAATCTGTCTATTACTAGGTTATCACTAAGGTTAACAGCTTAATTCTCTCATATCCAATCATTCAATGCTACCCAGTATAATCTGACATTCTATTGCTAATAATTTTTTTCAGATCTATATGGAATAGCTGCAAATAAAGTGATTTTCATACAGTTCAGTGGACCTGAATCAATAATTTTGCTAGCTGATGAACCGGCCTCCCATGTTTCAGGTTTTCTTTCCTTAGCCTGCGATGAGTGGCCAGACTCACTTTGTCCATTTAGTTTATCATCAATTGTTATGCTATAAAAGCATGCTTTTATGAATGTCCTTGAAAAACTGGCTATCAGGAAACATTTTCTTTCAAATAAACCATTGGAAAAGAATCACAAGTAGTGTTAGAGCTTCTTCTACCGAGAAAGGTTATTCAAGGTTTAATAGGGTTGAAATTTTCCTTTGCAACATACTCATTATGAGATACTGTTTTTTGTCTTTGGAAACAAAAATGCTAGCTTGGGAATGCTGTCTTTTATTTAAAAATCAAAAAATGAAGTGCAGCTGACAAAGTTCAGATAATTGGAGAGAGCAGCAGAGCTTAAACCAACAATGTATTCAGCATACTGACATGTGATATCTTTTGAAAGCTCCATAGGGTCTTTTAGCTTACAGCGAACCGTTTCAGAATCCCGGACCATTGCAGAATAAAGGGTTTGCTCTTTCAGGCTTACACCAATTTCCAATGATATAATTATTTTTTCAGCTTCTCCTTTCCACCAGATCAATTCATACTCTGCTTGTTACGCATATAAGTTTTTATGGACCCAGTAAGAATCTAGAATCCTGCAAGTAATGCCAGAACTTCACCAAAAAAAATTAAAAGCCAGAAAAATGCTGTTAATGGAGCATCAGTATGGTCTGTCATTACAGCACACTATTCTCATTAACACGTAGTAAACCTAAAACTGGTAGAAAGCCAATAAAACAAGGATAGGGGAAAAGGAGTGCTAAAAATGAGAGCCACTGGAATAGACAGAACAGAAGCCCAGCAGCTGGCCTCCTGCTGCACTGGGTGTCTCTAGCAGCCCAGCTTCTCAGGGGGGCTGTGTAGCCCGTGATTAAAACACCTACTATTCAGGTTTAAGGTACTCACTGTTAAGTTTTAAAGACCATTTTTTGGCTAGTATGACTTACAGTCTGACTGCTGTGAGCTTTGCCCCATTCCCAAAGTGAAAAGACCATCTAGGGACAGACTCCTGTTTCGCACTGGTATTCTGAGCTGAATGGAACCAAATGGGTGAAAAAAAAAAGAAAAAAAAATTCTATTACTTTTCCTCTTCCTAATGTGAACAGCTCTATTCTGTCCTTGTATTGAGCCCAGTACTATTTAATTCTCAAGTGACACTGAATGTCGAATTTTACCAAGTGTTAATCTAAAATTACTGGCCAGCTGCACCAGCAGTGACGTTTAGCAAGTTATTCACTTTGCAGCAACCTGATGGCATTCCAAAGACCAGACTGGTAGGGCTTGTAGGAAGATTTCACCTTACCCCCAGCAGGAACATCATGTAAAGCCTTTGAACTTCTGCTTAGTAAGTGAAACAGAGTTGTAACCCTATCAAATCTGCACCTCACTTGACTGAATTATCTCAAAAAGAGTCATCTTGATCAAGCCAAGCCATCAAGAAGCTCAGTCAGCCTCCTGGTGCAACGGGAGACTCTCAGAGATGTAAGACTTAAATTGCGGAGGGAAGACAAGCTACAGATGGAGGCAATACATTTAAGCAGCCATGAGAGTATAAGCTGGAATTAATATTTATTGTCTACACAGGCAAATATGCTAAAAGGGAGACAAGTATCCTGACAGATTGGAGAGGCTCGGTAACCCTATGGTGGCAAGTTAACACACAATAGTGTTGTCTCCAGGAAACAAAAAGATTGTGCCATATGCCCTCTGTCCCAACTCCTGTGGCTGTATTTTGTAATATCTACTCCTTCCCTCTCTCCCCACCCCCCCCAAAAAAAAAAAAAACCAACCAAAAACCAAACTAATAATTCCTCCTGCTGCTTACCTGACTCTCTGGTCAGATCTTGAGCCCACCATGACAAATGCAGCAAGCAAAGCTCTGCCAGTCCTAGAGAAGACTCTTTTTCACAGCAGTGAAGGAAAAAAACCAAACACATATGCTGCTGTACCTTATGCTGTGTTTTTCCCATGACTGGAGGGCCGTTGTTTCCAAATCTGACTGCTTAACAGCTGATATGCATTCGTATTGCATGAAAAATGGTGGGGAGGTTAAATATAAAACAGGATGTAAAAAAAAAAACCACAAAGCAAACGAAAGGCAGAAAGTCAACCACATCAGACTCAGGATAAATGTGAAGTGTTTGGTACAGAAAAAAATAAAATATGTGACTCCCCCCCCCCCCCCCCCCCCCAAAAGAGCAAACCAAGTGATCAGCATTTAAAAAATCTTTTAAAAGAGCCTTAAAGGCTATGAATTCAGTACAAGGAGCCAACAATGAAAGTATAGCGGTAGACGTACTGAAGAAATGTACTGTGGGAAAATGCCTTCTGCAGCACTGGCAAACAAATCTGAGGTATTTCGTTGACACACTCCCCAGTTTGGCTAAATGAGAATAAATGCACAGAAATGCAATCTAGTGATAAGAAGCTCCGGAAGCAAGACTGAGGGCTTGATTCTCCCACTGCTTCAAGCTCAGTTCGGTACATTAGAACCAATCTGGATTTCAGGCTGATCCAGAGAAGGCAATTGTTAGGTGAGACAGAGGACAGATGGTTCTCCTAGTTAAGGTCCAGCAGAAATTTGGGAGTCACGGGCTGTTTAGATACTGGCAGTCACACAGTCACATGCCTAGAAGTGCTGTCACATAAGATGAACACATCCTATAATGTTTTATTTCACTGTTTCTTCATGGAAGTGTCTACCCTGTACAGACACATGAGTGTACAGAAACCAGCTACAGGGCAAGTGGTAAACATTGCTCCTGGGAAGCTATTTCTTTATTAATATTTTAACATAACTTTAGTTGTTTCCCCATCTCAAAATGTCATTATAAAAATACCAGGAGGTACATTTCAAGTACAGTTAAAAAAAAAGGGGGGGGAGGGGGAAGGAAAGGTTAAGTTGCTGTACATTTAACAGCAGCTGCATTACTGCTTGCTGTGAAAGCGCGAGCAAAGTGTGAGCAAAGCCAATAGCGCTGACCTTCCTATTGTCGAAGGGAGAGCAACAGATTCTTGACAGTCTCCAAGGCAAAACAAGGGAGACCTTGCAAACATCTCTCTGCAGGGGCTCTGAACAATACAAGAGGTTCTTTCCCAGGGTTGAATTTCTCTATTCCTTTGGCACGCTTCCACAAAAGGGCTGGGTCCTTTGAGGTTATCTGCAATGTGCTTACGCTCAAAGCATTAATATGCCTGTTAGCTCTGTACCCTTAGCATACTTTTACTGTTATTAAGGAGTGATTATAACTCAGAAAAAGAGGATCTTGGAGATGACATCCTAGGCTGAGGTGAAGAAAAGCAGGGCTCTAGGCTCTAACCTCTTCTCGTGCCACTTCAGGCAAGCAACATGCTTCACATTTCCATTAACCATGTATGCTTAGTTCATAAGGTCTTTGAATTGAGATGTTTTCTTTCCTTGCATACATAGGTATAGAATAGCAGCAGTGTGGAGCAATGGCCCAAGCCGGAATGCCTTGGCAGTAACAGTTACATGCTAAGCATTTTAACTGCTATGACAAGGCTGATTTTGCAGCCCCCTCTATTAATAAAATAATTAAAAACATTGTATGGCAACTTTCCTTTTCATTTTTTGAATGAAATAAGTGCACCAATCGTTGGATGCACTGCATCCCAAACACAAGTGCATATTTCTTTGCCCATATGCCGGTACCAGCCACATGGAGCATAACATCCCCTTGCACCAGCGACACTGTCGGGAAGAAACTACCGTCAGCAAGCAGGTTGTGAGAACTGCAATATGTGTGTTAAGGGTTTGCTGTCAACTGCTCCAGAGGTTGTTGGTTTTGGATACAGATGTGGAGCACAGGGGTGTTTTTAATTGCTTCAAAGAATTAAAGCAAGACTGCATTCAAGATCTTCGCATCGGCTTTAAGTATGCCAACAGAAGAAAGTTCAGGGGAAAAGAAGCCATGTGTTGATTGTCGACCTATTTTGGTAACAGAGATTAAGCGCTATTTTGAATATTATATTGAAAGTGAACGGGTGTGCTACCAGCCAAGGTGGGATATTGTTAGCAGGCACATTCACATACCATCCCAGTAAATAAGTTACATACCTATTGTCCATTGGCAGCCACTTCCAGCCCAAAGGCAGAACATAAATTTAGTCCCATCAGCTTCGGGTCGATTCAGTACTGTATCACCATGAAGGACTGCACCATCTCCACACTCCTCCTCTCAATCCTGGACTCGTCTCATGAAAATTCATGGGAGAGTTGTGGACAGAAGTTCTCCCTTTCCAGGACACATCTACGCTGGGAAACGATGTGCTCTTACATATTTGCAGGAATGCTGCAAACTTGGCCACAGAAAGATGCTGTAGATTGTGACAGCTACATATGCACAAAGCTTGGTAAACTGCTGCAAATGTGTTATCTGCCTGGCCCTTTGCACTGCTTCAGTTATTTAATCCAAAAATCCTGCCTTCTTTTTAAGCCGGAGTACTTAGCTGACCTTTCTCTGTGCAAAAGAATCCACTTTATTTTGACATGTTATGCATGAAATGGACTCCTTTGCATTAAGGATGCACAAGCTTGATGGTGGTGCAAGATTCGTGTCAGTGAAGGACCTGATCTAAACCTAACAAAACTACTCCTGCCTGTTCCAGTAAGCGTGGCTGCGCATCGGTATCCCCAGCGTGGTATAGGAACCTCGTATTTCTGAATAAAATAAAGGATAAGAATTATGGAAGTCTGTAAAGTGAATCGTCCTCACTGCACGGAGAGAGAGAATGTGAAATAATTTATATGATTTAAAAACACCTTTTCCCTTATTTACTAAATACAAGTCCACTCATCCCTTTAGTATGTGCACAAACCGTGTTGCTATTTACCGTTGCCCACTTCTTTCAGAACTTCTGCTCAGCCTCAGAGCTTATTAATGGGCAGACCAAATATGCTTCTTGAACCAGTTTTGTGAATTCTGGCCTCTGCACTGAAATCGTTGTCTGTATCCAGCAACAGCAGCGCTCAGCAGAAACTGCAATTATTCAGCAGTTCTGTTGAATAAAAATAAGGGCAACAAGGCAAAACTATTGAAAAATTTTGTTTATGCTAGGCTAAACTCTGATCAGCTACACAAGGTTACCCATATTTGAAATACACAGAATTGGACTCTTGTGGCAGCTGTGATTCATCTGCTGCACAACGGCAATTGGGAAAAGAATAAAGTGTGTCAGCACTAGGAATATTTTAATAGGACTAGGATTAAATTTAATTGCCTCATTTTAAAAGATCAGTTTATCAAATCCACTGTCTTACTTCCAGTTAAAACCCAGTCAGCATGCCGCTGGCTCTTTAAAATAGCAAGAGAGCATTTTTTTTCACATGTTAAGGCAGGCAAAAGCCATTTCTACATCGCCTGGGATAAAATATACATAAGATGTGCTCCTTCTTCAAACCTCACCTCTGAGTGCTTGTGGCTGTTGAAGCAGGAGTTTCTGGCAGCATGTTTCTAGGATCATGAGGTTGATATAGTTCTTTCTTTGCCTCCACTTCACTGTAAATAGGCGAGTGAACAGCCCCAGATGTAGCACTCCTTCTCTAAGCGTAAGAGTCTCCTTTGCCTACTTCCCAGGAGGTAAAAGTGAAGATTTAATCAGTCTTTACACTTTTATATTTTTTAAATTATTTAACTTTTATTACTGTTGCACCATTTATACAATTACATATAATTTCAATGCATCCATTGTACATTTTGTTTTTTCATTTGTTTTCCAATGAGTGTGTGTTGGTGTCTGTGACACAGAATGGAAGAGAAACTGGAACTGCAATGAACGCAGACTTTTTCATTTCCACTGACCAATAAACAGAACTACAGGTGCACCCAACCACGGACATGCATTAACTCGTCATGAGAAATCTAGGTAGGCTAAGTAGGATGAGAATGCTTTTTACTCCCAAAAAATATTTGGAGAGGAAGAATTGGAGGATTGGCATTGAGAAATATGTGGACAGCTAAGTGGGTTTTGTCTGAAAGTTGGCATTCATCCACTGCATAAAAAAAATATCAAAATAAGAAAGGCTGTAAATAAAAAAACCACAGAAAATACTGCTTTCATAAAGATCTGATTGCCTTGGCACAAACCCAGTGGGCAGAATCAAACGCATCACTCCCAAACCCCATTACAGAACAAAAAGAAGATTTTGATACATTGGTGGAGTGCATTTACAGCAGTTCAGATACAAAAGATGTGCTGTACTTTCAGACATCCATTTATTTTACTTTTTTTTTTTTTTTAATCCAGGACTTGTGTCAAGTTGGCAGAAAGTATATTAGATATTTCCCCACAAAAATACTATTTGGATTCTCCCCCCTCCCTCCCTCCCAACTTGATGGGACATCCTTTTCATTTTTTCTTTTTTTTTTTTTTTTCTCCTTTTCTTTCTGGGCAATACATATTTGTTATTTCAGATCTGAAACGAGTTAGTATAGCTGAAAAAATAAAAAAAAGACACAGGTTGTTTTAAGTGGTTGTTTCAACAGGCTGTCCAATTTAATCTTGCACTGCTATGGTTTGATCCGAATTAGTCGCTGGAACTTCAGAAGGTTTCGCTTCCTCTGGTGGGGCTGCAGGGTCCGAGGCCTTAGCAGTGGAACTAGGTGCTGCTGTCGCCGCCGTCTCCTTGGAAGAAGGCGCAGCCTCGCTGCTGCTAGGTTTTGAGTCTGAAGCTGGGGCCACTTCACTTTTAGTTTCTTGGGCTGCAGGCGCTGCGGGAGCCTCAGTCTTTTTGGCTTCCCCTTCCTCTTTGCTCTTGTCATCTGCTTTACTGGGAGCTGTGGCTTCTGAAGGCTGGGAAGCTTTTGCGTCGTTGCTAGGCTCAGAAGTTTTGGGGGCTTCGCTACTGGCAGCGGGAGCAGAGGCTGCAGTCGGCTCCTCTTGCTTGGGTGCCTGTTCGCTGCTCTTCTGTGGCTCTACTTTCGCATCGACAACAGACTCTGACTTCTCCGGTTCTGGTTTCTGGGTTTCTTCCTGGGTCACTGTTTTCTCCTTCTCCCCTTCTTTTTCTTCCGTCTTATTGGCAGCGACCTGAGTATCCTTTTCGCCCTTCTCCTCCTTGTTGTTCTCCTTCACTTCTGTGGTCTCTGTGGTTTGCTGGGCATCCGCAGCCTCCTTTGGAGTCTCCTCTTCCTCAGTTGCTGCTCCTTCAGCCTTCTTGTCTTTGTCTTTAGCTTTTTCATCATTGACACTGTACCCCTTCTTCTTCTTGCTCAGTTTGCCTCCCATGTTGGAGCTCTGTAACAGAAAACAGAAGGAGGTGGTTACCCAAAGCCCGGCATTTATCACTGAGAGAATCACAATCAGATGAGGTGCGAGAGAAAAATTGATGCCGGCTCCTTGAAAAGGAGACTACAACGGGTTCGGTCAGACGTTATCGGCTGAACGCACTGACGCTACTGAGCACCCCTGCCGCTGAGCTTACATCCCGCTCAGCCCTGCAGCATTTCAGTCAGCGAACCCTCTTCTGCCACATCCCCCCATGAACAGCCCTTCTCTGAAACCCTCTACCCCTGGTTATTTTTGAGGGGGGAAGGAGTGGAGGGAGTAAGAAAATGATGGAGGACTAGCATACATCACAGTCTCTTGTGTCCTGAGAAAGGGAAATAAAGGGTGGAAGTGGAAAAGAGCCATATTTATGTTCAGGTTGGGCACAAACCGAATTTGACTGTCAATCTTGGCATCCGTCCCTGGCTAACACCAAGTCCACTATCACTCTAGCAAAGGCTATGAACAAGCTTTTCATTGAGGTCTGGAAAAAGAAAAGCAAGCCTAGAGTCACTGAGAAGGCTGATGTTCTCCGTAAGACAGAAGACTGCATCTACTTACTCCACTCTCACCGCCTGTTACCCACACAGCCAGCTACAGCCTGTCTGCAGGGTTGATGCTACCCAGAGGACAGGAGCATGTGCCTCCCTCACCCACAGGGCTGCAGGTACCACGGAAGCAGGAGCAGCTCCTAAGCAGGGACGTCCCCATGCACGGAGCCCCCACCCAGCCCCTTCCCATCCCGCAGCTCCCACAGGGATCGCCCACCACTAGCCCCGCGTTCCCGCACACGGCAGCGCCTCACAGCCCCCCGCCGCAGGATGGGCAACACAAGAGCCTGAAACACAGCAAGCCTGCGACAAACCGGTAAGACAACAGAAACAAATACGGGCACTTCTGACTACGAGCTTACATGTGGCACGTGGCACGATGCAATAAAAAATAGGGGCGGGGGGGGGGGGAGGAGGGAGAAAGAGGGGTATGTGCTTTGTAGCCTCTGGTCATGGTTTCCAAGCATGACAAGTGATCAGGTACACGGTTCAGTAGTTTAACAGAAGTTGAGCACGTGTGTAACCATATCAGTATTTATATACCCTTCGTGTGAGAGTCTTAACTAAGAGCATACAAAATCACTGTACTTCAAAGCAAACTTTGTCTATTAAAACAGGAGATACTTGCAGATTACATTGGGTCATTAATGAACATGAAAATCTCTATGACTGGCTAAAAATATACACTTCTGGTACTAAAACAAATACATCATTCACACTCAATGAAAGATTAAGATAAAACAAATCCTAGTTTTGTACTACTTGAAAATAGGAGAAGGTGTTTTTTTTCAAAGTACCATCAAACCAATGTTCAATTTAAGAGCTTCTACAAGGGAGATGAATCATTCTAATTTTCTGTTTTCCAAAGGCAGATAGACTTATAGGCCCTATATTTTTCACACACTTGCCAAAATTGTGACTACAAACCAGTGAAAGTTCATAGGAGTGCTCATAGAAGGCTGAATATTAAATAATTTTAAATACCACTAAGAACTAGCTGCCTTTCAGTAGATTTTCTGCTAACACGGATACAAGGCCCAGGCACAGCCCAACAACAGACTTTCCACGTGTCTTGGGCAAAAATGAGATATGGTCAGCAGAGACCTTTCTGATTTCAGGTCTCAAACAGAACAACGATTTGCAAATACTGCTGAAGGGTTAGCACACAGCCCTGCAAAATGGTAATGTAATGCTACTGAAACACTACTTTGCTGTCTGAAATTTTATGGGGAACAGCAATAAAAGGATTAACTTCCACAGAGCCACAGTTGAGCAATCTAATCTCTGCCTTCATGGCTGAGATACCAGATTTTTAGGTATTTAGGGCAGGCTACAGATATTACTTTGTTATCTGACAAATTTACAGGCTTCTTACTACTCCATAAATATTGCTCCAGATAATTGTTTATGTACAGTTACAAGCAAATACTTTGAAAGGGGTTTTGCAAGTCAGCAGGATCAGAGATTTTTACGGAAGTCATGTGTGTATCCCAATTTGCAATCCCTAATTAAGCCTGTATTTGTTTCCCAGCAAAGCCCAGGTACTGCAAGCCTAGTTTCATTTGCTGCGTCTTCTGTATTTTTCCAGATTTAGCTGTTTCGTGGCTAGTAGTAACTCACCACAATTTATATTTTCATCCACAGAAAGCTTTTAACGTCAGATACAGCCGGCTGCAGAATGCGTATGCCAAAGGACCTTTAATAAGCTGAGAAGCATGTGTATGAGACGTGCGCTCCCAAACTATGAAAAGAATCATGCACTGTCTTTGCTCGGAGGTACACTGTGAAATCGCTGTGTCTCAATTTGCATCACAGCCAGCTGGCTCAAGATACTGGAGCAGAAGATGTGGAAGAGGTTCAGAGACTATCATTACGCTCTATTAGTAAATATTTACAGTTGCAAATGGACTGCCACCTTCCAGCATAGTTTCAACTGCTTTATAACAGAACAGATTCACTCTCTGTGACACCGAATCTCACATCTCCCTGTTTAAAAGCCGCCTAGATCATCATCATAATAGCTATGCCGGGCTATCACGCAAAAGCACAGTGATATCAGGGTCATCACCCAGCCCTGCAGGCAGCAATGCTACGATGTTCCTTTCCCCCCATGTCTGAATTACAAATACTCCTCCTCCTCTCCCCAGCCTCCCGATAACGTATCCGGGCTCCTCTGTCACGTTCTCCAGAAACAGCTCCCCACGTGCTCCACTGCCTCAATCGGATGCTGACCTACTCCCTGTCCCACCTTCACTGTGGCTGAAACACAGCTCTGGACCGTCCACAGTGAAGAGTCTCAGGGTGCAGCAGACACAAAGCAGACCTCAAACACGATCTTAAAATTACAACCAGCTACACCTGGAAGAAAAGTAGCACGTAGATCAAGCCGCTTCACCATCTCTGTGACTGAGCTGGATGTTCTTGCAGGGACAATCTTGCCTGGTGCCACGTGAAAGTGAATCTCAGTGAAATGTCTCACAAGTGAAACAGACAGTAAAGTGCATTAAATCATTGAGGTATGTATTCATACGGTGTTAAATCCACTCTGTATTGCTACCTACATATTAACACTTGCAGGAGTACAGACCTTTTTGCTCCCCCCCGGCAACCCCCCGCAAAGGACTAAAGCCTAACAAAAAGGAGGTGCCCTGTCTGTCCCAGTGAGACTGACGGCCCTGGCTCCATTGCTCAGCCTCTCCCACTTCCCCTGCCTCTCCCTAACCTCATAACCATTGCGTCCACCTCGTGAATGACAGACCCAGGAAAAAAACTTGCCTACAAATATTTAACATACACGTTAAAACCCAGTATGGCTCCAGTTTTTGCGCTACCATTGACACGCAGTGGTTTCGAACTAGCTCTAGCAGCCACCAGCTGACTGCAAAGCACTTGTAGCACACATGTCCAAAAGGAAAATCCTTGATAATTTTGGTGCTGAGCACCTTTCCTGTCAAATGGCACAGCATTTGATGGCTGTGCCTCTTCGCTACTGGACAGAAAGGGGTCCAGAGAGAGACAGTCTAGAGTCAGATTTTTTATATGAAGTTGGAACACATCAGTCACTTTCAGGGAACTTTGATGCACCGGTTGGCAGACCAGTGCTTCAGAAGAACAAGGTTAAATACAACACTTTGAAGTCATAATAGACTTCATCTGCTTCTCAGTGTGCTTGGTATCCTTTGACTGTATTGCTCTTCTCATGGAAGAAGAAACAAATCCAGAGACCACTGTAGAGGACTTCTACTACAGGAGGAAGGACTCCTTCAGTTTCTAAGAGCTGCTGTTCATTGCGCTCATCCTGAAGTTTCCATTTTCCTGCAGAAAGCAGGAAGGTAAGTGAAGAGCTTGCATAGGTATCTTTCTTATTGTATAGAAGAACTAATCTGGCTATATTTGTATTACAAAATATCACATCTACAGGTCACCTAGATCATGTTAAACACTTTGAAAACTGAATATTCATGATAATCAGGATTTCCTGGGATAACTGTGTCAAAAAAGTTAATGTCCATAAGACCATAATACAGCAGGAAGAAGAACTCACAGAACATTTCAGATTTTACACCTGAAAACAGGTGATCTGATGGAGATGAGTCCCTGGAACACAGGCAGCATATATTTGTACAGTTCGGGAAAAGAAATATGATTTCGAAGTTTTATATTCCAAATTGTTCTTCTATATTGAAAAAGTCCCTAGAATTGGACTCTTACGATGTCTCTTGTTTGTCAGTAAAGATTTGTCTGCCCAGTTAGATTTCTGATGTGCTTATAAATTTCTAAACATTTCATTTAGCATATACTTGCACGTCCCATGAAAGGGTCTGGCTGTTACAGGAACGGATTTGCTATCCCCCTCATTCTCAGCCCAGCAAACAGCCAGCGCATCAGGAAAGGACAGAAACACAGATATCACCTGTGTATTACCATAGACTGATTGCCAAAGCTACGCTTCCAAAGGTCCCGTTCCACTTCACACAAAGTGTGGGGAGCTCAGTCCAACTCCAGAAAAAACAGTTTGGGAAGACAATAGGTATGTCCTGAAACCCCGCTGCCTTC
Organism: Vanellus vanellus; assembly: GCF_965231255.1. Taxonomy (NCBI): domain Eukaryota; kingdom Metazoa; phylum Chordata; class Aves; order Charadriiformes; family Charadriidae; genus Vanellus; species Vanellus vanellus. Next base: position 87,587,560 of record NC_138906.1, read on the forward strand.
AGCGCGAGGGAGGCACGTGAGGTGGGTCAGGCCAAAGTAGCCCTTGCACAAGCCTGTTCCCAGGCATGAGTTATCTCACATCGCCTGCGGACAAGAGCTGTAAAATGCACATCCCTCCCAAGGCAGAGTTTCAACATTCCAAATGAAAGGAAATATGGATCCCAGAAACTGCCCCAACCCCCCAGCTGCTCAAAATAAATAAAAAGATCTTGAAGAAACCATTACATCTCTGTACTTCATTGATTCACCCTACACCTCTGTTTAAAAAAAGAAAAAAAATAGGCAAGTTTTTATAAAGGAACTTAAGGAAACAAGGAATTTCCAGACACAGTTTTCAAAAGATCTCCTGAAACTTTTATAAAAGAAAAAAAAAAATTTACTACTTTTCAAAATATCCAGTACAATTTCATGCATTCCATTACAAACACACACACACACGCACTCTCAGAGACACTCCTATCTCAGCAGCCCAGGTCAATCAGTTTACCAGGTTAATATTAGAAGATGTCTGTAGCATACCCCTAGATGGAATTAAACTCGCTAGCCTTGTCTTTTAGCAACAAAGCCATGTTTTTCTGTTCTTTCTCAATTATCCTCACGCATCTTTCTTTAACTCTGACATTACTTGGAATTAAGAGAACAGAAATGCTATGTCTCACTCAGATTCATGCCTCCTCACACCTCAGTGGTAGTGACCTTCTCTTCTCTTCTCTTCTCTTCTCTTCTCTTCTCTTCTCTTCTCTTCTCTTCTCTTCTCTTCTCTTCTCTTCTCTTCTCTTCTCTTCTCTTCTCTTCTCTTCTCTTCTCTTCTCTTCTCTTCTCTTCTCTTCTCTCTTCTTCTCTCCTTTCTTCTCTCCTTTCTTCTCTCCTTTCTCCTTCCTTTCTCTTCCCTTCCTTTTCTTTTCCTTTTTCCTCCCCTCCCCTCCCCTTTCGTTCTGTGCTCCTTATGTTTCAGGGCAGTGATGGGAACCGTCTCTCCTACACTCGGGTGGGTTGTGGCGCCGGTGCAAGGGAGAGAGGCAGCAGGAAAACCACACTTGACCACCTCTCCCTTCCCAAGAGAAGAGACAGAGATGGCTTACAGCACACAGCTGTGCCCTCATGCCACCCGGCGCCTGGAGGGCTGTGAGCAGCACACCGCCTTCACATGGCAGCTACATGGGTAACATGTAGCTGGTTCATTAGGTGCTGGTTCATTAGATGCACACAACGAACACGGGCTGTGGTCTCCACATGCCCTGGCTGTTCAGGCTGAGTCCTGAACACGGAACAATTCAGTGTGTTTATTGCTGTGAGACACACAATAATAAACTGGGAACATCTCACCTTGGCACTTGTGCTGACTTCTTTGTGGACCACAGATAATTTTTTCTCCATCCCTCAGCACGTGCACAGCCCTGTAACTACTGTGCCTCCTCTCCTTCCTCCAAAGCCTCGCTATTCTCAAGATTTAGTAAAGGAGTATAGAGTAAAAGAACAGTGAATGCTTAAAACACAGAAATTGCGCTCACTTGATTTTCTAACCTTGATCTTTAAAAGAAGGCAATTCCAATTTTGGCACTGTCCTGTCTTCTTTTAATATGCAGCCAGTAAAGGAACTCTAAGAAGTAATATTGCCAAGTCTAAGGGTTTAATTCTCAGCCAGATTTCAGTTCTATTTTCATCTGCTGAAAAGCAGAATATATTTGGTGCAAATTTCTTTTTTTTTAAAAAGAGAGGAACTTCACTTTTTATATTCTTTTAAAATTCCTGGGGACATGTAAAACACACAAAATGGGAGGGATGATGTGGTTTTTTTTTTAATATGGACCATTTGTCATTAATATATCTAAATTATGGTCATTGGTAACAGACTCCAATTATGAGAGTTATTATAATTTAAGCACAGTGCAGGCTGATAGAATATTGTGCCTGGCTATTTAAGAACTTGGACATGACTAACTGTTTCATCTGAGAAGCGTAACTGCTAATAATACAGCAAGTTATCAGAAAAGTTAATAATCACGTGACAATTATTTTGAGAGCAAATTAAAAAGTTGTACCTGAGATATTACTAAGATTCCTGTGAAATACTTGATCTCTGAGGTATGTATTAATTCATCAATTAGGAACCTATTAGGAATGAAGACCAGCAGTTTTATTACAGGCAAAAGTTTTGCCAAAACTATCAATTCATTTAGCGTCAACCTGAGACCACAAGCACTCCGCACCTGTAATTCGTCTTTGCACGCCGAGTGGAAAAAAGCTAGTTAGCTAGGCAGAATTCCTGAATAAAAAATAAAATTTATCCACTATTTGATCAAAGGGGGATGAAGATTTTGTGGGTTACATTGAAAGCAACTGTTGAAGACTTTGGATTTGCATCCTCCTGACCCGGAGGCCTGTACAGCTGAAGAACCTGGGGACACAGAGTGACTGAAGAGCCGCTACCCAGTCTGACTCTGGTCAGACACCAGCACTACTTTAGCTGTAGGAGGGTCTGGGGAAACAAATACATCAAGGTACTGCCTTATGCAGTCTCTGTGTGTGTCACCCTGTCTTAAAGCCACTTTGGTGAAGTGCTGACCTGTGTGCTGCAGCGCCGCTCTGGAGGAGCGTGCTCCCGAATGGAATACACCTCATTTCTCTAAGCCGATACCCCCTTAGCTCCTCCGGCTACAAAGCCATCTTGCAGAAAACATGAGCAGAACACGGACCAGTCTTGCCCTCCTGAGTCAACAAGGGGCACGGAAGAAATGCTCTGCTGTGTGCGAGCTCCCCGCTCTCCCCGGGCGAGGCTGTGCTTCGGAGGCAGAAATAACGTCTTTTATTAGACCAGCCAATACGGGCAGGAATAATATCACCCCTATTCTCCTTAGACGAGTGTCTACGGCTGGTCCATTTTGGTGTTAGCATTATTTGATACTTTCCTATTGCTGGTTTCAAATCGGAATCGCACTGTTTTGCTACAACTGGTGTTTTTTTCAGTGATCCAACACAACGTTACATTGCCCAGCAGCATAGATGCAACTGCTGGTGCCTCCAGTGCCACCCCTGGCAGCTCCTGCAAGGCTGTTTTGCATCGTTTACAACAGAAACACAAGCCATATTAAAAACTGAGCACAGAAGAAGCATCAAATAGGTTATTTTTACAGTGCAGTGCACGTGTTGCTCAGCCTTGTGTTCAGTTCGTCCAATGCTCTGATTGCTTAAATTAAAAATGCTGCCATCAATTTCTGTTTGCCTCATCCACCCCGTTCAGTCTACCAGCCTTCCTTCAGACTGGAGACCCAGCTCACGTTCAAAGCATTTCTCCTATATTCAGACTAACTGCATACTTTCTTTTTTTTTTTGAATAATAAAAGCAGCTTGCAGACATGCTCGTGCAGGTACACGCAGGCAGCCAAAAGTCAGCCTGCCCCAGACCGAGATCTTAATCACACTATTGTTAGGCACACGGTTGGAAGGGGAAACTCTTCTGTAAACACTTGTTTTGCAGAGACTGAGATTAATTTTACAAGAACACCTCTGGTAGAAACAGTTTGCAGGCTTCAAGATAACCCGAAAGACTAAGTGAAAAATATAAGCGTGTGCCTCCTCCTTATTCTTTCTAAGTTGCCACGTCACTTTGGGGGTTTTGACTCCCCAGGAAGCAGTTTAATAGGTATTTTACACTAGCCAAAGCTTTCTAATCCGCATCCTAGAATTAAGTTCCTAAATAGGAAATGGTGCAAAATTCAGCAGTGGTTATTACCCACATCTTTCAAACTGTTCAGGTCCCAGGAACATGCACAGCCGAGGGAGAGGCGAGATTCCACACATATTATTCCAATTATGGCCAGCCACTTTTTGCCTCCCTCAAATACTGAAGACACCACCACCATGTCTAATTACAAAAACACGCGAGGTGATAAAAGCCTAGATAATGGGACGATTTCCTTCTAATTCGTATGATGCTTGAATTTTGTCCCCCCAGCGCTATCTCTATAGTGGAGCTCAGTACCACAAATACGCTTGGGCTTGCAGACCCCTGAACTGGTTTGGGTGTCTGCAGAAGAGAGACTCCACAAATGTAACAGTCAGATGCTAGTAAGCAACGAAAATATTAGCCTCCTCCACACTATAATCCTAGTGAAGAGCAGATGTGGGAAGACCTTCTTCCTGGAGGGACTGCACACCAGGAAAGGGAATTTTTTCAAGCTTAACACCTATAGCTTATATTTCTCTAGCCTCATCCTGAACAAAGAACATACAATATGAGGCACATGAAGAGGTTTCAAATTCATGTTTTCTGTTAAAAAAAAAAAAAAAAAAGAAATTACTGTATAATCATCATTTACGTGTTTTCTTCCATAGCAAATGTTCTTGGTCACTGTTTGCATAAATAGTAAACTTACCTGCCATTTCCTTAACAAGGACATGGAGACCCACATTCACTTTTTGAAAAAGGCCCTAGGGTACTTAATTAGGGAACTGTCACTGGAGACAATTATTTATGGGGATCTACATTTACATGTTATCTGTTTAACATTCCACACTTTAAAAAACCTGTATTACTTTAATGCCCATTTAACTGGTCAGACTAGTTTTAATCAACTTTATACTATAAATTACAGTATGCCGTCAGAAACGGATACATTCACTTTGAAATCTCGGAACTGCCAGTTTTACTTGGAAAATGATTTCTCTGAGTGACTCCTAAATTCTTCAGCATTTTTCTTTCCCATCTCTAGGCTGCTTATGGTGCTGCTCCCTGGAAAAAGCACCAGGTGTATGCCCCGGCTGTCAGAAAACATCCTATAGCTAGGAAGAGGAGTCTTAGAGACAGCTCAGACCTATCGTAGACCATGGTAGTCCTCAGACTATGTGTTTTGCTTCTTCTGTTTGCACGGCACCCTCACTACAGGCAAAGAAACCACAGTTATAATTTTGAGCCAAATCCAATTCTCGATTTTGTTTTTCTTTTTTAAATAAAAGCCGCATGGACTGCAGCACACCATCTCTGCCTGCAGCACGTGATTCCACAATTGCACCACAGAAAGGGGGAAAACAGGAAAGCAAGACCAGCCGCCATCCACCGAACGCAGCACTCTCCCCTGGGGCGCACATCCTGGTGTTCACGAGAGCATTGCAAGCGCTTCCTTCCAAAATGCGCTGTATCTAGTTTACTCAGCAAAACAAAGAATTAGCAATTGAAATGAAGTATTTATCGTTGGCTCCTTTATTCCATTAACTAACTATTGAAGTATTTTAAGATTTAGGATCTAGTTAACACATTCTCTGTCTGCTTTTATCTGTTTCGGCTGCAGCCTTTCCTCAAAAGGAAATGATCGCACATCCACTTGATGCTCCAGGAGGGACCACAGCTTCAGGTTTAGCCATTAGAAGAGGTTGGTTGATTTTAAAAAAGCACCCACAGTTCTCTTCTCCCGAACCTTTTTCACAAAACATGCAGCTGCTTCAGTTACTGGTGATGTGCCCACCCCTCCCATAACCTCAGCCCTGACCATCCCAACAGCATTGCTCAGAAATTAAGGTCTATGCAAGAGTCACGGGACTAAACGAATTTTTTCCTCCAGTTAATACCCAACTGCTAATGACAGTTAAATTAGTAATTGAAACGTTATTCTGAAAATACCTGCGGGTTTAACATTGCATGAGAAAGCTGAGTACGCTTACGTCTTCTTTTAGGACAGTATTACCTATCATGCCTCTGGTGGAATTTAACCTCCCACAAGCAACCAACACAAAAGCTACTTACCACCTCAGCAGCACTTACAGGGTATTTTACACCGACTTCTTGAAAAGCTGCTGCATTTATCCTTGGAATAACCACTTTTGACTTTTAGTCTTGCATACAAAGTTTCATTTGAAACAGAAAATTCTGTACTGAAGTCAATGTCTACAAGTCAAGTCATGTTTTGCGTAACATCAAAACTACCTATAATTAAACCCTGCAAGACTTTGGGCTGAATTACAAGTATTTTTAATGTTGTTAAGAAAGAACTCCTCCTCGTGACCACAGTATCGGTGTCGGCACCTTATCAGCTCTCAGCTTCTCACAGCTCTGTTGTAATAAGGTCTTGTAGTACAGATATGCCCAAAAGAAATGAGAGAAATGCAAGCCTAAATGCTCAACGTCTTGGAAAACTTTTTACGTTCGTGTTCCCGGATGTTCACTTGTGCCATATACGTTTTCCACCAGGCTGTAGCTTGGGCTATTATATTCAGTGTATCACTTTGGTCATTCTCACTTCCTGGTTCTCACACTAGCACAATATGTGGTTTTTTGAAGCAGCATACATCTAACACAAAAGAAAATCTCATGTTCCAGGCTTTCTTTTTTTGATCTTATTTAGAATGCATGCCTGTGCTGGATTTTGACTTTTTTCCCTTCCCCCCTCCATTTTTCAAACAAGGCATTACATTCAAACCACCAGGCTTACCAGTTTCCCTTTAGTCACTAGGGGAGGATTATCAAAATAACATGGGATCGGTACACAACAATCTCTGGCAAGCAAAGAGCATTAAGCCGCTGATTTCTGTTTGTCTTACAAATCTCTCTCTCCATCTTTTTTACCACTACTCGTTTACGCTCCCTTAACAGCTGTTCAAGATACCGAGACGTCTTAGGAAGTCTTTTATTAAGACTGGCAATATTCTCCAAAACTTGAGAAATAAGAGCTGTATTTCTTGACCCAGACGAAGAACTGCAGGTATGCATCAACGAATGCTGTCGTGTGGAGCCTGTGACACTCCTTCAGTGCCACATTTTGGTAATAAGCTAACACATATTGAAAGTCAGCCATTGATGGGTGGGAGGAAAGCGGCAGAGTTTGCTTTTTGGTTTCAGTAGTGCAAGATGACAGAGGGGGATGGAGAATAAAACCAATCTCTATAAGAGAATTTTGTCTTGTGTCCCAAAATAATAATGGCTTGCTTTGAGAAATCCATTTTGAAAATGTGAAGTGTTCCAAATAATCCCAAAGCAAGAGCTATGCCAGCCAATAAGCTGTACCGCGTCCTGTGTTAAGCTGTCAGATAAGTCACCTTGGATTCAAGACCCCCAGATGTAGACCGATTGCCTAAGTTTCTTTCTGCCATCTTCACTGCCTGTTCTTTCTCTTTTCTTTTACTTGGTTTTGGTTCGTGTTACATTGGGATGGCTGAGCAGCTCTGCTAGAGGGAAGGTTACATAGGACTGGAGGCTAACGAGTCCATTTGGCAAGATGTAAAGTGAGCAGCTAGTGCAATCCATGAATTGCACTAAGAGATTTCTGTTCAAACCAGGCAAGGCAGAAATCCGATTTAATAATTACTCAGCCAGAACCATTACCACGCTAGCAGCTACCCAAAAAGGAGAAGGGTAAACAATGCAGCAGGAATGAAATGAAAACTAGAAAACAGGAAAGGTGATCAGGTGCATACCTCCTTTCAATAAAATCGCTTGGTTTTCTTTTCCATTTAAGTATCAGTAAGAAATCTGTCCATCTTAGAGCTATCAAATTTAAACGCAGTAAATGAAAAAATAAAAAAAAACAAAACGTTGCAGGCATAGCTGTGGAGTCGGATGTAGTCCCTTTCCCTCCCCCTCAATTAAGCAGACTTGGGGTTTGTGACAGCTAATGTAATTAATACCTAATATGGCCACAATTCAATTTCTGCAGTTCAGAATGCATATCAATTGCCTTAGATTTTATCAGTCTTGATGTAAACTAGCCCTCCATCAAGGCTGTATGTATGCCAATTTGCAGGTTGGGTCAACTCAGACCATATAACAGAGAAAAGAGTACTTTCCAAGGCCCACATGCTTCACAGAAAGCTATTTATAGAGAATTCTTAGAGTCACTCCTTCAGTTTAAAGAGCTCTCAGTCCATGGCTATTTGAAAAATTATTTATTCTAATCAAAGACGACAGGCAGACATCACTATAAAATATAAATGAGCTACTTCAGGATTAAAATGAGAGAAGTCTATCAAAGCAATAGAGGCTTGAGAAGTATGGAAGATTGGTTTTCATTTTTCAAGACAGAGATATAAATAAAAAGAAAAATACCACTAGAATGGTGTTGTTAGCTCTTCCAGCTCTAATACATTTCAGTAGCAGCCCATGATTCAAACCAGCACGGGGGGCCCATTTTGCTGTCCCCCATAATAGCACTTACGTGGAATCCATCCGCGCCCCAGGACATCCACATTTTAGAAGGAGTATGGGGATATCAATTCATTTTAATGCCATTAACAGAATACAGCTGCCAAAACTCCTGACAATAACTGGCTTTTCCAGAGGTTTTTTGCAATCTGTTCTCCTGGCTGGTGAGGTAGCAAGATCAGACTGAGCAGCACTTCAGTTTGGGGGTTCTGGCCTCCCTGCACTAGCAGGTCAGCTGGTGGGACAGGGCCCCTGCAGTCCCCTGTGGGATGCCCTCAAGGAAGGGGGATGGAGCGAACGCCTCTGCCCCTCTGTCTCAGCCCTGGCTCCCAGGGTTTGGCAATTCATTTGCTTGGGAATTGGGGAGAAGGAGCTGCGCTTCATAAACTTTCAGATGTTGGCTGTCACAAGCCAAGAGACATTCTGCTCTGCAGAAATCATGTACGCAGTTCTGCTCACTGCAGTTTTCTGGGTAATCCCCCCACACGCAGAAGTTGAGCACTAAATTCACACATTCCAAACAAGGGGGCCAGACCTAAATATGATTCAAGTGCATAAAAGCCTCATATCCATATTTGGAAATATTACTTTCAAAGGTCTCAGGCTATTTCAGAAAATGCTAAGTGAGCCAGTATCAAGAAATATGTCTCAAGAAACACGTAACTATTTTAAGGGCATTTGCAACCTCAAACCTTCATTTAAATCTCTTACCTACCACAATCTTTTACTCCCTTGGATTTTTTCTATTTTTAATCACAGGTAACCGGTAAGCAATACCACAGTTAAGCTTATTCTGATTTAAACATAAAACAGAATAAAAAACTTTTTCCATAAATGGCCGATTTCACTGCCCGCTTTCAGTTCAGCAATTCTTCACTATAAAAGGGCAAGTCTTCTATTTAAGTGTTTATTAGTTTTTGCAAAGGAATGGTTAAAAAATGATCTCTTTTCAAAGTCTATTCTGTGGGAATATATGGGACTAAAAAGACGGATCTTATGCTACTCGCCAGTGACTGCAAACTTGTCTTATATCACACACTTCTCCTGACAAAATCTGACATGAGCCACTTCATTCAAACACAGAAATCAAATATAGAAGGAATTATTCTCTCTATTCGGGACAACTTAGATAAATCATGGAAAACTACCATCACGCCATCACATGTCGTCATACCCTGCCATTCACACCTAGCTTCGTGTGTGAAGCCTGTCCCCGCTCCGCATCTATCTGCAAGTGTAAAGAACCAGCCTCATATCCCTAAAATCACAACGTGCCCATTTGGTGCAGGAGTTGTCTTCTCGAGGTGAAATTGCCACCCTAAAGCAGTGAGACAATATCCCCTGGGTTAAGCTTCTGGGAGGTATCACAGTACGAAGCGTACCACGGCAAAAATTGTTGACAGACAAGATCTTCCCTTCCAAAGCCCATACGCAGACACATGTTACTGCAGTAAGACTGTTACATAGTACAAAATCACAAGAATATCTCTTTCTTCCTGTTTTCAGGGGTCCACAGCAATCTGGGTCAGAGGAGGCAAGAGCCCAAAAGCCGCTCAGTTTCTGCCAGTTGCTGTTGGGTGGAAGGTCGCCTCATTTGTAGCCCAACTTCCCCCTTTGCAAAATGGGATAATATCACTTTTCATCCTCAGAAAATCTCTGCCTGATGCCAACAGGTGCTATAAAGGGTTGGAGATGGTTTTGCTTGCTTTGAAAAGCAAGCTCGTACCGTATGACTGACTTCTTCACCCCGAATCTCTGTTAGAGAAGGCTGTTTTTCTGCATATTGGTGCTATACTGAATTACGGTCTCTGAAGCTTACCGTTATATCGCACATATTAAAATAGCATAATGAGCAAGTCGCTCATCTAGATTTTACAGTACTGTGCCAATATTGTAATATGGAGCTGTAAAGCATCTCTGAACATTTTCAAGTATTGCTGAAAGCTCCTTCTGGAACCAAGCTCCTTCGCATTTGTGCCTCTAGGCTGAGAACATCTGTACATGGACATTTTGATTTATAGTTCCAAATATGCACATTTCGCTCAGTTTCGGTTCACTTGATGAGAAGGATTTTTTCTCAAGCTAAGAAAGCTCAGGTGTATCCAGCTGGATAAAGATGAAGCTACTGCTTGGCAGCCATCTTAGTGCTTTATTAAAGACAGATGTAAGAGAACAAAGTAATCTTGCTTAAACAGAACATTATGAATGCTTGAAAAGCTACGATAAACCCCTTTTAACCTGCTTGCATTGGGTTTGCAAGTGTTGGACTGACACATCATGGTCGGTGCTATGTTTATGCTATGTTTATTGACTAGGTGCACCCCTTTCAGGAGCAATTATTCAAATTTGAACAGACACAAGAGGAAGCTCTAAACTGCTTCACTAACTTTCCAAGACCTTTTTAAAGATTACACAAGTTTGAAAATTCTGAGTTATATTTGTCACATACTGCAGAAGCTGCTCTTCCTACATACAGATCTGGGCTGTAGCAAAACATTACTGCAGTCATAGAAAGTCATGAAAATTAGAAGTGTCTTCTTTAAATGTGCGATTAAATATCAAATAGACATAGCAACACGGCGCTGCTGGAGATGGTGCTCAGCAGAGCTGGATACGAAAGGATCATCTGCGAGGAATGGCAGGAATTAGGGATTTGAGGGGTGACAAGTTTCGGTAAATTCCCCTCAGTAGCACCGTTTTCACACTGTCTGAATCAAACTAGTCTGTACTCTGGAGTTTCAGAAGCCTTGGTAAGTAAAGTAAGATCATCAGAGCAAATTTGGCCAGGTAAATAATATCAGGAGAATGAAGAATGGCCGTGTAGATCTCAGTTCTTAGTACCTGCACTGAGGGGAAAGCGGCTACGGAGGACTGCACTGTGGGCTGGCGGTCACAGACTGAATTTGTGAACCTCTAACTTTGTACCCATTGACTCTGATGTAATTTTTTTTATGTACATTTTGATGCAATTGTTTTTTTCATTATGAGTAGATGAAGGACATACATACACACGTTGTTGCGGAGACTTCCGCTTCGACAGAGGTTACACCGTGGCAATTGTGTAAACACGAGGCTTTTGAAAAAAATCTCGTATCAGTATCTGCTGAGCAGGTTCACAACCCATCTTGTAGTCACAGGTTGACAAATAAACTTAAGAGCAAAAAAAGTTTTTGGATTTATTTCAAAAATAAGCATAATTTCCATGAAAAAAAGTTCAAATAAGTGTTACAGAGGAAGTAAAAAAGATTAAGAGGGTTTCTTTTCTTTTAAACTAAAAGAAAACTGCACTCATTATTATATTTGTCAGAGGCCCGTCAGGAAAGATGTTATGTATGTGTGCCAAAAAAATCTTAAAGATCCTAGCCTGAGAAAGACGTGAGGTTAAAGTAACTAAATAATATGGGATCATAACCATACGACACTCAGTTTCAAATGAATCAGTTTCTGTGAACTCATATTTGTAAGTTGTCAGCTCATAATTTTATCATAAACTCAGAGTATTTGGAATTTTTTTAAAGCATCAGCTCTAGTATTTCCTACAAAAATAATCCAAGATTTCCTTTTTAATCCTTATTTTAGAAAAAAATGTCCTGAAAGATTCTTAAACCCAGAAGGCATTTTTTTGTCTCATGGTTTCTTACGACATCATTCATTTTAAATGCTTAAGGCTGGGAACACTGCAGGCTTGCAAGGAGAGAAAAGTATCTGAAACATTCATTAAAAAAATACCGTCAATTCATTTCAGTTATTCATACCTGTTAGCCTGGTATTCAGATAAATTCAAGAAATACAAGGGTTCTTTAAATTTATTTTAAAATTTCTGTGAGAGTTTCTCCTTAGCATGCTTTGTTCTGACAAGTTAACCTTACATATTCAGGAGTCAAGACATCTAACGCCATTTGAAATAAACCCGATAAAGGACTGTACATCCGGGCCACAGGCAAGACAGAAGACCTGTGGATGGAAAAGAGGAGAACTGACTCTCTGGTAAGCGATCCGTCAGAAGTGCATCGATGGGAGCCTGTCAAAATCAGCACAGGTAGAGAAAGGAGGCACTTCCAACAATTTTTCCATTTCAAACCTACATGGAGAATCCAAAATTGTCCTAAAAAAAATAAAATAACTTTAAAATGAAAAAGTCGAAAACAATTTTGTTGTCTGTAAGCTAGCTACAGTGCATCACTGCAAGATGATCTACGCTCCATCTACTGAGCTGTTGGAGTGTTTTGACATAAATTCCTTTGCTCGTTTGCACTTAACTGGTATTTTTGGTGCTCTGAGTGGTTTTCCAGCTGGAGCACTCTAACAATCTTTTGATTTTATTTATGTTACTTATAGCATAGAATTAATCCGCAAATGAAAACATGGGAATTTGTAATTGGCTGCCTATTAGACCATTTCAACTGTTTTTCCTGGATATTTTTGACCATCTTTTTTCCTATCTCACTCCTATTTTTAGCAACTGGCAAATAACTATTCACTATCAGGCTAGATTGAAATAAAAGCAGTTCTAAAACTTGTTTGGAGCAACATGGTGATATTATCTGCTATACCACATAATTCAGATACAAATCAATGTGCAATTTCAGTATTGCAGAAGAGATGGGAGTTCCCTCGCTTCTTTTTAAGTTCCAAATTTTATTTTCATGAGTTACATTTTCAAAATCCACTTAAGCGCTCTTGAGAATTTTTCCTTATGATCTTTCCCTCAAAGATAGCTATAGATAACTGTGCAAAGCAAGAACTCAGTCTTTACAAAATGCCAATGTCATTAAGAATAATTTTGCAGTTTCACTTGAAGAACTACAAAGTAATATTTAGAAAGGCTAAACAAAAGTTAATCTGCAACAACCGTCTGTAGTTCAGTACTTTCAAATTAGTATTAAAATACGAAGTGTTATACTTAGGAGAGTGAAATTTAGCTGGGATCTTTGATCACATCCCAGGCATTTGCCAGTCCAATTCTCTTTCAATAAAAAAACAAGAGAGAGAGAGACAGAGAGACTCCAGCACTGTTTGCTAGCCCTACAAATGAAGTTAGAAGCTGGATCAAGGAATACTGAACCAGGGGCCCTGAAGCCAGTTGGCTTTGTTGAACCTCACATTGAACTTTTTTTTTTTTTTTTTTTTTTTTTTCAAAAATCAAGTGTTTCATATGCAGCCCAACTGTATGACATCTACAGTTACTCAAATATGATCCTCAGTTACCAGAAAGCAAGTTACTAGCAAGCAGCAGCTGGTAGACATTAGTATCAATGGTAAACCTGGATGGATATCAATATCTGCAAGCTACCAGCCAAAGAAAAGAAGTATTACAGTTGTACATGGCCACCTGCTTGTAGAGATCGAGAGCGATTAACTCTCTTCTCGACTGAGCGTCACCCTCCTCAGACTGCTTTAATGACTTTAAAACATTGTTTAGAAGGCTATCGAAAACACATTTGTTATATTTGCAAGGTACAATAGCATTTCCCCACTGTAAATTGCTGAGATTTACAGCCTCCCCTTGACTAGCACCTCAGCACGATGCTGTGGAGCAGAATGCACCACTGGGCTTATGAAGATTCAGCGCATGTGATTAAGCATGTGGAACAAAAGTCTGAATGCTCAGCTGCAAAAAACATGCAACAATTCATTAAATATTTGACTACAGCAACAGTGAGCAACAGGAAAACAACTTTGTGCATATACACATTCTTGTGTTAAAAAGACAGACATTAGACCATGACTACGATTAAATTTACCAGGAAGCAAATTCTGGAGTCTGTAAAAGAGGTAATGAGATCTGAGAAAAAGGTGTTCTTTCCCTTTCTTATTTGGTACTGGAAAGGCACAGAAAAAAATGGAAGAAAAAAAAAAAGAGTAAATGTCACTCTACATTCCCATTCAGATGTGGGGACTTCATTGAGCCTGTCAATCTGTGCTTATTTTCAATCGATGGTTTTCCACAGAAAATGGGAATGCATCACAGAGGTGTTTGTTTTGTTTTCCATTTAACGCCCCACCTGGAGAGATCAGCAATCCTGCAGCTCCGAAAGGTTCCATGCTCCATTGCTGATCTTGCTACGATTTGAGAGACCACCAGCACCCAAGGGCGCTATGCAGATTTATAGGCACCGTGGGCTGAACAACCAATCACAGCCTGAAACATCCACATCTAGATGAAGACACTTCCATACAATTATTGTATGAACACCTCCAAGCTGTACCTTTGTTCTGGAGCACGATTTTGCTGGGAGGTTTCTATAGCACTAATAAGACTTGCTCTCTGATCAGATACTAGCATAAATTTGGTACAATAGGTCCATGGAGGTTATTATTCCTGTCCACCTAAATCCTCCCAAGATGTAAAGTTTCAACTCTACTTTAAATGCAAAAAGAAAAATAAAATGCAGGCAATCCTACATTTTTTTTCCCCTGAGAAGCAACAGGATTTTGCATCTCGGCTGTAAATAACTATTTGGTACCATTGGGTCACAGCGCACAGCAGTACTAGAAGTCTGAAAAACCTATACTTGCTACTACATTCCGTGGAAAAGGGGTATAAAAATTGGTATATAGCTCTTTCATTCTAGGCTATGCTTTAATTCTTTTCTAGAGCAGTGTTTTAGATCTCAAAAATATTAAGGCATAAGGGAACCAGTCTGGACATTACAAGCATTGTTGCCAAGAAAAGCTCATGTATAGAATCTGAGAGTTGAAGGTACCAAGGAAAGTTAAAACACGCATTTAAACTAAGACCACTAGCCAGAACATGAGCTACTGTAGTGTGAGAAATTATTGTAATTCAGAAAATTAAGTTACTCACTGCCATTGCCCGTATTGAGCATGGTCTAACTGCAAACGTGTCACAAGCAATGCCAGGAAAAGGTTACCAAATTGGTCTTAATGCCTTTCTGATTATTCAAATGTTGTGTAAGTATCTGACAAATGGTAGGCATCTTTGCAGCCCCCAGGATTAGCAGTCATTTTAGGATGTCACTGAGTACTTCTGAGGTCAACCTCTGCAAATGTAAAAGAGCAAAACAGCTTTTATGTCCAACGGAGTTTGCAAGAGAAGGGGAAGGATGAAAGGGCAACCTCTTCCCTTTAGAACATTTCTGAAGAAAGGATGTCTATTCTCCGCTTCTATGGTGGATACTGAAATACGGCAGATCGCCTTCCTCCCACTGTCTTTCCTCCATTTGTTACCATGTTGCTGACTGAAGGAATATCCAGCAAATTATCCTGGCACGCCGGGTAGTGTGGACCATCACATGGAGAAGGCAAGATGTCCTCTGTTCCAACCAAGAAACCAAAGCAACTTATATACAGGGTCAGTACGGCCCATATCGCTGCTTAGCTCTCTGGTACCATGAGAGAGCACCTTGGCTCCAAGCTCTCCTGTACATGTCTAGCATGGGAAGTGTCCCTTTCTCCTGCTCCTGGCACCAGTTAGCAGCATCTGCCTGCTTCCTCTGCACTGGCATGAAGCAGAAGACCACATGAAAGATGAAAACGCATCACTAGATGAAAACACACAGAGGAGGAGATTCATTTTTACACTGTGAGGGAGGGGAGGAGAGGGATGGAAGAGAGAACAGAAAACTGGATAAAAGGATGTAGAGGAAATCTATCCTTCTCATGCTCAAAAAAGAGCAAGAATATGCTGCCACAAGACCAGCCTTCGCCTCCCTTTCCATTGGGTCCTTGCAAACAAAAAGTACTCCCCACCCACAGCTGTAAGTCAGATAATGTCCCATTCCACTAGCTGTGGTACATAGGTGTAAGATGCTGTCCTGGACTAGATAAGAAAGGTACAGCATTAGCAAAACACCAAAACAAAGCAGCAAAACAGCAAACAACAAAAGCGCTCTCAGACCAGTGGTAGCAACTCCAGCACTGGAGCTCAGCATCTGTTTGGACACAAGCCTGGCTTGCCCAAAGTGCCTGCTGTCACCAAGGCAGTGGCCCAGTCTGAACGCACAAGACTAGGCCCAGCAAGGCATCAAATGAAATTTAACAGCAAAGCGTACAGAAAAAAGCAATATACTTAACTCATTTTTGGTAAACGGCTATTCAGTGCCATTGGGTTGAGACGCATAGCTGACTCAGGAATCTGAGCAATCTACATTTGCTACGACATTCAGCAGAAAAGGGGAATAAAAATTGTTAAACGGGTTGAAAAAATTCTCACCTTGAGTTTAATCTACAGCAGATACAAAATAGTTCGGTTACTCAGCAACATATTTTTTTTCTTTTTTATTTTAACAGGTATCTGAAATTAGAGGCAATAATCTACGCCTCTATAACTACTTTTATAACTGTATTGCTATAACTACATAACGTACATTTATATGCTGGAACTGATTTCTGGGCATGTTTTCTGTGACAAACAGGGATAATAAATCACAGTCTTCTGTTCTTCGACATCACCTTCTGCTGTATGTCACATTTTGGTTCATAAATTACCCATTACCCTCCCCCTCCACTTACAGTGCCCCTTCACTTTTATGAAACACAGCTGTCAAGGACTTCAGTAACAAAGAAATTCCCAAATTCTCTCAATCTCTGGCATTTTCCTGTCTATTACACTGCTTCCAACATTAGAGCAGTATTATGTGAAAAAAAAAGCTGCCTTAAGAGTATAGCTGCCACTATCTATTGACACGGGACACTTTAAAATGAGAATGTAGCAAGAGTCAGAGTTCAAGAATCGCACACCCAGTCCAGCTGGATAACATACAAACATCTTACAACTCTGTCTCATTAAATGAGTTCAGGGAAAGGGCATTGCTAAAAATGAAGAACAAATGTCTTGATTTACAGATCTACGCAGCATTTGCTGCAGTACATTAAACAGTAACAGAAGTCATTTTTAATGCAGCCTCTTTCACTGAGAAGCACATAACGGCAGCGCATCTGCGCCGCTAAGGAGGAACCCAGAAAGGACACATACAGCCTAAGTCATTTGTGCTACCTTTTCCTGAAAGCCCGTACCAGTAGAAGGTAATGATGGCAGTATGGGGATGTACGAAATATTGCTCCAGTTACTTAGATCAGGAACCGCCATCCTGGCCCTTCCTTTCTGCTCACCACCCGTCTGGCAGCCAGCTGTGGGCAGCCCAGGAGACGCTGTCAATGACGACTGAGTTGCCCAATATACTGTACGTCACCGAGGGGACTCGAATTCATGCCTATCAGCAACAGGGTAGAAAATCAAAGACCACACATTCATATTTCCCAGCAGGGACATGCTGGTACAAATCAGAGTACTGATTTTACCAGTTTACCAGTAATAACCAACTGGTCCAGAGCAATCATACTGGTTGTTGAATAAAGCCTTTTATTTTTGTTGAAGCACGCTCAGGCCTCTGCGAAAGAGCTCTGTGTCAGGGCAATTGCTTCTGCACTGCTACTCCACTCTTTCCAAAGATGCCTAAGTAACTTCCCACACCACGTTTTATTTCTCTGCTACTGCAAAATGCCACTCGGCGCAGGGCATACACTCCAGGTCCCACTGGGATGGACGTGGAGCACCGTTGAATGCATCTACCATGGTGGGACTGGGTCAAAATGCCCATGGTTGATTCAAAAGTGAGCGGCTTTGATTTGGGATTTTGGGAGAGGGGCAGCAGCTCATTTTCCTTAGGTGCAGCATTAGTTAATTTTCTGTAGCTAAGCAGACAATCAGAAAAAGACAGGATTATAAGGATCATGTATCCATGGTGATTTTAATAAGAAGTCTTGCTTGCAGTAGAATAGATAGAAGCGAGAAAACAGAATCAGGCTTCACGGGTAATTTATTTTAGTTCATCTCCTAGGAAGTAGGATGTTACTGGTTTGATTTGAAGCCAAAAATTGTAAGCCTGGATCAAGTTCTTGAGATTCAAACTCAACTATATTCTGCTCTCAGAAACCAGGACACTGTGGCTGTCTTTATCTTGGATATACCAGTTCTCTCTGGTAAATTGCTTACAATGTATTAAGCCAAGTTTTGACAGAGTCATGCTGTGAACATTAATTTAATCAACATAAGTATCTTACTTCAACTGCCCTGTTTCTTTTCCTATATGGTATTTCTGTTCCTTCCCAAGGCCACCAGTGTTTAATAGTTGTCAGGTAAAGTAGTCTAGTATACATATACCTAATTTTGTCAGTTCTTCAGCCAGGAAAGGACCAGAATTTTGCAGCATATGTCAGGACGCTGTGTAGAAAGGAGCACTAAACAGTCACAACTTTCATTTGCATCTATAAATTATATCCTTTTTAAGAATATGTATACATATAAATATATATGTGTGTATATATATGTATATATACAAAAATATGGGTTCTACTGAGTATGAGCAGCCCTTGTTTACGAAGCTTCTTGGATCAGCTGCTTAATGCCCCTTTATTCTTTGCAGCTGATTGCTGTATTTTCTGAAACACAGTAAGTTTATTGTTACTATTTATTTTAATAAGCTATTCTATCGAGCATTTTCATATTGCTCACCACCATATTCCCTGAGATCCAGGAGAAACAGAGCATTTGGGATTGCAACACCCATGGGATTCTGTGACTAAACTGCCCAAGTGCAGGTGAGTCCTAAGCAGTGAAGCTATTTGCGATGCCAGAGAGGCTACTCCATGCCCATTTGGTTTCCTCTGTTGTCCACAGCTATATTTCACTCAGTGTCCTTGCTCAGCCAAGGAGGAAGAAACCCCAAGAAAAGTATGATGTCAACAAAGTGGAATTTGATAGAAAGGCTTGGAGAAAAGAGACCTGTTTGCCTTGAGACTGACTCTGTAGGAGGAAGATGCCACAGTTAGAGTTTTAGGCTTGAACAAGCTAAGACCAGAATAGCAATTATGTTAAGACTTCTGAGAAAAGGACTCTGACAAATGGCAAACCAGCAGTGAAATGTTTGCATTCCTTTTGCAAGGTCCAATAGCTCTGTTCCCATAGCTACTGTATGTTGAGATGGATGATGTAGCTACAGCAACAGAGAGCCAACATCCATGCTCACTGTAAAATTCCTAAGTCATTACTTAATCCTTCTTTTACCTCCATACAAACTTCTAAAAGAGGAAAAAAAATAGGGTTAGCTTGTTCTTTGAATGAATCAAAATTATGCTAAAAATATTAAAATTAGAATCACGGAATCACGGAATTTTCAGAGTTGGAAGGGACCTCTAGAGATCATCTAGTCCAACTCCCCTGCTACAGCGGGATTGCCCAGAGCACATTACTCAGGACTGCATCCAGGCGGGTCTTGAAAATCTCCAGAGAAGGGCACTCCACAACCTCCCTGGGCAGCCTGTGCCAGTGCTCTCTCACCCTCACCGTAAAGAAGTGTTTCCGTGTATTTGAACGGAACTTCCTGTGTTCTAACTTGTGCCCATTGCCCCTCGTCCTGTCACTTGGAACCATTGAAAAGAGCCTGGCTCCATCCTCCTTCAACCCACCCTTTACATACTTGTATGCCAAGAAGAAGACCCACTGCAGAAAACTGGAGCTATGATTTGCTTTCCCGGCCTCATCTCATGATTCCCCTCTCCACATTGACTGGGAGCCATTGCTGTTTTGCAATCTTTTTTTTAAGAGAGCTGTCACTGCATTACTCGATGGGTGATGTTTGGCAGTCTGCAGCTCCTCCAGGTCCCACCGTATTCAAGTGCAGCACCCAGTCATTTATAAGCCAGTCCTTCCATCAGGTGTACTCAGTTGTTCCTTATCTCCCACCACCCACGATTCCTACCCCACTACTACTTTGGAGAAATATTTGTATCAGAAAATCTGCAAATTTGCATCTCAATTATTTGCCTCCGCTTAACAGCTCTAGTTCCCTACATAATTAAAAGGGAAATATTGCATCAAGCATGGAAACTGTTGTTTAAAGCACAGAGTCTTTTAATCTTCAGCTTGTTGTTTGCCATGTGATTGCCAACTGGATAATGTTTGGCAAGCCAAGGGCATGTTTTGTTATATATATATACAGCTAACCAGAAAAGAGTTTAAAGTTTAACCTACTATAACGATTTCTGCTTTAATGCCCCAATTCGAGTGTCACCAAAACCAATAGGAGTCTCACTTAGGGGGATTTATACTGGGTCCTTAAGAGGAGCAGTCAGCACAAGCCTTGATTTCCTAAAGGCCCTACACAGAAATACGCCCTATCATTGCAGAATCTGAACGTGGAGACCCCAACAAACGTCAGCACCCTGAGCTCTCCCTAATTTTGCTTCGATGTCCTATTTAAAACGGCTTTTTTTCAAAGCTACATTATCTTACTCAAACGGTCAGTCTTTGCTAGAACTATAAAAGGATTAAGCGACACTTAAGCCCTTATATAGTGTAAATTAATCCGTAACCATTGCTTAGAAAAGCAGTTTTATGTTAAAAAGTCAACCCCAGAATATTCTCAATTAAAATAACCCAACCTCAGTGCTCAGAAATAATCTCACAAGAGTCCAGAAGGCAGCAGAATCTCAATGTAAATATTTAAAGTTTTAATAACAAGATGTTTATGCAAGCTCATAAATCCACGTGTGGCATAACTACCCGATGTCTACACTGACATTGCTAATTTTGGTTTGTGTGGACAGAAGGAAGGCTCAAGTAAATACTGCAGAGAATTGTTTTTCCAGACCCCGTCTTTCTGTCACGTCAGAATTGCTAAGGTTCACAGAGACTTTTGGTTAATGTCGGCATCATTTCTGTTCCTGTCCAGGAAAGGTACAGCACAGGTAGCTACTCCTTCAGCAAGTCTCATCAGTCAACTATTTTCCATTAAAAAATAAGTGAAAAAAAGAATACAAACACAGCCCACATTTTGCCTTTTTCAGAGGAGAAGATAACCGCTCAGGTTATGAGAAACGACCATTTTAGAGATGAGGCTGGGTATTTCCTCCCCCGTCCCGTCCCCCCCCCCCCCGCCCAGCTCCCGGCATTACAACATATCTTTCCCAGTCCCCGGGGCAGAGCTTCTGAAAGAGGAAAGTTTCCCAACGCGGTGTCGGCAGAGCAGGCGTGCGTACCGCACACCAGCCTGGGACAACAGAAATTGTGCAGGAAGTAAAACTACTGTAAGTTCACAAGTTTTCGAATACAGAGCTAAATATAGATACAAGCTGGCTGAAAAGTGGAAGAAAGATCGAGCCGATAGGGTTCGTGCAATGTAGCGAGAGACAGAAAACTGCACAGTAAAGAACTTACGGTTTCTTTAAGCTGGACCTTTCTGATTTAAATCACTTCACGGGTTACCCAAACAGGTTGATATTTCATGTGTATTAAGTTTTATAAAGCCAATTTTCAAACAATCTCATTTTTAGCTAAAAAACTGTATCAGCCCAGGGCAATCTAACAAAATAAGAGTCTGGTAGGTCACCAGGTCATCGTTAACCTCGGTGTTGCAATACCTTTGAAGTACTGCAGCAGAACTCATTTAAACATCTAAGGCTAACTATCAGGTTGCACTGCTAGAGGCCTCAATATCTACAAATTTGGGATGATTGTAAGGCTCTGAACGAATTAATAGCAGAAAAGGAGATAGGCTGCTCCATGCAAGCAGCCGCACAGGCACCATTGGAATTTCAGTCGGAACCAGGAAAGGCCTCCTAAAGGCTGCACAGAAATGTTTGCCATCGCCCTGCAAGTAACAGTTCTGAGGCCAAAAGTAAAAAGAGTAGGAGATCATCAAAATTTTATCTTTCAACACGAGATTCCACCTGCATACCAGTGTAGCATGAAACGTGCCTGGTACAAGCCTAAGCAGGGAGAAAAGAGGATTCAGAAGGCATGCATGTGCTCTGTTGCTTCCAGACCTAAACACAAACTGGTTCACACCTCAGTTTTAACATCAGCGTCCATAAGAATGAATGACCTGGGACACCAGGACTGCCTCTTCTTCAAACTGTGTGCATTCTGTGAAACCAACAACTAAATGTTAGAAGAAATTGTCCCTGCCTCACCTGGACTTAGCTTGCTCTATTGACTTCAAAAGACTTTGAAAGGAAGAGTCCCCATATGACAGAAAACAAGCTGTGGTTCCAGAGAAACCCAAGCTTCCTTCCTGCGTACTGGCCATTGCAAAGAGATAAAGACGGGAACTCTGAGTGAATACGACCATTTCAATAGTAGTGATGAACCTTGCAAAAGCAAAGTACAAAGCTGAAAAGTAATTTACTGTGGGATTGCCCCAGGCGTGCTAAGAGAAAGGAGTGCCATTGTTCCGTCTTCCTGCAGGAGAGATGGAAATCACCTTGGTGAGTTGGATTCCAATGTCAGAAAGGCAGTCTGAAGACTAACAACAGGGAATAAGTCATAAACTGTGAGTATCCTCAAAACTCAACACTTCCAAGATACTACTTTTGTGAAATATAAAACATATTTAGAAAAAATAAATCCTCCAAATTCAAGAGAACTTAAAATAAACTGCCACTCTGTCATAGAGACACGTCTTATGATTGGAAACAATTACGGTGTTTGCTCCACTATACACAATAAAAACGCCAGATCCAGGATTACATTTCCTCTGTTCTTCATTAAATTTACTCCTTAAATTTGACACTCTGATCCCTGACGTAATTTGAAGAAGGGCTCCCGCTCATGTGAATTATGCATTCCGGTGCGCTCAGCGTAGGCAGTGCTTTCTCCCAGTAATGCAATGGACTCCCATTGCAGCAACAGAGACTCAGCACAACAATCTGAATGAGAAAGAAAGTAACACCTCACAGACAGAGTCAACCTTACAACTGCCATCCTGCATTTATTCTAAGAAATGCAGTAATTTATTCTAGTCCAGCTGCTCTAGGAGAAAGAAGGTGTTTTACATGCAAGGATATCAGTGCCACAGCATTATTTGATAAATATTTCCAGAGCTTCTCAAGCAACCAACTGTCATCTTCTGATTACTGCGTCAAAAATGAAGCTTACATAGATGGCAATGAAAATTCAAGTATAAACAGCAGGTGGTCTGCACTCATCCAGTAAAAGTAGCACTCAGCAAGAGAATTAGTTTCAACTGGTGTTCCGGTACGGAATCTGTAAATGAGAGAGGCAGCATGGAAGATCATCTCAGAGATACTCATCTCAGTAGCTGTGACATAGTTTAAAAGAAGTTTGCAGTTTTAAGTGATGCAGATTTATTGTGTCTTCAATAAAGAAAAACAGAATAAAAAAAATGTACAACAGTGATGTGGACAAGACTTAATCAGTATTGTTTTGGAGGAACCAGCCATGCCATGATGACGAAAAAGAACTTTACTGACAGCTCCATTATTTTTTTATTCTTTTGTTTGTGCACACCAACAGATTACAATAGAAAGTCCTTGAAGAGTCAAATGGATGCAAACAGAAGCTGTTTACAGCGAGTGAGTAGTCTAAAGTGACTGCAGGAAACCTCATTATTGCTCAACCTTTACAGTGGCGGCAGCAGTGAGGTGATCCGGGAGTGGGAAGGAAAATAATTAGGAGTTCCTGGTATGGGTGAAGTTATTCATTCCTAAGACTGTGTCCCAAAAGGCAAGATGCAAAAGTGATAGCTGAAAATATTCACTTAAGAGTGTCCTAAGAAATGACAGTGGGAAAAGTTCATATCAGATCTAGAAGCTACCAAGAGATGACTGGTCCGATACCTTCCTATGTTTTCAACTGTATTTGCAAGGTAAAAACTTCAGAGCTTCATGCCACAGAGCAGGATTGAGCAAATTCAGGTCTCCCCACAGGCCTGTGAAACTCTGTTATGTAGGTTTATTCCATTTTACGTACCTCAATTATTTGCTACTTCCAACATACCAAGCACAGAGGAAATTTTCAAGTATTTCAATGAAAGCGTTTGCCAGTTAAAATTAATTATTTTCTCCAGCAAAGGAGGTAATCCAGAGAGTGAGACTTCTGCTTTGAGGTACACACTTGCAAAACACCCGACTGGCCGGGGTTGGGGGGGAAGAACTACCTCAGAGAATTTCTTAACCCATGAGAGAATTTCAACTCAGTGCAACTGAAGAAGTGGCTAATGGTCAACAACCAAAAGGACCTCCTTGCTCAAGGATGTGCTGCGCTTGTTATGGCACTTAGTGCGTGCCTACCGGGCTCCATTCATTCCTGTGGCCCTCGATGGACAAAAAAGGATGGGATAAAATTTAGGCGAGGAATTTAAAATAAACCCAAAGTAAGGAAGGACCAGTATTTTTGGAGATACTACAAGTACACAGAAGAATCCTTGCCAGCTGGCAGGCTGTGGGGCAGACAGCCTGCCAGCACAAACGCTCCTGTGCCCCGGCGCAAGGTTTTGGCAAACTGTGCTGTGTCTATGGGAAGTGGATTTCCCGTGTGCCCCGGCAGCACCAGGCAGGCTCTCACCTACCCTGCGCCCCGGCAGGAGTGAACCCGGGGAGAGGGGAGGAAGGAGAAGAGCTGAGCGCAAAGGGCGGCCTGTGGTGGGGCAGGGGTCTGGCACCACCTCCCACCATGCGGGAGCGCGAGAAGTAGAGCTGGGATGGGTACCTGAGATCCAAAGATGTGAAGGATTTGGGAGAAGGATGAGGAAACTGCACAAGAGGGATTCCTAATGGCAGAGATGTCTGTGCCAATAATTAACTAGAGGGGGCTCTGCGCATTAAATCAACATCTTTAAAGAGGCTGTTGCTGTGATAAGAGATAGCACAATCGTGCCAAAATGCAAGGGCAACGTCCCCACAGCAGGAACACAGACGTGCCAGACAGGGGAAATATCACCCTGTTGGGGACTGGAAGAGATTCTGGGCTAGGCTGAGAGCCCCTGGCTGGAAATGATCTATGCTACCTCGTTTATGTTTGGGGTTCGAGGGGTGAAGGAGCTCAGGAGGGAGGAAGATAAAAGGAGAAGGAGATTGTTCAAGGCAGCAAGGCAATCCTTAAGTCGTACAGCCAGATTTTGCTCTTTGTTCCAATCTCCATAGCGAGCAACAGTAAGTGTCTGCGCCGGTGATCTGCCTCCAAAGAGCTGACACAGGTTGGGTCAAGATTCAGGAGGGCTCGAGGGCAGCTAGGTTAGGTCTGGCACTGAACAGGAGTTAAAATCAAGGACTTTTGTACAATCAAACTTCTCTATACTGAGGCTTCCTCACCTGTGTTTTTTTCCTTTCCCATTATCTGAGCTAATGAAGAATTGTCCATTACATTAGTCCAGACCCGAAGCAGTTGCCCAAGAGGAGCAGAGGTGAAACAGTACCCAGTACTGCAAAAAAACACACACATTGGCAGACAGCAGTGGATTAAATACAAGCACAGGGTTCATCTGGTTTTCCATTCACTCCAGTATTTATCTCTATTAAGGTTATTTTAAATACAGAGGTCTCACTCACTGCTGTAGTGGGATATTTTTTGAAGTCATTCCAGAATATTTTTACTGTGCTGCTTTTTTTTCTTTTTCCACTCTAATGGGAAAGCCTCACAAAAAAAAAAAAAAAAGCACCTCAATTTTAAGAAAACACGTTGATTCTTTTATGTCCTCAAGGACTTGGCAAGCAGGCAGGTTTGGCAAGCAGAGTCATGGCCAGGCAGCAGCTTTTAAGTTTATGGACATGAAGGCCAGTGACATAAGGCACATACACTCTGTATCACAGCTGCATGCTACTGAATTTCCACAGTGGGTCAGTGACTTGATTACATAAACAGTGGAAATAAGAGATCAAACCATCCCCAACACAGCCAATCTATTAGTAAAATAAAGTTTTGTTGGGTATGGAAAACCAAGAATCGGCAAGAGAAAAGCTAGGGAGGTTCCCTGGCTTAAAAGCCGCATAGACCTGAGTTTGAAGTTACTGGCTCCAGTAAACTTGGCTTAAATAAATCTTCAATATCTACAACTATTTGAAGTATCATGCACGGCTTCAGTGAACACATGGTATATCAGGATTCTAGCCATACAAAGAGGAAAGGCAGTACCTTACAGAACCTGTTTCTAACTCACACTTCTCATCTTTACTTTGCTTCAAAGAAATACCCAGATTGCTTTCATCTCTGTGGTATCTAAGGTATGACAACCATGTCCAAGTACGGTCAGCTAATTATCTTCAGTGGATAATTAAGAGCACTGAGGAGCTTGGCTTTCTCCACCAATGGTAGATGTCCAGGCTTTTAATTTGGGCATTTGACTTCGTTCCTTAAGCTACTTGGTGAGAAGTGCAACGCTATGTTTTCAACTTTTCTAAAACCTACAGAACAGAGAAAAATCGTCTTTTACATAATAATGATGTGTTTCAGAGCACTGCTAGCCCTTCGTTGTAAGGACCTTCACACATGATGAACTAAAGCTTCGAAACACCGTATAACCCAGGCATGTAATTGTACTTGAATTCAAATAGCTGCCAGCCACATTCGTGTTACAATCCCCTACTAAGACACAGGTCACACTAAAGGGATAAAAAGAGGGGAGGAGTTAAAGCATCCTCTTTAACAGTTTAGCAGAATATCTTAATAAAGTATTTTGTCATGATTTATTGCTTGGCCTAGGCAATTTGCTAAAAAAAGTCGGGGTGTCAGAATCTAACTATCTTGAGACATAATAACACGGAAGCAAGGTCAGGGGGAATTTCAAATTGCCACCACACTTTGTCAGAGTGAATCCTTAAATAGTACCTGCAAGATATCCTCTGAAGTCTTGAAGTGCTCCACGATTGTTGAGGCAGCAGCTGGTTGAAAAACAAAGCATAGCCTGATCTTTGCTTTATTGTTGATCTGCAATGATGTCCCTCTTTTGGCTACTTGATGTGTTGTTCTGTGCAAACAATTGGACTATTTGTCTTGGAATAGAAATATTCTGTAGAGTGAGAAAATGGTCTAATTTTTAATTTTCTTTTAAGATGACATGAGAAAATTCTTTCAGAAGCAGTGCAAGTTACATGTACAGTTAAAATGGAAAATAGAAACATTATTCCAAGAGAAAGAGGAAACAGTCTCAAAATACTTAATGAATTTTCCATGCATTGCTCCATCTGACGAGTTGCATTAATCACACCATACAAGACACATTACACCTTCACACCTCCCAAATCAGCACATTTTAGGCATGAGAAAATTAAACCCATGTAAAAATGAGAAATTGTAAGCCCCTGAAAACAGGTGTTTAAAGAGTCTTATCAAACACGCTTGTAGCAGTGCTAAGGTTGGAGATCTTGCTCTTAGCTTAAACAGACACTAGCGACTGAATTGACTTTGATCTTCGGAGTTGGGGGGGTGTATTTCAATATTTGCGTGCTTCATAGGGGAAATATTTGCACAAAATTTGTACTTGTTAGCTAGGGCAACGCACACAAGCCAGTTGTTGAGGCCAACAATCCCCCTGAAGCGATGCTTCAGCGCTAGATTGCGGAAATAGCAGAGCGACCCAAATGAACCCAGAATTTCAAGGGACCGCTCTTTATATCGCTCTAATTGGGTGGACACATCAATCCTTGTTAGAGCACCTCAGTGATTCATTTGTTGTTTACTGAGGCATGTGCTGGAAGAGTCCACTGGCATGCCTTCAAGGGTCACAGCGAAGCCTCTTCCATCGAAATTAAAAATCTAGTCGTCTTTAGCAGCTTTTTAATAAACAGGATTTCCATTTGACCCACATTAGAAGCTTGCTTTGTGGAGATTTAGAAAGAAAGGTCTGTCCTTGCAAAAGAGCACAGGGGGCCGTTAATATTCAGATTAGATTTCTGCGGTGATTAGGTATTATTAGCACCTGAGTTCCAGCTCAAAATGAATATCGTTTCTTCCCTGTCTCAAGAAGTTCTTCTCAAGGAGTCACCTTTCTTCCTCTCAGAGGCACTAGAGTGCCTTATAGGCACTAGAGTCTTTTTAACGACTGGATTGTCGGTCAGACCTGCGTTAGGTGAGAAGCTGGGGTGCTCCAGCACCTCAGCAGGCATAGGTTCGTACAAGGCCATCTGTAGCACACACGCGCACAGCCTACCTTAACACCAGCTGCACCAGGCGCTGGTAGTCATGCGGCTACCCCAAAGCGCAGCGTGGGCTAACTATTTGTGTATTCGCACTGCTGCTCGCGTGGCTCCGGCAGATTGCTGAGCTCCACGCTGCCACGCAACTCTAGCACGTGCCTTGAGCTAGCTCCAAACTCGCGGTGCATCACAGAGCCACCACAGCGGCACCAACAGTGCAGATGTGCCATAAGATTTCCAGGCAGCAGGAGAAGGGAGCAGGTCTGTGTGGCTTGCCTGGAAGGGACAGCCTCTCACGTCCCCCGCCAGGCCGTAGCTCCCTCACCAAGAAGGCACCTGGCATCACCCAGGGGTGGCCGGGCCAGAAAGCTTCATGAGATCACAACTTCAAGCCAAAGCACAAAGTTCTTTTTCCAATCTGTTCTCCTTGATGGCTCTTAACATTTATATCAGGGATGATATGCTTAGCCCTATACTTGTTATCTGAGGATAAGTTACATCCCATTTTTTACAAGCTTAAATTCCTTCGTTCAATGTGAGTTTGTTTTACAGAAGTAAAACCACTAGAAAACAGGGGTCAGTGTCCTGTTCCCTGTGACAGAGGGAACACTGGTCTGCTATAAACAGCGTTTATGCCGACTATCTGTGCGGAAGGGCTGACGTTGGACCCATTAATATTTGTATGACAGAGTCAGTCTCTATGGTGCCATTCACTTGCAGAAGCGTGCAAATGTGAGGCAGTGGGATCTCCATCGTTACTGTCATCTCTCATGTTACCATTTTGTAATTATACTTATTCAGTTATTTGAGGTTGAAGTTAAGAAGGACTGTTAGATTTTACAAACATTTCTGAAGAGCTATGTGCACAAAACCAGCTTTATAATGAAAGATAAAGCTGGTACATTTAACACTGATTTTTTTAAGTGTTGGTTTTATTCAATTTAATTCAATTGAAAGGAATGGAACAAGGATACTTACTTCCCCAGGCAACGCAACACTGAAACCAGTACTGAAACACCCAGTTGCAAGGCAGAACTACGGTTCAGAGCAGTATAACATATTGGTGCCCACGTTAGTGGAAGCAGTAGGGTGAAATACACGTGAAATTCTACAATAGGTGGCTAAACATTCTCAGAAGGATAAAATTAGCCACCACAGAGCTTCCATGTGAACATGGCTATGGTGCTGCTGGGAACAAGCTAACTCCAGCACTCCTAAAGCTACCAAATGCACTGCAGACTTATTCCCACTTTTACAGCTGCAATATAAACTAGAAAAGTGTGGATCTATAGCTGTAGATTTCATGGATTAGGACTGGTCCGACTGTTCTCCACTTCCAGATAAAATCAGAAAAGAAATTTACTTGCAGTTGGTTTCCCAAAAATCCCATCAACAGTCCTTTCTTTTTACTGCATTGCCTCAGGACATGGTAGAAAAGACTTCTCGGGGAGTTTCAGTAGGCAGGAAGTACCCAACGAGTTACTGTATGAAAAGACAATATATATGATAGTTGGGCTCACCTCATAAAATACAGCTTTCCACAAGAATAGCGCACTTACCTCGCTGTCCTGACAAACTGCCTCATGTTTGGCTAACAGTCCTAACTTCCCTTCCCACAAGCAAGCGGTACTGCCTTCCTGCAGCCAAATGGCTGACACAGTAGACATAAATACAGGAACCCCATACAAAATGAAGCTCAGCTTTATAGCCATCTCGTAAGTACACTAAGTGAGAGAACGACACATATTCATAAATCCTGCTGAGCAGCTATCTACAGGGCAAGACATTTCCTAAAAAGTGCTATGTTCCCGTTTACGATATAAAAGATTTCTTAAACCAGCACCAGTGTAGCAATTTGTTATACACAACATATTTTGATTGCTGCTTTACTGATCTAATTCTATCAAGGAGCATAACTTCTAGTCTCAACAACGTGTTTTGTAGCGGGAATCGGGAATTACAGATGAAACAGTCAAGTTAAATATCCCTTATCTTTTGAAGCAAACTATGAGTGACTCTTATGCTAACAGAAAAAAATAAGAACTCCTTTGAAGAGATTATAAATATGTATTAGGAATTAAAATGCAGTCCCCTTGATTAAAACTGACGGAAATCCCCCAACTCCCCCCTAGTCAGCATCAAACAACATTAAGAAACACTTGAAAGTACGAACTCAAGTTTCTAGTCCAGTCTAATAGTTTTATCATAACAACCTACTCACTATTTTTAATATTAAAATCAAAGGACAACATTAAAGTAAGAATTTAGTGAGCCCTCTGCAGCTCTCTTGCAGTGCCAGGATCACAATATCCCTTGAGAGGTCTGGCTCCTGCCCAAGGCACAGAAGAGTCGGATGCTCCGAGGCATCCCTTTACTTGCCTTACCACTTTACTCACACCTGAGCTTTACCCATCAATCTCCATTCAGGAGTAAACAAAAGGATCGCATCATAAACCATAAGGGTTATTGCTGGCTTTTACAGGAATCGAAACAACATAAAAAGACAAAAAAAAAAAAAAAAGGAAGCTTAAGATTTGAGTTGGTCTTCACTTACGCAAAATAGATACGGATGTAAGAGATGTAGATGGTCATTAGAGGTCACAGTCTGAGTTAACTCACTTCTGATTTCCCACACTGGAACTCCCTTGTCGGTTCAGATATATAGTGACCTTTGGGCAGATCTAGGCCTTTGGCACTAAGGTAATTCACTTACTAGATTTCAAACCACAAAGCATTTTATTGGAAGATTTCACAATTGGTTTTAATCTGCAAAAATTTGTGCAATTTTTTTTTTTTTTTGAGTTCCATAATGTGATGCTTCCATGTTCCAGCCATAAGATGGATAGTCTTAAACATGTGGGTTTAGATGAAAAACATGCTTAGAGGAATAACATTAAAAATCATTCGAATCTTGAAATGAAGGTGCAGTTAGGTGATACAGCTAAACCAAATTAAATAGCTGGGCTGGGCCCACTGCCCGCTCCCCTTCCCTTGCAGCTGGTCTGGCTCTTAGCTGAGCCCTGGGCGAGGTGATTCAGCTCACTGAGCTGGGAGAAAAGGAACCCAGCCAGAAAAAAAAAAAAAAAACAAAACAAAAACAAAGCAAACAGGGGAGAGCACGCAGCCAGCCCACCCTAAGGAGCTGCTGATTCACTTCAGCTGACCTACCTGCACCCTTGCGGTGGAAGTGTCTAACGCCATAGATGGGATCGGTTCTCAAAGAAGGAAAAAATCCCACACATTATAACGTAAATGTAACATTTTCACAATCCGTAATTTGCCTCTAAGCGTGAAGTAGCGGGACCAGCTCCGTCATTAAGATTCGTGCCAGGCACTTAATTGGCAGTTGGGGACTTGAACATCTTCCCGGAAACTCCTACAAATAAAATACTGCAAAACGGCAGAAGGGGTAGATATTTAATTTAGGAATCCAAACAAAGACACTGGCTTTATACTAGAGCTACATGGAAAAAAGCTGTCCGGTCTCCCAAAAGACTGGTATTTATGGCATTCTTATACGAGCTTTCGCAGTCAGACAGGCAAAAAATTAGCCACGGGTTTAAACCCTTCGCTTAAAGAGAGTCACTTTAGCTACAAAAGAGCACGTTTCAACTCTTCTCTGTCCAGTTCAGAGCTGAACCTCAGCTTTCAACACCTCGGTGAGTGCTCTGACCAGAGACATTCTTTTGCCAGTTGGTAGTTTATATAGCATGGTGTAGCCAGCTCCATCAGCAGGGGTTGAGACTGACCCAGCCAAAACTGGACAAAAGTCTGCTGAATATGTTACTCACTTGATTTATAGGAGACAAGTTTAATACCCCAGCTGGAATCAGCAAGAGCAAAAATTTGAATCTTGGCTCTCCACATGCATTAAATGCTTAGCTAGCTCAAAGTGGGTAAGTCTGTCCTTTCTTTCAGCTAGAAATAAACCCCCATATGATTATTCCTACAGAATTTGAGCTGCAAGAACTCAAATATTTCCCAGTAGAAAACATTTCATTGAAAGATTCCCAGCCAGCTCCATTGTCATGGCCAAATCTCAACATTTTTTTCTGACAGTCTTTCAACAAAAGTAAAAGAAAATAAAAATTATAAAGACAAAAGCACTATTCACTTGGTGAGAAACTGCTGATAGGATTTTATTTAAACTTTCCTCCTATCAGTATTACGCTTCCCATTTGGTGAAAAAAAAAAATGCAAAGGGTGTGGTCCTTCACAGGACGCTACAAAATCCATTAAAATATACTCAAATTTCAAATAATTCAGATTATAGTTTTTGCAACAAGTTTTCTTATTGCTGTACATCTTCAGGATGCTTTACCAAGAGGCACGCAATATATGCCTTTCTTTGATTAACACTCATTAGTCCCTAGGCTTTGTATGCTATTGCACACTTTAGGTCTCAAACCTCCAAACTCTATGAGCTGTACTCTTCATTAAGTGGCTAGTTACCTTATGGTAGAAAATGGAAAAGTTTTTACTGTCCCACTGTTGCAGACAGTATGCTCAAAAGCATACTCTAATCCTGAAACACAAACCTGAAGGTTGACTTTAAAGTTCATGTATATTTTCATTGGCCTGTCTCTTAAGTCAAAAAGGTTTTTGTAGAAGCACACTAATTACGCCAGGCATAGCCCGTTTGCACAGGTCAGATATTTCTCTGCGACAAATCAGACCAGCTCTGGAGTTTAAACATCAGCATGCACATAATACTTGAAGATCAAAACTATTTTCGAGGGCATACCAACCCTTGAATGAAGTTCCAACATGGCCATTTTTAGCACTTCATCTTGCTTACCTATTGTTTGTACTGCAGAGCTCCATACAGCAGCTGATGAAAGAGGCTTGGTTGGATCGCTTGTGAACAGTTTCACCGAAACCAGATTCCCCACCGAAACCACAGCTGAAACCAGCTCCGATGCAGCGTGTTGACTCAAACCCAGTACAAGCAATGAAAGCCCCATGACCACCCCAACCCGCCGCCCTCATTCGATAGCTCCCACACAGAGACCTGCTGCAGAGAAGTAAGAGAGCGCTGTCCCCGTAGACACCAGTACACACTCCCCACCTACCCTAGTACCTGCCACTGCACCGTAGTATGCGCTTGCTTCCCTCGTTGCTGTAATTACTCGGTCTGCTGTTTCTCGTGTAAAGGCCCGTGCACTGGAAAAACAATCTCTGCTCCACGGACTATTCTGCAGCCCTTTGTGCCAGTTTGTGTGAGTTTATTAATATTAATAAGACTTAATGCCGGGGATTTTCTCTCTGACCAAAATAATCCTAACCTGAGGCGTGGTTTTTTTCTGACCTATCTACTCAACTTGAAAACTGCACTGCTGCACACACTTACCTTCTACAGAGTAAAAAGATAATCCTCTTCAGGCTGTAAGAAACTCGCCTTCAACATTGATACTATCCAAATTAACCCACCATTAGTTTATTAAAGGAACCAAGGAGGAAGACAGGAAGAAACGCAAACAGATGGCAGAACACCGGGCTTTAACATTTTGGCAAATGCTTATGTATTACAGCCTCAAGTGCAAGCCCTGTTATATCACATAAGAGCATCAGACCCGGTCAGTGCTGCCCACCCACCCATCCAAATTACCGTGGAATTCTAGCGGCTCACAGCTCTGCCTTTATTAGTACAACTCAGTTAGATTCAAAGCAAATACTCACTGATCAGCAATGTAAATAAAACTGGGATCAAGCCCACAACTCTAGTTCTGCTCCCAAACATGCCTCCCTCATTGAGAGGGTTGCTTCAGAGAATACCAATACACTGTTGTGCACGGTTGGAAATCCATACGTCGCTAACTAATCTAACAATTAGCAGTTTAGCGAAGGTGAGCGTTTCCTCATCTTTAATACCACCAAGATATGGGCAGCTAGCCAAGAATCTGGTTCATTAAACAGAAACACACGTACAAATCCTGCAAGCGCTTCTCAAGAGCTCAACGCTACTTCCAGTAAGCGTATATGGAAACTAAATAAATCTCAGGTTGCCCTCAGGTACAAAAAAGTCGATTGATTTCAAAGACGTAGTCCAAAGTAGCCGCAGCATGGATAGTCCCTGGGATTGAACCAGGAACTTCAACGGCAGCTGCCCACCTGCACACAAAAGATAGGCTGCACAAAGATATTTGTTCAGCTAAACATTAAGCCCATTCAAAACCATTTATGAATACACACCAAGGATTTCTTTAGAAATGAGCCTAATTTATATCAGGCTTAACCTTCAAAGCTATTGTTATTATGCCATTAAGTTTGAGCAACCATGTGTTGAAAACGTGTGTATAGCCTTTGTTATGCAGTTAGATTCTCCACTCATCTGTGGAACAACCCGGCAAACATCTCTGCAGCCTATAGATTAAGTAACAAAAGATATCCTAGTGTCATATCAATCAGAATTACACAGCTGTCCTCAGATGCCGTCACAAAATTTCATCCCGGGCTTACATCGTACAATTTTCAAACGTACCCACATGACTACACATCCCTGTCTCGAAATAAAATTTAGGAACTGAAAAGCCTCAATCGATTTTGCAAGTTTTACTCCCCTTCTTGCACATCAGCCCCAATTTGAAGAATAGCCTCAAACTTACAGCACATTTCAGGAACGAAAGTCAAAAGTGCTATGAGAAATCTGTTTAACAACCTATGCTCTTCAGCATCAATGAATTAAATGACCTCTTGCCAGGTCTAGAAAAGCCTTATTTGTATATTTTTTTCTAGCGTATATCATGTCCATAAAGCATCTTTGCAGAGGGTTTTTCTTTTGATCTCTGTCTTAACAGAGCTCAGACATACTGCCAATAAATTAGTATGCTTGGGAATGACTTTGTTGCAACTGAACTACTGTCTCTGGACTCAAGAACAACCTTGCTCCAAAGGTTCCATATGTGCCTAGTTCCAAAAAACCACAGGGTGGAAGGGACCTCAACAGAAGTCTAGGTAGTCCCTCTTCTTGCCCCAAGGCAGAATGAGTTATCTTTAAGTGATCTCTCCCTGGTTATTGTCTTACCTCTTCATAAAATAATCATTCTCTTCTTTACACCGCTCAAAACCAATGTATTTGGTTTTCCTTTTCCTAGGTCCTGTTTGATCACTTATTGTTTACATGTGCATCCACTTGAATGGTATCTCTCTTTTGCGTGGCATATTACCCATACAAGAAATATCTTTAAAGGTTCAATGCATAGTACATGAAAGGAAGACCTCAGATGTCCATTTCTGGACAGTTAAAAGGCAATTTATTCTATCTTGGTGGCAAACGCTTAGCATAACTACAAAGTGGACCTCTGTTGCTCTTGCTTTCCCCTTCTGGCCAAGAAAATCTTCTTTACGGTAATTCTGATCACATATTCTTTATGGCTACCATATATAGTCTTTATTAGAAATGCCTCCACTGACAAGGAATTTTTACTATGATTTATCCATTTCAAATTATTCAAAATTATTTTAACTCAGGTTACTGACCATCTTCCATCTGTTACAGAGCAAAGGGCAAATATTTCCCACATACAATCTACAGTTATGTTTATCTAATCGAACAGTGGAAATCCCATTTCTTGTGTAGAACACAGTTACTTGCAGCACAACAGAGAAAGATGCCTCCTTGTTTCCATTAAAGGCTTTAACGTGATTGTAAGTTATGAGGTGTGTTGTTAATACAAAAAATCATTCCACCATGTTAATTAAGATGAACTCTGTATTTTTTTATTTCAGATGAAGGGCAGCTGGGAGGTATTCCTGGCTGTGACTCGGTATAATTTTGAAATATAGTCTCTTAGGAGCCATGAGCAGATTTAACCACGAATAGCTAAATGCGCCTAGATACATGAAGCTATATTTAACTATCTCCCTAGCTAATTAGATCAGGGAACCAGAATCATATGGCTAGATTAATTAAGATAAAACGGGGCATTTGTAATAATTAAGTTAGCTATTTGGTCTCCTTTTCAGCGCAGGGAGTCAACGAACATCGTTAGCACAGCAGTCGATGACCGGCACTTCCCACCGTGTGCGCCCCATGGACGCAGTCCCACCAAAGCCACTGCGTTTGCAAGACAGCACAGGAGGACAGCGGACAGTCCCATTTTCTTTGTTTGTTTTCAGAAGACCGAGCGGCCAGAGGAGCTCCTTCCCTGGAGGAGTCCCTGAGGCTGCTCAGAGGAGAGAAGGTTTCTGGAGACAGCAGAGTGAGACAGGCGAGAGATGCAAGCCGGGAACCTGCAGCTCCAGAACAAAACTGGAAAAATGTTGCGAGGAGCACGTGGCAGACCCACAGTCAGACCCCAAAGGTTTTGAAAAGGAAGGCTGGGACCAGGGAGGACTGTGGAAATTTGCTACAACGCAGAAAACCACTGCATGCTTGAAAACAACGTCAGTATTCAAAAATTGCAAGGGTACGCGGGCAGAGATCAGGCTGTGAATAAACCTTTTATCTATTAGTTTGATTCTCTCATTGCTGCAAGTTTTCTCTATGTAAGGAGTTGATTAACTGAGATGACTAGTTGTAATTCTAATGAAAATAATCTCCTTGGAGTTTTTTGTCTTCTTCGGGAGTTCAGTGTACAGGAGATGATCTAAATCAATCCACGTCAGTTCTCTGACCCCCTACCTGGGGACCAAGGGCTATTTTGTGTCTTCACTCTTATCTGTAGCTAAAAACCTGTACTTCAGAAAAAAAGGCATATATATTTGCCATTGTGAACTCATTTGGCCTGAACATGGCACTCATCTTGATGGCATTCATAATGAATTTACACAGCAATTGTGGTGTTGTCTCAATCATATATAGATGTTGTGCTTTATTTGGACACAATGAAAATCTCAAGCAATTAGAAGTGGATCCAAAGAAGGGTTTCTCTATGAAAGCAGCTCAGGCCAGTATGACTGTGACAGCTACTGGCCTTTATGCAATACACAACCCAGCAAAGCCACAGCTTGACAGACAAGCTTTGTCTATTATAATAGCGAATGTTTCCCCATAAAGTGTGTTTTGGAAGGTTCTGCAACTCACTAATGTAGATTAATTATGATCTTGCAGCAATTTGTTTAATGTCCTACAGGAATCAAACAAATCTAGTTCTTCTTGAAAATAAGACTGACAATGCAAGCTATCACATACAGGTTTGGGGGTTTTCTTTCATTTAGTCAAGTGCTTGTTTTGCTTAAAACTAAAACACCATGTAAAAAGGAAAAAATTCTGTTTCCTTTCCGTCAGCAGAAGGAGAAATCACATTAATATTTCTTCAAGTGATAAGGAGGTAAAAGTGTTGAATGCTTTTGGCTGGCAAAGCTCCAAGATTTCCATATTGTTACAGGATTTGCATAAAAATTTGTTTAAGATCAAGTTCTCATGTTGATATCATCTCACTCAAGTGAACATCTAGATTTGGGAGCTATATCCATGCAAACAGTTGGGGGCTAGTAACATTAATTTGAGTGTTTGGAATTAAAGTTTTGCAATAAGAGGTTCTGTTCTCATATCCTTGCTTTGTATTGCACAGGAATGACAGTACACACTTAAGCTTATGACATAGATCTTACTGCGTTCGGAATACCTGCTGATGCCCATATCACATGTTAATGTGCGACTAACAAGGTGTTCTCTAAAATAGGTTGAGTTAGTTCACAGTTTAAAATATGGACTTGTAGAGAGGATAACCAAGGGGAACGGCAACATAACCAGGTGTGATAACTTAATTGAAGTGAAGAATCTACGGAGGCATGGCAAGGAAGGATACAGAGTCAGAGTTACCTGAAAAATGAGTAAGTACTAGCTTGAAGACAACAGAATTTTTTTTACTGTGATGCATTTACAAATATGCACAGAGGTAATAACATATATCCCAACATGTTTAGAATACAAAGTTTATATCAAGAGGTGCATTGAATGGCTTCTTTAACCTGGAGTAAATGTGCCAAAGACCTTTGGTTATGAAGTAGAAAGCAAAAAAAAAAGCTGCTAATATAAATATTTCTATTCTCAGACTGTAAATTTACTGCCACTGTTTCACAGCAAACTCCCGGACAGACTATTTTTCTGAACCGTAAATCTGTCTGTGCAGAACTTCCTTCGCTCCCTGTCACCTCTCTCTGGTAGATGGTGAGGGACTCGGATGCTCAGTCTCCTGCCTCACACGGTCAATGGCTGTGGGAGAGCACACAAAGCCCGTTCGTTTCCCTCAACACCACCCTCCATCTAGCAACTCTAAGTTAGAATAGAGATGGCAAGTATTCAAAGGCACAATATTTATCCTGCTTCAGCAAGGGGGGTCCATTATATTTGTCATTTGTTGACTGATATGTTTGCTTTTCTTCGTAATGCCTTGGTGACCGCAGTGTTTCAAGAGATGTTTACAAAAACACCAGTAGGTGATTCGCAGTATAGTTTGAACCCTTGGTAACAGGAGCCACCTCAGCACTGAAGGCCACTTTCAAGTCATTGTGCCATAATGGACTGCCAATACAGCGTATTGTTCAGTCAGGATTGAGACACCATGAGGAATGCCGCATTGCTCTTGCCATCGCCATCAATAATTTGTTCATGAATCTGTCAGTCACCAACTCATCCGCAGAAGAGGATGACAGCTGAACTTTCTGTGACCTAATAATTATTCTAGTGCTTATAAAAAACTACTGTAATACTAGTTTTCTTGAGCTGTGTTGAAGCTTTTATTCAATATTGCATGCACGGGAAAAGAGTACACTCAGGTGAGCTATCGTATTTCGTTGCACATGGAAGCTCTTACTTAGCTCCGTTCTAAAAGTATTATTCATTAAGGCAATGTCATCAGTTCAAGGCAACTGGATGTAAAGCATGGGACACTATGCAGAAAGTTGAATGTTCCTCTAAATATCACTTAGGGAAACCAGCACTGAGGAAATCATTACAATGTACAATACTGGTAGAACATCAGATGGCCACAAGTGGCTTAAAAGGGGTTCTGCTGGAACCTCTGCACTGTGGGATGGTTTTCTTCAAGGTGAAGATCTCTGAGGGTAGAAAATGAGAAAAGGGAATAGCGTACAGGAACAGAGAACAGATAAATCCTTCTTACCAAAATCCTTCCTTGCTCATGATACCAGATCCACCAGAAAATATTGTCTGCGTGGTCAACTTGTCACTCTCCTTGAACTCTCACAACCTACGTGCAGCTTTCTAGAGGCATCAGGATGCTCTTCGCTACCAATGTTTGAGTTATGCAGAGCACTTACGGACTGCAAACAGGGAAAGACTTTCCACATTTCCACATTTGCTCTAGTCTGCTAATTTAGGCACTTGAATTATAGGCTACAGGGCTGTCCTGAGCACTCAGGTACACTACAGAGGCCTCAGGTGCTCCTAGGGAAAGCGCCTAGTGAAACGAAGTTACAAACCAACGGTACGCTCTACTCCATCTCAAGCAAAGTATGGAATGGAAAAGCCTGGAAAATCTGGCCAGCTTTTCAGTTTTACACTCTGGGGAGCTGTTGTCTCCCCTTCTTCACTGGGCTTGTAGATCTGAAAAGGAAAGCAAGAGCCAACAGGCAGCTTTCACCCACTCTTCAGCGAGACCGGCTATTCCCAGCACGGGCTGTACATTCGCTGCTGCAGAGTTTGCAGACAGGGCTGAGCAATGCTGCTGGAGGAGAACGAGCCCCACTCTCTCAACCCATCTGGTTCGGAAACCTGTTGGTT
This sequence comes from Vanellus vanellus, assembly GCF_965231255.1. Classification (NCBI taxonomy): domain Eukaryota; kingdom Metazoa; phylum Chordata; class Aves; order Charadriiformes; family Charadriidae; genus Vanellus; species Vanellus vanellus. The sequence continues at coordinate 87,627,273 of NC_138906.1, forward strand.
AGAGCAGCTAGCACATCTTCCCCATTCACCTCAGCTTCCGTGGTGACGGCAAGAAACCCAGAAGAGCTGTTTGCACCGCCTCAGAGCTCACTGAATTTGCTTCCTCCCACCAGCTCAGCACAATTAGTAGCAGAAGTCAATCATGCACTTACTGGTGCTGGCCAAAATACAAGCAACAGGAAACTCTGCGTATGAATGGGGAATGCCGAAAGCATCTATCTGAGCACCGCGTCTAGTGGCGACAGGTTTCACCCTATGCTTTTCCAGACTCCTAGTTTTATACCACCTCTAGCCTGGTTTTGGTTTTGTTTTCTTTCTCCATGAATGACACGCTCTATGGCTTTGAGGAAGGATGATTACAGGAAGCTGATGTAGCAATTCTCAGGCTCCACTCTATCTTGGACAAACAGATGTACCAACAGGTTTCCCATGGTTTTACTCTCCCATGTTGATTACGTGTTTGCAACTGGGTTTTCACTGTTTTCTACATCCTGATTTGCGCTTGTTTTGTGTGTGCTTTTCTAAGGTAGTTAGATGAGAGAGAGGTGTATCAGTTCTACTATTGTCGATCCGTTCTTTGTTTTGTCTAACTTTGCTTCATTCCTTCTCCATAGTTCAGCAATCACCTTAAATTTGTCTAGCAGATGCACATCTACAGCATCCTGCTATGTGACTGTCTCCTCCTTCCTCCTAAACCAGTTAATAACGTCAAGCTGTAATTCTGAATATGAGCCCCTCCTTCACCAACCGATCACGTAAGGGAAACGGTAAGAGCAGAAAATAAATTCACAAACTAAAACCTGGCTCTATCCTTTTGCAGGGGTTGTTATGCTCTACATCCTGCTTGAGTATTTAAGGACTACTGAAACAGGAGATGACCAGCAGCCCCCTGATTTTACTGCTTGTACAGAATTGGCTTCCATTCGTCATGTAAAGTCATGACGGCATAGATTTCTGCCATTACAATTAATCCTATGGGAAGTTTTGCCGTTATAGTTCCTAGGATTTTGCCTGGAGTAAAAAGTTATGCTTCAACATTGCACTCATATGCTCTTCGTGCCAATGCGGCGGTGCTACAGCCATCATCATGGCATCACTAGCAAGCAGCCATCAACATGCCTTTATAAGTAGCAAAAGGTAGGTGGTTAAGGCCCAATCTTATTACATGTTCAGTGTTGCATCCTTCGTAAGGACAGCAAGTCTCTAATCAAGGTGAAGCTCCTACCATTGGTCCTACGGTGTACATTAAGCACCAAGTGCATGCTGCTCAAAACAACTGTTAGGGAAGTGTACATCAAATTTAATCTTTTGAGAAGATATTCAAATTCCTACAGGGTAAAAAAAAAAAAATAAATTAATCCCTGGATCAGCAGATCATAATCATATGTGGCACTACTTACTAGGCTAAAATCTAAACTATGCAACATGTGACTAAAAAGCATGTGGCTTTCCCGCCGCTACAGCACTGCTGAGGTACTTGGCAGTTTATACCCCACAAGTGAGATCAACTACACAGCCTACTTAATTTCTATTCTGCAGAACACAATACCAAACACATCAAAAGAGCTCAGCCTCTGATTTATATCCTAAGACAGAAGGTTTTTATTAATAAAACTGTTTCCTCAGAGTTAAATTCCATTAACCGTACTTAAAGAGGGAATTACTACACATCTTGCTCCCAGGCAAAACCTGACCATTCCACATGTGTTACAAATCAGTATCTCTTTACATTTATTGGTGTGCTGAAGAAAGTCAAAGGATCTTATTTTCAGATTCTGGCAAGTCAGGAATCTTTCATGTTTGAGGACTCAAGTTGCTATCAATCAGTTTCTATTTTAAACTTAGGAATTTTCATATCAAACAACCAATAGCTACATTTTTATACTAACTGCATTTCTCCATCTTGAAGTAAGAAGCTTAGCTGGCATCACGCTTTTAAGAAAGACAGCTGGGAGATACAAGATGCTGTAGAGAAGACTTTAAAGTCCTTTCCATTCTGCAGAAGGGGGGTGTTTCCCCCCTTCTTCCCGCTGCATTTTTTTAATCTTCAAAGTGTTTCCTACTAATGCATGAAACCTCTATTATGCCGCATATGGTTTCTATTTTCAAGTCTCTAATGCCTTCAGGAATTTCTTTGATTTATCTAGTTGTTACCCCATTCTTGTCATTCCTGATTGATACAGAAGAAGCAACGCAAGCTCCTCCTAAGTTTTCTTTCTTCAGTTATGAGGCTATCCCAACGCATCTGTACGGTACTTCAAAATGGCCTGTTTTTACTGCCCGTGTAGGAAAGAAGGTAGGGCCTTGAATATCGGTTGGTAACTCTTCATTATATTTGAATAGCATCCAGTTTTCTGACTTGAAGAACTCGAATTTTATCCATTAAATTTACAGTGCACCCAAGGGCACTACATTTGCACCTACAGACCTAAATCAAGACCAGGGTTTTGCACACAAATGTGTACATACAAATGCAGCACCCTCTTCTAGCAGATTGGGGGGGGGGAGAAATACTTGGAAATTCTTGTTTTCAAAATTAGTGCAAAATCCACTTTCAATGGCAAGTTTCCAAATAATTAGTAGCTCAATGGGAGCTGAATGCCTGAAAACGTAGCCGCATAGAACTCTCTCAAGATTTCATGGGAAGGCCTGTTCCTGCCCTGCAACCAGCTTCTGTCCCTCAGCGCATCCCATCGGGGCCCAGGTGGATGCCTGCACACGGGAAGAATTTCGCATTGTTCAGACGGAAGCTGTCCTGTACACAGGAGGCTCTGCTGAAGGACTTCACGGTTCACCGCATGGGGCAAAGCTACCAGTGGAACACAGCACAAACACGAGAAGCTTCACTTAGAAAACACAATTTATTCCAGAGACTTGATATTAAAAGACAAAAACACACAAATACTTAAGGACTAGAGACAGTTCCAGAGGGGGTTCTGAAATTATGGAGTGTGCACACTCTATAAGCTCAGGGAAAGGGCATGCTCCAAAGGTACGCCACTTTCTGAAATAAATCGGTCTTTTATTGCCAGGTTGCTTCAGTGGGTGTTGCATTTCAAACGCAAAGAAGAATGGAAAGAGAGGCAAGAAAAGAAAAAAAAAAAAAAGAAGAGGGGAAAAAAAAGCACAGTCATTGCTTCGTGCAATAGCTGGAACAGCACTATTACCAGTTTCACCATTTAATGCTGATTTTATTTTAAATGGATGTTATATGCTTGGAGGTTCGTATCAACACAAAAAAAAAAAAAAAAAACAAAACCTGCTGCATGATTGCTTTTTGGCAGCTACGTACCATTTGCCCAAATTACACAATCAGCTATTTCATACATGAAGCATACAAGAATAGACAGAGCCACCATGAATTCCCCTACGCTTAGGGTTTATTCTGTCCACGGACCAGAGTTGGCGCTCTCCAGTGAAACTACAACAGCCAGACAAAAAGAAAATATTCACTGCATACAACCCAGTAGGTAGGAAGATCACAAAGCCAAGCTTCTCCCTCATAGGAAGTTCTATGAGACAACCAGCAGAGACAGCAAGTGCGAAAAACCTTTTGTCACGCCCTTCTTTCTTCCTTCCCCACCTAAAGCTTGGAGGGTCTCCCCAAAATTCTCAGAAACCCCCTGAATACAAAAGGATCGTGAGGGTCAAGGCATCTCCACTGGAGACAGCCGTAGCAGCAGATGCCGCATCTTCCCCCGGTACGGCACTACCCACCCCATGCTCTCACTGCTCCTGCGCTTCATGGGGACCAGCTACACTGGGAAAAAAAAAAAAAACACGGGTGTTTGAAGCCTGGCCACCGGACTAGGTGGTGCCTGGCAAGCATCTGGCAAGCAGAGAGGTGACAGCTAGGCAGATTTTAGGGCTCCGATGGCAGCACTTCTTCAGAAGGGAACTTCGTTGAAAACACTGGAAATACCAAGTGATCACCACCCAAGGGGCCTTGGGGTGTATGTTTTCCAGCCCACGCTCATCACCCTAGAGGGGAAGCAATAAAACCTGCTGCCACCCTCTATTTAGGAGCCCACTCGCAATATTCTTTTGTCTTCTTTAACTCCAGCTTGACAAATACACCAGTTGCCTCTGTTCAGAAATGAACACTCAACAGCTTACAAAACGATCCACTTCCAACAGGCTTAAGGGTGCTCCCCCTAAAGAGAAACCCATCCCCTAATTTTGGCCCGCAGCATCCGCTGGGGAGGAAAAGGGGCGGAGGAGGCGCCGGAGCACCGACGCCAGCGCCGAGATGCAACAATTCGAACAAAAGAGATTTCAAGATGTCGCACTAACACACGTACACACACACACACGTACACAGACACAGACACACACACACACACACAAAAGATCGCTCCCTTTCGGTAGCGGGGGATGCTCCAGCAGCAGAACACGAGCGTGTCCCCCGGGAGGGAGCCCGGCAGCGAGCCCCGTCCCCGCAGCGTGGCCGCTGCACAGGGCATCCAGCCGCGGCACCCAAAAGCACCCACAAACGGCCCCCCCCACTCCCCCTGTTCTGTGCCCCCCCCCCAGGGCCGTGTTGCGGGGGAGGGGGGGTGTCGGAGCGCGGGGCGGGGGAGCTCTGCGGGCACTCCGCGGCCACTCGCCTCCCCAAATCTGCCGCGGGCAAGGGGTGGGGGGCAGCACCGCCATCCTTTTCCCCTTCAAAAATGCCACATTTTGCCTCGGCGGGGTGAGGGGGTGCACGGGGGGGGGGGGGGAGGACGGGAGGGACACGACAGACGACACGGGTCCGCTCGCCTCAGCAGATGCCAGGCGCGATGCGGGAGCGAAGGGTGTCGGCGTGGCCACATTCACCTCCCCGGGTGAAGCCCGGGAGGGTGGAGGAGGAGGGGGGGGGGGGACGGGGACGGGGGGGGCGTCCCGGGGGTCGCAGCGCGGCGCCTTTGTTCCGCCGCCGGCCCCATCCCCGCCCCCGCCTCCGCGCATGCGCCGGGCAGAGACAAAGGCGCGGGCAGGGGCGGTGGGGCTTCATTCATTACACCCCCCACACACACACACACACATACACACTTCCACCCGCGGCAACGCGCCCCGCTGGGCGCCCACACGGCGTGGCGGGAGGGTGGGTGGGTGCCGTGTCCGGGTGTCGCCGTCCTCGTCGCCTTCCCCCCCCTCCTCCTCCTCGCGTGAGCGGCCACGCCCAACCTGAGGCGCGGGGGAAAGTTCCTTGCGGGGAGCCGCGTGCGAAAGACACGCGTGTGCGTGGGGAGAGGCGGGTCGGGAGGAGAAAAGGGGGGGGGGGAAGAGAAAAGGTGGTAGGGAGTTGCAGCTTGCTTTGGGGCGAGGGGGAGGCAGCGGAAAAAGGGGGGGATCTGTGGGAAAAGGGGGGCGGCATTCGATGAATATTCATGAAAATTAGCGCATCGGGGCGCCGGGCGCTGTTAGCGGAGCATCACCGGGGGCGGGGGGGGCAAGCGGCGGTCCCTATTTTGACGGCTGGTCCGTAGCTCCTTCCCCAGGCAGGACTCGGTTAGCCGAACCGCCCCTCACCCCCTCCCCCCAAAAAATAAAAACCCAACCCCAACCCTTGTCATAACGCCCCGCCGAAAGCAGGGATGAAAAATCCACGCACGCGTGACCGGCAAAGGCAGCGCCGCTCCTTCGCTGCCTCGCCGAGAACAATCGCATTGTTGCCCGCCACAATGGGCACGCGCCGCCCCGACGAGCCCCCGGGCAAGCATCACGCCGGGAAGATGGTAAGAGGGGGGGCGGGAGGGGGGTTGGGGGCGGTGGTGGTGCAGGGAGGTGCCGGGGGGCCCCCCGGCACCTCCCTGCACCACCACCGCACCCCCCCCCGCCATCTTCCTAGCGTGGTGCGTTTTCTTCTCCGAGCGCTTCATTTCGTGGAGAGCTTTGTAAAAGCATTTTTTAAATATTATTTTTTTTTTTCTTTTAAGCAGCTTCCCTTTGGAAACACACTCAAGGCACCGAAAAGAAATGGGGCATAAAGCCCTATTTTTCCCACCACACCCATCACTACCCACCCCCCCCCCTACTCCCCCCCAAGAAAGCGTTATCGGGCATTTAAATTTCACACCGAGCAGCCTCCAGTCCATTTTTTCCTTTTTTTTTTTTTTTTTTTTTTTTTCCTTGAAGCCGCTCCCGGGCAGTCTCCCTCTCGAGGAATCGAGCTCCTCGTAGCGATACTCCCAAAAATGTACCCGGGGAGGTGGCTCCCGCTCTGCTCCTCTCTCCCCACTCTTCCCGATTCAAACGCACATCTTTCCCCGCATCTGAGACACCACGGGGGCGAAAAAAATAATATATAGAGAGAGAGATTAAAAAATGCCAAGCTCTCGGGTGTCTGCTATATAAATGGCGTAAGTGAGATATACCGCTTCTTACCTTTTTATGTTTTTCCTCTCTCCCCCTCTGTGTATTTGTGTGCTGGGGTGTCACAAAGAGAGTCCCAGGTAGCCCAGAGCCCTCTCGGCTTGGTCTGAGTGCTGTGGCTCTCCACCGCTCGCTCGCCGGGACCGGAGTGACTAGTGCCTGCTGGAGCAATGCCGCCGCTACCGCGGCTGCTGCCTCTGCATTTCTCACTCTCTCCCCCTCCCTCTTTCCCTCCCTTCCTCCCCCCCCTCCTCTTCCCCCCCCCCCCTTCTCTGTGACAGTCTGTGGGCAGTTCAAAAGCCACACGCACTTATTTATTTATTTTTTTTCCCCGGCTCGCGGGCGGGAGATGCGCTGCGCGACGTTCACGCTTAGGGGGCGCACGGACCCAAGGTTTTAAATATTAGCCTTGCGCCCTCCGGGGGAGGGGGGGGCTTGCTTGGAGGTCCGCAAACGCACCTTGCAACCTTACCCCCCCCTCCCAAAAAAAAAAAAAAAAAACCCAACAAACCAACCCACAACATAATCTTGGGGAGGATCCCGTCGAGGAGGGGACGGGGAGCGGGAAGGGAGAAGCCAGCAGCCTTCGTGCTCCAAGGAGAGCGGGCGCGGCACGCCGAGATGCGGGGGTCTCCGCACCTTCCGCACCCGCGTGTCGTGTGTCCGTGTCCGTCCCCCCCCCCCCCCGCCACAAGCCGGGGAGGCTGTGCCGGCGGTGCCCCGACGGGCGGCGGCGGGTCCGGTCTCGGCGGAGCTGGGAAGCTGCGCGGCGGAGGGAGCGGGCAAGGCGGGACGGCCGCCTACAGGTGCAGCCCTTCCGAGGGGCGCGGGAGCCCTCTCCCCCGCCGGAGAGGGGCGGCACGGGCAGAAGACATAGAAAAACATCCCGGGCGCTTGTGCTTTTTGCACCCTTAAGGGGAGGTTCTGCCCGTTAAACATAAAAGACCATAAAAAAAAAAAAAAGGAAAGAACCCATTTCTCAGGAGAATGGATCTCTCCCGGGCGCTGCTGCAGCCGAAGAGCTGGCCCGAACGTCGCTGGGGCTTCAGGTGTGGTATCCCTCCAGTTCTCCCCCTCTTCAAAAGCGCCCCTGGGAGCGGCCACAGCACCCCCGCACCCTCCGCCACAACGAAGGGCACAGCCCGCACCTTCCCACCTCCCTCTTTTTAAAACCCCGCCGCCAGGCACGGAGCCGGGCGCGCCCTGCCCGCCGCTCCGCGCCCGCTCCGCGCTGCGGGAGTCCGCCGGCGGCGGTAGAGGCGGCTGATGCGCGGAGCTGGGGCGCCCTCTGCTCCCCGAGCGGCCGACGGGCCGGGGCTGCTGTGCTGGGCTGTGCCGGTCCAGGAGCTGGTTCCCGGGCCGGTGACCCCTCGTCCCCCCCGCCGTGGCCCCGCTGCCGGGGAAGGCCGGTGGAACGGCCCCGCGGGGAGCCGCGATCCGCGGTGGCGGCATCTCCTCGGGGGCGCGCTGCGGAGGAGGGGCGGGGAGAGGGGGCGATCCGGCACCATCTTCCAACGGGGACAATGAAAGCTGTTTCCCACTCCTGTGGGGACAAGCACCGAGCGAGGGACGCGCGACTGGCCCGGCATAAGGATAACTCCGGTGTGCGTTTTGGGTAGAGAGGGAGCGAAGAGGGCGCAGGGCGTGCGGAGCGGGCGGCGGCGGCGGCGGGGAGGATGTTTGGCTGCGGGGACGTGGCGTGCGGTGCGACGTGCGAGGCGAGGGGTCCCGCTTCCTCTACGTTCGCACGTAGGAATATTATGGGGAAATAAAATGCGTTTGGGAGTTTATGCGTTTCGCCCACCGCACCCAGCCGCTGCTGGGTGGGCAGGCGAGTCGGTCCGAGCCGCCGGGGGAGACGCGGGGCTCAGGGACGGGCGGGCAGCGCGGCGGGAGCCTCCGGTGTCCCCCCGCGGTCACACAAAAAGGCCCGGGTGTGGAGAAAGGGAGGGAGCGAGCATGGGTACGGCGGGTTCCCCGGGCGACTACAGGGATTATTCCCCAGATTTTCGTGCAAACCTCCACATGCCAGCCTTCGCCTCAGCCTTTTCCTCTTCCTCCCCGCCCCCCCCTTAATTCTCCTCCGCATCTCCCTTTATTTTATTTTTTTTTTCCCTGGTGGTTTAACCCTCGTTCCGCAGCTGCGGGGCGCAGCAGCTCGCTATGCCACACCTGCCCAAATGCAGCATCCCTCCCCTCCTCAGGCGCGGCGCGGTGCGGTGCGGGGCTGGCTGCGCCCTGCCGCAGCAGGGGGAGGGAGGGCAGGCAGGACCCCCCCACCCCCCCACCCCACCCACGACATCTCCCCGCTCACGGTAACGGGCAGCTGGGAGGGTGCGGCTGCACCGCACGGGTGAAGCAAGCAGCATTTACGGTTAAATTGGGTAATCGAAGAAAAAAGGAAAGGGGGGGGGGGAGAGGGGGGGAAGAAGCACCCGGACACGTATCAGCTGTCGGGGGAGGGAGGGAGGGAGCTGCTCCTCGCGGAGCCGAGGGGCGTCCCGCCCCCCCGCGCTGCCTCCGCGGCTCTCCGCGGGGAGAGGCGGGCCGAGGGCCGCGGCGGCTGGCGGGGCCACCCGGGATACACCCACTCGTGTTCCCGGGAGCATCCCCTGTAGAGGGAGCAGTAAGGCCGGTGCCTGCCCGCCCTGCCCGTCGGTGGGTGGGCTGCTGCAAGGTCAAGGGGGAAAAAAAATCCCCCTCCCCGGTTTTATTTCTGAGCTGTGCGTATTTGTTGGGGCAGGGCTGGAGAGAAGCGACGGGCAAAATGGGTCCAAAATCGAGCCAGGGAATAAGGCAGAGGCAGGCGGAGCACAGCACGCCCGCAGAACAGCTCAGACAGGGACCGAGGGGCTGGGCTGGGCTGGGCTTGAAATGGGGTCCTGGACCATGAGTAGGGCTCGGAGGAAGCCTCAGGTTAGATCGGTCGGGGGCAGTCAGGGCTAACAGTGCCCACGGGGCCATGACATTTAGACTGTCGAGATTGTCCTGTAAAATTGCCCAACCACAACAGAACCGGCGTGAAATAATACAATACAGGGAAAGAAAAAGGCCAGTATTTAAGCCTGTATTTGAAGGTGAATGTTTAGGCAGTGAATGTTTACCTGGACGGAGTCAAGCACTGTCTGACTTGACGGGGGAAAGACAAGCGCACAGGGTGCCCAGTATATCAAGAAAATAAAATTTCCAAGTGTATACTGAGTTATTTGCTTGGGAAAGCCTGTACAACCAAAACCGGCACAGATATAGTCATTGCTGCTACCAGTTTGAGAGGGGGTTTGATCCTTTTACGTTTTTCACCAGCTAGAGGGCTGAGATGATAACCACGGTTTACCAGCTAGTATTCCTTTAAATATACCTCCATGCTAAATTATGTATCTCTGAACAAGCCCCTAAATTCAGAAATCATCAAATGCTCCCTTTAGTTTCTTTGTTGCATCCAGTTTTGGTACATATCTGCATGTCTTATTTGATAAATGTGATACATTTATCCAAATGGAGATTCTAAGCAGCCTTTGAACATCCTTGTCATAACTAAGGGTGTGTAAGGTATCCCCACCTTTTCCTCATATGTGGAAGGAATTGAAATAAAAGATTGGTACCAGGAAGAAGAAAAAACACTGAAGAGAGACACCTGCGAAAAGATGGAGAACCAGGTCTGTTCTGCAAACAGGTACGTCTGGGCCCTTCTGTGCAATGTAACAGTTCACCGCTTTCTGAAATCCGCACTGTTACTCTGCTGTGACAAACACCCAAGCTACCTCCTCCTTCTTAGCCAGCTCTTGTCACCTCTTGCCAGTTACTCCAGCTCAGTGCCTTTCCCTCCTGTGTCAACCTTTCAGGCTCGACTTTACTCAGCCCTCTCTGTCTTCCAGGTTTCACCCACTGTCATATTTCTATCTTCTCCATTGGGGAACAAATCCAATCCTAAATACTTTTTTCTCCTTTTTTTAATCTGCATTCAATTTGTTCTTCTGATTAATAATCAGCTCTTTGCTCTGTGACTATCTGACAACAGAGCCACAAGCCACAGCTCCTAGCCCAGCATTTATCACAGCACAAGACCAAAGGACTCCCTTCTTCTCCCACCATCCCTCCATCCCTGTCACCCAGCACCTCCACTTCTGTGTCTCATAGCTCTTTGGTCTTTTTCCTCAGGAGGAGCTAGTATCAATAAGGACCACCTACTCCGGGGAAGGAGGGGTCTTTTCATTTTACTCTGTAGGAAGAGAGAAATGACCAGCAAGGAAGAAAAAAAAAAAATCTCCAAGTTAAAAATCCCACCTGTGCTCCTCTTTCAGAATCAGCCTGGTAAGAGAAACGCCTCCACCCTTGTGTTTATCATCACGAGAAAACAAAAGCGAACCCGGAGTGGGAACAGCTCAGGGCTTTCCAAACCTGCCAAATTCAGCTGCATCTGCCGGAGCAGCCCCCCCCCCCCCCCCCCTCCCCGAACCGCCCTCTGCTCCTCTAGTTTCAACCTTACACCACAAGAGGGAGCATTTTGCTCAGTTTATTGGCAAAAACCTAGTTTTCCCTATACTGAGGCGAAGAGCATAAACCCAGTTTCCCGTATGTAAAGGTTTTCCTAAGCCTGTTTATTCAATAAGCATTTTCGTAATAACATTTTTTCTTTTAGCGTGCAACGCAATTGTTTAACATTTCATAAGAGTGTTACGCATGTATAATAAGTTTTATTATGAGTATCTAAAATGTAATTAGGGTCTAATTCCCAGTTGGTTCACCTGGTTATAGAGCCATATATTCTGGGGGAAAATAAAAATGTCAGTGTAAGGCATATGTAAAATTTTCTATTTGCAGTGGATATTATTCTCCTCATAAATGTAAATGTCAGGTACACAAATTTCAAAAATTGCAGTAGGATAGGCAGACACAAGGTGTTTTTTTATCAAATTTGCAGGCAAAGCACATAAAATAAACAGCTTTGATAAAATCATAAAACAACAACTTTGATAAACCACTATTGGAACACCTCAATCCAAATTTAAGTCCTGACATGAAGGCAGATGCAAGCCTCTCATAACGATTTTAACGACCCAAAGTTGTATGGTGGCAGGCATAGCTAAGTCTAATTTTACTAGATTGGGTGTTACTGTTTATACCATAAGAAGTGACACTTCATGCCTATAGCCAGGTGGGGATATGCGGATTGTGAACCCAGCTTTACCCCAAAGTTCCCGGCTTCAGCTTAGTCTATAATGCAAAGCATATGTGCTTCCCAGGAGGTCCTGCTCTAGCCGTTGATTTTAAAAGGCTTCCTTGCTCCAGTGAAGTCTGTGTGCAAGTTTTCCCAAAGATGGATATAGTTGCCGTTCTGACAGTACAATTATCTGGGTTATTTCTGTCTCCTACCCCAATTACCCTAAAGAGTTAGAGTTACTTATGTACAAGAGAAAGAAATGTGCTCAAGTGCTGTAAGCTTCCCTTATGATTTATGTATGGCAGGCTTCCCTGTGACCATCTATAGGTTAGATCTCGGAGTCTTTGCTCTGTTTTCGCTTGCAAGTTTCACCGAAGCAACAGCTGAATAAGGTATTCACTGTTTGGCTTTCATGGCCATAAAAATGTCTTTCAGTTAACAGCTGGAGTGACTATATCAATATCTTGATAGTGATCAGAATTGGCTTCTCCTGTAGTATTTTCTTCTGTTCTCATTCAACTACAAGAATGTCAGTAATGTAGGATCAAATGCATGACTGACTGGATGATCTAACTAATGTGACAGATAAGACATGCCTCCTACAAGGCAGGAGAAGTGAGGCGCACAGAAAAGAGCGTCAAATATCCTGAGAGAAGAAAAACGTGATTCTCTGCTCCAGTACTTGATGTTCTGATCTCCACACTGAAGGCTGCTTATGTACCTTTCTTACTGGGCTAAAACATTGCTCTGTTTGAAACATGAGTTGGATTCCTACCTTGAGAGAGAACTTCTGGCTGTGAACCCCGGGGCCGTGGCCTTGCAGGTACTGTTAGCCCTAACTGTCCTCTCCAAGCTTCCCCTGGGACCTCCCCCCACCTCTGCTCATGGGCCAGAACCCCATTTCGGCTCAGCCTGGGCCATCAGTCACTGCTCCAGTGACGTTACAGTTGTACTCGATCCCATCCCTGTCTCTGATTCTGTCTTCTGCCACCTCTGACTGGACCTCCTGGATGGACCCTGTGTCTGGTTTATCTTCTCATCTTGCCCCCCTCAGCTCCCGGCTCCTCCTCCCTTGCAGAGCAGCCCTGTACTTGCTGCTCACCAACACCCGATTTGTCACAGGTGCCTCCTGGCAGCCCAGGTAGCTGTGTAAGGATGACACAAAATGAAGTTTGTTGAGATAACTCCAGCTTAAGCCATGAGGTCTACCTGGCACATTGCTCCTTGGTGAAGGTACTAGATGACATCGGTACCACTGCTCTGCTTTCAGATTCAAACTGAGTCGCATTAAACCACTTAGGGAGCACCTGCATCTCTATTTGTGCAAACTTAGTCCTGTGATTTAAACTCTCCTAACGCACAGAGACTCAGTGTCACCACAAAGTCAAAGCAGAAGAAGGACAAGATGGACACCCACCTCAAATTTGTCTTACAAGGGCAAATATTCCTGACACCTATCTGTTGTTGCTGCCACTCCTATCCGGGAAGTTGACTGCAGAAAAGCCCGGGGGTTCACTGCAGGGGAGAAATTTATAGGATCATTTGCTTGTCTTCCTACTGCTCTAGGTTGCAGCGCTCATTTACGAACCTTGCCTGTCCTTTTCCACCCTCTTCCAATGAAGGGCACTTCTAGGTCAGGAACTGACTGAAATTAGGTGTTCTGAGAATCTCTGGTGATTGAAGTGATCAAGGAAAATAGTTTAAACATGCATAAATTGCAGCTCTAGTCCTATACAGCCACCTTTCTTTGTCCCCTTTTTTCCTCCAGCTTGGATGCACTAGATTTAAAGCTTTCTGCCTTCCTTTTGTGCTTCATTGCCCTATTTGTGCCAAGCACAAACTGCAAATGACTTGCTGAGAGTCAAATTAAGTAACTGCGTTTGAGGTGGCTAAAGCTGAAAATATTTGTAAACATTCAGATGGAAATGGCTCTCCCAGATAACAAAAACCAGATAATACTCGTGCCTCAAAACCATTATTCTTTAACCAACCACCGGGCATGTTGATAGCACAAGTTGTTGAGATGGCTCCCATGTATGAAAACACCCCTCTGCTTCCAATCAAGACTCAATTGTGGAGATTTCTCTGAAATTGAAACGTTAGCAGTAGATCTTCACAGAAAAGACCCAGTGCTCCGGACTAACGAATCAAGCAGTTAGATGGTTAAGTTATGTGACCACACCTAGATGACCTGTCCTTTCCATACCAGAGATGGGTACATTCTCAAAGCGTGCACCAAGCATTCAGCCATGGGATTCTCTGTGTTGGAGTAAGACACTCTGTCTGCTTCCCAAATGCTTCTTTGAAATGCTACACTACTTTGATATTTTTATTTTCATGTTTTTACGTGCCAAGTTTAGTTATCAGAGAGGGTGGGTGAAAGTACTTGAGCTTTAAATAAGCCCTGTAATGTGCACTGCCAGCTGTTTGCAGCTGAATGACAGAGGATCTGTAGGCAGGCTATACCTTTTGCCTTTATTGGGCAAATTTTGTGGATACTACGAATGAAAGAGCATATGGGGAGTCCTGACATACGGTAGGATCAAGGTTGTTGCAGTGCATAAATCAAACGCTTACACACACAAAATGGTTCAAACCTTACAGAAGAACTTCAGAAAGAAGAAGATAAAGGCCAGTGGGATCTGTGGAGATCCAGAAGGTGATAACTGATTGTGCTCCAGCACAGAAGTATCAGACATCCCCTACATTATCAGCATACAGTTCATTGACCGGTGTAACTGAATGACTTCATGTAATGGAGGCAGATGCCGCTTTTGCTTGCCCAGCAGCTCGTATTTGTTTAAAGACAGGTAATAAATAACCTTGGTGAGAGGCACAGGTTGCTATTGTCACCACACCACCAGTCTGTCCTTCAATGAAGATCAGCTAATTGCTGTAACACCATCTGACCGTGCAAACAGCACCTCCGCTTTGTATTTTGTGAGTTAAAAAGCAGAGAAAGAACTTTCCAACAGGACAAGGAGGGCATCATCTTTTCTCATCAAAATCACTGAAGGAGGCCCCACTGCTGGTAGGTCTGACACAAAGCTGACAGGACAAGCAGCATGTTTGACTGGAAAGCTGTAACTTTCTACTTTCCACGTGCTTCTGTCACAGTTTCCAAGATAGCTGACGTCCTTAGCACGTTCCAGAACTGCTGGCCAGCGGGCCACGGTGTGACCTCACAGCCTAGACCTCCTGAATGCATTGTTTCATAGGACTTCGGTGAAGAGGCATATGGTTTTATTTCTGATCCATGAAGTTGATAGATACCATCTTGTACGGGCCCCGTCTGCCCCGTTGTCTCAAGCACACCTGTGTGTTTTAATTCATCACTCAGGGAAACAAGGCTAATACCGCACCTGGGGGTAAGTCACGGGTTAGTAAACGTATCCTGGATTCCATGAGCTCCACGAGCCTGAGGCTGAGCTATTAATAAGCAAAGATTACAAGCCAAATCAGGAAAGTGTTTTTGTTCCAAATATGGTAGCCACCACATTAGCAGAAGAGCTTTCAAGCCACTGTTTCTTTGAACTGAGGAAGTAAACTGGGCAACAGCATAGTACAAAGCAGTAGCCAGTTCGCTGAATGATGAATTGTTTAGAGTTTAAGAGATGCTTCAGCTCCTCTTTGTACTCTCCTTGCCCACCCTCTCCCCTTCCTTCCAAGCCAGCGCTTTGGCTTCTTGCCAGGGAGGCTGTAGTACTCGGCATGGCTGGGGTAGGAGCCTATACCATCTCTCACCAATGCAAAGGGAATGTAAGGGACCTGCAGCTATTCATAGTGTAAGTGAAATCAAGTCGTAAGCAAAACGCAAAATCGCCACGGTCGCCCTGCTTTTCAGTCTTTCATGCGATTTCACCTACAACACTCTGTCCTGTTGCGGTGTTCGGTCTTTGTGACAAGGGCAGAAGTTTCTCCTGCTCGCGCAGCCCCGTGGGTTGTCGGTCCCAGCCAAGTCAGATAGGTTAGTAAGATCCTGATGCTGGCTAGACTCCTGTACATTGTAAGGATCCTAAAAAGCATAAGGATGAGCGATGCCCCTATAGTGCGAGTGAGCGAGCCTTGGAGGCAACAGGGCTGGATTTTGTGAGGGCTGTTCCCCCCTGTTGTACGGTAGCTAATGACAGCGCAGTTGGCTCAGGCACCTCCTGCTGCTTGTCACAACACAGGCAGCATGACTGAAATTATGCATCATCGGATTACCGATGCCAGGACTGCACCTAGAGCAGATGATTTCCTCCTTGCTGAAAGAGAAGGATGTTGGAGGGGGTGTCAGATCAGTTCAGGGAGAAGCTTACCAACACCCGATTTTTGGCACAGAAACCATCAGTACTACTAATAAAAATCTGTATCGTTGCATTTAGAAAGAAAAAATGGCCAGAGCATATTGGGGCAGTCATATTCTGAATAAATATTTTGCTTTTCCACAACAGATGCAATAGACTTAGTTTTGAGAATTTCATTGTGAATTTGCAGTGGTATATAGTGAATAAGACACATAACCACATGCATGGTCTGAAGCTCCAGTCTTTTCAGTCTACATCTGGTTTTCTTATTCTGCCACTTCCACTCAATGTCCATTCCTTTTGTTTGCGGAAGGTAGTGAAAAAACAGAAAGCAAATCCTTTTGCCTTCTTTCTTTACGTGTTCTTTTTTTAAAAGACTGGTTTTAAGCAAAAGTTGACTGTATATTCTGACCTGAATAATTAGGCCTCTGAGCTCAGATGAAATGTAATAGTAGAGGACAAAAGCATAAACTTTCCCATTCTGCCTTCTCAAATACTTTCTGCTCTCAATAGAAGCAAGCACTCCCTAGCCTTTACTATAGCATAATATTGAAAACCGTTGCCAGAATTACCAGTGACACTGTAGGCCTTTCTCATGGAAGAAGTAACTTGTATTCAGCAATTTATTTTACAGCCACGAAGCAATTTAGTCACAAGAGCCACTAGATGCCCCGACCAGATAAAGAAACCAGAAGCTTGAAGGAAGGCTATCTTCTGCTCCTGTTCCCGTTAACCATCCACATTTTTAAAGCTCCTTTTGGCACAAGCTGCAAAGATACATTAAGCTGATATGGCTCATTCCCATTACAATGCAACGAATGAATGATGCTGAAGATTTGCCTCAATTTCTTTTACCTTCTCATACTAAAAATAAGCTAGGACAAGATTTACCTCTGTTATTCAGTAAATAACAGGAATGTTGAGCCCACCACAAAGTAGTGGGAGAATATACTGCAAGCTCCTCCACCATTGCGATAGAATGGCTGAACCAGACCATTTTTACCAAGGTATATTAGAGTTAATATTATAAACAAACAAACAAAAAATGTCAGCAGTTTGACTTGAGGTTGCTTTCCGTTCAATTGCTTAATTATCATTTTCTGGATTTATTTGCGAGCCAATTTTATTGGTTACCCTGGTCTTTTGAAACATAGAGCCTGAATATAATATTTCTCTTCTGTCTCTGAAAAACTCTAAGAAATATCTGCTTTGAGATAGAGGAGGAAAATAGACCATAAATGGAAATTAATTCCTTAGCCAGAAGCGTTCCTTGACTATCTGAATTGTATATCCTTCACTGATATACACCACATGAGCAAAATAAACTCCTTGAAATGCAAGGTTTCAGCTTGGACTAGAGACACTCCATAACATATTACAAGTGTTATTTTGAGGGAACCTTGGGGCTATATAGTTTGGGTTTCTGCTTCAAATGGGACAATCTTTAAATTAGGCCCATCATGGCTTCATCTGGTGTAGTCTTGAAAACCACCAAGGGTGGAGATTCTACAGAATCTCTGACAGCTTCTTCCAGTGCTGCGCTACCACCTTGATGAAGAATATTTTCATAATGTCTTATTTGAACCTCCCAAGTCACAACATATTTTCCATGGACAGAGGCATCACAATCACATCAGCCATCTCTGTCAGCACCCACCTGCTCCCACACACTGAATACCTCCAGCTTCTCTAGGTCATCCCTAAATTGTTGTGCCCCCTACCTACCCCCACCACCTCCTTCCCAATATGTGCTGGTACACACAGAGCTCTGGGAGCAAATTTTGTTGGTGAAGACAGAGCAAAAATTACTTTAGTACTTCAGTTGTTTCCGTGTTTGTTACTAGACTGTCCCCTCATTCATCCACCGACCTACCTTTTCTCTGAACTTCCTTCTCCAGCTAATGTACCTGTATAATCTCTTATTGCCCTATGTATCCCTGGCCAGTTTTAGCTCCAGACCAACCTACTGTTTTGACCATCCTGATTTTGTCAGCATTTGTCTTTAAACATTGCTGAGCAATATTGTTATACCCTTCTTTCATTGCCTCTCTTTGTTTCTTGTGGTCTCCTTTTTTGTGTGTTTTAGTTCATTGGGAAGCTCCTGGCTTAGCCAAGCAGGCCTTCTGCCAGAATTCCCAGTCTTCCTATACAACAGGATGGTTTGTTGCTGAGCTCTCAAAAAGTTTTCTTTAAAAATTAGCCAGCTTTCCTGGGCACCTTTCCCCTCTATGGCTGCTTCCCAGGGCACTCTGCCTAGCAATTCCATAAAAATAAGCCAAAGCCTGCTGTCCTGAAATCCAGAGGCCTTGCCCTGCTGCTTTCTTTCCCAGCCTTCCTTCAGATCCTCAGCTCACTCAGCCTGTGGCTACTGCAACCCAAGCTGCCAACCATGGCTGCATTTTCCACTAGCCCTTCACAGTTTGTGAGCCGTAGGTCTGGTAGACCATTACCTACGGTTGAGCCTCTAACATTTCTGTGTTGGGAAATTGGCACCAACACAACCTAGGGTTTTCCTGTAATGCTTACATAATGCTGTGTTGTCAATGTCTAGAGGGTTGAAAACTACATGAGGATGAGAGCCTATAAACAGGAGACTTTAACGAGTTATTTTAGAAAGCCTCATCTGCTATGTCTTCTTGGTCAGGTAGTTCTTACAGACTCACCCTCCTCTGTTTTTGATTCAGAGACATGCTCATTGAGCATGTCCTCCAGCTTTGTACTGGAGCACTGGGCAGTCAGAGTCTTCACGAGCCCCTCTCCTCTTCTTCCCTGGTTGTCCTTCCTAAACAGCCTTTACTCATGCCTGACCATGGGCTTCAGTCTCTGTTCACCAGGAATATATGTTATACCTTACTGTTCACTTACATGAGTTTTAGGTAAAACACACTGTGTTAAATGTTGTTTCATATTTTGGAGGGAGAAGAAATCTAGGACCTCTTCTCCTTACCCTTCTGCAAACAAGGATAGATGAAGTTGTGATCTGAAAGGGGACAGCACAGCTGCTCCCTGTGACATGGCTCACAAGCACAGACAAGGTGTGAAATGAGCCAGGATGAGCCACCAGACAAGCGTCAGCACTCAGGTCCAGTTTTCTACCCACACCTGCATTTGCATCCGTGGAAAACACAGGAATGGTTAGAACATCACTGACTTCACCAGCACTGTTATACTACAGTTATGGTGCACACATGACCGGTCAGGCTGAGGAAGAGCAGAAAGAGAACTTGCTCTCAACTTCAAAGTAGTAAGCACATTCCTTTAACTCAGGAAACTCTCATAAAAATGTAAATATATCCCATTTCCTATTGTATTCAGTAATGCCTATATACATACAGCGATACAGTTCATAGCAATCTTTTATAGAGCTCCAGCCAAGCTAAATGCTTTTGAAATGCTAATGAACACAATGAGTCAATTCTTCATAACCCAAGACACTGCTGCACACCCAATAAGGGAAAAGCATCCTTAGGAAAGGCTGACTATCCCCCTTCACATGGGAAGCTTATTAGGTTTGGACTGCACAGCGTGTGAGAGGGAATCCAGAGCCACCTTCAGGTTAGTACTCATGTGGCTTTTGTTATATGCTCGATTATTTATAAAGCAGATAATTTAAAGTGTCTTTCAGCTACAAGCAGGGAAAATTATACTTGTATTCCATGTAATAAACAGTAAATCAGGGTGTATGTGCATTGTGGATTCCTCTTCAATTTGTAATGCCAGTGTCTGGTTTCCATGCCAAATAGGAATGCAACATCCTTATGGAAAAAGTACAAATATGTGTGCAAATAAGCAGATATCCCCTGAAAAATTAAGAATCACTAATACCTTTTAGATGAGTTCGGATTTATTGTCTCAGTCTTAGGGTGAATGACAATTGTGGAGAATGCATGTTTTCTGCATTTGCTGACAAGTTCAAGAATTCATACTGTGACAAGGAAAAGAGCTTTCTGGACTCCAGGATACCGGACAATGTTGACAGTGCCACTGTTGATGCTCTATATGTAGCAAGGTTTGCATGGAAAATACAATGTTTGCAAGTAGAAATGCAAAGTCTAAATTTCTTTCCCCTACCAGGTCCACAACTTTGAACCTGTTGGGCAGTTTTATCCAACAGTGACGGAGATCTCACATGAAAAGCTTGCATGTGTTCATTAAAAAAATGATGGACTTTTCTAGGGGGACTCTGGTTTTGCTCCACTTTATGGAAAGGTTGCAGCGTGAGCTTGCACCTCAGGGACATCAGCAAGTGCTGATATGAGCATCCTGAATCCCTTGGGTTTAGGAAAAACTTTGGACACATCTTTAGGTAGAGAGTGGAGTCAGGAGGCAAAAAGTTATTAAGGGTATGTTAAGAACGTCTCACTTGTGGCACATGTGCATAGAAAGTCAAAATCTCACATAAATGAGGCCAGATGTGCTGCACAGATGTTGGATGGTCTGATTTCACTACACTTTGCAGTTGCTGTGTGCACATGAAACGTAACCTGCGTGTGGTAGACACTGAACTTCAGCTACAGGGATCTGGAAAACAAACTTCCATGTGTTACAGTAATTTCAATTGCTCACAGAGCTCCCTGTTTTGTTGCATAAACCAGTTTCTCGTGATATTGTAAATCTTGGAAGGCCAGCAGGAGGATCACTTCCTTTAAACGCTGAAGCTCTGTAGTGCCTAATTCTCATAGCTTCCCAGCTGGCTTCTGCCTTTCGGGTGGCATCCCTAAGCACCACAAACTTGCGTGCTACAAACATCACCCAATGCTGTTGAAGGAGTTCAAGGCGATGTAGTCCTGGATGGTGGGTGGTCTTCTTAGACTCTTGTCTTTCTACAGCATGCGAACACTCTCCAGTAGCGTCTTAAGCAAAATAAATGATTTGTCATGTGTTTGGTCCCCCTTTTGAGAAAGCAGGCATAGCTTTCAGGTTACCTCCCTGGGAATAAGCAGAGCAGCGCTGTTTGCTACCCTTGTGTGTCCTGCTCTGATAGAAACTGGTGAGCCACCCGGATGACTTAATCTTGGTGACAAGTACCCTCGGAGAGAGTAGGTCAGCACAGTTCAATGCAGCAGGCATTGCTAGAAATGGCATTATCAGAAAGCTTCCGTGCTTCTGTTCATTTACCAAACCAAAAATCAAGCAGAATCCTATCAGGGCCATTTCTGACCAGGAGGGGATGACTCATTTCAACTATTTGCAATCTGAGTGAACTTTTGAAGGAGTAGCATGTTTATCTTTAGGTCCTTCAAAAATACCAGTGACTGATTCCAATTTGCCCTCTGCTTGAAACTGATACCTTTTGTTTTCTATTTTAAGCTCATGCAAGTGGAGCCAAAATCAGCTCTCACGTAATTTAAACGTGCCAGGCGGCCTGCTGGGATGAGCAGTGGGCCTATAGTGCTAGAGCAGGATCTGATAGCTAATTCTAACTCCCAGTTTTGGGAGCACTACAGAAGGTGCACTGATGAGTATTACCTACCTGTCCCGGGCTCTTGCTATGCCCAAGGCTTACTCTACCTTATCTTGGAGTGAGACTCCTGGAAAATCATTGTCCTGCCCACTCAATCTTCCACATGCAGGAAGTAAGCAACAGTTCCCATCTTCTCTCTCTTGGCCAAATGAAAGCTGTACTGCATAGTTTTAAGGATCGGGAGTGATGGCCACAGTACTTTTGCTGCTTTTCCTACCAAGAATGGGTTAGTCCACAGATCTTCCACCGATACCATAGCTGGAATTAGCTGAGGGACATAAATGTGGAGGCAGTGCTGCTTTCCATAGGTTAGAGAGAACGGGAGAGATTTCATTTTGTCAGTCAAAATCACTGCTTATTAGCTAACCTGAAGGGAGTCAGAACGACAGATTTACTCTGAATCTGACTGTCATAGCAAGAAAAAAGCCATTTTTTTTTACACTCTTTCCTAAAGTGATTGCTAGTACTGCTTTTGGAAGTGCATATTTTGTTACGAGAACATGGTGTTTATAGTCCGTTCCTAAACATCCTTATAATTTCACTCCAACTAACAGTCACTAGAACTAAACAAGATCTGAGCAAGGCCATAATAGTACATTCATTAATAGAACAGAAGTCTATTTGGGAAGTGTAAAACATTTGAGATTTCTCAATTGTCTTTAAAAATTGGAACATAGTGTGTTTTTTTGTTGACATTTGTTGTGCCTCTAGTGAACAAATAGGCTGGAAGGATACTAACAGGAAATTCTGTTCACAAGATAAGCAGCTGTTAGCCCCCAAAGCTTCAGAAGTTCATAAGGGCCAAAAAAAATGTCTTTCTGTGTCTGATTTAATGAATAGTCAGCATTCCACACCAGCCAAAGGAAATGCTTTGGGGCAGTTTTTACAGATGCAATCAAATCTTGTGTTTGTGTGAAGAAGGACAGAGCTTGCCATTTGTTTGTGAAATAACAGTTTCAAAGGTTATGCTTTCACCACAAAAATCTTGAACTGTTGTCATTCCAGAACGCTTGAGAACCAACCTATTTTGTAACTTACTGTTTAATTTCTGGAAAGAGACTTGGTCCAGAATATGTCATTGTTTTCACATTAGAAATCCTCATGATTTTAATGCACATTTCTTGAAAAGCGTTCTGGTCTGCCTCATAGTCATCTACAAAACAGCTAACAGAGAAATGCTTCAATCTTTTGGTCTTCTGTTTGTGGCGCACAGATGCTACTGCTTTTCAAGTAAACTCAGGAGAGTAACAAAAGCACTTCAGCAGTAGACCATATGATCCATTAGTAAGATCATAAAATGGGTATGTCTTCATCAAATTTCTGTGTGCTGTGCAGTGAAGAACATCTTCAGCTGATGTAGATGGCATAACCTCATTTATTACTGCTATGCTAATTTACATCAGCCAACGTTGAGGACCTGGTGAGTCACTGGTGATTCTGGGAAAATTCCATGCTTCCTCAGAAATAGTTGTTCTTGGAAATGTGGTGTTGGATTTTTGTATATAAAGCATATTCAAAAACTGTCCTTCACAGCAAGCGAGTAGAAAATTTGACTTTAGACATTATGATTTCGTATGAAAACATGAAAATAAAAATGAAAATTGAACAAGTTACTGCCGGTTCTGTATGTTCTATTTGTAGAAGGGTGGTGAAATTTTAGAACCCTGAATTCCTTCCAATGGAAAAAGCAAGCTGTAAGGAGCTTGGCATTCATGAAATCTTAATCCAAAAGGGCCAGGGAAGTAGTAAGCCATGCTCCTTGCGGGGAGATTGACATAATTACTTCAAACCCTTCACAAGCCTTGTGACAGAAAACATGATGGGCCTTCAATCAAGCTGCTCTTAAGTTGTCTTCAACATATAAGAAGGCAACTTATAATATTTATATTCTTCTAAACTTTGGGAGTCTTCTAAACTTCATCTCCTTTTCTGTATTTTCTCTTCCCAGTCTAGGATAGAATGAAGTTTTACTTGCGATGTACAAGAAACATGTATATAGATGCCTCTGTGACCAAAACAGTGTAACTGTACATATGGAGTTCTCATCAAGCATAAGGGTGGATTTATTTTCTCAAGAAATACAATGGCCTTAACTGCAATTATATACAAGCATTATGTTGTTCAGTTTCAGAGTAATGAAGTACAGCAGGAAACAGCCTAGACAAGACAGGGTATGTACAAAATGCAGCACTAATTGCTTGCATAAACCTTATCATTGATAAGCTGAGAATCTCCTCAAGCGTTATGGAACGATGGAGCAGAGGACCACACAGCTGTTCTGACTGTGTTGCATATATGGACCAGGGCTTTTTTTGCATTCAAGCTTCTTCTGGGCCATGACAATTCCAAACTGACAGGCACTTTAGCATTCAGCTGCCTTGGACCAGAACAGATCAAGTAGGTCTAACCATTTCCTCTGATTTCCCTATCACTAATGCATCCTCAGAAGGTGCAGGTGTAGCTGATGTTGGAAATGTCACTGTGAAAAGGGAATAAACAATTTTTCAGGAACACTCTGGTCTCAACATGACAAATGATGCTTTATTTCCTCTGTATCTAGCACGTTGTTTTCTTAGTAATGCCTAAAGTGCACAGAAGTAGAAACAAGTTGTGACATTATGTACATTGCTCCCTGTCATCACATTTGAAAACATATTTTCTCTGGAAAAAGTTGAATACTGTTATTTTCTTCTTCTTCTTCTTCTTCTTCTTCTTCTTCTTCTTCTTCTTCTTCTTCTTCTTCTTCTTCTTCATCGTTGTCGTCTATTTTGTTTTTTTTTTATTTTATTTATTATTATTATTTTTATTTATTGTTTTCTTTGGGTTTTTTTTTGTTGTGTTGGTTTTTTTTTAATAAAAAACTCTTTTCAAAATGGAAATAGGTGTTTCAATTTTGGTTGAGCTTGAAAGCAGTATTTTGTAGCAAGACAAGATATTCTTTGAATTTTGTTCATATGCATGCACATTTCATTGATGTGTATTTGTATAGATAAGCTTATATGAAATTTCACTCACTAATAGTCACTGCAATGTTTTAGAAATATATTTAAACGCCTAGTCTACAGGAAACTTGAATTTCCACTGGATCACATTCTAAATTAACCATTTATATTTTTGAACGAGCACCCTTCAAGACTGAACTGCTGCACTAGGTCATACCTCACTGAGCTTGCACAGAAATTACATCTTCTTTTCATCCCGTTTTTCCCGAGCTGGGCATTTGTGCTGCTTTCACCACTTTCCTCGGAGGCAGTGCTTGGGTCAACTGAAGTTCCTGCCTCCCGTTGCTAAAAGCAGCCCTCTGGATTTAGCTGAATGCTAACACATGGTACATTTTTACAGCAATCTCACCGGATTAAATCAGTAGGCTCTTATGCTTTTATTTATAACACCATTTTCATTTGTGCCTATACTGAAAAGTGCTGAGGGTTTTCGTTTGTATTAGCTGAAAGGATGAATTTCCCAAAGGCTCCCTTGGAAGCGGTAGGACTCCCGTTTCGTTCAATGGGAAAATCCACCCTGGACTGTCTCTGGGACCCAAACAGAAAACTGAGCATACCGCACTTAGCTGAGCTACTGTCTCAGGCTGCCTGCCAGTACTGCTTCAGAAAATGCTCAAGTTCAGCTTTCCAAGCTGTCCTTCAAATTCATACAGACAGATGCCAAGAAGCTTTTTCAAGCATCAGTGAGTCTGAGACTTACTGAGACAGAAGGGGACGGCAGCTGGTTTTAGTTACCAGCAATAATTTACATATCACCAGGTGTTCCCTGCTAGGCATGGAGAGACTGACCACCACGGAAACGGGGCAGCAGCTTTTATGGAGACACATTAGTGCTTGCTTTGCTGTCACCATGCATATTTACCTGTGTTCATGCCATCTTCTTTCTTCGCACAGGGAATCCAGAATATTTGTGAAGTAGCACACTTCAGCCTCCACTGAAACACTCTCAGACAAGGTGGCTTTCCCTCCCTCTTAGTTATTTCTTCTCAAAAATCAGTCTGGTGTTTTGTGGGGTAAATTTTCACTTCAGCGTGGCATCCGTCACTGAGCTAAGCCGTACCATGCAACATCCTCAACTCTCCTTTCTCAGCAGACCTTGGTAAATAGTTAGCTAGGTGATACCGTTTCCTCCACTCATGAGTCATATAAACTTTCTGCATCTGCTCGTTAAGTCAACGGCCTCAAAAGATTTCATTTTCCCCTTCCCCTAAGCGATTGGTTACACACAAGCAAAACACCATCTGATGTTTTGTGTTTGCAGGCTACTTCCCCCTGCGAGTTTGAAAACTCCTTCCTGTGTTACCTATACAAATATGTGGTGTTCATTCATCTGGAATTAGAATAGGAAAGCAGTCAAAGCTGTGAGGCACTTTGTGATGTAGTTAGAATTATGTAGTTAGAAATCCAGTTGCTCTCCTGCCTCGCTGTCCCTTTTCCCATTGCTCATAATTCCAATTCCTTTTGGCTTCAGTTTTCCACACTCAACCTCAGCCCAAAAGTGATTACGTTGGACATCTGAGTAAAATCTGTTGAGCCATTTTTGAATGATTCAAGTGTGAGAAAACACTGCCATATGCTCTGACCAAATATAAATAAACAGAGGGGAAATTTAGAGCCTTTTTTTTTTTTTTTTTTTTTCTGTAGCGGTCACTGAAAAAAGTTTCTCAAGTCTTTTCAGCTTGATGCAGAAGTTTAGAACGGGAAATGTTGGTACCCGGTGTAAAGTAGCAGGTCCCCAACCCAGCCTTGTATTCCCTACTTTTCCTCAGTTCTACAGAAGGGCTCCAAAATTTTTCCTGTAAGTACATGTGGGCACACACATAAAGGGCATCATTCAATCTGTGCTGTGCTGAAAGCAGCAAAATTTCAGTTTCCTCTCTGCTTGACGGAAGTTTACCACTGTGTTAAAAAGAGAAACCCAAAGCAATGCTCTGTTTTCTGTTCCAAGTGAACTTTGTTCGTCCAAACCAAGTGTCTGAAAGGAAGGCAGAGCAAGGACACTACCTGGCAAGGCCTCCTTCTCAAGGCCTCCTTCTCAAGGCCTATCTAGAGCTGTACCCTTGGAGATCCAGAGATGTTGCTTGATGAATAAAGAAAGGGAAAAGTCATATGCATCTTCAAAAAAAAAGGCCAAAAGGTCAACCTGAAAAACTACACACTAATTCGTCTCACTTTGATGGTCCCTGGGGAGATAATTAAGCACGGATTTACCAAGGGTAAATTATGCTTGACCCACCTGATTGCCTCCTGTGATCAGGATCTCGGTTTCTGGACAAAGGCAGAGGATTGCATGTCATTTATCTTGACTTCAGCAAGGCTTTCAACACAGTCTTACACAATATTCTTGTATCCAAGTTAGGATGTTACGGTGTGGATGGATGGGCAACCATTTGTCTAAAAACAACTCATTGATTAGATTCATTAGGGTAAGGGTTAATGGGTCATATTTTATCTGTAAACCAGTAACAAGTTGAGTACTGTAGGGCTTTTCCTGCAACCTGTCCTGCTTAAAGTCTTTATCAATGACCAGACTCCGATTTCATCCCATTTGTAAATGACACCAAATTGGGGCAAAATTGTTGATACACTCAAGGTCAGGGCTGCCATCCATAGGGACCTAGACAGGTTGGAGGAATGGGCCAGCAGAAACCAGTTAAATTCATCAAGGACAAACACCAAGTGCTGCCCCTGTGCAGGAAGCTCTGGTGCAAGGACAGAGGGTGGTCCCTGTCCAGCTGGAGCAGCTCTGCGGGAGGGGACCTGGGGGCCTCGGCAGGCACAAACTGGGCAGGAGCCCAGTGTGCCCTGGCTGCAGGGACGGCCAACAGCTTCCTGGGAGGTATTCACAAAGGCACAGCCAGGACATCAAGGGAAGGGTTTATCCTCCTCTACTCAACATGTCCTAGACCACGTCTCAAACGCTGCACCCAGTTTGGGCTTCCCAGTACAAGAACAACATTAACAAACTGGAGCAAGTGCAGTGCAGGGCCCCAAGCTGCTCAGGGCCTGGAGCACTTGCCTTGTGGGGGAAGCTGAGAGACCAAGCCTTGTTCAGCCTGGAGAAGAGATGGCTTCAGGGGGACCTACCAGTAGCCTGCCTGTACCTGCAAGGAGGTCATCATGGAAATGGAGCCAGGCTCTTTGCAGCTGAGTGCGGGAGGACATGACGCAATGGGTACAAGCTGAAACAAGAGAGGTTCTTGATGGAAAAAGGAAAAAGGACTGGAATAAGGAAAAAAATACTTTTTTCACTCTGAGGGCAGTCAAGCACTGCAACAGGTTTCCCAGAGAGGCTGTGCTGTCTCTCTCCATCCTTGGAGAGTTTCAAGACCGGACTGGATAAAGCCCTGTACAACTTGGTCTGATCTCACAGCTTACCCTGCTTGTAACAGAAGGTTGGAATAGTCACTTCCTGAGGTCCCTCCAGCCTGAAATATCCTATGATCCTGTGTTGCATTCAAGAGCAAACACATCCTGTCCTCCCAGCTCTGCTGGTGCAAATCTGTACTGTAGCCTGAGGGTACCAGTATTGTGGCCAATGTGGTGTCAGGAAGCAGAGGAAGAAGCCATGAGAGCACACTGTCTGCAGGGTGGCATGTGTTCCCCACCCGCCTGCTTGCCTTTCTCTTTAGTCCCCGTTACATTCCTACATATGCGATTTGGAATATTCTTCTGTTTTCAAAAGAAGTACTTCATAATCGCCTGACAAGCCCTGTTAATTCCATAACCGTAAGAGTAGGATCCAGCTACTTTGAACTTGGGGAAAGGAGCGTTGGTATTTGTTTCAAGAAGAGGAATTTAAGCCAGAACTGCTATTATTTCTAAGAAATCTTCCCCCAAGATCAGAAGGTGACAGCTTGCTTTGGCCCAAAACAGATTCAACCAAATTCAGTGATACAAATCTCCCTTTTTTACTAGAGTCAGCAATTACCAAACTAGTCCAAGAAATAATTTGGCACTTCTAGTGTATAAAACATGTATTATAGAACATGAGGGTCACTGTTATTCTTACTTGAATACAAGGAGTTTTAATATGTGAGCAAATCATCATTTTCCAGGCCCATTCAGAAGCTCAGTGAAGTAATTGAGTTTTCCCATCCACTGCCAGCTGGCACCGAATCAGACTTAATGTGCAGCAGTGGAAGTAAGACTGGTAGGTTTGAGTCATATTTCAGTCATGACAATAGATCAGCTTGTATTAGAGAAGCAGTGAATACGGTTGTAAAGAAGATTAGTTCCCAGGTATGTGAAATGGAATGGATAATTGAAGACTGTAGTAATGAAGAGTTGCAAGAGAGCAAAAGGAAATCAAAGTTGCTAGACGAGTGACTGAACGTGATATCAGAAAAAGTCAGATAGTTTATGTTGGAATTTTATGTGGATGAATGGCTGGAAACAGAAATGGAAGATAGAAAAGCTATGATCTTTTTCAATAACTTGAGTACAAAACTGGAGACTGAGAATTTAGATGGCTAATAAGAGCAAGCACATTAGTACTTAGGAGTAGTGTAGGATCAATGGTTTCATCTTCAAAATGAGGTTTACAAAACACCTTTATTTCATTAAGAGGTATATTTGCAAATAGAAGTAATAAAACTTTTGATGTAACAGGCCTAGCACAAAGCCATCTACAGTGTGTAGTAAGTTTTACTACTGCCATAGAGTCCAAAATATTATTGAGTCATAATGGTGGTTTGTGATGTAACGATTAGGTGGTGTTAATCTTGCCTACTTTTCCTTAACCCAAGAACATCACAGGACAGTTAATAGAGTGATAAATCTCTGTAGCTGGGTTAACAATTTGTTTTCTCTTAATTCTTTTTCAGTTATCCTGTATTTAACACAAGACTTTCTTACGATAAAAGCAAGAAAAGTGAAAAAAAAAGATATCTGGATGCAGAAGCAAATAAAAAATATGTTTGACTTTTGCATTTGAGAGTATTAAAAGAAGCTTACTCTTAAATGAGCTTACCTTGGCATATAGGTCCTCCTCGATATTAGTAGAATCATGATGTATTAACAATAAAGAGTAAGTAGCGAGATACTACAACTGAAAGAACAAAACCTGAACAAGTAAGATTACATTACTTTGCAGTGTGCTGTTGCCAGATCTGTTTGAATGGAATTTTGTTTCAAAATGGAATTTTGACCTGGAAAGTGAGACCTATATGCATGATTTGAAGTATGAAAGCCATGGCCAGGAATGAGAAGAGTAAATTCAGTCTGTTTAATGAACTGCAGTCTACAGAACTTAATCACTGTCTCTGTCATGTATAACTGAACTCCAGTGTAACAAGACTTGCAAACAAAATTGCAATAACAGTAATTGGATATATTTTGTTTAGTGTCAGGATTCATACTGATCATTTTCTGATGTTGTTCCTGACCCTGGTTTTGTTATGTTTTCTTCAGGTTCATGGCACTGGAATGAAACTGAGGTAGGAAAAGCACAACAGAAAATCGGTTTCATCTGAAATCATCACAAAATAGTCACCGAACTTGTAGGACTTCAGCTACCCCAGGAGGGAGCAAGGAAGGAATGACTGCTTCAGAGCTCCTGTCTTTTATTGCTTAGCTTGCTTTAAAGAATTTTGCGTATCACTTACGTTGAAATGTGATATTAAAACTAAAATGTTGTCTCCAGGGCATAAAGTCTTAAAACATTTACTGGTAAGAAAAACTAGAACTAAACTTAGATTTTTGAAATAAAATTGTCAAGTATTTTGAAAAAGAAGGAAGGACCTTTTGAACATTACTGGAAGCCATGACACTCCATTTAGTTTTTGATAAGGCTTTTCTGTGCCTTCTTATACAGTGGGTATTGATAGACCCAGTTCATAAGTAGGCATGGTTGATGCATGGATCTCCTGTACAGAGGTGGTAAGGGGAAGGATGACAGTGCACCTCATCTGGAGATAGCATTCCCCAAAAGCTTAAATACTGCTCTTTAAATTGCTCATAGAATCATAGAATTGGTTAGGTTGGAAGGGACCTTGAAGATCATCAAGTCCAACCATCAACCTAACACTGCCAAAACCACCACTGAATCATGTCCCTAAGCACCACATCTACCCATCTTTTAAAACCTCCAGGGATGGCGACTCCACCACTTCTCTGGGCAGCCTCTTCCAATGCTTGACAGCCCTTTCGGTGAAGAGCTTTTTCCTCATATCCGTCCTAAACCTCCCCTGGCATAACTTGAGGCCATTTCCTCTTGTCGTATCGCTTGTCCCTTTGCTCTCCCCAGTTTTTCCTACATGGCAAATTTAATTTTGTTGCTAATACAGAAGGCTAAAACAATCACTACCTTGTTCACTGGGAAGGCAAAGTAGCCCTCAGTTCTGACTGAGACATATACAGAGTGGTCTTCAGTAGGGTCTGTGGGTGAACAGTTGCAGATCGGGATTTGAGCTTTCAGTGACACTGCTCAGTTGTCTGCAGGTTCCTCAGTGAAGTGATCTGTCAGTGTTGGAGACCCATGGTGAGCTGAGTGCACTAGCAAGGTCATTAGGATTGAGCTCATCTTACTCCTATGCTCCTCATGTCCTCTGCCTCTCATGCCAATTTGTTTCCAGATGCAGAGACAGAAACACAGGAATGCTCACCCAGGTAAGTGTGAAGTGATCTCAGGGCAATGTAGCTAAAGCCGTTTTACATATGAAGGAGCACATCTCTACATCCTTAATCACATGTTGATTTACTTTGGGTAGTTCCATTAAGTAAACACAAAAAGATAATGTAAACTTGACAGCAAGTAGGCACATAATTTTGAAAACCATCAAATGAAAAGATAATTTAGTACTGAATAAGTGTTTTCCTAGAAAACAGGTTTACTTGTCCAAAAGTGTCCTGGGTGCCAAAAACTCATTTGTAAAAGACGAACGACTCGGCAGGAAAACGGAAGGACTGTGCAGGCCATGCACTTCCCTTAAGCTATTACAACGAATGACTCAAATGGCTTGTTAGTTTAAGGGACTTCCAGCAGGAACTGGAGCACAGTGTATACTGTTTATGTTTTAAGAAAACATAGACTGTGTTGATATACAGCTCTCTAGGTTTCTCCTTTGAGCAAAAATACCAACTCCAGATGAATTCTATAAAATAAAACAAAACAAAAAACCCACAACACCAAAAAAAAGAACACCAAAAAAGCAGAAAGCACTGTGAGTAGAGTTAGATGACATTATAGTCATATAGTCAGGTAAGTAGCAGCAGTTAGCTTCCCAGTTTCACCATCTGCTTTTTAAATTCACTCCCTGTGTGCAAAGCTACAAATTTTGGAAGGGCAAAGGGTCACCATTACTTCAGATAACTGGTATTTTAAATATGTTAGAAGTACCATGAGCATTGGCAGGAAGCCATTAGCTGCAGACAAGGAAGCAAAATTTGTCTTCTTAGATTTATAATGAAAAGTCGTGCAGTACACTGAACCCCTGTGAAGAAAGAGTCTTCAGAGAGCAATTTAGTTCCTCAAATTTTCACATTTTCATCAGAATATTCCACTGCCTTCTCTATCTTAAATAGCTGCTTGTGCAAGAGAATTCATAACCAACAGGAACAGAGTTCATTCTGCATGAACTCTGACTTCATACTTCTCAGAACATGAACTTAAATCTCTACTATTGAATGGCATTTGTATTGGAGCATTTTATATTTTTTTGGTGAATTGTGTTATTCTTGTCATTTCCCCATTTAGTAGGACAAAATTGGGCTTTAGGTTCATGAGCACAAAGGTCATCAGCAGGTCTTTTTTTAACAAATAAATTTTTTAATGTAAGCACTTCTGGATGACATCTAGGATAGCCTGACTGAAAAAAAAGTAGGAATTCCCGCACCCATTTAGTCTGAAGAGAAAGTTCAGACATGAATGAGACTTGTTCCCTCTCCCCAAGTCACATCTATTTGGTTTTACTCTGGGGACATCCCATCAACTTCAGTTGAATGGAGGGGGAGAATTTAGCAACATGAACTTCTTAAAATTCAACATAGCTTCTGCTAGTCCATTTTTGATTCACCACTGCTTTCATGAAAACGGTACTTACTAGGTAACCATTCATTCAGCCCGTATAATTAATTTGAACTAATATTGCTTTGGACAGTTCTTAGAAATGTGATATTAATGTTGGCAGAGTTTTCCCTATTGTCTGCCATGTTCTCTAAAATTACGCAAAGCCACGAGCTAGGTCATCGCTGCTTTTATAGACTCAAGTAAAGCTAGCTAGCAATAGCATGCTTTTGGCAATTTTAGAGTTGCTATTTTAAAGCTCCTTTGCTTGAAGCTATCTAGTCTCAGGGTTTACAAAAGGAATCCTAGACTTTCCAATATAGCATCCCAGACAAGGATGTACCCTGAATTTTCAGTAAATGAGAATAGCCATAGGATTAGGCCATCATTTGATACTGTGTTTGGATAAGACCCTCAATTTAGATGTTATTCATATCAGATGTTTATTTTAAAGTGAGGCATATTTAGGGTTTTAGTAGCTCAAGCCAGATGCCACGTCAGCTTTCTCCATGCTATACATAGCCACCATCTGGCACAACTGCATCAGCGCAAACCCCCGAGGTTACAAACTGCAGCTCTCTGTGGCACCAGTGGAGCTTAGCGCGGTTTCAGGCAGGTGCGAATCCAGCTCGCGCTGCAGCGGGGTCACTGCAGGTCTAGCACTAGCGCAGCTCACGGGTTGCCAGTATCTAACCTGTGACATTGAGGCTACCACCAGCTGGAGATCAGACATTTGCTCTTTGTGTGCCTGCGTTTATCTAAATTACAGGCTGAGGAGCTTTAAATGGGCTACCATCTTATTCAAATGAGACTCCTGGGCGCATTTTCTAACATTTGTAATACTGAGGCAGCTTACTCACGAGTAGGGGTTTGCCGGTCAGGTCTCTAGAAAAACAGCCTGGTGTGTTGAGAACTGTGTTACAAGAAACTTAATAAGGACAATAAACTCCACGTAGATGAAAATATTTCATGTGGGGCAACTTAATCAGTATTCATTAATTGTGCTAACTGTCGACCTCTCAGATTGATCCAGAGTATATCGGCTGAATCTTTTAGATGAGGTGCTGATTCTTGAAATGCCCAGAGCCTCACCTTTTAAGGTAGTCTTTAGACTACTGTTCAATACATCCAGCTGCATCTCTGACGTTAATAAGTGATGCCAAATACTTTAGGCAGCAAATAAAGATTAACCGTAGATGCAAAACATACAGCAGTTTGCACATTAATCCCTGACCTATCGTTACACTTCTTTGCAGAAACCATCATGGACTGTCCTTAAAAAAAAGTGTACATAGCCTCTATCTGTTTCACCAGTGGCAGCAACTTCCAGCCAGACCTCACAGAGCAATGACTTAATTGGGCTGTTAGGTGGACAGCCTGCGTGACCATATTTACCACATTTTCTTGCTCTGTTTGCAAGGATAACTAATTAGAAGCAGCTCATCCAAACAAATTAGAAAAGAGCTTAACACGACACCTGCTGTGCATACTTTGTGTGCTGCATACACAAACAGTGCAGAATTGCACAGTGGAGAAAACCCACGAGTGGCTAATGAGTGACCCTGCATTTGCAGAATAACAGAGTTTTTGGCATTTCAGGTATCCTGAGGAAAGCAGAGGTTAACCATTTTGAAATTATCTGTTTTATACTAAAAAACAAAACGGCAGTTTGCTGTTTGATTCGTATTCTGCTCTGCATTGTGATGCAAAACTGAAACAAAGGAATAAGAGGGAGAACTTTGTAATATTCTTAGAGAAACATTTGTAAGGGACCATCCTCATGGCTGCCAGGACAGAAAATGGTCTAACAGTTCTGCAGGATTATACCAAAGGTAAGCCTAAGAACTAATACCTAGGAAAGAGTGTGGTAGAACACTTATGTTGTGATACATTCCCAGAATATTTTCCCATCCTTTAGCAATTTGCAGTTTGTTGGCTTCCAGAGACAGATGTCACAGGCTTTGTATATGATAACCCTTAATGGATACACTTCTACGAATGTTTGGCTGCTTGTTGAATATATGTATACCACCAGTACCCCCACCACCCCTTGGCAAGGCATTTCTTGCAACAGTTTAACTTTGCATTGGATGAGGAACCACTTCCTTTTCCTTTTATTTGGAACCTCCCTACTTCTAATTTGGCACGATGACCAACTCTTCTTCTCTTGGAAGAACTGTCAAATAGCAATTTCCACCTTTACCATCTATAGGCTGCTCATGATATGACTCAATCGTATCTCTCTCAGGTTATTGCTTTTCTAAACAGAAGAGTCCTGGTCCTAGTAGGGAAGCTCCTCCATCCCTTGCTGGCTTTCGCTACACCTCTTCTAGTTTTATTTTACCCTTTTTGAGTTGACAGGGCAGAACTGCACACCATATCATTGATGGGGGTGTGCCATGGAAGTATTCAGTGAGGTACTAATACAGTCTGTCTCATATACCTTTTCTAGTAACTCTCACCACTGCCTTTGCTTTCTGATTGCTATTGAGCTGATGCATCCACATATTAATAACTAAATTCTCATCTGTGAGTTAATAATTTGTTCAGAATCTGTCAGTTCATATTTAAATTTGGAGTCCAGATTTTCATGAACACCGCTTAATATTGATCTACAACTGAATTTCATCAGTCATTTGAAATTCCAGTCACTCAGTCCAGTAAGGGCTACACGCAAGTCA
Source organism: Vanellus vanellus (assembly GCF_965231255.1). Taxonomy (NCBI): domain Eukaryota; kingdom Metazoa; phylum Chordata; class Aves; order Charadriiformes; family Charadriidae; genus Vanellus; species Vanellus vanellus. The sequence continues at coordinate 87,662,232 of NC_138906.1, forward strand.
TTCTTCTGCTGTACAAACTGACATAACTGGAAGACTTTCCCAACTTGCTGCTCGTGCCCTTCCAATTTTTTTATGACTGTGCTGAACAGCAGATCTCATCACATCAGCCTTATCACATTTCACCATAACGTGCTGCTGATATCTTCTCTCCACAGCTAAAATTAACCATTTTCTCCTACTCTCATGTATCAACTATTTAATTATCTATGGAGTGATCTTCCCTTTTATGCAAAGGCTGCCTCACTTCCTTAAGAGCTTTCTGGAAATCCAGGAAGACTTAAGTCAGCCACATACTTGACTGCACCTTCAAAAACTTCCAAGAGATTTACAAGATGTGACTTCCTTTACAAAAAAACATGTTGATCCTCTGAAGAGCATAATTTATCTATAAGTGCACTAATTCTTCTACTGGTTCTAAACTTCTCTCTGCAGTAACAACAGACTGACTGATCAAGTTTCCTGAATCTCCCCTGGAATCCCTTTTAGCAAAAGCATCAAGGAAGTTTATCCAGAGAATTTTAATGTGTTAGAAAAATCTGCAAGCTAGCCAGAACTAATCAAGATATTTATAGGTTTCTTGCTGAAATCTTCTACAATTGCATTCAGGAAAAAAAATACACTAGCACGTAAACTCTTTTGCATTGTCCTTAATTAATTCACGGTAGTACTATAAGCAGAAGGGGAAAATGAAGAAAAAGCTGACAGAAAAGGGATAAAAGACTCTCAGAGGTCAATACATGGTTCAAGGAGTCTGTCTTTATCTATAGTGATGATTCCAGTCACATTAGATACATATGTTCATCCAGAATCAGTATTTTCTAAACAGGTATACCAGCTGGAGATGATAACTCCTACATTATCTCACTTTCTCACTTGAGAAAGAAAATGCTTGAGCACATGGGGATCCTGTGATACCCCTGAGCCAAGGGAGGATGCAAGGCACCATAAAGCAGTAATTGACTGATAAAGCAGATATGTTTCATTTTGTATTACAAATAAAACCCTAGAAAACAAAGCAATGAGGACAGATTGTCAGAGGTCACAAGCTCCCACCATCCCTGATCAGGTGGTATTTCAGATGCTTCAGTACCCTGTGAATTGGGCTTTGTGAACATTTGCAAAAATGCTGACCAAACACTGCAGGAGCTTTTCTGGGCAACCTGTTCTGAAAAGAGTATTATTAGGTGTCTACACTTTTTTAAAAGCATAGTGACTTGGAGATCCTCCTCATTACTTAAATATTTCAATTAGAACATTAGTTGTTGCCACTGACAAACTGGAAATACTGCAACATAAAATGACATTTTATGTTATCTCAAACTCACCAGTGCAAACACATAAAGTGTGATTACAATCTGAAAAGAGAGCTATATGTTTTGACATTTGCATGCATTGGAATACTGCTGCAAAAAAATGAATGTCAAGTGACTTCAGTGCTTCAGGGGCAGTTGATCAATGGGGCATGACTACATCAACTGTGGTAACTAATACGTAACTAACTCACCTTTCAGTAGGATTTACAGCGGGGAATGGAAGCTTTAATCTTGGCAAGGTCTTTGTTGTACTCCTCTGATATGCTGGAACAATGAATATCTGCCGTTGTTGTCCTGGGAACGAATATGGTCAGGGACAAACTGCCAAATGTAAAAGGATTTGCCGGCGATCTAAATATATCACCTCACCAGCCGGAGATCTAACCATTACTGTTATCCACTGGTGACTTAAGATCCTGACTGTGAAACAAGCCTGTGCATACTCATCTTCTAAACTACAGTGAAAAATGTCAGAAGAAAGAAAAATATTTCTTCAATAGTGGTCATTTTCTAAAGCGTAGTTTAAAATCTTCCTGAAGGATCTGAGAGCAGCTATGGAGTTATTGCTCAAGAGAACTAGATGTTACACACTCAGTGTTTACACTGCACGTATGCAAGAACTTATCTTACTTTGTGTGTGGCCATAGTTCAACCAGTGCTGATAAAGCATCTCTTCAGACAAGCAAATGGAAAAATGAATCTGTCAAATTCTATTAAATAAAAAGACATGTCTTCCTGCCCAGTGGGTCTCTGAGCCACAAAATGCTGGAGGCTGGGAGCATTTAGGAGATGTGTCATTACATAATGGCCCCACTGTTGTGTTCTCCCTATGTCTGCTGTGGGCTATTGTTTTTCCCTTAAGCACAGGAACCAGTACCCCCAGAATGCAAGTGAGGGTAGAGAAACACCAAAAGGGAGAAGCAGAGACAGTAAGCTCAGGATAAAACACAATTGATCCCACATGAGATAAGTGGAAAAAGGATGGGATGAAGGATTAAAGAGTCAAAAATGCAAAATAGCCAGAGGAGGTGCTTAGCTGACATCTCCAACAGTGCCCATTGCTTCATGAAAATGTCTGAGGAAACAGTGGATGCTGCGGGGTGCTCTACTTGCAGACAGGACAGCACAAGGAAACAAGAAATAGGATCTGCAGTTGCTGAGGTCTCCTCTTGTCATGCTGATTTCTTCCACTGCAGTGGGTGGTCAGCTTGGTCAGGAGAAGGAGAGAGCATGGATGAAGATGTCTTGGGACTTTGTGGGCATGAGAAAGGGGCAGGTTTTCAAAAAAATGAGGGGGAAAAGCGTTGCCAGAACCTCAGCAAAAGGGTTTGGAGTCAGGGGAAAGACTACAGCCTGAGGCACTCAAGACACCGAACAGTAGGATATCCCCTTTACCTCTACAACACCATGAATCAGAGAGCACAGCCATGCCTGTCACTCTACGGTTGAGTTTTCAACTTAGATCCCTGTTAAGCAGTGCTTTGATCTCAACCAGGATGGCTATTCTTACATCTGCTAGCAAAAGCCACAAAAATCACGGTCTGAATGCTAATTCTTAAAAATCCTAGTGCTATGCAATGCTTCAGAAATCCACAGTCAAGATGCTACTACTGCGCTGGATTGCATGTGACGAACCCAGTAGAGTGTTTCATAGCTTCAGGGTTTGGCCAGACACAATTTTTCCTGCAGCTTCCAGCTCCCTTAAGTTCAGCTAGAGATGCATGTACGCAACTACAAAGTAATGCTAAATTTCAAAAAAGGCAAGGAATTATTTTTTCACTGATTTTTGAGAGAAAAGCGGGACCCATTTAGTTTTGCATGAAGTATTACACTTTACAGCTCTTTGATCTGTAGAAAAAATACAGCAAACGTATGTCCTATTCTAGCATCCCAAATCACAAATCCAATAATGAGAAATTTTTGTTTAATAATCTTGAAAAAATTGACCAAGATAATGTTCTGTACTGTATATTGCCTTTTCCAGTCACAGAAGACCGAAGGAAGCTGTTCTGAAAGTACTTGGTTACAGTGAATTAAGAAATGCAGAGGGTATGTTCCTGGTGTATAAATTGTGACCTATGGGGTATTTGTGGTAGCTGTGAAGCTATCTTAATGCTTCTGTGGTTGGGCATCCAGTTAAAATTATTTCTATTAAAATTCTCTCTGTAATGATACTCCTGTGTCTCTCAGTTATTGTGAAGGTTGCTTCGTTAATATTAGTAGAGCACATCTGGATTTCTTGAAAGAAAAAATTGTAAGAGTAGGTACTATTTTATCCTGATTCTTTGCTATTGAACATAACACCAAGACATCAAAATACCTTTGACTATACTATAGAGCTTTCTCTTCCTTATTTGAAAGTGGCAGCACTACCATAATTTATTTTTAGAAATAAGACCGCATTTGTCTTAGCTTTGTCTGTTTCGCCTTCTTCGTTCTGACAGCATTGTCTCCCGAATTCATCCCCTTTTTGGTGACTATATGTCTGCATTTACAGGGCAACTCTATGGGAAACAATAAGAAGTTGCATCTTGGGAACTCTACCATATATGGATGAGATTTTAGCTCTGCCCTTAGATCCAAATGATAGAATTAGCTGCTTCTTCAGCATATTGGTGAGAAATGCTTTGAGCTGGTTGGCTAAAGCTCAATCTTAATTTAGGTCACTATATTTTAATTTAACATAACATTCAGCTGATAGACTGAAAAGAACAGCTAAAATAATATTGCCTCCCCAGCATTACCAAAGCTGCCGTTCTCAGGAAATGACATAAAATAGAGAGGAATTCAAATTAAAATTGAGTCTGAGTAGCTGCAAACATTGCAAGGGTTGAGAGTCCAGAATCCAAACTTGGCATCATCTGTTGTCTTTGACCCTGGATGTATGGGTTGGGCTAAATGCACGCATCTGAGAACCACATCAATTTGGAGATCACCTCTCATATTTCTCCTCTCCCTAAATCAAGACCTAGTGCCCATTCCCTCTGACTCCAAATCTGAATTCCATACATCTTACCGCAGCTGTGGTGTGTCTCTCTTTGGGAAGCCTGACCCCTGCGGTCCCCATCCAGGGCGCAGAGGAGCAGATGTGTGAGATGGGAACTGCTGCAGGCATTGGACCGTATGATCATTCTCAGCCAGTGGCTCATATGAGCTCACTTTCCTTCTCCCCGTGAATAAAGAGTGCTTTGTTGGTACTGCAGGATGAAAGACTACACGCAGGCAGTTCCCATGATATAGTGGGTTTGCAGAAATTTGGCAAGGAGGAGAAGTTGGCGCCAAATATGCTGTGTAGCTCCAACCAGCCTGCACCCCGGTCTGCATCCCTCAACCTACTGTTGCAACCCACTCTTGTGTTGGACTACTGCTGCAGACCAGGAAGATTAGTGAGATTTTTCTTTCAAAGCGGAGGATCATGTAAAGAAGCCCAGATCTACCTGCCTAATCTGTGGGGACGTAATCAGCAGGAAAAAAACAACTGGGGAAAAAAGCCCGGTGCCCCGAGGCAACCAGCCTTCCTCCCCCGGGCTCTGCGGCCCTATTGCTCTCCTCTGGCTGCTGCGCTGTCCCGGCTTCACACCTGGGGTTTGTCTCCTGAACCCGCCTCCATTTCTCCTCGCTAAGAGCCGGGAATTAAAATCTCTTTTTCTGGCTAGTACCTGACGTGAGCTGCCATTGCCAAGAGAGAGCAGTCCTTCTCAAAGAGTACTCCTTCTTTGCTCTGTGCAAACACAGCGCTTAATGGATTTTGTAAATAGCGCGGCCTACTTTTCCAAGGTTTATAGCAAACCTTAAAGCTTGCGCTTTGCACTAAAACTTAGTGGGAAAAAAAAAAAAAAAACAGCCAACCAATAAATAAATGATTCTCAGGCCTTGAAGAGTTTCCGCACTGGATGGCAGGAGCTGCCTGTGCTGAAAGGACGGAGATTTGCCAACTGTATGTGGTGAAAGATGAGGAGTTGTCCCACGCTGGGGAGAAGGGAGCGCTTCTCTTCCCAAGGACGTATTTGCGCGTTAGTAAGTAGCAGCTTCTGTTAAAAGAAAACATATTACAGAAGTACGTGATTATAACTGGGAATAGGGACTGTTACTAATCATCCCTAAATGCAAAAATATTACAAACCGTTTGATAGAGACTGCCACAAGTGGGTAGGACAAGGCTGTACAAACTGAAATCACGGACCCATATTTTAAGGCAGAAGCTGGTGGGTTTTTTTTAAGCTAACCAAATATTAATGGCAATCTCTTCACAGAGGCTTTGGAGACTGACCTTCTGAAGAGAGAGAGACTGTCAGTTATTTTTCACTTCAGAAACAAAGGCAGGGCACTCATTAGTTTTGAGAACAGGTTAGACGTCCTAACCCAAACCCCCAGTTTACTTCTCACTCTTCAGCTCCAAGTGCTGTTGCATTTCACTGCTGACTTCCACATGGCAGCGCAATGATTGCAACCAGATTTGGACCCTCTGGGAATAAGTACCTGTTACTGGTCTTTAAATGGGAAATTGATAGAAACTTTAGTTGCAGGGAGCTTGCATGCACTGTCTGAAGCAGCGAAATTCAAAGCTTATAAATCCTTTTTTAAAGATGACATAGGCAGTGAACTTGCAATCACAATATCTGTGTGAGGTAACAAAAATACTGTTAAGGAAATTTGGATTTGTAAATCTCAAGTTTTTGTCTAAACTAGCAAGTACCATGCTCATTTTATGGGCGGTAAAAAATGAAAATTAACATCTGATGACATATGTAAGTTGTTCTTACCGGCACAGTCAGCATTCAGTTCCTGGGTCTTGGAGCTCCCATCACAAATGCACTGGAGCAGTGATAGATCCCTACTCCCTTTAACTTGTTAAAGGACTTTGGATCTTCACATATGTGAAAAAAAAAAAAGGACATGTTATATAGCATTTTCTTAGAAAGTACGTTTAGGGAAATATTTCTTGAAAAATATTCTTGATAGGACCATAATTATATCCCCAAAGTGTAAGGGCAGAAACAATTTTTTTTAATATAAAGATCAAAATGTAGAAATATTTTATTTCTTGATTTCATTTTACTCCAATGTGTTGTACCAAGGTGACACAACCTATTTTACAGTGCCTATTAACTGGGGATGTAATAATTAGTATTCATCTTATAATTTTTTTAAGTCGGTAAGTCCATGATAGTCAGTATGTGAGAACTACTAGAAACTAATTAAAATTCCATCAAATTGACTGCTATAAGTGTATTCATTGTTGACTTTGAGAAGCAAGACTGATGTAATGCTTGTGACTGAAACCTCATTGATACATACCCCTTATGGGAAATGAGCAGTTACTTATTGAGGCTTTGAGATGGGCAGAAGTCCCTGCTGGTGTAGGGAGGGGGTGTCTGCTGGAGTACAGGTGGGTTTGGCTGGGTGGGCCAGACCCAATTCACAGAAATGTTTGTTACGACTGCCAAGTTTTAAAATTTGGCACACTGTTATTCATGTTTGAAACAGAGGACAAATAAACTGTTTGCTGTGCCCAGCCAGGGTTAAAACCTGCAGGGTGAATGAGTCTAGGTCAGTTTATAAATGCATGGAGGGAGAGCCGAAGCAGTAATTCCCTCCCCCCTTTGGCATAACTGAGCACTGACGGTTCTGTCACAGTTCATATGGCACCTTCACAGAGGATTTTCTTCTTCCATTCCTAAATCCCAGAGGTTGCGAGTAGCACCACCAAGGAATTCCTGCATCCCGCAGCTGCAGGAGGTGAACTGTTGAAGGATCGCTACTGAGCACGAGTGAAGAGCAGAGCACAACACACAGCTTAGCACGAGGGATAGTCACTCAAATGCTTAAGGGGAGTGTGCTCAGCACAGGGATTTTAGTGAGGATCCCAGAGGCAGCAGCTGTGCTGACTGGATATTTGGATGTTGCTGGTTTTCATTGTCGCTCTTTGCCCAGTGAGGCTGTGTTCACGTTCAGGTGTGACCACCTGCCCAGCTGGTCTAGCTTACCTTCCCAAGGGGCTGGCTGAGAGCTGGCCACCGAGCGCTCCGCGGGACCCTCTGGAAACCAGGTCTGGTTCCTCTTACTCCTGCGCAGCACAGGGTGGCAAGGTATGTCCTCTTTTTTCTCTGGGGTGTAAGCAAAGAACATTTAATTTAATTTCTGTCTGGTTGTTTTTTAGTTTATAGTGCTACATCATAACATAAATGAGAAATTTTAAAATATTGTAGGAAGTGATTGAACTGTTAGTGAATTTGATACTATGCCTGAACGTTCAGCATGCAAAGCAGAACAGATGCTAAAATCAGTTATAGATGGCTCTGGTTTACTTTTTCTAACTCGGCTTCTATATATTTGTATTTTGATGTGACTGTACCAGCATGCACAAAAAAATGAGTTAGCAGTCCCTGTAATGGAAGCTGAGCAGAATACTAAACAACTGTTTTCATCAGTGCACAGCCACACAGAGAGGAGATAAACATTTTCCTGGAGAATGAAATAAAGTAATAAAGCAGAGCAGATCCCCGGGGCACAGCATCACTTGTCGCATAATAAATAACAGCATCGTTACAGATGCTTCTGTTCCTCCAGGAGTTAAGACTCTGTGTGACATTATAGCTATAACAAAACAGATTTTGGATGCACAAAAATGAATAAAGTGAGACTGAGAAATGGATGTCTTCTGTTTCTGGGAGTGAAGAGAGTCCCCAGGTGGTTTACTGCTTCCAAGTTGGGAGACATCTCCCACCCTTTCTCTGCTAATTCAGCTGCTGCAGGGAAGACCCTGGGATTGTCCTGTAGCCTGTCCCCCCTGTGTGCCGCTCCAGAGCACACGAGGGCACAGGGCAAGGGGCAGGAGGCCCACAGCAGCTCCTACAGCATAGGTTTTCCAAGAAAGCCTTACCTTACCAAACCCAGCAATTTTAGTTCTTTTTTACTAGTTTATCCCTCTTCCACAGCACAAGGAATGTAACATATTTTTCCTGACGAGCAAGGCTGGCTTTAAGGGAGGTGAGCAGCTTTCGCTGGCATCAGAGTAGGTGGGACTGAGGTGGGATTCAGTTTGTCTTAATACAGACTGTGAAAAAGGCTATTGGCAATAAACACAATAATGGAGATAAAAGAATGGATAACTGTTTAGTCTGAGAAAATGCGTGAGCTGGGGATTTCCAAAGTCTCTGAGGGTAAAATTATTATGAGAAAAATTGCCAAACAACAGGAGTGCAAAGGTAGGAAAGTACAGTAGCTTCTAGTTAACAGGATTACTCCTCACTGAGCCTCAGGGGATGCAGGGCTGCCTCCCTTCGTACATCCCTGGGAGATGGGCTGTTACACACTGGAGTGCTGTGCGCAGCACCTGTGTGGAGCTAAAGGCTGAGGGACCTGCTTACACAGAGTGAAAAGGTCATGTTGAAATTGAGTTAAAAAAAAAAGAAAAAGAGTTCAAAACATTCTGCAAAATGCTTTGAACAACTACAGAAATAAGGCAGATATTGTGTTGGTCCTCACATTCAGAGTATCTCAGGTGTTGGACCTGAAGTTCAGGGATAAGGATTCTGTTTTTCAACCCACACTTGGTGGTCAGAAAGAAGAACAGAAAATTAAGGTTTATCTTCACCGGGCATTTCTGCATTGTGTTTGTCCTATTACCTGGTCTTGCTCAGTGGAATGGGAGAGGTCTGATTTTCATGTGTTTATCTGGGTGGAAGTGAAATCATTCTGCAATGTCTGCTACCTTCGTTAACATGTTGAGAATGAATGATCCAGCCATACCATTCCTCCAAAAGAATAATATAAGTTTCATAGGTATGAACAGAGCCAAATGATTTTCTCAGTCATACTTGCATGGAAAGAGAGTCATAGAAGAAGTTTAAACAAACAAAATTCCTCTGGTTACCTTCTCATAAGAGTAAGCTGGTTTTGAGACAGAATTTGACTCATTGTGCATGGAAACTGGGGAGTTTAAGCAAGTCATGAATGTTTTGAGTACCTAGTGTAGTTCTGGCAAGGGGAAAAAAGGTGATCTACTTTTCAGGATCACTTTGTGTTGAATAAATCCTGGTGGATTCCGTTTTATCCCTCAGTTCCCTTGGGTAATTGGGCTGGGCAAGGAATAGCCAACACTCCTAAATTGATTGTTAGCATGAAATTTGCAGTGGTAAATGTTGGGAAATGTTTGAGTAGATGCAGCCCAGAAATAAACAGCTTTAAAGTTACACTGGGAAATCCAGGCTTCTAGCATATGTTTGTTAATGAACATTAATGTAGAAACAGGACTGGGTTCCAAAGCCTTTAATGAAAGGGATGAAAATATTTTACTCCTTGGTTACTGGGTTTCAAACCCTCAGAATTAGGAAAGATATCCTTAGGCAGAATCAGCTCAGTGCCACGGCCCCAAGGGTACTACCGGTCCTCGTTGTCCCTGCTCAGCTTCCCCTGCGGCCATCTCCACCCTGCCCAGGGCCCCAGACCCCATTTCAGCCCAGCCTGGGGCACCAAGACCTGACTGGATCTATGCCAGAGAAGCGCTGGTCTCCAGCCCTTGCCTCATGGGTGGACCTCAGACCCACGCTGCAGCCTTGTCTCCAGCACTGTCTCTGTCTTAGCCCTTTTTTTGCTCCAGACTGGACCCTCTGGATGGACCCTGAGCCTGGTTCATCATTTGCTGTGCCTGGGGCTGCCGATGGACCCCGATACCAGACTGATGTGTTCAGACCCTGCAGGACAGCACCTGTTGGTAAGGGCACTGAGGAGGACTCCAGCTTCTCCTCCCTCGTGGAGCAGTCCCACTCTCGCTGCTCCCTGTCATTTTCGGGTCAGGTCTTGAGATTAAACAACTCAGGGGTGGTGTAGAAGAGCCCCTTAGCAATGTGAAATAACAGCAAAATGTGCAAGGGAGCCTCGCAGCACGAAGAGCTTTTTAGCCTAACAGGAAATGATCTATGTTTTAAAAGGACTGCATTGTGTTCCTTCATAAAGAAATTCCTCTTTTGAAGAATCTTTCATAAGTCTTTCATTCTTAGTTATTTATTTCTGACTATGGGATTTTCCCAGTAAGTTTATGCACATGCAATAATAATTTTCTAGAGGTTGTATATGTCACCCTGACACAAAAAATCATGTTGGACCAGGTTGGCTCCGTTCAACCCTTATTTGACGCTTACTACTGTCTCCGGACCAACCAAGTAGCTGGGGTGTTTGGCATCTGCAGTTTGAATAGAATCATAGAATCATAGAATGGTTTAGGTTGGAAAGGACCTTGAAGATCATTGAGTTCCAACCTCCCTGCCATGCGCAGAGACACCTCCCACTAGACCAAGTTCCCCAAGGCCATGTCCAGCCTGGCCTTAAACACCTCCAGGGATGGGGCCTCAACAACCTCCATGGGCAACCTGTTCCCTCAAAGTGAAAAAATTCTTCCTAATGTTTAATCTGAACCTGCCCTCTTCCAGTTTAAAGCCATTCCCCCTCGTCCTATCGCTACATGCCCTAGTAAAAAGTCCTTCCCCAGCTCTCCTGTAGGCCCCCTTTAGGTACTGGAAGGCTGCAATAAGATCTCCCCAGTGCCTTCTCTTCTCCAGGCTGAACAACCCCAACTCTTTTCAGCCTCTCCTCATAGGAGATAATTCATTCTGGTTTTTCCTGTCTCCTGAAACTTGACATTAAAACTCTCAGGTATGACTTCTTAACAGAAGAAAATACTTCTATCGAGTTTCCAGTCAAGGCTGAGGAAGAGAGATTAATAATTCAAAGATTTCTGCTGGTTTCAGAGTTTCGGAAGCCAGGTGTGTTGTTTGATATTTTCCAAAAGGTCAAATGCATGTATTAACTGCCAATGAAAGATTTCATATTTGGGTGTTATGGCTGCACTTTACAGCAAGCGAGCAATAAAAAACTGGCAGTTAATGTGTATGTAGAAAGTTCGATTCAACTTGCCTGGCTCTCCTGGAGGTGATTAGTACAGCTGTATCCACTAATCATGTGGTCAAGGGAAAGTTTTCTCTGAGCTGTGGAATTGCTCAGGGAGATGAGCAGTCTCAGGTTGACCTTTAGCAGTGTTTGTCAAGGACTTCTGCACTGTATCGGTGCAGGCTACAAGAAGAAAATTTCCAGTACATTTTCAGAGTAGCTCTAAGGAGAGGTGGATGGGTTTTTCTGGTAGGATGGGAGCTTTTGCTTGGAAAAAAATAAGAACCAGTGTAGATTTGTTCTGCTTTTTTATGTCCTACACATGTACCTATCTCTAGCAGCCCTTCAAAAGGCAGCCAACTACCTAAAATTTGATTCTTCTATGGCAAGACTGAAGATTAATTTAAAAAAAAATAAAATTACATGATTTCTTGCAATCTGGAGCTAACATTTTTTCATAGTGGTAACTTACTGCAAATTACTTTATCTTCAACGAGGCATAACTGTGATAGCCCAATGCGGCACCTAAGCCTGTAAGCTCTGCTCATAGCCATGAATTTTGGACAGTCACATGGCAGAGAACACAAAATTTCTGCAGCCATGGTTGCAGCTGGGTGTAAAAAAAAAAAACAAATTCTCTGCATAGCAGAGACAGTGAAGGAAGTAGATAGGACTGTAGGGTTGGTAATGCTGTAGATACACCTGAACTGACAAACTGTGGGAGTCAATATCATCAGAAGTTGGTTTGTTTTCTTTCTCCAAGTCTAATTAGGCTAGAAATCTTGCAAGATTTGGGTTTCTTGCAAGATTTCCGGTAATATGTGATTTTTGGCTTGGGAGGAAATACCATGAGAACAGTCTTTTCATGGACGTTTAAGTAGTAAATTTTGGTTGGAGCCAGCAGCACAGAACATGATGAGGTGTTTGCCAAAAGGGAATTGGAAAAGATGAAAAACTTTGAACATTTTTAGACAGAAAAATAATGATGGGATTTAAGTCTCAGGGAAAATTCAAACTGGTTCCTATATTATCTAAATAAGTTTCCTTCCCTCTTAAGGTGATGGCAATGTTCCTTTTTGTCTTTGTTCTGCTTTGAACTCTATCTTTAAGCATTAGTATAGTTCCAGTACAGTTGTTTATTCTGCATACTTTAGGTGAAGATTTTGAGGACAAATATATTCAGCCTCTGCTTTTCTTTCTTAACATGGATACATCTTCACCTCCTCCACGTGCTTACTTTCTCTAGAGCTGTCTTGAGTGTCTGTTCACTTACTCATGAGCACAGCCATACCCTTGCAGTCATTAACAGGCTCACTTTGGGCTTAGCTGCACCACTGTGCCAGAAAATACTGTATCTTAGCTTATAATGCTAGTTTTTGAGGGAACCAATATTTATGTGTAGGGTGGGAATCTACTGGTGTCATGTCACAGTGAAGTTTCCTTGAGCTTGTAACAAGGCCCCAGATGGACTAACTTTTACAGTATTATTCTTGGATATTAGAAGTCTGCTGCTTTACGGTAAGTGATGGGGGGAAAAAGTATTCCTTCTCGGAGCTTACAGCAGAGCAACTGTATGGAGTGACTAAACTAGGTCAATACAAATAACGGTGCATGGAGTTTCAGTCCTTAAGATAGCAGCCCATTTGGTTGAAGGATTGGAGAATCCAAAACCGTACTAGTTTAGATTCAAGTCCCAAATTGTCCTGTAAATAAAATTATTTCATAGAATCACAGAATCATAGAATGGTTTAGGTTGGAAGGGACCTTGAAGATCATCTAGTTCCAACCCCCCTGCCATAGGCAGGGACACCTCCCACTAGACCAGGTTGCTCGAAGCCCCATCCAGCCTGGCCTTAAACACCTCCAGGCATGGACCTTTCACAGCTTCTCTGGGCAACCTGTTCCAGTGCCTCACCATCCTCAAAGTGAAAAATTTCTTCCTAATACCTAATCTAAATCTACCCTCTTCCAGTTTAAGGCCATTCCCCCTCGTCCTATCGCTACATGCCCTAGTAAAAAGTCCTTTCCCAGCTCTCCTGTAGGCCCCCTTTAGGTACTGGAAGGCTGCAATAAGATCTCCCCGCAGCCTTCTCTTCTCCAGGCTGAACAACCCCAACTGTCTAAGCCTGTCCTCATAGGAGAGGTGCTCTAGCCTTCTGATCGTCTTCATGGCCTTCCTCTGGACCCAATCCAACAGATCCATGTCTTTCCTATGTTGGGTGCTCCAGAGCTGGCTTCCAGACAAACAGTTCTTGTCTCTGTCATACGTATATGCCACAGCACGATAATCTGTGAATAATGCCTTTATAACTGGAATTCAGATTAGCTTGAAATTTATATCTTGGAATAACAATTTAGGCTGAAAAAATAGTAATCAGTAAGCTATAACAATTCACTTTATTTTGAACCATGCTGTTAAGATGAGCATCAACACTTGCTTCTGTTGTTACATTATATATATATACCCATTCATGCCAAGCTCTGCTCTTCTGGATTTGCTTATCCGCTAAAGACATGACAGTACTTCTAACAGCCTGATGTTAGATGTTCTACCCACACTATTCAGTATAGCAGAAAAAGCATAAAATATCAATTACAGCAAAACTGAATCAGTGAAAAAAGATTTCCGTCATTTAGAATGGTGTTACAGAATATCAACCATGATCAGTTGTTTAATCTTCTATAACACTGAATAGATGAGAAGTATGGTTTTATAAGGCTAAATAGTTTTTAACTGCTCCTGTTATCTACCTATACTAGATACTTTTAGGTTTGGGCTTCTTTTATGAAAATATTTTATGTCTTAAAGGGCTGGGGGGATGAGGGCTTTTATTTTATTTGGCTAGTCTTCAGAACTCTTCCCATATTTGCCAACGTTAGATAAAGGTAGGTAGATTAAACCAAATCACTGCTGACATGATAAGTCATCCTGTGCCTTCTGTCATTCTATCAGCTCAGGTCTACCATGACTGTTCCACTCTACAGTCATAACTTGTACTTTAATTTCTCACCTGCTGAAAGTATGTCCTGTTTCATTCCCTGAGAGAATAAGCCACAGGTGATCACATTGTGCCCAGCCAGCTGTGTCCGTATTCTCCCTTTGATTCTTTGACAGACTTCAATCAAATTTACCAGAGATGAAGTAAGCTTAATAAAAATGAGTGACTCCAGAGTTTCTACTTGGATACATACTACAATATTTTATTTCCATATAAGACATCAGAAATCCCATCCAGAAGAAATGCTCAGAGCTGGGAGGACCAGGAGCACATCTGTAGGAAACCAGACTTCATCAGTACTCATGCTCACAACACCACTGGTTCCTAAGGAGCTCTGCAACAGCTAGCAGTAGGTGCTGCAGATCTTGTCCTTTTCCTTTTCTTGATCATATATCTCGTTATTCCTGTAAGGAAAGGAAACAAAGAAAGGAGGAATGAAGCCAGGGACCAATATTTGTTCTTGTTCACTTCTTGAGTAAGATCAGAGCTAGCAAGGAACAAGCAACACAGCTGAGGGGAGTTTCTTGCCTTGCCAAAGAGAACTATGGTCATCATCCCATTCCCTGTTGATTTTATACTCCATGTGTAAAAAGGTTTGGATTTTCAGAAATCTACATTTTGCTTCAAAATAAAGTGAGCAAAGAGGTGAAATGTACACTCTTTGAAAGTATGAGATGTTGTTCTTCTAACCAAAACTGTTTTCATCCATTTTGTGAGAGGCTATTTGATGTGTTAAGTCACATAGCAGAAGAATTTGCAGGGCAGGGGACTCTGTCTTACCCTTTCTTTTTTTTTTTTTCCAAACTATGCAAGATTTCTAATTCTGGGTTTACCATGATAGCTTCCCCCAATGGCTTTGACACAATCCTAACATAAAAATATCTTTCACCACTGTGCAGTCCAATATAAACAGCCCTAGAAAACACCTTCCAGACTTCCAGCAGCCACTTGATATCCTCTGTGGATAACATTTTTGCTGCAGTACAGTTGCAGAGAATCTATGAATTTACTCATTTGAATCTTACAATTGTACCTTCAGCTCTGCAAGTTATTTTAGTCCTACTGCAAAGTGAGGTTACTGCTCTAAGCATTATTTCTCCCAGCGCTATGAATTTGTACCCACAGTATCTTAGATTTTCCAACAGTCTTTTCCTTCTAGTTCTCTTAAATTAACACGCCCTTCATTGATATTATAGTCCCCGACTAAGTGTGGATCCAAGCATTCTTGAACTGAGTGGAAATTCACATCCAAATTGTTGTTCTGAACCAAACCAAAATCTTAGATGACAATCCCATTCTCAGGAATAAAGTTAAAATTGGCTAGAGATCAAGCTCACACATCGTTAGAGTGCTTTCTATAAGTTTTGTATATGTTATGTTGTGAATAGTAAGATTTTCTTTTTTCCCATCTATTTCCTTTCTCCTGATGCATTTTCGCAGTGCTGCAGCCCTAATGGCAGTTAATTAAAGAATAGTGAAATAAATATTGGTGAGAGAATCCAAAGTAAGTTTCATAGCTCTTAAATCAAATTAACTTCTGCAGTCATGAACTAATCAATTGCCTTTCTCTTTTGTATGATTCAAGCAGGAACTTATGATTTAAGTTTTCATTAATTTAGCATTCTTTTTGTACAAAGGCTTTAGAAAGTCATAAAATTAGCACATAGTAGAAAGAAGTGCCAATCTCATACCATTGAGAAAAAGAGCTGTAACACCCACATATATCATGTCTTATGCTGAAGACCAAAAATAATACTAGGCATGCCTAAAATTTCTTGTCCATTATTCTTTCCCTGTAAATAGTGGGCACTAAATATTACTATTTCATATAGTCATGTTAGAGGATTTGGATGAAGATGTTGGAGCTGTTACTCTCCTTGGAGGGAAATTATGTTTTAACACAAAACCAGGTTCAAGTCGTCACTGGTAAAAATGGTGATGTCAAATCTGGAAATTAGTTGGAATCTGGAAGAAGAAGGCTGTCTTGTCTTGGGCACTACATCAAAGAATGCTGATCACCTTTTAGCCATGTCTGACGGCTTAGTAGCAAAATATTTCATATCACATTTGCTCTTAATGCTGGGGGAGAGGACAAACAGGTTTTGGAAAACCCAAACAACATGGAGTTGTAGTGTGGAAAACAACCACCTCCAGAACAACAGTTGGACTGGTGGCTGAGACAGCTAGCTGATACCCAGCTCTTATTGTAACACTCGATGGGCAGGTTGCTATAAGGTATGTTTAAATTCCAGAATCTGCCACCTGTCCCCAATTTAACAATTAATGTTTCACCTGCTGAAACATTAAGGACAGGCTTTGGTGCTTTTAATTGCCGTATCATTCCCAGCTAGTCAGTCCTGCTGACAATGACTCCTAGCTTTTCTATAATACGAAGCTTACAAACACCAAATGCAAAAAAAATCCTCTGGTTTTTTTTTCCAATATTCAATAGGGGATGTTGGAATAATAATCATAAAGACGTTGGCATCTAGATCTGGAGATATCTGACAGAAGCTTTTTTGACTGTCCTAAAATAGACATTTGTGTAAACCTGATGATCACAGTATTCACAACTGTTGGCCATCAGAGACAAGAACTGTCCTTTCCCAAAAAAACCAACTAACAGAGCCCTATATTAACACAGGTCCCAATCCTGTGGTTGAAAGGACAACCATAGGACACCTTCTATGACAAGGTGACCACTTAGTGGATGAGGGAAAGGTGGTTGATGTTGTTTACATGGACTTTAGTAAAGCCTCAACATGGTTTCCCACAGCATTCTGGAGAAACTGGTTGCTCATGGCTTGGATGGCTGTGCTCTTTGCAGGCTAAAAAACTGGCTAGATGGCTGTGCCCAAGGAGTGGTGGTGAATGGATTTAAATCCAGTTAGTGGCTGGTCACAAGTGGTGTTCCCCAGGGCTTGATATTGGGGCTTTTACTCTGTAGTATCTTTATCAATGACCTGGATGAGGGGGTCAAGTGCACCCTCAGTAAGTTTGCAGACAACACCAAGTCGGGCAGGAGTGTTGACTTGCTTGATGGTAGGAAGGCTCTACAGAGGGATCTGGACAGGCTGGGTCAATGGGCTGAGGCCAATAGTATGAAGTTCAACAAGGCCAAATGCCAGGTCCTGCACTTGGGTCACAATGATCCCATTCAGCACTACAGGCTTGGGGAAGAGTGGCTGAAAAGCTGCTCAGCAGAAAAGGACCTGGGGGTGTTGGTCGACAGCCAGTTGAATATGAGTCAGCAGTGTGCCCAGGTGGCCAAGAAGGCCAACAGCATCCTGGCCTGCATAGTGTGGTGAGCAGGACTAGAGAAGTGGTTGTCCTCCTGTCCTCGGCACTGGTGAGGCCTCGCCTTGAATACTGTTTTCAGTTTGGGGCCCCTCACTACAAGACAGACATTGAGGTGCTGGAACATGTCCAGAGAAGGACAACAAATCTGGTGAGAGGTCTGGAGAACAAGTCTTATGAGGAGCAGCTGAGGGAACTGGGGTTGTTTAGCCTGGAGAAAAAGAGACTGAGGGAAGACCTCATTGCTCTCTACAACTACCTGAAAGGATGTTGTAGTGAGGCAGGGGTCGATCTCTTCTCCCAAGTAACAGGTGATAGGACAAGAGGAAATGGCTTCAAGTTATGCCAGGGGAGGTTTAGATTGGGTATTAGGAAAAATTTCTTCACCAAAAGTGTTGTCAAGCATTGTAACAGGCTGCCCAGGGAAGTGGTTGAGTTGCTATCCCTGGAGGTATTTAAAAGATGGGTAGAAGTGGTGCTGAGGGACATGGTTTAGTGGTGGTTTTGTCAGTGTTAGGTTGATGGCTGGACTCAATGATCTTAAAGGTCTCTTCCAACCTAGACATTTCCATGAATCTATAATTGTATGAAAGAGTGAATTGTCAGCAGCTTTGGAGAATAAAGTTGCAATAGCCCAAGCTTAGGCAGGCTTAATTTACACTGATGCTCTATTAAATTTGGAACATTGATATTGCCAAAGATGGCAATATTTTAACCTTCGAAGAACATTTATTTGAACTGTGCCCTCAAGCATGCCGCACTCCACGGAGTTCATATAAGTTCAGTTTTGTGGACTAAAAACCAGCTTCCAGGTGTCAGAGTCTAGACAAGTTTTGGTTTTGCAACCATCTGCATTCTTTTGTGTTTCTGGGAAACTGGTCAACAATGAGACATGATCCCAGTGTGGCAAGGTTTTAATTCTCAATGTTTGGTTGCATGCTGCCAAAACCACAATGCAGAGGGCTCTTCTATTTTGACATGGTAGGTGAAATTAGTAGAGAGGTGTTAGGCAAAATTGTGAACTGATGGCAAGTACATCCAGATAGGTTTGAATAAGGTGAAGTATACAACATGTAAGGGTTATGTGCTTTTCAACTTTGGTAATAACGCACTATTTGGCTTTTATAATTTCACCCAGTACCCCAAGAGCACAAGTTGTGCTTTTTGACCTTATTAGCACGGGCAGCAGGCTGAGCATGAGCTTCAGTTATTCCTGTATTTTTTCTTCTTTGCACACCGAGATACATTCATCCTCCCGGGAATGCTTTGTTCGTGTGCTTCTGTGACTTCGACAATTTCTCAATGGAGTACAGGTCCTGCCCAGTCACACATGTTTCTTGGCCAAAATTATGTTATTTTTTGTCACAGAGCAACAAAAATGTTTATGGCCAGAATGATCTACACTAAGACATGCACCTCAGTAGTATTTGGGGTAAATCAATGAGACATCTCGTGTCATACTGCAGGCCTTGAGCAGCCTGACAATCACTGTAAACCCCCCCCCCCGAAAAAAAAAAAAAAAATTGGAGCTCTGCCAAATACAGGAATCTCAAATTCCTATGTCCTGCTATGGCAGATATGGTAGTCACTCTCAAACTGTGCAAGTCAGCAAAAATTAGTGGAAAGGAATCCTTTCTTCTAAGCTTTACAGTGTGGTAGAGGCCAGTTAAGAGGTACCAACTCTAATTTATACTAAGTTGGCTGTGTGAAAGCCTAGAAAGAAGCTATGGAAGACATGCTACTGTCTATTTTATAAGAATTGAGTTGGAATTAGGCTGGGATGTAAGTCATAATACTGTCACCCCTGAGTGAACCTGCCTATGTGAACGTCCCCATCAACAAAGACAATTCAACCACTTGTTTTTTCCTTCAGCAAGTAAAGAAAGTAATAAAGTAGATCTGGGCTGTGGGAGCTCAGGGAGCCTCAAATGTATCATTTGTCAGTTCTTATTGCAGAAATTCTCACACAATCATAGAAGTATTGGTTGGGGTAGGCATCTGGATGTCATTCAGTCCATCCTTCTGTTTAAAACAAGAACTATTGCTATCACTAGATCATCATATCTATCACCAGCTGTCATTGACTGTCATCAACACTGGAGCAATGGCTTTGCTTAGCTGAATATTGAAAAGCAGGAGAGTCCACCCACTGTCTATCTAGCTGCTTTCGGTGCTGCACTATCCTGCTGGTGAAGAAATTCTTCCTAATATCCCATTTGAATATCCCAAGTCACGACACATGTCGCTATGTTCTCTGCTACTGCCAAGAGAAGTCTGACTTTGATATCTCTGTAAATTCCCTTCATGTCATCATAGGCTGCTACTTGATCCCCCTTTAACCTCTCCTTTGCCAGACAAAAGAAATACAACTCCCTCAGGTTTTCCTCATAGCTCATATGCTCTGTGTCCCTGGCCATCTTGACAGACACTTTGTAGATCCTCTCCAGGTTTTAAGATTTCTCTTGAAGTGTATGTGGATTCCCAGAAGTGAACACAGCAGACCAGCTATGCCCTACTCCCCCAGCAGCAGATCAAGCAAGAAATAACCTCCCTTAATCTGCTGGCCATGTTCCTCCTAAGGTAACCCGTAGTGGTTTACTTTCTTCATGATGGGAGCACATGGTTGGCAAATGTTCGACTTGGCATCCACTGTAACGCCTGGGTCCTCTTCATTGAGACAGCTGCTCTGCCAGCTGGTTCCCAGCCCGTACTGATGCCTGGGATTATTCTGCCCCAGGTGTTCTTCCTCCTACTGAATTCCATGTTTTCTGTTGCCCCAGTCCCTGAGTTTCTCAGGTTGTTGTGAACTGAAGTTTCTGCCATTTGTCATGTCATCCCCCTAATTTAGCATGGAAACCGTGTCCACATGACTTTGCTGATTGATTGAAGAGAGGTGTTATATCTGAATGCTGAGAGTTGATCCTAAGCTTTCCTCCTGCTTTGCATTGTAAACCATCTCTCCTGTATGGACTGGACCCTAGGTGAATATTGCTGAGAGGAGAAGGTGACCTGTAATACTCACCAGATGGCTTCAGCCCACACTGTATTTTTTAGAGAAGGACTTTCCTGTGCTGCTTTCTTACAAGCTGATCTACTTTAGCTACTCAGAAAACAGCTGTGGTAGTTCTTAAGTACTGTTTACTGATTGAAACCATGTAATATTATTAGAAACATTTATAAGTATCGAAAACATAACAATGCTGAATGATCTAGCATCTTCATGGAACAGCTGGTATGCTGGTACCATTCTCTGAGATATGTTTTTCAGCTGTAAATTTTGATTAAAAGAGGGGGGGAAAATGAACACAACAGTGGGAACTGTTCCAAGGGCAGTGATAAAGATCTCCTTCCTTGTCTGGAATTGCCCTTTAAGCCCTAGACTCTTAATCAGCAGCAAAAGGAAGCAAAAGCTTCCTTCCCTGACTAGACCTGATTTCAACTAAGATGTGAGAGTGTCTTTCACAAAATACTCCCGTCACAACCTGTGTAAGAGACGCTTAAAAAAAAAAATAATTAAAATAGCTCAGTCTTTTGCTTCCTTCAGTTGTTAGACTAAATAATAAGAGACCAGCACCCTTTCTGATGGTCACTTTCATGAATACAAAGCTGCCCCTGTTTCACTGAGATAAAGCAACTTCAGCAGTGTGTGTTCTGCTTTGCCAGATACTGTTTATCTTATTCAGATTATGATATTTCTGCAAGCAATCTATGTCCAAAAAGTGAAATCTGCTCATTTTTATAAGAAAAATGCCTAACTGAAGTTTGGTTGTATTCTTCAGAGCTTCCCACACCTGGGAGTCTTTTCCAGTTCCAAATTTGGCAGGGAATTGGGACCATTGTCCAAAAGTGGATTTCATACCATGTCACGGAAAAAGCAAAATTTTCTATCCTCTTACTAGCTCAAGGCAGGGAAGGAACGTGGGACAGACTGAAAAACAGAGGCACATCTATACGTCATTACTGTAAAAGATCCTCTGGCCTTCCCAATGCTGACAAAGCCCAAAGAGAGGGAAACCTGATGGAGGGGTGACTGGATCTGAAGAACGATGAATCCATAGAATCATAGAATCATAGAATCATAGGGTTGTAAGGGACCTCTGGAGATCATCTAGTCCAACCCCCCTGCCAGAGCAGGGACACCTTAGAGCAGCTTGCACAGGAACGCGTCCAGGCGGGTTTTGAATGTCTCCAGAGATGGAGACTCCACCACCTCCCTGGGCAGCCTGTTCCAGTGCTCTACCACCCTCAAGGTAAAGAAGTTCCTCCTCATGTTTAGGTGGAACTTCCTATACTCAATTTTGTGCCCGTTACCTCTTGTTCTGTCACTGGGCACCACCAAAAAGAGCTTGGCCTTATCCTCCTGGCACCCACCCTTTAAGAATTTATAAGCATGGATCAGGTCCCCCCTCAACCGTCTTTTTTCCAGACTAAAGAGACCCAATTCCCTCAGTCTTTCTTCATAAGAGAGGTGTTCCAGTCCCCTAATCATCTTGGTAGCCCTATGCTGCACCCTCTCCAGCAGTTCCCTGTCCTTCTTGAGCTGGGGAGCCCAGAACTGGACACAGTACTCCAGGTGCGGCCTCACCAAGGCAGAGTAGAGGGGGAGGATGACCTCCCTTGACCTGCTGGCCACACTCTTCTTGATGCACCCCAGGATGCCATTGGCCTTCTTGGCCACAAGGGCACATTGCTGGCTCATGGTCATCCTGTTGTCCACCAGGACTCCCAGGTCTCTTTCTACAGAGCTGCTCTCCAGCAGGTCAGCCCCCAACCTGTACCTGTGTATGGGGTTATTCCTCCCCAGGTGCAGGACCCTACACTTGCCCTTATTGAATTTCATGAGATTCCTCTCTGCCCAACTCTCCAGCCTGTCCGGGTCTCTCTGTATGGCGGCACAGCCTTCTGGTGTGTCAGCCACCCCTCCCAGCTTCGTATCACCTGCAAACTTGCTGAGGGTGCACTCTATCCCCTCACCCGAGTCATTGATGAATATATTGAACAGGACTGGACCCAGTACTGACCCCTGGGGAACACCACTCGTCACTGACCTCCAACTAGACTCTGCTCCCCTAACCACAACCCTCTGAGCTCTGTCTTGCAACCAGTTTTCTATCCATCTTACTGTCCATTCATCTAACTCACTCTTCCTAAGCTTCCCTATGAGGATGCTGTGGGAGACTGTGTCGAACGCCTTGCTGAAGTCAAGGTAGACCACATCTACCGCTCTTCCTTCATCCATCCATCCAGTCACACCATCATAGAAGGCTATCAGATTAGTCAGGCGTGATTTCCCCTTGGTGAATCCATGCTGAGTACTTCTGATAGCCTTCTTTTCCTCCACGTGCCTTGAGTTGACGCCCAGAACAAGCTGTTCCATCATCTTTCCAGGGATGGAGGTGAGGCTGACCGGCCTGTAGTTCCCCGGGTCCTCCTTCTTGCCCTTTTTGAAGACCGGAGTGACATTGGCTTTCCTCCAGTCCTCAGGCACCTTGCCTGTTCTCCGGGACCTTTCAAAGATGGTGGAGAGTGACCCAGCAATGACCTCTGCCAGCTCCCTCAGCACTCTCAGGTGCATCCCATCAGATCCCATGGACTTGTGAATATCTAATTGACCTAATTGGTCCCTCACTTGATCCTCCTCAACCCAGGGGAAGTCTTCCTCTTTCCCTGTTACTTTCTCCAAAGCCTGGGACTCCTGAGGGCTCGGCCGGGTAGTAAAGACCAACGCAAAGAAGGCATTCAATAACTCCGCCTTCTCCGCATCCTCTGTCACCATGGCTCCTGTCTCATTCAACAGTGGGCCCACAGCTTCTCTGGTCATCCTTTTGTCTCCAATATACCTGAAGAAGCCCTTCCTGTTGAGCTTGACATCCCTTGCCAGGTTTAGTTCCAAGGCGGCCTTGGCTTTCCTTGTTTCATCCCTGCACACTCTGGCAGCATTCTTGTAATCTTCCCAAGGGGTTAGGCCATTCTTCCACTGAGTGTAAACTTCCTTCTTCCACTTGAGCTTGTTCAGAAGCTCCCTGCTCAACCAGGCAGGCCTCCTGCGTCCCTTGGCTGATTTCTTGCTCTTCGGGATGCACCGATCCTGAGCTTGGAGGAAGTGGTCTTTGAATACCAACCAGCTTTCTTGAGCCCCTTTGCCTTCCAGAGCTTTAGTCCATAGGATCTCCCCAAGCAGTTTCTTGAAGAGATCAAAGTTAGCCCTCCTGAAGTCTAAGGTTGTGATTTTGCTTCTGGTTGTTTTGTGTGTATTGCCCATGATCCTGAACTCTATCTTTTCACGATCACTACAGCCTAGGGTGCCCCCAACCTTAACGTCCTCCACCAGTCCCTCTGTGTTGGTTAATACTAGGTCCAGGAGTGCTCCTCTCCTTGTTGGCTCCTGCACCACCTGTGTTAAAAAGTTATCATCAATACACTGGAGGAGCCTCCTGGACTGTGCGTGACAGGCCGTGTGGTCTACCCAGCAGATATCTGGGTGATTGAAGTCCCCCATAAGAACCAAGGCCTGAGATTGGGAGGCTATCTTTAGCTGTCTGTAGAAAGCCTCGTCAGCTACCTCATCCTGATCAGGTGGTCTGTAATAAACTCCCACAACAGTGTCCCTCATATTTGCCTTACCCTTCATCCTTACCCATAAGCTTTCAACCCTCTCTACATCCGCCCCCAGTGAGAGCTCGATGCATTCCAGTTGCTCTCTCACATAGAGCGCAACTCCACCACCATGTCTCGTTAACCTATCTTTCCTGAAAAGGACATAGCCATCCATGACAGTATTCCAGTCGTGTGAGCTGTCCCACCACATCTCAGTAATTGCAATGAGATCGTGGCCTTGCAATTGTGCACAGATCTCCAGCTCTTCCTGCTTATTCCCCATGCTGCGTGCATTGGTGTGTAAGCATTTCAGAGCAAGAGTCATGTGTGTGGTTTGGATCCTTGATATGTGGTGGGCCTTCTGGCTCTCAGGAGTACTGGCAGACTTTGCTACAAGTGCTGAGCGACTACACCCTGGCACCTCACCAGCTAGCCCAGTACCATCCCCACCCCCCTTCAAATCTAGTTTAAAGACCTATTAATGAGCCCTGAAGCTCATTCCATATGGAAACGGGCCTCATGAAAGGAAGACTGACAGGAACTGAAATCAGAGATAGCAGCAAAAGGTAGTCAGCTGCTGAGGCAGAAGAATATACTTTATGTTTTGAGTGTGTGGCTTGGAAGGTTGCTTGAATATTCTCCTTTGAATACACAGAGCAAAAAAAAAAAAAAGATTTGTATTTAAGTGTTTCGAGGTATGGGAGTGATCTGGTCTGAGTGAATTCAGGCAGGATGTTTCCTGGTAGAGCATCTACATGTTGATATTGAGGGGAACTTTTATTCCAGGGATAGTTAAGAATGTGGGTACTTTCAAAAAGTCCCATTAACCATTTCTGTGAATCCTTAAGTGGTGACAGTAGAGGGTTCAGGCACTTGAGAAAGTCTTCCATTGTATCTCCCAAGGAGAAAGTTTTTGTGGGTTATACAGGATAATCATTACTCCAAATATAATGAGTCAGGCTGTAGATCTGTCATGGAGAGCTTTGAACTCATAGCAAAAAGCCATAATTCATAGCAGTTACATTTTGGAAACTTTACTTAGGACGGCATGCAGCCATGCCACTGCAAAGAATAGGAAATGTCACTAAATCTGGTAAGTCAAAAGTACTGTATTGTAGTAAGTGTTGCTCCCGCATTTATTTTTTCCACCAGTCCTGAATCTGCCTTTCCCTAAAGGAAAACCATGTTTTCCCTTTGTTTGCATATCCTTGTTATTTTTATGACCTTTGGCACCTTCTGAAGGCTGCCACATAGAAGATAAAAGAGCTATAGTCTCCGATGTATGACTGATGAAGTAGGCATCTAGGCATGTCCATTAGAGTTGGAGAACAGAGCTGTATCATACTTTAAGTGCTTCTATCTGGGGCACAGTTGAATATGATGTTAAATAAGGTTTGCTGCCGAGTAGCTCAGACCAGTCTGTTGAAACCTCTTTTCCTGTTCAGGTTTGCTAGCTTTGATGTTCTTATCTACAGTACTTTCAAAATGCAAAGTCTACCCAGGGAAGTTCAACCTCTGAAGTTAAGTGTGAATTTAAACCAGTATCAATACCCTCTTTTTCTCAGAACAGTTCCAGTGGCCTTCAGCATAGTTATTTCATTCTTGCAAAAATTGGTGAAATTTGTGGATTTGTTTGCACAGCCTGCATTTTAGTTCCTGACAAGTTGTCTTAGTTTGCAGCTGATATTCAGGTTAAGTGCTGGTGAAAACACTTTACTTAAATATTAATTGGACAGAGTCCAAAGCATACGTTTCAACTAAAAAAAGCTGACGGTTTAAAGTCCTGACCCAAATAAAACATTCAAATTCAGCTTGTGGGCCAGTGTAGTACGAAAAAGATTTTAACTTTGCAGCAAAAACTTATTGGCTCAGACAGAAAATGTATTCACGTGTCGATCAGCATGACAGGAACAAATTCTGTATAACTGAGATGCTGATGTTCATTATCCCTGCCGTGTTGAGTCAGATGCTTTAAGCAGACTGCGCTGTTCAGCCTAGGTGGGGCGCAGAAGGAGTACGCGTAACTCCAAGTAAACCCTTCCCATCTCTTTGTGTTTTGTCGCTTGTCCTGCAGTTTTAAGGCAACTCCCAAATGACAGAAATGGGGCTTTTGATAGGTATTAGGACTTGGTGGGGAACGAGCAGAGAACTAACGAGTGGGCAGGACTGTTTTCGGTTGGAAACTAGAAGGTGCAGGGTGTACAGGTGGCTGTGGGATATCCTTTGTAATTGGTCATGCAAAGCGGATCGATAGGAACAAGCTGATAGCAGGGCTCCAAAGGGCGATGGGTTTCGGTGAGGACGGGAACAGGGCTGACAGCGATGTTTACTTACACAAGGGCAGTGTGGTTGCTGTGAGTTTTAATCTAAGTTAGGCGCATGAATACAGATGTCACTAGGAAAGAATTTGAAATGTTCAGGTTGCCAGAGGTTGTGAAAGAAATTAATAAGGGGTGATAATGTGATTGGTCACATGTTTGTTCTCAAAGTACTTTTTCCCAAGACAGCATTAGTCTGGGTTATTCATGCTGCCCAGAGCGGAGGACGTCCATGATTATTTTGACTTCGCAATGTTCAATGTCATGCAGTGCTCAATTCAGAGCAATAATCACGAATCGTGGGTTTTCTTACCCATGTATCCAATTGCCATTCATTAGCTTTGGGTTTGGAAGCGTTTTTTGATATGAACATAGAAGCATATACAAGAGAATGTATGCCTGCAGGGTGCCATGTTTTGTCCCTGCCTTTTGAAATTTTCAGAAAAAATATCGAATTGCCACTTTCTCCGCAGAAGCTGATACATTGCACAGATATCACTGGGTGAAGGCAAAGCTGCAATTGCAACGTAGCAATGAGAGGGAAGGTTAGCTCTGAGATTTCATTTTTAACAATTGGATTCCAAGCAAAATTTAGAGGGCCATCTTTATTACAGACTTTTTTGACACTGGCAAAGGGTTAGTTAGCTGTTACAGACAGCTTGGTAGCTAGGATTTTATATAAGCTCCTGTTTACCAAATGCTTATGTTTGTCAAATGCAATTGAGATTGAGCTTCCTTTGGGTATTTGTCTAAGAAGAAAAGGGTTTTGACCATCAGCTTAAACATTGCAGTTGTTTCTATGACCAATACCAGAGAAAAAGACATAGCTTTGTCAATAGAAATAAAGCAAATTGGAGAAGATTAAAGAGACAAGAGTAAAGAGGATAGGATGGGGCAGCAACAAGGATCAGAGGGAGGAGGGAGGATGGTAAAGAAAGGGACAAGGAGTGACGTGGGCATGGGCAGAAAGAAACAGAAAAGGTCTCCAAAAGCAGGACAAAAGGAAGTAGGCAGTAGGGACTGTGAGGAACTAGTGATTGGACTCTGATATCTGAAAAGGCTGAACAAAAGCCACGTGTGTCTCCTCCAGTGATCTGCCTGAACAGAGAAGAGCAGTCTGCTGTGAATATTACTGTTGGCTCAAACGACAGAGGTCTGTGCCATGATACTAAAATTCCAGCTCTGCTGATAGGCACTGCTAGGACTGTCTTTTATAAGATCTGGAAAATGGCGTGCAAAATACTGCACATGAAGGATATTAAATCTGTAAAATCAAGCTGTCTTCAACCCAGCCAGAAATATTATTACCTGTACTGTTTTAAACTGATCATCTGTAACATACTTCATCATAGTTTCTAAATAGAGCATACTATGACTTTTTTCCCCCTCAATGGCTTCACAGGTTTGCCTAACATGAATTATGTCACCTTTAGTGACTTTAAGTTTTTTTTCAATATATTTAGAAGTATTAGTAAAACCTTTTGGAGGCACGGGAAGTATTTTCAGAGGACTAATGATTTCTTATACCGTAATGCAACTCTGAGCCAAATTTGTAAAAAATTTCATTACTGAACAATACCTTGAATTGAACCACAAGGTGTTATCTGTGTGAAATAGTTTCCCTGATAGGATTCCACTTTAGAAAAGGGAAGTCGTCCACAGAAAAAAAAAATGTATCTCATAAAATGGCTCTTACAAAAGTTAATTTGATGTTTTCAAACTGCCATGT
This sequence comes from Vanellus vanellus, assembly GCF_965231255.1. Classification (NCBI taxonomy): domain Eukaryota; kingdom Metazoa; phylum Chordata; class Aves; order Charadriiformes; family Charadriidae; genus Vanellus; species Vanellus vanellus. Next base: position 87,690,373 of record NC_138906.1, read on the forward strand.
TTTGCAGGCGTATCAGAAGATCTAGAGAGCTTGTAGGGATTTAGTAAAGTACCAGCTTAAAAATGAGCTAAAGAATGCTTAATGTCTCAGCTTTCTCACTAATTACTGTGTATTTTTAGTGGCTTTTAACTAAATAAAATTGTGGTTTACATACTCCAAATAACATATGTAACATACTAAAGTTAATAAAGAGGGCATTGTTGATTATAGTTTATAAACAGCACTTCTAAATTAATGGCAAAAGGACACTGGTCTTAGTTATCTCAGCTTTTCTTTAGCTTGGAGACTACTCATGTTGCTAATGTAGTCCATTGTTGAATTCATTCCTACTACGAAGTTTTTAGTACCTCTGACTTCCATTAGGCCAAAATCCCTGAGTAGGTATTAATCATGTTACTAATTTTTAAACAGCTTTGAGACACCAATAGAAATTACTCCTTTAAAACTCAGGAAGTCCTGACCTGTAGTTCTTAACCTATCCCTCCTTAGACACAACTAGTGTTGTTTTTAATGGGAGTGCAAACAAGTCCTAAATTCAAATTCAGCCTCCTTACAGAAATAAAAGTCAGCCTCACTCCCCCCCCCCCCCCCCCCATCACTACTGCAGTGATACACAACTTCAAAAAGGGGAAATATGTGAAAATTAGGAATTTGTTAAATTGAACCTAAGGAGAGTAAATCCTTGCAGGCTACAAGGAGGTTACTGAAGGACAGCATACTGGAAGCCCAGCATACTGGAAGCCCAGCAGTAGTGTGTACCACCTGTTAAGGGAGGCTTGAACAAGGGTAAAAAGGAAGCAAGCATGTCTAATCAGCACAATGAGTAGGTTATTAGAATGAGAAGACATCTTTCAAAAAGCTGGAATTGTGTCCAAATGAGGAAAAGACAATGGATTGTAAACTCTGGCAGATTAATTGTATAAATGCAATAGTGCATGTCAAAATAGAGCTCAAGGAACAATGAGCAAAAAGGATCAAATGAATACTAAATATTCCTTCAGACATATCAAGAGCAGGAAGCATACCAGAGAGGCTGTAGAGCCAAATGGCGTTCATGGCATTGAAAGAGCACTGAGAGGGCAAGACCACTGCTGAGAAGCGAAATGAATTATTTACATAAGCTTTCCCTGTGGACTAAATTGTAGATCCATGTTGGACCCCCTTGGAGAGGGAGGATGTTCCTAAGAGAGTATGTCTGACACTGAAGTGGCTAAAGAGGTTTTGGAAACATTAACAATGCGAATACTAACCAGTGATGGTCAGTGTTTACTCAAGTGCTTTAAGAGAAATCAAGGATGAAATAGCTGAATTGCCAACGTGTAACCTCTCAGTTTAAAACTATTTTGGTTCATGAGGACTGGACCAACAGCAAATGTTATGCCAGTCTTTAAACCAGGCTCCAGAGAAAATGAAGGAAACTGCTTCTGTAACATGGGTTTTATACCCACCAAGTTAGGAAAACTCTGAGAAATAATTGAATTAGTAGATGTGTGAATGTGATCCATGTGGGAAGAGACAAAATGGCTGGCTGATAACAGTCAAGCTTGTTTCTTTTAAAAGTTCTTGGGAATCCAAGGAGCTGTGGGGCAAGACATGGACTGGCTATGCAATAAGATGCAAAGCATGGAAGGAAAATGTCAATTATAGCAACTGAGAGAAGTCACAGAAGTCTGTGGGGGTCCACGCCCAAACCTGGGCTGCTGAAATGACTGGAGAGGGTGAGCAATAAATGACATGGTTTACAGAGGATAAGAAGTGGTTCTGATAGAAACGATGAAGACACACAGTGAAGAAGTAAAGGATGACTTGTTGAGAATAGTGACTGGGCAATAAAATGTTAGATAAAATTCAGTGCAAATAAAGATAAGGAGGAAAAATCCCATTTTACATAAAATAATGGGCTCTGTGCTGACCAGTGACATTCAGGAGTGAAGCCTTTGGATTATAAGTGGCAATTCAATGAAAAATATCGATTCAATGTCTATTCAGAAGCGGTCAAAAAAAGGCAAAATAAAAGTTAGGCATGATTTAGAAAGGAATGAAGAGCAAAACAATAGCATTTTTGTTTTGCATGCATGCATTTGCATTTGCACGCATGTGGTTTGCATGCATATAAATGCATTGTTTGCCCTCAGCATTAATACGGCGTGCAGTTCTGCCTCCCTTATCATAAAAAGAGGTTTGCTAAAACTGGAAAAGACCCAAAGAAGACAAACAAGAATGATGGAGTATATGTCAGAAGAATGACCAGGTTAGGATTTGTCAGTTTGGAAAAGAAAGGGTTTACAAGGCAATATGATAGGGGTCTTCAGAATCCCATGGTAAGGATTGACTGCTCACTGTCTCTTGCAGTATAACAGAGGCTTCTAGTAGGAACTGAATCTGAAACAAGTGAAATCAAATGAAATCTGAAACAAACCCAGAAGGTGGGTTTTTGCACAGTGGGTGGTAGACTTGTAGAACTGCTTTCCAAAGGACGTGGATACCAAAAGTTTATGTGAATTGAAAAGGATAAGCGTTTGGAGGAAAGATTCAGGGTTGCTGAACAGAGAACTCATATTAGGCCTAGACTACATTGATCGGAAAATATGTAGCATCTAGGAGAATATTTGAGATAAGTATCGTGCCCTATACTTACTCTTCGCTAGCATCTGTTTACTGCCATTGTTGGAGACGTTCTGAAGGAGAAGGACACTTGGTCTGTATTGGATTCTCAATGATCATGCTTCACTGTATGCTTTCACTGTGATTATTCTAGGAGGATAAAATATATCAGTGTGATCAAGTTCACTTGTCTGGAGACTTGAATGAATTATGTACACTGAAACAAATTTACTCTGTGGTTTATGAAGGATATTCTTAAAATTAGAGAATCATTCAGACAACATGTTTTATTGTGGTCGAGACTGCCTAGGGTTTGAAACAGATGTGCCTAATACTCCAAAATAGAAATGATACTCATTATTTAACCCTTGCACAATGTTTATTGTTGCCAAAAAAAATCATCATTCTTCAATTACAGGTGAAATTGAATCAACTACATGGCGGCAGACAGCTTTATCTGATTCAGGATCTGATTAAGAACATAAAGACAAACATGCTGATTCAAACTAAAAGTCCATCTAATATCTTGCCTATGACAGAGGCCAAGGGTGGATGCCTAGGTAAGAATGTAATGAGGCATAAGGGATACCTTCTTGAAGTAACCAGGTCTGTCCTCAGCCAGAATGGTTTCTATAAATTTGTCCGGGGCTTCCTGAATCCATCTACAACTCTAGTGTCAACAGCAAAGCTATAAGTAGTTGCACAGCTTAACTGCATGTGGTGTGAGGACTGTATCTTTTTGTTTTGAACGTGCCATCTACTAGTGTCGTTACTCCTCCGTCGTCTCTCTTTGAGCCTGAAGAATTCTAGTCCATTTAATCACTTCCTGAATGGAAACTGCTCCACATGTTTTCCCTTCTCTACACCTTCTGCAGTTCTCCTGTATATGGTTTGAGATTGTAAGAGAGCTATATGAAGTATTTAAAATGTAGGAGTACATTTAGTTGGAGTATTTAAAATCTAGGGTTTTATACAGTGGCATGATATCTTCTGCCTTGTTCTCCGTTCCTTACTTAGAATTTCCTAATATGTAGCTGGTTTTGTGTTTGCTACTGGAAACTGAGCCAAGGTTTTCAGAAAAGTGTAACCCCAAATCTTGTTACTGGGTCGAAACATTGGGTTCAGATCCTAGACTAATGGGTATATAAAGTTTGGATTGCTCTGCATTTATCGGAATTTCATCTGCTCTCATAACATCTTCCAGTTAAACATTTGTCTTTGTTGTCCTCAACAACTTACCTTACAGAACAATTGTCTTGTCTTACCCTTTATGTGTCCCTTGTGTGACCTCCAAAGAGACAATATGTGTTTAGAGTCCTGCTTTATTTAATTTAGTCCTGACTCTGCTTCTAATCCCATGCTTTCTTAGTGCAGCCTGTCAGAGGTATTTCCTCTTTGAACATTATGCTATGAAACAATAAGTACACATGTAACGTAAAACAATACCATTTACCGTTGGTTTCATGCTATGCTTTTCCACAGCAGCCCAGCAAAAGCTCTGAAATACTTTCTTTGTGGGAACTTGAGGGCTATATTGCTTAAAGTTATTAAGCTTGTCACTGCTGTATTAAGGAAGGAAAACCTTCAATGGAAGTCTGTGACATTTCCCACAAAAGTTACGTACTTTTTTTAACAGCATTGTTGGGCAGATCCCTTCAGGTTCACAATGCAATTGAAATTAACTGGGTGCTGCTCCATACCGTGTTTCTCATTGCATGATAGCATGCCATTGTGCATCATAGAGAACTCTGAGAAGAAAACAATATATAATGTGTTCCTTATTCTCCTCAAGATCTTTTATGGTAAGTGGCTTTTGATACCATCAGAGGAAAATAAATGCTGGTGCAGAGCGAAACCAAATATAGAATCAAATGGAGATCGGCAGCTAGGATTGCATACAGTTGAAATACTGTTGTCTATGGTTGGGACATTAGCCACAGGGTGTGGCTTCAAGGCAGCCCAAATTTCACTAAACCAGCACTGCTCCAATCCCCCCATTTGCAACAACAATATCGCTTAGGTGATTTCTTGGTAACTCAATTCTAGGGCATGAAACCAATCAAAAAACAACCTGGCAAAAAAAAGTGGAAAGATTTATTCTTTTTTACAATGGATTGGTTTACTGCCAGATCAAGCTGGCACAAGCTAGTACAAGAAGGGGACTGGGCACATGTGAGTGGAGAAGAAAGGGGCACCCATAATAATCAACAGTCTATAAAATGTTCTTTTCTCAAGATATTTCTTGCAGAAATGTTTTTACTCTGGTACCTTTCTTCCTTCCACAATTGATTTTTAAATTGGCAAGAGAATATTTCTTATTTTGTGGATAGGTCATAGCACCAAGTGCTACTAAAATCACTTTTCTGGTGAAGCCATTTCTCAAATTTGCACATAAACAAGGTCAAATACTGTACTTTTCCGCCTGTAAAAGTTAAAGGACTTCATTAGCCTTGATGGATTTTGTGAGCAGTATGTAATATCCATTTTAAAGGAGAGTAATTACAGGGGGCCTAGCAGTGCCATTTTGATGGTTCTGCATTGCAAAGGTAAAACTTGCAAGTAAAGGGAGACCAATTGCACTTGTAGCTGCTGCACATTCTCAGATCAGTGATGGTCTGTAAGGAAGAACAGAGCAGGTCCACCTTGGTTAAAAGCCCAGTTTGACAGTAGCCAGAGCTGAAACACAACGCCATCTGTTTGTTTCATTCTTCCTGTTGTTGAACTTGTTGAATTTGTCATAAATAACTCCAAAGAGTGTGGGCAGAAAGGAATTTAGATGATTCATGATATGGTCACACTGTTAAGCCTCTTTCTTTCAGGGCTGTAGAATTTTGCTCCTCTGTACCTACAGCCTGGCCTTAAATCCCGAGATCATAGGCATTGTGAAACTGTAAAACCGAAGGGTTTTTATTAAAGCTGCCTGTTTAACAGTTGTGTCAGTCAGCATTTAAGTAGCCCAGGAATAAGATTTGTGCATTAGCGCTGCGCTGTGAGAAGTTCCGATAGCAAGCATGGTAAAGGCAGGTTTCTTTCATCAATCCAGAAGCTAAATAAAGCTCTAAAGAGTGATAGACTTTACATCACAAAGAAAACCTAAAGGAAATACAGTTTCACAATCGGTTAGGGAAGAGGGAATTGGGATTCCTACTTTTTTCCAATTCTGCCATAGCTTTATGGTGCTGTATTGGATGAACTGTTTGCTTTGTAGAGAAGTTATACGTGACAGTGAGACAGCCTCATTTGTTAAGCACAAAGTTATACGTGACAGTGAGACAGTCTCATTTGTTAAGCACTGGAATGTATTTGCTGATGACAAAACATAGTTATGGCAAGCTGCATTTCAGAGACTTGTCTAAAATAAGTTTTCCATAAAGAACAGAGTTAACGAAGATTGGTTTCTAGAGGAGTCCTGTGCTCCCTATACGGGACTGATAACAGTATCCCTGATTTTCTGGCCAGACATCCCCACTGGACACTGAGTGGGATGTGTTGTGGCTGGCAGGGGGAGCAGCCTCAGCTCCTCTCCCTGGGGACTCTCTTTCCAATCAGTTACAAAGCTCGGGGAAAGAAAACATTAATAGAAGTCTGATAACCGACTTTTTTAAAAAAAGTCAATTAAAAGTAAGTATCCTGCTTAGATAAAAGTAAAATTGCTTACTAAAAAAAAATTTGTAGAATCATAGATTCATAGAATCAGAGAATGGTTTGGGTTGGAAGGGACCCTAAAGATCATCTAGTTCCAAGATGCATTCTAGTTGTATTTTACCATGTGAGAGTGAGTCATGATTATGTCTTGGGATTTTTAACCAAATACTTATATAATTCCAGATGAAATGAAAGACTTTCATTTACTTTCTATAAAGGATGGTTGATTTTCCACTTTATTGGGATGCTGTTAATAACACGGTTTACTTGAATGATTGCAATATGCTCAAGATGCTGCACAGGTTGGGAGTGCCAGGGGCTCCCTGGGTGGGTCAGGGCAGGAGACTGGCTCTGCTACAGCATCACTAGGGCAGGAGCTGGTGGCCCTGGGGGCTCACGTGGGGTCCTGTGCCATGGGCAGGTTGGGGGAGCCCCAGAGATTGAGCAGGGATGGGCAGGGCTGGTGGTGCCGTCATGGCACTGAAAAAAGGTGCCCAAGGTTGTCCTGTGCATGTAAATAATTATGACTAACTAATATTGGCATTCTCTGGTTGTACAGCAGTTTGCAAGAGCCATAATATGACCCAGATCAGAGCTAGGTACGACTTCAGTGACTCTTCAGAAACCTCCCTAAAGCAACCTGTGGGTGGAGTCCATTTCACCCTCTCCGGCCCAGCTGTAGATTCTGATTTCTTGTAATATAGTGTCTACTATTTACTATCTATTATGCTGTATTCCTGTGGCATTCTTATCATTGAGACAGATTTAATCTTTGCAACACCTCAGGTGTGGCAGAAGTAAAAGTGATCTGCAAAGAAGAAAATGTAATTATGTGCTCCACTCTACTGTATGAAGGTGACCCAGAAATTATCTGCCTTGGCATATTTTCCCACCAGTTCCGGTACTATTTCAACCCATGACATTTCTTTCTGAGTGATTAGAAAGAAAGATTTGATGTGCTGAGGAGGAGCAAATGAGTGTGCCTTTAATCACACAATGTTTCTACGTAAACAGTATGAACAGCTAAACTTACTTAAAGCTTGTACCTGATTTGTGGGGTGAACTTCACCTCTGTGAGACTCAGCTCTTGCCACTGAATCTTGGACGAGCTTTCTATCAAACCTTCTCTCCATCCCAGCATTTCTGACTAGGATCAAGATTCCTCTGAACCTCACTGCAAAAAAAAAACCAACCAGAAACAAACATGGAACTCATCTTTTTTTTTTTCCACTGGCCTCTACTTGTTTGTCAGACCCCTCTTTTTTCACCCTTGGCATCTTCTTCCAGTGCTCATGACTTTTATGTTGTCAGTCTAATTTAGCTCAAAAACTCGGGTCAGGAGCTCTTTCTACCTGATGCCATGTGTTAACACTGCTAGCTAGTGTCTTGTGCCTATTAGAATATATTGTGTTGCATAACTCAACACTAATTTTAATGCCAGTGTTCTGTTATTAGCATAAATATATATGTTGAGTGTTTTTTCCAAGTTTGCCACAACAGATTGTGCTTTTTTGTTTGTTTGGTTTGGTTTTTTTCTTTTTAGCAGTGGTCTTATCTGATTTTTAGTTCTGAACTACAGGTCTCTTCTATGAACTTTCATGATGCTAGGTTAAATATGTATATGAACTTTACTTCCAAATCTGAAGTCAGCAGACTAAAGGAAGATATTTATTTACAGGACTTTAAAGGATGAGCAAATATTTTCCTATAGTTATGTTTCTGTGTGACCTGGTCCTTTTCAACACTCATAACTCATATTTGATCAAGTCTTATATTGGAAATGCTAATCCTGGCAAATTGCTGAGTCTTTCCAGCAAAGCCTTTTAGAGGTCAAAGTACATCCTCAATTGAGGGGGAGGGAAGTATGTTCTTATGTATTTTGTAAAACGATAAAAACCTGTTAAGTTCCTCTAAACTGTAATTTGCACTTGCATTAAGAAGTTAAGGTTAAAATTACTCACTAGAACACTTGTTTTACTAAAACTGATGATCTATTTTAGATATGACATTGCCTCTTACAGTGTTAACAGCAGAATGTACTCCAGCTTTTTTTCTCACCTAGTTATTGGATATAGATCCTATAAATCATTCACCAACTGCTGCTAGCATAGGTGGCTTCTCTTTTTGATAGGAAAGTTTACTCAAATGTCATGAATATTAGAGAATTATTGTGAAGACCATAAACCACTAGCTCCAGATGTTGAGCATGCACCTGCATGTAGGTCTGTAAAAGTTTATGAGTGTGTTTTGTTCTTTCACTCCTATCTGTGTGGTCTCATTCAAAACTTGAACAACAGACGGAAAAGCACAAATCTTTAATGCTTTTTGAGGGCTCCTTTGTGATAGGTTGCCCATGTTGCAGCCACTTCTGTGAAGACAGTGTAATGTAGGCCTGACTGAACTAGCTATAAGCTAGCTAGCATGGCCCATGAAGTACCACAGACATAGAATGGGCATAGAATGCATTAATTGCCCTGTTACTTATCAGTTTTCCAAGTAAGCGTTCCAACCCAGGTCAAGTCTTGCAATATACCAGTGTTCCTTTTTACCAGGCTACCACAGCAGGTTGCAGCAACATTCACAGTGAAGATGTCCTCTTTGATTTTTAAGCTGAGCAATCCCAAGTTTAAAACGGTTGCGTGTGAGATGGAAGTCCACTGTGTATTGAAACAGGGCTAATGCCTTTGTCATGCATCAAAGTTTGTTGTAAGGAGCCCTGAACTAGCTGAGCAGATTGATGGATCCACGCAACATGGTGAAGCAGCTCTGGGAGTGGTGTAAGTACTCTGGAGTGGCACTGACTGGAAGAAAAGCAAACCTGTCTCTTGGACATGGACCTCAAGCACAGACATTCTCTGACGCACAAGTAGTGCTTCCTTTTCTGGACACTGCCTCTAGGATATGCAGACCCTGCTGCATGGTACACTTGCATGCCCTAGGAGAGCTTTTGTACAAAATTCTAGTCCCCTCAGTCCTTGCCCTGCATTAGCTTAAAGGCATGAAAATCACAAATATTAATTTCCTGCAGATCCCCGTCAAGTATAATAGAGGAATACCTTGGCAGACATTTCCCATCTCTGTCATGGTACAGGGAATCAGGGGCAACATGAACTCCTTATCTGCCTTCTGCAATACTTCATTAAAAATAATTTTTGTCATATTCCCCCAGTAGTCTTAAACAGTCTTAACATTCACTCCTTGAAAGGTTTCCCAGCCTTCCAGTTGCGTAGCATTCTTTTTGAGACAGGATGACCAGGTGAGGTTGCACCCCCAGTTTATGGACAGCTGTGTCTCTCCGGCACTATTTGCCTTGTTCCTTTACATCTGACTGCCCTTCCAGCAGCTTTGCGCCAGGAACAGACTGTTCCTGTGCTGTCCTCGAAGCTCCCTTTCCTGCAGTGATTTACAAAGCTGTAGGCAGGGGTGCAGCTGTAGAAATCGCATGTCATTCCCTGGGAGAAGGGGAGTGGGAGAGGGACGGGAGCCTCCTTCCCCTGCAGGGTAGGGATAGATAAGTTTCAGCTTGAACTTTAGCGGGGAAAAGCTCATGTTGCCTGAGACTAGCTCAGGCAGCAGTTTCTGGAGGAAGGGGGAGGTTGGTAGCAGCAGGGAGCAAGGTATGCCCCATGCAGTGCTTGAATGTTAAAGCCAACGTATCTTGCCCTTGCAGAAACCACCAGGCAGGTGTGAGTAGTCTAGATTTTGCCCACCAGTCAGTACTGAGGTTCATTCATCAGCATGTTGTCCATTCACCTCCTGATGCCATCCTAAATTTTCTCACATCTCTCTTCGTGACTTTTTCATATCACCTGAAAAATGTCACTATCTCAGTTTAGTTGTTTTCTCGTTTCCACGTACACAGTGATAACTATTAGGAGACTAAGCGTAGTATCTGAGACCCCTTTGTTACCCCCTCCCATTCCTTTGTCATGATGGAAATCTACCATTCACTACGATTTCATTTCTAGGTAGTTTTGATCAAAAGCAATACTTTGACTCTCATTTTACTCAAGTTTTCACTCAGAATTCCTAGTATTATACTGATAAATTAAAGGCGGTAGAGCTTGTGTAGTTACTGCATACCTCATTTCTCAGTTATAAATGTGTGGGACTGAACAGTAGCAAAAGGTGGCTTCCAAAAGAGCCAAAGCTGGCAGAAAACTTTTGATACAGTACAAAATTCTGGTGTGGAAGATGAGGCACAGAATTAAAAAAATATTACGAGTGTGAATACTTTTTCACGACTTTCAAGTCACAGAACAAGGAATTTAAATTACTGGGAAGATTGTGCACTGAAATATATGATCATTTTGGCTCTTTGAGTATGTTTTTTGTGTCATATGATCAAATACCAACTGTTCTTTGATAAGTTTCTCCATGAAAATAAAAATAGCTGACTTCTGCGAATGTGTCTATTTCCTGCTGAACTCATGTTACCATGAAAATTACTTATGGTTGGCCTTTTCTTTACAAGGTGACTGAAGGTTTAGCAGTCTTTAAGGAAGATTATCTGAGAACTCTGATACTTATTGTTGTGCAAAAGACTTGATTATTTTTCAATTTAGGGTCATCAGCAGAGTATATGAATTTACTTAAAATCTCTCTTCTGTAAGGCAAAAATACGGGTTACAGTTGCAAAATCTTGAGTTTTTTTCCCTGGCATAAATATCAAACCCTTCACAGCATCGAGGAAAACCTTTTTATTTTTTACTGTTTCCTTAGGATATAGGGAAAAATAGAAGGAAGGAAAGGAGGGAAGGAAGAAAAAGAAAGAAAAAAAAAGGAAAAGTAGAGAAAGACAAGGAGAGAAGGGAGGAAGGAAGGAGGGAAGGAAAAAAGGAAGGAAGGGAGGAAAGAAGGAACAAACAAACTCTGGATCATTCAGGATTTAACTGTGTCTTGTTCTATGTACCCTTCATCCTGAGTGGCCTCTTAAAGAGTGGGCAGGTGCGAATGTCCCAGACTTTCTCCAAGTCCAAATGATCCATAGTGAGATCAATTACTTACCTACCCGTGAGGAGCAATTGTGTCTACAGCAGATAAACGGGTTGTTGAATCTGTCATTGTTTTGATACCATTTTGTAGGATCAAAATGTGGAAGAAGTAGAGACCGAACACTTAATGCATCAAATAATGTGCCTCTGAGTGTGCAAGACAGTGGGAGTGCTGCAATGGAGGGTACAAGCTCATCAGGAAAAACAGGCAGGGAAGAAGAGGAGGGGGAATGCCCTCAAAGCGAAAGAGCAGCTGGGATGTACAGAGCTGTCCTGTGGGACAGGCAAGGGTCTGGTGAGAGCTTGTGGGTCAGATCCAAATGGAGGCCAGGGAAGGCAGCAGCATGGAGGAAGCATGTTACCAACCACAGACTAACAGTGAGGGAGTGGACGTCTCCCTCAAATCCCTTGAGGAAGCCTGGGTAGGGCAGCCCCTGGTGCTCCTGGGGGCCATGAACCTCCCTCCCTGTCACCTGCTGGAAGGGCAGCACAGCAGGACACACGCAGTCACAGAGATTTCTGGAGGGTGTCAGGGACAACTTCTTGTTGGGGTCTGGCTGGGCCAGACCAGGAGGTTGCCCTGATTGATCTGCTGTCCCTGTCAAGGAGGCACTAGCAGGGGAGGTGGTGACCCATGGTAGTGTTGGTCGTGGTGAGTGTGAAAAAGTGGAGATGAAGATCCTGAGGGGACTGAGTGGGGAGCGTCACAGAGCCCAAATGTGGGGCACCAGGCAAGCAGCCTGTGGCTTGTCCAGGGAGCGGGCAGCTGGGATCATAGGGGAACAGCTCTGAAGGGTGAAGGAGATGAGGAGAACTGCCAGGTCTGTACGGACCATGTCCTCTAGATACAAGAATGGTCCATCCCAATACCTGGGAAACAAGCAGGCATACCAGCAGCCCAGCTCAACTAAGCTGGGAACTCCTGGCACAGGTCCACTGCAAAACAGCCACATACAGGAGGTGGAAGCAGGGCCGGGCTACAAAGGAGGGGTTTAGAAATATCACCCAGGCATGCAGGGGTGGGGCGAGGAAAGCCAGAGCTCAGCTTGAAGTGGCAGAGACATCAAGGGCGAAACAAAGAGCTTCAGCCTCTACCTGATCAGTAAAAGGCCAAACAAGGAAATGTGGCCTCTCTGCTGAGCAGTGCTGTTGATTTCATGGCAGCAAACATGGAAACTTACAAATCGCTTGTATATCCTGAATTATGTAAACAAATCTTAACCCGTTAAATCTCAATAGTTATTGATGCATAGATGAGGAAGTCCTCTAGAAGGGCTATGTAACTGTACATTTACATGCTGGCGTATGGCACACATGTTTTTATCACGTGACTCCTCACTGGAACTTTAATTCTTAAGGTCATGCAGGTTTTAGTGCTAATATTAGGTTAATCTTGTAATATTATCAAGGACAGGTGAAGTGATAGGTGCTTTTTCAAGACTGCACTAGAAATGAAAGTATATAATGTATTTTCAACTTAAGTAAGTACTGCATGTCTTTGTAGCTACAGAAAAAACTTGAAAACATGAGAAAAAATGTGAAAAGCAGGAGGCGAAAAGAAAAAGAAGTCCAAAATGATTATTCAGGTCTTGAAAGATAAGCTCATCACCTGGATTTTGAGGATCAAATGAGTATTTTTTATGAATAGTTTGAATTGCCTGATACAAAGCTGGATTATATCGATGGTTAAGCTCTCATTAGTTGTTGTGACATCTGCTGCAAAAGGAAAATTACAAAGCAGAGGTATCTTTGCTAAAGCACCGTTAAGAACTGTTCTGTTGAAACACTTTCCGATTCCCTGTTGGTATTGGGCAACATGCCATGTTTGTGGTTATGACTTAAACATAATGACGTATAAAATATTTGCATATATTGCAACAAAAAGAATAATTTCTTTCATCATAATTAAATAGAATTAACAAGTCCTATGGGATGCAGAGAAAATTTAGTTTCTTTTAAACATAAGGAAACCGACTCATGGCACCATATCCCAAGCCAAGGTTAGATAAAAATTTAGCAGTATTACAGGGAGTAGAAGATAGACCACTGTACTCCCAGTTCTGCACTGTAAACACAGTAATTGCTTCTGGGTTACTTAAAAAAAAAAAAGTGAGAGACTGTTTCTACACCTAGGAAGTTGATGACATTAGATGAGCTGATGATCTAAAAGAAGCTATCAGTGACGTGTTGCAACAGTCCTGTGAAGTGATGAAGTTATGATGTGTCAAAGAATAAGAAAGATAAGAGTTAACCATCCTCCCATCTCCAGACAGCGTTGCAGGAGGTTTCCATCCTCCATCCTTTGATGGTTTACAGCAGCAGTTCTTGCAGCATTGGTTAACTAACAGTACGGAGCAGATCCGGACTCCATGGACATTATGCATATTTCCTTCACCCCCTGCAGCTCTTTGCCACTGCACTTCAGTCATGATTTGCATCATCACTGCAAGTCCTGTCTATCACATTTCCTAAATGAAAACAGTGTCAGTCTGACACGTGCACAAAGGGCTGGAAATGAGGCCCCTAATTTCATTTTTGCTACTGATCTGTTGAGAATGTGAGTAGCCTTGTTCTTACAGCAAGAGATTTAATTTGCAAAACAAGACTGGAACCCTTCTTCTGACTCACCTATTTTGTACCGTGTATATCCCATCTTAAAGACTTCCTTTGCATTCCCTTTTTAAATACCATCTGTTCTAAATAAAAAATAATTCAGGACGTTGTGTTTATATTCAAGTTCTTTAGTAGTGCATGTAGATAGTACCATATGTTTTTCTTTCATTTCTAAAAGGAAATTCCTTCAGGGCCCACCTGGGTAACAGCTGAATAGGAAACCTGCAGCGCTGTTACAGTTCCCAAATACATTGCTTCCTGCCCATATTTACATGCAGAAGTCCTCCAAACCTGTGGAGAGACTGTGCTTTTGACCAGTCACTGTTTGTCCCCTGTCTCCTAGTTTGGCTACTTTAAAAACAGACAAACAAGGAAAGCAAAACAAAACAAAACCAAAAAGCAACCCCTTGGAAGATATAATACATATTGGAGGATGTAGGTGAGAGAGGATGTTCTTCAGACCGGGACCTCCTTTTCACAGTGCTATTGGTGAGGACAGTAGGACCATACCTGACATCAGCACTCCTGGGCATTACTGCCATACAAATCTTCCTCATGTACCCATGGGCAGATTGAGAGCCGCATATGAAAGTCTGTACTTGAGGATCATGCAGGGGTGGGCAGAGCAAGCTAGGATTAAGTCAAATGTATACTTTACATTTTTCCTGAACTGTTTTTTTCTGCAGATGCAGAAGAGAATTTGAAGGGCCAGAACCAACTCATGGTAATCTCAGTGCAGGAAACAATGTTAAGCTAACTTTGTGTTCGCCTAGATTCAGAGGCCTGGGAGCCAGATGAGCTTTTTGGTGCAACTCCATATAGCCACAGGGCTAGAACTGAGTGGGAATGTTTTTTTCCTATACCACACTAATTTGTGTGTTAAAAACTATTCCAAATCCACCAAGATGGTGAAAGAAGTTGTCCCAGAATAGCTAATGCGCCTGGGTGATCTTCTGGGCCATTCAGGTTAAGTCCTTGTTCTTTTGTCTTCATTTATATGGGAACATGTTACCCCCCGAGGCTGACTATTCTTGGAAAAACTAGAAATTGGCAGGATGTTTCATTATCTCCCTTTGAAGTTTTTCAGGGAGAATCATTAAATACTTTGGTAAGCCCAGCTGTGAGGACTGTAACTTGGGATAATGGGAACTAAGGTGCAAGTCCTTGCTCCACAGAACATCATGGAAATCATGAGAAGTGGTCTGCTTCAACAGCAGAGACTGGGAAATCCACGCAGAGTTCACCCGCAGCCTGCTGGTTAGGTTGCAGAGTTGAGTCAGACCAAGGTGTAACTTAAAGCTGGGCTTGCCTTATTGGCTATTGTAGGGTATGTAATGTGGATCATAAGTCTTCCCAAATGAAATTGCTGCTGATATTAAGACATTCCCACAACCTGCTCCTATTCATTGGTATCTTCTGTCGGTTTGGTTGGAGACTTCCCAGTCATCTGTACTGGTTGTTAATTACTGTGCGGTAACGGAGGTAGCCAAAGACTTGTAGGACCAGCTGAGACTAGCAAGAGCTGGAGAAAAGGAGACGTGCTAGTCATGGACCTGCTGATAGGGTGAACTAGCAGAGGACCCTTACTGGTGGCTTTGCATTTTCTCCAGAATCGTTTTCCTGTACGATATTCCCTAGCAGGCCTGTATCTGCCCACCACCTCCCATAGCCTGTTTACCCTGTTTGGATTAAGTAAAAGGACCCTCAGAATTAACAGCAGCCTAAATTTCCTCAAAATACAAACATGAGATTAATTGGACCTACCTCCTAGTTCTAAGAGAGGTTTGCCCAGGGTATCGGAAAAATGTATTATTCCTTGGCTGGTGGAGGCCTAAGGGAATCAGTCACAGCGCTGGCCCAGCAGACTCGTTCCAGGCAAACCTGGATGAAGGAAAACAACCTTAAAGTTCCTGACAAGCCATTTAAGCCCTGTCACAGACATTATTCAAGTTTGGCTGTGTGATCACCTATGTTGAAAGTACACTGTTCGGCAATCTGAACATTGCACGAGATGCAAATGTATCCTCACCCTTAAATTTCATTGGATCCAGGATAACCTGAAACACTTCATTGCTTTAGACCTTCATGTGGACCTGTTGTTTACTCTTCAGTCCTTTATGCTTAACTGTACCTAGCATGAGGAAACATAGGAAATAGCACAGGATAACCTTAAGAGAGAGAAGAATATGATAATATGGAGACCAGAATATGATAGTATGGAGAGCAACTTTGTATATATGAAATGTAATCATAAGAAGGCTATGTTCGGTTTAATTTCACTTATGCCAAAATAAAATAAAATGTCTAGAAGTCACTGCGAAAGAGAACTGGGAAACACAGAGAGGCTTTCCGGGGGCAGAAGTCAGAGCCAGTTTTATTGCTAATCTACTAATAAATTAGTTTATGCAAGACAGCATAATTGATATTATCAGTAAATATGTTTGTCTATGTTATCACAATAATAATGTTTTGTGTAGGTTAGGATAATTTTACATTGTTAATAGCACAGTAAAAGAAGAGATAACTTTCTAGACATTGTTAAGCTGTATTTTGACCTGCTATTGCCTTCAAATATTCTTTGAAAATTAGTTTCTGAATTTAAAGAAGCAAATCTTTCTGAACTTATATAATGGGTTAGCTACCTGTTGTTTTTTAAATAACATTTTGGTTTTTAAATTTGAACAATTTCTGTTCATTTAATTACTGAACTTATTGAGATATCATTTTGTATTATTGGGGTTTTTTTATCCAACATGTGCATGTTTGAAAATTTAACTTACCTTTTGAAAAAACATACATTGCTATAAAAGCTTACATTTTGGGAGATGGATTCCCCAAAACCTTCTTGTTTTCTAGCAATTAACATTTACGGTTTTTCTTTTTATTTACTGTCCATGTGTTCACTATTTACAAAAGCAAATTACTCGTTTGTTTGTTTGTTTTGGTGAATGGTAATGTATTGGTGAGTGGTGAATGTATTCTCTTTCATATGGTGCCACAACCCAGTCACTCTTTCAAGTATTAGAAACTATAGCCATCTTACAGGTCTTACTGGAATGTTAAATCTCCCACTTCATAATCCTATTAATTAGCTAATTTTAGCAGGGCAGGCTGAATACCTAGTCCCAGTAGAATTGTCCTCTGACTAAGGCATGAGTCCAGGATGTCTGGGTTATGTGTCCCTTTTTGCCAAATTACTCGACCTCTTTGTGTGTCACTTTTTCCTTACAATGGGAATAACACGTGTCGTGTTTAAGCGTATTTAATATTAGGAAAAGGCTTTGAGATCCGTGCATAAAAGATGCTGTAGAAAATTACAAACATTGGACTTATCCATGAGTGGTTTATTTCCAAAACCACTCAAGAGTTCCAGGTACCGGTGTATATGAACCGGTTTCAGTAAGTTTTATAAACTGAAAATAAAAACCAACCCCAATTCTCCTTGAACACATCATCAGCGCTAGCCAAGCTCATGCCAAACTCGGTTTTGAATTAAAAGGGGTTTTCTTGCTTTAGACTTAAAAGGGTTTTGAATTTAAAAAGTTTTTTACACAGAGATATGGCTAGAGATGTAGAGATAGGTGAACTGATGCTAGACGCTGGGAAGCGCATGTAAATTAGCCCAGACGGAGAGCCCCAGGGATGTGGTTGTACTGTTTCCCACAGCTCAGAGTGCGTTCTCGCAGTGGCGGAGCGGCGCGTGCAGGTATTTGGTGAGCTGCTGGCACAAGTGTCCATGCTGGCCCCCTGCTTCGGCTTCAGCCCCGTTGCTTCCAGTGGGCCTTGCAGAAATGGGAACCAGCACTGGCTCTTTCTCTTTCAGCCTCTGCCTTCAAGCTATTGAGTTACACTTAATTTAAAATCCTAGCTGATTTGGGGGAGTATTTACATTGAAGCCGTTCTGTAAAATGCTGACATGTGGTGCTCAGCCCATGTTAGCTGGGAAAGTCACCTTGTGCATCATACCACTAAACCCCACCTATTCTTACAAGCAGAACTCCATCATATCAATTCTAAACCAGTTTAAGTGTTTTATAGTACCAACAAGCTTTAATTTAAGTCTGGAGAAGTGTTTAAGAAATATAAGAAGTATGAAAATACCAACAAGTGAATATAACACTGAGGTTACTGAAGACTACAAAGTGTTAATGAGTTGAATTGCTGACCTGGAGAACAAGTACAAATCAAGAAGCTGAAGGAGAAGTGGGGATGGGGGCTCCACTATCAAAGCTATTTATCAAAATACACTAATGATACGATGCATAAAATATCTAAAGTATTGCTACAGTTTTATTTCCCCGTGGGCCAAATCCTATTGCTATTTTCACAATAAAGAAAGAAAAAAAATTATTTACCTGAATGGGAATAGTAGGATTACTGCATTCTCATGGGGAAATGAGAAGAATGCAGAAACACAAATTCTAGTTATGCATATGAATGTAAATTTGATGGTGAAGGTAATTCACTTTCCCATGTTCTTTTTTGCCATTCGGTACCTGGTGAATGTTATTCAAGCACTTACAGCCCTGGAAGAATGTGGGCAGAATTATTAACTGTCAGTAAATAATGTCTTATTGTTTCTGAATTGATCTATTTCCAAATAGATCAAACCCAAAGTTGGTTAGCTAATACAAATGTAGATTATACCCAGAAAAAAAAAACACTTCTTTTTACTAATGATGTTATGCACTATAAATAATTCAGCCCATTTGCAAGAACATGAAGTGAATTTTGACCTCCCAAAAGTAAATTTAAGTTTGCTCCTGGCATGAATAAGAAAACAATTAAATTAATAGCAAGAAAATCACATTCCCTAATTTAAAGCAGGATCTGGACTTTATTATCCCACACAGCAGATGAGCTGCCTTAACCACCAAACTGTTGGTTCTTTTGGCACGTCTTCCTCATTTCCACTGACGCTTTATTCTGGACTGAAAATATAATTAAATACGTTATACTTCTTTTTTCTTTAGTGTACGCTTTAGAAAAAGCATTTTGTCCAAAGAAATTTTTTTAAAAACTTCTTGCAAATTTCTAATCCTGTGAATAGAACTATTCAAGTGAATCTCTATTTTAAACTTTTTGGTTGCAACTTGCCCAGATTTTGCCTTTGTCCCAAATGCATGGTATTACTCACATCACTGTAGGAGGTCCCCTGCTGCTCAGCAGTGCTTGGGAGAACAGCTAGGGAGATGGAAGAAACCCAACCTCCCCCCACCTCATTCTGCTTCTAGACATGGACTGACAGTCAGCTGGACCCGATGCTCTGCATCTTCCTGACCAGACCTCAAAAGTCGAGTAGCTATGCTTTTAGGTGGCTTTGGGCCAAATCTTTTTGATTGCTCGTTTCTTGGGTTTTAATGCCAAGCCCCTAGTACTTCCTTGTACTTAACAGCAACTGCCAGAAGTACTAATAGAGTACTCTGTCTTCTTGCTGAAGTAGTGCCTGCCGACGGAGGTGATATCTGGGTTCTAGAGGAATCCTGATAAGGGATCCTTCCAAGAATTGTATATCATATTTCAAAGTTAGTTATGAACCCTTCAGAGGTCTAGTTGGAGCATGAGGATGCCCATGCCAGGTCAAGTCCAGAGTCCACCCCCTAGTAGCCTGCCACCCGTGGAGCCGGTGGCCAAAGGAAGGCACACAGCTTGCTCTCTGCTCCTGGATCTGCGTGCCAGCCTTGCTCCCTGCGTGTGGCAATGAGCCACACACAGCCATATACTGTCTGTTGCCTGTGTTGAGGCCCGCTTGGAGATGGGCCCAAGTCTCTGGCTTGGTGGGAGGGCTCTTTGGCAAGGAGACCATCCAGGAGCTGCCCCACAGTGTCTGTAGGGCACTTTCTTCTCGAGGCTCTGTGGGCTCCACGTCGGCTCCACCACAGTCCTTGGTAGGGGTCCTGCCCCGAGGGTCTCTGCCGCAGGCTCCTAGCTGTTCCTCCGGTTCACCTTCAAATCCCAACATTTCTGGGTTCCCCCCGTCTCTCCTCTTGCCAACATCCCCCCTGGCTCCTTTCAGCCCAGCCCTAGAAGAGGGCCCAAGCCTGAGGAGCAAGGCTGGTCAGTGAGCATCTCAGAAACGCTGCTCCTGACGCCATGGGGCAGGGGAAACATGGCCTCTGTCAGCAGTGGCAGACCCACCCTCGGGAAACTTGACAAGATGCTTTTTGCCACCCCCTTCCATCTATTAGCATCTCACACCAGCCCATATCATTATTTTAAAGAAGAAAAAGTAGAGGCAGAGAGTTGAGAGACATCTTTGTTCTCCCCACCTTACTGGAAAATTTAGAAAGAAACATTGCAAACGTGCAAACAAACCAACCCAATTTTTAGTATCGGGTGATGTGTAACACCTATCCTGTTGTTTTAATTAGATTGATGGAATATATTTGGACCTTTGCATCCTGTTGTAATGAGAGATAAAATAGGGAAAATAGATTGTCATAAATACTTCTGAAACTCTTCGATTAATAACTTGATTTTAGTTTTGAGGCCAACATGCTAAACTTTAACATGAGATCTGTTGCAAGGGAAAACTGACTCCAGAAGAGACGTGAGGCATTAGTAGTTGATGCCTGTGATCTGTTTGCCTCGTTCGTCAGAGCCTTCAAGTCCAGAGATTGAAATTCGGAGGAATTTTCCAGATGTTGCAGTACTTGCACATCAGCTTGCAAGGTTCTTAGATGACTTCTACGCTTGATTTATTATTACTTCATCTTTTCTATTTTACTCATTACTCTTGCTTGTGTACTTTTTTATTTTCTTTCTACAGCAGATACCCCAGACTCATTTTTCAAAGGCAAACCGTTTGCTTGCTTCAACAGTAATAGATCACAGCCTCCTACTGTCTCTTGACTTAAACACAGATTTCTGCTCTACAACTTTGGTCCATGTATAACTGAAAAATAGTGCATTTGACACACACAGAACCCTTGTATTCTCAAATAAATAATAAGGTGGCTGGTTACCCAGACAGTAAATGCTACAATTTAGACAGCATGGGTAAACTGATTTTTCCTGTGCACCATCATTACTTCTGTAATTTCCCGTGGAAGTATTTATCTTGGATAAATTAGCAGCCGATTAGCTCTTTAGTACTTAATATTTCATAAACGTTAATGCAGATATCCCTCAATTGCTCTAGAAGCTCTTCTTAGCCTGATTATTAGCTCCACTGGCTAGAGAGAAGAGGAGGGGATTATTATTTAGAGTTTTAGTACGGGGGAAAACTACTGTTGCTAGTCTCCTCAACGCCAAATCCCTGCGTGGCTAATCCAGTGGGGGTGGGGAGAACAACCCTACTATGTTCCCAGCTGCAGTCTCATTACAAAATCAAAAAAACCAGCAACAGTGTTTGCTATAAGCAGTGACTATATAAACAATATAACAGTTACTGTTCTTGTGTTGCTTCCACATTTGTGAGAGTTCCAGGGGGAACAATTTCTCCCAAAAGGGTCTTCGTAAAGAAATTTGGTTTGTGTTTGAAAACTTTATGTATTGTAAACCATTTTTTTGTATATTGAAAATAAATTTTTAATATAATGAAAATGTGTTTTCAGTAAAGTGAGCAAGCTCTTGTTTAAAAAAGAAACTTGATGGCTAGGAAACCTTGAGAGATGGAGCTTGGTAGTGGTCAGAATTGGACTTCTAGTGACATAGCTGCTTTTTAGATGTATTGAGGACTCGTATAAACTTATGTCAACATCCTGGAAGTATCATTTCTACATAAGATGGCTGTGTTCACCGGGTTTTTTTTTGTCTTACAAGGGAAAACTGAATGCACAGGAACTATGTCAGAGCTGAAAGATCAGTAGATTTCCATGTGGACTTTACCACTGGGTTTTTTTGTTATTTTTCCAACACAGACTGCCTAGTTACCTTAAACCTGGTGGTTGCTGGTGCAGCTATAAACATCTGGCAGGGAAGTCTGCTGAAGGAGAGTCATTACTGTGTGATGAAAAAATTAAAGACTGCACAAATGGAGAAAATTAAGGTTGCCTGGGTTACCTTAAGGCATTTCCTGTCCACTCTGCAGACTTGTTTGTTCATTTTGATATGGCATCTGTATCTACGTAAGCCTCAGGACTTTAAAATTGCAAACAGAACTATGTCCTAAAATGAAAGATCTTGCCACAGGTCCCAAGGATAATTCTCCCCCCTCTTTTTTTCATGCAACAGTTTCCCATCTGTTCTCACCACAGACGAGGAGCCGGCGCTGCAGAAAGCAGCTGTGTTGGGAGGCCTGGTCTATCAAGAAGATTCAATAACAAATTAGGGCCTGTCAGGGAAGGAAGTTGTTTTTCTCTTTCTTTGCTTAGGATGAGTTGAAGGAAAGAGTATCAGCTAAAATGTCAGGTCTTAAATGTTTGTCAGGGACACCTTTGCAAACAAGGTAATCTTTCCTTTGAGGATCCACCTATGTAAATGGACGCAGGGACACAGTATTGAAGGTCTAATCCTGCCACACGTCTTACTAAGTCCCGTGGGAGGCAAGTATGTCTGGCAGCGTGCCAGTAGACCTTCTTAGCGAGTTGCCCAAGGTCAAGAAGAAAATCATTGGCAAGCTCACGTGCAGAATTCAGGTCCCCACATCCGGCATCACAGCAGCATACTTCATTTTGGTGATGCGGACGCACCGTTACGGTTAGGCAGTTCAAAATGCACAGCAGGTCTCTGATCTCAATAAAAACGCACGCATTATGCTTGATTAGACATGTCGTAGATGATACTAAGAACAATATATAACATTAAATGTGGGCATAAATCTCTACAGTGCCATAGAAAACTTAAGATTGTGAACTGCACACAATGAACAACTTAATTGTCTTTCATTCCAAACTTTTTATAACCTGAAGATCATATTTGTTATTCATATATATTTTACACATCTTTGCAATGCTTGAAATAGAAGGCAGTAAGATTTTTTCCAATACACACATTTTAAAATGTTACCGTAATTTGTGTTTAACACACTGTCCTGACACTGTGGCCACCCAGGGGGGGTTTGCCTTGTCTGTGCCGGTGTACAATGCTTTTTGATAGAGAAAGGTTTCACTTTTTTCCCCCAGTTTCTTCTCTTGAAGAAATAGGATTCGTATTATATTAAAGAAAAAAATAAACTAAATGTAGCACACAACCATCTTTGTGGGAGCTTTATTATTGCATTTTCTGATTTGACTTTAGTTGGTTATTTTAACAACAAGTTAGTCTGGGATTTGTATATGATACATTAAGGACACCTTTCAAAAAAGCCTGGCTCTTCAAAAAACCCCAAATCTTCAAAAAACCCACATTTTTCTGCATTGTTGTAAAGGCTTGACATAAATTGGACCGTGATTCATTTTTGTGAATTTTTCATCGGCATAAATGGGACTGTTCATGTGCTTAACATTGAATGTATGTTTACTCTGAAAAATCAAAGATTAAAAATTAATATGACTCTTTTTTTTATTGATTTATTTTCCTCTCAGCAATTACACCCCAGAAGAAATAATTCACTGAAATTAGGTTATTCTCATATGCCAGTTTGTGTTCTTTCTCCTGAAAAATCATCTGCAGATAAGATGGTGGTGCAAAAGGTATACTATCGGTACGGGGAAATTATCTGAGCTTTGATAATCCGCTTGGACTAAGCTGATACGTCCAACAAGCTGTTTGTTCTACAGCTGCTTGTCTCAGTAAGTGCTTTCTATGAAAGGTTAAAATTGTAAATCAGGCAGATGTGGCTTCCACCTTAAAATGGTGGCCTGCAGGTTCTTTGAAATTCTTCTCCTCATCAGACTTCAAAACGGGGTCCAAGATCTTCTGGTCTGCAGAGACTTTCCCCACCATTTAATTACTGCTAATCGCACCAAAACATAGTTAGTGTCATGACCATTCATTTCCTTTTGTGAAACCCTGGACTTGCGAGCACAGACTTTGATGATGTGCAGTGTCCCTGCGCTAATTGCAAGGGAAGTTCATAAGCACTTTTAATTTGCTCCTTGGCTGTGATCATACACAGCTGTCATACTTCTGCACCTGTACAATCTGTTTTCAAGTGCCAAATTCTGCAAGTCCTGGCTTTTTGCAGCTCTGGATTCCGGGGTCTCATTGCTAGCTATTGGATCTATTTAACCCTTGCTAGCTGTTAAATTTACTTAACTTTTTCAAGATGGCTCGACCTGCAACATTTTCAGAAAGCTACAAAAATCTTAAACTGTAAGCACTGGGGAAGACAAGCTGAAGTCGAGCTCATCTGGGGATAGACTATGTCAATCGTATCATTTTATTTGTTGACATTTCATTAAACTGTGGGAGGACGTGAAGGGATACCACTGAGTCACACGGACAAGACGTGTGGAGGGCGTTGTGCTTTGAAACCGATTCGCTGGTCAGCAGCGGGAGCCCTGGAGCCCTGGTCACTCATTGGCACTGGGCTGCACCTACTGGAGTACTGGCTGGTGATATGTAATTGGTCCTTCCTCTGGGCTTCCGGGTCCCCTGACTCTACAGGGAGAGGTAGTATATTAAATATCTTTTCTTTCCGTGCTAGAAATGGAAGGAACCACGTGTCTGTAGCTGTCAGGCAGAGGTTATAGGGTCGTGGTTGGGCTGGATGAGAACGCCACAGCCAGAACACAGGTAACCTGCCAGACTCGCTGAGAAGAAAAATTCCCTTCTGTACTGTGCCATACAGTTAAAACTGGGCAGGAAAATGCAAAATGGATCATCAAAAGGGCTAAATTTATGAGTGATCTGGCTTGCCTCCTGCTTTAAAGAAGGTGGAAATCCTTTCTCCCAGGGCTGTGGTGACCAAGGCGGGACAGACCGTCAGTGCGTCCTGGGAACCTGCCTCAATATAAATAAGTATCGGGACAGGGGTTATACCACACCCCAGACACACCGTTTCTCCGCCCAGGAGGTTAGCACAGACACTTTCACTGATGGGTTAAGCCAGTTCACTGGCCTGTGAACTGGTGTGTATCATGAATTGCCCCACGTTTGCTTTTGCTGACTTTTCTGCAGGGGGCAGTTCAAACAGCACTAATGTAAAATAGAACAGACAGACAATAGGACTCATGAGCCTCAAAACGGCAGCTGGGCCGGTGATTATAGTTGCCACTTGAAGCAATTCCCCAGTATGAAGGGATGTGAGGAGTCACGAAAAGGAGGGAATGATGAAGCAGGATGAGTTGAGAGAAGGAATCTGGGTAAGGAGGTGTAAGTGTATCGTTATTTCTTCACAAAGAGCTTGTATGTAAGTAAGGTGGAAGTTGCAGATCTGTGCTGTGGTTTAACCCCAGCTGGCAACTAGGACCACACAGCTGCTCACCCACTCCCCCTAGTTAAGATGGGGGAGCAAATCAGAAGAGTAAATGTGAGGAAAGACTCGTGGGTTGAGATAAAGACAGTTTAATAGGTAGAGCAAAAGCCCCGCATGCAAGCAAAGCAAAGCAAGGAATTCCCATGGGCAGGCAGGTGCTCAGCCATCTCCAGGAAAGCAGGGCTCCATCACACATAACGGTTACTTGGGAAGACAAATGCCATCACTCTGAACATATGCCCCCCCCCTTCCTCCTTCTTCCCCCAGCTTTATATACTGAGCATGATGTCACGTGGCATGCAATATCCCTTTGGTCAGTTGGGGTCAGCTGTCCCAGCTATGTCCCCTCCCAACTTTTTGTGCCCTCCCAGCCTGCTCCCTGGTGGGGTGGTTTGAGGAGCAGAAAAGACCTTGAGATCTTAGCAACAACCAAAAACATTTGTGCACTATCA
Source organism: Vanellus vanellus (assembly GCF_965231255.1). Taxonomy (NCBI): domain Eukaryota; kingdom Metazoa; phylum Chordata; class Aves; order Charadriiformes; family Charadriidae; genus Vanellus; species Vanellus vanellus. Next base: position 87,715,983 of record NC_138906.1, read on the forward strand.
ACAGTATTTCTCATCCCAAATCCAAAACATAGCACTACACCAGCTGCTAGCAAGAAAATTAACTCCATCCCCACTGAAACCACGACAATCTGTAATTCCCTTGGGATTTTAGTAAATCAGGCTTCTCTCCTGGTTTCTGACATTACCTGAATCTTTTGATAGAACTGCAACCCTGTCATTCACAGCTGGTTGTAATTCATGTGTTATATAAATCTGTTAAGGGCTTTCAATGATACCACTAACTATCAAAGCACTGTTCAAAATTTAAAATAAAAATTTTGACACTGTTTATAATTGGACAAGGTACTAGCATCTGTTAATTTTCGTAACATATGGGAAAGGAGAAAACTTGTATTTAGATGTTAGATGCACATGTAAGCATGCATACCCATTATATTCCTTTGAGGGTATCATTTATTAAGATCATTCTGTGATAATCAAGAGACTCTACAATTTTTCTACAGATCTATATCTGCGCATCTCATTGCATCTCATCTGTGCATTGTGAGATTCTGAAGTATCTCAAATTAATGTATTCCAGCAAACTAGAATATTTATACATAACAAACATAAAGGACACCTGTCATGCTAGCTGTCATCTAGCAATAAGCAAAAGCAGTAAATAACTGATCTGGGAATGGGTTAGTGGGTATTTCATTGCCCCTGAGACAAATCAATAACAGCTTGTTGGCTGTATCTCTTGTCATCTTCCCTGGAGTCAATGGCGTGCTTTATTGACCTTAATAACTACTATAATAAATCCAGTATAAATGACAAAAACCCTGCTCTGTAATGAAAATCTGATAGCTTATCTGTCATGTTGTCCTGTGTAAAGAGCTATGTTCATTTTGCCCTGTCCCGCAGGACATTGTCACTAGATATGCTGCAAGATTATGAACTACCACAGAATTTTATATGAGGTTCATCTTGTAGCTTTTCTATACAATGGTATTTCTCCCAATCTCAGTTTTGATCTTTATTAAATTGAATCCTGTTTGCTTCTGTCTTTTATTTTTATGATTTCTTTAACCAGATGGACTTATCAGCAGGGGAAAAAAGTGCAAGTGAAAGAAAACTAGATCCGCATTGTACATCATCACTTTTCTGTTTAAGTAAAATTAGATGGTCATAAAAAGTTGTATTCAGAGATCAGTTCTTCCATTCTCACTGCAGAAGTTTCAGCCCAGGAAGCAGCTCTGAAGTGCACATTTTCCATCACTGCATACCTTAAGTACCTAAAGCTATTGATTTTGAAAGACCTTTTAAAACATAGTTTACCTTCAGAATTATTTGGACTCCAAGTCATTAGATATAAGTACGGTGGTACCAGTTTTGAGATGTGAATGTTTAAGGGCTGTTTCGGAATTTCCTTATTGGCAGTGTTTTCTTCATTTCACCCTAGTTTAGTAGAAACACAGACCGTTTGCTGATTTTATATAAAGTCTGTACTTACAGGCTTTAAAAAACTGATGTTGTTTGACTGTCACTACTTGGATGACCTATTCATGTCTGCAGACCTCAATCTCATTACCATCCCTGTAGACTGCGATGGTCCTGACAAAGCACAGCTCTCTAAAGAAATACCAGCTGCTTCACAAGCTACATGTGTACTTGTGTGCTACTATCAGGAATATTCAGTACTGACCCTTCGTGGCAGGCTTCCAAGAAAAAAAAAAAAAAAGGATTATATTTAGAAGCTGGATTGCACCTTCTTACGTGAAAAAGCTTCATAAATACTTTATTTTGAAAGATCTCAAAAGCTGAATACTGCCAGCAGTTGATTCAAGAAACCGTTTGCTGATTTGTATTTCTCCACTGCACAATGTCCAAGTTTCAGTCAGGGTAATTAGACATAATGTGCCCTTTTTGGCTGCTGTTTTATCGTGGTGAGCATAAAGACCAACTGCAAAAGATGTCATGAGATTGCTGTATTGTGAGCACTGATGCCGTTCTGTCAGCGTTTCAAATCTTGCTACAGAGCAACATATAGATAAGTCTAAAGCTGAGGTCAAAGCAATCTGACAATAAACTTTTACAAAATGTAGACAATAGTCTCTTTGTTGGCCGGTTTCTCAAGATGAGGATACTTCAGTCTCCATTCTGTTTCCTGCTGGCATTATTTTGGGGGATATCAATTCTGCCTTTGTGAATTTTTTAGGAATAGTGTAAGACTGGAAGAAGAAAACCTCATGAATGGATCTGATGTAGTTTGGACAAAAGATGCTGGGGGAGGACTACAGAGGAAGAAGTAGTCACTGTGAGCGTCCTGATCATGCCATCCATTGTATAGTCTGGGTAATTTAAGGTCACTCAGGAAACAAAATCTCCCATTCCCCCAAAACAAAAAAGAAACCCATTCTGAGTGACAGCTTTAAAGCAGTAGACACCTCCTAACTACAAAACACTCGTGATATGTATGAACTGGGAAGCCCCATGCCAAATTTACGCTCTTACAGACCAACCCACTCCCTTGCTGTGCCAGCATAGCATTATGCTTTGTGGTGGCATCGCACTGTCACATTGCACAGGTTAGGCAGCAGCTCTCAGAGCTCAGATAGGTGCAGAAGAACACCAGAATACCCGCAGGACCAGGAGCGTCGCACAAAACCTCCCTCTCCAAGGGCTCTCCAAGCTGCAGCATAGAGGATGGGCACAGCTTAGCCAGAAGTGATAGGGTTTATGGATTTACCATGCCCATGAAGCAGCATGTACTAATGAGTAGTTGCAGACTGAGGCTTGAGCAGCAGTTTCCTCAACTGAAATTGGAGCTACTTTCCCACTGCATCACTCTTCAGAGTGCAGTCCAACTGTTTGAACATAATTTTGTCTCTCAGTTACACAGCTGTAAATCCCAGCACATTTCTAATAGGACTGTGGGAGTAACTTCCAATTAAATAAAAATAGCATCGGGTGTATTTCATAAGCATTGTTTTCTACTGTAAATGTTTAAAGCAGGAAGGATTTAAAAAATAACATTTTAGATTGCTCGCACGTCACTTCAGGTTCCTGGGTATTATTGCTAAACTGTAGTTAGGTGTTTTACTGGCCACCTTAGGCAAGATTACTGTCACTCAGTCCAGTTCAGTGCAGACTTAAGCACAAGCTCATCTCCATCCAGCTGAGACATCACGCCAAGCCAGACGTGTAGCGTGAGTCTGTGAACCTCTGCCCGGACTGCCTGCTGCTGCGTATGCACAGGACTCCCTGCCGTAGCAACGGCTACGGGCAGTCCCAAAAGCCCACTCACATGGCAATATCTCGGAAACAAAAGGTACCTATCAGCAACAGCAACAAACAGGAAGAGGTGAATACATAGGGAATGAGAAGAAAACCCTAGGAGTGCCTGACCAGGTTCCTAGCTTGTGAGCATCTTGAGGGCATCTTTTCACCACATGCATAACTAATTTTCTCAACAGAGCCCTGCTCAGACTTCTCAAACAATTAACATTTTACATCTAAATACGGAACTCTTTTTCATTTTCAAGTTTCTTCAGCATGGGTCTTTTTAAAACCACTAAGACTATTTAATCGTAAGAATGATTAAATGTTGCTACACAGCCAGATGTAAAATTAAAAATACATACTTTTTCTGGAGGTTTAGTTATGCTTTTAGAGCTGGATTGCTACCTTTCTGAGGTCAGGCCAAGTATTGGGAAAACATAAAATGACAATTCCGACTGAAGTACCCTGACAAGGAGATCCCTTTATTGTCTTACCGTTGGGAAGGTCCATTTCCTACATGACCACCAACTTAGTGCAGCATGAAGGCAGAAGAGGCCTTACAAATAATGCTCCCCCATTTCAGCAGTGCCGGTGTCACACGGTGGGGACACTGCAATGACTCTGACTGCCAGAAGGTTCCAGTAAACACCAAGCACAGTGGTAGAAGAAGGTGACTTTCAGTACAAGGTTTGAATTATTTATCTCCTTTCCCTAAAGGCAGGTGCTTTCCACAGCAGTAATCCAGCCACCTGAGTAATAGGAAGAGTTGAATTTCTAATCAAGCTGAAACGCCCCAGTGTAAACACAGCGCTGAGCCCGAGTTGTGCAGCCCTTTCGTCTGTCACTTCCCGGGAACAAAAGAAAAACAACTGCAAGCGCGTTGGTGTTGTGCGAAGAGAAGCGACAGGAGTTTAGGTCAGAGAGAGAATCTGGAGAGGAGGCAGGTTAGATGGCTGCAAACAAACCACCCCGCCTGGCTCCTCAGCTCAGCTCCTTGGACCACAGCTGAGGTCTGTCTGTGCCCATGGCCGACAAATCCCTGCCGACAGGGACAGGGTGAAGTGGCAACTGGCAAAACCAACCCTTGATCTGATTGGGTGTGAAGGGAAAGGACTCGAAGGCTGCCGAAACCCTGATTGTTCCCTGTTAGAAAATCTCGCCGGTAGCTGGGCAACCTCAAGAGATGATACTTTGGTCCTTTTTAGAGGGTCCTAACTTGAACCCTTCGCTGTCCATGTTTCTTGGTGTTGCAACAAATGGCGACTGGGTCTGGAAGCTTCCTTATGTAAAGAAAAGGGAAGAGCTTCCCTGGTTCCAGCATTACTGGCTCAGGATGGGTCCCAAACCACAAGCACTTCAGTCATCGAGTGAGTCAGTATCCTCTGAGGATGCCATTAATAACAGGAAAGACAAAACACACAGCCCTAATTTAGCACACATTTTGTTCTTGACAACACTCGGTTTTATCTTTTGATGTTTACTTTTTTATGTTAGCTTTTTCCCGAGAAAGGAGTCACCTATTTTTCTGAAGATAAGAGGAAACCTTCTCCCATTACTGCAAGACAGAAGTTGACTCACTAAATATGAACCTACAAAGCTGAGCTGCTTGTCCCTTTCAGCTAGTAAAGTTTATTTAGGTCGGTCAGCAGCAAAGACCGCTCTGAATTCAACCAGACATTTTTATTTTTAGCCGGGACAAAATATCCTTCGGATTTGTTGACACAGAGAAACTGAGTCTAGAAAATGGTTGGACTCGATGATGCTAAATGATGCTGTGATTCTATGAAAGGACTTTAGAAATTGCCTCTCTTGGCCAAGGCAGAGCCATGCTGCCAGATTACTGTTCAGCAGAAGAGCAGTAGTGGCTGCGGTGCTTTACCTGTGCACAGAGCAAGGGCTTGACTTTCTGCGGTTTTTACTCTGATAACTGTGACTAGGAGGAATACCACTATTCTGCTCAGCCCTCCAGATCTCAGCTGGCCATTTTGCCAGATTTCCCTTCAGATGATTTCCACCCATCTAACTTCATCCTGCTGGGATTTTCACACGAAGACGTTGGTCTTTGCTTCCTCTCTGAAGAGGTTTCCACTCGCCTTTGAATTTTTTAAACTTGGAGAAGAATTTGTGCTAGATGCAGAAGAAGGGAATAGTTGTGTCACAAGGTTTCTAGAAGGCTTTGGGATGCTTTTGAGTGAAAATCTCTTGCAAAGATTCAGTAGTTTTCTAACGGAAAAAACTACTGACATAATAACTGAAGAGCAAAACCCACATATACTGCACTCTTCTATTCAAACTTCTCCCCACAAACACACATAAAAAATCTTTCCAGTTGTGGAATTCTGAAGTAGTTAGGGGGAAAAAAAAAAAAAAGAGAAAATAGGGGTCATTAGTCACTATATTTCACTGTATCTGGAATTCTACCTATTTGCAGCAGCTGGGCAGAAAAAGGCATGAAGTTCTGGTAGTGCACTTGCTTAGATGCATCCCCACAGGTGTTAACTGTTTTGAGAAAGCATTTGCAAAGATCCAAATACAAGTTATTTCCCAGTTTCCTTTTGAAAGACCATTGGAATTAGGGCACTTGCTACAGTCATATTGTTGAAAAATAGCTGTTTTTCTACTGTGTTTGTTACGCAAAAGTAAATGACTGTATTTATGGAATTGTTCTCTACTTTATTTTCTGTTTACAGTTTGCTGCTGCATCCTGTGCAAATCCTGTAATTCATGGAGTAAGAAACGAATGAGCATTGCTGCACTTTTATGGGTGTTAGGGGAACAGTATAGAGTAGAGCAGCTGGGATAAGAATCAAAGGAAATAGAAGATATGGTCTCATGTATCCTTTAACGAGCCTGGAACTCAACATCGCTACCATGTCTTTCCAGTCTACTAATTGTCATACATTGCAAGTAAACACAAATACCGAATGCTGCTACAGGCAGACTGCATGCCAAGAACGTAGCTAGTACTGGGCTTACTAACTTCCCCAACTTCCTCTACCATCTCAAGCTCAAGCGCTTAGTATCTGTGTACATAAAACAAAGGTTTTCCTATTTCTAAATAGGGACATAAACTACCTCAGCAGCTTTTGATTCTATTCTGGGACAACAAGCTGATGGAAGCCAGGAACTTCGCTTTTGTTTGTACCAAAGAAATTGCATGTTTATTGACTTGAATGCTTTCAGTAAATAAGTAAACCTATAAAGTTATGGTTCAACCAAGACCTAAACATATCCTAAAATTACATGTGAGTAAGATATTAAAGCAGAACACGTGTATTTGGGAAAAAAATTAAGCTACCAAAATTGAATATATCACATCAATGCAATACCAGGAAGGGTTTTGAGAGGATTTCAGGCAAGATTTGTTAAGTTGTAAATTTGATTATGAAAGGATGCAATGATCAAACTTTATTTTTGTATTATAAAATACAGTTTTAAACACATTTCTTAAGAACATCCTCTGCTATAATGTGTAGGTTTGCAGCATTTTGAGTGTCTTGCTAAGGCTGTGTGGTTGACATTTTAATCCCTTCCAGAGTTTGTGGGAAATTATGTCTGCTTTGAATCGAATATTTTGCTCTCCTGTGCTGTGATGGGATTTCTTGATTTCAGACACAGGGAGGAATCCAGGGGCAAGAGGGAAGTATATTTCTTTACAATGGCAGATGCACGGAAAGAAACTTATAACAGAAGAGTACTGATGGACTGTATTAATTATACTGCAGGGCTGATAGTCTAAATATCTGAAAGGCATAGACTTTCCCTGAAGCACAAGGTACCACAAAGGCTGTTCCTCCTGGCTCTTTGAAACTGTGATCTGGTACAAGGAATAAATGCTAGCAGCAATGCAGAGCACCCTTGTCCAGAGAATTAGTCAGAATCAAAACTTTTTTTCGGTCAAGGCTCTTTTCAGAAACAAACAACAACAACAAAAAAAAAAAAAAAAAAAAAAACAAACCAAACCAAAACAAAAAACAGAAGTCAAAGCAAAAGAAAAAGTTTGGATTGGTTCCCCCATCCCATTTGCTGCACTGACCCGTGGAGAACTGACAGCTACATCACACAAGCAAATAGTGCAGGGAAGTAAGAGTGTAGCTGTAGAGAGAAACATTGTGCTAGGGAACCCACTGTCCATCACTTCTCTTCACAGAAAGGGTTGTCCAGCATTGGAACAGGCTTCCCAGGGAATCATAGAATAAAATCATAGAATTGTCTAGGTTGGAAGAGGCCTTTAAGATCATCAAGTCCAACCATCAACCTAACACCGCCAAAACCACCACTAAACTATATCCGTAAGCACCCATCTATGCATCTTTTAAATATCTCCAGGGATGGTGACTCCACCACTTCCCTGGGCAGCCTGTTCCAATGCTTGACAACCTTTTCTGTGAAGAAGTTTTTCCTAATATCCATCCTAAACCTACCCTGGCGTAACTTGAGACCATTTCCTCTTGTCCTATCACCAGTTACTTGGGAGAAAAGACCAGTCCCCACCTCTCTACAACCTCCTTTCAGGTAGTTGTGGAGAGCGATGAGGTCTCCCCTCAGTCTCCTTTTCTCCAGGCTAAACAACCCCAGTTCCTTCAGCCACTCATCATAAGACTTGTTCTCTAGACCCCTCACCAGCTTTGTTGTCCTTCTCTGGACATGCTCCAGAACCTCAATGTCTTTCTTATAGTGAGGAGCCCAAAACTTTAAAAGACATGTAGATGTAGTGCTGAGGGACATGATTTAGTGGCAACTCGGCAGTGCTAGGTTAATGGTAGGACTTGTTGATCTTAAAGGTCTTTTCCAACCAAAAATGATTCTGTTCTATGATTCTGCCCCAAGTGCGTTTCAGGAGGCTGTGTTTCAGACCAGCTCTAATCTGACCCCATGTCCTGAACACCCTTCAGGTGGTAAGAGTATTTCTGGGGCACACCTTTTTAGCTTAATTTCCTATGGTGGGCACCCAGTTTGCATGCTGTGGGACTGCTCCCCAGTGTGAACCAAAACATGAGAAGCGGGAGAGACCTGGAAGCTCACTTCTAAGGTGCCAAGCTCCAGCACCGAGGCAGGCTTACCCTTTGCACGTATTACAGCTGAGGGAGCGATAAACGGTGAGGATAGAGTGCGGACATTGTTTAAAGCGGGCTGACACCACAAGTGAGAAGGCAGCCTTTGATTTATATTTGCTGACTGACCAGCTGCAGTGGCTTAAGATATGAGTGGCCCTCGATGGGGTTTGCAGCCCTTTTGCCGAGGATTTTTCCTTCCGTAGCACCGCCAGTGGCAAGGAAAGTGTGGGTGTTCCTTGTTTGCCTTAGTAGAAATGAGGATGACCTAGTTTAAATTGCTAGGGGAAGTGTTTTGAACTAACCTGGCTTACGCGGCACGGAGGCAGCAAAAGGCGCCCTCGCCGGTTCGCCCGGTGGGCTCTGCTCTGCTCCGGGGGTGGTAACCATTGGAGAGGGGTAGTAACGTTTTGCACAGGTCTGACTACCCGACAAATGAACATGAGCATAAACCGTGACTGCAGGGTTCGCAACTATAAGTTGCCTTTAAGCGTGTGTCTTTAAACAGGCTTCCTGGGTGAAGACAAGGAAAATATATTCACAGCCTGATTCAGAAGAAGATGAGAAAAGCTTTCATTTTTTTTTTCAGGCTTTTTCTTATGTTTCCCCACTGTCTTTATCCCTTAACTGATTCCAAGTTTTTTGATAGCTTTTGTCTGTCACTCCTCTAGTTTTCTTCCAGCAGATGTCTTTATGTGATAAACCGATGGACTTGTACAATACAGCTTTCTCTGTTGGTATCTTTTCTAAAAACTGATACACGGAATTAAAATGAATAGGTTGCAAGTAAGATTATAAGAGAAGAAGAGCTGGATTAAGAGATGCTGGTGAGGAAGAAATGCAGTAGCTATCTTAAATGAGATGAAGGGCCGATGAGGCTCAGACAGCTGAGGGTGAGAGAAGCTGCACGTAGGGACCAGCATGCCACCACGAGCAGTGATGCTGCCTGAAGGGCCCAGAAGGAAGCAGGTCACTTCGTGATACAAGGGACTGCGTGAAGAGGCAGCCTAAGGATGATATGCAAGGGAGAGCAAGGCTCTGCAAAGGGAATGCCTGAGGGCTGAGTAGAATTCAGGAAATAGGTAAAAATATGGGGAGTTGGAAAGCTGTCCATCTTCACATGTGTGCTGCCAGCTGTTAAATCAAGAGGTGGCTCTATGTCATTGGGAAGAAAAGGTTGGAGTCTGTGAAATGTATTTTGAAATCTTGCGATAGAGACCACTTTGTTATGTGGAAAATAAAACTCAGAATCTTCCAGGTAAAGGTTCTGGCCAGAAACTGAGTATAGTAACACGTAGTTAACGCCCTTCGCCAGACCCCAAGCAGGTATGGCTAAATGCACCGTAATATGGAAATCCGGCTCCATGATAACAGTTTTGGATTTGAGCACCCCAACCAAGGAATGGCCCTGCTGTTGTGGATATGTGGTCAGCCCACCAGCACAGAAGGTATCACACCCATAATGTCTGCGATTGTTGTGTGGGAATTCTACAGTTATTATTTTTGTCTCATCCAGGAATCCATAAAAGTACTTGGACTGAAACTACAGTCAGGGGAGTTACGGTGTAAAGAGGTCGAAGTGATGGAAGAAGCTGTTGGGATCCAGAAGAAAGAGGGAGGCTGAAGAAGCCAAAAGAATGTCTACCAGCTTTTTTCCTTCATTCCTATTGGGAGTTTGTTTACATAAAAACAAAATGTTGAAATGACTTTATGTTACAGTAGCTATAAATGAAGCTGTTACAAAATCTGCCAGCTCTTCACTTTTTGTTTATTTATTACTCCTAGAGGTTAATAACTAAAGTTCATATGTGAGTATGAACAATTAATTTGATCCATTGCTTGTCATGCGTAAGGGCTAGGCTTATCCCGGCCAGATGTAGTTCGGCATAACTGGACCTAATGCTAAAGTACTTCGCATCTCAAGGAGTTCACGACCGCTAGTCAGACGCTGAGCTCCCCGGTCCAGCGCATGGGGAGAGCTGGCTTACAACCAGCCAGATTCAGAAAAAGAGGGCGGCTGTCCAGCCCAGTTGTTGGAAATTCACTTGAAAAGAATCCATTCGTTATTTGGAAAGCTAGGACCAGGACCTGGAACTGGCTTAGGAACCTGAGCACATGCTTGCGAAGGAGTTAGGATGGACAAGAACATGACAAATCTGGGTTTTTTGCTCTGCACGGATCATGACAATTTTGGCTGGAGCAATCTTTTCTTTCATTGCACCTTCAAAAGTTGTGCGGTAGCAAACTGTGCTCTGTGCTAGCAGTCTGCCTGCACGGTCACCCACTACAGAAATACTTGCTTCTCCCACAACGCCTTGCGCTTGAACTCTGATATTTTCTTGGACAATGTCAATGCCAAACATCTTGCGTACCAAAAGTTAGTTAGCTGAAACCTGACTGGAGCTCATGAGTGCAACAGCGGCTCCGGAGAATAAACACAAGTAGTGGTTAAACTACTCTTCTGGAGTAAGTTTAAAGAAACAGGAATTCTTACCAGAAATGCAGACCACATGCAAAGCCACTCTGAATATGAAGTATGCCACGGACAAAGACCCGAAGAGGAAAAATCTGAAAGCACATTTTGGAGATAGCACTGGATGAAATGAGGCCTTGAACTGGCAGTAAAGAAACACGCTGCTCCATTTTGGTGAGACGAAAACTTTAAGGTCCTTTTAATTAATAAGATTGAATTTACTGAATCTATCACTTAATTCTTCGACTGGAAACAATCCACATGTCTGACAGAAGGGACAGCGGTGCCGTGGGGTGAGGCAGATATAACCTACCTCAGTGTGGTCAGCAGGGAAAGGAAAGCTCCTCCAGAGGGTGGTGCAGAGGGAAAGCTTTTGTGCCATAAACCTGTCAGGCATGCAAAAGCTAAAATCATCTCAGTTCAATGATACCACTGTGGAAAAATGGCAACTATAAAAATAAGGTAAGTCAGGCAAGAACAAAGCATCACATGCCCTCAGTGAAAACTCATCAGCCTTTTTAAATAATCATTGAATATAAAGATTTCTGGGATAAACATGCCCCCCACAGATTTTATATTAAGGTTGGGGCAATCGAGTGAGGGTTTGCTAATTGAACAGGGGGCCGGATTTGTGAAATGCACAGAAACCATCACCATGGACAATGAGACACGGCAAAGACATGGGGCTTGCAACAGAACAACCTGTTTGGTTTCAAACACAGGTACTGTCATGGCCCCAAGGGCACCGCAAGCCCTGACGGTCCCTGCCCACCCCCCGAGGGCTGCCCCCACCTGCCCGTGGCCCGGTGCCCCCCGTCTGCCCTGCTCCTGGCTGGGGCGGTGGGATGGGCCCTGGCTGCCGGGGTCTGCCACCACCCACCCTGGGGAGCCCCCGACGCTCCCAGCCCTGAGGAGCCAACAGCACCCACGGTGCCCTGACTGTTTTGGTAGATGAGAACGGGGGGAAAGGTTACTTTGAAAAATGGACGTCTAGAATTTGACCAAGAGTGCTCGAGGTATTGAATGAGTTAATGGTTTGTTGAGATGCAATCATGTCTATGAACTTTGTAATAAATGCAGGTGCAATAAATCTTTAGAAAAATGTCCTACAAATTTGGTCTGTGGAAATTCCCAGTGAAGGAACACGGCTCAGGTGAAACATATGATTTATACCTAACTGGGCTTCAGTCAACTTACGGTAACCTTCAGTCAACTTACGTTGGTTTTACCTCCAGAGCAGAAATGGAGTGAGATGCATGCTATGGGAGATTTCCAGTTGTTGATAGAGGGAGAAGTGGTTGAAATCTGTTTTAAAAGTCCAGGGTCTTAGGAAAGTTGCAGCTGCTAAGATTACTTTGGAGCTGAGGAAGGAAGAGATGTCTGTCTTTTTGTCAGACATTTGGGTCAAATATGGACTTCAGCAACTACTGGGAGAGGGAAGAAAGGTCAGAAAAGCTGGGTGAAGATGTGACCTGACCCATGTAATGCAGCGAATTTAGGTGAGGAATAATAGAACGGTCTAACAGACAGGCTGAGAGGAAAGCCAGTCTAGCAAATGCCAAAGGTGTACTGCATGGAGCAAGAGAGAGGCTGGGGGAAAGGGGCCCGCTGGTCAGCCACCTCACCACTGACCACCCGCACAAGGTGGGAAGACCTTTATGGCCAGTGAGGAGGAGTCTCATAGGGAGGTGGAGCTGAGCCTTCCGTCCGTTTCTGGCCCTTACCCGGACTGAAAACTGAGCCGGCACACATGTGAGCAGCTTCAAAAGGAAGTAATTTACCTTAGGCACACAATCAGCGAAGGAATTTCCACTGATTAAAAGAAAATTGGAGCTGTGCACAACTGGCCAAGTCCCCAGATGTTCATAGATGTATGGAGCTTTGTACAGCATAACTGTGGGGTTTTCCAAATCCCAAAACAATTGCATAAAATGAGTAAGAAACCAGTGTGGGGTCGTTTTCAGAGCGGGAAAAGGAAACGCCGTGTTTCAATCCCCCTTTCCTATGAAACACAGATGCTAGCCCTTACAAACCGCAAGCGGGCCTGACAGAAGAAGACAACGAAGGAAAAAAGGGACACGTTTGTTGGAGTGAGCGTACAAGCTGCTCTCCCCTTCCCCTGTTCTTCCCAAATCCCTCTTCCTAGACCCCTCCTGCTCGTGCTTCTTTGCAGTTGTTCTAAATCCTAAGAAAAGTCTTAAGAGTTTTACAGTCTTTTGCAATACATCCACGCCACAAGAGAATACTCATTCTTTCTGTGATATATTTTTAGGCTGCATAAATCTGGTCCTATTCTATGGGTAATGGTTTCTTGCAATTTACTGCAATATTCATTTAAAAAAACACAGACTGCTTTTATTGGATGACAGATTCAAAGTTTTCACAAATTCCTACATCATTGTGCTTCACAGACCTGAGTACGTGCAATGCAGTAGCCAGACATGCGTGTTACATTCCAATAGCATGGTGTCAAACGAAGAACTCAATCAGAAGTCAAAATAACTTAATAAATACCCCTGATCTGACTCAGCCCTCCCCAAATTCGGGCTTGTCTGAGTGGGGAAGCTTTCTGGCAGAGTGACTGTGGCAAAAAAACCACTCCCCTGGAGTAACTTTGGAAGCGCAGTAGTTTGGAATAGAGTTACAGAGCTTTCACATCAGTTTTATACCATATAATCTACAGTGGAATAACTCTTCAGAGTAACTTCACTGTGAGTTGGTATTGTGTAGACAGGCGAATTCAGGTGAAATCCTGGGCAAACCTTGAGTTTCGAAGCAACCATAGGAAGGTATGAACCATATACCTGGGTGTAGAGACTGGGGGGAGTTGGGGATGGCTGGCAAGAGAAGTGACCCTCCCCAGGCAGCCCCCAGGAGGCTTCAGGGTGTCTTCTGGGATGTCTCCTAAGGGATGCTGCCGGGGGGACACTACGCTGAGCTACCGAGAAGGTGGGAAGCGTTTCTGCTTTTGCTGCCAGGAGCCGTTGTGGCTGGCCACGGCAAGGTGACCTGGGAGAAGCTGCTGATCTATAGAAGATGACCATGTCCAAGGCAGCTGCTGCCTTCCTGAAGGCTTCACCCCAGCCTGTTTCTGTCTGACGGAGCCAGCAGCCACAGCCCCCACGCAGGCTCCAGCAGGTACCTATTTGACAGAAGGCCCCTCTTGTGCTGGTTTGTCCCAGCTCTAACCTTGATGGCACAGCAGTCTGCCTGGATGTCTCCTGTGAACTTCCAAGACCAGCAGAACCCTATTTTGGATATTACATATCTCAAAGCCAAATCTCATTTACCTGCTCTCCTCTTTTTTTTCTGTTGTTTTTTGTTGTTGTTGTTGTTTTGGACACTAGATAAATGGAAACAAAGATGAAAGAATGTTTTCCTTGTGCAGTGTATGTATTCTTAAACTTGCTTTTTTAGCAGTGCTTGTTGTGCTCTACACATTAGCTCCTATGACAACTTAAAAAAATGAGAGTTCCACACTTGTGATTATTTCTGATATCCAGGGCTGGTCTCCTGCATCACTGCTCACACACTCAAGCTCCCAAAGCGACATTAAGATTCTGCCTGCGAACGAAAGACTGAATACTGCGTTCACTTTCTTTATGGCTCTAACTTGTTTTTTACTACAGTTTATCCTGTAATGCGAGTGAAATAGGCCCGCTTTAATAAAATGTATTTCAAGATTTGATTCTTGTTACGCTGCTTCCTGCGCTGTGACTTACCACAGGGCCAGAGCGCAAAATGATAAATGAGAACCGTTTCGAAAAAAAAAACCCAAACAAAAAACCAAGCAAACAACAACAACAAACCAAAAAACAGAAACGTAAAGGACTGGGAAAACTCAGAAAATGAGCTGCTGAAGGAAGCCCAGCGCATCCCTAGGAGGTGGCCCGAAGGCTATTTCCATCCGTGCTGCTCTCTCGGTGCCAAAGTCATGGCAGTGGCAGTATGTATTTAGGAAAGGAACACAGGTTTTGCCACAAACCCAACAACGAGCTTGCTGCGTGCAGGGCTAGCCCGCAGGTATATATATATTCTTTAGGAGACGCTGAACTCCGCCGGTAACTTTTGCCGGACGGCGGTGCTCCGCCTTGCAAAAACCCGGGAGCGAAGCTCACCCCCTCCCCCCGGCGCCGAGCCTCCCCCCGCCTTACGCTCCCCCCCGTTCGGACGCCCCTTCCCCTGCCCCCAGCAGCCGCCGGGGGCCGCCGCACCGGGACGGGACGGGACGGGACGGGACGTGGCGGAGGGGAGCGGGGTGTTGGGGGCGGGGGGCGGCCGGGGGTCGCTGCCCGCCGGGGCGGGGCGGGGGCGCGGCCGAGCGCGGCGCAGGGAGCGGCGCGGCCCCGGCTCCGCCTCTGCCCCCGCCGCGCCGGGACGGGACGGGGCGGCCGCGGGGCAGGAGCGGGCGGCGGCGGGAGCCTCCTTCTTCCTCCCTCCTCCTCCTCCTCCTCCTCCTCCTCCTTTTCCTCCTCCTTACCCCCCTCCCCCGGCTCCCAGCGGCGGCTATGTGCTGCCGGGACCGCCCGGGCGAGCGGCTCTGAGGGGGCGGGCGGACAAAGGCTGCGGGCTGGTGCCGGCGATGGAGCGGCGCGGCGGCTGAGGCGGCTCGGTGGGGCCGAGCCGAGCCGGGCTGGGCCGGGCGGCACATGGTGCGCGGCTGTGGCCGGGCGCTGCGCACCGGCGGACGGGCCGAGGGGCCACCATGGACAACTTCTTGGCGGAGGTGAGCGCGGGACCTTCCTCCTCCACCACCCTCTTCCTACTCCTCCTCCTCCTTGTCTGGCGTGGGGTGGCTTTGTGGGGCGGGAGCCGGCAGCGGAGCGGTGAGGGACTCCCGAAAAGTGTCGTGCGCGGCTCCCCGAGCCACCCCGGCTTGCAACGGGGGGGGGGGGGGGGGAGGGGATGGTGCAGGGGCGGCCCCCCTCGGGGGTCGGGGCTCCGTGAGCGGGCGGGGGGGGCACCGGCGCCCCCTCTCACCCCCCAAATTATCAGCTTTGCGGGCTGCGAGCGGCGGCGGGACCCGAGGCCGCCGAGCTGAAGCGGGGGCTGCTGCTGCCGCCACCGCCGCCCTCCGCCGGGGGGGCGCTGGGCGCTAATTGGGGCTCATTAGGGCGCGCGGCGCTGCAGCCGGGCAGGGCTGGAGGTGCCGCGGCCGTGTGTGTGTGTGTGTGTGTGTGTGTGTCCCGGCCCCGGTCTGTGAACTGGGTTCAGCCCGCCTGGCGTGGGCACAGCCTTAGGGACATAAGGTGTCCAGTGTTAATGCGGCCGCTCCTGTGCGTGTGTGTGTCGTGCTTGTAGGTTGCTGGCCCCGCGTGCGTCTGGGCTGTGACTTCTGGTGAGTGACTGCACCAGCGCTTTCGTCGCAGCCTTTGCTGGAGCGGTGGCACGGTCAGGGTTGTAAAATGCGGGCCAGGCATCTGTTTTACAGGGCTGTGACTAAGCTGCAGAAGCGTCCTTCGCCCTCGTGAAGTAACTTCCCGTGTGTTGTCGGTGCTGCTGTTG
Source organism: Vanellus vanellus (assembly GCF_965231255.1). Taxonomy (NCBI): domain Eukaryota; kingdom Metazoa; phylum Chordata; class Aves; order Charadriiformes; family Charadriidae; genus Vanellus; species Vanellus vanellus. The sequence goes on from NC_138906.1 coordinate 87,732,237, forward strand.
ATGCTGCCACAAGAAAAATAGGTGATCTGTTTACCGGGATAGTAATTAGTCAAATAAAAGAAGGTCACGCACCTTGCTGCTTGTTAGGTTTTCGTTTGTCAGACAACAAAAGTTCTGTCAAGTGCAATAAGAAGGAAGAAATGCAGGATTAATTTTCAAAATGTCTGAGTTAAGTAGTAATATTGCTTTTTTTATTTTCCCACTGTAGAGGATGTAGCCCTCGCCTTTGAAAAGCTTGCAAGCCATGAGCAATATGGTAGCATTAGCCTAGCCTTGCAAAATTAATCTGAAGAGTCATTCGCTCTGACACAAAGTACAGTAGCGTGCCCTACATAAAGGTGAAAAAGAGAGTTAATGGTTTTGACTCCCCTATTAGCCAAAATTACTTGCCCCAGGGAAAAAGCAAGTAAATTTTGCTAGTCTGTGTTAGTATTTCAGCATGTATTTATGTTAATTCGCGGTTGCTGCATGCAGACTTTGATCTTTCTTAAGAACTCTTACTGCCTTTCAACGTGTTGATATTACTTTAAAAGATCAGTAAATACAGCGCTTCGACTTTAATCCGCATCCAAAGTCCCACCCATAAGTATAAACATTTTCCTTTCCTCACACCGGAGTGGAGCGTATGTAAATCGCATATACAGGGAGCGTAAGGCACAATAGCAGTAAGGCACGGGGCCCGGCCCAGCTGCCAAAGAAGAACGTCTGTTGAAGGCACTGGATCGAGCCACTAGCTGGGTAATTTAATTTGTGCGAGGCAGACATCCTGCAGCTGCTCTTTAAGAAAATATTTGCTGACTTATCTGGGGGAATTATTGTGCTCCTTAAAATAAGTCGCAGGGTGCGGAAGACGGAGGAAGCTGGGTGAAAGGAACAGGTAGCAGCCCTGGTCTGCTCCGCTCTCCTTCGGCAGCGACGTGACTCCGCTTGTGTTGTGTTTTGGGAGAAAAGCTGGTAGGCGAGAAGGATGTGTATACTGGCGCTTCATAGGGGTCGTTTCTCAGCGTTACCAAGAAGACCTCATCCACTGCGCTGGAGGCAGGACTGTCTTCAGGTCTGGCCGTTGTAGAAAACCACCATACAACTAAAAGGTGTTAGAGGAAAAAAAAAAACAACTACCCTGCATTACTACTTTTTCCATATTTTTCAATAGCTAGGTGCTGACTGTAACCTGCTCTTAGTCTGTGACGACGCTTGCTGGAACAGGAGGAGGCAATGGGGTGAGATACTGCTGGAGTGATGGAACGCGCACCTCGCAGAGGAGGCGCTCCTGTTGGGACTTGCTGCGTTAAACGTGACGTGGGATAACGCCAAGCTCCTGCCAACCAGCTGATGCTGCCGTTGTCCGAGACTTAACGGCTTTTTGACTTCTCAGTCTTGCTGCCCGGTGTCCTTCCTTTGCTATTTCTTATTTGTCTTTTGTTCTTCTAGGATGACAAGTGGTTGTATCTGTCTCCAGAGGAGCCTTGATCACCATCCCTATCCCAGTTTTCTGACTCAGCCAGTTAAAAAAAAAAACCCACATTCTGAGGAAAGAATTAGGCTGGAAGAGTGGTCCCTGGAACTTACCCCCCCAAAATGCTTTTATTGCTGGAAGATATTAAAGTAATTATAAAATTGCGTTCTAAATACAGAGAAGTGTTTTCAGAGACTTCTAAACAATATTTCAGGCTGTTGATTGATCTGTGCTTACTTCTGGTGTTTGAAAGAAGGTTGGTTGTGGAATCGTAACTTTTCCAGTATAGTTAGATAGTCATATTTCCATACGTAAAGTGTTAACACCTGTAGAAATCCCGGAGGTCCATACTCAGAGTTAAAAATATGGATGTGTGCAATAGAGCCATTCGGCTGTGTTGCTCAAAACAGCCTGAAAAAAATTGTTCCCTTATGTTTTACCAACAGCTAGGGTGCCCACAAGGGAGCAGTCTCCTGTGGTAGCCGAGGTCAGACCTCTTTTTTCCAATGAGAATGTGTCCCTGCTAAAAGGGCATGTATGCCATGAGGGAATGAGCAGAGTCATTTCAAGAGGAGAAGGAACAGAAGGAAATTTTGCAGAAAAAAGGCAGGAGAGGGAAACTCAAACTGCTTTTTTAGCACCTGAAGTTCCCAAGCAGTGCTTACCAGGCAGGGCAACAGGGGAAGTGGATGGAGAAGTCAAGTTCATCCTCTTCCCCTTCTGTTGGGGGGTCACTTTGCCCTATACAAACAGTGTGTCACGCTGAACCATGGTCACTGTCCTTGTCACTGGAGGAGGGTGGCGGTTGCTGGTCCAGCTGAGGTCAGAGAGTGGTTGAGGCTGGGGGGGGGGGGCGGAACGGGACTTGTGGAGGTCATCATGTCCAAACCTGCCCTCTGAGCTGGTGCTGAGCTCCTGGGGAGCTTGCGGCACAGTACGCATAGCGGTGGCTGCAGGGATCCATTGCATTTAGTTGCTGCTGAGCTTAAAAGACAAAGGATTATTCTCTCCCCCCACTTAATTTCCACAATGGGAAGAGAAGAGGGAAGAACAGCTTTGTCTCCAGCCCTCAGTCTAGCATGTGTGGGTAGATGGTGTTGAAGGAGAGCATTATAAAAGCAGCATCATCATTGAGGTCCCACTGATGTTTCTCTAACGTTCCACAGAGGTTTATTGAGAACTGTGGGTAGTCTCCTTTGAGGCACAGCAGACACTCTGTGTCCAGCATGCTTTTAATTTTAGCACTACTGCTGGTACCTCCAGATCAGAATGGCTTCCACAGTTGGAGCATATTTGCTTGCGTACCCAGTTTTAAGGGCAGGGCTCCCAGCACGTGTCCTGAAGGAGCAAGTGTTGAACCTCCCTCAGTGGGAAGGATGTGGGGCAAAAATTAATTCTGAGGCTTTGAACTTAGCTTCAGGGAGCCGTCGGAGGAAGTATCTGCCGAGCCTGGAAGCTCTTATTTCGGATACGCAGCTCGCAGCACACTTTTCCTTGGTGCTCCCGAGCTGCGAGGTTTGGAAGATCACTGCTTCCCAGCACTGAGTCCTTCACGCAGGCCTTTGAGTGGTTCTTAAAGTGAAAATCTGGTGATGCTAATAAATCAATATACACAGATTCTGGCTGTGCTGTGCAGCATGGTGTACGCATTTAGGGCAATCTGAGAAGTCTCCCAGTTTTTTTTCCGAAGTGTTTTTCTGATAGCACAAGTACGGGTTTGATGTTCCAGCTTGTGATACTGGTGTAAGCTGTGTAGCTTACTCCAGCAAAGTAGTCTTTCAGACTGGTGGGGCAAAACCATCATCCCATGAGCGATGGTGTAAAGGTTACATTTCTGGAGAGCTTCTGAGCACCAAAGCCATGCCAAGAAGGAGCAGTGCCTCTTTCGGCTGTTGACGTTGGCTGCATTTTCTGAAGTTCCTGAGCTGTGACTCCTTCTCATATTCAGGTTTTTTAAAAGCTGATGGTTGTTTGGTCAATAGCTATTTTTAGGTTAATTAGAGAGCATTATGTTTTGAGTAGAAAACGTTTCAAGGGGGCTGAGGACTACTTTACTGAGTCGGAAAGAAAAAGTTTTTGTGGGTTTATTTCTGTAAGTCAGGAAATCGCGTTCAGCTCATCAGTAGCACGTCATCGTAACTGCCTACTTGTTCACATGTGCCTTTCATAAGATAGGTTTGTGCAACTGAAGCGTAGTTGCCGTTGCTGGGCTGGAGCCTAGCAGCCCTGCTGGCACCACGAATATTGTAAAATGACACAAGAATTCTCTTAAAGCTGCAAAACACATAACTGTTGAAATTAGCCATAGAGGCGCTACGTTTTGCAGGGTCTGCTTGTGGTTTTTTTAGGTATGTTCAGTCAGACTCCAACCAAAGGAGAGCTGTGAGACCCCCCCACCATTACAGAAGTCTTGGCTGCTTCTGAGTCTTGGGTTTTTTTTTCACCATCTGGTGACACCTCACTGAAACGGTTACTTCTTTTTTTTCCAGTCTTTTTCCTGATTGTGTGTTTATGTCAGCATTTTGTGTTTAAGCTATTGTGCTCTAACCGGATTTTTTTTCTTTATATGTATTTTCATTTGGTGAACCCTGTGTATCACAGAATGGTCAGGGTTGGAAGGGACCTCTGGAGATCATCTAGTCCAACCCCCCTGCCAGAGCAGGGTCACCTACAGCAGGTTGCACAGGATGGCGTCCAGGCGGGTTTTGAATGTCTCCAGAGAGGGAGACTCCATAACCTCTCTGGGCAGCCTGTTCCTGTATGGGTGTGAAGGTTGCAAAGCTCTTTAGCTCTTCTTTTTTTTTTTTTTTTTTATTTTTGTTTTAGAGCTGTCACACAGCCTGCTGCCCAGGGAAAAGGAATCGTGTTTGAAAGCATGGCCAATCTCAATTTATTTGTGAAGCTGAGTGGCACGGGCTTTTACCAGAAATGCTCCACAGTTTTTTTTTTTTTTTTTCCATGGTTCTGTGGAGGCGAGAGAGGACCGCTTTGCAAGAGTGAGGGAAGCAGAAAAGAGCTTGAGCTTTTTGTATTGTTTTGATCGTTTAGTGACTTGATCCCATGAGTAACCTGGGAAACTCTGCAGCCTTTCAGCGCTCTTGTTGCCCCAGCGTGCTGTGAAAAGTGGAAGGAAAAGTTTGAGTCCCCTCATCAGTAATTATGCTGTTGGTTGGCTTGGTGGTACCACGTTGCGCTTCCACTGTGGTGGTGATTTTTAGCCAAATCTTGTGCCAGTATAGATAGTCTCATGAATCTGGTTTTTGGCATTTGAAGGTAGCTCAAGGAAAATTGGTAGGTCCTTGGTACTGGGGTATGTGGGTGTGGGTGGGTACGTGTGTGTATATTTATAAAGTGTCACTGTTATTGCACAGAATAAATCCAGACTTAACCCCCAGCAAGTGAATAACACACCTGCTTATTTTTTTTATTTCCCCCCCCCCCCCCATTTTTAATACAGGGAGTGAATATTGATGTAACTTCTAAAAAAAAAAAAAAAAAAAAAAAAATTTCTAGCAAGAGAAGTGTCTTTTCATGTCTCCTGGGTGGATGCAGCCTCAGAGGAAGGTGCCGTAGTCTCCTGTGAGGGCCTGGAGTGGCAGCCCCGTCCCTCGCACGCCCGGCGTGGTTCTGGAGTGAAGCACGTCCTCTGGCTAGTTTGATCTCACCAACCTTTTTGGCCGCAGGGCCAGTATTTTTCCTTAGTGAATCACAGTCCCCTAATGTGGTCAGAGCCAGGAACGTAGTTTTGGGTGGAGCCCCGGTAGGAGGGCAGGAGGTAAAAAGTCACTGTGAATTAAGATTTTTGCTGAGGGGAGAGGAAAAAAAATTAGCGGCCCTAGGTCACTAATTGTGGCTACTTTACAAGTTTTGGGATGTGACCTCAAAACTTGCTAGATTGATTATGACTTCAGGCACGTATGAGAGGGTCATGGCTTAAGCATTCTCATTTCTCTTTATCTTCCTGTGATTTATCATTATGTGACATTTTAAACCATTAGTGAGACATGAAGGAGGATGGCTTTGTGTTGGAATAGCAGTTCAGGGCAAGTTTTTGGTATTATTGGTTCAGATTTTGCATGGTGGCTTTTTTTTTAATTTACTTAGGATTTTCTAAGATGTCCTACGTATGTCTGAAATCTGAGCATTATCCAGTGGTCATATTTACTGTGATGCAACTTTGTTTTGGCCAACTGCCTGATTAAGAAAGGTTAAGTGGATTACCCTTTTGGTTAGAAGTCCATTAAGTAGCTCAAATGATCCTTTCTTTTAAAGACAGGAATTTTCAAGGTTCGGATGCAGAGTGGGAACCGATATTAACTATCTTCCAGATCCGCCTTGTGAAGTAAACTAAATCCACGCTGAAGAAGAAATTGCCGCTTTGTTACATGGAAAATATGAGCATTATATTGGAAAAGTACACTGGGAAAGGTTCGTTGTGACAGAAGGAATGAGTAAAGATTACTAGTACTTCTAACTGTACCCGTAGGAAGTAGAAGGATTTGGGGGAAGAATGTACCGTCCATTCCTAGACTCATTTCTGCCAAGTCAGTGAGCAAGACTGTCATCTTGGGGAGGCCCCAGTACCTTTCATCCTTGTGCTTAATGTCCTCAGCTGGACAGCCAGTGTAGAGCTGGCTGAGGGGGTTGTGTGGTGGCTGCTCTGCAGGGTGCTTGCTGTTCCATGGACATCATGACTGGCCAGACCCTTTCCCACTGCGAACCAGTGACTGACTGGGGGAGGCTGCTGAGTTGTTTCAGCTGTAAACACGTCACACCTGTGCTTGTTTTACTGATAAATGTAAATACTTGCTCTCGGTTTAGGTGCTGTTTTCCTTTAATGGCCAAGTGACCGTTTTTCAGTCTGTCCTGTAAAAGCCTTCTTATTTGGCAGAAAATTTATAGAGGGTTGGGGCTTTTTTTCACTGACGTCTCAAACACGAGTGATGTTGGAGGAACTTGATAATATATGTTTTTTTCCTTATTTAATACCTTACTAGGAACAGACCTAATTTTGGTTCAGATTTGAAGCGTGGCAGAAATTTGGTGTGTGTTTGTTTGTTTTTACTGACCAAAGTTAACATTTCCATTCTGTGTGAACTCTTCTTTAGAGGGGTTTAACACACAGTTTCTATATGAGATCTTGTAATTTTTCCTTGTGAGCAATTGTGCTTAGTTATTTTTCATTAAGAAGGAGCAGCCACAGTCAGTAACTGGAAAAAAACAAAACAAAACAAACAAAAAAACCCCCCAAAACAAAGAGCACTCCAGCCCTTTTAAGACTTTGAGGGAAACTTTACGGTTTACCATTTGTATGGATGGAAGTTGTCAAAAGTGAAAGGTACTGGTCACTTGCATGATTTTCTGAACTTGCACTGAAAATTCATATCCGATACATCTTAAGCTGAATTTTTTAGGTGTCTCAGTGGCCCTGCCCCCAGTGGGTAAATATAAGCACATTTCAAAGAGAAGAAGTCTGATACCACAATCCAAGTGGATTAGCGTTTGCTAATGTTAGCAAACTTTAGCAAACGCTAATCCACTTGGATTGTGGTATCAGACTTCTTTTCTTTGAAAATACATACTCTTCCTCACGTGGCAAGCCTTGCTAGAGATTTTGAGTGAATATTAAGCAAAGGTGAGTATTAAAGAAATCAATATTCTCTTCAACCCATCTCTCAGATGGGTTAAATCTTTCTGTGAAGTGACTTGGGTTTTGGTTTTGTTTTGTTCCAAATGATGGAAAGAGGAAGGAAGAGAGGGGAGCTCAGCAGCAGACTCCAGGAGCCAGGCTGTCCCTTCACTCCTCATCCTGGCTGATGGCATGCACAGCGTGAACGGCTGTGTTGGAGGACTTAGGAAATAAAAGGCTAAGTGCACTTTGATGTGTTAGTGTTGCCTCTTCCTATATATTCTTGGGAAACTATTCATAATCCTTTATTATAGGTCAGTGATACAAGAGTCTGTTGATACAAGTCTCTGTTTTGTTTTTGGAGAATGCCCTTGTGGGAGATGCTGTAAGGATACCTTAGCAGAGGAAAATGGTTGTTTCTTTTTCGCCCGGAGGCAAAACTGCATCCCCACCCTGCGTAAGTTTACCCAAGGGCTTTTTATCATGGGATGTCTGCCTCTATACTGGGGTAGTCATTAAAAGTATTGAGGGTTTTGGGGGTTGTTTTTCATGTTCTTAACTTCTTGAGATGGTAATGCCGGCAGAATGGCACCTTGCTGCCTAAGCCTGCCATCATGGTCTCAAAGTCAGGATTGATTTTGGTGCCTGGGGCACACCTGGGGTAGAGACCTGAGGCCCAAATGGCTGATGAGCACTAGCTGTCATTAACTCCAGCTGGAATTACAAAGCTGAGTATTTCTGACAGTTGTCATCAAACTTAGCAACCCCAACCCCTTGGCCCTCTTTCTCTTACAAACCTTTAAAACGCTTTAGAAAACTTGTTTTGGTGAACTCTACAACATCTGGAGAAAACATTTACGTCATTCTTGAAACGATGTTGGACTGTGAAAATGGTGCTACTGGTGAAGCCTTGCGTGGTTTTGGTGTTGTGCACCTCGTGTGTCTCTCTTCCTACTTCCCGACCTTGCTAACAGGAATGCAGGATTCCTCTGGAAAGATTCTCACGCCTCCCCTTTGCATTCAGCCAAAGTGGCCCTGGTTTTGGGGACAGGAGATAAGAGAAGTTTATTCCTTGTTTTGAAGGAGTATTAATGTTTATAGCATTAACGGAAATGGATTATTTGGTCCTATTTTGGTTGCTGTTGTTTAATGTGACGTTAAAATGTTTACTCAGATGAAGTTAAATATATTTGTCAAGAGAATGGGTTTGTTTTTCTTATGAAACTGTTTATCCTGAGGAAAAGTCAAATCCCTTTGTTTAATGTACCCATCTGGTTTACAGAAGCAGTGGAGATCATTTCTGTTTGACCATGTTAGTGGGTCAAAAACCAACTGTGTATCTTGGTTAGGGTATATTTTTGTTTGCTTCAGAAAGGAGCCAAGTTGGCAAGATGCTGCAGTTCACGTCGGGACAAGGAGTAGATGCCGATTCTGTAGGTCAGACTTCTCGCTTTGTTGGTCGTCGTCTTGGTTCCCTTCCCCTTATTAAATATAGACTGTGGTTTTGTGATTAGGGTTTATCTCCTCATTACAGCTTTCTGGTGATGGGTATGATGGATAGGTTTGTTTGGTGTGTGCAATCAGTTAGTATATTCCCTAGAAGAAAATGAGAGTGTTGTTTGCAGCGGGGCTTTGAAGGGTGGCATTTCCTGCTGCTTTTCAGCCTGTGTACCAGGAGGAACGTCCGATGAAGCAAACTCTTTGTTGTTGAAACTCCCAGAGTGGGATTCTGCCGTGTGATACCTGATAAGCTATTTCAAGGGATAAACAAATGCAGCAGATCTGAGCTAGAAAATACAATTTGCGCAGCAGCCCACTTTTTTTTTCCCCCCCCCTTGCAATTAAGTTTCTAATATTCTGTGTGCCAAATCTGAGAAGTTTTAATAGATGGCAGGTGGGATTTTGTCATAAAGTTGCGTGGCGCTTGCAGCAAAAGGGCGATTCTGTGTTGTGTGTTAGTTTTGGGGGTCTCTACTCCTAGTTTCTGTTTCTGTCGCACCGTTTCTGCCATCATTTTGCTTTGGTCATTCAGTAACTTAAATGACTACAACCCTAGTGCAGTAGTAAACTCCCTGGTTTTCTTGTACAGAAGCCCATGAGTAGATGTAATTGCAACATAATGAAATAGAGGTATTAAACTCTTACTGTAGAGTTTCCACCTTTGTCAGTAGGATGCCTTTGTACTGTGCAGTTAAGGTGCAGGTGGCATCAGTAGCTGGTGGAGGACAGAAGGTGGTACCCACATCTGTGCGTTTTCTTGTGAGCATCCTTTGGTCTTTTGTTGGTAGCTTGTTCATAGCAGTCCTTACTGAGTGCAAAGGGCAAACACTGAGTCATGGCATCCTTTTCCTTTGGATGGCGATTCAGCATTTACTGTGTTCAGGTGCTTCTGCAGTCAGGCAAATACAGGCTGTAATCCTGAATTTTGAGTTCTTGCACTAGTGTGCTGCTTACAGAAACACTCCTTTACGTTGCTTGCAAATATTTGATTTGAAAAGTGCACAGTCACTTTATGTAGTCAGAGAGGCCACAAAAGCTTTGCTGTTTTCCTGGGAATTTTGTTGGTTTTGTTGTTTTTTTTGTTTGTTTGTTTTTTTTTTTTCTGCTTGGAAGGCATGAGAGATTTCCGTAGCAGCTGTCCCTGAGCACGGGGATGTCCCTGCCTCCTGCTCCACATGTAGACAGGAGTCCTCTCTCTAGGGGAGAAAAGTGGGTGCATGTTAATTGGTGGCTCAATTGAAGGGGCAAGAAGGGCTCAAGGCAGAAAAGGTCTGGACACCTGCAGCAATAGATCATGGGTCATGTCTCTGTGGGGATCGCCTGAGGCTTTCCTGGGGAAGCGCAGGAGAGGAGCTGTCATTGGGCTCTGAGCAGGAGCAGATGCTTTAGCAGGGCGGCTTCTCAAAGGGGTCTCCTTGTTGCATGGGATAACGATGCCTGATAGCTACTGCTTTAAAATGCATAAATTAAGCTTTTTTTGGCTTTTCTTGTGAGAATAATCTTCTGTTGCTGTCCTGAGGCCAACTGGAGTTTTCCTTGCTGTAGGTTTTGAGTGTGGTATTATAAATGGCAACATTTTGGAAAGTCTTGCTTTTTAGGGTTGTCTCTTTTTCAATTTTTTTTTTTTTTTTTTTTTTTTTGGCAGTATTGAGCGATGACGTGCTTCTGGATAGTTTCACATAAGCTTATTGGAGAAATCTGGGGTTATTCTTGAGAAAGCTGCAGTAATTTATGTCGTAAAAAGTAGGATGTTGGCATTTGGTAGTACTGCTCCATCGGTGGCAGTATTATTGCAGTAAAAATTGCCATTTTTACTTTTATTGAAATTCCTACTTGAATTTTGTTGTCATGCCATCGTCTTTCCCCCTAATTTTGTTCCAGATGTTGTACCAGAGAGTAACTAGTAATCAGCGAGTTGTTCTTTCTCTCTAGAAGAACAGCCATGGAAGCAGTTGGATTTTTATCAGATCTTTGTAACTGTTAATGAGGAAGAAATTTCAAGAGCTCTCTGTCAGATGGGGCGAGAGCTTTACCAGAGACTGCTGGAGGCAGCCTGTGCTTGGGATCTTTGGGAAGTCCCCTCTACATTGTCCTCGGTGGAAAGGTCTGAGAACACGTGGAAGCTGGATGCTCCTTGTATATGCCTTAAAAAGGGAAAGGCTATGTCAATAAGCCCCAAGATAGGACTGTATAAACTGCTGCTTCTTTTGTGGGTGTCAATATTTATTTAACTTGCTGATATTTTGTTCCACTCCAGCTGCAATGCTGCGTGCTGTTGCTTCCTTTCCCTATTACCAATGAAGAAGAGAGGGGCGGGGGGAAATAATACCTTGTACTCTTTGCTGGCGTAGATCTAAATATATTTGTGCCTTCTGTATAATAATCTGTTGTTCCTTGCTAATGCTGATGTTTTTTAACTTTCTTGTATATTGCACACTTTTTTTTTTCCATTTCTTAAATTTAAGTAAATGATTTGGCACAGCTGGGGAAGTGTCTGCATAGGAGGAAACATATTGCAATGAGCTGCTTCAGGATTATTTAAAAGCAAAAAAAAAAAAAAAAGCTGTATATCTGTTCCCTCTTTCTGACTTTGTAGTTGGAATTAACTGAAACAGATTTTTTTGTTTGTTTGTTTGCCTTTTCTTTGTTTGCTTATTTTTCAATGACCTGGGAAGCTCAAAAGCTATACTGAGCAAAACTAACAAAAACATCTGAGTAGCCGAAAGCTTAAATTCCCTGCTGGAAAGGTGGTTTGTTGAGGAGAAAAAATAAGTTCAGAAGTGGTAACCATTAGTGGCTATAAATAAAGAGTTACTTATTTAGGCTTTCAGATGGATAAAAGAGAGAGGTTGTTCCAGTTTTTCATCTTTACGGTGTGGTAAAAAGTAAGGTATGTCATGCCCTGCCATTTCTTTAGATAGCTTTAAAAATAGCTGCACTTGTGCTGTTTTCTGCTCAAAGAAAGGTCTTCAAGTATACTTGCATAAATGGCACAAGTTGTTTCGCCCCAGTCTGAAATAAATACGTGAATTTATGAATCATTTCACTTTTAATAAGATGTGTTCCTCGCAGGACAGCATCTCCATTCTGTCAGTACATTTAGAGTTGTGATAAGACACTGGATTTTGTTCTAAACCAGTATCTGTAACGGTGTGAGCAGTGTGGAAATGGTATAGGGAGTAGCTAATGGGTACCTGGTGGGTCAGTAGGTCTTGTCTTTTGGAAAATAAAACCTGGTTTGCAACCTGGTGAAGGAGCAGGCTGATTGTCTTCCTTGGGGTCACCTGCTGTGGGGGTGAGGAGAATGTCACAGGCCAGGGAGAAGTAATGATGTGCTGAGGCTCCCCCAGGGACCCTGGGCGAGCCCTGAAGACCCTGGGCCCTCTGTCGACTTTGGGAGCAGCTTTGGAGGGGAGACGGGTTTTTCTAGTCTCCAGGTGTTGAGATTAACCTTTTCGAGGGGGGCACCTTCTGCAGTCTGTGGCGTTGGGTTCCTTGTGCTGCATATGGTGCTGATTCCATAAGTTAAATTTTTAGTTTAAAGTCTTCGTTTAAAGCAGCAGCTACCTTTTACACTTCGCTTAGTGTGTTTTCAGCCTAATTAAGTGAGCAACGTGGGGGCTTGCGTGGATAGCTAAATAATTAACCTCTGTTTGACTTCACTGGTGCAGAACTGCGGCCTTTCTCTTCAGACCTAGATGTTTTCTGTTGTGATGTTGGCTGACCAAGCATCGATGCTTGTTATGTCCTCTTCCCCCTTTAATACCGAGTGTGTTTGCGGACACCTTACACTTCTCGATCTCCTTTGGAAAGTAATAATAAAAGACGTAGTGCTCTTGTGTCAGAAGAAGTTTTGGTGCTGAGTGTCCTGCTCACCGTGGCTCTGTGAAGCGCGTTTTGCACATCAGCTCTCTGGTGGCCCAGAGGGCTGTTACAGAGGTCCCTCCCAAGCGGCGGGCAGTAGAGGTGAGCAGACTGTTCCCCATCGTGATCTTTGCTCCTCTTATCAGCGGACGTTGGCGGTTCTCAAACAAGCAGCCGCGATAGCAGCTTCGGGCTGGGCGGGAGGGGAAAGCTGTTGGCGAAGGACAGGCGTGCGGGTGGCTAGGTTTAAAGGTGTCGGAGAGTTTTAGGGTTTTGTTGATTATAGCAAAGCTACAGATGATGAACCCCAAAGAAGCAGTGGGAGAAAGTGTTGAGGCTTGGGCTTCTAAAATTTGGTGCCTTGACTTGCATAATATCAGGATGTGTCATTTTATTTATTATTTTTTTTCCCCATGGAGATTTAGCTCCTGATGTTGCCCTACTTAAATCGAGATCTCTTTACTTATTTTAGCAAGGTTGTTAATTCCAGGATGAAAGTGAGACTCACAGTTCCACCTGAATTAGAGAAGAGTAGTAATATATTTAAAATTAGGCATGTTCTGAAAAACCTTGTGGTTTTGGCCTCTAGCTGGGTACAAGTTGCTTGGCTTCCTACACATCACAAGCACATGTGTAGGATGTGCTTGCCATGGGGGAGTTCATGAACATCTAGGGAAAAATGTCCCTGACCATGACGAGGGGGGTTGAACTAGATGTTCTTTAAAGGTCCCTTCCAACCCAAACCAGTCTGTGACGCTGTGAACACTGTCATTGCTGGGACTCAGGAGACCCCCAAAACTCCACTTAACAGTAACGGGTCAAAATGACTAAAATCCAGTAGGTAATGACTGCTGATCTTAGTACAAATTATGCTTAAGTAGTAGTGACCGTGGTTCAGGCATAGCTTCTGCAAGTCTGCCCTTCGGCATTGCTGCTGTGGCTCCCAAGTGGGTCACGGTGGGTGCTTAACAACAGGAAAAGGGGCAATGGGCACAAACTGGAACATAGCAAATTCCCTCTCAACATGAGGAAAAACTTCTTTACGTTGAGGGTGGCAGAGCACTGGCACAGGCTGCCCAGAGAGGGTGTGGAGTCTCCTTCTCTGGAGACTCAAAACCCACCTGGATGCATCCCTGTCCAACCTGCTGTAGGTGACCCTGCTCTGGCAGGGGGGTTGGACTAGATGATCTCCAGAGGTCCCTTCCAGCCCTGACCATTCTGTGACACAGCCCCGCATGAGGTACGCCCCCAGGAGCGCCGTGTCTGTGCCGCTGGGGAGGAGGGCGGGAATCTGCCACAATCGGGTCTCTGTGCTCTCCGCACAGATGAGGCTTTGTTAACAAGTGACTTACTGCTGTGTGTTAACCCATCTCAGTATCATTGTTACATTGATTTGTATGTGACTGCAGAGTTGCTTTTATTGCAGACCTGTTCCTGGAAAGCTAGAAATGAGTTTTTTATTTCTAATAATTGTCAGTGTGTCCATAAATTATTTTTTAGACAAAATAAAAATAAATACAATTTTGTCTGAGGGAGAGACTGGTACAGCATATTGGGGTAAAAAAAAAAAAAAAAAAAACAAACCCAAACAAACTTCTTGCAAGTTGGCTGATGTTGTGTATTGCCTCTGGAAGTTGGATATGTGCGAGATGGGTCTTAACTTCATTTTGAGGAATAAAATGAAGCACGTGTCTCTGCATACTTCTAGCTATGGGCCTAGATTTTGTAGTTGTCCTGTACAAATGGGATCCTGCTTATGTGAATATGTGGTGGGGATTTAACTCCTGGGAGAAGAAAACATCATGAAAGCATGTGTGTATCTTAAAAAATACACAGAAGTTCTGACAGTCATATTTGTGCATAAACAAACATGCTCGTGCCTATCTGAAGATGAAAGGGAACTGAAAACGTGACCAAAACAATGTTGTTTAAGTGCTCTCTTCAAAAGATCTCAGTTCGGTGATAAACAGCTGCCAGAGTTCAGCTGCGCTCATCGTATACGTGAGCAGCTAGAATTATGGTGAAATTATAGTCACTTCTTCAAAACAAAGACAAGTTGATACTTGTAACAACAGGAAAGTTGTAGTAAGACGGACCCATGAGCAAGAGGGAAGGTGATGTCATGTGAACGCTGTTGTGGGATTTGGGTGATTTAAACTGCATCGCTGCATCTGCCAAAGACTTAACAGCCCTTAATAAGTAATTCAATCTGCTTTTGCCTTGGTTCTTTAGTTGCAAAATACTATAGGATTTTCTATTTCCAACATTATTTTTTTTTTTTCCCCCTTTTCCTGGGTAGAGAGGCGTAGTGCATAAGGCTCTCGCCCTTCCCAGGCCTTTGTGCTGATGCAAATAAAACCAGATCTACCGCCCGTGCTAAGCGAGGGGACGCGTTCTGGTCGACTTTGGTGAAGGAGCAGGCACATAGTCCTTGTGGTTTGCAGTATTTTCCGCTCCACACATGAAAGTAGCGTGGAGCTCCAAGGACTCAAAATTAATTTCCTTGCAGTTGAGGAAATCTCTGTTCCGCTCTGCAGAATGAAGTGTGTTACACACTGCGTAGGGGGTTAAAGGTAGTTTGTGCACTGAGCAGAAAGCTATTGTTTTTGAGTTTATGGCTGCTTTGAAAAGCAAATTGGTTCTATTTAAGGCCAAGTCTTTTTGACCAGCCAAGTCAAAGCTTAGAGGAAGCTGAGAAGGAGCTGGTGGTGGAGCAACACTTTGCCACTCAACGCTTTCTTGCAATAGGGAGTTAAGTGGCTTTTCATCATTCCTACTGTCCTAGTGTTAAGGAGCACTGCAGGGGCACCACCTTCAGCAGAACTGTTGCATGGGGTTGAGTTTTCTGGTAGTCATGACAAGATACTTCTCAGATGTTCTGTTGTTCTGAGATTAATGATAACAGGCTGTTATTTTGTTTTTGAAGAGTAAAAAAACCGTTTTGGCTTAAGCAGTCTGAACAATTAGTAACATGCTTAAAAACATTAACTTTTTTGCAATGATACTTCTGAGAGTAATTCAGTAGGGAGAGGTACCCCTCCAGGTGACAAAGTTTGAAAAGCATTTTTCCCAAAGGAGGTCTGGGCTGAAGAAGCACTCCTTCATTCTTGGGCATGTGTCACGTTCACATCAGCTGAAATGAAGCACGTGCTCTTTCAGGGTAAGGAGGCTTTCCTGAATCCTCTTCTGTTTTACAGTAATTTACCCATATAATGCTTCTCTTTGCACTGTTGCATGGTTTAGCATTTGTGGAGAAGTTGTTTTTCATCAGTGTTTAGGTCATTTTACCTAAGAGTTATTAAAAAAAAAACACCACCCAAACCCAACAAATAGCTGTTTTGTTGACTCACGGTGTGGTAATATGAGGAGTGACTTTATTACTAGTATGAAAAGTAGTAAAAGATGCTGGCTGTGTTTAGGCAAAGAAAGACATTTATGTTTGTTTTAGGCTTACGTTCTTTAGTGCCATAAAAATCTGATTATGGGTAAGTAAGATTAAATATGTTTTAATAGCACTATGTCAAGCAGTTATGGAAAATTCCCAGTCTGAGCTTGTGCAGGCGCTTCAATACTATGAAGTCCATATACTTTTGGTTTGGTTTTTGTTTTTTTTTTTTTTTTTTTTTTTTTCCTGTTCTTAGGGTTCTTTTTTTTTTTTTTATTATAATTTAAGAAAAAGCACCTCTCTGGGCAAGGAAGAATCAGTAATGCTGCATTTTGAGTGCTACACTTGCATTTTAATTTAGGCACCCTGCTAATTTGACTTGAACTTAATTGCGCAGTCACCTTCTTTATAATTAAATTAAAGCAACGTCCTTGTGATGGCAAGCCTGTAAAGTCCTCCCAGGTTTCACAGACTGGGGAACTGCACCACGCTGTGGGAAGTAGATATTTATGGAATTGTCTGGGCTGATGTTTACAAAAGAGTTGGTTGACTTAATTCATTGCTAAGTAAAATAAATCGCTGTGTAAAGGTTCGTGCTCCTGAGTAGACGTACTTTCAGAGGTAGCTAAGAGAAGGATCATGGTTCCCTGGCCTTTAGGGGCAACAAGCGCTGCTTATGAAAGCTTGCTGTCCCCTGTGTTGACTTGTAGCTTCCAACATACCTTTTGGGTGGGAGGGTGAAGGGGGGGGGGAATCTGGGACAGGCGGAGCAGGGAGGGACGCGTAAACCTACTGGAGCAGTCTCCTTGCAGGAGAAAAGCATGCTTTGGTCAGACTTGCAGTTGCTGCGTGGTCTATATATGTTGTCTATCTGTTGCCTGACAGAGGTATATTAGTCTATGGGTATTGGGTGCTGTGTTTGGAAATATCATCATAGAATAGTTTGGGTTGGGCAGGACCTTTATAAGTCCCCTAGGCCAACACCCCTTCAATGAGCAGGGACAACTTCAACGAGATCAGGTTGCTCAGAGCCCCGTCCAACCTGTGCCAGTGTTTCACCATCCTCATTCTAAAAAAAAAAAAAAAAAAAAAACAAACAAAAAAGACAAATGACTTCTTGAAGATGGGATGGGCAGAGTGGAAAGAGGTGCCAGCTCTTGGGTATGCTCGTGCTAGCAGCAGGATCCCCTGCCTGTTGGTACATCTCGGGCTCTCCACAAAGATACTTGTGCTTCACATGCAAGTACATTTCACCCCCTGTAGGTCTCCACCGTCATTTTGTTATTTTCACTAGCCTTAAAGTCTGCCGGGGCTCACTTTTGAATACTTCTGTCTCAAAGCAGCTGTGTTCTTGCTGTGCCTTTCTCTGGTCTTGAATCCATTTTTCTAATCTTTCCAATTTTCTGCCACACAGACAGTGCTCATGGGAGCTCCTGGCTGGGGGAGATGTGGCTGCTGGTCACAGCTGGCAGCTCTTCGTGTGAAGGAAACAGGATCTCCTCCCTGGATTTAGACCAAAAAACCCTGCAGTTTAGCATCTCAGCCCAAGCAGGTCACGTTGGTAGTAAACAGTACAGTCCGATTTCAGACCTGGTCCTCCTGGAGAAGTGGGAAGAAGAATCTCCCTCTCTGCTGCGATGACGCTCGGCTTCTTGCTTGAGCTGATGCCCTGGGCTGATGGGAAGAGCTTGGGTGCAACGGGCTCCCACCCTGTTACTAGAATGGTGTGACACTGGGAGGTTAAAACATATAGTTAAAATCTTTTGGCTGAGAAGGTCCTTTGCCTGCTGAGAGGCGTGCGGCTGTTCAGCACTCTCTTCATTGTGCTCTTGTATACTGGGCGTAGCAATCTACAACAGAGGCTCAGCCCAGATGCATTTCTCCTTGTACTCCTCGTTTATCTCTAGGGTAGATGTCCATTTTATCAGGTATTAATGCTTTAAATCACTTCTGTTTGGTTAAGTTCTCATTGCTTGTGGTTTAATTTCGGATTAAGTCTTCTATCAACGCGCGGTACAGTAAAATGTGCACACGTGCAAAAAAAAAAGTCACAGAAACAACTGCTCTGCGTTTCTGCTTTTTCTGTTCCAGCCACGTGTTGAGGTAGTCACTCTTCTTGTTAACAATTACCAGCTCATGTAAACGTGCATTGAAGGAAAAAAACCACACCAAAATGGTGCGGGAAATGTCATGGCAGGGATGAACAACAAGGGCGCAGAATGGGAGTGTGTCAGATCTCTAGGTGTGCCTGCAAGTGCCTCACCTTTTTGTTGGAAGGTGGAGTGCAAGTTTTTCAGCTTCTTCAGAAAGATGCTACAAGCCACGAGGAAAGGTGCGTTGCTGTACGTTCCAGGGACCTGTGAGCTGCTTTGTATGACCTGCCTGGGGGAGTTGTCTATAGATGTGAGATGGGAAGCAGTATGACATTACAGGGTTCAGTCCAGCATGTGGTGTGAAAGCATCTATGACAGGAGGAGAGAAGGGTTGCTGATATAAATACCTGCTCCGTTTGGGGGTTTTTGACTAAAGATGTTCCTTTCTGGCAGTTTATTGGTGAAGGAGTTTAAAGATTCAGTTTTTATTATATGTAATATATGTGAAAAAAATCCGAATAAAAGAGAAAATGAGTTGCCATAATGACTCAGGTGACTCACCCTGTATGTGCTTCATTTTATAGCTGCGCACTTGCAGAAAACTCAAACCATGTATGTTAACAGGAGTAGCGTTACTGGAAGGAAACATATCTGGTCAGGGAGAAGTGGACTAAGCAAAAGCAGGAGATTGCTTTTCAGGGGGTTGGGACCTTGAGGGACCGAATATAATGAACGCAGTGTTTCAGGCTGCCTTTTTACCTTGCGACTGCTGCATACCATTGGTATTCATCAGCAGTGACGGGGCTCTGCAGTGGGAAGCCATGCAAAGCATCACCTCGTCCCTGAGAGGAGTTTAAAGGTGATAAAGTGCAAAACTGTTCAAAGTGCACGCAGGAAATGCTGCCTTTTATCAGAACTTCGTCGCTTTCGAACTTCAGCTAAAATATAAGCTTGGTTGTTAAATGTGCCTTTGCTATTGATTCCCAGCTCTCTTTTCTGAAGTTGCACCTTCTGTATGTGTTGCGGTGGTATAAAACGCCACCGGTGCAGCCTGCTCTGGTGTCACGTAGCCTGTGGGAAAGCGGAGATTAGCCCTGATGGACAGTCGTCTGCTCGCACCATCCAACAGCTGAGTGACAGACTGCGCCGGGATTAAATTTCTCTTCGACTACTGCATCCTAATTCTCCCTGTCCCCAAAGGTCCCTGTTTTGCTTCTGCGTCCGGGAAGTGAATTAGGTGTTTGCAAACACCTGTTGCAATTGATTTTTGTTTAAAAACATTTGATCGCAGATTGAGAAGTAATCTGTGAGTGGCTGTTTCATACTTACCGACACTTTGGTGTTTGTTTCAGGGTTGGTAGGTTAGATCCTATTTATGAGTTATTTAAAAACTGAATGAATTTTGAATTGAATAATAAATTATTTAAGGTTATAGGTTTTTATCCTTCACAGTTTGATATAGTCTCTTCATATTTCAAGGGGGTGGGGGAACTTTTTACGTAGAAGTACTACAGTGATCAAATCTTACGTGGTTTTACATCTTGGTTCGTGGCTGAGTGTTGGGAGACTTTGTTGAGTTTCTGACCTGAGAATGAGGTAAAGACTTTAGTAATCATTGGAGAAGAAGATGGGGAGAGCTGCTGCTAACAGACAGTCCTGCCTGCTCCAGACCCAAGAGAAGTGTCCACCAAAGTCTCAGGGTGTGGTTCCTCCCAGGCATCCCGCACTATGGATGGGGTTAGGTAGGGCAAAAGAAAACAAGGCTTAGGAAAGCAGAAGAAAGGATACCTCTTTAGGGTTGTAGACAGGTGCAGTAATTTCAGAGGATCCTGTTAGTATAATTTTTTTTCAACTGCTGTGAAAGCAAATTAATTCTGAAATAAATTGAAGGGGGAATAAACTCTTTTTTTCTATCTATGTAGACCTGTGGGCCTCTTTTACAGGTCTGCTAGGGAGTCTGAGGGTCACTCTAAGACTCTTTTTTTCTTCTTTTTCTTCCCCTTTCTGAAAATAGAGAGTATCTATTAAAAAAGTTGATGCCCTGACTGCTCCTTCAGTTGCTTACTTCTGTCCCGTTGGTCGAAGCTCCCGTAACTCTCCAGCAGACGTGCTTGCCCCTTTCTGCATAAAAAAATAATACGTGTTACTTAGTGGGTTGTGAGTGCTTTAACGTGCTGCTAGGATTTAATTAAGATACTGTTGCCTGCTCATTTTTGTTTTCTAAAAGACGTGCATTTCGTTGCCATATGCAAGGCAGTGACCTGCAGGAACTCAGAGGGCAAAAGGGGTCCTGATATCACATACCATTAAAAAGTCCAAACGTCCTTCTGAGTTATCCCCTAAGATGGGAGAGATTTTTTTGCCTTGTTTGGAGCGTGTGTCTGTGTCCTCCAGGCTTCAAGAGGGTGAGGTGGCCCCATGCGTGCTGTGCGAGGAGCCAGGCTGGGCTCAGCCGATGCTCGGTGGGCACGGCTGCGTTCCCTTGCATCCGCAATCCCCGAAAAGCCAGGCTGAGCTCAGCTGATGCTCACCAGGCACGGCCGCGTTCCCCTGCATCCCCCGCGCTCCCCGAATGCATGAGCCCTGGGCCACCAACCTCCAGCGTTTCCGCCTTGGGTACGCGGGAATGTGCCAGTGCTCTGCCCTTTAATGATAAAGCATCCCATTACATTCTGCCTAATTGGTTGTGTTTTCATCAGGTGATCTCCAGACCAGCAGTTTGGAGTTGCTCGGTGATTACTGTGGTTTGCAGCATACAAATTAGTGTGGGAAGTTGCTAACGCCTAGCCTTGCAAACTGAGGACTTCAGTGGCGGGATGGGCTTTTTCCGCACTCTCCTGAAGTGCGGGAAGTGGGGAGGGGGAGGGCGCAGACAGGTGCAGCGCTGCCCTCCATTTGTTGGTATGTCCACGTGTTGCTCTGGCGCAGGATCATCCCATCTTCCAAACCTGCTTGGAAAAGCCAGGTACCACAGGAGGGCTTTCGATGTAGAGGGGTGCGCTCCCCCAAGGCAAGTAGCTTGCATCCCGGATTTTTAAGGATTTAAAGGATTGATTAATTTTCATTTAATTAATTTTTAAGGATGGTTGGGTCCTGGGTGTGAAGTACTGGTTCCCTGCCACCTCAGGTTGTTTCATAACCCATGTTGGACTTGTTCTGTGTGATGCTTCAAGCCTGATAGCGTCTGCCCGAGCTTCCCAAATTGGCCTCGGCGCTGCTGCGGGCCAGAGAACCTCATTTTGCTGCCTAGGTGTAGACATGGTCTGTGTTTATCCTTCATCCAGCTTCTGCCTTTGAGCTGTGGTGAGCTACCTGGTGCCTGCCCTGAGGGACCACGTGTGCGAGGGGCTGGCTGCTGGGCTGCCTTAGCTCTTGGAGACGGGGTGGCGAAGCAGTGCGTGTTCTGGGTTTAGGACGTTGCCCCTGCGTTAGAACAGGGCATATGAGCAGGGTCGAGTGGGTGCTGTTGGTGAAAGCTCTGTGGCTCATGGGAATGGAGGAGCTGAGCTCCGTCTGCGAAGGCTGGTGCAGCCCAAACCTGTCAACTGCTTGTGGTCCAAGCGTGGCTGGGATTTGCTCCTCAGCGTGGGGTCAGACTGGCCGGATGGGCTGTCAGAAAGGCAAGGCTGAAAGAGTTGTTGGAAGTGCTAATGAACAGGTCCAGCAGCACATCCTAATTTACCACCTGTCCAGTATTTTTCATCTCTTCCTCCTGGTTTCTGTATTCTATTAGGTATTAACCATAGTAAGTCTTCTACAGATGTTTACCCATATGCAGGGTCCTGTTGACATCTGTAGGACGTGGTAGTCGGGCAAAGTTACAAAAGGGTTCTGGTGTTTGTAGGGTAAACACCATGTAGCTTGCCAAATGAGATTAATTTAAAAAAAAAAAAAAAAACAAACCAACAACAAAAGAAAACACCTCGAAGCATGAACTAGTGATGTAAAGAAATAATTCGGTGCAATTACATACTTCAAATACTTGTGTTTCTGTGGTGAAATAGAGATAGGTCATGATGATATTGTGGCAGTGAAGCTGCAAAGAGAAATGAAGCTTGCAATAGTCTCTTGGAAATTCAATGTAAAGGATCAATAAAACTTAGGAGAAGATATTGTGACCCGATATTTTAAATTCTCCTATTTTCAATAATCAACATTTCTATTAGTGGAAATAAATGAAAGAACTGTGGGCTGAGTGGTACATTATTTTATTTTCTTTTTCCCTTTCACACTTACTTCTTAGCCTTGGAATACAGTCTTGCTAATTCTTATGGCGCCAAAGAGTTAACTGTGTCTTTTCAAAATCCTGAGTTTTAATTTTAAGCAAATAGGGAAGCAATAAGCTGCTTCTTGAAAGAAGAAGCGAAAACCCTGAAGAAACACTGCTAAAGAATGTAGGCTGGGTGGGTCAGTTTGTTTTTTGTCTTAAGGCTCTGATCTTATAGTCGTTTTCTGCAGCAATTAAGGCTGGAAATATTTTTCCCTTCTTGCCCATCCCTACTCTAACCCAGGAAAATGATTCGTGTGTAAACTGATATTTTTGAATTGCAGGGAGATGTAAACAATAAAATAAAAAATATATATATAAAAAAATCCCTGTAATATTGTTAGACCTGGAAAAAGATAATGAAAATTGACAATACAGAAATAAGAGTTAAAGTTGAATGTTTTGTACTTTGATGCCAGTAACTTGCAAAGTGAAAGCTGTGGTACTGTTCTTGGGAGTATTTTTTAAGTATGCTGGTTACCTTGCACAGTCTGCTGCTTAATATGAATTACCTTTTTCATACGAGAATCTCACTTGATTAAAAGTAAGTTTTCTTGGAATTGCCTGCTTGTTTGGCTGAGGCAGGGGAGAGAAAAAGAGGAAAGAAGACAGCACTGAGCTTCCTAGAAACCAGGAATAGTCTGTGCCTCACAAAATTCATACCCTCCTGTGTACTTTCTGGTGCAACACTGGCATTTTATCAATAATGCTCCCTGATGCAAGAATGCTTTGATAAATACCACCATAATAAGACGCAAAGAGTGGTCAATGGTAGAAAAGGTATCTTGATCAGAAATTTCATCAGCTGTGCAAATTCAAATCAGGCTGAACCAGTATAATGATCCTCTAGATGAGGCATATCCGTGCTTGTGTAGCACATCTAGCACCTGTGGAAAAATGAGCACTGCATAGTTGTTCTGCATCAGATTTTCTTCTAAAAAGTCAGTGTCCAGGTACATTGTAGAACAAAGTTAAGAACTGAGCAGTTCCTTGACTAATGAGCCTAAGAGAGATCCATGTCTCATGAAAATAAGTGTAAATGCCTCTCTTGAGGACCCATGTGTCAGAGAAATGTTTTTGGTTTGGTTTTGGTTGTGGGTTTTTTTTTTTTGGTTTGTTTGTTTTTTGGAGTTTTTTACTGAAATCAGCCTTTAAGTACTCAAATTAAAGATGTTCCTCCTAAATAAAACGCGTTGAAATGAGACTGAACATCTGTCTTTACAAGCAGGAGTTCCCATTTGCAAACAAGACTTTCCGTGGGCTTTGCAGGAGGTGAATGAGAAACACCTTTTCAGTTCAGTCTCAAACTAAACCTGGTTTCAGAGTAGTCGGTCTCTCCTGTACCACACGACTGGAGCTTGTGACTCGGCTCCCCTGGTCTTCGCCTTGCGTTCTGCTCAGGCAGGAGAGGCAAGAGGAAGGTGGAAGAAAATGCTGGGGTGTTTTACAACTCTTGTGAAAAATGGTTTTGAGACCATTAGCAATCTGTTGCAGATGACAAACTTGGTGCCTGGGAGGTTTTAAGGGCAAAGTCTCTTAAGAAGAGCTAAGTTGCGTGGCTGAGCCCCAGTAAAGAGGGTAGCGAAGAAGATATTTCTACCAGCACTTTAGCTTTTGGACTGGGGACTGTCAAGCACGCTGTGGATGAGCTACAGGCATATTGGCAAGCTGTCCTCTTGTCCCTGACTCAGTGACAGACAGTGATGCATGGCAATGTAACAGCTTACTAGACGATATGGAAAAGATTATGTTAGCAGAAGCTAGTGGTGATTTAAATTGGCTTGTTTGGGCAGTCGTGCTGGGATAACTACTCTTGATGTATTGCTGTAGGCTTTGGTGAACGGTTTTTAGAGAGTCTCTTTTCCCCCTGCTGCTTTCGTGTGTGCTGTCCTTCCTCGGTTCTGTCTTTCTTAAAATACCTGTTGAGGTTGAAAAAATCTCAGCTCCCATGGATGAAGAATTGAGGGGGCAGAATAAGTTAAAGAAGAATAAGTTAAATTCAGTTGGTTTTAAGGAAACAAAGTTTTGGGCTTTTTGTGGTTTTGTGTTTGGGTTGGTTTTGTTTTTTGTTTGGTTGTTTTGTTTGGGGTTTCTTTTTTTACATTTGTACTCATGACTGTAATTAATAAAAATCATTTTTTTAGAAAAATGAGTGCTTGGCAAAACTGTGCTGTCATCAAAAACAGAACTGCAACTCCCATTGAAATCTGTGGAGGCAGAGTTAGGGCTTGTTTGGTTCTTGGGGTAAGTTTTAAATTTTTTTGTGAGGATATTGTATATTCCTCTTTAGGAATTCAAGTAAGGGGAGAGAATTACATGCTACTTTTGAGACGACCATGAATGTACCAGGAGGTCTGTCATTTGCCTGGCCGCTGCTACCCCCCCGCCCCAATATAGATGGTGATGGACGGGTTTACAGTGGCCCCAAACTCTTTCCGCCTGTGTTCCTTACATCTCCCCGCTGTCATCAGTAACTGCCCCCTCTTCCTTCTCCTCACCCACATATTGTCTTCTTGAATTCCTTACCTGTCTTACTGAGTTTTAACAGATTAAAATTCCCCCCTGCCCACCCACAAGCTAAGGTGGGGAGGGGAGAGCGGTGGAGGTGGCATCCCATGCTGGCCGAGTCTGTGGTACCTCCTGCTTCTGTACAGCGGGACTTGGAACTGTGGATCTGGTAGATAAAGAAAAGTTGCTGTATGTTTTTCCCATTTCCCTAATTTCCCATTTTTTTTCAGTTTTATTCATGATTGGTTGCCAGGTAGTACGTGGACCACTGATTTTTTTAATTTCTGAATTAGTCAGAAATGCCATTGACTTAACTGCACAGAAACTGCTATTTCTTCACCTAAATTTGCAGGCACGCGAAAGAGCTGTTGTCCACTAGCAGCCTGTCTAGCTTGACTGCAACTGATGATGACAGTAGGCTTCCCAAATTCCTGTATTGTTGTAGTTTTGCAACCATGATACCATGGTGTAGGTTGGGCAGTTTTGAAAGCAAGAAAAGTATTTTGCAAAACCTGTCGAAACGTAAAGACAGCATTCGAATCTCTCATGAAAGTCGTAATTCAGACTGTAGCGATACTGATAACTCTCCCAAAAAGACTTGATGGCACCTTGTTGCTGGATTTGCTTTTGAAGGTATGATAAAACTGCTGTTTTGTAGCGGTGTGGCAACCTTGTCATCCTTAGGAGCTGGCAACCACGTCTTCAGAGCTCTAGTGGAGTGCAATTGCGTTTTGGCTTTCGAGTGAGCTTTGTAAGTGATGTGTGTCTTCACACTCACCAGCAGAAGGTGGGGAGGAGCGTACTTGTCTGCCCGCATATATAGAGGGTAATCTCAGCGTGCTGTTTGTGTTGGGAATAACTGGAAGATAAAATGTTTTGGTTTGGGTTTTCTTTTAATTTTTTTTTTTTTTATTTTTTCAAAAAGCCATATTATATGAAGCGGTGGTCTTGTAAGAAGCACTGGTGCTTTCAAAGGGCTGTGGAAGGTACAAGTTTATTCCGGTTCCCTCCCCAGTCAGTAATAGTAATAATATATGTTTTAATCCAGTTTCTTTTTTTTTTAAAGTGGTATGCCATAGTTGGTGCTGCGCTATCTCCAATTACTGAAACAGAAGGAGATGGAGCCTGTTCAAGGTTAATCAGCAGCTGTTGCGCAGACCTCGGGAGCAGGAGAGCTGGTGCTTTGATCTGGTGTGGGGGATGGACAGACAACAGAAACATCTCGTTTTCAAGGAGACTTTGTTCTGCAGGAAACTAAGCCCCCTCAGCTGACCTTATACCCCATGGCAACATCTTCATGGCTTTGTTCTGCTTTAAAACAGTAAAGCAAAGTGGTATTGTACAGGAGGCAGAACTAAATTTGTTGAGAGAAAGGTGTTAGTAGTTCACTCCTGCGATTAATGCCTTAAGTGTTTTGAAAATGAGATTTACCCCATTCAGCTGGATTAAGTATGTACCTAAAGTGCATAGTCAGTTCATGAAGTGGAGTTTAAGGTACTGAAATTCAGATTACATGCTCAAATACCTTCCAAGGCTGTCCTTTTTCTCACTGTCTACCGAGATTTAGGATTCAGCTAGTCCCCGTGACTCCATCTGTTCCTCACCACCCCAACATCCCCAGACGAAAACTATGGGCAGAAGGGAGGCAGGCTGGCCGGAGAGAAACAGACCCTGTTAGTGGCACCATCTTGGAGCGGTTTCTAGAATATTAATTTATTTCCTTTCCATAGGTTGTGCAGTGGGTAGCGTACGTAGACTTTTGTAGTGATTTTAGTATTTTGGCCACCACCAATACGGGCTTTTGTCGATGAGTGCAGGAAAGCTGCACTGGGGGAGCTGGGCGCTGCGGAGGAGGGGATCAATATTCTGAATGACAGAGCAATACGTCAGACAAATGGCCATTACTACTTGTTTGTTTCCCTGGACTTAGGTATGGAAGAATGGGTCTCATTTTCCACTTAAGAGGCTGAACGCTTCGTTTTGGGGTTGATCTCCAGCTTCCAGTGGACTTCATGAGTTTGCCACTGAGTAGTCTGGCCAAGCACACACTCAGCACGTTAAGGTTTTGGGGTACCAAAACTGAAGTGTTTTCAGTAATCTTCAGATAACAAGGAGGGGTGAGTTTTCAGAAGCAATAGTGTTCATTAACACGAAATTAACAAAGTCGTATTTTTGTCTGGATAGGTTCTTTCTTGCTATGGCCCTCCCTGTGGTCAGTGTGTGAATTAGTAAAGAGGAGGAATGAAGATAAATGTGGTTTTAGTTATCTTTTCCATTAGAATGCTCTGTCCAGCTTGACCTAGTTAAAAACATCTCTTCCTGTCTCTCAAACTTTGTATTTGGAGCCAAGCTACTGAGGTGCATAAACAAAAGGTTCTCTAAGTACATATTGACTGTTGTTCCTTTTGCTTTGCCAAGCCCTAATAGCAAAATGCTTTTTGAAAGCAGGTGCAGCATAACCTACATTCATTGCCCTTAATTTAAAGCACTTTTAACTGCTTTGGATCAACAGCATTGATGAGTCAACTGGGTTTTACGTTACAATATGTGAATGAGCAGCATTTTGACTTGAATAAGAACGCAGTTATTATACTGTATGTGCTTTTATATGCATACAGTATGTATAAAAATGCATGCAGTATATATAAAAATGTAATTGATGTGCAGGCAGTTATTTTATTCAGTGTATAACCTGTATGCATAAAGAATCTAGCATCTTAATTAACATTTTGTGACAAATGTTCCACCATTTAACTTAGTTGAGATAAAGTTCTTCGCTAATTTTGTAATTTCCAGCATATACTTCCAATAGAAAGTAAAAAAGAGTGGTTTTTTATCATCTCCAAGAATAGAATACAGAGGAAGTAAGTGGTAATGTTTGCATTTTCAGCAGTAAAATCTGTGAGGTTAGAAGGACTAGGGACTTCTCCAGGTGGTCTTGCAGCTGTGAGATTTGCAAACCTATTTCCTTTCCCTTTTGCAAATTTATTTGCTATGGAAATGATGGCATATGGTCCTTCTTCTGCAAATGCTATTCCAAGTATTTTTACAACCTCGTTTCGTGGAAATGAAAATCATTGGGCTTTAGTAAGTGCACCATGGCTTGGCTTTCCCCCTTATGAAAGAACAGCAGCTTGTTGGGGAGCTCTGGAGTAACCCCAGTTATGAGGCTTCTACCGTCCCAAAACAGGTCCCGACCAGTATAATACGCCGCCTGTGTGACAAGTCTTGTCCATGATTTAACTATGAGTGAAGATGATGTTCTCAAAACTGTTGCTTGCCCCTAAAGAACGCATCGCAGCGGGGCTGTAGCCCAGTTGCAGCACTAGCTGGGTACAGGAGGTGGCTGTGACTTGCGAAGCTTGTGAGGTATCTTTTGCCAAGGCTTGTTTGTTTGTTTGTTTGTTGGTTTTTGTGTTGTTGTTGTTTGTTTTTTTTTTTTTTTTCCCCTCCCCGAGATGGGAAGGCCTTGCAGAGCACCCATCCCATGGACAGATACCGTATGGTTGAGCTACCTTGCCAGGGAACACGTTGTATTTGCATTGGAGATGCCTCGGGCTTTGTGAACTGCATTGTTCCAGCCTCCCCTGAATAGCAGCTATTGACCCCTAACAATGTACATTTGTTTAAATCAAACTCTTTGGT
Organism: Vanellus vanellus; assembly: GCF_965231255.1. Classification (NCBI taxonomy): domain Eukaryota; kingdom Metazoa; phylum Chordata; class Aves; order Charadriiformes; family Charadriidae; genus Vanellus; species Vanellus vanellus. The sequence continues at coordinate 87,760,584 of NC_138906.1, forward strand.
AATTGCTTTAAAAAGCTTATTTTAGGACTAGCCCAACCGAGTGAAAGCTTCTGTGCAGGCCCCTTTTTTTCCCACTTCATAGCCAGAAAAAAAAAAATAATGCATAAGTAATTATTTAATTTCAAGATGGAAAACATTCTCCTCCTTGTGAGTGGCTATTTTGAACGTTGAGGTTTTGGCAAATTTTGTTGCGGCTTAATATTTATAAGCTTTTCATTGCCCTTGAAAGCATAAACTTCATGTTATTCGAACTCGGAGGCTTTGGCAAATAATAAACCAACGAAACAACAGGGGTTTGGTTGTCCTGAAGGACTTGAAGAACTTGACTGCATTTTGACAGTTGTTGTTTTTTTTTTTTTTCCCTGTTTATGTGTGCATTTAGATGGATTGCATTCATCGAGGAGGAGGGGGAGACTGACTGGTACAGACACTTAATGCCCAGCAGCAGGCTGGCGAAAGCATTTTTCTGGGTGGTGGGAAGTCTGGGGCCAAATTGCCTTTGCTGTTCGTGGTGACTGTAGTACACGCTCCCACCCCTTGAGCCATCAGATCTCCAGAGCTTGGCGGTGTCAGTAGTCATCGTCATTAAATCTGTCACAATTTGTGAACAAAACTATGGTTGTTTACTCTGTGTGTGTGAAGCTTTTTTTATACCTTGTTCCTGTGGGGTTATTAGGTCGAGGCAGAAAAGCCCAGTGAAGTAAAAAATTTTCTATGAGCTGACCAACCTTGTCGTCTTTCCATTTTATGCCAGAATGATCCCACTAATAACAACAAAATACTCAAACATGAAGCAGAGGTTGTAAGATTGAATAGGGTTGTTTCATGGGCCGACAATTCTTTCTCTTGGTACCTTATGTTAACTCAGGAGTATTGCATCTCATGAGGTTTCTATAGGCTGGATGCATTGGGAAAAGTGTTGCCAGCAGGTTGAGGGACGTGATCCTTTCCCTCTACTCAGCACTGGCGAGGCCATACCTGGTATAACATGTCCAATTCTGGACTCCCCAGTACAGGAGGAACGTGGACATACTAGACAGGGTCCAATGAAGGACCACAAAGATGGAGGGAGTGAAACATCTGTCCTATGAGGAGAGGCTGAGAGAGCTGGGACTGTTCAGCCTGGAGAAGGCTCAGGGAGGGATCTCATCAATGTATCTAAATACCTGGAGGGAGGGTGCAAAGAGGAGGAAGCCAGGCTCTTCAGTGGTGCCCAGTGGCAGGACAGGAGACAATGGGCATAAACTGAAACACTGCAGGTGACCAGGTACTGGCACAGGCTGCCCAGAGAGGTTGTGGAGGCTCTCATCCTTGGGGATACTTGTCAGCCATCCGGATGTGGTCCTGGACAGCCAGCTCTAGGTGACCCTGCTTGAGCAGGAGGGTTGGACTAGGTGTCCTCCAGATGCCCCTTCCAACCTCAGCCTTCTGTGATGCACAGGTGAAGTGAGGTGGCTGAGGACATACAGGAATCCGAGGCAAAAGACTCGGCTCATCTTGCCCTGAGTGTATTGCGTGGTATAGTACGGGTATGTGATCTCTCTTCTGCAGTGCCGTGTGCTTGTGCCTTACAGGCTTTAAACCCACGCTGTGGTGGACAAAGTGGGGTGGGCGGCAGCTGTGGCCGAGGACTGCATCGCACCCCCTCGCCAGGGCTGAGGGGCAGCCGCAAGCCTCAGGTTCTCACTCTCGGTCACTCTTGGGGACGGTGGGCTGACGGCAGCAATTGCATTAATGAGAAGGAGCCCTTTATCTCCCGCCCTGGCAGTTGTGGTAGATATTCCTTAATATGGAGGATGTCGCCTTCTGAGTTGTCATTGCTCCTGTGCCTGTATGTAAGGGACCCAGGCTGGCTCTGGTGGGCAAGTACCAAAGGAAGTCCAAGAGCAATGCCCTCACATCTGCCTTTCTCCCTCTGGAAAGCCCAGGGCGTTCACACCTATCGCCGTGAGGGTGTTGGTGCTGCTCGAGAAGACAAAAAACAGAGCGGCGCCCTGGGTTTCCTGATGGCCAAAGTCCAGTGCAGACCTAAGGGAGCGAGTGGAAGTCTTCCCACCGCTATCACTGGGGTTTGAATTAAATGTTCAAGTCCTCCCTATTGCTTTTACCACTTCTGGGGAGTCCTCTCCCCGCTGTTTCCCAGTCTCCTGCTCCCCCTCTGCCCTCACCCTGCGGTTTTGAGTCAACATGCCCTGTGTTTGCATTGCCTTGGACTTGCTCTAAACCTGGAAACCATCTGGCTCGAGATTTTGGAGGTAAAAGGGCAAACAGCTCTGCAGGCATTTGCAGCATTTAAAATGGAAAGCAATTTGTCAAAAGGTGGAGGGGTGGAAAAAAATGAGGGATACTCTTACATGGTCCTCTATGTGCAGCTGAGCTCTTACCATTCAGAGAAACCAAGCGGCAAGAGATTTTACATTCTCCGGGAGTATTATTTTATGTCTCAGTGCTGCTGTTCTCCCATCATAGAAACAAGAATAATGTCTATTCAACATTATCTGAAGTGTGTGCAACTCGTAATGTGGCTGAAGTCCATGGTAGACTCATGGGCCGCTCGCCTTCTATATGCAACAGAAATAAAAATCTGTATTTGTCATGGTTGTTAATGAGGACCCTGCACCCCACCAACTTTAATAAGGCTATAAGTCTAGTTTCTGTGTGTAGAAATTCAGGCAAGGACAACCTTTGGATGCTAGCATGCAAAATTAATTATTTGAATTTTTTTTTTTTTTTTTTTTTTTTTTTTTAGTGATTGTGCACCCAAAGTCACAACCTTCTGATTGTCAGGGTATATCCTAACCCTTTTCTACCACCCCTTTACGTTTTCTTTAGGAGAGAATATGACTGTTCTGGAGAAAAAAAAAAAATAAAAAAAAATCTCTGTTCTCTAAATACCACTAAAATCTTGTCTTTCTGATATGAAACCCCCTGTCCGTTTGTAGGGAACGGGAGTGTAGTTTGGGCTGGAGGTCAGACCACGGGGTGCTGCTGCTGCTCAGTGTTTTCATGCCAGCTGAAGCCTTCTACGCTGGAGCAACTTGATGGGTATTGTGAACAGGATGGCTTTTGTTGCAGCTGCAGCATCAGCTGTGGTTCCTTCTCCCACAGCCTCCTCCCTTGTTGCCAGTGCTGGGTCTTTCTGTTTTCTTGACATTAGATCTACCAGCCAGCTGAAAATTAAAATAGCCTGCACCTACCCTGTTTTACTAGACTGACTTAGGTGTCTCACTGGTAGTGTCTCTGTTGCCTCCTCACCTCTAAAAAGCAAATGTCATTTCTTTGTAACCTTGCTTGCTTGTCGGCAGTTGGGTTTTTTGGTGTGGGGGGTTTTTTTGTTTTTTTTTTTTTTTTTTTTTTGTGTGGTTTTTTTTTTTTTTTTTAAATCCTCTGCATTGCTGTGCAGCCAAGAGAGGAGGACCGTATAAAAGGCAAAGTGGTTTGGAAAAAAAAAAAGGTGAAAGATGATAGCGGGGGGAAGTGCAGTGAGTGCCTAACGGAGGTTGAAAATAAACAGGTAGGGAGCCAGCCAGCGTGGAGGAGGATCTTTTAAACTGTGTGTAAATTCAAACACCGCTTTGTAATTTTACGTGTGCTAACATGAGGCGCGTGACTCAGAACTGGCTCCAGCTGCTCTTGCCTGCATTTAGGAACTTCTATTAAAAAAAAAAAAAAAAAAAAAAGGCAAAAAAAAAAAAGGCACTTCAGTGTAGTTTTCCTGTGTTTACGGTTCCGGCAGAAACCAACAAATACTTGCTGAGAGATTATTTTATTTTATTTCTTTCACTTGCTTATTTGCTATCACTTTCTCTCCTTCTACTTGATACGTACTTCCAGAGAAAAATAGTGAGTGAAATGCTTTTTTTCAGTTATGCCATCTATAACTCTGTTTTGTTTATTGTAGGGGTCTCGGGTCTGGCTGCGAGAAAATAATCAGCATTATCCCAGTACTGTTCATTCCTGTGCGGAAGGAGTCGTCGTATTCAGGACAGACTATGGTCAGGTATGGGCATCGCTCCTCTATGTTTTATCCTTTTTTGACACTCTGTGGAAAAGAAGCTGTTCTCCTTGTGGTGAGAGCATAGGGGAAACTAAAAGCCTAAGGTTTGTGAATAAAACATTCATTTTGTATGACCTGAATGTGCAACTTTGGTTTTAAGAGCTCTTTCCATTGCCTGTCTGGTCAGTTGCTACGTTTTTTGCTGTTTTTTCAATTTTAACTGCTCTCTGGCTGTCAAGTGCTCCTGGTTCCTGCTTGCCTGCAGGGATGGAGATGGGTCCCAGCGTCTGCTCCGGTTACATCGGCCGTCTTGTGCCTGCTGCGTTAGTGCAGCACCGGCAGTGTCTGGCTGCCGGCTGGTCAAGGAGGCTGGTGCGGAGCTTGTTCCCCCCTCTTGTGTTTTTTATTTTTATTTTATTTTATTTTCCTTTTTAACCCCCAGAAGAAGGCAGAACTAGCCCTGCCAGTTATCAACAGCTTGGAAGTACTCTGCTTTCTCACACGCTGACTTTTTATTTATCTGTTTATTCTACTCTCCATTAGGGCACAGTTTGTCCAGACCTAGCTTCCTGCAGCTTCCCTGAAATTTCAGTTTTAGGTTGAGTCAGATATGAACAGCTACGCTGAGACAGTCATCAGCCTCCGGAGGACACTCCCTTTGACTTTTGGAATATGTTTGTTCCCTCGGTTTTGCTTCCTTTTCTTAGTCATTTGCACCAGATGAAGGCAGCTTCAGGTAGCGAACGAGGCTGAGGAAAGCATGGTAGACCGGAAAACATGCTGCCTGTTCTTGCTGCCTTCGCTTAATGTCTTTCTGGGTGAGCATGGTGGAAAAGCATGTCTTTCATAGCCAGGGAACCCTTACTTTGCTTGCATGCCTTTCTCTGGGCAGGAAAGGAACCAGACAGAACGGCACAGTGGTTTTTGATGGGCAAGATGTAACCTACTTGAGGTTAAATTGCTGCTGTCCTGGCAGTGAGGGATGAAAATGGGTGTGAAATAACTGGGCTTTCAGGCAGAGAAAACAATGTCTGTCTTCTCTTCAGAGTCCTTCAGTGTGTAGTAAAGGAAACAGGGTGACAGAGAGGAGGTCATGACCAAGCACCTGTGTCTGGTCATGTCTCTGGTGGCAAAACTTAGTTGTGCTCTACATCCTGAGGAGGCTGAGAGATGGGTGAAAATCACTGCAGTCTTTGGCATCTGAAGAGGTAGTCAGGGATCCCGACTCCTTGATAGCTGTTGCATTCTTACTCCCATCTACTGCCATCCTAATGTCACCGGTTGGTTCTCGGGCCAACACCTGCATCCTTCTAGAAGTTATGCTAAGGCATATGGAGGACAGGGAGGTGTGATGAAAGACAGCCAGCGTAGCTTCACCAAGAGCAAGTCTTGCCTGGCCAACCTAGTGGCCTTCTATGATGGAGTGACTAGATCAGTGGACAAGGGGTGAGCTACAGATGTTGTCTGTCTGGACTACTGTAAGGCTGGAGTGCCTCTGCTATGAGGACAGGCTGAGAGAGTTGGGGTTGTTCAGCCTGGAGAAGAGAAGGCTCGGGGGAGACCTTGCAGCCTTTCAGTACTTAAAGGGGGCTTATAAGAAAGCTGGAAAGGGACTTTTTAGTAAGGCCTGTTGTGACAGGACGAGGGACGATGGTTTTAAACTAAAAGAGGGTAGGTTTAGATGAGGTATAAGGAAGAAATTTTTTACACTGAGGGTGGTGAAACACTGGCACAGGTTGCCCAGAGAGGTGGTAGACACCCCATCCCTGGAAACATTCAAGATCAGGTTGGATGGGGCTCTGAGCAACCTGATCTAGTTGAAGATGTCTCTGCTTATCGCTGGGGAATTGGACTAGATGACCTTTAAAGGTCCTTTCCAACACAAACCATTCCATGATTCTGTGATCCTTTGCACATGCACCAGGTTATCAGGCACATTGGATTGGTGACCCAGACACACATGGTATGGGGGAAGACATCCACAAAACAAGACTAAGAGCAACTACCACTAGGTACAAAGCCTCCTCACAGAGAAACAAGGACACCTATGTGCTGGTGTTTTTTCTGTGGGTTGCATGTTAAATTGTGCATTTAGTGTTGCTCAGATTTGGGAAGTCTCACATTTTGACCTGTCCTACTGACATATGAGGTCCAGTGAAGTGGAGAGTCTGAGACCATCTCCTCTGTTGGCTCTTTGAAGCTAAAAAAAGAAGGATCCATCACATTAAAGCATCACCGTTACATTTGGGTTGCAGAGTAGGAAGGCTGCCATGTGTGTTGTTACACGAACATGTGCTCCAAGCAGTGTCCAGCACTGGGCCTTTCATTTAAATATAAGCCCTCTCCAGCTCCTTGTAGGAGTGACCCACATGCTTATAGGAGGGGCTACCTGTAATTTTCACAGGATTCCATAATTGGACACATAGCTGTAAAGAACCTGACTTTTAGAAGTGTTTTGAGCTTCAAAACCCGTATACTTAAGGAAACCACAGATGCTGTTGTAAAATGGACAGCTTGTCTTGGTGCCCTAGGAAGGGATGGCAGAGTTAATGTTGGCATCTGCCAGCGGAAAAGCTCCTTGATAATGGCCGTGTGTGCGTGCGTTACATGTGGCGTTGCTGCCTTTCCGTGATGTACATAATGCAAACCGAAACTTCAGGGAATGTGGAAAAAGCCTCGAGTCATTACCGTGGTATCATCTGACTGATTACATTTTCTTAGAAAACCTTGGTGCTATAAACATCACTGAGGGGGGGGGGGGGAAGGGACGGACCAAACCGAACCCCCCTTCTTTAGTTTGGCCTGCTTGTGTTAAAAGCAGGTGGTGCGAAACGGGAAGGACGTAGGGAGCAGCCTACAGACCTGGGACGGGGCATTCGTCTCTTCGGCAGGTCTGGGCTGGCTGCTGCCCAGCCGAAGGCATACTAGAGACTCGCTGCGTTTGATAACTTTAATTTTTTTCAAGGCTTACATTTTCAGGAGTGCGCTTTGCATGTAGAAGGATTGTGACAGCTGACATTGGCCAATTAATTTTTTTTTTTTCCCCTCCTGTTAATTTTCCGGATGCACTTTTAGACCGTCCTGCCCTTGCTGTTTGGTTACCTGCGAGCTGCAGAAGGCTGCAAGTGGGTGAAATGAAACTGAGATAGTGCAGATAATGCCACCTCTGGTGGCTCGGCAATCCCTGCAGTGCTGTGTATCGCTTTGGCGAACAAGGCAGGGGGAGCAAGGGATGAGATTGCAGAAATATGGGGCAATGATGATTTTTGAAGCGTGGCCGGCGCATTGATTCCCAGACCCTTCTAACAGCTGCAGCTCGTGTTGAAGTATAATGACGGACTGATGAAAGTGTTGGGACCTTATCAAAACACAGCATTGTTATTCGTCTTCTCTGATTTAGTAGCTTCTACTAGATGTTGCACTTCTCACCTTTCCCTTTTGTGTGACTTCTCGAGAAGCGATTGATGGGGCAGTGGGACTAGGAAGGTGTGTTTGCTGGAGTTGTGCTCCAGTTCTATGAGTTCAGACTTCAAGTCTCTGCCAACGCCGGTTTGCAGAATAACGGAAGTGTCATAGCACAGTGCATTATGTCTTAATTTCTTCTTTTTGTTCTGAGCGGTGGAAATAGATTTGCCACAAAAACCTGTGGCAGCCAACAGTTGTACGCTGAAGGGCTGTTGGTTGTAGGGAATCCTACTCAATGCCAATATTCTTGTGAGAATACGCCATGACCTTTCTATAACTTAACAGTTGCATATCAGGTACTGAAGCCCTTCTTGATAATCACATGATGATATAACCGCTCCTCGCGTATTCTTGTGTTGCCTGAGTGTTTTATTGAAACAATCTATTAGTTAATTCTTGTTAAAGACGATTGTAGTAGTGCCTTCTGCTGTTGTCTCCCTCTGGGCGGGATGGTTGTAAAGCTGGCTGATTTGATTGGCTGCGTGGAACATCTGATGCACATGATACGGATTATTAAAAAAAGGAATTTCGGGGTGTGGGTTTGGGTTTCCCTGAGCAAATAGCTACAAAACAGTCTTAACTCTTTGGGGGGGGGGGGGGGGGGGGGGGGGGAGAAGAGCGAAGTGCGGCACCGTATGGGGGTAGATGAAAGCCTCATGAAATGCAGGGAGGGCAGGAGTGCATCAGGGCCGTGTTTCACCACCCCGGCCCACGATAAAGGAGTGGGAGATGAAAGGTGTAACACGTTCGTGGCGTTGGGCTGCAGCTGGTTCTGGAGTGCTTCACAGAAGCCTTCTGGAGGCTGGCCTTCGAAACAAGGGGTCTGCACTGACTCGAGAAGCTGCGATGAGCAGGCAATTCAGATTGTAAATGTTTTCCTCTTTATAAGCACCTCCCAGCTGCTTTCCAGAAGAGAAGATGCTGTACTCATTTGCCGGTGGGTGGGTGGGTGGGTTGGTTGGTTGGTTTGGTTTTTGTTCCATTAGATGTTTTGGGAAAACCATGTCTGTGGATATACATATAAAGTATGTCAGTGCAGTGTATGAATACCTGGACTTAAAAAAAATAAGTCCTAATCTTTCCTTACATATATATATATAGATGTATACATATGTGTGTAAGATGGCGTTACAGTTACTGCATCTTTTTCTCATGTTTGAGGGTATTTTTGCTACCTCTGTTTTTATGGTTAAAATGCCTTCTTACTTAAGGGTTTTATTTACAGCGAAGCAGACTTTTCCTCATCGTCATATTCTATAAATTTTTAATGAAGTTGTGTGAGCTTATAAAGCACTCAAGTGAAAGTTTAAATAAAATGCTAAAAGCCCTGCTGTCACTGTAGGCTTTGTTTGAAATTACTTACTTTGTTTGAAATTACTTACTTGTGTCTATTTGGTTAGAGTGTCAGTGGTTCTGTTGAGGAAAAAAAATGCTTTCCAGTTTCTCTCCTTTTTTTTTTTTTCTGCATAATGTAAACTTAACTTTATTTCAGAGAAAATACTGACTTTTCCCCTTGCATGAAGGAGGACTGCATTGTGCTCTTGACTTGTCCAGGCACACTTGAAACTGTCCCCAGTGAAAGCATAGATAGCGAATAGAAAAAGTTGGGGGGGGGGGGAGCGAAATCCTTCAGAAGAGCTGTCTTGAGTTGGCGTGGCATTAATTTCAACAGCATCTTTCTTGTCTCCAAATTAGGACTTTCTACTTTTTCTTCCATTTGTACATTCAAATATACATAAAAATACGTATATTTGCCAATAAATGTATAGTCAGCATGTCTGTTGTCCCAACCCCCCCCCCTTTTTTTAATGCAGTCATGGTGGTTTGTGTAAGTGGCACTGTGTTCAAGCCTTTGAGCGTCGGTGACTTTCAGAAAAGCACCTAAGAGTGCACATTTTTAATAATGTAATAATACCCATTCCCTTGGAAGGGAAAATTTATAGAAATGTAACACATAATGTGTGTCTGTGTAGGGGAAATCTGCTCTGAAGAAACCGATCCAGGGAGAAGTAAAAGTTGAATCAGTTGCTGCAAACTGTCCGGAGTCTGACACTGACATTTTGGGATACTTCATTGCATACCTGCTTAGCTGACCGGGGGGAACTTTTAAATCAAATATGTTATAAATAGAAGCAGCTGAGCAATAATATCCCAAAAATGCAGGCTCTTCAAAAACAGATGTCACATTTCACCAGTAAAGACTTTGTCAGTTAAACCCGCTTTCTGTGAACTTTCTTTACAAAGAAGTCCTTCACAGCATGCTGTTATGTCAGCAAACAGAGTGCCGCTCTGTATCCTTAGCTTCAAATCAGAGGCACCTGTAAATGGTTTGGTCAGCAACAAAAGTATTTTTTCCTGTGTGTTTAACTTAATGTGGCTCTTCTGGGGCATTTCTGCATCTCAAGAATGGGAAGGCTACAGATGTTCCTTGTTAAACGCAGCTCAAGTATGTTTCCCGTGGAGGTTTTCACCTTTTTTTTTTTCCTTCTGGTTTGAAAGCTGGGAGAAGTTTCTCATCATGACCTCATTCAAAAAAGTTAGACCTGGGCTTTGTTTGAGATTTAGTTTTCGTTTGGTTTTGGTTTTTTTTTTTTTTCTTTTTTGCTTGGTTTGGGGGGGGGGTTCCTTTTGCTTTATTTTTGAGTTTGCAGTAGGATTCTGTTGGAGTTACCATGTGGTTATACCAGGGGAGTTCATGTTTCCCTCATTTTTGGTTTAAGAAAAAAAAATAATTAAACCAAAACAAAAAAAATACAAAACAAGCCCAAACCTGGAGGCAAATGGTTAAGCACTTTTCATAAGGACTCTTTTCTTTGCCCTGTGTCCTTTCTCGCCCTCGTTTGGGACGCCCTTGTGCTAGCCTTCGCTGCTGTGAGGAGTCCTTTTAAACAAGAGTCTTCCGTTCATATTCACAGGGCATGAATAACACCACTGAAGTTACTTGGCTTAAGTTATTGAAGTCAGTAGGACTGTTTATCAGTAAATGCTGTGTTTGGCTGCGTCGGTTCATAGGATCAGGCATCGGAGAAGTAAATCCTTCTGGCCAAGGATTTTCTTAGTTGTCGTTGAAAAGCATCGTGCTCGCTTCTAGCTCTTCCACGCGAAGACTCGACAGTATTTCCAAACAGTAGTTATTTGGACATTTCCCTGAATTTAGTATCTATTACCCTTGAAATACACCCTTACAAGGGAGCATTTTAAAGAAGCCCATTGTGCGCTCCCTTGTATATACAGCCTCTTAAGAAAATACACAAATATATGCGGTGGGCTTTGGTCTTGGCTGCTCTTAGCGTTAAATGAATCCATCTCTTTCTGCAAACTTTATTTATGAAGACTTCCATCCTTTTTAATTTCTTGGTGCTTAGGAAGAGTTGTGACTACCGACTCTGGCCATTGGATGGCTCGTGCGTGTTTCGGGCAGCTGATCTGCTGCCTTTGGGGCTCTGGGTCAACGCCGAATTTGGCAGCATTACACTAGGAAATCGGATTCCATCTGTCTTAAACACTGTAAAGTTCACTTTATTCTGCAGTTAGTTATATCTGGCTTACTTGTAATAATTCTCCGGATTATTTTTAGTGCACTTAAAGTTTGGTGCTGTGATCATTTGCATGTTGTGTGTTTTTTGGGTTTTTTTTTTTTTGAGTTTGGGGCTTTCTTTATTGCTGTTGTTTTTAAGGGATGTGCGTGGGAATTTCGGGTTTGGGGGCTGGGGTGGTGTTGGGGAGGGCCAGAAGTCAGCCGGAGCGCCTTTTAGTACTCGGGATTTATCTTCTGCGGGGAAGTGTTTACATCGTTACGTGGGATGTCAAAGTTCAGCAACTCCGGCTGCAAGCATCTGTTGACGTGCTGGTAAACAGAGCTGAGGACAGATGTGAGCCGGGCGCCGCCGGGAGCATCCGTGGGGAAATGGGCCTCCCATGGCCTGGGCTCATGCCGTCCCAGGCGCTGCCCAGTTTGGGGAGGTGGCGTTCGGTGGCATTGTGGGGCATTGTCTGGAAGGGATTGCAAGGAGGGCGGGCTGTGCCCCGCTGGCCCATGCTTTCTCCATCTTGCGCCCTTTAGAAAGAGATTTTTGGGAACCGAGAGAGGCTGCAAGCCCCCCGGGCTTCCTCGTCCTGTCCCTCCGGTGAAGCACGTAATGGAGCATCACTGCAATGCACAACAGCCTTCCTGCGCCAAGTAAGGATTTCATGCAACAGTAGGGCCTCACAGCAAACATTTTCTTTAATGGAAACGCTGCTTCAAAACCCTAGAAGTTGCTTATAAGTACGATGCTTGATCACTGGTTCAAGTGGAAGCGCTCATAAATTGAACAAGTTCTCTTCTAATGTGCCATCTTCTAATTTTTAAGTACTTACAAACTGGAAAAATCCTTAGTTTGGGTCTCTCAAATTCTCCAAAGTGTTACTTGGTATAGCATAGAAATATTAAGACATTTCATAATGCTAAAGAAAGCGGTGTCTGTAGCAGAAAACTTTTTTTTTCCTGATTCAGGAGCTAATTCAGCTTGCCTTTTTATCCTCTTTGATATAGAGCGGTATTTTTACTGCTATTGTCTGAATGCTTGTTAAAGGGTAATAGGGAAAAGCCTCTTTTTATGTGTGTTTTTGCCTGAACTCCTGTGTATTTATTACATAAAAAATACAGAGCAGGTTATGAAGTACTTCTTGGATACGTTGCACATGTGCTGTCCTGACTTTTTTCCTGTTACTTGCCTTTCTGCCAAAATCACTATCAGTTTGATTAATTCCAGGAAGGGGAAAGTTTTAATCCTGGAGTAAGATATTTTAAGAGAAAGGTTGAATTAAAAAAAAAAAAAAAAGAAAAAAAGAAAAAACAACAACAACAAAAAAAAAACAACCCCACATCAAAATCCAAAAATAGCAAACCCCAACCCTGACTGCCAGACCAAGTTGACGGTATTATTCCTGCAAAATGAACTTTCTGGCTACCAGTGCACAGCCACTTTTTGTCAGAAGTCAGGGTGTTTGCAAGTGAGCAGCCTAGGGACTTCTAATGCACTAACGATGGGGGCAGGAGGGCTGAGCAATGACCATAAATAACCCCTTTAATGTTGGGTTTTCAAGGGTTTTGTACTGTGTTTCCTAAACATAAGGGTAGTGTTTGCTTTAGCTTTACTGAAATTAATTTGTTTGGCATTAGTGTGGCCGTTTGTTAAGTGTTTTACTAACAATATAAATTAAATCTGTATGAACAAAAGCATTTCTCTTCGAGCAGAGAGTTGCTTTATGCTTTTTATAAGACCTGACTGAAAGCAGTCGATATCTGAGATGCTGACAAAGAGGCACTTACTGTGTCCCCCCTTTTTTGCTGTGGCCACGTAATGGGTTGTGGCTACGTAAACAGTTGAGATGTCAGTCTTCTCTCCTGCTCTCTGCGAAGAAAATCCAAACCATCTGTGCTTTTTTGGTGCTTTTATTATGCTTGTACTAAAGAGAGCAAAACTGCTTTTGTTTTAAGATTAAAGCAGATGTACACAGGCAGCCATATTAATTTCTTTTGTAAGGGAACACAGTTCAGCTGTTCACAAAACACGGGAAGGAATTCAGACTGCGTCGTGCCAAAAAACGACGACGACAACGATGAATCTGTAGCATCGTGACAAGCAAATTTGTCACTTGGGTTGTGCCCTTGTTCCTAAATTCCCTTGGATATGGGGCTGGGCTCATTGTTCAGTGCTGTCGGTGTTTTTAGGAACACGTGGTTTAGGTTAAGCGCAATTAGGCGCCGGGATACTTTGCTCCTCAACGGAGCACTGCTCGGTTTTGCTCTGGTGAGGTTTTGTACCTTACAGTGCAGATAAATGGTGGGTGGACACGGAGATCTTTGCTCGGAAAAGACTCCCGTGACCTTGTGTGTGAACTTATACCCATTAAGATTTGAGCAAAAGCCAAGTAGTATAGCATGCCCTAGTTTTTTTATTATTATAGATTATTTATTTTACTATTATTTAGTTTTTAAATTAAAAAGTCAAAGAAAGGACTGGGTAATTCTGGATGGGATTTTACACAGTGAGGGCTTCTGAGAAAACACTAGCGTGTGCGCAAGCAACTATTTTAAAAAGTATTGAGATCTGTGAGAGGAAGGTACCCCCTCTCTCCATGATGTCCTGCTGCTCGGGAGCCCCAGTTTGGCACAGCCGCTGCCCTGTCGGGGATGGAAGGCTGGGCTGGGTGAAAACCCTTTTAGGTTACTATTTTGAGTCAAGCGAGTCATTTAAAAAGCATAGCCATCTGACAGATGTGTAGGGTGCCGCGTTGGGCGTGCTGGTGGCCGCAGCCCTGGCCCCATTAGCAGGTGTCGCGAGGTGGGGGTGAGGACTGTGTTGGGACGTGGGCAGTGTCTGCTGGTGGGTCTTCTGGGGAAGGCTGCGGTGGCTTTGGCTGCGAGGTGCAGGTTCTGTAGATGGGAAGCTTGTTTGGTCTTTCCCCTGTGGTCACTTGAGTGGTTCCTGAGGCGCACCTTACCTCTGTGTACCCGGGAAATATGGAAACCAAGGGGGATATTCTCTGTGTTCCCAGATAGGCTTCACCACATGAGTTAACTTCGTTTACAAACTAAATCTGTGCAGTCAGATTGGATTTTAGATGCCAGATTACTTTCAAGGCTTGTTGTCTGAAGTACTCTCTGTTTGAAAGATGTAATAGTTCTTGCAGAACTTCAGGTTCTTTTAGCAGGGAACACGGGAGCTTCCCAGTGGGATAAAATGTGTCGTTCCACCTTCGGGAGCCACGTGACCTTTCTGTTCTTGAACATTTCAAAGCGACTTATTGTTGGAAAGCGTCAAGGTTTCTCATGAGAACGTTATCGGAGCGAGATTTCCCCTGAAGCATTTCTGCAATGCGATAATAAACTCTTTCAATATTGGGTGCAAAAGCAACTTTAAGTGCTCTTTTCATAGTGGTGCTTTTACGGTCGCTAAACCAGGGGAAGAAAATGTTAGTGTAGGTCACGTGCCTCTTCCTCATACAGCACACTTTATTTTGCAAAAACAAGCCAGGTCCTATTTAGCATACACATGATGGAGCCGAGAGACGGTTTAAGATTTATCTATCCAAGCTGACTTAACTAAGGAGAAGTGAAAAATGCACTTGGAAAAAGCACTGTGTTGTGAAGTCAAACCCTGAACGGTTGGGGAATGCTGCAGGACCTCTGTTTGCACTGCCCGCGGTACAGAAAGCAGCGTATTGCCCCTCTGCAGTTAGGTGGTTGTGGCACACGCGGGAGAGGAGGGGGACCTGGACCAGGGGAAGCAGCATCAGCTGGCTCTGAGCAACTTCTGTATGGGGGCGAGTATGTATGAAGGTGGAAGTAAAGGATGCTTGTTCAAAGCACCCTAATAGTCTTTCCATATATTTGTGGGGTTTCTTCTTTCCTTCTTTCTCTTTATGCCTCCTACCTGCCCTTTGTCCTGTCTTCCATGCATGGGCTCCCATGCTTTTACATGTTTGGTCTCTCCAAGTTTCTGCTTCAACTGCACTTTCCCTAACGTGTCCCCGCTCAGTCGGCCCTGCGGCCTGGCTCCTCTTTCTCTCTGACACACACGTGGATGCGCACCCTGTCATGGGTGTTCCCCAGGGTGGGTGACGGCAGGACCTGGCCACCAGGGCCCATCCTACCATCCCAGCCAGCAGCAGAGCAGCCCGGGGTGGGGGGACATCAGGACAGCCCCAGGTGTCGGGCACCTCCCTGCAAACCCGGCGAACCTCAGCAGAACACAAAACCTCCCCCAATCTCCTTTAGCCCATGGGGAGCACGAGGGACAGACGGTCTCCACGTCCTCCTCTCGCACGCTGTGCTTTGGGTTAACATAGATGGTGGGATCTGGGAGCTTCACAGAGAAGCACCGGGAGGTCTCGTTGGGCAGCAGGTAGAGCACACCAAGGGCAGACGGGCTTTCCCAAGGCGTTTAGCTGCTGGATGTCTGAGGCTCCACCGAACGCTCGCTGTGTGATTTTTCTCCAGTGATTTATAACTTTGCTGAACTGATGACTTTTACAGGAAAGATAATATCTTGCCTCTTGGAAACAATTCATTCCCTTTTTAAATTAAACTTACCTTCTCCAAAGAAGGGTCTGGTAGAGCGTTCACGTATCGAATCATCAGAATTATGGTAGGCCTGAATGAGACAAGAATACTGTTTTGCCTGTGGTGATAAAATAAGCTAATTTGCAAGTCTATGCATTGTTAGTAAGATGTGTACCTGCGATTGAATGCTTTGTTTGAAGCTTTCCATGTGTAGCAGCATTGTAAGCTATTGAAAACAGATTTGGGAAGGGAGCAGTCTTAACAGCTAGAAGTGCTACAAGCCTGTAAAGGAATGATATGTCTTTTACTGCTGATTATTTCTCTTTTTAAAGTGCATTTTTTTCACTAGCATCAGCAAGGAGTTCTAATTAGAAGTAAATAGTAAAATCTGTTCCATTATTAATGCTGCTTTCAGGCAGGTATTTAATATACATTGAAATCCCGATGGCCAGACTTCCTTGGCATTATCTGTGCATCATCACGGGCTTAAATGCAATTACACAGGGTTTCTGTCACCACAAGATTTGTCCAGGAAATGTAAAGTTCTGTCAAGGATACTTCAAGGTCTGCTAGGCATTTGAGATATGTTAATGTTTTTCACATGTCCTCAGGAGGGGGGGTGGGGGTGGTGTGGAAGAGGGAGCAGTATTTCTGCATGATTAGGAAAGCAACAGAAGCATGACAAAGTCCGGCTAAGTCCAGCATATGAGCATGTACTTCTAAGGAGAATGTGGCTGCTGCACTGAGCTTGTGCATGAACAAAACCCCTGATGTGGGCAGGGGCTGCGTCCAGCAAAGCCTGCGCAGGAGGGCAAGAAGCAGAAGGCTGCTAAGGGTCCACATTTTCTTAAGCATCACCCTTGGTTTTCTTCTGAGTTGTTTCTCTGGGCATTTTTTTTGAATGCTTGCCTTGTATTCCAGATCTGACCGGACACTGCTGTGCATATTCAGTTACTCCTGCTGTAGGTGACCCTGCTCTGGCAAGGGGTTTGAACTAGATGATCTCCAGAGGTCCCTTCCAACCCTGACCATTCTGTGATTCCATACTCCAAATCAGTTGGTGATGGCTGTTAATCCCAAACATACCCATATTGTTCGAACGCTTTCAGAAACGAGCAGATCTGTTGCAATGTAATGCAGTATATCAGTGCCTGTAATAGGTTCATACGGCTCTTCTGGAATGTATTAAGTCATAGAATCATAGAATGGTTTAGGTTGGAAAGGATCTTGAAGATCATTGAGTTCCAACCCCCCTGCCATAGGCAGGGATACCTCCCGCTAGACCAGGTTGCCCAAGGCCAGGTCCAGCCTGGCCTTGAACACCTCCAGGGATGGGGCCTCAACAACCTCTCTGGGCAACCTGTTCCAGTGCCTTACCACCCTCAAAGGGGAAAAACTTCTTCCTAACGTTCAATCTGAACCTGCCCTCTTCCAGTTTAAAGCCATCCCCCCTCGTCCTATCGCTACATGCCCTAGTAAAAAGTCCTTCCCCAGCTCTCCTGTAGGCCCCCTTTAGGTACTGGAAGGCCGCAGTAAGATCTCCCCGGAGCCTTCTCTTCTCCAGGGAGAAGTTGTGTATGTGTGCTGTGTAGATGATGAGGTGGGCGAATGTACGTGTAGATGCTGACATAGATGTACACACGGACTGCTTCCCCAAAACACTGGACTTAAAATGTGTTTACTCTGCATCACATGCATGTCCGTTTCTGTCTACAGAAACATTTCTGTCTACAGAGATCCCAGACAGCAGTAGCCTACAGAACTTTTCTAAGTGAAGGCTTGATTTTTTTACAGTTACAACATTACGCTGATGCCAGATTAAAAGAAAACCCCAGACCTCGGCTAAAGAAAACAAGGCTAGGTAGAGCAGTATTCACCTTGTGCTATTGATAAGCTCCGCCGTCATGCTTTGAAAAGTCCTTGAACATCGCTACTTGAGTCAGTGCTGTTTGAATATGAAATCCTTAAATCTGGCTCTCCCCAAGCTGAACAAACTTTACCCTACCTAATGTCCTTAGAGCAGATTAGGCAGCTCGAAGTAGACAAAGATTCAGACATGGCAAAGATTGAGAGTTGCTGAAGCTGCTCTCGAGCCATGCTTTTTTTGCATGGCTTCGAACCTGCGCGCAGCGTGATGTACTCATCCATTTCAATGTAAACGTTACGTAAATACTAAGCAGCTTATCAGATGTGGTTCGGGGTTGCAGTTACAAGCAATGCTTCCTCTGTTTATGTATGAAAATGGAAAGAAATGGCTGATTAGAAGTGGGCAACTGATGGGCAAACTAAGGGCGCACATTACCACGCTGACGCTTGTAAAACAAGCTCACCTTTGAAGAGATAGCAGCGGAAAACAGTAGCCACTTCTCTTTTCTTGAGAAATTTCTGTATGGACAGATTTATTTTTGTAACGGAAGATAAAATTAACTTATAAGGAAGCTTTAGGAACCTGGTTGCAGATTTATTTTTTTTTTTTTTTTAATTTTAAGTTGCAATCTTGAGCCGTTCGTACCGATGAGTTAATGGAGCCAGACTTTGCCACGTGAAAGGGAATCCAGTTAAGCTCATTCCCGTACATAGCACAGATGTTAAATCCATTTTTAATTTGCGTTTGGACTTTATGTGTCACCGATCTGAATACCGTAGTAGAAGTGTCAGTCTGAAAAAAGTGTCCTGTAACATCCGCAGGAGCTCAGGTATGGCGGGGTGTGAAGTAGCAGGTCCTGCATCTGCACCGGGACACAGCTGAAGCAGCCAAGTTATGGGCAGCAGTGGCCCTTCTAACCCCGATCTTTGCATGAACTTTTCTTCTTGGGAGGCGTAAGGGGCAATTGAGCATAAGTTGCCGAAGGAGAAATAGCTACCCCTCTGTACTTCCAGGCCAAAGTACACTTGCCTTTTGGAAGAGTTTGTGAGATGATGGAAAAGCAGGAAAAAAATCTGGATGCTAACCTAGTAGTTTCATCTACTCCCATAATTAAGCTCTGAGTACTTGTAGTTTAGTCGAATCTCTGTTTTGTTTGAAGCTAATTTAGTTTCCAGTCTGGCAGGAACCGTCCCCTTAATGTCAGGATTTTTTTTCTTTACCCTTCTTAGCGCAGCACATGCTTTCTGGAGACCAGCATGTTATTTCTGTCTAGCAAAGGCACCCCCAGTATGCTGATGTAGTTCTGGAATTATACAGCTACCAGCATACGTGTCCCTGGAGTGAGTAACAGCTCTTTGCAGAGCATATGTAAATATTTACATCTATTTCCCTCCCACTTGGTAAAGTACTCCATTCTTGTAAAGTACAAAGTGCTTTGTATATGGAAAAAAAACACCCATTGTTTCGTTCTTCGGTTTTGTTTTGAGGGGGCGTTATATTTATTTAACAAAAGGCCAAACGAGGCGCAGCGTGCATTTTGCAGGGAAGTCCTGCTTTCACCCAGTTTCACAGCTGGGCCGACAGATTTATGAAGAGGTGATGGACTTCTTCAAGGTCAGGCGGTGAATCGGTGGTTAAGTAGAACCTTGGGTCCTGCTGACTCCAGTGCTTCATGTAATAGTTCCAGCGTGCGGCTTTGTCTTTGCAAATTACCGCAGCAAATAAACCAAACTTGTCCCCAGCCTCATGGTTAATTTCAATAAACGAATTTTGTGGGGGGCTGTTGGGCTTATTTAAAAGGAGGTCGATTGGTACCGATATGCTCAGACTTGTCCTCCTCGCAGCAGGGAGGAATTCTGAAAATGATCGTGGTGATCCTTTCTCACTCTTCAAACACTTAAAAATATGTACTTAATACAAGTAAATGTGTGTGCGTCGGCTACTGCTGCTTTATGTTTACTGCAGAGCAGTAACACGTACAGATCCTCATCCATTTGTTACACCGCTGTACGCAGTAGCGCATAAAGGCAAATGGCAAAAGTGAGGAACTCGTTGTGCGGCATCAATTGGAAGATGCACGGCAAGTTTGGGCCAGCGTCTGCCCGTGTTGGGGCCGGGTAGGGTGGGCTGTAGCAGCAGGGATGGCGGGGGGTCCCACAGCCAGCCCTGGCATCGCCTGGGCTCTTAGGGAGCAGGTTCCTCCTTGGCGTTTTCCTCTAAGGGGATATGCTGTACGGCAGAGGGGCTGGGGCTTGCAGGAGAGGGCTTACCTTAGCTTTGGAGAGAGAGCACTAGGTTTTTCGTGCTCTGGATTTTAACTTTTTCCAGCGTTTATGTAGATGGTAGGTTCCAGTTGTTGCCTTCAGCCAAGGGCACTGCAGGTTACTTGTTGACTGAGGCAGGAATGAGTTCATGAATACTACCCGCTAATTTCCAGTTGTGAAACTTAAGTGATCTGCGTTTCTGTTAGAGAAGAAAATTACCCGTCTACCCATTGAAAAACGCTTAGTGTCTATGTTAGCCCAGGCTTGCCAACAGCGCGGCGTCTGCCAGTATTGTCCTGGCACGTCGGCTGAGCTCGGAGTCACCTGGAGCGGTGTGACTTCCACGATCTGTCAGCACCACTTCCAGCTTCCTTCCACGCTTTCCTTTATGCTCTTTCACCTGACTTCAGACCTGGCCATCCCTGTCTCAACGTGCAAGGTCTCAGCAATATAATCCGGGAGACTTAGCAAAGCTGTTATTTTTTTTAACTGATTTTGAGCAAGCGTGTACTTTAATTTTCTCATCAAAACGTGCTATTGCTAACTTCAGGTATTAAAACTTTATTTTGTTATGCATCGAGTGCAATATTCCTGGGGCACTTAATTCTGAATTTATTTTTTTTTTTCTATCCTCTACATATGGATGCAAATGGATATATTCATCTCGCTTTTTTTGTGATATCTGAGTTTTGGCCTCAGTTTGAATTCCTCTTATCAGTCCCGTCTGCGTGCAGAAGTTACAGCATGTCAGGAAAGTAAGGTATGCTCGCACTCTCTGTCCGATGCAATGCAAAAATAAAATCTCTAGCTTTATGCATTTAATAGTAAATGAATAGAGATCTTATCAGTTGTTAGAGATGTATATTGCTAAGCTCAGCTGAAAACTTGATGTGTGGTAGGAAATCAAGCTAATACTTGCTCCCTTCGTTAAAAGGAGTAAGCACAGTAAGAGGCCAAGATAATGAGATGAGTATAAAGGGAGCCGTGAATTTTACTATTAGACATAGTTTTGAAAGCTCATTATTGAACAACAGGTTTGTGAAGAGGCTTGGAACGAAAGCCAGCTCTTACTGTTAGAGTACAAATGGAGTCTGAACTTTCGTTTAAAAGATCTTGAATCCATTACAAGTACTTGGAGCTACGTGGTAGTGGTAAGTGTCTGAGTTTTGGTCCCCGATCTCGTGGAAAACTTAGTTTCTGGGACTAGGAATTGACTATTAAAAGGCCTGTCTTTCACTTCTTGCTTTGTGTTTGAAAATAGGTCTGTGGGTCAAAAAGAAAAAAAAAAAAAAAACAAACCAAACAAAAAACAACAAAACCCCAAACTGTCTTTTACATTCTGCTTGAGAAGTATCACAGCTTTTCTTACTGTAAACAGTCAGAAATGGGACTATAGTCATGGGAGTATAAGCATTTTTCATAACAGAAAATACTAAGGAATACATCCCATAGCAAGTTGAGGGGAACTTTTCAGCTCCTGGTTAGTTTAGCAGCTGTATGTGCAGCAGTACCTGTGCTGTGTTTTCACCTGTACGTGTTGGGTTTAGCCAGAGACTCCTGCTGCCGTCCCGGCGGGTTGGATCTCACCCGGAGTTGGAGCATCCCACTGGGGTGAAAGTTGTGTATCTGATGTTGAGCACAGTTTGAGTGTGGCTGCTGGGGCGGCCAGAATCTGTGCTCCTGACAGCCTCTGCCCACTGGTGATAAACACTGGCTGGTTGCTGATCCAAACCTGCTCCTTCATCCTACGATCCAGCAGCGGTTGTGGGGGCCACTTGCTTGAACTTGTCTCAGCGGTGTTATCTTCTGCGATCTCGAACCGGAGATGGCAACGGCTTACTAACATTTGAAACTCCCTTATGTTTTGGGAGCCTGTCCCGCGCCTTTCCTCCGTGGCAGGTTGCGGTGTTGCATGCCTCAATAGCGCCAACTGTGAAATCTCTGTTCCCCGTGGTCCATATCCCACTCGAGGCATCTGACTGTAGCACTGTGCTCCAGGGGGATGTCTCTCTGCCTGTTCAAAAACATCTTTCAGATCTCCCAAGTTGACGAGGCTTTGCATCCTAACTCACATTTTGACGTTCTTTAACTCACACGAGCTTATCTTTCTCACCAGATCAGACAGATAAATGTGTGCCTGTGTTATTGGCTCTTTGTGGAGGATCTTCACGTGTGAGGGAAATAGATCTCTTTCTTGGATTCTCTGCTGAAATGACAGCTGCTGCCAAATGCACGTACCTCCTTTGGAGGGATGTTTTACAGAATAACTGCTGACCACCGGAGACGTGTCTGAAGAAGGCTGTAAGCCAAATTGTGACACTGAAGGTTTTAGCTGCAGTGATACAAATTCTGACATTATCAGTGTTTTATGTTGGTATAACTCTCCCCCCAGCCCCCTTTTCTTCCCAGCACTTTTATCTTTCACTTTGTGGGAAGCGGTTTATGCAGAGTCGAAATAAAAATATCCGTGTGGGGACTGACAGCACTGTAACTTCAGCTGATGCAGCAGAGTGGTTGAACTGCAGTGGTGCGGTCGTATCGATAGAAAGAGATGCTTGTAGTTAAGCGCTGAATTTTGTCAGGGCAAAGTCATCCTTAGTTCCCTTGAAACTGGGCAGGAAAAATCCCATTCAGGTCCAAGGCCCCCAGCCTGCCAGCATGGTCTCAGATGCTCGTGGAAAAGGGCCAGGGGATGTCGGTAATAGCCAAAACAGTGTTGTTGGAAAGGGTTTGACTTCAGTTGCTGGTGCTGTGGTAGGGTGAAAGACCTTTGGACTGCTGGAGCCTGCAGCACCGAGGGAATAGTTTTTCAGTTTTATTACTTTTGTGCATGGTTTTTATTGGATTGAACTGTGCCCCAAGGGGCCTGGAAAAAGATTTTTGGCAGATGTGCTAACACTTCCCGGCCATGGGGACAGCCCGCTAACCCTGAAACAAGTAACCCTAGTAGCCCTGTGAGCAAAGAAAATTCACCAAAAAAAGCACAGTTGGTGTAAAATCCTGCTGAGGTCAAGGGCGTCTGCGAGGAAAATCTCTCATATTCGTGATTCACAGGGCTGCCTCAGCAGGATCTCGTGCAGACCTGCCTTAACAGGAAAAGCCTCTGATGTCGAGAAACGGATTTCTTCGGGGACCGGTGCTCGCTTATGCGCTGTCAGCAACCCAGTGTATCCGGCTGCTTGAGCTACCTTGCTCTGAGCTGCAGCAGGTAGAGGGGGTCAAAACGGGTGCTTTTCCAACTTTGTTATCTGACTTAATCTAATTGTGACAGGTTGTATGATGGGCACGTGCTTTCGTTGGCTTGTCCTCCCAAGAAGTGTGTCCTGGTAGTCGGCGGGTAAACCTTCCCCTCACCAACAGGCTACAGGCTTCCTCTGCTGGTACCTGGGCTGCGTGTGCTGCGCTTCCCTGCCTGGGAACGGGAAGGGGTGTTTGATGGATGTGGTGGAGGAGTGGGAACTCTCAATTTCTATGCAACCTCTGATAAAGGGTACCTATTTTGGTCTTGGGCAGATCAGTTAAATCAAAACCTATAAATAATGGTAAGTGAGATCAGGTGCTCTAATTTAGATAATGATGGGAACTGGTGTAGCTTGCTAAGTTTCTTCTAGCTGTTTAAAGTTGTCCAGTATTTCATGTTAAGATTTTGTGCTTGACTTCCAGCATCTGAGCTTGAGCCTTCCATCTGAGAAGGGCTGGCCTCCTGGAGAGCAGCTCTGTTGGAAGGGACCTGGGAGTCATGGTAGACGATACAATGACCGTGAGGCAGCAATGTGCCCTGGTGGCCAAGAAGGCCAATGGCATCCTGGGGTGCATCAAGAAGAGTGTGGCCAGCAGGTCGAGGGAGGTCATCCTCCCCCTCTACTCTGCCCTGGTGAGGCCACATCTGGAGTATTGTGTCCAGTTCTGGGCTCCCCAGTTCAAGAAGGACAGGGAACTGCTGGAGAGGGTCCAGCAAAGGGCTACAACGATGATTAGGGGACTGGAGCATCTTTCTTATGAGGAAGGGTTGAGGGACTTGGGTCTTTTTAGTCTAGAGAAAAGAAGACTGAGGGGGGATCTTATCAGTACTTATATATACTTAAAGGGAGGGTGCCAGGTAGATGAGAACAGTCTTTTTTTCAGTGGTGCCCAGTGATAGGACAAGAGGTAACGGGCACAAACTCGAACATAGGAAGTTCCATCTTAACATGAGGAGGAACTTCTTTACTTTGAGGGTGGCAGAGCACTGGCACAGGCTGCCCAGAGAGGTTGTGGAGTCTCCACACTAGAGACATTCAAAACCCACCTGGACGCTGTCCTGTGCAACCTGCTGGAGGTGACCCTGCTTTGGGCAGGGGAGTTGGACTAGATGATCTCCAGAGGTCCCTTCCAACACTGACAGTTCTGTGATTCTCTTTTTTGGTTCCATTCTTTTCTGAAAATTTCAGCTACAGCGGAACGTAGCAGATGCAAAATCGTGAGGACGGTGTTCTAATTTGTCACACTCACTTTTATTCCTGTGCGGTTACTACGAGTGGGTATTTTACTGATAGGCTCCTGCAGGGTGTTTTTGTTTTCCCCATAGACTAGTAGTATTTGGTTATAAAAGCACATGTATTTCTGTTGCATCTGCTAGGCATGCACTGTTTCGTGATGGTGGTGTCAGCAGATTGGTTGGGTTAACTGAGCTTTTCAGACAAGTGAATCCCAGAATTGAGCACTTCCAATATAACGGTAGGGTTTTTTTATCTGTTACAATACAGCGGTCTCCTGAGAATAACTTAATACCAGCTAATTTTCAAACCATACCAGAAACAAGTATGGTTTTCTTGTCCCTACCTGTCTTGAACTAAATGAGGCGTTCGGTGATTCCTCACAGGTACTGAATTTCCGTGGATATAACTGACTGTTGGAGGTGTTTCTGTACTTTGCCAGGTCACCCGTATCTTGTTTGTCAGTGTGGATGTTAAAGAAGGTATCAGTATAAAGATTTGTATTTGAAGCTATTGTAATGCAGGATGACAGATAAAGAACAAATCTTTTATTTTAATAGTTGTTAAGCATTCTACTGTGCTGAAAGGGAAGAATGCATATATCTCAATGGATTCTTTTAGGAAATAATCTCTTCATTTGCAGGTTAAATACTTTATACACATTTATGCTATGTTGTAAGAAACCTGCTTTTAGTGCTGGTGCTGAGGCATCTTTTGATGATGAAAGAGCTGGTGATACAAATGTTAAGGTGTTTTGTTTTGTTTTTTTTTTTTTGTAGGATAACAGCATTTTTCATATTTTGCAGTTGACTTAGATTCAGTCGTTAGTTCTGAGTCACCTGGTGGTGAGTCAGCTCAATGCTGCATGACTAATTTGTCATGTCATCTTACTATTTTTTTTTTTTTAATACTCTCTTGAGTCGATGGTTGGGACTGCAACTCCGAATTTGCTGAGTGCCATTGCTTTCTTGTTAGTGGGAAATATGGCCCTCTGTTGAATCGGCTTGTTACGCCTCACTACCTTCAGGTAGCGTTTATGGCAATAAAATGACTCCAAATAAAATACGTAATGGAGATTTTTGTATATAGAAGTCCTAGTAATGTGATGCATATTTTTTGTCCTTCTTGTTTGGACTTACTTTCACCTTTTTGTCCTAGCTGTGGCAAGCGTAACCACTTACTTGAAGGCACAAGTCTGGCCTAATCTCTAAAGCTGAGTTTTAAGACACAAAATTTATTAGAAAACACAGTAAAATAGACGTTTGGATAGTGGAGAGTAGCCTGAGAAGGTGAGTGGAGGGCAATGCTATTTGCTAATACACAAGACCGTTGTGTCCATGTTTCTCTTTCACAACCATTCCTCCCGTGCAAGCAGTCGGAAAAGGTAGTCCAATTTTAATCTGTTGCTTCTAATATGTTTTTAGTAACATGTGAGGGTAATCTTACTATATTTTCTGTTGAACTTATATCTAACCCTCATTTTAAAGAATATGCACTGGGGCTTTACAGCTTCATACGCTTGAGGTTTGTCAAGGCAAATTAAAAAATAAACAACAATATCCTTACAAAGACGGAAAAGTGCTGGTGTATTTTTCTTTGCAGCAAAAGCTTGTTTTTTTTCTTTCTAGGACTATAAACATTATGGTTATGTGTAAAGCTACTAAGTAATTCTCTGAATGTAAGACATTTTTATTGTCTGCCTCCGTAATTCTGACACAACTACTGAAGAAGTACTGTCCTTATGTGGGGGGGGGGGGGAAAGATGCTATGAATTGCTCTTTGCTTCTATCATGGGATCTAATTGTAATTGGGCTTCTCCAACATGATACCACCTGGTATGTCATCCAAATACGGTTTCCAGATGTAAGCACAGGCTAGCTGTGGAAAATTAAATCACACACACGCTTTTTAATAAGCAGGCGGCCTTCTTAGGTGTTAAATTTGCTCTTCTGCTTCTTGAACTTGAGGTTTGTAGTTCAAATGCAAACCAGACAGTTTTTATGCTGATTTTATGGGAGTGACTTACAGAACAGTCTGTCAAACTTCTGGAGCGAAGAGCAACTTCTTCTCATTATCAATATATAATGCATGTTCTCACACATGTCAAAGCGATATCCATGCCGTACAATATGACTTGCGACCTGGCTTCGAAAGGTATTGCATCTCGTGACCACTCCATCTGGCCATACCTGTGGATTCATGCCCTGCGATGACTGATGGGTGTTCCAGTCTCTGGGGCAAGTTCTTGTGGTGTCACTTACTTATCTTTTTCTTAAAAGAAGTCTACTGCATGAGGATGACCAAGACTGGGCATATTCAAACCTTCTACCAGTCTTTTTTTTTTTTTTTTTTTAAAAAAAAAAAAAAGCTCTAAGGTTTTGTATGTAACATCCACAGGCTTTTTCCCAAGTGCAATGAAAAGATACTCTTACCTGCACAGTAATAGAAAATGTACAGTAATACATGCAGTATTATCTCCAAGGACTTAAAAAGGGGAACTTGTAATGAGTCTAAGATAGACAAAAGAAAAGCTTTTCTTAAGCCAGTCTGTGAATTCTTACGGCTCCTGGGCCTGGTATATTTATTCATGCTCCTTGTAATTGAACTTTGTAATAGAACCAAGCAAAAGAATGTAATATTGTTTTTCCACCAAACCAGACATATTAAAATGTAGTAGTGTTGTCATATTTGTATTTCAGTATCTCTAAGAGGTCTTTCTGTCTTTGGGCTAGACACTGTAAAATTTTATAGCAAAGAGGTAGCTTTTTTTTTCCCAAAAAGCTTTCAGTCAAGAAAAGAGCTCACTTTGGCATACCTAACAACCTTTACTTTATTTGAGTAATAATCAAATTTACTAGCATGCATTTGAGAGAACCTAAGTAATTAGTGCCTGACTACGTAATCACACTGACTAATGCTCCCATTCAGTGCAGATTAGAAGACTACTGTGGCGTGCTGCTTGTAACTAAGCAGAATTTCTCTTCTTCCCAGTCTAGACATAAAGATTTTAGGCTTCGTTATAAGTAAGCATTCATGTCCAGAGCAGTATTTTCTTACAAATGGAAGTTGCATGTGGGCTTGCAGTGCAGGCAAATACACAAAAATCTGAAATTCCTATGAGTTTACACATTTCAAGTCTTCCCTCCCCCTCATTTCTGTGCCTTTTAAAAACAAGATACAGTCAGGGTTTTGTTTATTAGATGTCCGTTTTTTTTTTTATTTTTTTCCCTCTTCTTTGTACTCTACTACTTCCTTTTCTCTTCATCATGGTTGAACCATTGTGGAATATGCATCTATTTTTGTTGACCTTAAACCAAGACCAGTCCTTGGGCAGGGGAGGTCTGGAAAACTTCACTTGTGGGGTTGTCCCCCCTAAAAGTAAACAAACAGCTGAAAAACAAAAGGTGTTACAACAGGGAAACCTGAAGATACCATAAATGAGCTCTCAGTGGCACTTTGGCTCCTCTGACTCGGCGAAGGATGGCATGTGGTGGTGGGAACCCTCCGACTTCAGCTGCGCATGGGGCTGGCGGAACCTCAGTCAACGGGAGCCGGTGGGGCTGTCTGGGCGTGGGTCTGGGTTTCACGGTTGTAATGAAAAATGCTTAACCGCCTCAGCTGCTGTCTTAAGATACGTGCAGCTTCGTCTCATACTTGTCCAAACCTGTTTTGTTCTTTCTTGCAGCAAGGTCTCCTCCAGCTGCAGCTAACAGAGCTGGGGAAGGGAGGGTGAGGGGTGTGGAGAGCCAGTCCCAATTATGCCGATTTAATGAGTTTCATATTTCCTTACCGATGAGGGTTGTGGCTCTCCGTGGCAGTTCAGTGTAACAAGACATGTTGGTGGGCACTTTGTTGTGAGAATAACATACAAATGTGAGAGCCCCGAGTGCTTTGAGGCTTTAAACCTTTGCTTTATGCCACAGCTAACGAAGCGCCTCGGTGGCTTTTTGGGAAGACCTCGGGGTTGAAGAGAGTGAAACAAGGCCCCACTGCAACAGGCTGACATGTGTAACGCGCCTACAAGAAAGCTGGAGAGGGACTTTTTACAAGGGCATGTAGTGATAAGATGAGGGGTAATGGCGTGAAACTGGAAGAGGGTAGATTTAGATTAGGTATTAGGAAGAAATTTTTCACTTTGAGGATGGTAAGACACTGGAACAAGTTGCTCAGAGAAATCACAGATGCCCCATCCCTGAAAGTGTTGAAGGCCAGGTTGGATGGGGCTTTGAGCAACCTGGTCTGGTGGAAGGTGTCCCTGCGTATGGCAGGGGGGTTGGAACTAGATGGTCTTCAAGGTCCCTTCCAGCCTAAACCATTCTATCTATGATTCTACTCACTGCCCAGTAGTGCTCCTCCAAGGAGCTGCCAATGGTCATCTGCTGGAACCTACTGCCCCCTGCCTGCCTGGGACTGGTGGATGCTGCCCACACGGTGGGCACAGCAACCCGTGGTTGTCTGCTGGTGGGGAGGCAGGATCTCTTGCTCCTTCCCTCTGCAGACACAGAGTTCTTTGTCACGGTCCTGGTGCAGGGCATGCCGGAGCAGTGCCCCTCGGGAGGGATTATTGCAGAATTATTATTTCAGAGGATTTGCAGACTTGGGCAGCCATCCCTGCAGTAAATCATACACTGGCAGGTTCCTCTCCAGCATAAGGAAGCTGGATTGTCTATTTATTTTTTTTTTTTTTTATTTCTATACTGAAGCTGAAAATCTGATTTGCAGCCAACTCCCAATCTCCTGGGAGAAACAGGAGTGTGAGGCACCCTGAGTTCATGCAGGACATGCTGGCAAGAGCAGTGTAGCCCTGCTGAACCACAGAGACAGCACTGTGGACCGGGGTGTTGAGGTTCAGTGTCCCGGTCTGCGGGAAGACTGGCTCAATGGGGCGCAGAGCTGGAGCTGAGCTGCTTCTCTCCATCTCTGCTGTGCTGTGGCAAAGCCGGTAAATCCTTCCAGCAGTGTGCTGCATGAAGCCTTCTTCCATCGTGGCCTTCTTGTCCCCTTTTGGTGCTGCCATGGGCTGTAGTGAGCTTTACTGCTGGGTACGGGGAGATGGGCAGCTTAAGCCGAGTCAGCAATTGATCCCCTCCTAGACCCAGGCTGGTTCCACACACAGACTCTTCCATGTCTCTGGACTGCATCTACCAGGGTACTGGTTCACACACTTCGGTCAGAGGAAACCATACTGGTGCTGTGTTGAGCCAGCTGAGACTTAGCTCCAGCCTCAACTATGAAATATGGCTAAAGCATATTCTGTCCCTAAACTGTGCTCTTCTTGCCAATGCTTATATGGGTTTCAGGTGCCACACGAATGGCACTGGCTAATTCTGAGTGTGAATAAATTACCTGCATTTTTTTTTTTTTTTTTTACTTGCCAATACTTGCATGTTAGCAAAAAATTTTTGTTGATATTTGGGGTGCGTGCTTGGGTGGGGGAAACAATGCTGATGTGGGACTCAGCAGTAACTTGGGTAGGTTGAGATGTGGCCTTGGACATCTGCTGAGGGCTGGTCTGTCGCTGCCTACCCTACAGTTACCTCTGCACGTCAGAAGCAGGCACGTTAGGTAAGGAGGGGTCAGCCCTTCCCGCTGCTGTCTAAGGGCATCTTCTAGTTATCTTCAGTCAGAGGCGGAAAAAATCCCGATTGCTGTTTAACAGAATTAATGTCTGTAGCGACGGAGGGAGTGGCCGTGCAGTGTTCTCTTTGGGTAACCCTTTCCTGAAAAGCTGATGAATTGTTTTGAGATTAGCACACGTGATAAAAGTTAACTTTGAAATAGCATAGCCTTGCAAACAAGGCTACCATACAAACTGTACTGTATGCTTAAGTTTGGGTAAAATGCCCAATGTTTCACATTCACCTGCCTATGATTGTGTGTTGAACTTTCTCTGTTGCGTGTTATATGTCATCATGTACATATTTGTCTTCATGGATGGACGTCCTTAGGAGCTTACTGTATTCAGGGCTTGAATTTCTCCCCTTTCTACCTCCCATCCCCCGTCTAAGTTACCATTCTACACCTATAATTTTTGGGGAAGGGGAGCTGAATAGATAGCTATCTGATTAAAGGACTGCTTCAGTCAATCTTTATGACAGCATGAGTGAGGGACTGACGTTCAAGCCAGGGTGTTTGCCACCAATAATCCAGTTTCCATTTTCTGGGTTAGAGCAATAGTCAGTGGTGGCAGGGGTGTGGGTAGGAGCATGGTGTGCAGGTTGCCAGTCATGGGAGGGGTTTGGCTTGTCTTTACAAGGCAATTAGTGATACTGTAGAAATGCTATTTTGTGATATTATAGAAAAAAAAAAAAAAACAAACAAAAAAAAAAACGAAAAGTTAGTTTATAAAAAAGTATAAAGGGACTCTGGCTTTTGTTGTCTGTTAAAATGAGTGTCATGCTTCAATTCAGATTTACACTTTCGGGATTTCTCATACTCTTATTTTTGTAACATAAAAGCAAAGAAAACTCAAAGTATTTTTATATTTTTTAAGCAAGCAAAGACTCCTATCTAAATTTCACCAGAGTTGCATCAAAATTATCTTGGAAAGTAGTCACTGAAAGGTAATTTCAGAGTTCTGCCAGTTCACTCTCATGTTAACCCCTTGCCTATTGTGAATCTCTTGCCCATTCTGCTTCTCCAGAAACCTGTCAACACAGAAAGATCTAAAAGCTGTTCTTTAAATGAAGGCAGGAATGTCCTACTGAAGCAGACATATTGCTGTTGTGAACAAAAAGTTGTTTGATTAAAAAAGTTATTTGAGTACAATCGAATATTGTTGCTTTGGGGTGTGCAGTATTTACACTAGGAGAAACCAAGCCAAGATTTGGAGAAACTAAAATAAAATGGAAACACTTAATTTATGAGAGTTTTATAATTAAATGTTGTCAGGAGATCTGAAAGCTGAGATTATGTGTGTATGAACTTCCTCTATGCACATGCAAGTTGTCACATCTTTTAATTCGCGAATGGCTTTAGAAACATTCAATGCATTGGGTGTTTTTGCCTTCAGCACTGGATTTGTGAATGATGCCTGCTGGTATCATTTTCTTGCTTTACGGTGAGTGAGATGTAAACCTGCAGCTTCTCCTGTGGGTGGCTGGAGCTAAGGGAGGAGTGAGGGAAACCGAAGCTCTAGGGTGTCTCAGCCTGTTGCAGGGCTGGAGCACCTCTGCTATGAGGACAGGCTGAGAGAGTTGGGGTTGTTCAGCCTGGAGAAAAGAAGGCTCTGGGGAGACCTTATAGTGGCCTTCCAGTACCTAAAGGGGGCCTACAGGAACGATGGGAAGGGGACTCTTTATCAGGTAGTGTAGTGATAGGATGAGGGCTAATACCTTCAAACTGGAAGAGGGTAGATTTAGGTTGGGTATCGGGAAGAAATTCTTTACTGTGAGGGTGATAAGGCACTGAAACAGGTTGCCCAGGGAAGTTGTGTATGCCCCATCCCTGGAAGTGTTGAACGCCAGGTTGGATGGGGCTTTGAGCAGCTTGGTCTAGTGGGAGGTGTCCCTGCCCATGGCAGGAGGGTTGGAGCTAGATGGTCCTTAAGGTCCCTTCCAACCTAAATCTATGATTCTATGAAGTTTGCCAGCAAGACCATCCATTTTGGTGTAAAAAAAAAAAAAAACAAAAAAAAAAAAAACAAAAAAACAAAACAAAAAAAAAACAAACAAACAAAAAAAAAAAAACCCAAACACACCTTTCTGGCTCTGTTTTCTTTTTCTTTCCTCCCAGCTGCCTCTGCTGAGGGGGCCGTGGTCCACTTTCGTTGGGGGGACCAGCCGGAGCCAGGGCACGGCAAGGACCTTTCAACTTTCAACCTTCATAGGTGGTGCTGTGGAAGGCCCTCCTTGGGCTTAGTAATAATACAGTGGTGATAATTGCTACAGACTTTCCTGACGAGAGCTTTACCCCAAGCAGCTGTGCCTGGAGGCTGCTCTCCAGGCAGCCCCCTGGTTCCCCTGGGTGTCCCTGTGGGCTGGTGACAGGGGGAACGGGGATGGTCCCTGTAGGGTTTGGGTACCATCGACACCCGCAGGTCATGGTGGCTACCTGGGCAGGGTCCGTTTGTATGAAGTGTTGGGCTGAGAGGAAGGTAGAGGGAGGGAGGCCAAAAGGCTCGCCATGGCGAGGTTTTGTTTGGCATCCCGGAGGGCCTTGTTGGAGTATCGCCCTCTCCGGCCAGCCTTCGGCCGGGACAAGGCTTGCTTTGCAGGGATGGCCCCTGGGAGCTCCAGCTTCCATGTAAGTGTGGCCTCTTGTTTCATTACTGCGGTGCTCCACACAGGCTGCTCCTATTCCAGACTCGGAGGTAGTCCAGTCAGCTGCCTGCAGGGTTGTTCTTTTTTTTTTTTTTTTTTCTTTCCTTTCTTCCCCCCCCCCCCCCCCTTCTTTTTCAGAAAAAAAAAGACTTACTGAGATTAATTGCCTTGTGCCTCAAAAAAGCTGGTATAATTTGTAGGCTGTTTATTGAACAGAGTTGTTCCAGTTCTTGTCAGTGGGGCATTTTATTCAAATACGGTCTTGTTCATTCAGTTGCAAATAGTCATTGTTTATCTCATATGAATCATTGAATAAATATGACTTTGAAATTGAGAGTTTCACTTGAGCTCTAACTGATGTTGACAGTCAAGCTAATGCTTTCAGTTCCTGGCATCGTCCATAGATGCACTTTACATTGTGTGGAAAATGATGTATAAAAGGTGAGAGATTTTTTGTGTGTGTGTTTTTTTTTTTGGTTTGTTTTGTTGTTTTTTTTTTTGTGTTTTGGTCTTCCTTCTGAGAAGAGGAAACCATCAATTTTCACCCCCCTGTCCTTGGAGCTAGTTCAGGCAGTACGCATTGAAAGCAAAAGGAGTATTGTCGCTACATCTGTTTACTGGGTGCTGCTTGCAGTAACGCTGACTTGGGGCAGTGCCTTTGGTGGGGTGTCCTAAACCAGGTGGAGGATTGAACCCACGGGGATCGTACGCCCAAACTTCCTCCATTCCTCTGCTGCATTCTGGGATCTGCTCTCTGCCTCATCTCGCAGTGCCCTGCAGGTCAGAGGCCTCTTCCCTGGCTTGCTGCGTGGTCAAAGCTGGCTTCCAGCTGAGACCCTGTTGTTGACCAGCTAAGGGCCGTCTTGTGGTACGTCTCCTGCATCCCTGCCCTTGGACTACTTGACTTGGTCCGGTGTTCTGGGAAAGCCTGGGCAGCTGCAATCCCTCCTCTTCGTGGTTCAAGAAGAGAAAGGAACGCTTTTCTGTGGTGAAGCGAGTGCTGGTGACGTGCCAGGAATGTTTCACGTTTTCTGCAGTGCCGTGGTCATGGTATTTGTAGGTGGGCTTCTTAAAAATCAAGCTTTGCGGTGTCTTCAGGTGCTGTATAAATAGGTTATGCAAGGTTCCTTGCAAAGAAAATTAAATAAAAAATGCACTTTTTTTTTTTTTCTTGTAAGAATTAGCATGGACTGCCTAGAGGCTTACTACAGTATAATCTAGGTAAAATTGATGTGTTTAATTTGAATTAAATTTCTTCATTGTCTGTGTAGGCAAGCCCAATTGAAGGGTCATAAGCGCTGAACCTGTAATTGGAAGCTTGTTCGTACTTGATGATAGAGCTTGTCTACGAACGGAAACAGGTCGGTGTGTGGAATAAACTGCCTTGAAATACGTCTTGTGGAATAGGCGTTACGTGGGAAGTCTTGATCAGACAAGCTTATTGACAGTGGTCAACGCATAGGAAAAGAACAAAGAGGTGTGATTTAGTGGGTTTGCTGAACTCTTCTGTGGTGATGACCAGAGTTGCCATCCAGGCAGCATGCTGCCCCACGCTGCAGAGCTCAGGAGCAACGAGGGACATTCTGTGCGGGTGAGACAACCCAGAAGTTGTAGTAGGAAAGCCGTTCAGAGGAGGTGCTGCAAACCGTCACTGGTGGTGTCACCGCTGGAGGTTGGGGAGAGGGTGGGGGAGGGTACTGGGACAGGCTTCCAGCACTTGAATCTGGGAGCAGCTCCTGACTCAGATGTCCCAGGCCCCAGCAAGTCTGAGAGGTTTTATGAAAGGGGGACTAACGGGAAGGGTTTGGAAGAACTTCAATTAATAGGAGCAAGAATGAAGAGTGAAAATGGCTGGGACTGAAGTGAGCAGGGGGCAAGGATTAGAGGACAGAGGATAGAAGTATAGAGGACAGAGGTAAGGACACAGGATTATACACAATTGATGGGTTGTGTAGGTACAGTAACGTGCAAAGCGGACATTTAGACATTTTGCATTAGAGGTCAAGATTAACATCTAACTGGGAAGGGAGGTTGGGCTGTGGGGTGATTCCCAGGGTAAATGGGGAGGAATTTTACAAAGCGGGTGGTAAATAAGCTGATTCTCAGTTCATGTGTGTGGGGCGTATTTACTTGAAGAAATATGTTAGTTACAGTGTTAGTCACGTTAGTAAAGACACTGGTTGGTAATATTTTTTTTCTTGACATCAGTAAAAGCTTTACGTAAAATTATTTCATTTTCCTCTATAGTTTAATAGATAAGAAACTTCATTGTGGTTTTTTTTTTTTTCTTTTTGGCTTTGAAAAAAATAAATTTATACCGCATCAAAGCGAACCTTGGGCCCTGGTACATCTTGTTGCCTGAAAGATTGTTTTGGGACAGTGGAATGGATGTCTAAGGTCAGCTGTTACAGAGATATAGTAAATTATCAGACAAAAACATTACCTAGGTCGCAGTCTTGTCATGATTAACTATAGAATTTAAAATGTCAGTAGTTAATTTGCTTTACATTTGGTCTTAAATTGCTTTTGATTTATAAGAGAGCCTCCTTGTCCTATATGTTAAGTATCTACTTAGACAGTAGAGCTCTCCAGGAAAAAAGGGTAAACTTACAAGATTTTTATTTTTGTTTTTAACCTCTGGGTCCTTGGGCTTGTTGTGATTTATTTTTCTCCCTGGAATGCTGCATTCCACAGCTTGTAATGTGAGCCCAAGGCCTCTTTTTTTTCTGCTTGGACTCATGTATAAAGACATTTTGTAAGATTTATTGCATTCTTGTAAGTTCTAAACACGAGGGAAACACAAATGATGATCCTCAGTTCAGACCAACAGCAGAGAATGAAAAAAAAATTAGTTTTTTAAGTGGATGTTTCTCTATATAGTGCTGTGTGTTTTGCTGGGCTATGCTCATCTCTCTGCTGCGGGGTCAGTGACCATAAGCAAGAAGTTGCTTTAGAAAACTGAGGGCACTGATATCTTGAAAGTATGAGCCAAGTCCTCTGGAGTCGCTGTCAAGCTGTGTGGATTTTCCTGGGCATCACTGTAGCAGTTGAGATTAACCCTGTGGAAAAACTCCATGTAGAGCAGCCTTTGGGGCAGCGGCAGGAAGGCTGATGGCTTCAGGTTTTGGGTCATGATTAGCTTTGCTTTCTGGTGTCTGTGGGCTGGCCAGATGCTCTGGTAGTTGGTTTCCCAATATCATAGGCGTTATTGAAAAATATTTGGTTGTTTGGTTGTATCTTCTACTGTTAGTAAACCCATCTCCAGGATGGCATCTGTACAATACGTCTTTGCTTTCTCCTTCCCTATCTTACTGAATTTTATGTTTAAACTAACATATTTTACATTATCCCTCTGGTTATATGGATTCAAGCAACTTAATTTAAACCAAGTGCATGACAAGGCTTTGATATTTCTTTTTTTCCATGTACGAATATCAGTATTATCTTCTGTAATACCTTGCACTTTGTAGAGTACACTTAGGGCTCAAAAAAGTTTTCTTATGTAGAAAAGGGCAGCGGAGGGGGGTTGGTTGCTCCTTTTGTTACCCCTACCAAAAAAAAAAAATCCCAAACTCTTTATTTATTGCACCACCACCAGCGAATGGGGATGTGCCAAGCTGGGTAGCCTTTCCCCAGCACCGCAGCGTGCAGTACCCGGCGTTGATCGGACTCCACCACGTCTGGTGTGTGTTATCAGTGGTGAAGCTGACGGCATGTGACCGGCCGAAATGGCTGCTGCCCCGCATGGTGGGTGGTGGCTGTGAGGGATGGTCCAGGCTGGAGGCTGTGGGCAGGCGTCCCTTCCCCGTCCAGAAGCCGCAGCGGTGGGTAGACTGTGCCTGTCACCACCCTTTGCTCCAATCCAAATCTCAGTCTTTGAATTAAAGAAAGAGACCTGAGCCTGCACTGACTGGGGGTTGTGCTTGGGAGAGGCCCAAGAGGGTTCAGGTCGCTGTACAGAAGGGGCTGTTCTAAAATGCTCACAATACGTGAGCTTTTCAGTAGCTGATCAGATTCGGTAACGTTCTAGCTTGGTCAGAGCTTCCGAGATACAGACAAACCTATTTCTGCCCTTAAATAAAAATTGCACAGAAATCTTGCTAAAATGATGACGATTCAGTCATTAGTCAAATACCAAATTGTTGATTAGAAGACTTTTAGAGGACCTTCTGCCTTCCTCCCATCCAATATTGATCATCAGCATCTGACCAAAAATCCAGCTGCTTGTGAAGAGCACCCTGAGGAATTCGGTTGTGTTGGCTCGGTGCAGACTGGAAAGCCAAACTGTGATTTGTAGCTTTTGGAAGAAAAGGGGATTGTGCGGGGCTTTTTGATGTGCTTTACCTAAGCACTTAATTCAGCATTCTCCTAAACTTAATTGACTCAGCTGTTGTGAAATCCCTTGATACCATTTAATGACCTTATTCAAGCAGGGATTTTTGTCACTTGGCATCATGTCACAAAATGATACACTGAGAGAGAAAGCATGTGTGCTCCTGTCATTGAGGGCCCACTCTGACGTTCTTTCCTGGTGTTAATAAATTGTATTACAAATTAAATCTTTTGTTAAAGTACAGTTTCCATTAGATCTTGAGCTTAGGGGTAATTTGTCAGTGCAGAAAATTAATTAGACATTGTTTTGTGATACTGCCCTTAAATGCAATACTTGAAAGACTTTTTATTTTTTTCTCATGCCAGATAAATCGTGCAGGATAAAAATATCATTTTCAATGTAAAGAAGTGGGTAATACTAAGGTCTTCATGCTGGTGGTTTTCATGCTCTTTAAAAAGCATCAGTGAAATTAATTTAATTGCAGTAATGTGCCTCAAACTCCTGATTTGTTGGTGGTTTGTTTTCTTTACTTTCTCACTTGTAATTTTAAGAGTATATTCATGTAAAATACTAGTTATTACAAATTGCATGGAGCACAAGAAATGCTTTTCTGAATCAAATATAAAGATAACAGCCTTATGTAACAAATGCTTGCACATTGTTGAGTACAATATTGCACTGCTCATGCAGCAGCATTTATGAATAGATATGGTATTTATGAATAGGGAAGAATGATCTATTTAGTTGCTAAAGCCATCATTTTCAATTCATGTCTTTGCCTTAGGATGTGGTTTAGGAGTTGTTGGCTTTCCAGACGGAGTCCTTTAAGAAATTATTCATTTATTTATTTATTTATGTTGCTCCACCATTTCTTAACAAACCCCTTCACAAAACATCAACTGCCAAACCCCCATTTACCTCGTGCTCATCTGCAGTCTCACCTCTAATTTCGTTGCGTGCTGCTGTAAGTTCTCTGCCTTCTACGGTGCATTAGAGAGTGTCCGACTGGCGTCTTCAGCAAAGAGAAGGCGCTTCCTGCAGCAGCATTTGGGGATCTGGATGGTGTTTCAGAGGGTGACATGGGAGTCTGTCCCGTCTGTGCAATGCAGCCGTGCCCACATCCCGGAGATGTTGGAGGGAAAACCTCAGCAGCACACCAACTTTGTTTTCCGTTGTCTCATGTCTAAAGCTAATGTTCTCTCTGTCAGATGACGAATTAATTTTCTCTACCTTTCCTTCTTTCTCATCTGGATAGTACTTTTGGGAATTAGGAGTGTAGTTCTCACTCTCAGTATTTGGGGCTTGATGTTGTGTCCTAAGGCAGGTCTGGCAAGTGGTGCGGGTGTCACGATGGTTGAGCAGGCAGGCCTTGATGCTGCTCTGGGTATGTCCCTGTCACAGCCAGGCTGATGAATTTTACCCAGTTCTGGAGAGAATAGAATCGGGCTCATAATCCTGTTGATTTCTGAACAGACATGAATCAGCACATGGGGTCGTGTCACCAAAGCCTTGAAACAGGCTGTCACAACCAGACCAATATGGTTTGTTTTTAAAAACAGTGTGACATGCAGAAAGTGTAATGTTCATTCACATACTCCTGTCCTCTCCCACCCGTCTCTTCCATCTTTCCTTTTTTACTAGAGAAAGAAATCTGACTCAGTAGCATGTGATTACTTTTTTTCAGTCATATTTTCTTTCTTCTTCAAGAGACACAAAACAGCGTTCTTCCAGCCCTCGGGTGTGGGTTCTCCTTTCAGCAAGCTGTTAATATCTGGCCATTATTTTTGAACCTCAGAGTGCCTCTTACAGCTTTTTATCGTGTTACCCAAGGACCTTGGTCGCATTGGTTCCCTGG
This sequence comes from Vanellus vanellus, assembly GCF_965231255.1. Lineage (NCBI taxonomy): Eukaryota > Metazoa > Chordata > Aves > Charadriiformes > Charadriidae > Vanellus > Vanellus vanellus. The sequence goes on from NC_138906.1 coordinate 87,799,151, forward strand.
CTTTTCAGATTGCTTCCTCATTTGAGTCCCTTCTTGGTGTGTTCATCACGCCATGAGTAAGCCATGGTAGGGACAGTCGAGTGGTTTTGAAGTGGTGTTCTCCTTTCCTGGTGAAATGCTCTTCATTGTTGTTTAGCTACGTTTGCTGTTTCATCTTGTCTTTCTTGAGCTTGTTGTTTTTGTTGTTGTTCTTTGCATTGCTCCTTCCTATCTCAACCTCTAATTTTCACTTCCATAATAACTTTGAGAGTTCTTATTTTGTGTGCTGTCTCTTTAGGGATTAATTTACAGTTTTCCATGTATTCAGCATGTTTGTTATCTTGGACCATTTATATCTTGAGAGGAAAGAAATTTTTGCTGAATTCTCATTTAGGCTTGTCTTAAATCTTCCAAGCTTCCTGCATGTTTTACTTGACCTTCCAGAAATGCTGGCAAGATCCTGGAGGATGGACACTCCTGCGCTTTACCAATGGGCTCCTCTTGAAGTTCAGGAGCCAACTCGTTCATCTTCCTCTTCTGCATGCTGACCCCGCAGAATGCCTCTTGGTTCCTATTTCCTGAGGATTTCATCTGCCGAAATATTTCATAACGCGACCTTCTAATTACCAACGATAAAGTTCAAGGTAGCTTTTTCACGTCCTTGTCCCAGTGAAGGCGTGAGTCAAGATGGAATAAAACGAAGCAGGCCTTCCAGGGCTTGAGCAGGAGCACTGCTAAAAGCCCGTTCTAAGGAAATGAGGTCTGCACATATGATCCAGCTGCCCTCTCTGACGACTTTGATGTTGTGAGATGATTTCAACCAAGTTTTACAGTGGGTTTAGGCAATCTGAAGGATGCATGGCTCTGGTAAAAATTAAAAGTAACAGAAAAGTAATTCCTCAGTGTTGGGGAAGAGGCTCTCCTTTGTTCTGGTCTGGGTGGAAGCCATTATGACCGGTCGGTGTGTTTTCTAGCTGGTTGACATGGATTTATCTCTGAGTCAGCTCACAGAGCCATTTCCTCACCCAAACAAGGGAGCAAGGCTGGGAAGAGCTGGAAGCATGAGAACAACCAGCCTGAAGAAGAGAAACTAGTGGGTGTGAGTGGGAGGGATGAATCTGCAAAGACCATTTACGATGGTCCTGCCACTTTCAAGTCAACCATCATGTTGTTTTTCTCGGTGCGTTATTAATTCCTCATGTTAATAAGCGTGTAGTGATGTATGGAGTGCTCTGCTTACCCTCCTAACCTGTGCATCACATATCAAAGAACGGAAATCACAAATACAAAAATTCTCCTCCTACAAGTGATGTTTTGTTTCCTCTCCATGTTCACATGAGCCGCACCCACAGGATATGTGCCATCCACTTCTGGTTTCCTAATTCTCTTATTGACTCTTATTTTTCTGTTTTAATTCCATGCTGATACATGACTTCTGTTAAATTGCTTACTTTTCTAGAATTTGCTCTCCTTAAATCCCATTTATTTCCAAGTCTTCCAGATTAACAATATTCTTTGTTCTACAGTATGACCTTTGGGTTTTGTTGTGTGTTTGTTTTGTTTTTTTTTTTGTCATGGTTCTTCCAACTAGGGACTTCAGTTTATTACACTTGAAACGTAATTACCTTTAATTCCAGCTTGCACTTTGTGTGGTTAGTCTTGGGACTGCTAATGCTGTTTTCAGTCTCAAAGTTTTGTTGTCAATTGATGCTGTTCACATTTGTTCTGTCTGTTAGGTATCTGGACCACTTGCCCCTGGATCATGTACCAAGTGGTTACTTTCTCCATCCTTGTCAGCATCTCTCTGCCCTGTACGAGCACTTGTCCTGTCATCTTGATGGTTGTTTACCACGAAATATGGCTCAGATCTCTCCGTGTCTGTCTTTTTCTCGCAGTTAGGGATTGCGCTTCGGACGCTCTGAATCTGTGGGAACTTTCTGATGGTTTGCTGGCGTGTCCTGTCAACATCCGTGCTGCCTTCCAGCACCTGTTAGAAATTTGTTTCCTGGATCTCCTTCCTCCCCCCGCCTTCCCCCAGTATGCTTTGTGCCAGTGCGAATGACAGCTGGAATGGTGCGACAGCCTGTGCCAGCATTTGGCACACCCAGCATACGATTTTAATGAATGAAATTCATCAGGCAGCTCTCCTGATGTCAGCTGGTGGGATATCCGAGCGCAGAAGCTCCGATGCGGAGGACGGTCTGCGTTCAGCCTCTTGCTTCTTCAGCTTCTTTTTCTCCCTCGTCTCAGCCGGACAGACAAAATCACTATTTTCCTGAATGGCCTCAGCCGTCCTTGTTCAGTCTTTTGTTACCAGGAGTAGACGTCTGGTTTTATGCTGAAATCATTTGAGGGGTTTTCTCTTCCCACGCGGACGTGGCCCCTGGTGCTACCCCATCCATGGGGCAGCGGTGCGGGATCCCCACCCCGCAGTCCTGCAGTGCTCGCCAGCACTCCGGCTGCCGCTTATTCTGCTTCTTCCATCGCCTTTATCAATATTCTTTTAAAGGGTCTTGGAAGGTTTGTTGTTTGTTTTTGTGTGTTTTTTTTTTTTTTTTTTAATATTTCACATCATTAAAGTATTTACATAAACCCCATACTTGACTTTATTACACCGAAACGGTGACGTTAGCAGGGACTAGTATTGCCTGAGTAGCGTTGGCTATGGGATGCAGACACATGTCTATAAGGATGAGTTGCCAAGATGTTAAAAGGAAATGGAAAGCTGAATTCTAAAGCTATTGTTTTATAGTCTTTAGTGATATCATTAGTATTCATAAAAGTTTATTTAACTAGATTGGGGATGTGTACATCTTCTGAGCGTATTTGTGATAGTTTTATAGCAGATACGTAGAAGTGTTTTCCGAGTGAGTATTTAAATTATGGATTTTTTTTAGAGCTTTTACTGTCTGTTTGGAACAGGCTTCAGAAATTTGTCTCAAAACTGCATTAATTAGAAATCGATTCGCCTATTCATTTTCCAATATCTGCAGCACAGTGAACTAAGCCTGCTGCTTGCATTGGGAATAATGGCTCAACCCGACAGCGGTCCTGACCAGAGGATTGAATGGGAACATTTAAGTGGATTTCAGATCAAACATATAAACACTTGCAGCCTGTTAGAGCAATAATTTTCATTTACTGTTTTGCACACTGTAAAACATTTCCTCCCAAAGTAATTTGAGTTTACTGTAAGGAGTGGGTTTTTGTTTGTTTGGGTTTGGAATTTTTGGTAATGATTATTGCTTGGTTTATTTTTCTCCTGATGGAGTCTAACCATAGTCCAGTGTGAAACGAGATTACATTTGCCCTTAAAAAGGAAAAGACCTTACAGTCCTCTGTGTGCGTTGTCAGTATCTGCTAGTTTCACATGACCCCCCCATGCACGTATTTGGGGCTTCAATTGTTGTCAGAGAAGCTTTAGGAGAAGGTATGACTCACAGACTGGTATATTTTACAGGTCTGCACAGTGATAAACTGGGTAGGGAATATGACTGGGTATGAAAGCTCCGGTCTCGGATAGGAGTTTTTGAATGTGTGCTCTGGTGCTTATATTTTCTTTGTTTCCCCTCTTTCAGGTATTCACTTATAAACAGAGCACGATCACACACCAAAAAGTAACGCCTATGCATCAAACGAGCGCAGAGAGCGTGGAAGACATGGCAGCGCTCGTAGATCTCCATGAAGGCTCCATTATGCACAACTTATTCCAGCGATATCAGCAAGATAAAATCTATGTAAGTTTCTTCTAAAATTAAGAAAAATATCCAGAGGGGATGTTTTTGAATGGATAAGTGCTGCGCGTGTTTTGCTGTTCTGTGGTATCTCCCTTCCTAACGTTCTCCAGCTCTTTGCGTATCCACATAGAGCTGAAATGTGCCTCATCGAGCGACTTCTCGCCAACAGCGATGGAAGGAGAAGGTAGTTCAGGGCTGGCCAGGCAGTCCATTGGAAACCTTGAAAAAACAGCATGCTCCATACGCTTTTACACTTCCAGTGACACAGTTGTGTAGAGGGCTCTCATTTTTCTCTTCTCCTTTAGACTCTCTGCCCCAACGCTATGGGCTGTGTGTGTCACCAGAGAGGATGTGGTGGGATCGAATGTGTGACTGTCATCTGAGATCCCATCAGGCCAACATCCAGTTCTGATCAGCATCCCCTTTTCTGTTGTAGTAGAAGGGGGATGGTATTGCATTCATGAAGCCGAGGACCTGTGCCTTTAGATACAGGTGGTCGGAGTTTGGGGTGTGTGAGAACAGGCAGCTGTTCAACAGTTTCAAAAACTAGGAATTCGTCTACACAGAATTCTTTTTCCCAGCTCTGTAATGAAGGGTTCTGTGATTAGATTTACCTGCTCTTAAAATATTTTCATTAATCTTGAACTTACTAGATGTGAATCTTTCCTAAATCTGAAACTACACTAAATATGAGACAGATATATGCAATATTAATTGCTGTTACAGGTTGTGAAATCTCATTTTTCAGTGGTTCAGTTGTTGATTTTCTGCTGTTTTTTTTTTTTTTTAATTAATAATTACAGAATATAAATAATTTTTGCTTGCTTCACCTGTCTAGACCCTTGATTTGGCCGTATACATGCTTTATTCTAAGCATCATCAATTAGGTTTGGCTTCTTTGTTTTTAAACATAAACATAATATTAAAAAAAAATCCCCATATGTAGAAATTTCTTTATGATATAAAGCAAAAAAAGGGCAGAAGGAAAATATGTGCCTTTGTACATTAACTTTAAAGGGGCTAGTACAGAGAATCTTAAACGTTGAGGTAGTTCTCTTTGCAGAAGTCATGTATGTTTTTTCTTAAAACAAATGAACCATTTTGCCTTTCAGAAAAATCAGTAAACAAAAAATGAGTACCATATATGAACAATCTTTCATGTATGAAGGAAAAAAAAAAAGCTACTCATTAAGAGTTTAGTTTTCCACCAGCATTATTAGCTTAGAATACAATATCAATGTGAGTCAAAATAAAAAACATTCGTTTTCTGAGCAATTGCATGTACTTGGATGTGGGATGCGGATGTCAGCCTTTCTCCCTCTTAAAAAGCATGTGCGTAAAAGGTGGTGATTTTTTTTGAAGAGGCAAAGAATAGCCTTGCTCTGAAGAGACATGTCCTAGCTTACTTCTTAGCTTGTCAAGGCAAGTTTGGGGTATTCTGCTACTTGGTGCTCAGTGCGGTGTACGTTTCTAGACAAACAGGTTTGTGTGCTGTTAATAATGACAGATCTTCAGTTGCTGCTGAATACTCGTCGTCCCTTCAGCTTTGCGAATTTTACTGCTTACTCTTTTGAGTCCAGCTCACCTGAAGAATAATTGAAAAGGTGATTGGAAAAAAGGTGTGTGTTGAAATGTATATGAAAGCCTCTCTGACTTATATGCGTAACCAGGACCTGATGTAAGAACCTCCTTGGTGTACCCTACTCTTGTGCCGATGGCAGTGTTTTAACAGGACAGGCCTCCAGGAACAGAAACCTCAAGAAAACCTGATTAAATAGCTTGAATAATGTTATGAAAACTTGATAGATATATGAGCATGTGTTGCAGGAGGAGGTATTGGCGTTGCCAAATGAGCCGTGTCTTTTCAAGCCAAAATTTCTTAACTGTTTTGAACAGTGCAGCCATATTTTAATGTTTGATGTTAAAGAAGAAAAAGGCCTGAAAGCTGCATTAAGTTTAGCTTTGCTGAAGGCATACTTGCAGCTGAAGAAATTAGATTCCTGGTCATTCTGTTTTGGGACTAGACTAGTTCTTGTACAGGACAGTAGAAACCACTGGAGTCAGTGCCAGGAGCAATCAAAACTTTCCAGATTGTACATTTACCTTCTCCCTCCCTCCAAAAACTCCTCTCCCTTGGCCAGGAGTTGCTCCATCGGTGTAGTGGACATCCTGTCTCTTGTATCCGCCTCGGCACCTTGGCCGAATCTGTCCCGTGTGCGTTAGGGATAAGTCAGGAAGGCATGTGCCCCTCTCCACTCCGAGCTTAGGGGCTGATCGTCCCGTTGAAAGACTTCTTGTGATCCGTGAATATCAACCACCGTATAATTGCCGTGTCCTGGCTTTTAGCTTACAGGTCCCTCTTTACTTCAGCTGTGTGCACCTCCTTGTCCACATCCTGCCTGGGGGGAGAAGATAGGCAAAGGTGTGTGCTGGCCTTTTTTTGAGTTATGTGCCTGTAGTATTACAAGCATATTAGTGTGATTTTTGAGTCTGGCAGTGGCCATGAGACCGGGAAGCACCTCTGTACCCTCAATTAGGATGTAAGTTTTGGGGCTTGCTTCTTCACACGCACAAAAAATGTATATGAAGTGCAATATACTAAATTGTAGTGTAAAGTATATATAATTTCAAAAATACAGAAGAAACAATTAAAAGTTGCTTTCTCAGGAAGACAATTGTTGATGCAAATCTTCCACTGTTAACTGATGCGTTTGTCTGTATTTGAGGAGCTGTTTCTCTAGAAAGGAGCATTTAAGTATCTTCAAATGTTCAAGTTCAGTTTAATCTTCCTATACTTAATAACATCTTTGTCTCACATAATCATACCCGTGTTCCTAAACTCTTCACTACTTCCTAATTAATGCTATGAAGTTATTTGCTATGGATGCCAAGTTTTGTAAACATGTCAGTGACTTTCTTTGCTGCTGCCAACAGCTGCAGCTATAAAGGGTCAGCAGAGGATTTTCTGTATTTCTTGCTGTTTCTGGAGGAGGGAGGAATATTGATTTAGCATACAGACTGTGTTCATAGCGTGAATGACGCTTGGCTCTGTGCTTAATGAGTTGAGGCTCAAAGCTGAATCTGTGCTGTTAGTGAGAAGGTGAATGACAAAATTTGTTTGTGTCTATGTGCAGCCATCTCTTTGTATCATTGTCAAGTCTGGTGATGTCTGCTTGTGATTTTTTTTTTTTTTTTTTTTTTTTGGTCTGAATTTCCCTGAAAGAAAAAAGAGTGCATGCTTTCCCTTTTTGGCATGTGAGGAGCATGGGATGTACAAGCCCTTCCTTGATTATTTAAAGCGGGCTCCTGTCTGGTATTTTTTTCAGGTTTCTTGATTAATACTGCTTTTATCTAAAAGTTTGCTTCTGGGCTATCGCCGCTTTTGTTGTCCGGGGAAGGAGCAGAGTTAGGATGGTGGTGATCATACGGTGCAGGGGTTTTCATCGCTACTCCCTCCCACACTTTACTTCATCAGGAACAACCCGATATGGGAGGTCCAGCTCCTGGACATCGGCATACAAGGTTTAACCCCCATCTTTGAATGCTCAGATTAGCTTGCGTGCCAGGCTGGTGTGTGGCAAAGTACGGAGAGGTAAACACCAGTGCTAAAAGCAGAAGGTGCCCATGTTTGAAAACGGAGCCTTTTGTGAGGGCGAACAAGGGATTTCATTGCCTGTGAAGCCAGGACAGCACGGGGCACGCCGTGTGGAGAGGGGAAGTGCTGCGGCGGCCGAGCTTGTCGCTGTTCAAAGGCCAGTTGTTTCCAAAGCTGTTGATTCTGGTTTACTTTTAGTTGAGTACACGTTGCTCAGCCTTGGAGGGGACGCCGTGAACCACGCTGCCTGGATGGTGCTGCAAAATGCAGAAATTACGGTGTTTGGGCTGGCCCTGGGATGAGCCGTGGCTGTCTTGTCCCTGTGGCCAGCGGCTAGTTACTGATGCAGGCCGACGAATTTCAGAGGAGCAGACCAGAGGATCAGAGAGCAGCTTTTGCTGAGGCGAGAGGCGAGTTGGAAATAGCTGCAGTATACATTGTGCAGGTCAGTATGGAGGTTTTCGGCAGGTCAGATCCACCCTCGTTTGCCTGCGCTCAAGCAATAAACAAGTTTCAAAGCAATAAACAAGTTTCAAAGCACATCTGATTCGTTTCTTCCTTTTGAATTAAGCTCTGAAGTGCCAGGTGGGCGCGTTCCACTTTGAAGCGGTGATGACTTGGCACGTGCCCATCCTGTTTAGGTGGAGAACGCGTACCCGTGCCGGCGTGCCGCCTGGGCTGGGGCGCGGCGGTCCCTCGGTCCCTGGTGGGGAGAGTGTCCTCCAGGTTGTCCGGCAGCTGGGTGTGGTGGCCAGAAAGGGTGAGAGGGAACACAACCTATTTTTGCTCACTTTCCAATTAGGGCTGCAGCTTGCCCGCCGATAATTATAACCATCTGTTAGGTTTGTATGCGTATGTATAAAAACTTCTGTACCAGCCACGTAGACATGTAATGCTGTACCAGCCACATCCACATCAGAGGGAGGATGATGGTAATTAGGAGCTCAGTTTTCATGGCCGGCTTCCTTTCTCTCTTCAGCTGAAGCAACAAACATGGAATAACTTGGATGAGAAAGCAACATTTCTCTGATTTTTAAAAAAAGTGTTGAAATGGAAAAGTTGTCTCTTCCCTGACAAGGTTGCTTGCAGAGCTCCTAGCCACTTCACTACCCTGAAGCCTCAGTTATCTGTTCTTAAAAGGTATAGTCGGTTACTTATGCATCAATTCTTAAATCTGTTTGTGTTTGTTTCCTTTAGCAGCACAGCATGTTCAGCTGTAGTTTGTTAAACTTGCAGTAATTAGATAATTTATCTCCCTCAAAGTCATTAGAGTTCCCTGAGGCAACTAGTTGATGTTTGTGCAATATTAATCAATAATCACCGCTGGGGTTTTTTTGAATTATGTTTGCAGACACAGACACTTTAGTATCTGGGTCAGTTGCTCTTGGTGACTTCTTTGTCTAGGGTTTTGCATATTCATTTTTTTCCTGAGTACAGTGAAACTCATTTCAGATCCAGTGCAGTTGCTCTGTGCCATGTTACGACGGTCAGCGGGAAGTGGATGTTGCTGCATGCTGTAGTGAGAAAATAGCAGGGCACACTAAAGTCATGGCTAATTAGTACACACAGACAGACGTAATTCATACATTTTGAAAGCACTCCTGTTCGGATGTCCTCTACCATGGACACAAGTCGTAGGTGGAGGCAGAGAGACGAAGGAAGATCAGTAGAAGACAATAGCCCCAAAGTGTTTGCTTACAAAGACAAGACCTGCCATGACTGATTTCTTAAGTGGAAAAATGTGGATGCGCTCCCTGCAGAAATTGCACCTAAAAAGAATATTTATTTAGGACCCATACACCATCCTGGACAGCTCAACAGCCTTGGTCTTTGGCCTGTCATGCTCCCTGGTACACGTAAGTGTGGGCCATTGACTTAAAAAAACCCAAACAATGGTACACACAAGTTGTGTCATTAATTAGTACCATAAAATATATATAAATATTGTACATGTACATTTAGACCAAGTCCTTAGTAGTTACACGAGCTCCTAGAACTGCGTTTATCCTGGTGTTGTCTGCAGCCCAGCTGTGGTTGCGGAGTGCCTCTCCACAAGCATCCAGTGCTCTCCAGCAGTCACAAGTAACCAGTTTGCGGGATCTGCTCTATGGTCAGTGAGGAAACTTCTGTTTATTTAATTGCTCTGCTTTTACAGTAACGAAATTTTTAAAATGTGCTGATGAATCACAGTGTTTTCTATGCCTTCCTATGCCGTTGGGGAAATGGGGAAAATTCTCTCCCCCAGCTCCTTTAGTGGAGCTGCAGAGAACACCATTGCTAAGAATGCATGACAAATGTCTATACATAGCTACTTACCTCCATAATTAGCATGTTATGCTTACACACATCAGATAATGTTTTCAAAATGTAGTTCAAAGTGAGTTCCTGTCTCCAAGCATTAATTACAGCTTCCATTTCACATCTGTTACTAGAGAGCAGCAGACAAAGATCTATATAAACACAGCAGGCTTTTAATTGGAAATCTAGTGGAATTTATTTCTGGTGATTGCTATTTCTAAAGGATGGCCAGTTTTATAGATCAGCAATTGTCTGCCAAAGACCAATTATCATTGTTTTGTGTTTGTTTTTCTTTTTTTTTTTTTTTTTTTTTTAATACATGTTAGAGGGAGAACATAGCTGTAATGATACAAGGAGTAAGCAAATGCCATCGGTTGGTTAACCAGCTTTGCTTCTGAATTCCTCCATACTGCAGAACTTGTGGGACTGCTAATAATGATATCAACAACAACAGTAAAGAGTTTGCCTGAACTTTGTCCTCACAACTGAAAATACTGGGGATTTTAAAGGTGCATATTTTCAGATCTTTGCAAATATTTCAACCTGAGGATGGTGTGATCAACATGTTACCATTAAAAAGGTCTGTGTAATTGAGTACACTATCATGTATGCAACGGCTACACAAACACATGTATTTGTATTGTGGTTTGTAGCACATTAGGTACTTGTTGGTAACCTGCTGTGTGTATAGGCTGCAGTAGGGATCTCAGCCTCTGTCATCAGTGGGCTGTTTCAGTGAGACAGATGGGGAGGTGAAGGAGGTCAAAGTTTTAGTAATACATCAAAAAACTTCTTCTTTCTGTCTACTCTGTACCAGTATTTTTATGCTCATTTGTTTGGTTGGTAGGAGAATAAATAATACATGCAGGGTCAGCAGGGTCAATTCCTGTTGACTTCCCTGAGTTTGGAATGATACCTAAGCCCTGTTTAACATTAACTTCATATTGAAAACTGCAAAGAAGAAATCTGTCATCTTGTGCAGGTTTTTGTCATTGGTGGTGGTATATATTGCTAACGTCCTCTCAGATTTGAAGGCTTGTTTTCATAGAATCATCTAGGCTGGAAGAGACTCTTGGGATCATCGAGTCCAACCATCTACCCTACTCTACAAAGTTCTCCCCTACACCATATCCCCCAACACCACATCCAAACGTCTCTTAAACACATCCAGGGATGGTGACTCAACCACCTCCCTGGGCAGTCTATTCCAATGCCCGACTACTCTTTCTGTGAAAAATTCTTTCCTAATGTTCTAAAATGTTCTAATGTTCTAAATCTACCCTGGTGGAGCTTGAAGCCATTCCCTCTTGTTCTGTCATTAATTACCTGTGAGAAGAGACCAGCACCAACCTCTCTACAGTGTCCTTTCAAATAGTTCTAGAGAGTGATGAGGTCTCCCCTCAGCCTCCTCCTCCTCAAACTGAACAGTCCCAGCTCCTTCAACCACTCTTCATATGAATTTCGTGTTGTTTTCTCCACACCTTTATTGAATATCACTGCTGACTCTATAAGCTAAGAGCAGAAAGTAGACCGACATGCGGAATCAAAAGGAACATTCTTCAGTTGTTTGCCTAAGTGTCGACAGCAGCTTAGTGCCATTCAGTCAGAGCTTTTACAAATGGCGCTGGACGCTTCTGCGTGCGCCTTCGCCTCACTTGCAGGTAAGCTTTGGCTCCTTTCTCTAAGGTCTGTTGCCCCGAGTCCCGCAAAGGCGTTGAAAGGAGGGAAGGAATTTGGACTCCAAAATGTAAGCTGCTTGTCTGCCACCAATACATGTTTTCTTTACGTGAGTTGGGCTTTGACTGTAAAGGAAGCCGCACAAAATTTACTGCTTGTACTACACTCTCCAGCTGCCTTATTCATTCACATATTCCAGCAGCTTAATACTCGAAAGGCCACTGACAACCCATTTTAGTTGAGAATGAATTAAATTATTTTATAGCTATTGTCTACCTGTGTAAATGGACTATTGATTCATAGCCAGTCTGTTACTTTTATTTAAAAAGATGTAGTCCATTTTGTGCAAAGCAGTTTCAGCTTTTCCTTTTGATGTCTGCCGGTGTTTCCTTTTAAAAGCATATGGAGTCCGAAAGTTCCATTTAGCAGACTTTTGACTGCTAATACCGTTTGCCATCTTAGTGCTGATTTCTAGACCCACAGCTATTTGGCAGCAATTCAGTGCCATCCAACAAGCTACCTGGCATGGACTTAGATTTCAGTTATTCTGGCTTTTGATTCCTGTTTTCATGCTCTGTTAAAGCGTAATTCCTGCTCTTCCTGCTCTTCTCCTAAAAAAGCCCTTTCTATAGAAGAGGTCTTAAAACATTAAAGGACCATGGAAGTTAGGAAGATCTGGATATCAGTCTGTAAAATAGTCGCAGCAAGAATGAAACAGATATATGGTAATATATATTTCTCCAGTGTCTCTAGAACACTGGCATTTTTGTTTTCATTTGCATGTGTTTTCTCTGAAAAGGCCCTTCATCTTCCCAAGACGAATCTATAGGAAGGAAGACCATTTTTTTTTTTTTTTTTTTTTTTCCTTGCTGGAGGGTGAATTAGACCTTCAGACAGCTTTGAAAGACTCATTTGAGCATTGTGCAATAACAAAGCAGGAAGAACTAGCGTGTGGCCACAGGCCATTTGAAATGAAGTGATGGGCCATGGGGGTCTCCGCTCTCTGTGGGGCCTTTTCTGATTTGAGCTAGAGATCCCCTGGTTAGAGTTAAGCTTGTGCACTTGTGCGCACAGATTGCTACAGTCTGCTGTGCAAACCTACATTCACATGCTGTATTGCAGCCCATGAAAATGGCAAAAATCAATGTCTCGTTGTGATCGATCATGGTTTTTTGTTCAAGAGGTCACCTCTTCTCTCCACTTGGCAATAGCGAAGAGAGATACTCTTCCATAACTGTTTATATAAACAGTCTATGCACAAAAGGTCATTATCCTGACATCCAGTATATAGGGCTGCTACATGGTGGAGATTGTATTGTATTAGTCAGCAAAAAAATGTAATAAAACCAAGGAGATTTGATACTTTTTATACAGGAGAAATACTGCCAGAAACCTGTGAATTTCTGAAATAAGGAAATGTGTCTGTCTGACATCAATATTATTGTTTCTTGTTTTGGTTTTTATCTTTGGCTGTAACCATGCTCTTTTATCAGCTTTCTTTATATTGTTTTCATATTTCCCAGCTGGATTTTTTTTGTCCAGATTCTGGAAAACACTCGCAGAGTTTCCTCGAGTATCACCATCCGCATGGAAAGGTCTGTTCAGCAGGAGAAAATTAATGGGAAAGTAAGATGAGATTAAGCTCTAAGTGTATCTCTCAGCCTGTGGGAGCTCTTAGTTTTGTGTGGGTTCTTTACCATCTCTGAGCCTTCTGTGGAGTTAAGCTGAAAGATGTGACTGCCTGTGTGCACTGTTTTGGGTATTTACATCGGCGGCTAAGGTGACCAAACCCCAGTTTTTAGGCCTTAAGAAATAGACAGATCTAGGCAGCTTCGGTTAGCTGCCTGGAACAAGGACACTATGAATGTGCACGGTCGAAGCTGTAGGGAGTGGAAGGATTCACTTAGTTTAGAAGTTAAGGTAGCTGGGTTGCAAAGTACCCCTTTTTTCATGAAGAGGTAGAATAGCCTTTGCCTTTGGAGGGGCTTGGGAACAGGGTGGTGTTGCTTAATACTCTTAGAATCATAGAAATCGTCTGGGTCGGAAGGGGCCTTTAAGATCATCAAGTCCAACCATTAATTTTGTACCAAGGGGAGCTTAAGGCCACTTAAGTTGGGTTGAAGGGTCAACCTAACAGACAATGATGCGTCTAATAGGGTATGCTGCTGCCCAACAGTTGCCTCTGATCATCTGGAATCACATATTAAAAAAAAAAAAAATAATAATCCCAAATTACTCCAAAATTTTCTTGTAAGCTGTGCCAGTGAAAACAAGCATGAAGCCTGGCTTTGAAAATGCCGTGGTCTGTTATGCCTTGGATCTGATCTGTACTCAGCAGAGGAAGGGAAAAGGCTGCCCGGGAGGCAGTTGGTAGAAGAGGCTGCTGCAGTTTACGTCGTGGGCTGAAGCACATGGGAAAGTGCAGCTAAGCAGTGTGAACCTGCTGAGAAGACGCTTTTTGAAAACAGTGACAAGGAGAACATTTAGCAGATGGGTCTTGGATGTAGGTAGCTGCCTGTTGGCTCCTGGTCTTCTTAGTGACATTCTCTGTTGTGTTCTGGTTCCCGTCTAAAGGTCCTCCCCTAACGATGCTGACTCCCGCATTTGTAGTGTGGCCTCTGTGTTCACAAACGGCTCATTTTGCAATCAGTTCTACAACTGACCTTGAGAAGAAAAAAGGACAATTTAGGTGTCGTAAGATTGTGCACGTTGACAAGGAACACAAACATAAAGAAAAGCAAAGCTCATGTAAATTCGGGCAGTTGGAAACCCACCATGAGTCACCAAACACAGTGAGGGCTGCAGAAGCCCAAGCATGTAAGGATGATTATAGAGTATGACATTTCCATCTTAGAAATGGCTTGATTGGTTGAAAACATCTAAACTTGTAGTTTAGTGCTTCACTTTGATTATGGTTTTTAAGAAAGGGGCTTGGATTCAGACATTTTGGTTTATAATTTAGAGAGGCAACTGGATCCCGTCCCACTGAAATTAGCATGGGACTAGCTGAAAGAGGGGGTATACTTGCCACAGAGAGGATAAATCAGGGTCCTACCAAGAACAAGGCCATTAATTATCATCCTCTTTATGGCATACCCTTGCCCCTTCTGCTGCCTCCCTCCCCTAAAAAGCACACCAAAATATGGCCCAGCCATCTTTCTCCTTTTTATGCTGACGTGTATGTGGTGGTTGACCTAGTTGTCTGTGCCTCAGAATAAACTCGGTCGTGATTACCTGAGAGAACGGGGGGCGATGGAGGCTGCGTCTGCAGCGTGATGCAAACTCTTCTGTTCCCAGATTTTGCATCCTGACACCTTGAAATTTGGTGTTGAAAATGTAGCGAAGTTTGAGGGCTGCTGTGTGGTCTTTCAAATGTTGTCTGCCTCTGCATGTCCTGTGAAAGCACTGGTATTGTAATTCGGTAAAGTTACTGTAGCCACGCTGACTTAAAGGTGTGAGAGACACGCAAGTTGTGTGGAACAGTGATAAAAATCTTTTCTCATACATTGTCTGAAAGTGACATATAAGTAGCTTTCTAGTGAGCCAGTTGCACAGCAGTTTTATTTGAAGTTTCCCATATATTAAGGGTAAGCCCGGAAAAATAACACTTGCTGAATAAATTGTCAGGTTGATATTAACACCCCTTTAAAAAAAAAAAAAAAAAAAAAACAACAAAAAAAAAAACCACCCACCTTACTTTTCAGACACAGAAGCAATTCTTTAAGTGATTCTAGGAAAGTCAGGATTTGCTCAAAAACAGCCTAGAAACATAATTTTTGAGGCATCTGTAAACATGCTTTCGTTTCTATAAGGAGATTTTTCTTGTCCCAAAGCAGAAAGTCTTTAAAGTGCTCTTGAGAGAGTTGGACAAAGTGCTGTTTCTCAAAGTTGATGCATATATCCGTAACAAAGCATCTTAATTCCAAGAATATATTGATTTTTAGTGTCCTTGAAGAAACACGATGATAGAAATTGAGGAATGCGGTCTCCTTGTGCCTGTTTTAATAGTGCAAGGAGTTTTAATTTCTGTTGTGACTGTTTGATATCGAAGACTTGGTTTAGGAGCAGCGCATAATGCCCTTTAGCAGAGTCCTCCAGGCTGCTCCTGCCTTCTCTCCCACTCTCTCTGGAGCATGAGATAGGCACAACCTCCATAAAGTCCTTTTCTTAAGTCCTTTTTTTACCACCACCACCCCCTCCTCCTTTTTGTCCCCTATTTATTTATTTTTCTAGGAAAGAGGGAGGAATGGGATGATGGGATGTCTGACATGCAAGAAGTCTGGGAAGTACAGAGGGGTACCTTGATATAGAGGGTGAAAGGAGGTCATGAGAAAAACAGTCTGGGGAAAAATTGATGACCTTACATGGGAAGAGAAAGCTTGGGTAAAACACAGAAGTCATAAAGGATCTTCACAAATAGAGAAGTTATTGTGGAGATGCAGGAGTCTTGACATAAAAGGGAAGAGTGGAAGGTGGATTGTTGCTGGATATGAAGCAAACCCCAAAAAGCATCTGTGAAGGGGAATAGATGGAGAGCAAGGTGGTCCTGATATATGTAGTATGTTTGGTTTATAGGATTAATGACGTGATCTTGCTTTACGGCACTTTCCTTTTTCGTTGCCTTTTCTGTGTAGAGAACCTGAAAAAATTTGAAGGGGAAATTTCTTACTCTAGTTTTTCCTCTTTAATTCCAAAAGCCTTTTCTACGTGGGAAAGATATTTCAAATTGTATTTAGTTCATCTATTGCAAACTTATTTCTTGTAATTTTAAATTAACTTGGAAAAGTGCATTTTAACCAGTAAAGCTTTTTACATCATTTACATTTGTTTGGCATCAAACTAAAGTAAATTGATTTTGTCTTCCTTAAAAAACAAAACAAAACAAAAAAGCCTCTCATGTTAGACAGGACTACTCTGACATCACAAGTGTTTCTAGAGTATTTCTGTGGGTATCAGAAATCTCTGTGAGCTCTTGAA
This sequence comes from Vanellus vanellus, assembly GCF_965231255.1. Taxonomy (NCBI): domain Eukaryota; kingdom Metazoa; phylum Chordata; class Aves; order Charadriiformes; family Charadriidae; genus Vanellus; species Vanellus vanellus. The sequence continues at coordinate 87,815,414 of NC_138906.1, forward strand.
CCTTGTTAAAGAACTAATTGGTTTTGAGTGTTTGAAGAAGTCTGGGGTGATTTCAAGACACAGGTTCAGAGCTGATCGCTATCAGAAGGCAACAGGCAAAACAGAAAAAGCATTCGGAGAACTGGTGAAAAAATCTCTTCTTTTCTCAAGTACATCTTTCATTTTGACTCTTGTGATGCCATCACCTTCCTGAATGTCTAGCTGAGAAGACAGGGCTGGAACTTCTAATTTTGAAAGTCCTCTTAGAGGATCAGCAAACAATCTTATTTCCTCTTTTTGTGCTAAAAGGGGGAGGAGGAGTGTCTGTGGTTTGTGACCAAAAATGTTTTGGGAGACGTGTTATCAATGTAAAATTTCAGTAAAAATTTGAAAGTGGAAAAGGAGCCCAACCTTTTAATATGGTAATCAAAGTGCTGCATTGGGTATCAAGGCTGAATAACTCGACTTCCATTCATTCTTGGGTTTGAATAAATATATTAGCGGTGATCTGATAACAAGTTGTTGCTGGTTTAGTCTGTAACAAAGTAATTCAAGAGTTTGTGTGTGGTTCTGTCTGAAGTGTTGAGTGGGTTGTATAACAGAGGAAAGTAAACTGTCTTGTTCATTCCACAGGATTTAAGAAGTCAGGCTTGTGATAGGAGCTCTACGGAGTGTTTCTCTGAAATACCTCTCAAACTATTTCAGCTGCAAATCTTCAGAAATCCTGTGTGCTTGCTAGTGCTCCGACAGATGCGCGAGCATTTTTCCTATTCATAACTGCTTTGGAGTGCTTTCATTAAAATAAGTAATTACGGACTGTGAGAATCAGATTAGAAACTGCAAACAACAAAGAGAAAATTTAATTCACTCTCTTGTAAGCAAAGTGGAAGTGACATTGTGCGAAAATACCTTTTCTGAAATTTCATCCGAGTAGCTGCCTTGTGATTTTAGCATAATAAAGTAATTTGGAGATCCTACTTCTGACTGTTAACTGCTTGAGGGTGCCCTGTGATGATGCCTGGTGCAGAAATGGTGTTCAGGAGACAATACCCATCCACTGAACAGCCCTGAGCTGCTCGGGGTCCCCCCGGGGAGGGGAAGCAGAACCCTGCGAACAGGGAGGTGGTGAAGCGGTCATCTTCTGCATCTGGCCACAGGTCATGCCCCCGCGCCTCAAGTCCCTGGCTTCGTGGCTCTTAAAGATGCCAGGGTAGAGGCAAGGAGGAGCAGGACCTACTGTTTATAAAATACTGCTGCTAGTTAGAGGGTGTGTTACTGGATGGGGAAAGTAGTAAGTTTAGAAGTGATGTAGGAAACGATTCTTGCAGCAGATCTTGCTGCTGGTGAGCATCCCAGGGGAAATTTACAAAGGCTTTGGGAAGATTTGTCTTATAATGGGAACTTTTTTTTTTTAAATAAGGGGAATAGTTTTTAATAAGGGTGCTGCTTCAGCTTATCGGTACCTTGCTGAACTACCTTGGGTTCAGGTGGAACTTTCACCTGGACCGGCTGAATCCTAGTTAGTCCGTGCAGTTGTGGCTGCTCGTGGGTTGGATTATGACACTTGACAGATAATGAATCTGATCCGCTGTGTCTGTGAAGAATATAGCAGTTTTGTGATCTTGCCTTGGGATGAGGAAGTTGTTTTTTTGAGGGCTTGAGTTTGTTCCATCTTGTATCATCCTAATTTGGTGGCAATTTGTGCATGCATTTAACTTGTTCTGCGAAGAGGTAATATGTACTCAAAGCACCAGAAGACTGGAACCACAAAATCGGAGCTATTTCAGCAGAGGTGGTTCTTTACATTTTTGCTGAAAGAAAAAGAGAGAGAGAAGGAATTTTTAAAATCGTCACATGTCCTAAGCATTACTCCATAAGGTGATTTAGGAATTGTTTTTGACAGTATCGTTTTTGCTACTCACCAGGTTTCTGTTGTTGCCATAACCTTTTTCTGAATGATACCTTTCATGAATTATGAGGCAATGAAGCCAGCTGACTTTATTTAATAAAAAACTTTTCTTATTCACAGTAATGACTAATATTGTGGAAGTGTTTATATAATTTTAAAAAAGTTATGCTTAAGCCATGTGAAAGATTGCCTCGTGTTAAGCGAGTCTGTGCAGAGGTGGGCTGCTGTTGCCTCTTACTGTTTGAAACAGTAGAAGCAAGAAAAGTCAGATTATAGCCATCGGTGGTGCAGGTTTGCCAGTGCTTTATCACAGAAAGATTGGGGAGCATGGTTGTTCTGTCAGGTACTTGATCACACAGAAGCTATAGAGTGGATGCTTACAGTTATAAAGTTAGATGGTATCGTGTTGCGTGGGGATTTTTTTTATTTGCCTCTTTGCCATGGCATCTGTTGTGATGGGATTCCTGCAGTAATTTTAGTAATACTTTGGGCAGACTTTAATAAGGTAAAGAGGAAGATCCGTAGCAGTCTCTTTTATTGGTCGTGCTTGCACTGTATTCATGTAACTTTAAAAAAAAAAAAATCTCATAAATCTTTGCCTGTGCAGTCTGTGCCCAAATACATATCGAACTGAGGAATTTCCTTCTCGGAAACTTCCTCGTTAGTTATTTAAGAACCCAAGAGGGGATGATCCCAGGAAATAAAGCTGTTGCCTCAGTGCTGTAATTGCCCTGCGATATGATCTCGTGTTGAAATGGTATCTTTCCTCTTGATGAAACCTTCTGAGCTGTTGCACAGCATGGGGGTTTTTATAAAACACGCAGACTGAAAGTTCACAGCCCTGTAAAAGGTACTTGAGTTACAGTGAGGAGGAGTATTCCCCTCGCAGCTAATAAAATTGTCAGAATCTCAAGGACGCTGCTGTAGTCCCCTTAGCAAAAGCTCAAAACTGCTACTTGGGTTGAGTCTGATGGAGGACGAACAGGTGGATAATGGGGACTGTAACAGCAGGGTGACAGTGAGAAAGGAGAGATGATACACAGTGATAATTACATGTTAATTAAGGAGAAGAAGAAGGGGGGGGGGCGTGGATGTGGACTGTAAATGCTGTGGCGGGGACTGACAAAGGAGAACGTGGAGGAGCTGATGGTGCCTGGGTCTAGGTGAGTGTCCCCACAGTGGCTTGCTGGAGAAGAGGGTGGCCATGGGAGGAGCATGTGGGGCTGTGTTTTGGTGGCGTGCAAGGTGCTGCTGCTTGCCTTATCCAGCCCCTTCTGGGCAGGGTGCTGCGGAGGCGAAGAGAGCCCCAGTCCTGCTGTCAACTTCTCAGCTGGTTCCCATCGACTGCAAGAGGGTCGACTGCTGGCGGAGCATCTCTCTGTACCTGGGGACCATGTCACAGGGCTGGAGGCTTCTCAGCCTGACTCTGCACAAGCCCCCAGCAGGGATGCTGAAGCCAGGTTCCAGCTTGTAACTGCAGAAAGGGTGGAAACCAAAATGAAATTAGTTATCACAGCGGTAACACCTCACACACCGTACAATATATCAGTTAGTTTCACGTGCCCCAGAAATGTCCTGGAAATTCTGGCGATAACATGCTTAATGTTACCTCCTACCTTACTTAATTTTACTCCATTGGAAAAATATATTGACGTGGATAGAGGGTGACTGAGAAAATGAACAGTGTTGTGAATAGACTGTTGCAAATGATCGCATTTCCACAGCCTAATGAGTTATGGTAATGGGAATGGGCGTAAGCTGCTACCTGGGTGGTTTTAACTGATGTGCTCTCTAATTGCAATGGGATACAAATGAATGCCTTGTCAGCTGCCCGTGTGCATCAAACTAGTAATAAATTAAGCTGCAGAAACCCGATGTTTTGGGAGCGTCGGCCAGTTCACGTGCTTTTCTTAGGGCCTGCTACCATATAATGGTGCTAGTGTCTACCATAATGTACGATACTTCTGTTTTAAAAATAAGTAGCGGAGATGGATACTCTACACGGAAATGCAGACTTCTGCACCAGTACTTGGGACACAGTCAGGTTTTTAGTAAATTCGGGGAGCCCTTAAAAACGGGTGAGAAGCAGCTGTAGACCAGCACTCCTAGGGGTTACTGTGCAGCTGTAAGCATGGTTAAGGCAGGGATTCCTACAGCCGAGAAGCTCTGTGCTGTAGGTGGGGTAAGTATGAAAACATGACAGAGGTGGCAATGACTTTTGCCCTTCTGTTGCTTTTGTTGACAGGAAGAAAGCAGGGAAAAATCCTAGCCACCTTTACCAAAGGATTGCTAGGCTTTTGCAAACGTGTATTTGATGTCTTTCATTTGGGAAGAGCGTCAATCTGTTCCACCCCATGTGTAATAACAATTTGGGGGTTGGGGGGGCTGTGTGCTTGCAGACCTACATCGGTTCGATAGTTGCCTCTGTGAACCCTTACAAGAGCATCCCGGGACTGTACGACTGCGCCGCCGTGGAGCGATACAGCAAGCACCACATGGGAGAGATTGCACCTCATATCTTCGCTGTGGCGAACGAGTGCTACCGCTGCCTTTGGAAGCGCCATGACAACCAGTGTATCCTCATCAGGTAAATGGCTGCGGCTTCTGCTTTGGTTATCCCTGCTGGTGAGCCTTCCCAGGGGGTTTGGGTTTGGGCCACGTGGAGAGGAGAACTCCAAAAGCAAGCAGGCTTTTAAATCGTCAGAGTTTCAGGAGAGAGTTCTCAGCTCGCTCTGTATCATTCTAAGGACCTCTGACAAAATGTTAAGTTTTTTCTTATGCATCTTAAGATTTCATTTAGTGAAAAGACCTATTGTATTTTTGCGCGTTTTTTTGCTACTCGCCCATCTAATGTTACCCTAAGTGCTTTCCCCACCGGTTTGAACGTCCCGGTGCAGCTCAGTAGTTGGTCACCACTGAACCCTGTATTGAGAGGAAAAGAAAATATAACCCACTGGTCTTGAGAAATGCGGTAAATAAGAACAGCAGAAGAGAAAACCCTCCACATTTTAGCCACTTAATTCTGCCTGATTAACCTTCCTTGCTTAATCTCATTGTGCTTTAATTTAATGGTGATTTAATAGCTTCCTGTTTGATCCGCTATGTCACTAGTATTCAGCATCTCACTGCTGCCGAACGTATGTTGAGAGCAGTTGGCATTTCAATAGCTTCTCGCTGCTTTCAGCTCCTCCTTTCTTGCTCCAGAAGAGACGAAAACACTACCACAGAATCACAGAATGGTCAGGGTTGAAAGGGACCTCTGGAGATCATCTAGTCCAACTCCCCTGCCCAAAGCAGGGTCACCTACAGCAGTTGCACAGGACGGCGTCCAGGCGGGTTTTGAATGTCTCCAGAGTGGGAGACTCCACCACCTCTCTGGGCAGCCTGTGCCAGTGCTCTGCCACCCTCAAAGTAAAGAAGTTCCTCCTCATGTTTAGATGGAACTTCCTATGTTCAAGTTTGTGTCGATTACCTCTTGTCCTATCACTGGGCACCACTGAAAAAAGACTGCCAGCTCTTTTCCCTCTCCCCTGCCTGCCAGCTCAGCTGTGTGGGACCGCATGCGGGCTGGGAAACCGAAGCCTTTCCCTCTGGATCGGCAGGAGCAGCCCAGTGGCGATGGGGCTCTGAGCCAGGGGTGACGCTTGGGGTGAGAGGGGGTGAAGAGAGCTTGTGTTTCCCTTCCCTCTCCTCTCTCACTTCTGCAGTGTTTTTTTGCGATTAAACCTGTCTGCTCTCGCCTTCCTGCAGCCTACCAGAACAAGTTAAATGTGGAGAGCTCTTCAGACGCGAGGTGACACGATTTCGGCTGTCTCCCGACCTCCACAGGAGCCCTCTCGACAGCCGTGGGACTGCGGCATGGGGCAGGCGGTGGGGCAGAGAGGAGGGGGTGAAGCGGCGTGAGAGCAGTGCCTTTTGCAACGGGCGCTTTCTACCGGCATTTAAGATTCCAGGCCAGTTTGCAAGGCTTGCCGGATAAGAGGAGGCTTTGGCACGTGTAGTTCAGCACCCAAGCTGTTGTTGGACACGTGGACCAGATGCAACACAGCTAGGTCTGCTTCCAACTTTCTTCAGGCTCTCGGGTCGCAGTCCCCGCCTGCCCTCGCCTCTAGGCAGGTTCTGCCTGGCAGAGGCACAAAGGCGGAGAGGGGGCTGGGTGTGTTTTTCAGCTTTCTTCAGCTGTATTTCTCCTTTTTGTTATTTAATACATAGTGCTGTACATATCAAGCTGAGTCCAGGTGAAACTCCAAGAAAAAATGAAACGCGCCAGAGATCTTTGTCATGTGAACATAGCTAGGCTGGAGTCATGATTTTTTTTGTTTCAATACCAGGTATTTACTTGCAAACAGCCAATGTACCCAAATTATGGGGACCGAAATAATTCCTGGTGCCTAGCAGGTGGCCGTTGGTGTTTTTGCCATTCTGTACTGGCCCAAGTATTTTACCTTTCCTTCCAGTTCCTCACAAGCTGCCAAGAGAAAAGCAGGTTGTGTCCTAAAAAGGACCTAAGTAGGAGTCTCTGATGTTCCAGAGGAGTCTCCAGCAGTCACCACTCTGTAAACCATGTGCTTTGGTACAGATAAGCCGTAACATGGAGAAGTTTTGCATTAGCAGTCCCTTTTAAAATTGTTTACTGTGGTCATGGATTAAAACAATGATTTGTTCAGCGTTTCAGACAAGTGTCACAATACAACCTTATAAGGGTATCTTGTTTCTACAGAAAGTGAGGGAACGTGCAATTCAAATCAAAAATTAAAAAGTCAAACGTGCTCTCCTAAAACAGTTTTATCTGCTGTATCTGTGAAGGACTCGGAGCAGGATTTTTTTTTTAAATTACGGAAGGTTTTCAGTGGGCCTCGTGAGGGTTTAGGAAGGTCCCTGTGATCACATACTTAGTTTGGGGCATCAGAAATGTACTTGTCATCTTCAGCGTCCTGGTCCTTCCTGTATCTTTTACTGGCTTTGAATTAGGTGTTGCAACAAGTCACTCTCAGGCTTTCTTGGTTACTACTGACATTTGAAAAAAAAAAAAAAAGGTCAAGTGGAGCTCTGCAGTGTCTGAATTCAGACAAATATTCTGGTCTTGTATTTAATGTAAGAGATGATATAAAGGAAAATTTTGTTGCATCATGAAAACACAATAAACAGTTGCATCCAGTTAAAATGAGTGAATTGTTCGTGTAGGTTTCACATTCTGATATGCACACTCCGCCTCCCCCTGACTTTGGGATCTAAAAACTCAGCTGCAAGTTGTGAGAGCCCCCTGAGGGTAAAGTACTGAACGCTTTCTTCTGATCCTCTGGACTTGAAGTGCCCCCTGCTGGCATCCAGAATTAGCTCAGCTTTATTTTGGAACTGCTTTCTTTAGGCATTGGGTTCAAACACCTGTGAAAAAGCTTCGACTGTTTTGAAATGCTTGGGATAGTTGTGTGGGGTAAGATCAGAGGGTTAAGGCAAGAACCTGAATTAAAAACTGTCATCAGTAGTGACTCAAAATGTAATATAAATGTGAAACTTTTTTCCAGTATAACCACCCAGACCAGAGGTGAAAAGGAAAGAAATATGGAAGAGATGATATTAAATGGAGCTATCCGAAGATGCTTATTTATTCATCTGTGTTACACAGGCTTGTTTTAATTCATGATAATGCTATAAAAAAAAGATCTAGCAGCCTAAAATGTCAACAAATGGCACATTGGAGAAGCTGTGTACAACATGTGCATTAGAATATTTGCACAGTTGTGAAATGGTATTTTTGCTCTCCCTGGCTAAAAATTGTTTATCTGGCTATTGAGCGAGAGTTTTCATGTAGACAAAAACATACACATCAATGAATGCTCAGTTCCGTATTGATCTGAACCTTACCACAGAGTCCAGTTTCATTTAAAACAGAAAAAGAAAAGCCCAGCACAGTTAACTTTGATGCTACAACAGACATGTTAAAAAAAAAAAAAAAAAAAAAAAAAGAACATCTGATTTTTGCAGCTGAGTGCCTCGGCAGGAGCATGAAGGGAGTCCATCTTACTCAAGGAATAGCCAAACAGCTTGTCCAGACATAGGGAAGGGACTGAGTACCCCCCCAGATTAGCTGATGTTCACAAGTTGGGACCAAGTTCAAATTTCCACCCCTTTATTGTAAGAATAGGAAAATATCTTTAAGGGTTGGGTTGGTTTTGTTTTTTTTTTGTTGCTGCTCTGTTTGAGGTGGTCTAGTCTTTGCACAAGCAAACACGTGCTCTTCTCTCAGCTTATCCACTTTAAAGCACTCAAAAAGTAGTGCAAAGCAGTCGAAGGAGCAGCAGCAGTCACCCTCAATGACATTCCAGTCTGTGCCGTGAGGGAAATCACAGTCTGACACCAGTTTGTTCTCTCTTATCATCTGGTGGCCTGACACTTTTGTTGTTGTTCAGCTTGAGAATCAATGTGAACCAAAGTACTCTTTGGACAAGACCCAGCCTTGTGATGGGAAGACGTTCTTATGAGGCTGACACACCAAAATTCACATGTGCATTTGATGAACTGTATTTGCTGAGAAGGCAAATGTCTGTGTGTATGTGTCTCTGGGATTTTGAAGGCAGCAGACAGAACTGAGAAGGGATTTAGAGCTGTGTTGATACTGCCTCACTCATGTTATGTCCTTCAGAATGAGGAGTCTCTCTTGGTGACCCTTTTTCCCACTCCGGCAGTCTGGAGTCCAGGCTGCTGTGCCCTTAGCAAGCTGCCCTGCGTAGAAGTAGTCATGGATAAAGTCTAAAGATCCCCCAAGGTGGGGGCCTTGTGGGTTGCCGTCACACTTAACGTATTCACAATACCGAATGTAGTGCATGTGGTATGAGCTGGGCACTTAAACTCCCAGGGTGGAAAGGCTGCTGGAAAGGTTGGCTGTGCACTAAAAAATTCACCCTTTTCCTGGCCTTGGCGAGTTCTTGTAGGCATAGGCTTTCCAAGGAGTCCGAAGAATTGATCCCACTTAACCTACCATTATTGTATGTACTGAAGGGTTGAATAAACAACTTGAAAGTTTAGCATGCTGCTTCTTGATTTTTGTCTCGTTAGAACTTTTTTGGTAAAGCATTTTGTAAAGGAAAAATGCAGAGCCAACTTGAGGCACATAAAATTACGAGTCCTGAGCTGAGCAATACCATGGAGGGGTGAGATCTTACTGTCGTGCCAGAGGGCTCCAGGAACCCATCCACTCGATGCTCAACAGTAATTGTAAAACTGAATAGACTAGAGTGGTTATGAGCGAATTAATAGAGAACATTGGGTAAATCCATCATTTGCTCATATCTTGAGTATTTTGCGTGAGCCTTTTTCCCCCTTGCTTGATATCCAAGAAGACTTTGCAGAACTGGAGGTGGTTCAGAGGGGAAGAGAAAGGAGCAATCAAAAGTGTAGCGTGGCTCCGTATGTGGGAATGGCTAACGGAGACGGGTGACTTGAATTGGGGGTGCTATCCCTGAAGTCATGCAGGGTAGAGAGAGGGAGCGCTGGGATGAATTGTTGATTTCTCAGACGTCAAGGGTAAAACTAAATTAAAAATGCTTCAGTATTTGAGATGGTTGAAACATATCAGCAGGTATCATACTTGTATGAAGCTTTATGAAACATTTTAAAGACTCTCTGATTCTTCTTGGGAAACACTTAGATCTCAGCTACAAAACTCTGTCTCATTATGTTTTCTGAGTGCCTCTTCTCTGATTATTTTTGTATTTGTTGGCATTCATGTGCAGGAAAATGCCATGCTGCTTTCTTGGGCTGCACCTTTCTTCTTTGCTTTTTACTAGAAAGCATCATTATACTTTGCAGTAACCTAAAATCACCAGGGTCACCTCGCAGCAATGGCACAACAAAAGACTGTCAAATAAACTAAGTTTGCTCCGCATGCCCAGCTGTGCTCCATCAAAGTCTCCCGCTTGCTACAGTGAAAAGCGTAGAATGAGACCAAAATGTACCTCCTTTCATTGGGAGTAAACTGGAATTAGGAATTAGGAAAACTAGGAATTAGGCTGCAGCTTAGGATATAATGCTACGTCTTCAGATGAAAAGTAAGCGAACCAGACAAACTTTAACCACAAGTTATGTTTCTTAATGGCTCATGGTGTGTTTTTAATTATAAGGCTATGTAATTGAAGGGAAATGAGCCAAAGTTATACCTTCCCTTTTTAGAGTATTGATTTTGAAGAGAAACTGAGTATATTGCCTTCAGTTTATCAACAAGATTGGTTATTAACAGTTTGTTTTTAAAATGTCAATTTAGCATTATCAGATAGCTTTGTTCTGTGGGTGAAGATGAGAGGTTTTACATCTCTGATGGTTACAACAGGTGAAAATTGTATATTTTGAACTCAGGTGAATCTGGTTTATTTGGATGGGCATATAAAAAGTTTGTTTAAAGAACACGTAGCTCGTTAAGAATATCAGTGTTAATTATACTAGTAGGCTTTATGTGTTATAATATGCAGCGGTGTCTGACCTCCTCCTTCTCCCAGCAGGGCTCCCTCCTTAGCTTGATTGCTGCAACATAATCCCAAACCCTCCCAGCGTAATTCGTATTCTGGACTTTCTCCCCAACCATTGCCATGCCTTTGTTCCAGCTTTGTTTTTCCATGTTGGTGAGAATTGCTGGTGGTTGTTTGTATCCAGAGAGCTCTTTGTTGGGTCATGTGTGTTGTGTACATCCTTATGCAATCACAACTGTGAAATGCTGTCTGAACAGTGGTATGAAGTCTAAAGATAGCTTGCATTTTGTGTCGAATGCCATATTCAGCAAGCTTAAAGGGGTATTCTGCTGCCGTTTGGGTATCATTTCTAATCACCCCAGTCTTCCTGACCTCCAGTTGTTTAGAGTGTGGAGGGCTGACCAGGCAGAGGGCTTTTCCCCTGGCAGGGGGAACTGTGCAAACGCTTTCCTCCTCTTCTTTCAGTGGCGAAAGTGGTGCTGGTAAGACAGAAAGCACTAAGCTGATTCTCAAGTTCTTGTCTGCAATGAGCCAACATTCGCTGGAGCTGTCCTGCAGAGAGAAGACCTCCTGTGTGGAGCAAGCTATTCTTGAGAGCAGGTACTAGATCTGTCAATACGCAGGTATTATTTCCAGAAGACATAAGCCTTGTCATTGAAATAAGAGCTTGCCATGTAATTACAGTTGTGGGTGCGTTTACTGAACAATAAAGTGAATATTGGAAAGGGGGAAACTTTCCATTAAACAAAATTACCTGGCTGCTGTAGACAGTTACATGGTATATCTTAGTGAAGCAAAAAGATGCAGAGTTTTGAAATGGGTGATGCTTTAGCGGTGGCTTTCATTTTTGTTTGGGGCTGAGTTCAAATAATCAGAGTGAGGGAGATGGGTGATGGGAGGGAGAAACCATTGGTTTGGTTTGTATAGCCTGAGGATAAGGTAGAACAAGATACAGCATGGTGAGGATAAAGTGCGCAAGTGGTAAAAACATGCTGAGGAAAGGGAGGATAAGCAGAACAGATAAGAAAGATGAGTAAATGCATCAGATAAATTGGACACACTCCACGCAAGCAAAAAAATCTCTGAGTGTTCAAATGAAATAACACATGGCTCTAAACTATTTAAAAACAAAGACAATTTGAGATGCTATTACTTTTGTTTATCATGCTTCATCTCTGTTTTACCTGCTGTATCTTGATGTAATTAATTTTTTAATTGCCTTAGGACAAGGACTATTTTCCCTACATCTGTCTAGCAATTTGCATGTGCTGAGATTTCTTAGTTCTATAATTTGAGTAGTGCAGTGAGAATTGCATGCATCTTTTGAGCAGTTACAGATTAAGCTGTGAAGTAGTTTAGTACGATTAATCTTCCTGTTGCTTGAATACTGGCATCTTGTGATAGAAAATTGAGATGCCCATTGTTAATAAATTGAGGATAATACTGAGAATTTAGGCTGTGGCTGAGGAGGGCGTCAGAAGCGAGCTTTGCAAAGTGCTGTTCCTTTCGCCTGTCCCATGTGAAACCATTTGCACGCTGGTCACACATTAACGCTCTTGTCGTTCTTCTGTATTTTAACAGCCCAATCATGGAAGCTTTTGGCAACGCGAAGACTGTTTACAACAACAACTCGAGTCGCTTTGGGAAGTTTATTCAGCTGAACATCTGTCAGAAAGGAAACATTCAGGGAGGAAGAATTATAGATTGTATCCTCGTTTGGTGATTTTTACTGCCGTTTGCGGGCAGCCCCCACGTACCTCCTCTATGGAGGGCTGAGAGAGAAGCGGCTCACCCTTGTCTGCCCTGTCACCCCATCCTGAAACATACACAATTAAATTGAGCTGATGGAGGTGGGAAAGGGAAGCAGTAGCACGAAATTCTGCGTGTGTTTGTGCGTGTGCACACATGCATTTGTGGCAGGGTGGGGGTTATATACTCTTGGAGGACCAGGATTTTGTGTTGCTGCTGCTGCTGGCATGGTTCATGTGCATGTTCCTACGTAGTGAGCTAAACCAGCCGGAGTTCTTGGGGATAATTTCAGTTGTCAGCTATTTCCCTCATTTCTTATATCCTAAGATAAGCTTCTTACTTTTCTGGAAAAGTACTTGAAAGGGCAGAACTGCAGAATTTCTTCAGTGTGAGCCTGGGTGGGTCAAATCCTTGGATTTGTCCTTCGTTTGGCAAAATTGGGCTGCGAGCCAGCTCCACCAGAGCACCAGAGGTGTGGGGATGAGGAATGTACTGAGGGGATTCGACCTAGCGTTTTGAACGTAAGCGGCTTTTGCGGTGGGACAGATTTCATCCTTAAAGTGGTTTCCACGTTTTAGGGAAAAGAAAAAGTAAAGGAAAGCAGATGTCGTTTAAAATCCAGAACATGACTGGTCCAGTTTTGATGGGAGGAGGAGAAGGAAATGTGGGAGCACACTGGTATTAGAACTTCTGCAATATTATTGTTGCTAATTTATTCATCTTGTTATGGCAGTAGGCATGTCGTAAGAAAAGATCATGATGCTCTTGCTATTGTCTCAAATGAAAGAAGGAAGATTACAAATAGCTTGTGCATTAATTGCTTTTTAATTTATTCCTTGACTGAAGTTTTTCTTCCTGATTATAGATTTATTGGAAAAAGTAAGTTGATGTTTGCTTTTGATCAGTTAATTTTTGTTTGATTTAGTACTTTCTTTGAAATTGTGGTTGAAAAAGTCTTCTTAAAAATGATTGCTTAAATGAAAACTATTTTTTACTTTGACAGAATCGTGTAGTAAGACAAAACCCCGGGGAAAGAAATTATCATATATTCTATGCTCTGCTGGCAGGGATAGAAGAGAGAGAGAAAGGTGAGTGGCAAAGTGCAAGTCACACAACCGTAGTGGCTTTCTGCTAGCAGTCAGCCATGGTGACAGCGGTGGAGAATTTAACTGTAGAAACCTGCTAACCCAAGCGGAGAAATAGGTTATTTATTCAGCCGGGATTCAGTGAGTGTGAATTTGAGCTCAACTTGATAAAGCGACCTGCTTAGTTGAAGAATGTCACCGAGCTGCCGGTAATTTTTCTCCCAGCTTCTGCTGTGGCTCTGGGAAAATTACTTGGGGACAAACACGCCTTATTTGGTTCAAGCTGAATATTTTTGCTGGTACTAAATAACTCCACAGCAACAAAGAGAAATAATTCAGGTTCCTCTATCCTCTCTCATAAAGAATAAATCCACTGAACAAAAGAAATGACATTTGTATATGTGCAAAATTGCCTAAAGCTGTCTCGGCATCTCCCTTTGGGCCCGCTGTCTCTGCATGCTAAAAAGTAGAGTTAACTCCATTGTGCAGCTAAATAAAGCAAAAACCAGCAAAATAAAGCACCGTATCTGATTTTATATTAAAACTTTTAGTGCATCATCATCATAATTTCTAAGCAAATTAATTGTGAGCTGTTTAACTCTGACATAATAATTTGTGGAGTGCTTTTGTTCGGGGATTTTTTTCACTCGTTCTCTTTTCTCTCCTCATTAGATGCTTTTTACTTATCTGTACCGGAGAACTACCACTACCTGAATCAGTCTGGATGTATAGCGGATAAGACAATCAGTGACAAAGATTCTTACAAGGAAGTCATTGTGAGTTGTTTCCCTGGTTCTTTATGCTTTAAAAATGCTGGAGGATCAGGCACCTGGAGCCCACTGACAGAGAGGGGGACAAAGCCTTCCTGTGCTTACCTGCGCGCGCAGCGCTCTCATTGGGACACTAATCTTACAAGGACTTACATTTTCTCGTAACACATCACTGTCGTTTTGAGCATGTCTTTACCTTCCCTCCAGTATTTGATTTTTCCTCTTACCGTTTCACAGTGTGCTATAATTTAGTGAAATGATAACGTTTTGGAATGAAAATAATATCAGTTGGGAAGACGGTAAGGCATTCCCATGTCTTTGCTTTTCCCTGCGTTGTTTTATACTACCGCTATGTCTGCTTCCACTGTTTTTCTGTCCTAAAGCTTTGCCCAGGTCATGTAGCATCTACTGGGTCGAGTCCGCAGTGCAGCACATGGGGAGCGAAGCACGCGGGCTTCTGTGACTGTCTTAAGTTGCAGCTGGGAAATCCAATTGTATGGAATAACTTACACAATAGAGTTGGAGAAAACGTAAACACAGATTAAAAAACAGCTCCTGATGGAGTCTTTCCCTGAACGGCTTTGTGTCTTATACCCACACCAATTAGCTACCGTAATGAGTCTATACTGACTGTTAGGATAATTGCTTACTGTATCACCGAGGTGCTATGTGTAAGACTTTAAAAATCAGACAAAATATTTGGTTTTACACCCTTCACCAAACTATTTTTGCTTAACTATGTTAATCTCTTTGACAAATTGACAAATTCATGTGTAGCAGATGCAGCGGTTATTTTTTAGTGTAAAAAAGCCTCATCTAGTATGGCGGAAGGAGGTGTCGGAAAAGTTGGTAACTTATCTATATTGTAGTCACATGCTTAAGTTGATTAGCGTAACGTTTAATTTGTGCTAATCATCCCAGGGTAGGCAGAGCATGAAATCAGCTGGGCAGGTGACGCTTGCGTGCTTGGTGCAGGGGCTGAGGCTGCGTTCCCAGAGCAGGAGGCAGACAGAAACCCCACAGTGCACCCTCGCCTGTCTTTTCCTATTATAGTCATCCCCTTTGCCTATTTTTATTGTGGTTTGAGTCCCAGAAATGTTACTTAGGGAAAACTTTTTTTGTTCAGGAGACAGGGAGGAACTGCGTGGTGAGCGTGGGCACGAACTCCTCGTGCTGCCGCCTTTCTGAGAGCTCTGTAGTGAAAGGTCTTCTATACAAAATAAACCTTCAACCTTTATCTCTTCTCTGCTTTTAATTGTGGAATGAGTCTGAGGCTTTTCCATTTCTAACTGTTGATTTATGAAAGGTAAATTGTGTCACGTGTCATCTGTCAGACACTTGCAGTGACCATAACATGATGAGTCTAACTATAAGGGTATAAAACTGTCATCTGGTCTTAGACAGGCTCATACTAGACGCACATTTGGGCAATTCTGGTAATTTCGAGAGGCATACAATTACTTACCCCTTCTATGTCAGAGGAAAGCATATGTTCTTTCTCTTGTTTTAATATTTCCTTATATATTTGCTATTCTTCTCATTTATGTAGTTGAGCCTTGATCTTTGCCAAGTTGGGTATTCATAAATTCAACACATTTTATATAGGTCTCTTTTTCTTGCTCAGTTTTGCTGTAAGATGTCAGACCACAGTGGCAGGATGTGTGTTTGAGCTTCATGGCTTGCCCAGAATATGCTACAAAAGGGCTCCTCTGTATCTCCTTGGCTGAGAAAACAAATGAGCAAATCTTACGTGTTGCTGTGTTTCCTCCCCCATGCCTTGTTCCCTGCAAGGCTAATTGGCAAAATTTGGTAAAAACACAGAGGAGGTTATCAGTTACTCATGCAAATTAGTGAAATTGCGTCTGATGCACGACTCAGTAGGGCGTTCCAATAGTTATACAGTTTTAATGAAGAATTTGAAAGCAAATTACAGCAGCCTTACAGCACCAAAAGCAGGTTTCTTAAAATGAGTGATACTTACGTGTTCCGAGATGTCCCCGTCATGTCTTACAGTGGTTTGATTTGGGATGAAACCAAAGGAGTTGACTCCTGCCAGCCCTCTGTCAGTCCTGACTTGCTTTACTGAGGCCTGACAACACTGTTGGTGGGTTTGTCCTTGTCCCCAATTTTGAGTCGGTGCGTGTGTTATTGAAGAAGCTCACGTGTCGTTCCAGACTGCCATGGAGGTGATGCAGTTCAGCAAGGAGGAGGTGCGAGAAGTTTTGAGGCTGTTGGCTGGCATTTTGCACCTAGGAAACGTCGAGTTCATCACTGCTGGTGGGGCACAAGTGTCCTTTAAAACAGGTGAGAAGGCTGTGCAGCCAAATGTAAATGTTTCTTGAGGTTGTGAAAGCTATATTCGTTGCTGGTATATCTGACCATAGCAAGGACAAACAGTGAAAGGGTCTTACTGCTTTTTAGCATCTGTAAATGTTGATTAAGATGTATTTTTTGGCTTTTTGACAGGTAAGGCACACTAGTCTGCTGCTAGGTCTTAACAAGGGAAGGCCTTGGCCACTTATTTATTCCATTAAGAGTGATGAGATTCCATTTTAATCTAATTCCTTATTTGAAATATTCTCAAGTTGATAAAACCTAAGTTCTCAAGTACGTTCCTTAAGTGAGATCTCCACTGAAGGTATCTTATGTTAGAACTTTCAATGCCTCAATTCCAAATCTGAAAGTATGTGCTGGTATGTCTAAAGATTGGGCTGGCGAGCATTTTAAATGTTTGTTCGAATATGACAAAGAGTAGCATTATGTACTGCTTTATATACCACATTATAGCAAAATTGCAAATTAAAGTATGCATGTAAGAAAAAAATCTCATTGGTTTTCTTTAGCTTCATCAACCCGAGGCAAGCTGAAATGCATTCATGTGGACAAAGAGGGAATTACTGTTTGTATCTGGAAAAATATGTTAGTGTAAGCAGTTGATTGTTTGGATCCTTGATATGTAACATTAAGAGGAAAATAAATATTTGTGACTTACTTGTGATGAATTTCTACTGCTAAATTCCTTCTGTCGTGCATATTTGCGATACTGTGCCTTTTCATGAGCAGCAAAAACATTCCTAGAGTTTCTAGTTGTGTTTTTATCTCTAATCCGCATCATTTTAGAAGCATCTTCAGTGGTGGTGGTAGTAATGAAAGGCAGGTCCTGCTTGACAAACCTGGTCTCCTTCTACGACAAGGTGACCCGCTTAGTGGATGAGGGAAAGGCTGTGGACGTTGTTTACCTGGACTTCAGTAAAGCCTTCGGCACAGTTTCCCACAGCATTCTCCTGGAGAAACTGGCTGCTCGTGGCTTGGATGGGTGTACTCTTCGTGGGGTAAAAAACTGGCTGGACGGCTGTGCCCAGAGAGTGGTGGTGAACGGAGCTAAATCCAGTTGGCGGCTGGTCACAAGTGGTGCTCCCCAGGGCTCGGTACTGGGGCCGGTTCTCTTTTAATATCTTTATCAATGACCTGGACGAGGGGATCAAGTGTACCCTCAGTAAGTTTGCAGACAACGCTAAGTTAGGCAGGAGTGTTGATCTGCTTGAGAGTAGGAAGGCTCTACAGAGATATCCGGACAGGTTGGATCAGTGGGCTGAGGCCAATGGTATGCAGTTCAACAAGGCCAAGTGCAGGGTGCTGCACTTGGGTCACAACAACCCCATGCAGCTCTACAGGCTTGGGGAGGAATGGCTGGAAAGCTGCCTGGCAGAGAAGGACCTGGGGGTGTTGGTCAGCAGCCGGCTGAACGTGAGCCAGCAGTGTGCCCAGGTGGCCAAAAAGGTGAATGGCATCCTAACATGTATCAGGAATAGTGTGGTGCGCAGGAATAGGGAAGTGATCATTCCCCTGTACTTGGCACTGCTGAGACCCCACCTCGAATACTGTATTCAGTTTTGGGCCCCTCACTACAAGAAAGGCATTAAGGTGCTGGACCGTGTCCAGAGAAGGGCAACAAAGCTGATGAGGAGTCTGGAGAACAAGTCTTACAAGGAATGACTGAGGGAACTGGGGTTGTTTAGCCTGGAGAAAAGGAGGCTGAGGGGAGACCTTGTCACTCTCTACAGCTACCTGAAAGGAGGTTGTAGTGAGGTGGGGGCTGACCTCTTCTCGCTTGTAACAAGCGATAGAACAAGAGGAAATGGCCTCAAGTTACGCCAGGGGAGGTTTAGGATGGATATTAGGAAAAAATTCTTCACAGAAAGGTTTGTCAAGCATTGAAACAGGCTGCCCAGACATGGTTTAGTGATGGTTTTGGCAGTGTTAGGTTGATGGCGGGAGTTGATGACCTTCAAGGTCCCTTCCAACCTAGCCAATTCTATGATTCTGGTAATAATGAAAATAATAGTAATAATACAACAAATTAGTTTCATAACCTTATACATTTAAGGACATATTTGTATTTGTGTCTTTTTTTTTTTTTTTTTTTTTTTGCCAGCTTTGGGTAGATCTGCTGAACTACTGGGGTTGGACTCCACACAGCTAACTGAAGCGTTGACACAAAGGTCAATGATACTCAGGGGAGAAGAAATCCTAACACCTCTTAGTATACAACAGGTAAAGGCATTCCAGTTTTGACATGGTTTTAGGATCAGTTAAATATATGGCTCAGTCTTCAAGTCCAGGGAAGTCATTGGTCACTCAGGAACAGAAGCGTAGCTCATGCATCAAAGTTGCTGTAAAAAAATACTACATCGGGTTTTTGGGAAGGGTACAATTGGACTTTTAGAAATTCTATACGTCCCATCCTATCACTCTGGCCAGGGCTTGTAGCTTGGTTCTTGTTATTCTTATTAAGCCCGATTGCTTACCATCTTTTTCAAATTCTAATCACGTAGGCTGATGTTTTTCATTATGGATGTTTGTATCAGGTGGGCATTTTTGGAAATTTTCAGCAGAAATAATTTTATTATTTACAAGAAGGGGATTAGAAATAGGTATACTTAACATGCTTACCTCTCTACCCTTCTCTTTTCTTCCTCCACACCTTAAGTGTATAATTTCCTAATTTTTGAATGCTTTAGCCTTGAAATGTAGTTTTAAAGCCACAGAGGGGTACAGCTGTCATAACCTACACTGTTAAAGCCTAAGTTGTGATGCTCTGTAACTGTTAAAACAATTGCTGTCAAGGTACCGAGGAATACAAGCCTGCTTGCATTATACGTTGTTTTATGCTGGGCAAAGGACACTGGCCAGCAAAGTCTGGTAAGTTCTCAGTTACAGGGGTGATTGATGCGTTGTGTATTCCTTCTTTAATGCAGGCAATAGACAGCAGAGATTCTATGGCTATGGCACTTTATTCTCAGTGTTTCGCTTGGGTCATTAAGAAAATCAACAGCCGAATCAGGAGCAAGGAAGACTTCAAGTCCATTGGAATTTTGGACATATTTGGATTTGAAAACTTTGAGGTAGGTTTCAAAAGTTTGTTCAAATGGATTGTCTGATATTTATCCTTCATTGTTCTACATATCTTTGTCATCTTCACTGGAACTTGATTGTTAAACATGTTATGACTTAAACCAGTTCCTTGTTTGCATAACAAAATACTTGGAGTGCATTATTTTTTGAAAATTTCTTGTCTCTTTAGGTAAACCGTTTTGAGCAGTTCAATATTAACTATGCAAATGAAAAGCTTCAGGAGTATTTCAACAAGCACATCTTTTCCTTGGAGCAACTGGAATACAGCAGGTAATAGATACCGGTGAAATTTGAAAGAATTTTGAAAATACCTGCGTTCACTTGGAATCTTGGTTCCCAGCTACCTTAGCTTCCTTTGAAAGTCAGTCTGGAGCTGTGCATTTTCTAAAAGCAAGCTGAATTTGCTGTAATTTGCAAGATAAATACATCTGCTCCTCCTATTTCTATATTTAAAATAATTTCATCGTAGTTGTCAATAAAAAGGCCCTCCTTATTTTCCTTAGGGAAGGACTAATTTGGGAGGATATTGACTGGACAGACAATGGAGAGTGCTTGGATCTTATTGAAAAGGTAATAAAGAATTTGATACCAGTACCTATTTCTAGTTTTTGTTTTGAGGTAATATGTCTTTACAACACTTGCCAACACAAAGAACAAGTGAAAAGACTGGTGAATCTGGCATTTTTAAATAGCGAACTTTTAATCAGGTCATTTTCATGCGTGGATATGTTACAGATTACATTGTAAGCTCAATATAAGTATCTCTCCTTGTAGGAACTTTTAACCGTGTATGATGATATACAAATGCAATATTTGGAGATGATTAAAAAGAATAGAAAGAGGGGGCAGAAAGAATGACGGTGTCTTGCTCCCGTAATGGCTTTTCATGGGATATGGGTAATCTTCATTTGTTACCTGCCAATTTTGGCTTCAGTTGTTCTGATTGTACTAAAGTACTTGATTGTACTGTTGTGTTCTGATTTGTACTCAAGGAACACGTGAAAGAGCATGAAGTTTCTGCCGAGTTATTGGTAGGAGCATTAGGGGCGAGGGGCAGATGAGCTCTGAGCTCACTGCACGGAAATTACAGCTCCGGCTGGATGACAAAGCCAAAGTGATATGTATCATTTCATCCATGTTCACTTCTGCCCGCAGTACAAGCAGGCTGCGTGTGATTAGATGACCGCAGAAGCGGACGGCAGCGGGCAGGAGATCCAGCTGCCAGGACGTGACTGCAGTCAGGACGGTGTGGCTTGTCAGGAGCTGCTCTGGGCCTATGGGAAGTGGCTTATTAAAATGTGCACCTGGAGAACCGTGTTTTTCTGAGAGGCTGTATCAGCCTGAAGCTCGCTGGACACGTTAATTAACTGCAGGGTAGCTTGCTTTGTTTACCACCTCCTCTGTTATGAGAAGTAGGGAACTTCAAAGGAAATTACACAGAGGCACATGCAAAGCAAAGGGAGGTTGTGTTTCACGCAACTGCATCTTTTGCTGTGCCCCTGGGCACTGTGGGTGCTAAAAGTTTGCATTGGTTCATCAACTAAGTAGATAATTTTATGGAAGAAAAATGTTTACACAAACTCCTCAAATTTAAGGGACTCCTGATCATTAGAGATCCTGGAGGCTGGGGATGTATTCTGCGGCAATGTCACTGCATGCATTTAAAAACTGCCTAAATCAGGAGGACTCTTGCTTCTTCCAGTGTCTTCTTTTTCTTTATTTTGCCCATGTATCATACGCTGTATGTCTCAAAGGAAGTGTTGCCAGAAAAATAGGATTGCAGTCCTCTGAGAGAATGGGGTTTTAGTCGTGTACGGGTGGTTTTGCGCCTCTCTGCACACAGCTTCAAGGTCTTTGTGATTTTTTTTTTTTTTTTTTTTTTTTTTTTTTTTTTTTTCCAAACTGGGAGCAATGTCTGTGTCCATCTGTGCACTAATTCATCTTTTGCCTCTTCTTGCTGTTCTAGAAACTGGGGCTGCTGGCACTCATCAATGAAGAGAGCCATTTTCCTCAAGCTACTGACTCCACCTTGCTGGAGAAGTTGAATATCCAGCATGCTGTATGTGATGCTTTGCTCACGTTTTCTGTGCAAATTATGGGGGTCTCTTTGCTTTTGTGGAAATTCATGGTTCAAATGTATGGGTGCACAGTTGTAGAGACTGTTTTGGACGTGATCCTACTTCTATGGCAATCCATATAATTTGCTGTCAAGACTGAGTTGGTGACCTGAAAGAACGTATCCTTGTTACTGTCCAGTTAAAGGTCTCCATATTGGTGAATAAGCCAAATTCTGCTCTTAGTTAGAGCTCTGAAAGCCTGCAGTAATTCAGGTTACTTAGATCTTCAATTTTCCTTGATTTAATGAAGTATTCACCTTGATGCCATTTACCGAAAGGTTGCCGTTTCCTCTGTCCAGATTAGTTTTACCTTCATTTGTGATCCTAGCATTATTTTCAAGAATTTCTGGGAGACAACCGTATTCACCAATCTGCCAGTTTAAGACAGAGCCTTCTTTTTCAAAGTGCCTTTAATAGATGGTTCTGCCAGATGGGTTCAGGTTTAGTATAATGCCTTTTTAGATACTATAAATCTGTTAGTACTGCATTTAAGCAGCCCAGACTAACGAATCCTATTATCATTATAAGTTGGTTGTTTGCTTTTGGAGCACTAATCTTCTGGGGAGTTCAGTGGAAGACAATGGTTTGTTTAGGTCTGGGTTGAGAAGATAATGTGACCCTTTGTATCGTTCCACTCCCTGACTGCTCCCCCCGCCAAACATTTTTCTCTTTTCTTTCCCCTCCAATTAGAACAATCCTTTTTATGTAAAACCAAGAGTTGCCGTTCACAACTTTGGAGTGAAGCACTATGCTGGGGAGGTAATTTTCTTTTCTTTCTTTGCTGAAATTATGCCAAACGGAGTTTTCATTAGCTTAATTTTAGCCTGAGGCTGCTCAAAATTAACTAAAGCACTCTGTTCCCTCAGCGCTTTTTACAGTACGGCTCTTGTGAGAGGTGCCTGACTACTTGGCTTCTTGTTTGAATGAGCTCTGTTTCCTGCTAGGTCCAGTATGATGTCAGGGGGATCTTGGAGAAGAACAGAGATACTTTCAGAGACGATCTCCTGAACTTGTTACGTGAAAGCAGGTACGTTTCTGCGATTTTTTGTTCAGGACGTTATGTTAAGGGGTCTCGTATCACCTAATTCGGACAGACCTTGACAGAGTTGCAATGAGGACAGAAGAAATATCAGAGGTGCCTGCAAGCAGATCTGACTGTCATTGGTTCTCACAAAGTCGGCGTTTCCCACGTTGTACAGTACTTCAGCCCTGCTCGGTCCAGGGGGTTCCTAGAGAGCTCACTTGCTGCTCAGCAGTGAGTAAGGATGCTGAAAGCTAGTGACGGTTTTTAACTGTTTCAGGGTGCCTCATAGGCAGCGTGCATGCATGGGGTGTTTGGTTGGGGTTTTTTTTTTTGCTTCATGAACAGCCTGATTTGCTTGTATTTCTGTCATTTGCTAATTTGGCTGAAAGCTTAAGGTCTGGGACCTACCGCACTGCAAATTGCCACATAGTAATTGCTTCAAAGGGAGATTTTCTGTAAAGATTGATGTTACTGAAAGTCTGAGCTTGGATGTCTTTGGTACAAGGTCTCAGGATCCTTATAGTGATACCCTGCGAGCCGGGGCGGTACCACGTCCTGTTTTTTAGGGGTATGGTTGACGGTCCAGGATGCCCAGAGGAGGAGGGAGCTGAGCCTGGGTGTTGCTGTCTCAGCTGCTGCCCTCACCTGTCCCATCCAGTCCCCCTGCCTTGCTGCGGGAGTTGCTTGTTTGTAAATCCCTTAAGCCTTTCTGTGCAGGGGAAACCGCTAATAAGCGTTTCCCTCTTTGTGTTGCTTGTTCTGGTTTCGTGACGTATCTGACATAGCACGTGTCAATTGAAGTGTGTAGGTGAAAGTAATAAATGAGTTAAAGCTGCTGGCCCCGGTTTTGCTCTTGCACCGACATCTGTCTGGAGCTCAAGTTAAAAAGTCTGTGTTTCTGTGGAGGTGGTAAGGGGAGGATACCTGACTGATAGGGTGGAAAACAGCATATGCAGCTGGTATCTCATGGTGAGGCTCATGTGGGTGGTTATTTTGTGTTATGGCCCCAAACAAGCTGGAAGTCTTGGTTTTCAGTCTGTGTTCAGGTAGAGTTCCCATTACAGTCAGCTGGAGTTTTGGTTGAGTGAGTGGAGTAAAGTGCAGTAAGGACACTGGGACTTTACTTCCCTAATTATGTGTTAGGAGTAGAGCAGAAAGAACCTCCTTGTTTTGTTTTGCTTTGTTAGAGTTTGGGGTTTGTTTTTTTTTCCTCCTCCACATAAGTTCTGCAAAGGCAAAATCTTGTTTATTAAAGATTGTGGAGAAAATCAATAAGCATTTTTTGGATGGACGAGCTGCTTTCTAAGGGACAGTGCTTTCTTTGCATTCTGTAGTGGTAAACCCCATAGTCTGTTAAGATATACTTTAGAGATACTCTTCTTCTTTCCCGTTTCAGTCTTGATTTCATCTACGATCTATTTGAACACGTTTCAAATCGCAGCAATCAAGACACTCTTAAATGTGGAAGCAAGCACCGAAAACCCACTGTCAGTCTCCAGTTCAAGGTTGGTTAATGTGTTGTCTCTGCTCTGCAGCTAATCAGTGGTAGATGAACCCTGTTCAGTAACAAACAGTTGCAGATTAAAACAGGCGAAACTTCAGCATCAAAACATTGCTGTCTCTTCTGTGAAACTGCACTTACTAATCACCTGGTCAGCCATACTGGTTTAGCTTCAAGCAGACACTAACTTTCAC
This sequence comes from Vanellus vanellus, assembly GCF_965231255.1. Lineage (NCBI taxonomy): Eukaryota > Metazoa > Chordata > Aves > Charadriiformes > Charadriidae > Vanellus > Vanellus vanellus. The sequence goes on from NC_138906.1 coordinate 87,839,619, forward strand.
ATCACACCATCCGCACAAAACTTCTGTTGCTTTCCACTTGCTTATTTGTCCTTATTTTAAAGCTCATCTGTGAAGTTTGTCTCTCTCGTCCTGGTTTTTCTTTCTAATCTAAAACCAACCACAAAATCACACAGAGCCTTACAGCAGTGCCTATATGCTAAGAAAAATAAGTACTGAATAAATACCTCATTAAGGTGTTGCCTTGATTTTTAACTTTAAGTTTGGAAAGCATTTTTATTAAATACCTTTTTATGAGGCTTTATAGCCCTCCCATCAAAAACAGCATCAAATTGAAATCTAGCATAAAGTCTATCTGCAAATTATTTAAAAGAGAAAGATTGGCACAAAACCTTTTCTAAATTGCATGAGTACAAGTCTGGATTAGTTGTCTTTCATTTTGTTTGAATTAATATACATTTGCACTGTTCGTTCACTATTTTTTTTTAAAAAAGGGAGCAGACTCAGACCCCTCAAGGGCAGATTTTATCCTGATAGACCATTGCTAAATGTTGGACAGAACAGCAAGGAGCGTATGCTGGGGCACACACAGTGTCTTTTATTAAAAAATACTAATGTTATATTGTTTGAACGGCTTGCTTTGTGCTACCACCGCTCGTCTCAGACAGTACCCGCTTCTTGTGGTGTGGTGGTGTCATTGCTAGCTCTCCTAGATGGCAGAAGGTACTTTTTCCACTTAGTCATTTGTACCTGTGCAGAGTAGACCTTTAAGATGTTACTGTATAAAAATTGACTGTGTTTTTGCACCCGCTTTTCAAGGTAGAACACAATGTAGAGTTCCTCCTTGTCTCCATCAGGGCCCCCGGACAGCATAAAGCGTGATAAAACATGAAATCAAAACATTGTTGCCTCTTATCTAAAGCTGCAGTAACTGAGCATTAACCAGCTGGGATGCTTTACAAGAGGTTGACCTTCACATCATGCTGTCCCCGAAGACTTAGGCTGGGTGGTTTTGCCATGTTTTAAAGCCTGCCGGGGATTAGTCCGTCTCGTTTCAACTGCAGATAAGAACTTTGCCTTCGCAGTTTTATTCTCTTGATAGGTTAGTTAACTCTGCTTTTCATTTGACAGCCTGCCTAATGCGGGCCTGGAGGTGCACGCAGAATAGCTGAGGTTAGATACCATCTGCTTCAGCCTATTGCTTAAAGCGGGGCGAACTTCTGGTTGGCTCGTCACCTAGCAGTGACTTAGAGGCGTGCAGCATTGTGCAGAATCTGGCGGTCTGTACCACAGATGAATGTGAAAAGAGGTTAAATCATTTTTGTTTAGGCTGACCAACTTTTCCAACCTCTGTAAGCGGTAGCCTGTGTTGAGAGAATCGGCTTGGTGGTCCATAGATGTTGTCATGTTCACGCAGTTTTAATACAGACGAAGCCTTTACTTTTTGAAGCTGTAAATATTTGTCTTTACACAAAAATATTTGTCTTTGTATCTTCTGGCTGTTTAATGTTTCCTGCCCTCGATTCCTGGTCCATAGGCTGGCAAAGGCACACGAACCACGAACTGTCACTTATGTTCCCAGTCACTTCACCATCTTCTCCCTTTGCTCTGTACCTACTCCTGTGCACAACCACAGCTCTGCCTGTTGTCTTCATCACTTTGTGTTTAATCATCAAGAAAGCCCTTGGTTTGCAGACTACAGCAAGAATTTGTTGTAACAAACTGCCATTGGCAGTTTCACTCCAACACATATGGTAGGGCACACAGTGTTGCTCCTTTAAAAAGTGAATTTTCTGTCTCCTTGGCAGCCTTTTCTGTATTCTCTCCGCTGCCTGGCACGTAGTGCCACCTTTGAGGGGTGAAGCACTATCACTGCTAGCTTTCTGGGCTTTTCAGAGCTTGTGCTCCCCTCCTGTACAGTCATTTGTAGCTCTGCAAAGTAAATGCAGGGCTTAATTTTAAAATGGTTTATGATACTTAATCATACAGAATGAGGCAAGTTGGAATAAGATATGGAATGACGGCTCAGGCAGGAAAGGGGTGGATGTGCAATTAAAGTAATAATCATAAAAGGACTGAGGGATTTTTGTGATTTTTATCTCCAGGCTGAGGTTCAGGCAACTGATAGTCTAATGTGTATTGGGTCATTCAGAGTTCTAAAACTAGGAACAAAAAACATGTCGTCTTCGATGTTTTTTTTTTTTTTTTTAGCTGAACCTTATAATCTTTTTATTGTTAAATGCAGTTAGCTATCACATGAAATAACTGTGAAACTGTCTGCTTTAATATTGTTAGCATTGCGTTTCAGTAAGATGAGTTTTCTTTACCACTGTATCCTTCACTCAGTTTTTGTCAATTTGAGGAAGTGGGCATTTTAAAATCTAGTATTGCTAAAACAGTGTCTACTGTGTTGTAAAGTAACTTTTTTCAGAAATTTTAAATATCTTTTCTACCCTCTTGTTGACTTACGTTTATTATCGGAGTGTCCTTTTAGCCGGAAAGGCTGAGACCACACAGGAGAGAGGAGCTCCCTGTGCACAAAATGCTGCAGCTGGCAGGGAAAATGGAAAATGAGCGGGTACGAGGTGGTCGAAATGAAAAGCGGAAATCTGGTTTTGTGGGTATTTCAGTTTTATGTGAGACCCCTTCTCCTTCCTTTTGACTTTGTCAAGTTTAGGAGTTTGGGAATGTGGATCCGAAGTTTTATGCACTCGTGCAAAAGATCCCTGAAACAGCAACTTTCCAATTTGGTGTTTCCTAAAGAACAGTTTTCTTTATCAATCTGTGTTACCTTGTTCACAGTAAAACAGTGATGACAGTTTTGATCAGAAGGGCCGGTGGAAGAAAAGAACGTGCGTGCATTGATTCTGTATGTTCACAAGCCAAGAGCTTACGTGGTACAGTAATTTCTGGTGTGTACCACTAGGTGTTGCAGTTAGATATTGTCTGCAATGGGAAGCTGCAAGAGCTTTTGCCAGGGTATGTTGCTTGTACAAAAACTCGGCTTGTGAAGTCCTGTTCTCTTTCTACCTGTGTTTTTAGGAATCGCTTCATTCTTTAATGGCGACGCTGAGTTCTTCAAATCCTTTCTTTGTTCGGTGCATCAAGCCCAACGTGCAGAAGGTAAGATTTAAAGTCGTGCCTGTCTGTTCTACGCCTTTCAGGCCTGATCTTTTGATGGCTGTCTGGTTATTTACCACTGCGTGTAGCGGAGGGTAGCGTTCTTCCCTGGGTGTGTAAAAGGCTTTGCGAGGTGAAGGCACTGGGAAAGACTTTTGAGGTTTTTTTGCACATGGGCCATGTCTTTGGGCACTTTTTTAATACTCATTGCTCACAACTCTGATAAATGACTGGCTCTAAGGACAGTTATAAACGGAAGGTAGAAGGCTCCGCTGCATGTTTGACAACTCTGTGAGAGCCTTTTTAGGAAGAAAATGTCAAATCTGCAAAGTTTGCTGTAAATCACTAGAGGCAGTGAATGGTGGTGCATACAGCAAAACTGGTGTGAATGACTGACTGTCATCAGACTCTTAATCTTTCAATTTTTGTACAATTCTAGGTGTCTTCATGATGGCTGTTGTGTTCTGTTACAGAATTATGTTTTTAAAACAGACTTGGAAACTAAGGTTTACTGTATCAATTTGTCTTTTGAGTCACAGATATGAAAGGCAATGTCAAGACTTACTTAGATATGTGGGAGGGCTCTCTGGCAATGTAGCAGTAATGGTATAGTAATTGCTGAAGTGAGTATTGTTACCCTGGTCCTGATACTGTCACGTTTGACGCATCTGGTTTTGGCTTTATAGATGGTTATTCGGGTATGGTCTGCTTATGTGAAAAATGCAGTGGGCAGAGACGCTAACAAATCTGGTTTATGGTTTTCACATGGCAACTTAGAAATAGGTGACTTTGCTGTAAGTCCAGTTTTAGATGTTACATTTTTCTGGGATGTCTGGTTAATCAGGACACCAACGCATCAAACCTGGCAGATTTCATTGCCGGTTTTTGTGTTATCTGTACAGTACATTCTCCACTTTACACGTTTTCAGTCGCTAACTGTTAACTCTGCTTTTGCACTGTTCCTCGTGGTGTGTCGAGTCGCGTGCGGGCTGTGGGCACTTTAGCAAGAGGGAGCAGCCTGGAAGCGGATATAAGACCTGCTTTCTGCAGCCTGAAGTGTGTGGTGCCCTGAGGTGCGTAGCCACCAGGTAGCCAAACCCATGCAGATGACACTGCCTTGGCCAGCAGCCGGGGTCTGTGGGCCTCGGTGCGTAGCAAAGCCCCTGATCTCTGAGGGAGGGCAGTTTTGAAAAGCTTGGTTTCTTCCCCGCTTCTGGTTCTGCCTGGAAGCCCCATGACCCTTACAAAGCCCAGCTGCTGCCACTGGAGTATAAGAAGGATTTCCAGAACTCACACGGTTGCCTTATTTGTCCTTTTGCGTCCGAGTAAAGCTCATCTCCGCAGTACCGAAGTCACCAGGATTTGCCATGGTTGATGCAAGAACCAGCCACTTGTTGCATTTCCACAGTGAGGAAAACACTTGAGTTCCCACTCCCCCGTTCCTTGTTGTTCTACCAGTCTTTTCCCACTAGAACACTCCATCCCTGACAAATTTGGCATGTGCTACTGTATCTGCGCATATATTTTACTATCATTAAAACAAAGTTCTCACAGGATTGGCAGCTGTGCAAGCAGAAGGAGCTTGAGACAGCCTCAGTCTCAGGAAACCACATCTAAATGCAGGAGTGCGTGCAGGAACAGATTGGGAAATTCCTGTAGACAATCCCTTTCAAAGTGCCTATAAAACGTCACTGAAATCTTACACAAAAATGTTTGTGCTTGTTTTCCGTTTGCTTTAATTCGATTGCAAATTTGCCTTGTTTCAATGGTTTACCAAATAAGAAATCCTATTTGAAGAACAAGAGTAGAGAAAAGGGTCACACAGTTTACCTTTTGTAGCTGATTCAGTAGAAGACTTGATGGAAAATGAGAAGGAAAGCCATATGTAATACCTGTCAGTGGCATTCTTCACTCAGGGAGGTGTTCTCAAAATGCATTTTTGGGAGTCACTGTTTTAAGTTTTGTCCACTCTGCACTGCTTTCTCTTCCCCTGTCCACGTCTCACAGGGACTCTTAGTGCCAACCTTGTGACGTTGGTGTTGCTCCTTCTGCAACAGCGCAGGAACAGAAGCGGGCGCATGAACGGCGTTTGGCTCCTCTGTAGCTCAGCTGGGTCCCGTGGATGCACGTCACGTTAAATGTTTCATAGTTTGGCCTGTCATACCACTTGTTGCTTCGTTTCGGTTAGGCAGAGGGAAATAAGGTGAGTCAGTTTGCAGAGCTCTGAAGCAGCACGGCTCAGGGACACGTTAGCTGTGCGGGGACTACCAGGGATTGCCGCATACCTGGCTCATGGTGCAGGGCTGGTTAGAAACATAACTGCTTGAAACATTCAGATGAGCCGCTGAAATGGAGAGGCTGGGACTGAAAGAAAGTAAAAAATCTTCCCTGAGTGTTTTCCTCTGTGTTTTCCATTCCTAGTTTTGCTTTGCAGTGATGGTGACATGGAATGATAAAATGTCACATTTGAACAGTGCTTGCCAAATAACAAACGATGTAAAAAAAAGGGGTGTTTTAATTGCTTTTTTGAAATACGCAGCATTAAAGGAGAGCTGGACCAGAGAGACTCAGCAAGTTGTGTTATTGGGAGCAAAGCTTCTCCAGCCACCCTGGGTTGGGTACGGATAGGTGACACACATATCGGCAAGCATCCTCTGTAACTCTGGAGGGGGGGAGCTGGTGGTGCTCGAGAGCTGTTTACTCTGGAAGCATGTTTGAATTCTGTAGGTGAATGAGGTTGAGCAGATGGAAGACAAAATTCAAGCCTTTGTAAAGCAGAACGCGCAGCAGACAGTACTTCCTCTGCTGTTCTGCACATGTTGGATAAGAGGTGTGGTAATTTACAGTAATTATTTGATTTTTTTTTCTAATTGATCAAAAGTTTAATTTTTAAATATGTTACAGTGGCAAGCAAAAACAATTCAGCATATGCAGTAAACCACGGAACATTTGCATGTCAAAGCAGGATCCGCGCTCATTAGAGCAATTTCCTAAAGGGAGCGCACAGAGTACGTGACCTTTTGTCACAAGACATTTCGGCAAGCGGGCCTCAGACAGAAGAACAGAGGACCCATTAATCTTCGGGAGACCCCCAAACAATCACTGTATCTGTTTTCACAATTTCCAGTCTGTTCTGAGCTAGCCATAATGTGGAAACTTTTCCACCTGGTATGCTTAATGAGTATTTTCTGCTAATGAAGGGTCTTTCTCCTCAGCTCCCCTTATCTTCAATGCAGCTTGCAGAACTATGGATCATATCATCCTTTTGAACTTTGGCACGTCTTTCTCTGTGTCTTGGTCTCATGTTTCTTTTCATGCCTCCTGTTCTATTCAGTAATGATTCCTCCCTGCAACCTTGCCTTTTCTGGTCTCCATCTATCCTTTTTTATGCACTTAAATTAAAAAAAAATAAAATACAAACAACAACAACAAAAAAACCCCAACAAAACAAAAAAGACTGTCTTTTTGAAACAAACTACAACCATTCCTACAGCGATCAGCTAAATGCTTTTTCCAGCTTGCTGCTATTAATAAAGTTGCTAAGCCTTGGTGCCACTCAGGAGGCAGTTCAGGGTAAATTTAAGATCTGAACTTCCTATGCAAGCTGTTTCAGAGGCAAAAATTTTCCTGTTAGCCAGAAGGAGCCAGCCTCAGGCAGGTTCGCTCAAGTGCCTTCTCGAGTTCCCTCCTCCATTTAGGATTTCTCTTCAGAAAATACATTGGCATAATCATAGCAAGTGGCATAATGTTGGTATAATCATTGCGAGTGGGCCTCACCTCCAGCATCTGCATAGCCTCATCTATACTGGTGTCTTAAAACCTCAGTTACTACAGCTTACTTCTGTAATTCCCTTTCTTGAGACTTCAACAGGTTTGGACGCGGCTTTTCTGTCATGCACGGAGATAATGCATCCACTTGTCTTTGGTTACAGGTCTAAGTCCAGTTTGGTCCTGATAGGCAAAATCCTGGCTTCATTAGAGTTGGCATGAAATATCTGGGGTAGACAAGAATTTAACTTTTTTTTTTATTTATTTAAGGAAACCCGTTTTGGTGAGTGCCATCTGAACAGGATCGCAGGGTCGCCACTCGTCTGCCTGTCTACTCCTTCGTTGTCTGTCTCATTCCTCTGTTGCAGGGATGGTCTTGCCACTGGCAAGATAAAAGCCACTTTTTCTGAAGCTTGTGAGCTTTGAAGGGGCAGTTCTGTTTCTCTGCAGGTTTTTTTAATATTAATTTTTTTAATATTAAAATCTAATTAGGTATGGGACAAATGAGACAAAATTAAACCTGTATTGTAAACCTACTGCAGGGTAGGGGTTACAGGGAGCAACAGAAAAAGTGAAACTAGTAATAACTTTGCAATTCAAAGGAAGACTGGTAGAAAAAATGTCTGTAATAAATCCCGTGAGGCTTACTGCTGCTTAGGAGACCTATCATGTTCCGTATTCACTCTGGGAAATTTACTATCAAGGCAATAAGTTTGCTAACACCGCTTCTGGGGACCAGAAGCCATTCAAAGGGATCAAGGTATGGCTATTGGCACCTGCAGTGTACTTTGAGGCACAGGTCATTAGTAGCCGTGAGACGCCCTGGAATAGCAAGCAGGATGTCCCCTAATACGAAATCAGATGCAAACCTATTTTGCTTGGCGTCAGAGTTAGACTTGTGCTCTTAAAATAACTCTGAATCATTACAAAGGTAAGTATAGTGTGATACCAACTTAAACACCAGTTAGAAGTACAGCTCAGGAATGCAGTACAAAGGAGCTGTGAGAGAAGAGCTTGGCCCCATCCGCGAGGATGGTTGTGTGCAGGGTGTGGAGCAGGTACGAGTTCAGTGAACGCAGCGTGTGAACTGGTTGTCAAGCTGGAATTGCGATATTGTCATATTGAGGCTTGACCGTATGGATTACTGAGTTGGCCTTGTAGAGAGAGATTTATATTTTTTTTGCAGAAATACGGATAAGGACAGTGCAAGTCTAATGCCACTGCGCTGAGAACAGCACTGACATAAAACCTTGAAAGATGCAGGGAGGGAGACTCTGAGCTTGAAGAATATTCTACTGTACCTTCAGTACAGGATTGCTAAGCATCTGGATAAAACTTTACTTTTAAAAGTCTTTATTTTAACAAGTTATCCTTAGTAAAGCAGTCCAGCTTCAAACTTCTACACAGGTCCATCCTATTGCAGCTGTGTACCACGCACGTGCTTTGTACACCAACCTCAGTCACCCAGCAGACTCCTTACTGGGGAGTATAGATGCCTTTGTGGGTTTTTAAAGATGCTGAGCCCAGCAGTTAAAAGCTAAAACGTATTAGGCCCTAAATGGAGGCGTCTTTATGGTGTACCCAGTTGCAGAGCCCTGGGGTAGCCCTTCTGCAGCGAACCTGCAATGTTCTCTGGTACTGGGAGCTGTCAGACCACAGGGTAAATTTGACTTGCTATCCATAAGAAAAAGGGAATAGAAAGCCCGATCATCACACTAATAGCTACTCTGTCATACTTGGAAAGTAAAGGGAATAGATTATATGGCCCAGGTACAGCTGCTGGGTGTGTGCGGTGCTGTCTGTAGAAGGTTAAGGCCTAGTAGTATTCATTTACAGCTGTATAAGCAGCGCATGTATGAGAGGTCCTTGTTGCCTGTTTCAAAAGTCTCCCTTTTATCTCACTTGTTCTCAATAAATACTTGTTCTAAGAAGGCTTTCTGGCTGCCAGTTACTGCTGTCATTGCTTCTGGAGGAAGCGGAGCCACAGGCGCTGAGCACAGATGGGGCTTGCTGGGGCAGCCTGGGTCGGGCTCAGGGAGCTGCTGCTCAGGCTCATCCGTTTCCCAAAAACACAGCACGTCAGCCCGATCTCGCAGGTCAACAAGGAGCCGAATAATACAAACTATTTATCCTTAGCCCTTTAACTAGTTCATAAGGCTTTACTGTTCGCACTGAGGAAGGCGCAGTCGTAAGGTGTGGCAGCGCGCCTGGCCAGCGCCGCTTAGTTCAGCCAGCGGGATCTCCTCGCCTCGGGTTTTGCAGAATCGCATAGCTTCAAATCAAGACTTGTGGAGCGTGTCCCAGCTGCGTCATTTTCTGGCACATCACTTTGAGTAATTAGGTCAGGCGCTCGAAGACTCCTGAGGTGTAAAAGCGATGAGGAAAGTGGGTGTGAGGGAGGCGATCGCTCCCGCTCGCAGAGTGATGTTACGTGTGGCTCTGAACCCCTGGCTGAAAGAACGAGACGATTCCTGCCAGGAGTTTTCATGCTGCCCTGGCCAGTGCCTGTCTTCTGTGTCGCCTCCCTAAGATCGCTCCCGTCCCTCCTGCGGTGCAGCCTCTGTCGGTTGTGCTGCCCGGGAGCCACTGGGCTGTCCCTTTGTCCCCATCTCAGAGCGTCGCTGCTGGCTGGGCTGAAGTAGGTCATTCCGCTCTCCAGGCAGTCCTCCAGACAGGCATGTCCTCCTCCTTCATCAAGGTTTGTTGTTTCCTACGCAGGGCTGACTAGGCGTGCCTGTGCTAAGCGTGCTAGGGTTTGTCTTGCAGCGACCACGGTATCAGGAGTTTAAAATTGAGATGTTTAAGGCTGGGGACGGGGAGCTGAGATGGGGCGCTGCCGGGGAGGGAAGCGGGTGCTGGGCTGGAAAGATTGCATCAAACTCCAGGCGGTGCAGGCAAACACATTTTTGCATGTTTTGCAGCACGTACGTGCAAGGTCGCCAAGTCTCCCGGAAAGACCATTTGGTAGGACTCTGTCCAGAAGTGGTGGGAGTAATTTTTGGGTCTCAGATAGTAACCGCGGCAGCGTGCTCTTGTGAGCAGGGTGGGGGGACACATGGGGAGCAAACGCTGCTTCAGGAGGGACGTGGGAGGAGGTGGCCCGAAAAGCAAAGTACCAGAACAATCCTGGGGAAAAAAGAAAATACCTAGGGCTGGGGTATTTTTAAAGTGCAACGCTTGCTGTGTAGTTCGGTGTAATATTTAGAAGCGAGAAGAATTTTGACTGCTGCGGCGATTGATCTGTCAGCAGCAGAGGTTCTTACTGCCTCCAGCTGACTTCAAGCACTGCAATAACTCTGCATTTTGTGCCACCTGATGGATTATTTTTTTTTGGTGTGTTGTATGAATTCCTTCACATGTGATTGTGACATGGATGGGCATTCGTGGGACCGCGACGACTGATCTCAAGTCTGAAGTATTTGCTTTTTATAAATACCGAGCACAGAACTTGGCTTTTCTTCCTTCTTGTGCACTCTACCGAGTATTTGAATTGCAAGCATTGTCATGCAAATGTATGCGCAGAAAAAGTGTGTACTTCATCAAGCTTTGGAAGTTTTCTTTTTTAAGGACAACAAAAAAAATCCCCCCTCATCTCTAGATGGCAATTTACATTCAAATCCTGTTTGCTGTGTTCTCATGGTAACTACTGCAAGGGAATATGCACGGTCCATGATAAATAGACATCCCTAGAGCTCCAAAAGCATCGCTGGGGAACAGAGTATTGTTGTCTAGCAAAAACTTTAATGTTCGTAACTCTCTTGCTAAACTGTGTCTTAGGGCATTTTGTGCGTTTTTATCTCGTAAGGTTCAGGAATTTGTTGGCTGTGAAATATATTTACATTCTTGATGCCTATGAAGCGAGATTAGCCCTGGTGTCCTGTTAGTCAGGAATATCTACAGCGATTGCTGTAGAGCCAGCCCTCGCTAGGCTTGACTTCCTTTGAGTAGCAGCAGGAATGAATTAAGCAAGTACAGCCAAAGATATCACATGAAAGACTTGAAATACCAGTGAGCTGAAGAAAGCCCTGCTCTATGTGTGTGTCTGTGTGTGTGTGCGTAGCTGCAGCTGCTAAAGATTCAGTTTTTCACAATGGGCAAACGCTGAAGGGTGAAAAAGCCTTAAAAGGTAAGGGATTTAATTCATGCAGGTTTTTTAATAATTTTAATCTTGCATACTTGGAGGTGTAGTGGACTTGTAGAAAAAGAAAAGAAAGTGCCTGGAGTTTGGCTGGAAATGTTTCTGGGCTTGTATTTTCTTTTAAAGAGGGTAAATGCATGCAGAATCAAGTTCATGGAAAAAAATGACTACATTTACTGGTCTAATCATATTTTCGCATGCCAGGAGAGCTTTGCTGCCAAGCAGTCTGCTTTAATAAATCACACTCCGTTTGAAAGTTAAAGGGGTGATTGTTTACGGAGCTGGGAAAAAGTCAGCAGGAGTAGGGCTGTGTGTGCAGAGGGGGGAAGACCTGTGTTGTAGTGATGGGCTGCTTTCTGGAGAAAGATCTTTCCTGTTGTTCAGCAGTCTACGGTGTAGATTCAGGAAAACCAGCTATGTAAAGTTGAGGAGTGTAGCATTCCTGTAATTTATTAAGGCACAAGGCATGGCTGTAGTTTTGCTTTGATTACATGATAAGAAAGCGACACTGGGGACCACTATTTTTAGGGGATGGGGGGAGTCCAGTGAGATATCTGCAGCACCCAAAAGTCTAAGTTAATTTTGTAGTTTTACTGGAGAAACTTGATGGGGTGCATTTGAGACAGCAGTTCTTTTCGCTATAGAAATACAGGAAACAGAATATGCTTGGGGAAAAAAAAAAAAATAAATTGCTGTAGTAATGGAAAGGATACCATAACAGCAGTATATTTCAGCGTTGTTTTCTGTGTCAGCTCCCCCTTCCACCCTCAATGAAATAAACCCCCCAACCCAACTCAGCAGGTAAAATAGCTCTGTTCTTCACCGCTGATTGCCTTTGCTTCTGGGATCTGCATTTTGTTCCTTGCTTTCCCACTTAAAGAGCTTGCCTCTGCAAACCTTCAAATTCAGCCACAGGGTAGAAAATTAGGATAAAATTGCTTGAGAGAACCTGTTATGAAGGGAATGGGTTTGATCCTGCATCATTGAAGTCTATGGGAGTTTTATTCTGGTCTCAAGGAGAGGAACCCCAGATTTGCCTTGCAAATCTAGATGGAGGAGATATGATCTGATAAAATGCCTATGGGACCGGGAAGGGGGGGTTCTCATAACTTGTAGTTGTTCTTCTCTCACTGATGTAAAGATGTGTCCTTTTAAACCCCAAGTGGTAACAGTGGCGGTAGGCCAAAATGTAGGTATTTTTGTTTTGCGGAACATCAATGATACGTATTCAGTATTTCTTTGCTAAAACTGCTTAGTTTCCAAAAAAAGATAAGATTTGTTTTGTTTCTCATTTGTTGGCTTATTAAAAAAAAAAAAATATTTACAGCCTGTAACATAAATGGAAGCTTAACAACAGTGATTTTTTCCAGTACAGCTGGATTACTGATGGGAATTTTCTGAAAGTTATAGTATTGTCCTAACTATTCACAAATCTTTGTCAGAGCTACCCTCAGAACACAAAATCTGTGTCAAGAGCAGAAGGTAATGTTGTTTAAGAGTAGATGGGTCGGTTGCTGAACTTTTTTCTCTTTAACTGTATCTACCTATTTATGTGTGTGTATATATATGTGGCTTTTCTCAATTTAGTCACAGAACGTGGCGAAGAAGCAAAGACTTCATTGGGGAAGACCTCACTGTGATGAATTTGTAAGGACTTTGGAACATCCGTTGTCACCTCGTAGGATGAAACTTTAAACATGAAATGCTTACTGAAAGCGCATCAAAGCATCTTGTCTTTGTTGTCTAACTTACGCTAGAATTTACTGTTTCTGGTGGTTTTAGTCAGTTTATAAGCCTAAGAAGCAAGGCAGGCCTATTCCTAGCACTGTCATTAGAATTACAGAAGTGAGGTTGTGGTTTCGGTTTTATGAAGTGGAACATAGTCGCAGTGGAGTCCGTGTTTCAGGACATCGGCTGAATCGTAGCTGTGTGCCGGCGGTCAGCCTAAGCTACAGGAAGCTTTTTGGCTGAAGCGTGAGGAGGTTTGAGGCTGCTGCTGTTGGTTTGTCTCCTCCACGTTCCTGACGTGCGTTCCCTGTTGGGGCAAGAGGGAGCTGGGCAGCTGGTGCCGCCGGCGGGAGCTGTGCTGGGGAGGTGGCAGCACTGCAGCTCCTCAGGCTCTGTGGGCGGTAGTGGTTCAGTCCGTGGGCAGCAGTAGTTTTGACGTTCAGTGCCAGGCACGGGGTAAGCGTACGCTCTGTTCCAGTCTGTGAAGTTAGTGGTGAGCCAGGAAGCCCATTGCACCGCGTCAGTCGTTCGGGACGCAGGGAAGTTTTCCGTTTTGGCTGCCACCATGGATTGTCACACGCACCTGCTGTGTGAGCATTGCGCGGTGTTCAGTGTCGAAAAGGCACATTTCTCACCAAACTCATAGTGCTGTGTTGTATTTCCACCGTTTACATGATGAGGTCTGTCATGGCATTTTTGAAATTTACTCTCTGTAGATCTAGAAATCTTAAAACATTAAGTAGGTGGTAAGTGGGGGCTTTGGGGGGTCTCAAAACTCCTAAAAGTCAATAAGAGATAAAGTAGATGGGGGGGGTCTCAAAATTTATAATAGTCGAGCAGACATAACGTAGATGGGTTGAGAGAATACTTCCACTTTCAGAATGCCAGATAAATGCCATGATATGATACTGGCTTTCTAGAATGAATGGCTGCCCCAGATTCAGCAAGAAAACGAGTATGTCCATCTGCAGCTTGCCAGCCACACCATTGGTGCGTATTTAGCCAAAAAGAGACAGCGTCCAGCCTCATTAATTAAGTAGTCTTTCAAAGGAAGAAATTATGATTTTCGTTGAAAGTGGTTTAGCACTTGAATTAGCTTCACAGGAGTTTTTAATATAAGCAAACAATTCACATAGCAAACAAAGTCGCATTTAGGAAAGCCGATTCTATCTTCACTGACTCTTTCTGACTCAAACATGAAGGGTTATGTTTTGTTGTATACTTAGGCCAGCCTAGGAATTTCTCAGGGGAGAAATGGCTGTTCAGCCATGCAAGATTGCCATTTCCCTGTGACCACTGGCGTGCACAACCTGGCGCGTCTCAAATCAGCCAGATTCTGAAAGGGCATGTACATCTCATTGGCCTCAATGAGCTCTAAGCACACATCTGAATGCTTTGTTTAAGTTATTACTGGTTTTAGACTGCTGTGGGTGTGCTGGGCAGCACATAACAGAGTGCCCGGAGCCGTGATCCCTCTTGTCGCACAGCTTTGCAGAGGAGTGAGGCGTATGTGCAGCTCCCTTACAGTTCTGTATCCAGCCGAAAGTGGCGACTGGTCCGTGCAGAAGAGGAGGGAAGACTTGTTATGTCCATTGCTCTGGTGGTGTGGAGTCCACGCTGCTGGCCAGCCCCAGGAGAGAAGAGTGCTGGTGTGTCAGCAGGGAAAATGTGTCTGACCGATCGTGGAGTCTCAACAGTGTGTTTTCACCAGGATCAGAAAATCTGTGAGAAGGACAGAAAAAATCCACTGCTGGGGCAGGAAGAGCCATGTTGTTATTTAAATGCGACACAGCAGATTGTAAGAACATAAGTAAGGGCAAAACTCTTCTCCACAGGATCATCCTAAAAATAGGTAGAGTCAACTAAGCGTGTGCTTCACGTAACTAAGAAAAGATGGAACTTGCCTTAGAGAAACAAAGGGCCATTGACTAGCGCCCCTGCCTGTAAGCTCTGCAGGCTTTGTGGAGATGAACAGTGGCATCACAATTAAATCACTCAGAAGGTGGTTGAATGTTAAATTAATTAGTGATGTAATTGTACTATTATAATTCAATTTTTTTCTCTCTCTCTTTCTCTCTGTATAGTTAGATCAGTTAATAGTTCGATAATCATATTGGTGTTAAGGGAGGTTTCTTGCCATCCATTTTGGGTAACTCTGCACCATGCTAATACAGCAAAGTTAATCTACTCTATAGTTAACTCTTATTTCACAGATGTATAGGAATTGGAACAAACACGTAGTTTCTGCTTTTTTTTTTGTGACGGAATAATATACGGTGACTTTCATTGCAAGTGTTAATGATTGCCAATATATAATCTATAGCAATAAGACTGCAATGGTTTTTTGCTCTACCAAATGCGATTATTAGCAATGCTTGCAAGAAGCACAGGAGCTATCTGCTGTTCCAGCCAAGGTGATGTTGACTCACCTGTGCCTTCAGCGTGGTCTCTGTGGCAGCACAGATGGCTGTGATCTGCAGAGCTCTTCCATCTCGTGTTTATGTAATATATGAAGAAGTCAGTAAAGGGGCTTTTTGTGTTTGGTTTAGGATAGAAATTTCAGAGTTATCAGAAAAATCTAATTTGATCTTGATGTGGTTCTCAAAGACATCAAAGAACCCAGGTAGGAGGCTTTCCAACTCTTAAGGGGGCGGAAGATGGGGTGGGAATGGACTGTTGTGTTGTAACAAAGCAGTCCAAGGAGAATACATTTGTTACCTTTTCCTGTGAAATGTGTGTACACAAGAACAAACAACTACCTTAATTTTCTGTCCCTTCCCTGAAAACACGCACATACACACGTTTCACTAACCTTGACATCTTGTTGTATAGTCAGTTGCAGATCTGCCTGGCAAGTCCTGAATTTATAATGTAAAAATGCGTACGGATACAAGAGCAGCAGCTCAAAGGACCAAATTCTAAGAAAATGCCAAAGTTAGACTGATGCTATCTGAGATGTGCCGAGATAAAAGATGTGGGAGTAATAAATGTGCTGATTACATGGGATTGAGCTGGGTCATTTACCTGGGCCATCAGGCGACTCTTGCTGTAGCCAGGCAGACATCTGTGCTGATCACAGGGATCCCCATCACCTTCTGTAAACTTGAATTTCCCCTCTCTATACTGAAAAAGTACCTTAACTGCAGTGTTAACAGGTTTCCTCATACTTCTGAAGCAGGATCTCCAGACCACCCACTGCAAGTCTGCTGCAGCGTGGCTCTCAGGCAGCCCCCACCCCCCCCCCTCGGTGTCCTGGGCTCCCCCCAGTTGAAGCGAGCCCTCGCTAATGACGAAAACCAGCAAAGACCGTGCACAGCCCCCTGGGGTGTTTTTGGTGCAGAGGGGCATGCACAGTGGCCACTCCGGTGGGGGTCGGTGCAGGGTCCTGGTGGAGCCGGAGGGGGGCCAGGGATGCTCCGGGGGAGCCGGGTTGCAGCACCCGTGTGGGCAGCAGCCCCGGGGCGGCAGCTTGGCTGTGAATGGAGCCCTGTGCCTGTGCCGGGGTGGGAATAATCTGTCCTTTCAGTGCTGTCCGACCTCCGCTGTCCTAGCAACCCGAAGCTGTCGGGCGGAATATTTTGTGGCGTTCCTCATTTACACGTATTGGGTATTGGCTGTGATTTGAGCCTGGCTGGTTTCCCCATTGCAGCTTTCAAACAAAAAGCATGATGCAGGAAGGAGAGGAGAAGGGGCTCCTTAGGAGATAATTTTATAGAACCACATATATTTTTTTTCTGGCTTAGGAATCGCACTGGATCATTTCCTTGCTTGAGAAAGCACCAAGCGGCAAGTCTGCGCGTTATGTCAGCCTTGTGCTTTGTTGGCGTCTTTTGTGGGCCAATGAGGGAATGAACCACGTGCAGGGGCGAAACGCGTTGGAGAAGGAGAAACTGCTTGTGGCCTCAATATTGAAAAAGGGGTGCGATCAAGTGCTAACTTCTTAATGTTGCTTGAATCTGATTTTGACTTTTAGCTAGGAAGTTGCTGGCCCTCATGGCCATCCAACAAACTCATCCGCTCCACACTTACATCAATTACAAAAAACTCAAACTTTTTTATTAGTTTAAACCGTATGGTTTGCAGAGGTGTGATTCATGATTGTTGCAGGGCTTTTCCCATTTTTAACAAGTGGAGCTGATAACGTGGAGGACGTTTTTTTTGTTATTTCATGGTGAATGTGTGAAGGCTTTGTAATGACTTAATCTAAGCAAGTCTGCAGCCTGTCTCTTCACAGACAGTCGGTCACAGTAAAATCTCAGCCAAACTTCCCTTGCTGGACCGCCAAACTCTTGCATAAGTGATGAACTTTCTCCCTGCCAAGGAGAAGCTTGCGCTTGGGAAGCACGGTTCTGGGTTGCGCCGTGTGCTGCAGGCCAGTAGCCGTGTGTCGTGTCCCTCTCGCTGGTGCAGAGTTTGGGAGTGCCAGTACCAAAGGTTACAGAAGTCAGCACTAAGCTTCTTCAAATAAATGAAAGCAGTATTTTTTCCACAGCTGGAGTGCTGAAAGGGGATTAGTTAGATCATTTAGTCTAACCCCGCTGGGTGGCAAACTTTAAGGAAGCCGTTAACGCCTGCTGGAAGGAGGAGGACATCCCGTGTTTTCTTTGACGTGACTGGTGGCTTTAGACGGTCCCACCACCCTGGGTAAGCTCTTCCAATGACTACACTCAGTCAGAAAAAGGTGTGCCTCCTGGGATTTTTCATACTTTTTATGTCTTTATCATCTGCTGCATATTAGAAATTGTTGTTGAAGGTATGCCCTTGGTATAGCTACTTACAGCTTACTATCAAGGCCTCTCAGCTTTCTTATTGGTGAGCTCTTGAGGCTTTTATTGAAGTCCCATACTGCTTTTTTTTTACTCAGATCTTTATTCTTATGGCTCTTATCTAAATGGTTTCCAGTGTAGAGGTCTCCTTTATTGTGGTCCAAAATTGGACACAACATTTCAGTAGCAGTCACGTAGCTGAGGAGGACAGGTTAGCCCACAAATCACGGAAATGACTTCCGAAGTATCAGAGAATTTTTAGTATTCTCTTTAAGTCAATGCCCCAAAATAGAAGAGTCTCAAGATGTAAATGGCATTCAGGCATGGAGACCTAAAGGAATAAGGTGTGACCAGATCTAGAGAAGCAGCAGGTGGGTGCCCAGGACTGAAGGAGGGAATCGGGTGAGATTTAGATTGAGAGTCCTTTTCTGCTCTCCTTGTGCTCTCCGAGTTGAAGTCTCTTGTCCCTCCGTGGAGTGCGATGTTAGCTGCCTCCACCCGTCCATCGCGAGCTGTTCTGGCTGGAAGTGAGGTTCTTCCACCTCCTCCTTTCTATTTACCTGCAGTAGAGAAGAGGAGGCGATATCCCTGTATCCTCTCTCCCACTGTATGGAGCTGCAGTCTGACAAAAAAGTTGCTTAGTTCCGAGTCACGCGGGTAAGCAAGGAGAGTCGTGATAATGTGGATGAAAGTTATCTGCAATACTATTTCAGGATGTACTGCTGAAGTGATACTGCGTTCTCATTTCAGTGAGAACTCGCTACGTGGAGGGTTTCGTGTATTCAAGTGTGAGGTTACTTGTAGTAACACTACACTGGGCATTAGAAATATGCAGGATTAAGTTCTTTCACGGATTGTTATAAGAAAAGGTTTTACAGCTATGTCAGACTGTGGCCATGCAAGATGAAATTCATCTTAAACAGGTTCTCTCAAGTATTTTCATCGGAATTTCGTATCCCCCGATGAAACTTCCTATCTTTCAGGAATAAATGCTTGATACTAAACACCATTATCTGAAGAAATCATGTTAGAGGAACTATCCTAAAACATGATTTACATCTTTTAAGTATAGAAATGGACTTATATGCCCAGCCTGCCAATAAAATGTCAAATAACAAAGAAAACTTGTAAGGTGTGGGTGAAAAGTCTGGCAGGGAGGAGCAGAAGTACAGTGGGAAAATTATGGGGGGAAAAAGAAAAAAGAAAGGAAAAATAGTAAGTTATTTGATGCCATTGCTGACGCGGAGGGTCGGGGTTTCACCATCTGCGGTTGGTCTGTATGCAGCCTCAGCAGACATGGAGCGGTGTGTGGGTTTGTTTTCTTGGCTGTTGTAGCGAACAGTGGTGACGTTGGTGTTGGCTGTCTTGACACGGGGTCGTTAAGGAAGGACAGCTGTCCTCACAATTGGTACCTCACAGCATGTTTCTTCATGGTATGTCTGTGGCTATGAGGCAGCCTGATTGATTTTCTTCAGGAGAAGCCTGCTGACCAGTCACAGTGTGGGGAGAACGGGGCCAGATTGGGGTTTAGTCTGCAGGGACTGGAGGCTTTAGTGAGGATGACCTCAGATGAAATGGCAACAGATTACTCACAGGTGGAGAAGGAGGGCCCATGAAAAGTTCCAGCTGGGGTCCGTGCTGCAAGTCGCACCTTCTGTCAGGGTGCTGAGACCCTGCCAGAGCGGCTTCGAAACTTAAATCCCTCTTTTCCCAAATGCGCTTAATGGTCTGTCTCACATGGCTGGTCCTGCAGTTGCTGTTCTGGGACAAACAGCCCCTGAGACTTGCTGTGCATTTCAATGGATTCCCTGAATAATGTATTCAAGCAACAAGGGTTCACTTCAGCTGAAAATGTAGGCAATCACATAGATAGCTCTAAACATGCACTTAGAAAACTTAAATAGCTCTGGTGTTCAAGCCTGTGCCTTTAACAATCCATTCCTATTCCATGAGGTTTTAAACCAGGGTGTAAGAAATTAGACTGTAATTTTGAGGAGGTAGCATTCCTCTGGGCATATATGAGAGAGGCAGACAAATTGTGTCTTCCTTTAGAAGAAATTCTATATTCCTTTCGAAAGGAAGGCTTGCAAAGAGCCTACTCAGGGGTAGCCTTCAGTCCATACAAACCAAACAAAAAGAAGTTTACTCTGAAATGCGAGAGTACAGTGACTAATAAAAAGTAGATTAAATAGCTCCAAGATTGTGAGTTTATCGATCCTTATTGATGAAAGCATGAAATTGCAGCAAGCCCGTCAGAACCATTTGAGCATCTTTTCTCCAACGGTGAAGCGAGTTCCAGCTCTTTTCTTTGCTATATGCAGACAAGTAGGACCTGGAACACGACTACAGCATCTTTGTAGATGGATCAAACTCAGCGGTGTCTTGACCTAGTTGAAATCAGTGCAGAGGGTCAGTGTGGTAACGTACTGCTTCATAGCTCTTAAATGGGCTGCTGTTTTAAAAATATCCTTGAGACGCCCGTGACTGTAAAGTAAGCTGGGCGACAGGCTGAATATAAATACAAAAGCATTTTCACATTCATTTATTGAGTCTCCTCCTGTGCCTGTTCTGGTACAGTAGAACTCCTCTAAAATTACAGTGTTCCTTCTATACAGTGTTATTTTTAGCAGGGGCAACTCTAACCTGTGGCATGAGAGTGGCTAATTCAGAAGTCTGTCTCTTATCTGAAATACTGAGGGCTGGACGGTGAGTCACGCAGGTCAGCTGCAGTAGTTGGAACTGAAGAGAAGATCAGCTAATCGTGTAAACGCTTGCTGTTGGTAAATGCAGCGCTTTCACCTTGGGACCTGTAGAGATTGTATACAAGAGCCAGCGTATCATTACTGAGTTTGCAGTGAAATCCGGCCTGGAGTTTGCAGCAGAATTTTTTGAGACACAACTGTTGTTGCAATATACCCGTGCTCTTTTTCTAGCACGTTGCCACCAGCTGTGTTAATAATTTTTAAAGGCTTTTTATGGGGCTGTGGGGTGGGTGTGTGGATAAAGGCCAGAAGATCTTCGGACATGCAAAACGCTTACTGTTATTTCAGGTTTATCCAAATATTCCTTGACTTGCTGGTGCCACACAGTAGAAATACCAAATAAACTTTTTAGCTGTGGCATGTTCTTTGTTTTTGTTCTCTGATGCTCTTATGGTGTTTGTCTGTGGACAAAAATACTCTGGGACAGTAAGGGAATGTCTTCAAAAGCAAAGCAGGCACCAAACTTGTCTATGTTTTGACCTGAACCTTTTCCAGCTACAGCAAGCTGCGTGCTGGAGGAGACCAGGGAGGGCTTCTTCCCCTGGAATACCCATATTCTTAGACCAGTGGGACCTGATGCTCCGGGTTCTTGGAGCACACAAGTGTTAATGTTCCTTGTGCTGGAAGCGCTGCAGTTCTGAGGTTGAAACTCTGATGACATCTGCTTATTCAACAGAGTTTATGGTACAAGCGACTGAAGAAATGATGGTTAGAAGAGCAGGGGGTGAAATGGTTTGTTGGAGGTGGGAGGGTGACCAACATGGCACTGCAGCTGACGTCTCTGGATTTGACAGGGAGGTTGCCCTCTCCTTGCCCTTCCTGGCTTTGCAGTGCATTTCCCTATTGCAGGTGCAGGCGTTTCCCTTTCACTTCTTGCAGGTTACCGGCTTGAGTCCTCAGCAGGAGTAAAGGCTGCCGAGCAGTACCCATGGATAAGAATCGCTGAGCGTAATGTAGTTTACAAAAGGCAAACAATGGGCGCGCAGGCATTTTCATATCAGTTCAGCTGGATTACATATTAGAAGTTAATTTATTCACACTTTTCAAATTTGCCTGGGAGGACAGCCTGGCATTGGTTTTGACTCGTGGAGCTGGTGACTGACATCAGAAGACCGTGGGGACTGTTTCAGAAAGGTCTGGCTTAATAAGTCCCCCTATTTCTGAAGAAATAGCAGTACATGTTAGGATGTGAAAATGAGTTCAAAACTCACTCTAAAGCAGAGGAAGACCGACCTCTTCTTAATTTCTGCTGCTTTTCTCCATAGTAAAATTGCCAAGACTTCATTTTTGGAGTAAAAGAGTAGATTTAAAGAACTAAGACATTGAGGAAAAGTTACTAGTTTTTAAATAAGAAACTACTTTTTCACATCCTCTTAACCTGTTTTTCGTGTTTTCTTTCTCTGTACCTGTCTTCCACAAAACACTATCCTAAGCCAGGGAAATCAACGCTTCTAAGACACAGTAGCAAAGCTGACATAGTCCTACTCAACTTCTCACAGAGAAATCTAGAAACAAGGGACTGGGGTTTTTTCCTTTCTTTCCACGTCCCCCGAATCTCTCTCTGCAGTTCCTCCTGCCAACGTAAAATCCATGAGGCTGCTGTAATCTGTCATTATTGTGTCTGTACTATTCTGAGGCAGGCAGTAGTTCAAGGAGGAAGAAGGAAGGGGAAGTCGGGTATCCTCTGTGTTTGAACGGAGCAAATGATGCACAGGACAAAAAAAATGTTCTCTTCATGTGTTGTTCGGGTGCTTGGGGTCCCCACTAAAGATGCTGTCCAGGGTAAAGGGATGGTGTTTATTCAAGCCTTGGTCAGACTGTAATCTAAGGAACTATTTTATCATGAAAATTACACGTAGGTGTTAAATGTCTGTCCTAATGGCTGCTTCTAATTGTGATTTCAGGCAGGAGCTTTGCCCTTTAGGAGGCTCACAACAGATCAGAGCAAGCATTTAGCAGCTTAAGGAGCCAGAGTCTCGCCAGCAGAGACTCCAGGTCGCATTAAAGCCTTGGCTTTGGTGCTGTCTGGCGCAAATTCAGTGGAGACTTTTGGATTCAGGAAATGATAAATTACAAGTTGTGCTATGAAAGAGTGCACCGCAAAAAACACCTTTATCAAGTAGAACAGACTTGACTTGTAGCTATTAATTGCACATTGATGTTGCTCATTGCCCTAATGTGTCTCTGACCCAGGTGAGTCCAGCTGGTGATTTTGTGTGTCAGAGTGGTTTAGTGCTGCCA
This sequence comes from Vanellus vanellus, assembly GCF_965231255.1. NCBI lineage: Eukaryota > Metazoa > Chordata > Aves > Charadriiformes > Charadriidae > Vanellus > Vanellus vanellus. The sequence continues at coordinate 87,862,100 of NC_138906.1, forward strand.
TTCCTTGATAAAAGTAAAGTATCTTGAAAATTAAATTGATTTGAAGTTGACTGCTTTTTGGACAAATTTGGAAGCTCTCAGTTGACTTCCTTTTCTGTTGCCTTCTCTTTTATACATTTGATCTTACTTTGCAGGAGTCTTACTTTTAGCTGTTAATGCAAATTTTTAAATTTGGAAGACATTTTGGTTTAATATCAGTTATGGTTCTGTTGTCTATCTGAAATTTTCCTACAGAATATAATTTCTTCCCAAGTGTCCAGTTTTTACAGCGTCCCTAGTAAAAATTTAGCGGACCCCAGAGATGAGTTCTGTCCTGTGTTACTTTGGTATAAATCTGAAAGTTGGATTGTTTACCACAGGAAGTCTGAAGGAGCACCAGTAAAGATACAAGACTGAGCATCAGCTGCATAGGTGACCCTTTGCATGGAGATTTTATACTATAACAAGTTTAACTCCTTAGTGCTGCACTGAGTATCGTTGAAGTGGTCATCATTCCCTGTCTTAGAAGTGTCTGCAGTTTAATCGTAGAATCATAGGTTTAGGTTGGAAGGGACCTTGAAGATCATCTAGTTCCAACGCCCCTGCCATAGGCAGGGACACCTCCCACTAGACCAGGTTACTCAAAGCCCCATCCAACCTGGCCTTGAACGCTTCCGGAGATGGGGCATCCACAACTTCTCTGGGCAACCTGATCCAGTGTCTCACCACCCTCAGAGTGAAAAATTTCTTGCTGGTATCTAAATCTCCCGTCTTCCAGTTTGAAGCCATTCCCCCTGATCCTATCGCTACATGCCCTTGTAAAAAGTCCTTCCCCAGCTCTCCTGTAGGCCCCCTTTAGGTACTGGAAGGCTGCAATAAGGTCTCCCCGGAGTCTTTTCTTCTCCAGGCTGAACAACCCCAACAACATTCAGCCTTTCTACATGGGAGAGGTGCTCCAGCCCTCTTATCATCTTCATGGCCCTCCTCTGGACCCACTCCAACAGGTCCATTTCTTTCCTACTTAGGGGCTCCAGAGCTAGACACAGTACTCCAGGTCTCACGAGAGTGGAGCATAGGGGCAGAATCACCTCCCTTGACCTGCTGGCCACACTTCCTCTGATGCAGCCCAGGATGTGGTTGGCCTTCTGGGCTGCAATCGCACATTGCTGGCTCATGTTGAGCTTCTCATCAGTCAGCACCCCCAGGTCCTTCTCCTCAGGGCTGCTCTCAATCCATTCTCCACCAAGGCTGTACTTGTGCTTGGGATTGCCCCGACCCAGATGTAGGACCTTGCACTTGGCCACTTAATAGTGGGATACAGACAGTACTTGCACTCTGGTTCAATAAGTGCTGGCTCAATTGATTTTTATGCATGAGGAGTCCTGCTGACTGGCAGTTATGCTTAAAGTTATCCCTGCCTGCAAGTGTTTGTACAATTGAGGCTGAAATCCTCTTCATCCACAGGGTAAACCTACCTGAGGTGCAGTGTATCACCGAGTCGTGAGGTGGATGTGCTGGGTGCTGTGGTGTTGCACACAGGACTGCATTTTTACTTCTTCTGGTTGCTAGACGTGGGAAACCCTGGATGCATTTTAGTGTTTAGGGTTTTGGCTCTCAAGAGCTGCTGCGATGGCTCAGTCAAAAAAACCCCAGGTGATGGGGAGTATCTTCTGGTACTCCATAATCAAAGTGTAAAAGAGGAGTCCAGCACATCTCTTACCTACCACCGCCCCCAGGTTACTCAAAGCAGCCAGACTTGTTGGCAGATGTAATTCCAGTGATACGCCAGGGCAGGATTTGACCCTCCAATTTAATAGCTTCATGTGTCTGTGAGCAATTAAAAGTTACTAGTGATGTAAAGCAAAGGAGTATGCTTATGTAATTAAAAAGGCGATAGTCTTTATGTTGTCCTGCTGTGATCCTGTGTTAACATCTCTTGCTGTGATTTATGCTTTTCTTTAAATTGCAGGCTTCTGGAGTTTGGTGACTGTGTGACAATCCCAGCTCCTGGTGACAGAGCAGGGCTGTTTCTAACTTCTGTAGTTGCTGGAGAAGTACCATGAAAACGTTGCTGCTTCCTCTGCAACTCAAAACAGGGATGGATGGAAAGAGAAAGTTTGTTTTTTAAAAAGTAACATGAGCTTTCAAGCCCACCTGCTGGCTGACTTTTGACTTTTTAAGTGCCTGGGGCTGGCAATAAAAGGATTAGGTGGTGCAGCAGCCATCTGGCTCCCAGAGGAGGTGCTTCCTCGCAAACTGAGGGGCTGCCTTGTGAGAGAGACGTCTGTGTGTCCCCTAAATTTTGCCCGGCTTTGGTGTATCCCCACTCCCATCCGTGCATCGGCTTCCCGGCCTCACTGCCCCAAAAATACTGTTTTGTTTCCAAGTCTTGCGAAGAGTGTCACTTTTTGAGCTGACAAGTAAGGGTGGGGTAGAAGGACTGAAAGCTTGTGTAGTGTCAAAGAGAAAAAAAGATGTATTGACCTGTGTCCATTCGGGGCACGAATCAGCCTTGGGTTACATGAGGCAAAAAGTGAGTATGTTTTTCCTCGTGGTTTCATTGCCTTTCCTGTCTGCATCATCCGCCACCCACGCAGAAACAGGCAGGCAGGTGTGTGCAGGGACATTCGGAGCGCTGCTTCCCAAGGCTGGTTCCCTAACATGCCTGGCTGCCATAGGGTGGGCACCTATGGAAAGCACTGTTGGCAGTACCAGTCACGACAGTATCGATATCTTTATCGTACGCATTTCATACTGCATGTTCACTAAAATGCAAAGCTTGTGGTGTATTTTACTGGTGGTGGCAAAATCCAAAGGAAACACATTGTTGAGAAAGAAGAGTTTCTTTGCATCATTCGCAGAGGCATTTTCCCCCTCTGGAACATTAATTTTTTATACGCGTGGCTATGGAAATCACAGAATCACAGAACGGTCAGGGTTGGAAGGGACCCCTGGAGATCATCTAGTCCAACCCCCCTGCCTAAAGCAGGGTCACCTACAGCAGGTCGCACAGGAACACATCCAGGCGGGTTTTGAATATGTCCAGAGTGGGAGACTCCACAACCTCTCTGGGCAGCCTGTGCCAGTGCTCTGCCACCCTCAAAGTAAAGAAGTCCATCCTCATGTTTAGATGGAACTTCCTATGTTCGAGTTTGTGCCCATTACCTCTTGTCCTATCACTGGGCACCACTGAAAAAAGACTGTTCCCATCTACCTGGCACCTTCCCTTTAATTATATATAAGTATTGATAAGATCCCCCCTCAGTCTTCTTTTCTCTAGACTGAAAAGACCCAAGTCCCTCAGCTTTTCTTCGTAAGAAAGATGTTCTAATCCCCTAATCATCCTAGTAGCCCTTTGCTGGACCCTCTCCAGCAGTTCCCTGTCCTTCTTGAACTGGGGAGCCCAGAACTGGACACAATACTCCAGATGCGGCCTCACCAGGGCAGAGTAGAGGGGGAGGATGACCTCCCTCGACCTGCTGGCCACACTCTTGATGCATAAAGAGTTAAGTCACATTTCTAACAGAGCCATTGATGTAACAGTGGCCAGAGTGGTGCGGAGTTGATGTAGCTCCTGAATCTCCCTGGGGTGCAAAGCACCGGTCTCCGAGGGAAGGCAAAAGCAGCAGCTGCTGGTGGTGGCTGAATTTCTCCATCGCCCCCGTCCGCCTGCTCGGGCCGGATCAGGTCCTGCCGGCACGCAGTGCTGATTGCCCCGGGCAGGGCTCACCGTGGTGACCAGCGACTTTTTAAAACACAAATTGTTTTCATTTTTCTTCAGTGCTACTGCTTGTGGAGGAGGGGCCGGGCTGTGGTGTTTTTCCATTATGAATTTTGGCCCCAGTAACCAAAGGAAGGAGTTGGAAAGGAACGGGGAGTGCTGGGGAAGCACTTGCCCATGCCTGGCTCTGCGACGGCTCCCTGTGGAAGCACTGCTGCATCTACTGAGGAGTATCCCACCTCTGATCCAGAAAAGAAATTAATGAAAGAAGGAATAGCAACATTTTGGGTTAGACATTTTGGCTTTTAAAGGAGTATTTTTGAAGTTACCTAATTAACAGTTCAGAGGTATCATCACTAGCACACAGTTTTTTGGTTTATGCATAAAGGTGCTGATGGAAAAGTTTAGACTGGATATTTTAAATGAACTTTTGAGTATGTGCTTTCCTGAAAGTGCTTTTGATAAGTCAAAATTTGGGGGAGTCATTTATTTGTTAAGTTGAACAAGGGGCATGATTAAAGCCAGGTAATAGATACCAAGAGAGTCCCCTGATTTACAGTTGCTCAGGGCTTGATCTTGCTGTCGTTTCTATCAGCTGAAGAACTTCAGATCTTATATAGACTATTGGCTGTATCTATGAGTTCCCACCTTCTGAACCTCTTGCAAAATACTAAGCACTATACTCCAGCCCTGCAAAGCACTTTGCTGGAGGGTCACCTGGTGGGTTAAAGTGGATGTTTGGTCCGATGAATTAAATGGTGTATTTATATGTGACATTATTTTGGTATCGGGGTTGCTGGCATTTTGCAAGACAGCAGTTCACACTATCTTGAGTAACTTTGTGTGGCTGTTTTACCTCAAAGCGTGGTGAGAGCACAGGTGACTCAGAGGATTCTGAAATGGAATGAGAGGATTCCCGAGGCTCCCAAGGGCAGGAACATACGGATCAGTTTTCACAGGTTTTCATGACTGAGTGGCTATAGGGTGAGCTGTATTCTAGATGAAAAATGATGCTGAAAGAACAGCATGCAAACTAATGGAAACTTATTTCAGATAAACGGATTTTTTTTTTTCTGTTTACAGATGAAAATATTTCTGCTGTTCAGAGTAGCAGCAAATAGAAACTCTTTGAAATACAGCTTATTTGAGATTTGAGGTACCACTGGCAAACTTCCATCCCTGTCCATAGTAGATGAATTGTCACTACACTGAAAATTAAATCTTTTCTGCCCTTTAGGGTTTGGGTTTTTTTTTGTTTTGGGTTTTTGTTGTTGTTGTTTGTTGTTGGATTTTTTTTCTAAAGGCCATATCACACCACTGTATTTGTGTATCTTCAACATTTGGGACCAGCTACAGGGACTGTAAATTCAGTCACTAAAGAAACAAAATAGTCAAGCTTATAGCTGTTGACCTGTTAGTTGCCTGTGCTTCTTTGTGTCATTTCTTCCTGCACAGCAATGGCCCACGAATATACATGAAATGGAAAGAGAGAGCTGGTTGGATTAAATGGCTGTAAATGTTGTCTGTGGAAAGGATATTCTGTAACTACCCCTTTATTTCCATCCTGTAGATATATTTTTATAGGCTCAGAAATGCTAATGTCCTTTAAGATACTGCGTAGCCAGTTTTTAGCCTCTGTGCATTTCAGATTCATATAATTTTCCCTTTGTTTGTTTCTCCTGACATCTCTAACCATTGCTATTAAAATCCTTGTTTTGAACCTGCTCGTTTTAGATGCCAGACCAGTTTGATCAGACAGTGGTGCTTAACCAGCTGCGCTATTCTGGGATGCTGGAGACAGTCAGGATTCGGAGGGCTGGTTTCCCAGTCCGGAGGCCCTTTCAAGACTTTTATAAAAGGTAAACACTCTGACTTGTGCGCTTCAGATGCGATTCACGGGTACCAAATCAACATTCCCATGTTGAGGAATGAAGTGAAAATCTAATAACAAAAAAATCATATGGAAAAAATAGAACTTGTGTCTTAAATGAAGTAATAAATAGGTTTTGGTTGCCAGGTATAAAGTCCTCATGAGAAACTTAACTCTGCCTGAAGATTTACATGAGAAATGTGCCGTCCTACTTCGTCTGTATGACAACACAAGCACTGAATGGCAGCTTGGAAAAAATAAGGTAAATAATCTGACTGTGCGTATTGTGGGGCTGGTGCTTATGCAAAGCTGAGGGGACAGGATTTAGACTGCACAGCTGCAGAGATGTAGTTGTAATGGTAATTACTTCTGGCCTTAAAAGAAGCTGCGCATGCCTGTTGGTGCCCTTGAAACCCTTATAGCAACAATTAATGGTTGTGCTGAGGAATTTGCTGTCTAAGGCACTTAGACACTGACTGGTGATTTCAGTCATGGAGAAAGAGTCCACTTGAATTTTCTGCCAGTGTTCACAAGCGATAGCGCTGGTGAGGATCAGAACTTAAAACACGGTAGCTGGATTTTAACATTTTTTTGAAGTATCGAGCATGTGAAGTAACACCTTTATTCTACAGGGAGCTCCACTCATACCAGTAAAGCCACCTGCATGATACCTGCTCAGTGGCTGAAACCAGGGGGAGGAATTTAGCCAGTGTTCATGTGGCAGAGTTGAGCTCTAAGTGTGTTTGCCATCTTAGTCTGAAGAGTCTATTTCAGAGGTACATAAGACCTCAGTATGTGACCTACCGGACAACCTGAACTTTGCCTACAACTTTTTTTTTTTTTTTCCCCAACAAAAATCCAAATTATTTTAATTGAAAGAATGGAGTTCTAATTTAAGAAATAAAACAGTCCAGGTGTTTTTGCATGCTCGTTTTTCAAGTTTGATTTTGGACAACAGTTGTGTGCAGAGCTTCCCTTGTGAAAGCATCGTGTACTCAGGAGAGGATTCCCCACTGCAAGATTTGAGATCTCTTAAATCTTAAAAACGCCTGGTGCAAAGGACTAGAGGGTGGATTACAAACATCAGACCATCACTGCCAAGGATCACCCCCCAGGCCTCTGCAGATAGCTTTCTGTTCTTTTTTCTCTGGGTAACTCCTGTTGGTGCTCCCAGGGCTTCCATAGCAGAGGGAGAACGAAAACCAGATCCAGAAGTAAAGTTTGCTGAATTATGTGTTACACTTGCAGTTCTCCTGTCAGTTGTTAGAACTGTGAAACTTTCTCATAAGGCGGCAAAAATATTTTGTAAAATCTGATTGATTTCTGTGTGAAACACCCTTTCCCCTCATCCTCTTCTCCCCCACAGCGGCATATTTTTGAAGGGTTTCCTCCACTCCTCTGCATGCTTAAGGAGTCTCAGAGATGCTATTGGGAAAGTTGATTTAATAATTTTACAGTTATTGTAAGGGATAGAACCTGAAATATTCTGATGGCAGTTGAAGTTATCTTTTATCCCGTTTTGGTAGACGATGGCTTACACGTAATACAGTGATAATGTTCGGCCGCAGGGCTAGGCTGTGCTTCCCACTATATTTTCAGATTGATATTAACAGTGCGTACACATGGACCCCGGACAGCGCTTTGGCATCTTAGGGACATATATTTACCAGAACCTGAAATTGTTCTGACCAGCTGCTTGGTAGGAGCCAGAGCTCTGTTGTAATTTCCCTTACTGGGGCTGTGGCTCATCCCCCCCCCCAGGAGCTGCCTGCACACTTGTAAGAGTCTTCATAAACAGCTTATTGTAGGGAAGGACAAGAGGGCATTGGTTTCAGACTGAACATGGGTTGGGGCACTATCCTGCCCGTGTGATTTAAAAGGGGTAGTAAAGACTTTGCAATGATTTAGCTTCAGTGTGATTTTTTTTTTCCTTGTCTTTTACATCCCAAGCTGCAGTGCACCTGCTCAGGAAAAGGCATGAGCCTGGGTGTAACATGTGCTTAACATCCGTTTTTGTTCAGGAAGTAGCTGAATGCCTTTCGGAAGGAGAATTTTGTTGCATTTTTAAAGCCAGTGTGTGTAGAGCAAAGAAAGATTGCCCACTGAGTGAAAGAAAAGGCTTTTTCCATGCCTAAAAGCTTTCTATAGAAAGAGCTACCCAGGGCAACTCGGATACTGGAATGTTGTTTGGGGACTTTCTGTGGGACTTCTTATGTTCCTTAGAGTTGGATAAGTTGTAGTAAAATGTAGTCCCTTTCCAGCTACATTCAAAACTCACGACTGTGTCTCTCCTCAGGAGTCCTGCTTTGTCTTTGGTGATAGGCTTTTTTCCCCTGAACATAGAGGGAAAACCTACCTTTTTTTCTAATTGAATACTCCCAAAAGTCGTATTTTTCTTTCTTTTTTTTTTTTTTTTTTCCACAGCAAGAAAAAACCCAAAACACTTCAAGGAAGCATTGCTGCTTTTAAATGTCCTTGCAGCCTTCCTCCCTTAGCAGAGCCCATGCTGTCCGTGTGCTTTCCTCATCACCCCGTTGCGGTGCGCAGCCTGGCTCGTCCCGGATAATCCAAGTGTCGCTGCACTGGATAGTTCCGGCTGCTCGTGCCTTAGGCAGCAGCACGCCAGGCTGTTGCCACCTACAGCCGATACCAGCAGACTTAGCCTTCCAAAAGGCACAGTTGAGAGGGGCTGGAAAAAGCGCTGGCAGGAGATAGCTCACCTCTTGGTGAGTCTGCAGTAAAGAGCAGGTGTCGAGGCGGATGGAAGAGGGAAGCTGCATGCCCTGTGCCTCTGCTTGGCTGGAGAAGCACTTTCATTCATTCAAGGCAAAATAAGCCAGCTTAGCTCAACGTATGTCAATGCCACGTGCTAAAGCTGCCTCTAAGAGGCACTAGGCAGTCTGGGCGAATGACCCAGGTTAGTGCTGGGATGAGAGCTTGGAGAGCGGTCCGTCTGCCGGAGGGCGGACGGCTGTGGTGGGGTGTCTGGCGCCGGCAGCTGTGTCACCCTGTAACGGCAGGAAAATGCAGTCGAGTCGAGCCAAATATGAAACGACTCTCGTTTCTACTTACTTCTGCAGGCTTATAGCAATGCCGTCTGAAGCGATGAGGCTTGTAAGGGGTTGTGAAGGCTGCCGGTACTGTGAAACAGCTAAGTCATCGGGGTGGTGTTTCTGCCCCTCAAATCAGGAAGTTCATGCTAAGTCCTCCAGCTTCTTTGGCCTGGGATACTCTTTGGTGGGAAAGGCTGTTTAACAAAGCCAGTAATTATGTTGCTTTTGGAAAAACCCTACTCCTAATTAAAACTTTTGTTAGTGTAATCAGGCTCTTCCCACTGAAATCCAAAGCTAGAGGATCATCTGCAGGTATTTTCTTTTAAGAGGAATGCGTTTTGTTTTTTTCCTTTTCTGTTGAGGAAATGGTATGTTTGTCTCTGAATTCAAAGCTGAGGCTTGCTGCTCGAGCTGACGTTGGCAGCCCCCTGGCTGTCCTCTATATATGATGCTCTCCGCAAGTTGTTAAGCCACAGGTTTTCTCATGTAGGTGTTTCTCCGGGAGTCCTTGGAACACAAGTTGGAGAAACAGCGAGAGGTGGAAGTCACCAAGGCAGCAATGATTATCCGAGCTCACATCTTAGGTTATGCAGCCCGGTAAGTGACTAGATGGGAATATTAATAATCAAGCTTTGGAATAAATGGCTGGGGTGCCACAGAGTTTAATCCTTCTGGCTCACTTCTTAACTTTTGCTACGGACCAGGCATCCAAATCCTGTAAGTGGCTTTTGAAAATGCCAGCTGGTATCTTTGCCAGATCCATGAACAAACCAAAATGGAGTTTGAATTGGTTTAATGTAATGAACAGGACAGTATGGAAGTTTGGAGGTCAGCCAGTATCCATATAATTGTATCGTGGCGTTAGATCCGTGGTAGGAGCTCTAGCTGGATGGCACCTAGTGGGGCTGCCCCAAGTTACCAGCTGAGATTCAGACTTATCTTTGCTTCGTCGTGGTAAGAAAAGAGAAGGCAAATAAAACTAATCAGTTTGGTTCTTGAAGAACCATGACATTAGCTAACTGATTAATGTTTCACTTGTTTACCTGGCTTCATGCATTATGTATTAGGTAGAGTTGCTCATCCCATCTGTTTATTTCTCTGCTTTTTCTACAAATCAGTAGACAGTTTAAGGAAACTTGTTTGCATAATGAGGTAATTTCTCTTCATGTGTATATTAGTCCTGTCCTTATATTCTGACCAGTATGTTACTTAAAAACTGTATTCCTATTTTAATGGCAGAGCTTTCCTGCTGTTCATGAGACGTGGGATGAGTATCTATGTATATTCTGTCTCTGCACGTGTGCACACACACAGAGCTGTCCTTTTAGCATCTCCTTGTCAGGCACATAAGAACATGTAAGAGAGGTAATGTGCATTTCCTTAATGAAGACACACAGAGCTCTGTCATAGAAATGGGAGAATCTCTTTCCTGTCAAAGGGAGGAGAAAGTGAACAAGAATGGAGAAATCATCACAGAGCTAGAAATAACAAATTGGTTTTGCTACTACGGGCTCATTACTGCAGGTCACCATGGCCAGACTTCTTGCGACTGCTCGTTAATTCCTTGTTTCCTTAGAAATTTCCTTTTTTTTTTTTCCTTATCTCCCAGAAAGCGGTATAGAAAGGTTCTCTACTATGTGGTTGTGATACAGAAGAACTATAGAGCATTCAGTGGTAGGAAGAAGTTTCTGTGCCTGAAGAAAGCAGCCATAATCCTTCAGAAGCAGCGGCGAGGCCAGCTTGCTCGACGCGTTTACAGGGAGCGACTAGAGGAGAAGCAGAGACAAGAGGAGGAGAGAAGAAAAGAGGAGGAAGAAAGGTGCAGTACGCTGTCTTACATCACTCTCCTGTCCGTGCTATATTAGGTTTTGGTCTGAATAGCCCTTTTTTCAGGCTGTTTTTGATAAGTGATGTTGAAAACCTTTGTTTCTTTTGCTAAAAGATGCATGTAGCTATTGTGGTAGTTTCATATTCACAAACGTATCCTCGGTGACCTTATTTTTGGCTGTCTTTTCCATGTGGCAGATGATCTCTGTAAGTTGAGATATTGCCCTAGCAAAGGTATGTGATGAGCTTATGTTGAGCTTGATTTACTAACTTCTTTTCTTCCTTCTCTTTTAGGGAAAGACAAAGGCAAGAAGCAGAGCGTCTTGCCCAGCAGGTAAATGATATTCTTAGTGCTTTCAGCCATCCTGTTTATTTAAGTATCTCAACCCAGCCATTAAAAAAATAAAAGGCATCTGTGGCATTTAAACTAAACTTATTACAGGAGTTGGCAGATAAAGCCAAAGGAAACTTGATACAGTTGTTTGCATGGAAGTTTCTTTCGCCTCATGCTTCATTTAATTTCTGGCAAAGTTTGAACTTTCTGCATGTACCTCAGCTTTCCAGTATCTGTGAGCAAATGCTTTCGTTTTTCTTTTTCTTTCCTATTCTTTTCTTTCTGATGTAGGGATAGGGGTCCTTTTAAATGAACAGCATGGTGGGAGAACAGTGCTTTAGAAATAAACAAATTTTAAAAAGGAATCTTGCCTTGAGGGGCTTTATTTTATTTTATTTTAATTTTTACTTTGTTTTATTTTGAATGCAGGCTGAAGAAGAGAGAAAGAAGCAGGAACTGGCTGCCATTCAGAAAGCCCAGAAGGAGGCAGAGCTGAAGCAAGAGGTGGAGAAGCAGAAAGAAAGCAGACAGGTGGAAGAAATCCTGCGTCTGGAAAAAGAAATTGAAGACCTGCAGCGTGTGAAGAAGCAGCAGGAGCTGTCTTTGACAGAGGCTTCGTTACAGAGGCTGCAGCAGCTTCGAGACGAGGAACTCCGGCGGCTCGAGGACGAAGCATGTCGAGCAGCCCAGGAGTTCCTGGAATCTCTGAACTTTGATGAGATTGATGAATGTGTCCGAAACATCGAGAGGTCTCTCTCTGTGGGCAACGGGTATCCTGCTGAACTGACTGAACAGACTGGAAATGCCTGCAGTGAAAAGCCCAATTTTAACTTCAGCCAGCCATATCCTGAGGAGGAGGTAGATGAGGGCTTTGAAGCTGATGACGATGCATTTAAGGATTCGCCCAACCCAAGTGAGCATGGCCATTCTGATCAAAGGACCAGTGGCATCAGAACAAGCGATGATTCCTCAGAAGAAGATCCCTATATGAATGATACTGTGGTGCCAACAATTCCTGCTGCTAGCAACACCATGCTTATACCTCCTACCCATGATACAGTCAGTCTCCACAACTCTTCAAGTGGTGAATCCACATACTGCATGCCAGAAAATGTATCCTGTAGACCCCCAAATTCCGTGGAACTTATTTCTCCTGATGGAGACTATGATTACGACCAAGACGATTATGAAGATGGTGCTATTACTTCTGGTAGCAGCGTGACCTTCTCTAATTCGCACAGTAGCCAGTGGTCACCGGACTACCGATGCTCGGTGGGGACATACAATAGCTCTGGAGCATACCGATTTAGCTCTGAAGGAGCTCAGTCTTCTGTAAGTATCACTGGTTTTATTATCTAATGATTGATATGTGTTTTTTAATTATTAGTGGGTTTTTCCCACTGGGCAGCCGTAGAGTCACCACTGGGGCTGTTCTTAAAGACGTCTGTGTTGTGTAGTTTGACTTGCTTAGACTGCGTATGGACATAGTTGTCTGTGGCCATCTAGATGCCACTGGGGTGAGCGCGTTAGACTTGGAGGCAGCTCGGGTGCTGCTTGCAGTCCTAGGCTTATGCAAGGATATGGTTCTGCCTGTTTTAATGCAGAACTGCGTATTATTTGGTGAGGAGTTCGGTGCATGGCCTTGGATGCAATGCATAAGCAAAACTCTTCTCTGCGTGTGTGTGTGTGTGTGTTTCGAGGGGGGTACCAGGTAGTACGGTGGAGAACTGGTTTCAGAAAAAAACAGGTTCAGTTATGCATGCAAGTTACAACAGTGCAGAGCAATAAGCGGCTTGCAGAAGTCCCAGAAATCCCAGGTGTATTTTGAGATGATTTGGAGAGTAAGTTTCACATGATGGCTAAAATTATTGAGGCAGATACTCATACTGAGGAACCGTTTACTGAGCATACTGTGGGCTTTGGTCCTACAAACATTTTGGGAAGAATATGATTCCCTCTACCGCTCACAGAATACTTCTGTGAGACTGTGTGACTGGGAAAATGAAAAAGTATATTAGCAATGCTGGCTTATTTAGAAGGAAAACGTTAACACTAAAATACCTATTACAGTTGAGGTTATAAAAGCCGGTCAAAGAGCCATCATGGTTGTTGGGATAAGTTGACAGTTCTTGTCTAAGAGAAAAACACTTTTAGCTGTCTCTATTGAGGACTCCTTCCTGTTGCACGACTCTGGGTGCGTGACAGATGCAGAACAGAAATTCCGATTATTTGGGGTGAGGGTGGAGGAAGCCATTACCACAGCATGTGGAATATGTTTCTATTTCAAGACTTTTCTAAACTTCACTTTTCTAAACAGCACTTCAATGATGGAGGGAGGTAGCACAAGGTAGCGTGTTCTGGCCATGCTCTTGCAAAGCGATAACTTTTCTGAGCAGCTACAAAGCTGTTTCATAGATTTGTTATATGACATTAGAGCTAGCAGTGTAATCAAACAGAACCACCTGCAACTTACTATAGTGTACTCCTTCCTTTCTGCCCTGGACAAAAAACAACGAGGAATCGTGTCCTTCCAATACAGCATAAAATGTTTTAGCTGAAGACTTCTAAACCGATTTCATCTAAACTCCTTCCTAAGAGGTCATTTCACCTTTATTCCTTTCTTCTGTAGTTTGAAGACAGTGAAGAAGATTTTGACTCCAGGTTTGATACAGATGATGAACTTTCCTACCGGAGGGATTCAGTCTATAGCTGTGTCAGCCTGCCCTACTTTCACAGCTTTCTCTACATGAAAGGTACTGGGTGAATCAGAATTTGCTAAATATACAAAATAACCAGAAATGTTTATTACACCTTGCACTTCAATTCCTGTAGTGTTAAGCTATTTTCTAATTTTTCAGAGGGTAACAGAAAAGTCTGGAGAGAGCTGCTCTCAAATTAAGTTACTTGCAGTGGCTTACATCTGGCAGCCTTTTTCCCTTCTGCAAAGGAACATCAACATTTTGGGCTGCCTCTCTCATTTTACATCTTTGCTGGTTCATAAACAATGGAATATACAGTATAAATAGAGCAAAATAACTCACAAAGTCAAATAGTACCAAATTTTGAGGAAACCTGATTCCATCTCCCAAAAACTTATAGACAACAGCATTTTATGTTGCAGACCAGTTTTACTGACATCAGTCGACTTTCATGTTGAATCCAAAAGACACAAAGAAGGATATATGTAGCAAAGGGGCGTGAGGGACTATGAAAGAATATACGCAGGAGTTCTCTGGTTAAGATTCTTGGTTTTATCTTCTGATGATTGATAGCAAATCATAATCTAGATGAACCCTTGTATGATACGCATCACTGTAGAATAACTTATTTTCCTGGAATAGGAACAGTGATGAATATGTGCATAGCTATGTTTGTGTGAAAAATAATGTACACAGTCATCACTAGCATGGCTTTTACCTTCTGACGTAGTTAGCAACAAGTTTTTGTGGAAGGACAGGAGTATATTGATTTGGTGAAGGTTTTGATGACTGGCATGTAACTACGGTGCAAGGTGTATTGTCTACGGTGTAGCCACACTTCGGTATGGCTGAGCTCACACTGATGTATTTCCTACTTAAGTATAGCTTTTTCAAGTTTTGTGGTTTTGAGCTGAACGTTGTTACCTCCTAATAACCTGGAGAGAGGAAAGAGTTTAACACTAAACTTTTCTTAGATTATCACTGAGATACATTGAAAACAGTGTTAAAGATCTGATTGTTATGTTCAGTAAGACTTTTTAATAATTTAATATTTATTATATATATATGTTGTGTATAAGTATATATAATTATATATATGTTTCCCTTCTGTAGACATACATTATAATTTATAATTTAAGGGTCTTTAGATTGCCAACAATATTGGCAGCCATAAGGATATGCAAAAATGAGATCTTTGGTTTCGTGACTTACAGCAGAGACTCAGTTTAACTGCAGCATTGTTGGTCAGCATCTTCCAGCGTTGGTTTGGTCACAGCTTCTGTTTTACAGTATAATTGTTTGTCTTAACTATGTATAAACCTACATCTGTGTCTCTTGCCAGGCGGCTTAATAAACACATGGAAGCGACGCTGGTGTGTCCTGAAAGATGAGACCTTCCTGTGGTTTCGTTCCAAGCAGGAAGCACTTAAGCAGGGTTGGCTTCACAAAAAAGGGGGTGGATCATCTACGCTTTCCAGAAGGAACTGGAAGAAACGATGGTTTGTTCTCAGGCAGTCCAGGTTGATGTACTTTGAAAATGACAGTGAAGAAAAGCTAAAGGGTGCCATTGATGTCCGAACAGCCAAGTAGGTTTATGTGGTTTTATACGTTAGCCATAGTTCTTCCTAAATACTTCTTGGGGCTTAATCTGGGAAGATGTTAAGTGCCCTGCCTTCAAACTGTGTGAATGCAAGCATGAGAGTGTGCGTGATGAAGTTGTTGAAAGCAAGTTTTGTCCTTACTTGGCTCTCTCCTAAGTCTCCGGAGTGCTCCAGAGCTAAGCCAGTGCCAAATACTTGAGAAAACTGCTGCTATAATGAACCCATTTGTGCTTTCTCCCAGACTAGAGGCCCTACTTAGTCTGTAATGATTCCCAAGGCAATTTGGGACACGTTGCCAAGTCCGTAGCTGCAGGCAAACCTAGAATGGAGAGGGTGGAATTAATAGGCCCTGAGTATATTTAAGTTAGCATGGGTCAAAGCTGTATCTTCTGTATGCGTTTACAATTTTTTTCGTCTTTGAAATAACTGTGGTAGTGGTAGAAAAGTCTTTAAAATGTGTATATTCATTAAAAAAAGTAGAATTACTAAACCTGGCTTAATAACTTACGTCTTGCTAACTAAAATTCCTTACGCCTTAAAATTCTATGCTTCCTGAAGCATGCGTGAAAAAAGTTTTGTAAGGGATGGTATTTTTCCTTCTAAAGAGTCAGTATGCTTTATGAACTTATGGATTATCTAACTAATTTAAAAATTAGAGTGTGCTCACATTGGTAGTCTCATTTCTGTACAAAAATGTGCCTAAGCTTTCTTCCAGGGTAGAGAAAAATAGAAATGGCTGTAACACTTGATTCCACTCTGCTCCTTGTAATCTGCAACTATCCATTTTATTTTGTTAATTTAACAGAGTACTTAAACTAAATTGAAAGCTTAGATTAATCTTTTCTTTGGAAGTCCTGTCTTGAGCCTGATTTCAAGCAGAACAAAGTAGTTTCAGTGAGCATCCCAACTTGCTCTTGTAAAACCAGTGGGCTGATGGCTGTCAAGTAAATCTCTGAATAGAGACAGAAGTTCCTCCCACATTTTTTTTTGTTGTTGAAACTGAATTGGACTCTGTCTCATGTACCATAGCATTTATTTAGTGTATTTTTCTAATATGTTTAAACCTTCTGGTTTTTGTTGTCACCGCACTGTTTCATTGACTGTGCCCTATAGAAGTTCTTTGCTGAACATACCTTTAAAATTGTCAGGTAAAGGTTGTTCAACCTAACTTGAACTGTAGGTTCAATCAATGACTATTTGTGTACAAAATAGCTAAAAGAAAGGGTACTTGTATTTAAAGAGCTGTATGTCATGAGAAACAAGCTTTTCTAGGTAACTTTAATATTCACTGAGTGCATTCCTAATGTATCGTATGACTTACATATTTCACCACTCCATATTAGGGACCCCATTCAAATTAAGTAAATCTTAGGCTGATTCACTTAAAACACAGAAGAGGAAAGTGTTCTGTTTGACGCTGTTATTGGGAGGGAAGGAAACCAAATTAAAGGAGACATTACAGAATTACAGCTTTATCTTTTAATAGCAGATAAATTGTCCTCATGAGTCTGATAAGCAGAGCTTGCACGTGTTGTTTATATGTTAGAGATTGATGAGAATAGTATAGCTGATAAGGAAGTATAGCTAGTTAAGGAAATCATAAGCTTCAGACAAATGCAGTAATACAGCAAAAAGGAACTCAAGTTGATTTCTTAAGCTTCAGGAAAACCTGAGGTAATACTGAAATTACTCCTTAAAAATCTTGTGCTTTGTGGCCCATGATTGTTTAATACATCGATACTTAGATGTCCAAACTACAAATGAGAAAGATGTAATTTTTCAGCAGATGAGTACTCAGCTTTTTCTGGAAGTCATGTTTGGAATTGTCTTTATGCTGACTCACAACCACGCAGAAACACTAATCCAGGTTTTGCTTGCTTTTTATTTTTAATCTTCAAGAGCTTTATTTTTACCACTCAAAAAATTGCTTGGGTATGCAGTCAGTTCAGAAATATATCCATTTCTCAACTCAGTCATCCTGGCTTCTTTTGAGGTTTGATAATGCTTTTGCTTTAGTTATTGTTAAAATAATAACAGAATAGTCAACTTGGTATAGTGACATTCATAATAGTTTGAATATTTATACCGTATAGGCAGAAAACACAACTGTAGTTTGGTGAATTAATACTGTCTGATAAATCACATTCTGAGTATTGCAAATGAACCCGATCAAGGCTGGCTGCTGTTATTTTAAGTATCAGTAGTTTGTGAGCTACTCAGCAGAAAGAATTTTCAAAATGTTGACAATCTCTAATGCTCAATCTTGGCTTTTTCTTCTTTTCAGAGAGATTGTTGATAATACGGGCAAAGAAAACGGTATTGACCTAGTAATGGGTGATAGAACCTACCACTTAATTGCCGAGTCTCCTGAGGATGCAAGGTATGAAAGTTATCAGGCCTTTTTCTTTTCTTCTTTTTTTTCCTTTTTAACCTCTATGCCATCTTGACTTGTAGTTGCCATTGATTTGTTTGCCCTCTGTCACAAAATCTTCAGGCTGTATTAAACATGTTGTATTTAACACTTTTTCAAAAGGCCTGCTCAGAAGAAAATCTTGTGGCAGACCATTACTGGGAAGAGTCAGACTGCCAATGAAAATTTGCCTAGAATTTGGCTGTTACCCATTTATTACTAGCAACTTTCTGAAATACCGTATGTCTGTAGAGAGGGAGTCGTCAACCATTGATGCTTGTCTTACCTTAGCCATTACCCTGCTGTGTTTAGCTGCATAGTTTAAATCAGTATTTAAAACCCTGTAATGTGCCTGAAATAAAGTACTGTTCTTTAGGATTGGCATCTGTTTGTCTAAGCAGAGCCTAAAATTTTTTCACATAAAAGTCGTAATGTGGTCGGTGGGTGAAAGCATGTTCATGAATAAGAAGAGTGTGCAACAGACTGTTTCCCTTTCTGCTGATTTAAAAAGGGTCTTGCTTTTGTTGCTAAAGGATCCATATCAAACTGTAGGGGGAGGCTGGTAGGTGAGGAGCAAGCCTGACTTGTCGGATCGGTTGTAGTGCATCTTTTTAAAAAAAAATCCCCACACTAGAGTTCCTGCGAGATAATAATATGCTTGCCCATAAAAATCAAGCATTTAAATAAAGTGAACTTAGTAATCAAAGCTTATTACCCACTGCCTTGCTGCCCCAAGGCCAGAATACAGGATGCCTATGTCAACATGACTTGAGCTAGTTTTGCTCTGAAGCCTTGAAAGTTGCTTCGTATTCTATTCTTTTTAAAAGTATAATACCTTCCTATATCACAGGACCCTGAGTATAAATTTAGCAATGCTTACAACGCAGAATCATTCTTCATTTTTTAGCCATCCCTAAAATTACCCTTGAAATAAGTTACGAGCTTTCCAACAGTTATTGTTAAGATTGTTGTGTGATGTCTGTATATTTTAAAATGAAGGCTTAACTAAAGTCTTTTCTGTTAGACTTGTGTATATGCCCTAGGGTCCAATAAGAAATTATCAGTATAAAGACTTGTCTGTTGTCATGCATCTCTTTTTTTTTTTTTCTTAAACATGAAGGAGGAGCCACTATATGCTATTGTTGTGCATAGCACACATAATGCACCACCCAGATTAAATTTCTTTTTACCAGTGGATTTCATGTTTCTTTTTTCTCAGTCATCCCAGAAGACTTTAATGAGGGAGACGTGTAAAGATTTGCAGATAGGCTTAAGTCAAAGCCTTGTTAATATTTGTCATTGCTAAAAGTGAAGTACAAAATTACTGGACAGTGTTGGTTCTGGATCTGCTGTTGAAAAAAATATTTTGTACATGGGCTAGACCATGATCTGAGGTGGCTTTTTGTTCAAATAAAGGGAAAAAAACAAGAGAAACCTGACACCCCCTGCAAAAGAGGAGTTACTATTTTGATCATGGAAGTATATTTGAGGAAAGAAGTAATGCTTCAGTGGGCAGCCCCTGCTGAGGTTTTATTTCTTTCAAACACCTAGTCTGTCTTTTTTTTCCCCGTTACTGGGTTCTGGGACTGAGCTGGAAGCCAAAGGAGGTCCCGAGAGAGAAGAAAGCAAAAGGAGAGTAAAATCTGCCTTTGTCTTTTGCAAAGTATCATGATTAAATCTTGTTGTTTACACAGAGATTACGTGAAATTATGAAAACTCTGAATTGTTCTCTAAAATCCTGTAATAAATTACTACTAAATGTGCATACAGTGCTATGAAGTCTTTTTTTCTTTTTAAATAGATTGACATTTAAATACATTTGCAATTCTTGAGCCCAAAAAGGAAAGCTGAATTTGATTTGTGGGGATCTTATGGTAAATGAGGTTTAGGTTTTTTTTCAGTTGATGGTTCCTTCTCTTTAGATGACCCTTCCCTCATTTTGAGGGGCTTTCAGTGACCTTGTCTTACATCGCAAAGTAAGTGTTAAGCACAACCTCTCTGTGGCTATCTCTCAGTCTTAACAAAAGAAGCAGAACTAAATATGTTCTCATTTTCTTTATTGTCAGGCGTTCTAAATCTTCATTTTTCTTCATGCCTTGCATTGTTTCTAATGAAAGCATAAGCTGTTAGAAAGGACTTAGGATATGGCAGCAGTGTTGTGTTTTGACAAACTGCATGGGTTTTCTCAAGCTATTTTGACGGTTCAGTTTCCAGATATCTACATTATGGGGAACAGTTGGTTTCTGAATGCTGGACTTAAGGAGGCAGCACTTCATTGTCATAAGCATAAATTCTGTGACTACAAGCAATTGCAGAAAACATAGCTTTATATTTAAAGCCAGTAGTTTTGCATTTGTTTCCTCAACCTGGTGGTGGTGGAGGAGCCTCTGCAGGAAAGTGAGGAGTCTGGTTTAGAGGCTGGGCTTCTGAGCGCTTTGAAAACTTGCCCCCAGGTGGTTTTCATTAGAATGGCAAATTCATATCTCAAAGAATGTCATTCAGGAACCTGCTGAACAGGCCAAGCTCTACCCTCAGATTTCAGTGGGATTGCTTAGAGCAGTTGAGCTTTATCATATACAAGTGCCAGGAGGGTAGAGATTTCCCAGAAGCAGAAGGTGTGGTTGGAATTAAATCCTTCTGCAATTGTTGTTCAGCACTAGGGGACGAAGGACTGGAAATCTCTCTGCCAGTTTTCCTGTTGTGGATATACACAAGGCTAGTGGAGTGGCACAAATTGGCTCTGGTTCGACTTCACTGGTCCTTCCAGCAGCTGGATTTTCCATTGCTCCATAGGGAACAAAAAATGTTAGAGGCATTTGCTGGGAGTTTTTATTCTTGTTCCCCTCTCAGCTGTGCTTCTACAAAGGACTTGATGGATTTGGGTGGTCTTTGCACAGGTATCATTGTACAAAAGTATTACCGGTCACACCATCAGTGCTGCGGAATTTATAATCTGAAGGTTGAGTTTCCCATTAAAGGCTTTGTGTGTAGCTAGTAATGTGTTTTTTTTCAGATGAAATGTGTGGAACGTGTTGCAAATATGCTCTAAGCACTCAGATGTTTCCGTGTGCTTACTGCCAGTTTTTCAGAGATGCCAATTTTTATTCAAGGTATTTTTCTTCAGGAAGAAGGGTATGACATGAGCTTGGATGGGCGATCTGGAGGGCTTTGCTTCTGCCCAGTATTACTTGAACTGATGTAAAGCCTTGCTGCTTTTATGGATGTTGACAAAAGGAATCTTAAGCAATTTCAAAAACCTGCAGAACCTGCTAGATCTCTGCAGAACAAAGGTGACAGAAGGCTTGTGCAGAAGCAACATTTTACTTTACACACTGCTGCCTTTCTCTCCACAGCCAGTGGTTTAGTGTACTCAGTCAAGTCCATGCGTCCACAGAGCAAGAGATCCGAGAGATGCACGATGAGCAGGCAAATCCACAGAATGCTGTGGTAAGTCTAAATCTGACAAACTTGTCAAAACAAGTATTTTTAGAAAACAGGGGCACTGTGGTGGCCACAGCTTGAGCGTCACAACCTAGGTTTCCTTAAATGCAGTGGTAGGTGTGACACTGGCTAGAGGCTCCATGTCCTTGACCCTGTAGCTATACAAGAGGAGAGTCTGACTTCTGATCCCTCTCCCATCATTCATCTGGATGAAAAATAAGTGTTGCTTTTGGGGGTGACTTTTTCTGTTCCAGTTTCCTATCACACCACAGTGTATGCTTGAGTTTGACGTTTGGCAAAGATACAGTTAATGAGTAAATTAAAAACCCAAGAGTAGAAAATTCAAAATTTCTCTGGTCTTGCATTTATCATTCTGTACAACATACACTGGGAATAAATGGGATAAATTTGGCACCTAATACCAAGCAAATGGAAATAAAAATTTCTGCTTAATGGCTTCAGAAGTTTGTTCTGAAAGGATGCCATTTATATTGGGATGGCACTTTCAGGTGAGAAATTCAAGCAGGTTTGGAAGCATAGAAAAATAAAAGCAGTTTTTGAGCTGCCTCCAACTTAACTAGAGATACTATTTTACTGGATCTGTTAATCTGACTCTCTTAGTTTTCCCCTCAACACTTTTAATGGTTAAGAGAAACCGATGCCCAAATCTCAACTTCATTTTGGTTGATCAAATCTGCTGCTCCTTTCACCTGTTTCTGAGAAGAGTACTGTGAGTAATGTAATAGTAAATATCTTCCTTCTCTTCTGGTTGGATATTTGTTTACAGGGTACGCTCGATGTAGGACTAATTGATTCTGTCTGTGCTGCTGACAATCCAGACAGGTAAGTCAGAACCATGCCTGGTGACTCTCTTTTTCTCCTTTCTCCAGCCAAAATTGGATGCTTTAATACTTAAGTCTCTCTAATCTACTAACCAACCATGCATTAAAGTGATTCGTTATTGTCTGCCTTTTTAGAGTAGTAAACACCACATGTTAAAAGATGGAATAGGAATGGCAGTGGTTTTTGTGGGGGCTTTATTAACTTCCCTGACACTGCTTCGTATATGAACTGTTCAGCTACTAAAGTGATGCCAAAGTAGAGTATCAAATATTTCCTTCATTTATACAAGTAAAGGTCCTGAAAAACAGCAGCTTACTTTTGAGTCCTTTAGCAATATATTAGGCAGAAAAAAATCATTTTAACATTTTTCTGTTCAGCTTCTCATGCAACAATGTTGTATTCTACAGGGATGAGAATTATTTCCCAGAAAGGGGCCTACAGGAGAGCTGGGGAAGGACTTTTTACTAGGGCATGTAGCGATAGGACGAGGGGGAATGGCTTCAAACAGGTAGAGGGCAGGTTTAGATTAAACATCAGGAAGAAGTTTTTCACTTTGAGGGTGGTAAGGCACTGGAACAGGTTGCCCAGAGAGGTTGTTGAGGCCCCATGCCTGGAGGTGTTCAAGGCCAGGCTGGACGTGGCTTTGGGCAACCTGGTCTAGTGGGAGGTGTCCCTGCCTATGGCAGGAGGGTTGGAACTCGATGATTTTCAAGGTCCTTTCCAACCTAAGCCATTCTATGATTCTATGAATAAAAACATCTTGTAACAAAGACAACAGTGCAGGATAAAAAGTAACCATCAGGATATTCTTAGTTCTTGAATAAGTAACAGTGTTTTGGGGGATAAAAAGTAATCTGGGCTCAGGCTATGACTCTGGTTATAAGGTTACTGGCTGTGAGGTATTATTTGTACTGTAAGAGTTCATTTCAGTCTCCTTATTGCACGTGTGTGAAACAGCTGGGTTTAAGTTACTGGTTTGTCCTTGGCCTGCCAAGACACTGATATGACAAGTAACTGTGATTACAAGCCCAGGTTTCCTAAACGATACAACACAAATATCCAGAACTTTCAAAATTTTAAGTTAGAAAGGCATTTCCCCTCTAAGCATTTTTCACAGGTATTTGTTTTCTTGTAATTTTTTTTTTTTTAGCTCTCTGGGTCTAAATCAGTGATGGAAGGTTTTTCAATTAGGAAACGAATTTCACTAATACAGGCAACAGGTTATTTTTATCTTGATGCATATGAACCTACTATTGCAAGCTCAAAAGAGAGAAGCTGAGCAGAGGGCCCTTTGAATCTGCATTCAGAAAGAATCCCAAGAATGAGGCTTCTGTTATTTTCCTAAACTGGGGAGGAGGAGAGGGGAACCTGGAAGGTTCGCTACTGTTGGCCACCATAACCTCTTGTTTGATAGCTTGATCTACCTTAGTTTATACCTTAGCGCTCTCCTTTTTCGGTTCTCTTACTACAGCTCATCTATAGCTTCTGTCCTGTGTATCACATTATCCAGCTTTCTAGAGTGTGCTTTATGGAGCTCAATCTAAAGCTGCCGCCTCTTCACACATTTTAGAACATGGTCAATAAAATTCCTCAGTTCACATACCCCCCTTGTTTCCTCATCCGCCACCCTTCCCGAATAACGTAGCCCTTCGGCACCACAGTGAGTCTGGTGATTCTTATCACTCCCTTACCCCCTTCTGAGGCACTGGGGAGCACTAGCTGTAGATAACTTTTAAGATAACTTGCACACTTCTCGTGTTACTTGATTTACTGTAACCTTCCTTCACACAGTTTTCTAATTTTTCCTTTTAATAATTTTATTTACTTTTTTCTTTATCCTGTCATCCATCTAGCTTTCACATAGCACACGCTGTTTTTGGAGAATGGTATCATATTTGGGTGAACCTCTCCGTCCCCATAAACAATTTTTTGATTGGTTCTACTTTCTACCCAGTTACCTTCTTGCAAGAACTGTAAAAGGAAGCCCGTGAGCTTCTCGTGCGTGGCGTGGCCCGGCCCAGACTGCATCATTGCCATTTTCTACATCTGATACAGTTCTTAAAAACTGATGAAAAAATAAATGGTAAAGGGTTAAAACAAGTGTTTGTAGACTGAAAAATGTGCTGCCTCTCTAATCCAGAAAGCCCTCAGCACAGTTCACTTGGGCTGGTTCGTCATGCTTCAGTGAATCCTGGTGAAGGATTGGGTAAAAGCCAGGCTCTCATTAAAAATAGATTGTAGTCTCTGCGAATTGAGCTTCACTGCATTAAAAATAAAAGAATCTGTGTTCACATGCTGCTTCACTATAGACCTTTGTAAATTGTACTGGGTTTTAGCTAATGTAACTACTGAAGCAGACACTCTAAATAGATCTGACCCTGAAATAGAGTTCTGATTCAAATCCAAAGCCAATTAAAGATTGCAGGCTTTTCTCACCATAGATTTATTTTGAGATAAGACAAGTTGCAATTTAACGTAAACTTTCCCATCATTCAGAGCCCTAGCATTTTGGTGTGAATCCAATATAATTGAGTCTTTTCAAATGGTTAATTTATTTTTTTTTTTTAGGTTTAGTGGTGTTGAAATAAATACTTCAGAGGTAGACAGTATTTGTCTGCATAGAAAATGCAAGTAATGGACAGTATTTATGGTTATGGTGAGTGAGGTAAACTGTACGTATGTTGATTGTAAAGGCTTTTTCAATCTTCATTTATTTTCATAGACCCAATTCATTTGTGATCATCACTGCTAATCGTGTTCTTCACTGTAATGCTGACACTCCTGAAGAGATGCATCACTGGATAACACTGCTCCAAAGGTCAAAGGGGGACACTAGAGTGGAGGGACAAGAATTCATTGTGAGGGGTAAGAACTGAGTGGGACAGCAACAAAGTAATTAACATCCATTAAGCTTCAAAGACATCGTTCCCACCGTACAATCTGTGTGATATGCTAGCATTGCATGGCAGTGCTAGAGCCTCATCTTTGTACCGTGGAGTTTACTCACAAATTAATACAGCTGAAATTATACTCCTGCTGTGCTATGTAAAAAAACACTGTAATGATGACAAAAGCATTTTTGTAAGTTGACAAAAGAATTTTACTAGGTAAACACCAAAGGAGAAAAGTTTTTATTTGGATTTTATGTAATGTCTTCATCATTTCATTGTTTGAGAATTTTAGTAAAAGTTGTGTAACGTGGGCTAAACAATTCACATCATATTTTTGTTGTTGTTAAAAGTATACAACTAACTTTTAGCAACTTAATTTTGTCCGACTGTTTCAAAAAAAAAGAAGAGTGATTCAAATTGTGTCTTTAACAGGATGGCTACACAAGGAAGTAAAAAACAACCCAAAGATGTCTTCATTAAAACTAAAGAAGCGTTGGTTTGTTTTGACACACAATTCTTTAGATTATTACAAGAGTTCAGAGAAAAATGCTTTGAAATTGGGTACACTGGTCCTGAACAGCCTGTGCTCAGTGGTCCCACCTGATGAAAAAATCTTCAAAGAGACAGGTAATTGTTTGCTCTTGTTCAAATATGCTTTTAGTTGCCTTCTGTCCTGCCTACCTAGCAATGCACCAAACAGTGCATAAAAATATTTAAAATGGATTATTACGGTTGCAGTTTGAACAAATCAGGTTCTTAAGTCACTGAAGCATTTTACAGGGACTTACTGGACGAAAAACAGAGCTAATAATGTATACAGGAGGAAAATTTGTTCTCACCAACATTCAAGTTACACTGCTGCTAAGTTAATGTGAATGCTTATGCGTACACATCAAAGACCTGGGGAAAGACGTATGAGTAGCAGTGTCCTTATACATTATTTTATGTGCTGAAGGAACTATGAGGACTAATATTGGTGGAGCAAGTATAGGGAGATCTAGAGTAAGAGTTCAGTTTGTGCTAACCTACATGCTACATCTGAGTCAGCTCCCCTGTGTGTTTTCCAAACTGGTTTTCAACTTGGAAGTGGCTGTTTGCAAATGAGAAGCAACTGTTGACAGTCCTATATAATCTCATTGGGGTCACTGACACTTCAAAGAGACTTTCACTAGTGAAAGATGAAATTTTCTTTAATTGAATCTACTTCATAAAAAGCCCATACAACGATGCAGAGAGAGAATTTGGAAATGCTCTTCCTGTCATAGTTGCCACTCCATTGGTGTGAAATTAATTACTTTTTTACAGAGAGGTAGTTCAGGCTTTATACTTGTTTGTACGTGCGTGCAGATGATGAAAGACTCTCGCATCGCCTACAAAGCAAGACTGTCTCAGGTTGTCCTGTTACAGACAGAACTGGAGAAGTAGGGCTCACAAGCCACATGTAGCTAACAGTATTCCATAGTGTTGTCGTATGGTCATTTTTACTTAGATTACTGGATATAATAGGAGGCTGCATGATGGTTCTCCTAGGCTTTTTTGAAGGAGAGAATCTCCTTTAATACCATACTATCTGTATTATGATACTTAGTCATGCAACTTCTTAGTTCCTGAAAAACTGCCAGCATGATCCAGAAAGCAGCACTTGGAGTCTGATGGGACTACAGCTGTTTTCAGATAAAAGTCGGGGTATTTTTATAGATACAGCTTCTGTGATTAATAATTTTGACTGTTGTGCTAGGTTATTGGAATGTAACTGTGTACGGACGCAAACATTGTTACCGTCTCTATACAAAATTGCTTAATGAGGCGACCCGCTGGTCAAGTGCCATCCAGAATGTGATTGACACAAAAGCGCCAATTGATACACCAACTCAGCAACTTATTCAGGATATTAAGGTAGGCACAAACAGGAGGGAGTGGGGTCGGAAAGAATGGTTACTTAAATATTTGAAATCAGTCTCTTTTTTTTATGGTGGCTTTGCCATTATGGTGTAATAAAGCAGAAAATGTGGGTTTTAATCCTGAAGTGACATGGACTGAAATTGTGAAACCTGAATGTATTCACTGACCTGATAAAGGAATTTCTATCTAAACAGTAAAATAACAAAGTATGAAGTGCAACTTGGAGGGCAAGAGTGATAGAACTTTTTTCCATGAAAACAGTAACAAGTTTTACTGGTTTGTGTAACTTGACAGATGTTGCTACACCAGGCAGTGGAGTGCAGCGTGCAGGTTCATGAGTTAGCAGACCTGTGTCCACAGTGAGCAGCAGCACAACAGGATGTGGACTAGACAGATCCTGTGATATTATTTTTTTTCATGACGGTTCATTTTTTGATCTATGATAGCACAAACTAAGCATCTCATGTCTCTGCATGATAAATACATTCAATTAATGCTTACTGCTTTATGGTCCTGTTGGAGACATTGCCTGCATAGCCAGAGAATGTCTTTCTGGAGACTTTTGCTAATGTACTTTCAGGAGAGATTCCCAGAAGAAACAAAAAAAAATAGGGGGGAGAACAGCTACAAATGTTTTGCCTTAGAGGATGGCACCTCTTCTCTCATGGAAAAGAAGAATCAAGTCCTAAATTCCAAGACAAAGAACGCTATTCTGCAGAGCAGTAGACATATGTGGAAGTTGAGGATCGATGGAAGACAGTTGTCACATGTCTGTCAAACGTTGCCTAAGAACAAACAGTATTTAGACATCAGAGTGGGTGCATCAGGTTTACAGCAGCAGTTTTTCTGAACTGTTTTGTTATGGTAGCTCCTGTAGATGCCAACTGAAAAGGCCAATTAGTTATGCCAGAGAAATATTTTTAAACAAAATTTGAATATGGATGTCTTAATTCCAGTTATGAAATACTGGAGTAAAAACAATTGTAAAATGAAAACACACTTAAAAAAAAATTATGAAACTTCATTTTTGTCTCGTGCAGCTCTGCTGTGGTTTGTTTTTTACTGCACAGGTAAAGTAAGCTTATGCAAGGCCTGAGGTTAGAAGATACTGAGCATTCATATGCCACAGAGTGCCATGGGAGCCACAGTACCCACAACTGGATTTAGCACCAAATAGTGTTGGTAACACTGATGACTAATTTTTTCACAGCCATCCTAAAGGCACAAAGCATTGCGTTATTGTTAATTTGCTCTTCAAATCCTCCTTTTTTCTTAACCTAATAGGAAAACTGCCTGAATGCTGATGTGGTTGAACAGATTTATAAGAGAAACCCTATTCTGCGTTACACTCATCATCCGTTACACTCACCTTTACTGCCACTGCCATATGGGGACATCAATCTGAACTGTAAGTTTTTCAATCATAGAAACGCTTTTCCTTGTGAAAGACTAAACCAGAGGAAGTGAGTTTTTAGTCAGTGGGCTATAGTGAAGTAATGGTAGGCAAAAGATACGTTTATAATACAAATAGACAAGTTTCCCTGTTCTCTTCCAGGAGGTAGAGAGTAGCAGTTTGTCTAGCACAGAGCCATGGGCTTGTCATGCTCCTGCACGGGTGTTACTGAAGAGAAGGTTGCTATTGCTGCTGTATTACAAGTTTGTTAATCTCAGCAACACAGCTAAAACTACCAAGTTTGAAAAGCCTTCTACTGAAATAAGCAAATAAACAATAGATTCAGTCTCCTTGAATCGTATTCTTCTCAAAGCATTGTTGTTTCCTACCCCATGTGGGGAGCTGCAGCAGTCACAACTTCCAGTTAACGAGTGTAAGTTTCATCAGTTGTGTTGGGAAGCATTACTTCTGGGAAACAACATTTGAGTGGACGTGATTTTAAAAAATAATGGTTCGTCTACTCCTGAAACAGGTGTAATCATGTCTTTTAATATCCTTGGTTCAATCAGTAACTTAGAAGTCTGTTTTGAGTTAATGGTTCAGAACTACAGATGGTTGTGATTTTGGTGTCTTTAAATGGATTTGCTTACCTTATTTTGCAATTGTGTGATAAACAAGACATGACTCAGATGAGAAGTTCCACCCTTGAGAGGAGGGTGGGAGGTCACAGTGGATTAAAAGCTAAGGTATTCAGGTAAGACTTCCTGATAACTCAAGCAATATCCTTCTGCCCAAATGAAGACCAACTGATGTCATCTACCTGGAGTTGTGCAAAGCGTTTGACGCTGTCCCACACGATATCCTGGTCTCTAAATTGAAGAGACATGGATTCAACAAATGGACCGCTCGGTGGATAAAGAACTGGCTGGATGGTCATACTCAAAGAGTTGCGGTCAACGGCTCGATGTCCAAGTGGAGAGCAGTGACGAGTGGCATTCCTCAGGGGTTGGTACTGGGGCCTGTACTGTTCAACATCTTTGTCAGCAACATGGACAGTGGGGTCGAGTGCACCCTCAGCAAGTTTGCCGATGATACCAAGCTGTTTGGCGAGGTAGACATGCTGGAGGGGAGGGATGCCATCCCGAGGGACCTGGACAGGCTGGAGAGGTGGGCCCAAGCAGTTCAACAAGGCCAAGTGCAAGGTCTTACATGTGGGTCGGGGCAATCCCAAGCACAAATACAGGCTCAGCGGTGAATGGCTGGAAAGCAGCCTTGAGGAGAAGGACCTGGGGGTGCTGATTGACGAGAAGCTCAACATGAGCCAGAAGTGTGCGATCGCAGCCCAGGTGGCCAACCGTATCCTGGGCTGCATCAAAAGAAGTGTGGCCAGCAGGTCAAAGGAGAGGATTCTGCCCCTCTATTCCACTCTCACGAGACCCCACCTGGAGTACTGCATCCAGCTCTGGAGTCCCCAACAGAAGAAGGACATGGACCTGCTGGAGCATGTCCAGAGGAGAGCCATGAGGATGACCTGAGGGCTGGAGCACCTCTTCTACAAGGAGAGGCTGAAAGAGTTGGGGCTGTTCAGCCTGGAGAAGAGGAGGCTTAAGGAGATCTTATTGCGGCCTTGCAGCACCTAAAGGGGGCCTACAGGAGAGCTGGGGAAGGACTTTTTACTAGGGCATGTAGCGATAGGACAAGGGGGAATGGCTTTAAACAGGTAGAGGGCAGGTTTAGATTAAACATTAGGAAAAAATTTTTCACTTTGAGGGTGGTAAGGCACTGGAACAGGTTGCCCAGAGATATTGTTGAGGCCCCATGCCTGGAGGTGTTCAAGGCCAGGCTGGATGTGGCCTTGGGAAACTTGGTCTAGCGAGAGGTGTCCCTCCCTATGGCAGGGGGGTTGGAACTCTATGATCTTCAAGGTCCTTTCCATCCTATCCCATCCTATCCTATTATGTATGAGAAGGAAAAGGAAAATCCTTGGAGAAACCTTTCCCTTCTCTTCCCCCCCCTCCCTCCCCTCCCCCCCCCCCCATCTTGTACAGTGGCAAGGCAAAGTTCTGGTCTTCTCGGCACTTGAGCTGATTGTCCCATGCAGGAGTGTAGCATGGTTGCTCTCTGTTACCCCTGGACAGGAACAGCTAGCTCCCTCTGAGATATAAGTCCTGCCGAAGTCTTCCTATATTAAGTGTAGCTCCACAGATGGACAGATGCTCAGTTACTTGCAGTTGAGTTCTAGTTATTTTCTGTATTCATGTAATGTCAGATTTGAAACTTCATACGTTATGTTTGTACTGTTTTGTGCTTTGATGGCTAGTAGGCCTAACTGATTCAGACGTCAGAGCAATCTCTTCCATCTCTTGAACTCAAGAACTGTATGGTGCTTTTAAGTAGATTGTGAAAGTTGTTAGCCCACGCCGAATAACCTGTAGTACCAAAACCAATCACCTTCTTTTCCAGCACTCAAAAAGCAAGTTGGAGTTTCATGGCAGTGTTTTAGTTAAGTAGTATTGTTTGGGTTTAATTGAAATGCTACTGCTGTAGACAAGTGATGCCACGTATCTTTGTCACTTTCCATAACTCAGTCATGCTTTACTTCATTTATGATCTGATTAGATTTTCAGTTTCTTGTGACAGCGAAAAAGTGATAGACACTTTAGCAGTGTGGATTCCTCTGGAAGATTCTCCATCAAAAAAAATCTGATCAAGCAAGATACACATTTTAAGTTATGTTCTCAGAAAATGTCAATATGGGATTGTGTTAAATTCAGATCAAATCTCAGTAGCAACATAGCTTGTAAAATGAATTTGCATCATACATTTGAAATGGAAAAGATCCACTCTAATATCCTGCATAATAAGGATCACAGAATAGCATTAAGCAATTCCTGTGTTAAGCCTCAGTGCTTTCTCTTTAATATCTCAGTCTAAGCACCTTCCTCCCAATTTTTCTTTTGTAGTGCTGAAAGACAAAGGCTACACAACTCTGCAGGATGAAGCCATCAAGATATTTAATTCTTTACAGCAGCTGGAGTCTATGTCTGATCCCATCCCTATAATCCAAGGTATCCTCCAAACAGGACATGATTTACGACCCCTTCGAGATGAGCTCTACTGTCAGCTCATCAAGCAGACCAATAAAGTGCCTAACCCTGGGAGCGTGGGCAACCTGTACAGTTGGCAAATACTCACCTGCATGAGTTGTACATTTCTGCCGAGTCGCAGCATCCTCAAATATCTCAAGTTCCATCTCAAAAGGTGAGAATCTTTGAACTATTAGAGCAAGAAAAGAAGTTTCTTCACTCACTGTTTTCTTCCCCACAACTTGTAATAATGTTTAAACATCTTGAAGTGAGACTTGAAGATGCATTCACTCTAGTGAACTGGTTATGCCAAACAATAAATCCAAAAATAATGTTGTAAGAGGGGTTATGAGTTGATCTGGGTGGAATTATTCTCATCAAACAAAATCTCACTAAACTGAATGCATAATTTATTCATGTTGACAAAAGGGAGGCTTTCGGTAAAACTATAAAGTTGCTTAAATGACTTGCAGCACATACCCCAGGTCCCATTCTCAACTGTCCAAATCAACCCGTTAAAAATTCTTCATTCTGCTTATCTTAGTTTTATGAGGTATGCATCATGCACCTAAAAGAACATTATCATATATAAAGATGTATTTGAGGTAAAAATGTCTGCTTGCAAATCTAATTTTAAGATATTAGTGACCATTAAAAAAAATCTTTTTTTGACAGTTCAGCATTAACCGGAACATGGAGTTCCTCATGCTGTGATGCAGCAAAAGAATGCAGACTGTGTCATTAAGAAAGTTAGAGCAACAACAACAAACTGTTCTCAGTAATTTAAAAGTCATGTCTGTATTTGTGCTAGAGCATAGACTTTGTCAATCACTTTGCTAAATCTAATTATTTTATAAATATTTGTAAATTGTTTGTATTGAAGATACACCTTTCAACCAAAGTAAGATCAGTGAAAAACATCAATCAATTTATAAAACTGTTAAAATGAAAAAATCCAACATTGATTCACTTTCTTAGTTTAACTCATCCCATTAACTGGGCTCCTAGTTAATAAAATTGCAGCTGACAGAATATTTGTAGGTTGGTTTCAATATTACAGATGCATAATCATTTTACAGCATTTCTGTAATCCTGCAGTAATCTTTTTATCCCTTGTAGATCACAAATCACTGTACTTTTTCACATAAATTAAACCTTTGTAGCTCTACAAAGCTGATATTTTATTACTGGAAACATAGAAACACTCTGTACTGAAAGCTACCCAAATTTAACAGTTTTCAACAATTAAGAGTTGAGCTCATTAAAGTTGTTAGTGAATACTCATAATACTCACTGCTGAATAGTAACGTCTAGAGAGAGTCTTTAAGAAAATCAGGAACAAAAATCAAGCGTCCTAAGTAACACTGCCACAAAACCAAGCAGTCAAATATGTTTTATTGTTTTTTTTTTTCTGTAGTACCTCAGTGCAGTTCAGTCTTTGTTCAACAGCTGTTACTGTCAAAAAGGAGACTTGATTACAAGAAGATTTTTATAGTTATCTTGCTGTCAAATCGGAGTCATTACAAGATTCCTGTAGTTAACGCTATAAAGGTAGCACAGTTTTTTCTTTCCATTAGGTTTGTAGAATGAAATGATGAAAGTATATAAGTTATCCCACAATAAACCACAAGTTAGAACACTTTCCTTGACAATGAAGATAAATCTTTGAGTGTGGCAATTAAATAGCCTACTGGATACAGAAGTATTTTCAGGAAAAAAACCAACATTCTCAAATAAGTGAACTTTCTATTTTACAGACTGGCAGCTTAAAGTAGTAATATTTGTCTCACAGGGTTCGTGACCAGTTTCCAGGAACTGAAATGGAGAAATATGCACTTTTTACTTATGAATCTCTGAAGAAAACCAAATGCAGAGAGTTTGTGCCATCCCGGGATGAAATAGAAGCTCTAATTGGCAGGCAGGAAATGACATCCACAGTTTATTGCCATGGTGGGGGCTCCTGTAAGATTACAATCAACTCGCACACTACAGCTGGAGAGGTGAGAAGTGGTGACTGAATGGCTTTGGCACACCACTAGTGTGTCCCTTTACATGCCAGTTACAGCCAGTAGTAGCGTCAAACTTTAGAAGCACTGGGGGGTTCTCTACCAGTCTCTCCTTTCAGGGGAGGGAAGGTTTACAGACCTGTCCCTCCACCACCCCAGCATGTTCCGAAGAAATCCCTGCTATAAAAACTGTCTTTATTCTGCAGAGGATTACCCACTTATAGTTCCTTCTTACAGGAAAAATTACAGGAAAGACTAAGCAATTCAGTAGGGTCATTATTGGAATAACTTCAGTAGATATTGGTGTGTATGATAGCCAAGTTGCTTCCTAAAGCTGGAAGACTTGCTGGTTGGTGAAATACAGGGGTTATATCTGGCCAGGTGATAGCACGTACATATTCTGAAAGAATCAGCAGTATTTAGTGTAGAAATTGAAGTATAAAAACAATACTGCTGATGAAAACATGTTAGCAACATTTTTAGCCTAATGTAAAACCTAGCTCTGAATTTTCTGCTAATTATTTGTCTTACTCTGTGGTGCTGCTTTTCCATGCTATGGTTTTTTCATGTGCTGTTTTTTATTAGGTGGTTGAAAAGTTAATTCGTGGCTTGGCCATGGAGGATAGCAGAAATATGTTTGCTTTGTTTGAATACAATGGAACTACTGATAAAGCAATTGAAAGCAGAACCATTGTGGCTGATGTCTTGGCAAAGTTTGAAAAGTGAGTGCGCCTCTCCTTCTCTCTCACCACTCTAATAAGTAGCAATTAAATACATTTCCAATGTCAATAATGCTGAATTTTCTCTTTCCTCTGGCTTGTTTGTGATGACGCAGCTGAATTACACACATGGCCATTTCTGGAACAAAAGCATCTTTATTTTTTTTTCTTAAAGGAATTGATGAGCCACCTATTCAATTACGTTTGTTTTTCCTCTGTCCTTGACACCAGTAGAGTAATATTTCTCATCACTGTTTCCACATTTTCTTTTCCACTACTAATTTTCCACCATTACTAGCATGGTGGCTGCCCCAGTACTGGGAGAACTGAACTCCAGGCAGTCATTGCCATTCTGACCTACCTGCTGCCTAACTTCATGTAGAAGCCACCACAGTGCAGCTCAACACTTTTCTTACCAGAAAAATTGACACCACCTATAGCACTGCAGTAAGAAAATGTAATAAAAGCCTAAATACCTGTTTGTCTTTACATTATATGCATGGCAATCAGCCCTCCTGTATCCACGTAACAGGGGGAAAAAATCAATGTCTGAAGTGTTGAAATCAATGTCTGAAGTGTTGTACAATTACATTTTATAACAGGGACTTAACAGTGTTGCTTTTATCAATACCTGACTGAGCCACAAATAAAAGTTTATTAAGAGAATTTGTCTTAAAAACAGTTGACTGAGGAGTGAGTCAACATTTTAAGTCCTTGGTTTTGCTGTAGGCTCTAAATACACCCACACATACATCTCTCTCTCTCTCTCTCTCTCTCTCTCTCTCTCTCTCTCTCTCTCTCTCCTCTCTCTCTCTCTCTCTCTCTCTCTCTCTCTCTCTCTCTCTCTCTCTCTCTCTCTCTCTCTCTCTCTCTCTCTCTCTCTCTCTCTCTCTCTCTCTCTCTCTCTCTCCTCTCTCTCTCTCTCTCTCTCTCTCTCTCTCCAAATTACATCAGTCACGTATACTGCTGAAAACAATTAACTCCTGGTCAACAATACCAGTTTGATAGCAGGTGTAACAGAGCAAAATTCAGCTGATGCCTTGCTTAGATTCTTCAGGTGTCAATTTAAAAAGGAGTTTGATTCACAGATCTGATCTCTCTCCCTCTTCACACACCCTTGCAGACTTGCTGCCACTGCCGAAGTTGGGGACATGCACTGGAAGTTCTACTTCAAGCTCTACTGCTTCCTGGACACAGAAAATGTCCCAAAAGATAGCGTGGAATTTGCCTTTATGGTTTGAGCAGGTAAAGGACAAAGGTTCTATTTTGAGGCACTTGTAAGAGGAGGAAAAAGCAAGAGATCTAGGCAGCACAGAGAGCGCTTCTGTTTATGCTTCTGTTTCAGTAAATGCACTACTACTCAAGCATCAAGTGCAAACAAAGCAGTTCAGGGGTCAAATTAGGCTTATCCTGACATAAGTGAAGCAACATATGATTTACCTAATGTTTCTACTTTTTCTTACTTCTGCATTACTTGTGTATTGCTTTATGTATGGTAGTAAAAAATTGGATAACCTGGGTAAAAAGGGTAATATTTGCTTTTGATTTGCTCTTATGAAACCATTTTCTTAAGAAAGTGCAAGAAATAAAGTGAAATGTGTAATTGGCAACTGGACAGAACTAATCGACAATAGCTTTTTCTCTTTTCAAAAACTGATTGGTATTTCATAGGCACCATAGTAAAACAAATCAGTTCAGTCTCAGCAGTAAACGTAAGGCAGCTATGATGAGCAGAAATTCACAATGAATGTGCTGAGCTCAGAATGAGGCCATATTGCAAAACATAAACAAAATTGATTTATAATGAAAATTAAATGCATCAGCAGTTGGATTTCTATCATGTGATGTCCTGTAGTTACTTAGAAACTCTGACTGATGGTATTTATTATTGTTTATTGACCTCCTTCTTCTCTGCTATATTGCAAATGACTAAAAATTTTTCCAATGGACAGCTTCTTTCAAGTGAGCACTAGAGACAGATAAGGAATTCTGTGTAAGGCTATTTGCAATACCAGGACACAGATGTTCTGTTGGTAAGCAAGTCTGATGTGATCAAGAACTGCCATATATACGAAGCCTTTTTCCTCTTTCACAGAAACATCTTCACTGTAATAGAGTATTTCTTCCTTGTTCACAGTTTAGGTTTTAAGGTGCCATATTACATCATGAGACTACCAAAAGTCTCCTTCCAGACCCTAAAACTTTAGCTCAATCTAAAACTGCTTATTGCTGGTTGAAGGATCTGGGCAATAGATTGCCTTGGTTGGGCTTAGAAACATTGCTGTTCTGACTGTCTGTCTGTTTTCACATATA
Organism: Vanellus vanellus; assembly: GCF_965231255.1. Classification (NCBI taxonomy): domain Eukaryota; kingdom Metazoa; phylum Chordata; class Aves; order Charadriiformes; family Charadriidae; genus Vanellus; species Vanellus vanellus. The sequence goes on from NC_138906.1 coordinate 87,898,188, forward strand.
GAAGAGTCAGTCCATTAATGCCTCTGCTTTGGAATAAAGTTTAAACAGTAAGAAGAAAATCCATGAGAGCTCTGCATCAGACATTTTACATTACATCATTGGTTACAGAGGCCAATTTAGGCAGTTTTCCATATGAATAACTAAAACAAGCCCATTTGCTGAAGCAGATTGTTTTCATGCAGCATTCTGTGCTGACTGGTGTTTGGCCAAATATTTTGTGTCTTGCCTTGCCAAGACCAATAGTATTTAAGTTATAAAGCATGGCACATTCAATCCCTACAATTAATATTACAGCAGTACCTTAAAGAGGTGACTTATTATATTCTAACATCAGTTCTGTTCTTTTTTTCTAATTATCTGCTTTTGATCTGTCATCAACTATTTTCAGCCAATTAAGGAAGTTCCCTTTTGTCATCGGTTTTAGTTTGTAAACTCCATTATTTTAAAGTGTGAATCCTTTAATTCATAAGGCGCTGAAGAAAATCTTTTAGTTCTTCTTACTAAAATACTGTCCTTTCGTTTCAATAAGGCAGCTCTTTCTTCCACATGTGTACAATCTTGGGTAAACCATCTTGCAAGTGTAAAGGCTCATTTTGTCTCCATCCTAAGTGTACACCTAAATGAAGTAGCTCTTACTCAGATGTGAATTATCTCTGTGCATTTACTAAACCGCTTGCAGTTCCTGTGTCTCCAGCCATGAGGTGTGTTTGTTTCCCGTTTTAGTGGATATGAAAAAAAAAATAAAATCTTAGCTGCTGCACATTTCCAAAGGTTTGAATGGGTGTGCAAAGAGCAAGGATCTGAAAGGGTTGTCTTGGTTCACAGTCTCATCCCTGATGATACAGACCCCTATAACATAAATGTTTTACTAACTATATCTGGGATCCATTGAAGATTTACTGTTTTCCCTCAATGAGGCTTATTACAAAGCTGTCTTAGGGCTTTGCATAATTGGCTGGAAATGACAGTTTTCACAACCAGATTATTGATAGCAGTGAGCAAAACTAGATACCAATTTCTTCCTAATGCCCCTGAATGTAGATGGCTTCCTCCCAATCAGGTGTTTAGATCCTGATTTTCTCCCCTTCAAATTTTATTTTCCTTTTTAGTAATTCAGTTGCTGTTATATATGTGAGTTCACTAAGAGCTGTACTAGTAACAGTAATTCCCATTCAGCAAGTTCCTCAATTGCCTTGCAGTTCTTCTGGTAAACCCTGCCTTACCCAGTTTAACAAATTTGCCAAGAGATTTATGACATTTGATTTATTTAATGGATCATTTATTTCAGATCCTGGGTTTGCTTGGCAGTAAATCTAGTTCCCATTTCTCTCTTAGTCCTTTCAAAGACTGGTTTGTACATAAAAAGCTACCTTTTCCCCCTCAATAGGCTCATGAGGCAGTGATTAGAGGACACTACCCTGCTCCCGAAGAAACCCTCCAGGTCCTTGCAGCTTTGCGTCTTCAGTACCTTCAGGGAGATTACAGTCTGCATACCACCGTACCAGAAATGGAGGAAGTCTATCCCTTGCAAAAGCTGAAGTCTCGGATTACACAGTCTACCAAAACATTTACTGCAGCAGAGAAGGCTGAGAAGAAACGAGCCAGCTTTCTTGAAGGAACATTGCGGAGGAGTTTTCGCAGTGGCTCTGTCAGCAAACAGAAGATTGAGGAGGATCAGATGTTAGACATGTGGGTCAAAGAGGAAATCTCAGCCTCCAGGACCAGTATTATTGACAAATGGAAAAAACTCCAGAGGATGAACCAGGAGCAGGCTATGGCAAAGTATATGGCTTTGATTAAGGAATGGCCTGGCTATGGCTCAACACTCTTTGACGTAGAGGTGAGTACAACCTCCTGAACACTCAAACTGCAGTTTATACTGTATAGATGGTGGTTTCATTACAGAGTAGGGAACCATAAATACAGTATCACAGTGCTCAAACAGCTGATATAATAAGATGTTAGATATTGAAAGAATACTCCTGTTAGCAAGCACTATAGCCATTTCAGTCCACTAGCTAACCATAAAATACAGAGGGACAGAATGCTAGCCTGATGCGTTGCAAACAAATTCAGGAGAAGTGTAAAAGGCCACATTCAAAGAGGGACAAACAATATGCACTTTTTAAAAAATGGTTACAGACCAGAACCTCAACAGTAAGTGTTGTGTGAGTCCTGCTGTTCCCTTTGCTGATAATCTACATTTTTTCCTCTAGTGTAAAGAAGGGGGATTCCCACAAGAGTTGTGGCTTGGAGTCAGCGCTGATGCAGTTTCTGTCTACAAGCGTGGGGAAGGAAGGCCTCTGGAGGTTTTTCAGTATGAGCATATCTTGTCATTTGGTGCACCACTTGCCAACACCTACAAGATCGTGGTGGATGAGAGAGAACTGCTTTTTGAAACTAGTGAGGTAAGAGCAAGAAGGAATTTTGTTATTGTGGTCTTAGTGTTTTGATAGCCAGGCTACTTAGTAATTTAATAATTTAGCTGCAAATGTTACAGATTTATTCAAGATCCCTGTAAAGCTGAAGGGAAGACATAGTGAGATGGATAGAAGTGCTGAGTATTTTTATTTCTTTAACCACAAAAGGGTTTTATTGAATGTGCAACAGTTTTATATTGTTAGCTTCTAAAGAAATTCGTTCACATACTGTTACCTTAGTAAGAACTTTGCTCTTTATACTCTTTTGGCAGGTGGTTGACATTGCAAAGCTGATGAAAGCTTACATCAGTATGATCGTGAAAAAACGCTATAGCACCTCTCGATCAGTGAGTAGTCATGGAAGTCAGGGCAGCTCCAGGTGAAAACAAAACCAGTTCTACTGTGTTCTAAATAGAACATATTGCTGCTTGGCCTCAAAACAACCTGACGATACTGATCACATCTGTTGACAAGCTAACAAAGAACCAGAGTTTCCACGGAAAATATCTTCAAGCATTGTTTTAGAAAGACCACAGGGTGAGGAGGGGAAAATCAGCTGAAATAGTCATATACTAGAACTGCTGGCTCGTTCAAAACTTTCCAAAGCATTATTAACTTCAGTTGATGTAACAAATGCCTTAAGACTTGATCCACTGCAATACAAGCAGTAATAAGTGCCTTACAATATTAAACCCAACTTCTAATGACCTAAAATTGCTGATAAAATTCAAGAGGATTATTTTTGTCCTTCCAGAACACTGAAAACAAAGTTATATTCATCCATTCTGCACTAATCTACTGGCCTGTATACACATGGGAAGGGGGAGGGGAAAAGATCAAGGTTTTTTTTTTTTTTTTTTTTGGAGAGCTGCTGGCAGCCTTCCTAATGGACGCCAACATTTTGTTTCCCCTTGCTTCCATGGATGTGCACATTGTGCTGTATTTGAGCTGTCAGTAAAATTTGACTAATTTTATTCTGTATTTCACAAGTCTCTTGAAGCAAAGGGAATAAGTATGTGCAATGGTGTAAACAGTCTTTCTGTACATTTTAATAGTTCAGAGTTATAGTTGTTACAATTGTATGGTTACTTTATAAGCAGTTTTATTAACAAGTAAATTCCAGAATTTTCATACATTGATTTTACTGTTGCAAATATGTATTACCATATAAGTAGCAGAAGTCTGCATTCTGTATCTGCTGTATTATAAAGAGAGATGTAGCTGAGAATATTTATAGACTACCCTAATATGAAAATACAATTACCAGTTCAGTACTCAATAATGTCAGCTTAAGTTTTTAATACTAAATTTTTCTTTTAAAGACATCACTCTTTTATATTCTGGCTGGATTCTCCAACTTGGACTGACTGCCAAAGGTCAGAGCCCTTCAGAGTTGACTAAAGAAAGCAAAGTTATACAATGCAACTTCTTTTAATATAGAGTTCTCTATTTTACTTGGTTGCTTGATGAAGGTTCTTGACAGTACCCTGTAAATAAATTGGGGAATATCAGCTAACAATAAGCTGATTTTGGACTTCTATTTTTGTACAGAAATACTGTAATATAAGGCAAAACGTTGATCAAAGGTATCTTTTTGTCCACAGCAAAAAAAAAAAAAAAGAAACCTGAAAAACCTTACTGTTATTAAAAACCTTCAGCCTTTAAGGAATCATGCCTACTTACAAAAAAAAAAAAAAAAAAGTCCAGCAATAAAGAAAATATATGTGATGTGCTCTGTTTCCACTTCATATTTTGTTGGACTTGCAGGAAAGCCCTAATTTTATCTGTCTTCTCAGGATCCAAGCCAGGAACAGTGTAGGCTATATATAGGCTTTGGCTTGGAAAGGTACACGTGCTTTGTGTTGTAATGGGGCAGGGCAGGTTTCCCGCTGTGATCACCGCTACCTCCTTGATCATGTCGTATGTGTCAGTTATACCAAGAGGACAGAGGGGAAGGACTGTTGAGCAATTCCACTCCACAAGGAATGTGCAAGTAAAGCTTTTGCTATTTGTGTAGCCCTGATGCAAGATGGCTTGTTTTTACTAGCCAGCCACAGCATAGTAGTGCAGCATGTGCTGCCCTCATAAGTGTACACAGCCTTTATAGACCACAAGGCTTGCTGTGAGAAATCCTCCACCTCCTCCAACTGGTAGATACATTTAGTCACTCCATCTGTGACACTGCTCCTTAGTCCCTAAAGACTTGCTACATTACACTACTAATTTCATGTCCCCACTCTCCCAACAAAGGTGAACTTTTCTAAGGAAAACAAGAAAAATGAGAGAATTATGACTATAGTATGTATAGCTACACACACACAGAGCATCTAAGACTCTAACATTACTGATGATTTTTCCATATGCAAGTCATTTAGAAAGAACTTAGCTGCTCTTAGCAAGGCATCCTTGGAATGACACAATTATACATTTTCATCAGCACAGCAAGAAGGTTCAGTTTTGTCTATGTGCTGTTTGTAAATATGCTCAGAGAAGTCCCTGATGCATCATCATCATTAATTGGTCAAAAAGCAGGTGTATACAAGGTGGTGGTTTTGTTCAGGGTCACAGTCTTGAGAAGTTGACACCACTTCTTCAGTCCCAATTTGTTTACCTCCTGACTGACTTCTGGATGCTATCTACCATTAGGAGGGATGTTTGTTTGTACTCAATGCACAGAAGTGCTGTCACTACATCTAAGAGCTTCTCTTCATTCAACCTGCCATGCAAATCTTACTTCAGTTGCTTCTATTGAGGCAAATAAAAGCTGTCATAATTGTTGATAATCACAAAAAAGAATGCAGAGTTTATCAAAATTGCATAATAGATACACCTGAGTTTGGAAGTGAGAACAATGTTCCTTAAATTATAACATATTTAAAAATTGATTGAGGAGATAATCTATTCTTGCAAATTGTTTTGCTTCAGTAAAAGTTTATTCCAAGAATACATGAAATTTCATAGTAGAGCCAGAAATTCTCTCCTACCTATGATCTCTTCTGTTAGGCTAGCAGTTGAGTGTATCTAGAGGAGAGGAAATTTCATCACAAATCAGAATACAATTTTATTCTTGTTTTGAAATAAAGGTTTATGTTTTCAAAAGAACAAATATTGTAGAAGTTTAACACTACTTATAAAGAAAGATATCTGTACTTCTGGAGACAAGCCGCAGTATTGCAACTCCTACACTCTGTAAGTTGAGAGCATCAGAAATCACAAAGAACTGAGCATTAGAACTTAAAGGGTTCTAGGAGAAACATCATACCTTGTCCAGTCCCTCTAGAGAGAAGGGGAATTTTACTGTACGTGTTGGGATCTTCAGGACTTGAAACAATCCTATTTTTTCTGAGAGAATGAAGAGCCGTAATTCCTGCCCCATGTCCCATCTCTGCTCCGGGAGATCCACCACCCCCGGGCAGTTACACTGACCCTGTCAAAAATGGCAGATTCCCTCACCCCCTGACTGTGCCTGGTTGAACAGAGCCACAGCAAGAAAAGCCCCAGGACCCCACCAGCCAGACATGCTGTGAGAGCGCAGGCTGGGCAGAAACTATGCTGTCCAGCCTAAGACTAGAGTGGCAGCTGCAGCAGAAATACAATTGCATTTCATCTTATTAGCTCACCTTAGAGCTGGCCATGCCTCAATTCCACCTATGTCCTCAGGCTTTAGACTAGGACTTTCCCTGTGCCTCATAATACCCATACATCTATTTTTCAGGATGCCAGAATGCTTAATAAACTTAATTATACAAGTTATGCACAGGAAATTGCTTCACCCAAAAGTGTTGCATCAGAAATCTAGGTTTCAAGCCCCACGTTTCTGAGGCATACAGCTATAACAGGTACACGCAGGTTTGTACCAGTACAAACACCTAACGCAGACATGCTACAGCATTGCAAGTCATGCTGGCATAAGTCCATTCTACAGCAACTTGGGCAGAACAGTGGCAATTTCTTCAGTGCTGACACACTATTTCTCACAGCACATGCACTCCAGATCATTTACAGTTCTGTGAAGTAAATACAGAAGCGTACCAACCAAATATGACAGCACGGTCCTGAATATACTAACTCTGCATGGTGCCCAGCCCTAGAAAGCCATGGCATTTCACTCCATCAGATACAGGAATACAGCTACCAGCTCTGCTGTGGGACAACTGTACTTTCACGCACAGAGTTGCAAGGTAGGTGAGATTGTGGAGACAGGCATTTGCAATTGGTTCATGGGACTTTCAGTCTCTGAGTTATTAATACCAGTTAAACTCCCATTGCAAGCAAACATCTAAAAAAGTTTAATCTTGAAGGAATCCACTGAGAATATCTCCCATAACACATCACAGCAGACACAAGCCCTTTGGTGCAACGCATCAAAAACTACACGTGCAACAACAGTCATGGGAAGCAAGCAGAAGAGGGCAGCAGCAATCCAAAAAAGTGAACTATACCAACAGCATTTCCAGCTGTAGTATGATTTTACCTGGTCTTTATCAAAAGACAACAGGCTGGGGTAGGAGAAGGAAGATGGAGCCCTCTCGTCATTCTTGCTGTCCACCAGACATGTGATTAGGACAAGCAACAGCTAGTCAGGTTGCTTCTCAGCCATGCCAACCTCTAGCTTTGGGCAATCGTAAAGTGAAAAAATGCATTAAACGTGAGAGGGGCTGGAGAAAGGGGACAGCAACAAAGTAAAGAGTGAAACTTCAAAGGCCAAAGTTGCAAGTTTCTAATGAAACAGTCACTCCTTTTTACTGATACATTGGCTGGGGGTACCGGGGAAGCTGCTTAGTTTAATTCCGCTTACTTGCCCACATTACCCTATTCACAAGGCTATTCCTGAACTTCTCTGTAGACATTTTTCCAAAATTTCTTGTCTAAAGTTGATTCATGACCAAATTATTTGTTCCCGTTCTAGCACAATCTTTTGATTTTAATAATTTTTCCTCCATGTATATATTTTTACCCACTCCTCTCTCCCAATACATTTTATAAAGAATAGTTGCATCATATTCCAGCCTTCATTTTGCAAGACAACTCAAGCCAAAACTTTTTTTTTAAATAAACTTTTCTCAAAAGCGAGTTTTCCATTCTCCCTAGTCAGCCTCCTAGCATCTTTCAGATTATTACAGTTTCAGTTCTTTAAAAACAAAGGGGGTACAGAGTTCTAAACACCTTTCTGTTGCTTCATAACAGTACTACTACCCTTGTCTAGAGAAAGTACTTCACCTGTATCTCACAATCTCACTAGTCCTATTCACAGTGACATCCAGTTAATTCTGCATGGGAATTCTAGACATAAAGATGAAAGAAGGAGGCAAAGGGCCAAATTTAATCAACTGACAAGACTTTGGGAATTAGTTCCCAAGTATGAGATTTTTCATTCTATGTTGTTACACCTCATTTCTCTTACTCTTATCCATAAGAGCATCCAGGCCTTCCCTTATGATTATCCCACCTAGTTTTGCTTCATCTACATCTAAACACTGTTCTGACAAACATGCTGCTAATGAAAACACTTAAAAGGATCTCAAACCAATCCCTGGTAGCACAATTATTAACTTTATTGATTTATATTAGCAAGGTCCCTTAAAAAAAATCCCCTTTTGCACCTTCCCTCCCACCTTATTTTTGTAAGAATTCCTATCTTCTGTATCTTAAACCAGCAATTTTCAAACTTTTTAGATTTTTTTTTTCTTGTATAAGAGTTTCTTTTTCCCTTGCTGCTAGTCACCCACACACATCTCCTTGGCAGACCTGAATCACATTCCTGATATTTACCAGCTAACAAACAATAAGACCACAACATCCTCTAATTTGACGGTGTCAGAATTAAAAAATGGTAGATGCTGATGAAATCCCATCTTCCAGATCTGTTTTCTCAGTTATAACAAAGATCTTGTGTGCACTCTGGGAAATCACATATAAAGGGGACTGTGTCTGTTTTGCATGCTGAAAGATACTTCCCTATTTTTTTTTTCTTTCATGCTCCCTTCAGAGAGTATTTCCCCACCCAAGCTACCACAGTCAGTCTTCTAGGTACAGTGCCACAATCCAGTTTTCTCTAGCTAGGCATTATCTTAGCCCCCTCCTCACTAGGAGCTCGTCAGTTTACTAAACCAAACGTTACACCCAACTGTCCTCTCTACAGATTGCCACCAGGAATTTCTGCCTTTTACCCTCAAGTGAAATTACCTGTTTGCTACTATCCCTCACCAGCGCACACTGATACACCCACTGCCATCGGGCAGCCTTAGCTGTACAGACCACAATTTATAGCACTCTCCCTGGAAGCAGCTGGGGTTCCAGTTCTGACTACTTACACAGCAGACACTCTTCTCTCCATTGTCAGCTGCTCCTAATCTTGTGTCCCATGCTTCTTTCCACTCTGAGGATCTTGATCTCTTGAACTACAGTTTTAAAACAAAACACAGCATCAGACATAACTCTTGACAGAACATATCACCCACATAGCCAGCATCTAAAAAGGCAGTTCATAAATACACAGAAGTCAATGTAATAATCAAATACCTCTAATTACTTTCCTCTCCACAATACTTAAAGCATTTCATATTTTTACCACAGTACTAATATTTTTGCTTAGATCACTCTCTGTATAGATAAAGCCAAAAGACTAATGTACAGATTTGCTGATTCACAGTGATTTTGATTCTTCCTTGCCAATGACAACTCCCATATGAGCTTACCTGTTTCATAAATTCTCAACAATTGCTAGATGCAAAAAGGTCGCTGGCCTGCTCTCAGGCGGAGTTGACCAAAGAGTGGAGCTAAACCTATAAAGTCATTATTGACTCTCTATCACATACATTTAAACAGATAATGCTATCTAAGAGATTACAATAAATAGGTCCAAAATTAGATGCATGAAAAACAATTATTCTTATTGATTTTCCACATAGCATGATTAAACAGACAAGAACAGCAACATAGTTTGCTGCTGAACATCTATAAATTATTATATAAATATTTTATGAGATTGCTATACAATATGATTTCTGGCCTAAAAGCACTTGTTTTATGTGTTTTGTTTTAATTGGCTTCAATCATAACTGTTGAGACTGTCAACATACATTTTCTTTTGCAAATTCCTTTGTCTCGGGTATTAAACAGTTACATCAGAGATATTGTCCTTTCTAATTTACAGCTGATCTGTCTTTATTATCCATCTAATGCCACACCAACAACTCAAAACATAGAAATGTATATTGTTATACTAGCTCAATTCTATAAAACCTGGATTCGGAAAAGAACAACACTGCATTTGAGAATGAAACATTTACTATTGTTCTCACACACATTAACCATACAATTAACCCCAATCATGCAGGGTTATCAGACCATCCTGGTCACGATCTGTGTTACAGAAAAAGTAAACCAAAAAAATAAGCATGATTCTTCCATACATTACTTCATTGTTGGGTTCTACTCTTAAAGCTTTGAGTTCACAGGCATTAAGAAGCAGCATAAGGATGATGGTTAGGAACAGGTTGCCCAGGGAAGTCGTGGATGCCTCATCCCTGGAAGTGTTCAAGACCAGGCTGGATGGGACTTCAGCAGCCTGGTCTAGTGGGAGGAGCCCCTGCCCATGGCAATGGGACTGGAACTAGATGATCTTTAAGGTTCATTCCAACCTAAACCATTCTATGATTCTATAACCTAGCAGAGAGGGAAAAAAACCCAAACAGATATTAACATATCTGGATAAGAAGTAGCATAACATTCATATAATTTTGTCATTCTTTCTTTTGTTACATTTTTTCATCTTGTACCACCTGGTAGATTTAGCTTACAAGGCCAGTAGGTCACATGAATTCCAGCTGCCCAACAGATAAACATTTCAGTGTAACATATGAGCGTTTTGAAAAGTCTGAATTGGGAAAATTTAATTTTGCTTAGCATGCTGGGCTCATTAATGTATTTTTGCTCTAAACATACATCTTTGCAGACCCACTGTTAAAAGCACCAAGTTTTAATTTTATTCTACTAATATTGTTTACCACAATCCAGCATAATTATGTATATGCTAAGCAGTCTCATAACCTCAGGCGACTAAGTATCTCATTTTAAGGTCCCTTACAAGCTTTTGCAAGCACAGGCCTTCCTTAAGATTTGTTTTATAAATCAACCACAGTTTTGATTTGTAAATTACAAGTTCTCCTGATTTTCATTATTTATATTGGGAAAGTACCTGGGAACTCTGTCTGAGATTGCACCCTGCTTCGACTTGGCATTGCACAAACACCTATGAGGTCACCCCTATGTGTAAAGACTTCAATCAAATAGACAAGACAAAGAGCAGGTCAGGAAGATACAAGCAATCTTACCCCTCACACAGCAGGACAGTGGAAGCACTGAAGGATAACACAGGTCTCTTCACTCTTGGCCAGTGCTCTATTTTCCATATTAGTGTAACTTTAAAAAAACAGCAGAGGCAGTGCAAGCTTTCTAAACAGCATCATCCTGCAGATGACAAGGAGTTAGGGGTTTTTTTTAATTAAGTTCTCCCATAAACTGTCCTTCCATTTTAGATTAAAAAAAAAAAAAGGAAAACAAATTTATGAACATGAGAAGTAAAAATGAGAGAGAGACAATAAGAAAAAACAACACACAATCCTCATACAGTACCAAACAAGACCTTAGTGACTAAAGTTCTTTTTGTCAAATATAATCTGGGACGAAATGTACTTTGCTGGATTTGACTCACAAAACTTAAAAATATTTATTTTCCTACCCTATGTTTGCTTCAAGAAGGTAAAAAAGAAACCAAGAAGCAAGGCTGATGGCTGAGAGAAACAGCAGAGGGCAGCCTCTAAAATAAGATGTTTCTGGATTGATGTTCCCTCAGACTAACTGGTAATTATGCCTCTGAATTTCCCGGCATTTCCTTTAACTACAAGTAGTTAGTTATTTAGTTGCAACAACCCACATGGCTGTACTGACACCCAGAACCCAGAATATTAAACTGAATGCTGTGTTTTTGAAGCCTGTGGCAGGGGACAAGAGTAGAGTAGGACTGTTGGCGCCTGCCATTTTAACTGATATACAAACTTGTATGTAAAATACTTTAAAATGTATGTCACAGTCCTAATTGCATTTTGCATAACATAGGACAATATTTAACATTCCTGCTCCATAGTTTAAGATTATGATACATTACAGTTAAATAAAAGAATAAATAGTTTGAGATGCAGCTTCAACAATTCTCCACAATAGAGTAGAGTCCTTTTGGACGCTAAGAGGGTATGCATCAATGGATAAAACTGTTTGCCAATTATTAGTTGGAAAGTTATTCTACAGTATTAGTTATTAAACAGTTACTATAAAAGATATCAGTGTTTGGTAAAGAGACCCGTGAGAAAGTCCACAAAAGCATGCACGAAGCTTCAAGCATAAATAGAATTAAAGAAAGTTGCATGGTATGTATGTGACGTATGATGCCAGTCTTTGAAGAGTTTGAGGGGTCTAGGCATCTAAAGGCTTTAAATGTTATTTCGGAAATATTTTAATAAAGAATTCAATTAGTGGGCACCTGAAGAAGTACAATCTACTGGGGAAAAGCAGCACAGGTTCTGTGAAATAAAGCTCTGCCTTAGAAATTTGCAAAGTTCTTTGACAGGCTCAATGACCTCTGAATGGATTTCCAAAAGGCTTCCAGCAAAATTCACCACCTAAGGTTTTTAAGGAAGCTATGTAGCTATATACGAAGGGAAGTCATGATGTGGAGAAATAATTGGCTGGAAGATGGGGAACAGACATAAGACCAAACGGTCCGTTCTCAACAAAGGAATGAAGCCACCACTAAAGTTCTTCAGGAGCTCTGTTTCTTCAACTATCCAATAGTGAACTGGAAAAATGATGAACAGCAAGCTCAAAGTTTAGTGATGACACAAATTATTCAGGAAAGTGAGGACAAGGGCAGAGTAAAGAACTGCATGACTTTACAAAACTGAATAGCTGTCCAATAAAATGGTAGAATAAATTCCAAGTGGATAAAGTGAGGCAGGCGAGGGGGTAGGGTTTTGTGGGGGGACGGACTCAATCCCATATTTAACTGTACAACAAGTGCTGAACTGATCATTATCACTAAGGGACAAAATTGCAAAGTTTTAAGAGTTCCAGGAAAACATCAATTCAATGTTTTTCACCAGTTAGGAAAAAAAAAATAAAAGAAAAAAAGGAAAGCAGACATTAGAAATTATTACAAAGGGCATAAAGCAAACTACAGAGCATTGCTATGAAACTATTTAAAGCCATGACCTGCTCCCACTTTGAACACAGAGATGATGTGACTAGAAATGCACAAGAATGACATCTTAGATCTAGAAAAGGTTCAGGGAAGGGGAACAAGGATGACCAAAGTCACAGAACTGCTACCATATCAAGAATGACTAAGACAGGACTCTTCAGCCTCAACACAGAGACAAGATAGGAAGTGCCATGAGGATAACTGGATACAGAGTCAATAATCATGCACTAATTAGGGATCATTAGTAGAACAAGGGAAGTGATTCTTCCCCTCCTACCATTTGTGAGACCACATATGGAATACTTTGTCCAGTTTTGGGCAACCCAATACAAGACACACGCTGACATACTGGAAGGAGTCCAGACGGCCCCTGGATGATCAGTGGTGTACAGCACATAATGTACAAGAAGAGGCTGAAAGAGCTGGGTTTGCTCATTCTGAAGGACAGAAGGTTAATGAAGATCTACTTACTAAGTACCTAATGTGTGGTTATAGAGCAGACAGGGCCATAGTCCTCCCCCTGTGAGGTGCAGACCAAACAAGTTAGAGGAAATGGGCACAACTTGCAGAAGAAGAAATTTTTAATAGATAATAAGAAAATATTATTCACAATGAACGCGGTCAAATACTGGAACAGGTTGCCCAGACTGTGCTGTAGAATCTCCAGTCCTAAGAGATGTTCACAACTAAGTTGGTGTTGAGGTTTAACGGTAGCCAGCAAGTAGGACCATGCAGCCGTTCACTCAGTCCCACTCCCAGTGTGATAATGAGAAGTGGGAGAAAAAGAAAAGAAAACTCTGTGGCTTGAGACAGTTTAATACAACAGTAACAGAAGAGAAAATAATAATAATGGTAAAAGAATATACAAAATGTGTGATGCAATGCAATTGCTCGCCACCCAGTGATTGATTGCCCAGCCCATCCCAAGCAGCAATTGTGGATTCCTGCCCCCCGGCCAACCCCCGTTTATATACCTAGAATGACATTTATGGTATGGTATATTCCCTTGGCCAGCTTTGTCCTGTCTATGCTCCCTCTCAGCTTCTATGGGAAGCTGAAAAAGTCCTTGACTTAATATAAGCATTACACAGCAACAACTAAAACAACACATGTTATCAAAATTATTCTCATACTAAATCCAAAACACAGCAGCTACTATGAAGAAAATTAATTCTATCCCAGCTGAAACCAGAACAGTTGGGCAGGACACTTTGAAGGAAAGCTTTGAAGGAAAACAGAACCTGTCATTTGTTTTAGTGGCCAGCCCAGCCCAAACTATGACAACAGAGCAACCTGTCATGGCCAGCTAGCAAGGTGCTTTGAGTGTGTACGTGGGGAGAAAGGTTAGACCATGTCTTCCAAACGTTCCTTACAAACCTTCCAAACTAACTTATTCTCTGATCCTGTGATGAAATGAAGCAAATGGAAAACAATTAAAAAAAAAAAAAAGAAATAAATCATACCATTTTGAGCTGGAATCCTCAATTGAATTCAACAATGTTACTCTATGCTGACATCAGAATTTTCAAACATATTTCAGAAGCATCGGAATGCTTTGATATATCTAAGCTCCTTTGATAGAACCATTGAGAAAGCTTTCTCCTCCATTTTCATCCATCATTTCATTGTAGTCCCTGACACCAGAACTGCAGTCCCTACCCTAATTCTGTGCATTACAGCAACTATGCACTGGGTGCTACTCCCAGTTTTTCCCACCTCAAATTCACAAACTGCACACAAACCTTTTAAACCCTGGCAGGCAAAACATCAAAATACAGAAAGATCAAAGCCAGAGATCACATTTACTACTATTTTTTTTCTGAAAAAGACATCTAGACTTTCAATGGCTTGGAATGAAAGATCCCTATCTTCTCACACTGATGTCTATACCTGAGCGCTTTCAGTAAGCTTATTTGTATAAACCCAGCCCAGTAACTATCAACAGTGAAAAAGAAGAGCTGGTGTCCATCAATATGTGAGGCATTTTTTCCATTAGCTAAATTACAAAACCTATTCTGGAAGAACTTTTCACTAATTTCTATTCATGGTATAGGCCAGGAAAGCAAAGGCCAGTAATCTAGAATGGATGTAAGTTTAATCAAAATCAGAAAGAGTTCCCACACCTATCCTCCACCCTGCCCACTGAAACCCCACCTCATCCTCCCCTCCCAGATTCCATCCCCCCTTTTCTGAGGAGAGGATTCTTGAACTCCTGTGACTGAAGGGAGTACAGTATAGAGTATAAATTAGGGGAAAGGGGGGACATACAATCATACTCCAATGTTTAAAAGCAGAAGTGGAATACTGGTAAGGGCAGATTGCCTAAAACCTGCCATGGTTTTAATCCTTAGAGCCGTAGGATTATATTACCTTTATCAACATTTCACAAGCTCAGTACCAATCAAGATCTAATATTGGTTAACCCCAAATTTAAACATTTTAACCCAGTCTGCTTTCTCAGGCTAACTATCCCAGGGTCACTTTAAAATTGCATAAGGAACACCTGACTTCTTTCCAGGCTTATCTAGTAACCATTTGCAGTTAGCTTGACTTAGGTGCTGAATAGGACAGCCCACATTACTGAATTAACTGAATGCTAGCAAGGGAAAGCAGGCTGCCACTGGCTATGCTGGGGATGGTTTTGGCAAGTTATGGACAGCATTCACTAGAACATCAGCTTGGCATAGATAAAACAGCATCCTACAATGGCCTGAAAAAAAGGATAAGTACAGGGGAAACTCCCTTATTTGCACTCCTGTCCCTACCTCTTTTTCCTCCTGAGAAGACCCTGGTTTTACTCTCGTGGACTGATAAGGTTCCTTCTGCTCCCACACCCAAAACCAGGGAATTGGTATCTGCAGGCAACCACTGCACACACCCTAGAGAGGCGTCAGGTGCTCAAGCGGTACCAGGAGTGCTCAGTAACTGTAAGCAGCTGCCTGCACACACAGGAGACAACTGCCTGTGTTCCAGCATGGGGAGGACACCCTCTTTTGACCAAGTCTTCTTTGGGCAAAGTTTAATCCATCAGCATAAAACTGAAGCAAAAGGACAAGGTGTTTCTCCAGCCTTTCTTTTCCATACGTGTGTTTTGGGTACCTAGAGGAGCCCATCTCTTTCCTTTTGCTCTCTCAGATCTTCATAGACAACACTTAATCAATTACTTTTAAGCTAGGCTTATTATTCAGGCAGGTCTGCCTGGCACCAGGTTCTTAGAAGTAAGAGCATAGTGGTGTAACAAATCAGCATAAAACTAAAATGTCCTTTAGAAAAAATTTAATTGCTTATGTAGAATAATGTTCTGTATGTTTCCTCTCGAGCACAATTCATATACTAGAGTATGTGGAAACAGAGAAGTAACATAGCTTCTTCCCAAGGTTATCTGGTCAAAACACATAGCAGATTTTCAGCCCAGAGTTAATGCTGCAACTTAATTAATTTTGTGATCTTATTTTGTCTTCTTTTACCTCAGAGGACAAAAGGCACACTGAACTTAAAGTAAGTATGACTCCTTTTCCTGTAAAAAGATCAAGCTAATCAGGGGTACTCAAGCTAGAAACAGATGTTAACTCCCAATCCAAAATTACTCTTCTATTTTTCTTATTTTCCTATTGCAATAAAAATTATTTAATTTAATTTTATGCAGTTTATGCTGTGAGACATGTTCTTTGATTCAAATTTTTGGCTGTTCCTGTTCAGCAACAGATGCTTGAATGATATTTCTCACCAGGCACGCTCTCCAGAAATCACATTAGCTATCATGCACATCATCACCTTAAAGATTGTGTCGAGCTTCCATCTTGAGCCTGAGGCTGGCCAGATACCTAGTAGCACAGATGACAGGACAACATGGTATAGACTTTCAAGTAAGTTTCTTGGATACTTAAGATGCAGATGGAAGCCACCAAACTCCTCTTAGCCTCCTTCATGGTCTCAGGAGATGTTTCCAGAACTGTGAGAACAACAATTCAATTTTTGGGACAATTTTGGAGATTGTTGCTTGGCTGTGGGATATACAGGAGGAGGAAATGAAGGAATCTCAGTAGAAATGTCTTCTGGTAGGTTTTATAGAATCACCACACCAGGAAAAAGGAGGCCTATAGGGAGTGGAAACAGGGGTGGGTAGCCTGGGAGGTATACAGAGGAATCGTTCAAGCAGCCAGGGATTGGGTTAGACAAGCTAAAGCTCAGATAGAACTAAATCTGGCCAGGGACATTAAGACAAACAAAAAAAATCCATCTTTAAGTATGTCAGCGAGAAAAGAAAGACTATGGAAAATGTGGGCCCTCTCTGGAAGGAAACACAAGAACTGGTTACCCGGGACAGAGACAGAGCTGAGGTACTCAATGACTTTTTTGCTTCAGTCTTCACTGGCAAGGACTGCAGCTGCACTGCCCATGACACAGAAAGCAAAGATGAGGATTGGGAAAATGGAGAACTGCCCACTGTAGGTGAAGATCAAGTGTGAGACCACCTGAGGAATCTGAAGGTGCACAAGTCTATGGGACCTGATGAGATACATCCGCGGGTCCTGAGGGAACTGGCAGATCAAGTCACTAAGCCACTAGCCATCATATTTGAGAAGTCATGGAGGTCTGGCGAGGTTCCTGCCGACTGGGAAAGGGGAAACATAACCCCTATTTTCAAAAAGGGAAACAAGGAAGACCCAGGGAACTACAGGCCACTCAGTCTCACCTCTGTGCCTGGCAAGATCATGGAGCAGCTCCTCCTGGAAACTCTACTGAGGCACATAGAAAACAAGGAGGTGATTGGTGACAGCCAGCATGGCTTCACCAACAGCAAGTCATGCCTGACAAATTTGGTGGCCTTCTACGAAGAGGTTACAGCAGCAGTGGACAAGGGAAGACCAGCTGATGTCATCTACCTGGAGTTGTGCAAAGTGTTTGACACTGTCCCACACGATATCCTGGTCTCTAAATTGAAGAGACACGGATTCAACAAATGGACCACTCGGTGGATAAAGAACTGGCTGGATGGTCATACTCAAAGAGTTGCGGTCAACGGCTTGATGTCCAAGTGGAGAGCAGTGACGAGTGGCATTCCTCAGGGGTTGGTACTGGGGCCTGTACTGTTCAACATCTTTGTCAGCGATATGGACAGTGGGGTCGAGCATACCCTCAGTAAGTTTGCTGATGATACCAAGCTGTTTGGTGAGGTAGACACGCTGGAGGGGAGGGATGCCATCCAGAGGGACCTGGACAGGCTGGAGAGGTGGGCCCAAGCTAACCTCATGCAGTTCAACAAGGCCAAGTGCAAGGTCTTACATGTGGGTCGGGGCAATCTCAAATATCTCACAATCTCACAAATACAGGCTCAGCGGCGAATGGCTGGAAAGCAGCCCTGAGGAGAAGGACCTGGGGGTGCTGACTGACGAGAAGCGCAACATGAGCCAGAAATGTGTGATCGCAGCCCAGGCGGCCAACCGTATCCTGGGCTGCATCAAAAGAAGTGTGGCCAGCAGGTCAAAGGAGGGGATTCTACCCCTCTACTCCACTCCCGTGAGACCCCACCTGGAGTACTGCATCCAGCTCTGGAGTCCACAACATAAGAAGGACATGGACCTGCTGGAGCATGTCCAAAGGAGAGCCACGAGGATGACCCGAGGGCTGGAGCACCTCTTCTACAAGGAGAGGCTGAAAGAGTTGGGGCTGTTCAGCCTGGAGAAGAGAAGGCTCCGGGGGATCTTATTGCAGCCTTGCAGTACCTAAAGGGGGCCTACAGGAGAGCTGGGGAAAGACTTTTTACTAGGGCATGTAGTGATAGGACAAGGGGAAATGGCTTTAAACTGGTAGAGGGCAGGTTCAGATTAAATATCAGGAAGAAGTTTTTCACTCTGAAGGTGGTAAGGCACTGGAACAGGTTGCCCAGAGATGTTGTCGAGGCCCCATCCCTGGAAGTGTTCAAGGCCAGGCTGGACCTGGCCTTGGGCAACCTGGTCAAGTGGGAGGTGTCCCTGCCTATGGCGGAGGGGTTGGAACTCGATGATCTTCAAGGTCCTTTCCTACCTAAACCATTCTATGATTCTATGATTTTACGTCCCAAATCAATAAGGCAACTGGTTCTCCAGCTTTCCCCAGCAGGTAACCAAAACCCTCAACACTTTTACCCAGTCACTTCTGCAAGCCGGTAGAACACCTATGATGCCTCCACTCACCAGACGGCACCGGCAGCTGGGAACACCCATCCCGGGTGTAACCTCACCGGCCTGCCACGCCAGGGCCCGTACGACGGGACGCTGGCGGAGAAGCGGGGGGAACAGCCGGCGCGGCCAATGGGCGCTAACCGCCGGGCAACAGTCACCCACCCGAGGACGCCACCCTCCCCGCGCGCGCACTACCAACCGTCAACACCAACTGCCTCCGCCCCCGCTCGCGAGGCACTGCCCCCCAGCACCTGTCACGCGCACGCGCAACCCCTCGTGACACCTGCATAGAGGGCGGTTACCCCCGCTGCCCCACCCCCGCCCCCGTGTCTAGCGCGCGGCTCGCGGTGACGTCACCGGCGCCGGTGGGTGGGGTCCGCGGGGGGGTGTAGGGGGTGTGGAGGTGACGGCCGCGCTCCGGGCCCCGCCTCGACTCCACCTCCCGCCGGCCCGGCGCGGCCCGGCCTCGCCCGCCCCAGCGGCAGCCCGGCGGCCGCCACCGAGCCATGGCGAGCGCGGCACCCGCGCAGCCCGGCGAGCCGGAGGCGGGCGGGGAGCGCGGCGGCGGCGGGCGGGAGCGGCCGGAGGTCTTCGAGGATCGGGGCGCGGCTGCGGCGGCGGCTGGGGATGCGGAGCCGGCGGAGGTGTCAGGCGGAGCCGGGGCGGCGGCGCTGCTGCTGGGGGAGACGGGGCTAGCGGTGGGCTGCTGCATCGCGGCGGCGCTGAGCTGGGAGCGGCCCCTCCATAGCCTGGGCGGCTTCGTCTGCGCCAACCTGCTCTTCTGGTGAGCGAGCCTGGCCGGGGTGAGGGCCGGGGCTGGGACTGGGGCCGCCCCCCGCGGGAGAGAAGAGCCCCCATCACGGCCCGCCGCCGCCCCGCCCGGCGACCGGCGCCTGCTCCCCCACCCCAGCGCTTCGCTGCCCGCCCCGGGAGGAGAGTTTGCCTTGCTCCCTCCTTCCCTGGCCGCCCTTTGAGGGGAGCTGACCCACTCCCCCGCTCCTCCTGTTGCCTTGCTCTCCACCTGCGCCATCTCCTCCCCTGCCCCCGGCAGCCGCCCTTGGGCAGGGTATGGCCCTTGCATCTGCTTCGTGGGGTTCCTTCACCGGCTATGTCCGCTTTTTGCAAGCCCCCCCCCCCCCCCCCCCCAACATACCCCCTTTTTCTTACAGTAGCCAGGACCCTCGGCTGGACGTGAACTTGGAGGGGCTGCTGTACGCCCTGCTGAGAAGTTGCATTTCTTGCCATTGAGATGAGCGGTGGGCCTGGCTTTTTGTGCACAGTTTTGAAACCTCGTGAAATTAGGCCTCAAGCCTGTCATTAGCGCTGCACTGCTGCTGCGGTCCATTACTTCGGAGTTCGTTTTGGGTGTGCGAGCTTTTCCAAATTAGTGGCCTAGTTAGTGGAGGCTTTGTGGAGTGGGGGCAGCGGGACTGTTACTGCAGTGCACCAGTTCTCCTTTTTGACAAAGCATTTTCTAGTCAGATACAGTTTTGCTGAATAAACCCTAGAAATTAACATAGGGACGTGTTCACTGTTTTGTTTGTAACAACTCTTTTGTTTATTTCTGTAGGAAAAACTTGTCATTCTATGTGAAACTTCTTCAGGACTTTCCCCTGATCTTAGGTTTTGACGATCTCTACGTTTTTCATTTTCTGGTCTCCTAAAATGTTGCTGTATGCCTGCCTGCTCATGTGGAGTGATTTATGTAGTAGGGCTCTGTCTAATAATACTGTTGAGACTCTAAGACTGAATTGTGTTTCCTCTGCTGTGGCTAGAACTGTCTCCTTTCCTCTTAAGCAAATGAGTGGCAAACAAGCGAAGAGGTGGATTAATTGCAAACTGGATTTAGTTGTCTATAACCCCTGATAGTATGATGTTTAAACATGAGATCCAAGTCATGGAAAGAGAACTTTCTGAAGATTTACGCTGTGCAAGAAAATCTGTGTGAATATTTTCAAAATCATTTATCCTCTTTAATTGCAGGAGCAGTGTGTATGATGTCTAATTTAGGTTGACTTTTATTATCCATCTTGCTCTTAGATAGCCAGGGTAGATCCTTTCATTGAGGAAGTTACGTAGTTTTGCCTTAATTTTCTGCATACTTCAGAGATCATCTGTTCTTTCAGTGATTTGGAAGGGTCATAATGCTTTGTGTTTTCTTTGCAACGTGGCTCTGTGTCCTCATTTCAGCTGGGATAGAGCTGTTTTTCTTCCTAGTAGCTGGTATAGTGCTATGTTTTGGATTTAAGACGAGAATAATGTTGACAACACACTGATGTTTTAGTTAGTGTAAGAACTACTCAGCAACAAGTCAGGGACTTTTCAGCTTCTCATACTGCCCTGCTAGTGAGGAGACTGGAGGTGCACAAGAACTTGGGAGGGGACACAGCCAGGACAGCTGAACCAAACTGGCCAAAGGGATATTCTGTGCCATAAGGCGTCATGTTCAGTGTATAAACTGGGGGGAGTTAGCCAGGGGGTAGCTGCTGCTCCAGGACTGGCTGAGTGGTGAGCAGTTGCATTGTGCGTCATTTGTTTATTATTCCTTCCTTTTCTGTCCTATTAGCGTGTCTTTATCTCTGCACATGAGTTTCATCTTCCCCCCCTCCCCGGGATTCCCTCCCCATCCCACTGCAGAGGGGAGTGAGTGAATGGCTGTGTGGTATTTAGCTGCCTGCCGGGTTAAACCACAACAGTCTGATTAAAATTTTCAAGGACAGCATGGCAGAATACATTTTTGCATCTCAAGGAATAGTAGCTGCTGGGCAACCTGTTTGCTATTCTTGTGTCCAACTTTGATCATAAGCAAGGTATATAGTGCATGCATTATGTAATGCTTATACAAAATCTCTTGTGGTAGTCTTACTGGCAACTTGTTATATGAGCAGTATTTGAACTTATTTTATCAAAATTTATAGTTCGTTCTACTTCCTTACTGTCAAGATGAGTCAGAATGGCAAAAGTCATGCCAAGGATTGCTTTTATTTTGGTGGTATTGTTGTACTTCAGCAGGAAGCTTTGTAGCCTAGTGCCAGGGAGATTTGAGAGGTGGAGACAAACTAGAAAATACGTAGGAGCAGGTATGATGGACAGTGAACTTCTGTGGTTTGAAACTGAAGAAAATCAGCAAAGGTCTTGTTAGCAAACCTATGAAATCTGACACTTTGATAATGAAACAATTGTTTAAATCTAGTTTCACATTTCCCTGCATTGGTGTTGGCATCATGTCTGCAGCACAGCATATTTGCTGCTTCTCCTTTTCTCCTCTGGGATCCAGCTGGTCAGCCTGGTTTGCGATGACTCAGCCAGTCGCTACTGATTCAGGACTGGGAATGAGAGTTCGCCCCTGCTGCCTGTGAAGTCTCTCCTAAGTGGGCTCTGTGCTCGCCAGAGCCGAGGTTGAAGAAACATTTCCCAGTTACTGCTTCCTGTGCCTCATCTTTCTTCATCACATGCCTGCAAGTATCCCTGACTCCATGCAGAGGTAGTTGCACTCCCAGTGCCTAGGGCCTCTCATCTCAGTATTCCTCAAAGTTGAGAAGTCTGTATTGCGGGGTGGGAGATGTCTCTCACGATATTGGCAATAGTGTTGGTGCAAGAAGGAGGAAGAGGAAGTGAAGTTTAATTTCACAGTTTTCCAAATGTTGGAAGAGTAGTTATAATTTCTTCCTTACATCCCTTTAATTTTGGTGGGATTGTGTTTTCCCTCACAATTTAGTTCTTGTGTGTATGCCACTCAAAACGCTTCATATGTAAACTTGCAATAGGAGCTGCTGAGGGTCAACTGTTTCTCTGGTGTTCTGTTGCAAAATTTTTTATATATATATTATTTTTTTTTTTGATCTCTCATTTAAAATCTTTTAATTCTGGTACTGTATATAAATGTATTTTTGATGTTTACTACTGAAATAATTGTCTTGTAGGTACAAGAAATTTACTAATTTAATTTCATTTTGTTCTTCATTTTTTAATATTTTTAACAAATCATTGTGGCTCTTTAACAAGGCTTAAAGCAACTAGTTTGTGATCTTGACTTCAGGACCTTCTTAGACTAGGCAGTACTGCACTCTACCATTTTTCAGTTTCCTTGGTTTTCTAACATAACTAAACTAAGTTAGACATAACTAACATTTAGTTAGTTAAACATAACTAACTAAAGTTCAGAGCCTGCAAAAGCTGACACAATATGCTTCACTTTAATATTTTGAATAAATGTATCAAATGTTAATTGTAATACAATTTAGATTTTATATATACTGACATATTTAGCGAACTAACATTTAATAAAATTTTCTTAAAAATGAATGAAATGAGGTTGGCAGTTAAATCTGGTTATTGAAAAAGCATCTATCACCTATGACACCTATTATTTGTTCACCATGAACAGTTTTAAGCCCTCCACCCCAAATGACCCCAATTGAAAATCTTTAAAATGAACAAGGGTTAAATATGTATTATTTAGTTCCTAATCATCTGAAATGTCATATAGATTCTACTTTTCTGCTGTAGGTAGTTTACAGACTGAAGTCAGAATACCACATGAGAAAATAAGATATTTTTTTCCTATTTTACACACATAATACTGAAAAAGTGAGTGGTTTGCCCAAGAGCAGAGAAACTCTGTGCTGGTGCCAGAAGTTTAGTCCAGGTATTTTAAATGTTAGGCTGCAGGCTGATAACTTTCAATCTTGGGTTTAATCTTAGACAAATATTAACAGTCAATCCTAGATTTTAAGCCTTTTCATTAGCTTTTCATTTCTTTCTCCCAGTCTGTCATCTTAACTATTTCTGTGAGGTCAGGAGGACAAGTTTATTTTTAGTAATTCTGTGCTGTTATGTCTCTTTTGTAGTATTGCAGATACTTGTTTCAAATGTATGTTTTATATTTGCTGGTCTATATTTCAAACATAATACATTAATGTCTGCAAGGTCACCCTTAGATGCACCAGTTGCCCAAATGACAAAATTTCCATAGTGTTTCTTGGGAAGAGAGGCAGTAGAAAGACTAAGATGTAATGGATCTTTTCTCTCTTTCTGTCTCCTTGTGGGATGAATTTATTGCGCTACCCTGTTTGCTGTTCTCATTGCTAGCCCAAATCCAAATTTGAGGATTTTTATATGCTTTATGATATACAAATTTGTATGTTACTGCAGATCTGTTATATGATGTTATTGTACTGGATGAACAAATTAACTGACCAACTGTGTAAAAGACAAGTATCATTCCTTGATTTAGACAGGTATGCTGGCCAAATTTACCATTAAAAATAGTGTCTTTTGTCACCATCCGTATTCAGGGTTTTTTTTTTGTTTGGTCTTAAGCCTAATGAATATTTTTTTTGTATAGGAGAATTTATTAATCAAGAGAGGAAGCAGTATTTCTTGTATCTGAACTGGCCATGTGCATTGCATCAGGTAAAGGCTGTGATAGGAAGGGTATTTCAGATATAAAATACAATTGCTATTTAAATGTTAGTAACAAATACACATTCAGAGTTTAGATGTTTGGTGTGTTTTAAGTATCCAGTTTGCTTTTAAGATTTGTTATTGAAATGTTTGTTTGGGTTTGGTTTTAAGTATCTAATTCACTTTAAGATTTGTTACTAAAGTGTTTCTTACTTGAAATCTCTGCTTGGCAATGATAATGCTTATCGTGGAGAGATCTCAAAGTACTTTTTCTTCATTAATTTATTTTTTTTGACTGAAGAAAATAGTACTGGGCTAAGTGTTTCTTTGAGGTGTTTGCACACAAACTATAAATGGTGTCACTACTGCATCTTGATGGATAGCTTGTCTATAAGGCAAGGTTTCTGCACATTCAGAGCAGCGTGCATACAAAGTGTATGCCTGCATCTGGATTTTTATTCTTTGTTAGGACAAAGAAGCTGACCTATTTGGTGTGCAGCAGCCACATTTGTATAGCTGTTCATAGCTCTATATATGGTTGGTATGGCTGTTATTATGTTCCATTTTGAGTGTTTGAGAAAGGGGACTGTAAATTTCTGCCTGCTGTCAACATTAACTGGGTACCACTGGAAATGCAGTCCTCAGGGAACTGCTTAGTCAAACAGGATATCTTAGTGAACTTGGCTTCCTGAACCTTAGGAATTCTACTGCTTACAAAATGCTTATTTCTTCTTGGTCTTGTCTGTATTAGGGAGTTGTCTTATGCTAGTGATGTTATTCCTAGAAGGCTGGTGTGGTGATCAATAGTGTTTTTCAGTCAGTGTAGCAGTACTGTCTGGCGGTTGTGAAGTTGGTGGTTGTTTTCCCCCAGCAGTTTGCATGGTCCTTTCTTTAAGGATGACTCACTTAGTCCTTGTACGAGGGTCATGTGGCTTTTATCCATCCAAACCACTCCTCATTACCAGCATGCTACCAGATGTCATTAATAAGAAATTTACAGAGACTCTGTATAGATTGTATTGGCTATGTAAATTCAGCTTTTACTTTTACTTGAACAACTCTGGATTTTTTGATAAGTCCAGTTATTGAAATTGCAATATATAAATATTTTATTCCCTATTGCTTTAGTTCAGCTTACACAGCAATTCAGATGTTTCAGAATTCTTTTTTCCCCCTCGCAGACTTAAGGCTTCCCAAAACCACACTCAAATCTGAGAGCATACTGGGCAAAACTAATACAGAAAGAGTTAATTCTGCCCAAATTTAAAACCTTGGGAAGAAAATATTTGGTTCAAAGTACTTGCTTTCATTTAGAATATATGTGGGAAATTCATCAGTGGCCATGGACAGGAGGGCAATTACCAAACTGACTTAAGTAAGAATTGGAATAAAAGAAATCTGGGAAATCAAAACATAAAAAAAAAAGTATGAAAATTAAGTGGGTAAGCAGGGGTATTGACATATTGAGGCCAGTTTGTAGTACGTTTGCCTTCAGATCACTATCTTAAGTTTGTAGTATCTCCCAAGTCAGGAGAACACATCTATATGTTTCTGTGACAAAATATTTTTCTTATAGCAACCAGATGCTAAATGGGATTGTGAATTTAGGAAATTTCAGTCTTCAGCTATCTTTGTTATATAAGTAATATTAGAGCTACCTTTTTAGTTGTTTTGGGATTACTTTCTGAAAATCCAAAGTATCAGGTTAACACACAAGTACATAGTTTAATATAGATTGCAATCCTGCCTCAAATTCTAGTAAGAGTTTCTGTCCCTTTTCCCTTAAATAAGGGCAGTAGAATAGGTTATGTATTGATGTATTTGTTTTGTAATTATAATACATTCATTATCAGAAAAAAAGAAGAAAAAAATTCTGACATAGGCAGTTCTGAAATTCACTGTGCATCCACATGAATGGGTTTCATACATGGTTGCTAATTCGTTTCTTATAGTCTGATCTTCTCAATTTACTTAATTTGCTGCCTTTTAACAATCTTTTGTAACCTATTGGTATTGTGATTATTCTATTACAGCTAGCTACAGTACAGTAATTTGCTATTTGTTCTGCAAGCTTAAAAAAAAGTTTGTGGTTTGGTGTTTCTTTTTTTTCCCTAGAAGGTGATACTCCAAAATACGCTTTCTCAAGTAAAGCTAAAATTCCAATAGCAACACAAGTTATGATATAATTTTAGTGTCTACTTGTTTTCACTTAGGCAGTTTTAAGCTTATGTTCACTTTTTCAATACAAATTATTACAGCTTCTGAAGGCTTTGGAGGTAGAAAAGTGGAACAGAAAGATAAATCAAAATAATTTACGTAGCAGAAAAATTAAAGCTATTATCTCAACAGCTTTTTAGTGACAGTTTGCATAGTTTTGGCAGAGATTGGTTTACAGGAATGAAAATTGACATTGTTTTAGAGCCAGACAGTGTTACATAAAAACCTGGACAGTTTACAGCATTTTTCAACCAGTAAAATGAAAACAGGATCAATCAGGAAAGAAATCAAATGGGATAATTGAGGAACTGAGGGAAAGCGAGCATTACTGAACAATTTAGGACCAAATCCAGGCTAAGGACTTTGCGGAAGATGGTAATCCTGAACAAAGGAGAATAGACGAATTGCAGCATGGCTTGGTTTTATTCTGTCTTGTTAAACGTACAAATTCTGTGTCTAAAGCAGTTGTCTTAAGAGAGAAACGATAATTTCTTCGTGTATTAACTCAAAATAATGAGACCTTTCAAATAGTAAGTAGAATTTTGAGAACAATGGAAGTTTTAGGGGGATATGCTATGTTCCATGGTAGATGTTACAGGACTAATGAGAGCATTAAGGAAAAGGAGATTTAGGGCAGCATGGTAGAGGTGAATTGTTTAACATCAAACTGCTGCTACTGTATGAGAAAATGGGATTAAGATTTCTTCTGTACTTTGCCAGAGTACGGGTTAATTAAGGTCATCTGGGCATGATTCTGCAAAACTAGAGGAAGACAGGTTATTTGATTTTATGTGTTTATTTCAAAATAATTTTAACTTCCATGGAAATATCATCCCCTCTTTTCACTGGTGTAACAGGTAGCATTTGATGTCATGGTAGACTCAGAAGGTATGTCATTTAGGTCGTTTAAACTTCCTCCTTCTCAGTTGTTTATTTTATACGCATATCTGAATGCAATAGGTTACAGTAAATCTGATCCACAAGCCACAAATGTTGAAACATGATTCTAACCACTGCATTCCCCAAGGTTTCCTTGCAAACAGCATGAGATAATTTTGCAATGTGACATTTTATTATTGACTTATCCTTTTTCCCAGACCGCCAATATACTTCCAAATTTACCAGCTTATAAGCAATTTTCTCTTTGATTAAGTGCAAAGGATTTTAAACATTTTTCTAATATTTTTGCTTAGAAAATTGTACTATTTTCATTCTTAGACCTATTCATAAGTTTAAAATGTTGTTTCTTGTAGTTGGGTTACAGAGAATATGCAATTTGAATTCCTATCCTATATGTTACTAGGTCGAGTTAATAATCATGTAATTCTTTAGAACTGTCCAGCAGTCTTTGCCTTTTGCCCTGCAACCTGAAAGCACTACCACTTCCACAGGTGGCTGTCAAAGTGATAGTAATTTAAGTGTGTTGGAGTCTTGTTTCTTATGACAAGGGGTTTATTTATTATTCCAAAATCTTTATTCCTAGTAAGTTCTAGAAGATTTCCTAAAGAATAGCTGTCCAGGTTTGATTTGATCTGTGCTTTCTGGATGAACAAATATGATCCTAATCTTTTGAATGACACCTGCCAAATAAGCCTCTTGGATAAAAGGTTGATGACCAAATTGTCTTTGTCTTAACAAAGAAAGAATTAAAGAAAATGCTGCAAGTTTTAAAATAATAATCATGCCTCTTCGTTTTTTTTTTTTGTTGTTGTTTTTTTTATTTATTTTCATGTACTTAATGATAGAATTTTTAGTCTTCTGGGCACTATCTAATGGAAAACTCATTGCTGGTTGACACATAAGTCATGAATCAGCTGCTTTCCAGTTCTTCATTCTATTCTGGTTGAAATATTTTATAAAAAAATCTTAGATATCTAAGTTCTTGGATGGCATTCTTAATTAGAAAAACCTTTAAGTGGAAAATGTGTTTCTTCCTAATTTAAGCCTTTACAGAGGCTTATTTGTTTCTCCGCTAGTAAAAGTAATTTTAAACAGGTTTTAATGTACACATTTTAAGAACCATTCTGTTACAGTATTTCACATGTTTTCAGCTAAACTGATATACAGTTATTTGAGTTCAAGCTGCCAGGCATCCAAAGTGGTGGTGTGCCTATTAAATCTGGGTTAACATGTTGTAATTTCTTTGCAAAGTGGAAGATGTGGAGTAAATGTTTTTAGTATTTTCTTGAAATTATTTTATTCAACAAATTATGCTTTTTGTAGGGGTGAGGAGGTTTGTTAGAATTTATAAAGTCTTTGTTCATTCTAAATTTTTTGACAACACATGCAAATATACTTTGTGACAGGTAGGATATTTTACTCTTTGCAACAGGGAATCTGCTGTAACACAGTTTTTGTGTATCTTTCAGACATGCAGATTGACAGTTAAATACTATGTAAATTTAATACGATTCTACCATGCTCTAGTCTATAAATAGATTCTACAAAAAAAAAGCGTGCATAGCTTGTTCTGCCATAGGTGGGTATTTACCCTTTTTGTGCAGGGATGGGGAAAGGATTTTTGCACTGTGATTCTTGATCAAGTATCTAAATACTTTGGATCAGTCCAAGATGTACTGAAAGAACAACAGGAAAAATTCTGGATTATTGAGTTTTGGATTTCAAATGTGTTGAATACTTGAGCATTTAGATTTTAATATTTATGAAGCTTAGAATGAAAATCATATACATTTAAGAGCAATTCACATAGAAGTTGTAAATTCACATGTTTAATAGATGTAAAAAGCAGGTTCTGCAAACTGCTTTGGGATGTTTTTTCAATTAGGAGAGTCAAGGTTTTAAATTAAATTAAATAAAATATGGTTTAATTGAATATGTATTACTGCCTCTTGATTCACAAAAGGGCAAACAAAATGATTGAGCCAATGATCTGTAAGAGCACAAGCTTTCTGATACTGCCTTTGCAGTCTGTTTTAGTAGTGTTCTTCAGGAAGTGCATTTCATGCTGTATTTAGAAGAAAACTAACTGTCCTCCCCTTCCCTGGACCTCTTGCTTGAAATAAGCATCAGAATTTGTTGCAACCAGACTGGTGCTGATCACTCCAGTAGTAAGCATGGAAGAATGGTCTACACGCAGCTCCAAGCAGTAAACTGTTACCACCAGGAAATAGTTATGACCATGTTTTTTTCCTTGTCTATAGTGATGGCACATAGATATCTCTCTGAAACAGCATTGGGCAATTCCCTGTAAGAGCAGGAGTAGACATACCTTTAAAATTAGCAGATAAGAGAGCAGAATATCCATTGTTGGCAGTTGAGCACTTCAAAATGCATTCAAAATATTTGCTCTGTACCAGTGAGAGCTGTTCTTTAATTTCTTTACGTCCTAGCCCACACTTGCATACAGGTACCTCATTTGGAGCTGTGGCCAGTTCTCATGTTTGTTCAGTGTCTCGTTGTAGCCATGTCTTATGAAAAAGACCTATTGTATGGTGAACTATGGCTGGAAGGCGTTAGTGGCTTTTCAACTTGGTGTTTAATGAGGCAACAAGTATGTACCAACCTGCACTATTTAGAAGACCACAAAAATACTCTGAAGAGTTTGGGCTCTGGTTTTAAGATGTAAATGTGTTTGTTGAACACTGAACTGAAATCTGCAAATCATTCATGCAGCCAATAAATGTGTCGGAATAGCTGATGGTGCAGCAAAGCTTTATGTTCATATCTGTTATTCACAGCTTTCATGTATTTGTGTGATTATCTCTGGAATTTATCTGAGGATAGATGGTTATTAACAGTGTACCTACTAAGGCTTTCTAGAAATAAATGGTTCTGGCTGCTGATAATCTAATTTATTTAGTTCTTGATGAAATACTTTCTTATGGGTTGTGTTTGCAAAGTGCAAGTCATTCATAATTCTAGAATGTGGTGTAAAGAATATACTTTTACAGCTGAAATGAGGGTTGTAGCATCAAATTGATACATTTAACCTTTAAAGCAAAGCAATTTAGTAGGTCCGTGCCTTCCCTGTATCTCACAAGTACAATTAAAAATAGTTTTTGCCATGCCCTATAAGAGTTCATTATGTTTACAGACCTCAATATTGCGTGACAGTGTTTGCCTCTGAAATTTCTTAGCTGGCTTGTGCCACTGGGAGGTGGCTACTTCTTGATATAACAGATCCAATGGATGATTTGTTGTGTTAGTTAACATATCTTGCCAGTATTGACATACGACCATCCCATATTATAAAGAGTTGGAGAAAAGACAAGAAGGACAGGGTACCTTAGGGTACTTTTCTATGTTTAGGTGATGCAGTATTAGATAACATCACCTCCAGGAGCAAGTATTGGAGATTAGGTCTAGTCATTAGTTTTAACGTGTTGCTCTTCTACTATGTACAGTTTTGCTTTTGCCATTGGGATTTCAGCTGCATTTGTTGTTCCATCTTTTCTTTCCATCTGACCTTCGCAGCTTTGGGGAGCTTGTCAAAAGGAGGTTCTCTTTTTATTTTTAGTCAGAGCACAAATCTTGAACTTAAATGTAAAATTTTAGCAAAACATGGAAGTTGCCAAAATGCTGAAAAGGTTACATTTGAATTTAGCAACTTCTGAATAAGCAGCAGATATTAATGGCAACATGTATTTATTTGTGTGACACTAGAAATAAAGAAGTATGACTTGCTAAAAGAAGTTGCATTGTGGAATTTAAGAAAATTATATTGTACTCTGTAGGCAGGAAGAAACAAAGGTGACCGAAATGCTGAAGAGTAGGTTGCGTAGCTCTCAGTGGACTTTCAGAATGGTGTACTCTCTTTTTTCAGTAAATCTCACACTTGTATGTAGTATTTTATATATATATGCGTTATTTTAAAATTGCAGTAGAAAGAGTTTACCATTATACAGTTGAAGGATTTTGACTTTTAATTCTGGAAGTTATCAGGTTTTGACTCTTAATTGTGCAGTTTAGAGTCATTTCAGTCCAGCTGCAGTACAGCCAGCCCAAGAAATGAAAACTTATGCCTTAAAATTCTAAGTTCAGCATCTTACAGAAAAGGATTTGGCAGCCACTATTAATAGACTAAAGTAGTCACAGAATGAAAATACCATTCAGGTATGAAGGTGCCTCAGGATGTCTCTAGTCCAACTTCCAGCTCAAAAAAGATCAGTACTTAATTCAGAACAGATTGCTCAGGGTTTTGTCTCAACAGCCTTCAAGGATGGAAATTCCACAACCTCTGTGGACAACCACTGCATAATTATCCTAACAGTCAATAGTTCATATCTCCTATTTCATTTTATATTAATGTTTTCTCAGTCTCCTACAGTGGAGTTCAGTTGCAGGCATGGCTCCATCAAGGTCACATTCTTCCTACGTAGAAGAATGTAGTTTGGGAGGTCAGCTAGTTTAACCTGCTCAGATCAGGTCCAGTTAGACCAAGTTGCTCAGCTGCTAGCCCAATCATGGTTTTGGAGATCATACTCCATAGTGGTCTGCCATCTGCTTACTGCCTCCAGTGGCTCTTTCACTTGACTGCTCTATACCTCAACCAGAAGACATCTTTCACAGGTGAGGCCAATGTTACTATCAGCCCAAGGGAGGTGCATTTCTTGCAGCCCAAAAACCAGATGGCTCTATCCTACCTCTGGAGCTGTGTCTAAGTGAAGGCGTCTCATGTGCCAGGGATACCTACTTCAGTCAGTGCTGGGGACTGAGTCCTGTGGTACCTCGTGACCCCTTTTGTGCAGTCCCACAGTCTACAGCAGAGATTCTTTCCCCCTTGTCATGCAAGCTGCCCTGTTAAATGCTCAAGTCATTATGTAAAATGCATAATTCTATACATTGTTTTAACCTTTGATCTCTGAAAACCCCTCCATATCTATCAAAATATTGCAGAATTTCATAGGCAAACCAACCTTGTTTATATCTCTAGTAATAGTTGTTACTTCCACAGCACTTGTAGAAGAAATTCAACAATTTGAACTTCAGCCTGTTTTGTTTACTGCTTGAACAGAAAGCATAAAAGTTTGTTGAATAAGTATAGCTATTCATTCTTCTACTAAACAGAAATATTTTTGTACAGTATATGATGTCATTCTGCAGCCTTTCAGTTTTGTCAGATATACGTGTGTGTTAGAAATACTTTAGTATCTCTGTTCTTTTCCGTAAAAAAAAAAAAACCAACAAAAACAAACAAACAAAAACAAAACAAACAAACAAACAAAAAAACCCCAACAAACCGGGGGGGGGGGGGAAGAGCCCTGACTCCTAATAGTAAGCAAAAATACCACTGAAACTTTTTGTTAGTCTGGTTGCTATGCATCATGTTGATAATTCCTATAAGGATTTTGAATCCTGGCACTGTTAGCATAATAAGTGGTTTTCAGATTGCAGCATGTTGGACTAACCTTTTGATAAGCTTATGATAGATATAAAAAAACTACAAGGGGACCTTACTAGCTTTTGACCGCTAAGGCTTCAAGGACATAGATCTGTCTGACATATGGCTTGCAAACAGTTTTTCCAATCTGTGTTGCTGGAGCACCTGAGGGCTGACACACACTGGCTCTGAATGAATTCATAAGAGATGATCTTTCTTGCAAACAGCTCAATCTAAATAAAGAGTCCTGAAGCAGAGGAGGAAGGAGTGTGACAGCTAATAATGTTGCAGCATGGGAAGTCCAGTCAGAACAATTCAAAGTTCTCCAAATAAGTGACAAGCCCTTGCTTGGCTACTACATTAGCTGCTCCAACTAGATTACAGTTTTTTTTCCCCCAAAGCTATGGGTCAGAAAGACTGCATTATCAAGAAGGTAGAATGGCATGACTTGGAAGCATCTTTCAGAGATGATGCTACCTTGTTAATCCTCGTTTGCTAATCCTTGTCTGCATTAGTGCAATTGTTTTTAACAGCAGGTGACAGCTGTGATTGCAGTGAAA
The DNA here is from genome assembly GCF_965231255.1 of Vanellus vanellus. NCBI lineage: Eukaryota > Metazoa > Chordata > Aves > Charadriiformes > Charadriidae > Vanellus > Vanellus vanellus. The sequence goes on from NC_138906.1 coordinate 87,931,553, forward strand.
GTAGGAGTATGGTTTAGTTGTGAGCATAAAGTAGGTCAAACGTGTTCTACATATTCTTTGTTAAAGGTAAGATAAGATGTTTACTAAGAAGGTTTAGCCTTTCTTTCAACTAGTAAAGTGTGTGGGTATGTATGCACACGCATTCCCACACGCATAGATAAATTTCAGTATTGATGTATCTCTTTAAATCATTGAGGACAGGCCAGTGGCAATGGCTATGTCGGGGCATAATGTTTGATTCTATAAAATACTAATGCACAAGCACCACGAAGAACCTGTAGAATAGGCATGTTATTAAGCCCAAATAACTTAAATGTCTGCATTTGTTACAAACTTCTGATGCCTATAAGTTGTATGAAAAATTCTTCATTAGATTTTTCTCTACAGTGCCGCATCTCCCGCCTCTCCTCCATTATCAATAAGTTTAATAAGTAGGTTAAGCAAAGTCTTCAGTGCCATTAAACTCGATCCTTAAACAGAATCAAGGATGTTTAATGGTGAAGATTATCACCAAGAAAAACAGTGGGACAACATGGTGCAAAGCTGTTAGGAGTTTTGATTTAATGAGCTATGCCTGGGCAGCTTCGAAAGAGCTTACCTTGTAACCGCTTTTCTCTAAACTTCTCTGTTGATTTTCTTGAACTAGCTGAAATTATACAGAAGTACTGATTTCATACTTGGGTTTTGGTTCTTTTTTTTTGTTTTTCTTTTTTTGATAGGCATAGTCTTGCAATTCAGAATCTGCACAGATCTAGGAATCCTTCACATTCAGAAAAAAATTTTCAGACTGAGCTTATCTGTTTGTACTGGAAACCATATCCCAGTCTGCTCAGGGTGATTGGGCATTGTGAGTTTCTGTTAAATGTGAAAATCAGGGCATGGACGTTTTCTTTGATGCAATCCTGTTTTTTGAGGATTGCAAGGAATACTGGAGCAATTTTCCAGAAGTGCTGGGTGTCCTGAGCTTATTACAAACACCTGGAAGTCAATTTTCTTTTTGAAAATCCAAGTGTGCTCAAAGGGTGTCTCTTGGCTTCCTCCTTTTCACTTCCTTTCCCCCTCTTTCTTGCAGGAAAAATTCTGCAGCAGCAACTAGTTAAGCAGCCAGTTGCCCTGTTTTCAAATTCAAGAGCTTTCTTGGAAACCTCCCAGCTTTGTATGGTTTTATTTCTGTTGGTATTCTCATTTGATCCACTTCCTTGGACAGTGGCTTCTTACTGTATCCTTAACTTTTTTTTTTTAACGTAATTGTTTTTGCTTTTACCTTGAAAAAGATACTAGTGTGCTCATTATCTGTATTCAGATCTCTTGTTTAATGTGCTTGAAACAAGCCATTAAAATACTTCAGCTTTTTTTTTTCTTTTTTCATAGTTCTTATACGCTTTGAATCCTTTTTTATGACTTAAGATACTTGTCAGTAAAATGGATAGAAGAGCTAATCTCCAAGCACGCCTAGATAGCGAAGTCAGCAGTTCATGGAATTATAAATCATACATTCTGAGTCTGGGTCTGGTTGACTTGACTAGACATCTAAAATTTTTATGTAATGAAAAACAAAATTCACAAAGCTCATTAAAGACAAGTTTGAGTATTATACCATTAATGCTACAGTTTTACCTTATTTTTCCATTTGAAATAATCTTTTGTATAAAAAATCTTGTGTGAACAGAGATCCTATAGGAAACACAAGAAAATAGCTAACTTTTTTTGTATGTGAAGAAAAAAATTGTTGTGCCAAGGCAATTTATGTTAATAAAACCATAACTAATTTTAAAATAAGTAATGTGTCCTATGCAATAATTAAAATACTTTGTTTTCTGTACTTCTGTGCTTAGATAAAAGTGTGGACAAAAACCTACTACAAACTCAATGTATGTTTAGCAACTGCATTTTTAATTGAGACTGTCATGCTTGGAGCTCTCAGGGTTTGGTTCCTATGAAAAGGTTGTGGGGAGAAACTAAATTCAATTAACGTAGTATCAGTCTATTTTTTTTTTTTTTCTCTTTTTCAGTACTAATAGCAGCTATTGGTTTATGTACACTTCCAATAAGTTTAAAAGTATTTAAAGTTTATTTCTTCTTGACTTTCTAGGTTTGTTGCACTGACCCCTTGGAGAGTGTATCATCTGACTTCTCTCATAATACTTGGAGTACTAGTTCTTCAGATAATAAAGGATTTGGTATTCTCGAGGATAAAAGGTAAGGCAGTATACTGAGTTCCTTGCTTAAACACCTGCAATTCGGAGCATGTTAGTTCATTACTAAATCCACTTTGACATTATGATTATTGTAAAAGTATTACATTATTTCTCTCTAAAATTAGCTATCTTTGATCTATTACCATTGCCAGTATTTTGCTATATTTTATAGAAAAGGCAGTAGGAGATTCGGTTTAGCATGAGTATAATTGGTATCAGTGAACAATCGTTCTTGTTTCTTAACTGCTAGGTCTGAAAATGCATTTTTCCTAAAATGCAAAGTTTTCCTAAACATTTCTACTTCCTCTGACATTACTCTAATCCCATCATTGTTGGAAAGTTTGGGAGACCCAATATAAGTTGGTCAATAATTCAAATAGATTGAGAAAGGACCTATCATAGAACAGTTGAAATAAGAAGTGAGCAGTATTTTTTTTTCTACATTATGTAGTGTTTAGTTTCCCATATGTATGAAGTCTTACCTGAATACAACCAAGTTTGAAAGGGATTTTGAGTTTGTTGGCTGGTGCTTTTTTTTTTTTTTTTTTTTTTTTTAAATTCCTATCCTATACTTCATTACCATCTTGAAAGTTCTGTGGCAAAATGCTTGTCATCAGTCTGTACTTTTCATTGTTAGGAAGATTTTTATTTTTTTAAAGTGTCTTATTTTACCTTTTGTTTGATGTTGAATCCTTATGCCAAGTGTTTGAAAAATCACCTGCACATAGTGCAAAAGCAGGAAATAGGTGTCAGAGAAGCATGGTATTCCTGTTTGAACTGACACATAATTTCTGACTCCCAGAGGCTTTTGTTCTCTGCTAAGTTATGTCAGTTACGCAAAATCTTCTTTGAAGCTTGGTTTATTGTCCTTGTCTTCTCCAGAGTCTTCATTACCATTCTGTTTCCTGCTTGAGCATTGCAAGCTCAGAGTCCAACTTAAAAAGCTTAGCAGAATTTGATTCTTAGGCTCTTTGTTATATAAATCACCACTAATGTTTATACCTCACTAGTTGGATTTACTGTAGTGATTTACTGAAATTCTCTCTTAGCTGTAATTACTAATATTTTTGTATTGACCAAATCCAAGATGTACCAATATTGACCAAGCTAAGAGAGTAAGAATATAATCCCATCTTCATTTGTGTTTCAATTCCATTTCGATTTGATTGTTTAACCATTCATCATAGAGATGAGGCTAGGAAGACCTATGTTTCCCAGCTTATGGAATTATTATTTTACTACAGTTAACTTTTTTATTTTACTATTGCCTTTGATGGTATTGTACACAGAGCTCAAGAACAATGAGGTTCTTGAAGTAATACTGTAGAAATCTCATGGTAGTGACTTGAAATCAATGAAGTGCCACTCCAAAAAGCAGAAGAAAATTCTTCCCAGTATAACACTTCTGTGTAGCTGCTTCACACTTCCAGCCAGCCACTAGATGGCAAGACTATTACAGATTCATAAAGAATGCAGAAAGTGGTTGTCAGTTTGTAGATATAAAGCATAAGTTACCTTGTCCTTCCAGGTGAAAATGTAGCAATATAAGATACAGATTTTTTTTCTATTTATGTTTTTAACTGTTATGTTAAGTTTACAGAAAACAATTCAAAAACGTTACTCTAAGTTAATATACCATTCCTGTTTTGACTGCTACAGAGACTTCCTTAGTAATTTTGTTCAAAATTTGAACATTTCTTATGAATAAAGAAAAATAAAATTGTTTTTGGTTTAGTGCAATGTGTTTCATCTTATATTCCCACAATTGCAGGTGCGCAGCTTTGGAGGACTATCACTGGCAAGTAGGTATATTATTTTTAATATATTGGTTATTAAATATCTTTTTTTAATAGTTAATCTGGAATTTAAGAATTAGTCTATTTTTCCTATAATTAAAGTAGAACGGAATTATTTTGATCTTAGCATCTTTTCTAAGTTTATTAATTCTTTTTCATCAGTTTTAATGTTTAATAAGTTTCTAAAAAGTGTATTTTTTCTGATTAGAGCTGCAGTATACACTAACATATCAAAATACTTTTAGAAATTTTTTTTTTTTCAGTGGGATTATCATGTTTTGTGTTTTCTGGGAATTGGTGTTTTCTTTAGGGTTGGTTATTAGGGGAAAAATACTGTGTTGGTTAAGGAGGTAACTTTCTTTTAGAACATCATTATACCAGTGCTCCCTAGAAGCAGGTAAGCTTGCTGGGGTTTCCCTTTATCTCTGTAGTAGCCAACACAAGTAATGGATCATTATAATTTCACATAAATATTAGTTAATATCAACAGGAGTAGCAATTAATCAGGAATTTTGGTCTGTTGACTTGCCATTGGGATGACTCAGTCTACAGTCAAATGTTTGTATCATGTTGTTAGTGTTGGGTATATAATTGATTTAATTTGCAGTCTAAACAATGTATAAACAAGGGTTTAAAAACAATCTATTTTCAGAATACAAGTTTGTATATTGTTTGTATATTTAAGGCATTATTCTTCTAAACAGACCACCAACAATTGTGTATCTGACATCATTTGAAAGCAACTGCTGCATTACAAACATCCATTAATATGCTATTGTATTACACCCTGCGACTGAAGAGAGAGTAATGCGAAGTTGAAAAGGGAAGATGCAAGTTTTTGTTTTCTGCCTAGAAATAGACACCAATATCATGGCAGTTACAGAACGCAGTTCAGATGTATAGTCTTTCCTAATCTTCTACAGGTATGAACTATCTTCAGGTTTTCTTACAAACCTGGAGGGGAACTATATGGCACTAATTACAGGTTAGCTAATGAACTGAGCAGCATAAAATGGTTCTAGTGCTACTCAGTGTATCTGTGTAGACCAGCAATGCTTCAGAAGCTTTAACTGAGGAGCCATTGCTGTAGCACAAGAGAGAGTGACTTGTGTTTCATTCTTTCATCCTGTTCCTTGAGAGAGAAATTTACATAAAATTTACTGCCTTTTTGGTTTTTTACATCTGAATTGACTTGTCTGTTTACACTAGAGAAGAGGAAGGCAGAAAAAAAAAAAATTGCTTGTGGAATGGAAGGAAGCATAGGTTTTTAACTGCCCTTTGTTTCCAAGAAAAATAATTCTGCAGTCTGAGACAATTTTTTTTTCTCTTGCTCCCCAGTTCATCAGGTCCCGAAATCAGAATACTTTGGTCTTCATGAAAAGCCTATAAATAGTACTTGGGTCCAGGTTTTCAGGTGTCCAGAATCTTGGACTTGACTTGCTGTTCTGTGGGAATGCCTATGCTATTGGGTAATATAATACAAGCGTCTTGTGTCTCTGTGTAAAATAATTTGCAATGGTAAGAATACAAGATTGGTTCATATGTCCATCTAGTCCAGTGTGTGCTCTTTGAAGGTGGCCAGCAGGGACAGACATGGCCTCGGGTAGCGTACAAAAGCAGGACAAGCTTGCAATGTGCTTCTCCTGGTGTACTTTCCCAGCCTCCAGCTGCTTCCAGTTAAAGGACTTCTAGGTACGAGAAGTGGTGTCTTTTATTTCCCCCCACTAGCTCTTCTAGGTGGACCTTCCATGAATTTGTCCTATTGCTTTGGTTCTTACAAACTTATATTCACAACATCCTGTAGCACAGATATCCACAGCTTAAACTATCTGTTTTGTGAACATAACCTTGTGTTTGTTTACTGCTATGAAATAGTTTCTTAATACCTTTCTAACTTTTTTTTGTTGGAGCAATCACTCTCTATTAATATTCTCCAGCAAGCTGTGACTTTATAAACCTCTATCCTGTCCTCTTCAGTCCATGACTTCTTAATTGTTCCTAAAACATAAGTTCTCTGTAGCTTTGATATCTTCATTGTGCTTTTCTGCACTTTTCTTCCATTTCTGCTGTCCTTTTTGTTGGTGTGGAGGAGCAGGATTAGAAATAGCATTCAGGAAGACCTTGGACTATACATTGGCATAGGACTATACATTGTCATAAAAATGACCTCTCTTCTTTTCAAAATAAATCCTAATACTTGATTGGCTTTTTTTTTTTAACTTCTGCTGATCTCCAAATTGAAGTCTTCATGGATTTTTTTTTTTTTTTTAATCATCTCAAGATCATGTTCCTGAGTAGTGAAGGTCAGTTTAAAGCCCATGTGACTTTAAGATTTATTTTTTTCTAAGTGAATCTCTTCACATTTCATCTGCCTTTTTGCAAACAAGTCACTTGATACTTGATTAAAGTTCTGTGTAATTCCTTGCCATTGGCCTCTATCTTTACCAGAATAATTCTTTTCATATCCCGCAACTTCTTAGTCTCCATAAAAGCATTTGATGGGGGAGACTTTGTTAAAAGCTTTCTCAGAAATCCAGGTGAGTTTTTATGGATGTCAGCGTTCTTCTAGAAGCTGGTTGACTCTTTGAAAGCACGGAAGGTTTGTAATGTGATGTCCTTTACAGCGTGCCGTAGGACAGGCATACATATCCTTTATTAGATTTCCTGACAGTTTGCACAGAACAGAGATGAGTCTTTACTGGTTTGCAGTCCTCTGGCTCTTGCATACCTTCTCTAAAAATAAATGTTGCTTTAGACACTTCACAGTCCTCTGGTGTTAAGGTGGCTTTAAGAGAGATTATTTAATATAAATGAAATTTCAACTGTTGCACCCTAGTTTTCATTTGGAACTTTTATAAGTTCATATAAGTTCATATAAAGACTTTGCATTTGTTTGTACTGTGGGTGGGTATTTGTTGTGGTTGTTTTTTTTTTTTATTTTTTTTTTTTTTCTGAATACTAACATAAATGTGCCGGTTGATTGGGCTGAAATTGGAAGAACTGTTGTAAGGTGTTGAGGCCAGCTGCAGGGTTGCTTTTCATTTTACTCAAGATTGGATATGAAAAACTGTTTTCCTGCTATCTTATAGAAGCAAGATGTGTTGAGCATCTCTCCATGCTGCCTGTTTACAAAAACCACTACTCAGCAGAGAATCACACGATTAACATACAGAGGAAAACAATACAGTAGGTCTGTGGTGCTTTGCATGAGAGGCAAAGCCTACTGTAATAAACTAAATGTGTTTGTGACCATTCTCTGGCATCGAGGCCCACAGGCACAAAACTGTGTCCGTAGCATTTAACAGCCTTACAGAATGGCCCTGTGCAGGTTGGAAAGGGATCCTGGTCTGTGCCAACTGTGAAACTACCTTGGGTTGTTTGGGAAAGTGCTAGTTGGCATGTGCCAAAACTGTGCCAAGAGCTATTTTAATGCTTTAGCTACATAAATGACCAGTTTGCGTGCCCAACAACATTGCCACACACTGTTTATCAAAATAGATATAGTCAGAAAATAAAAAATTATCTGAACAGGCTGGTTTCCTCCCTTACCTTTGTGTTATGTAATTCTGGTTTTGGAAATTAATATCAATCACTCGCTATCACACTAATGTTTCATAAATGGTGGCACAGCTTTATGATAATTTTAATAGTGAAATAGTATGCTTTGTACTGTAAATCTTGCAATTAAAGCTTGTGGTAGCTGGTGGGTGCCCGACTGATATCACTGTTCTGAAACTTGCATTTTTTTTCAACATTTGCATGCATCGTGCATCCCTTCTGCTGCACATACAGTCCAAGCATCCATTCTTCACATGGTTGTACACAACTGCATGAAACCGAAGAAAAAGGTCCCCATGCACATACAGGAAGGCAGAGGGCAGAATACGGTCTAATAGACAAATAGATAAAAATAGGCTTCAGAGTGCAAGTATTTCCTTCTTCGGTTGTTTCAGTATAATCTGAAGGCATGTAGTGTACTCAAAGATTTCCACTCCTGGTATTTTGTAATGTTTGCTTTTCTGTTCATTTCAACTAATATATTCAAATGAGTTTGTGATGGAATATATGTAATTCTGCTTAAAAATACGATTCACCAAATGTTCTTAGTATAAAAACGTGGTTGCAGTCCTGCAGACAGCAGATGCATACTTGTGAAACTGTAGTCTTAGCAAATGGAAACTGAGTTTTATTTGCAGTTTAAACCTATATTTTATTTATTCAGCAGCCACTGTACTGTTCAACTATCAAATTGTAATTATCCTTTGTTTTATATAATGCATTGTCACAAATCAGATAGCTAGCAATATGCATGGTGGCTTTTCCTTTCCAAATCACAAAGGCACATTATATATAAACGTTCACACCCTCCCCCCCTGCAGATTGCAGAAAGAATTGTCTACGTTGCAAAAATTTCTTGACAGTTGTCTTTCTTTTATATCGTGTGACTTTTTTCCTGTTTTCTGGCTAGTTATTTTCAAATTGTTAGCTAACTTCTCAGGTAGTATGTTCTTCATAGTTTATTTTTATATTTGATAAATGATAAAATCAGTATTTGGTAAGATTCTGTATATTTGTTTTCTTACAGGAACAAAAAATAATACTTAAATAGAAAGGCTTTAACTTTGGCAAAAGTGTCACACTTAAAGCTGAAGACCATTTAATACATTTTCCTACACACCTATACTTGGTTTTTGGTGGGTTGGTTCTTTTTTGTTTAAGGGAATCGGGGAAAAAAAGGAGATGACATGCCGTTGTAGGTGTTGTGTATCTTACTGGTAGAAATAGTTGGTTTCTTTAGCTTGTTTTTTCCCTTATATTTGCCAGAAATAATGTGTGCTGCATATAACCAGTTTCCTCTCATATAGAGAGGTTTGCAAACTCCTGAAGTCAGGCCCATTTCCTTTGGTTCTTTAGTAATTTGGTTATAACGTGATTCTGCCTTAGCCATCACAAGACATTTTCCTCTCTTCCTCATCTGCAGGAGCTCAACTCGCCTTTCATTATGGAGAGTACATGGAAGGGATGAGGAGAAAATGTTGGAATTGTCCAGCTGCTTTACTACTACCAAACAAACTTTGCATACCTCTTTCTATAAGCCTTATTTGCTTTCTGTCCCTACTAGTTAAAAATAAAGGTTAAACATTCTTATGGCTGCAAAAAAAGAGTAGCTTCTGAGGAAATAAGGGCAGACATAAAGGACCAGCAGAATTTTACTGGGTCTGCTTTAACTTTTTTTAACAGGGCTATATTCTGTCAACGCAATTTACTGTTTGCTGACTTGTGAGTTATGTTTTCAGAAACTTTTATCATTCGTGTTTGAGTATTGGTATTGCCCCTAGCATGGTGCCCAAACTGAGGCCTTATCAGTGAAAAGAGATGAATTATCAGTAAAACAGATGAATTCTGCTGTATACCATGAATGTCTTGTAAATGCATCCCAGACATAGATTTGGTTTTTTCTAAGACAATTGCAAATAACTCAAGTAGCTTATATTCTGTTGGGAACATTCTTCTTTTTCGCTATGTTGCTTGTTTAGTAAGTAGCTTCCTGGTTTGCGTTCATGCATGTGGCTTGTCAAATACAGTATTTCCCTGATAAGTTTGGCTGGTTGATTGTTTCATCTCATTTTCCAGTTTCAGCTCCTCTTTGAACCCTGATTCAATTCTGATTTGAACCACAACCTCTACAGTGTCTGCCACTCCTCCCAGGGTATTGCCACTCACTCATCTGAAGGATTAGTGCAGATACTGAATGAAAATGCTAAGGACATATCAACCTCAAATAACAAGACACTTCTAATACCTGCCCTTTGGTATGGCTTTTCAATTAAAAGTGAAGTTATCCTATGGGGATTGCATATGAGCCATATTTTTGCAGTTTGCTTTTAAGTGTTGTACAGGAAAGTTTCAAAAGCATTGCAACAGTTGAGATGTATGCTTTCATCTTTTCTTTTAGGATGGGCTAAATATTTTTTTTAAAGAAATATGCCTTCTTTTTTACTTGTTTCAACACTGAATAATCCTCGTTGACTGCTTTAACAGCTTTGCAGCTGTGTTACTAATTTGGTCAGTCTCTCCAACTATCCAAGTGAGAGCAATTGATCTGAAATTGCTTGGATAGCCCTATTTTTTTCTAGTTTTAACTTCATAAACAATAACTCCTTGAGAAATGTATTACTTTCTTCATTTGTCCCACAATCCTGTCCCTTCCTCTAACCCATAGGTAGTCAAAACTATCAAGAATAATTTTAAACTTTTTTTTCTATTTAGAGAGCTCTGAAAGATTTACATATTGTATATTATAATTTTGCAGCACTGAGATACTAGGGAGTCATTCAGAAGATTGCCATTATTTACCTCTAGAATTTTTTTTTAATTCTTATAAAAAAAGTGGTTTCATACAGGTATTTAATTAAAATTTCAAGATATGGAACACCACCTTGCATAGTCTGATTGACAGTTGTTGTTTGGTCTCGCTAATCTCTCAGAGACAGGAGATTTCAGTAATCATTTCTAAGCATATTGTTTGAAAGCTTTTTTTGAAGGGGTGGCTTTTTGAGGTGGTTTTTTTTTTTTTTTTTGAGCGGTCTGTTTCTACCTTCTCAGGGATAAACAAATATTATTTATTGAATAAATCAGAAGGAGTAATTTCATGGAACAGCAGAGGCTTCTAAAAATCCTTATACCTAGAATTTTGCCAGTTTTCCTCCGTGTTGGAAAATAGGTCATCTGGGCACCAGCACAGTGAGATGTGTATTTTTATTATGCTTAAATAAACTAGGTTTGAAATACTTTTATTCAAGTGAAGTCACTGCATCTGTGATTAAATGTGTGAAATAAATACCTGACATAAATGCTGTCATTGCAAACTGCGGGGTATGTTGCGTCCTGTGCAAAAGTAACTCAGTAATTAATTTCCTTTGTTACTCATTGGTAAAAATGAATTATTACACTCAGTTGAAAAATGCTAGTTCCATAATGATGGGAGGATGGAAATACAGCCTTTGTTTTTTTTGGTTTTTTTTTTTTTTTTTTTATTTAAACATGAGGCAGTTTTTCTTCAGCAGTTTTCAACATATAGTAAAGCCAGCTCTATCCCGTGTTTAATTTTTTGAAGTATGAAGCTGCAGTCACCATTCGGTTATTCATGAGAGTGTTGCTTCTGGATCAGCTGCGTCAAAAATGCAGTTCTGTTAAAGGTGTCTTGTGGGCGCAGCCAGGTGGATTTGTACTTTGTGAACAACCTAAGAACTGCTAATTCTGAGCTGACCTAGTTCTGATTGCTCTGTGTCATGCTCGCTGGCATGTCACATAATACCCATATTATCATCACTGGGGAAAAAAAGCAACTTTCCTGCTGCTGCCTACCATCATTTAGGCTGCCTGACATTTTTATTTATTGCTGTTTATTGTAATGATAAAATGTTTCCTTTGATCACAGTATTAACTAAACTTTAAGTACAAGATATGTAGAATTGCAGGTGTTTTGGATTTTTTAGTTCAGCTTTTTTCCAGCACTAAGAGAACAAAACAACTCCTGGGAGCTGATGGGAGCTGAAACAAAAGTGATAAAGCAAATACAGAGAATTCCATCGAGGATGTGAGTGAAGAAATGAACCAGAGATTCACAAGAGAAAATGGCCAAAATGGTTAGTGTTACTCTGGAGCTCTCCCATGCCACTTGTCCCTTTCTCCACGTTTCATTATCTCAGTAACGAGTGCTTAGATCTACTCTTCTGTCTTAGACAAAAACAAGCGTGGCAGGCGCTGCATTTGAATTTACTGATTTGCAAGGCGCACTTGTGTGCTGCTTGCCAAGTTTTCTCAGCTTTCAGCAAGGAAGTTTGGAGGTGTCCTTCACTTCTTAGTATTTTCATGTTTCTTACTGATATGGCAATATTGGCAGCAGTATTTTTCAGCAGCAGAGATAAAGGTTTAAAAGTCTAATTACAGGGAAAACCAAAAATACTCTTCTGTGTTGAGTTGTGGGCTACACTTTGGACATACAATGAAAGCTATAAGCTTCTCTTAAAGTATTCAGCTATCCCGTCTGCATGGGTTGATTTCTTAAGCCTGTGAACATCTCTATAGAAAAACTGTATCTGAAAAACAGAGGAACGGTGCTGTTAACATCCATCTCGGATCGCTTTGTCTGTCTGTCTTCAGGGACCCCTCTTGAAGCAAGCAATTAATCTTTGCTCGTTGTGGGGTGCAAGATTCCCACAAAGTATCAAATGAATTAGAAGAAAAGGGACAATATTTGGGTACCTCCTGAATATAAAAAAAGTATGTTCCCTGACCATTTTTGAACAGATCAGCTTTCTCGTTATCACCATTGCATCTGTTATGCTTTCCCTATTTATTTTTCAAAGCTGCTTGTGAATTGTCAGCTATTGGCAGGCATACTTTATATATTGCTGTCAATTCTGAGTATTGCTGTGCTTTCAGTATAAAGCCCTTTGCTTTGTTTCTTTTTTTGACTTGTTTATATTTACAAAGCATTTATTATAAATAGCATGCTTCAGAGGCAGGGTGTAGAAGGGTACACTCTTATTTTGGCTGCCAGCCTAAATAGCATTATAAGAAAACCTGTCCAAGGATGTGATTGACAGGTATTTCCTCAATAAGAAAGTGAAACTTGGAATAAAGTGGGGGGGGGGGGGGAAGTGACAAAGACCCCTCATATCCTAAAGATCTTTCCAGTTGAAGGATCCAAAAGGTTTGGACATACCCTTATAGAATGTCAGCCAAAAAGCAGCGTTTTTTCATAGACAGGTGTACTTCAACTCCCATGTTGAACTTAGGCTTAAGTTATGAACTGCCTTTTGAAGGGTAGCAGAAAAGAAGACTTGGATGCACTCCCATCATTCTGAACAGAAGATCTGGTCACTCCCTGCTTCTGTCAGCCCTTACCCTGAATATTGATCCCTAATCCATAGACTTTTGAACAAGTATTCAGTATTCTGGGACTTTCTAATTTGTGGTGGGAATCCATGTCAAATGTCTTGCAATTTGTAGTTGTGACTACATAGAAGGAGCTGTGTATCAGTACACTGGAACTAACATGAGGTTACGAGTTGGAATGCAATCTTTAATTCCTTATTTTCAAGTTGAGGTACTGCATTCCAAGGCTTTGCACACAGCACAAACTGGAAAAAGTCAGCTCCTTCTTTAGAATATCCTTTTTTTAAGGTAACTCTCAAAGTTACCAAGGCTATCTTCTAGTTAAAATATTTCAAAGAGCTTAGGCAGACTTAGTAAAACATCTAGACAGGTAGATCTTAGCTGCATGTTGCTGTGTCTTTGAATTGATTAACAAGCAATAGCGCTTTTAGAGTAGCAAGGTACCAAGCCCTGTTAAAGAGAAGAGAAAACTAACATACAGTCAAAACATCCTTTTTGTAACTCTTTGTAGGGTTATAGCATACAATAAATTTAACTATTGCCTAGTCCAGGAACAGCATGTCTGATTGCCACAGAGCTGCTGGGTATGTTTGCCTACCTCAGAGACTTGTTCTGCTTGCAAATGTAATGTTCATATTTTTCACCTTTTGTACACATTTTTAAATGTTCTTTATTTTATAATTAGGTGGGTTGCATCAAATTATTATTAATGCCTAAAACAGAAGAATATCATTGCAACAAGTACCAGACAGATCGTGAGTAGAGGAAGACTGCATTTATAATCAGTGTAGAGCTTTGAAAAGAATGACAGACCTCAAATTGCTTATCAGGGGAGAAGTTCACAAAACTGACCTTTTTAAAAGGTAGAGAGTAAACTTAAATTTAAGTGGAAAGATTAATGTTAAAATGACCATGTGTCCTATTCCCTATGCTTATTCTATTGCACATATAACATTTTCACCATGGGTATTTTTATTCTATTCTTACCGCTTTCCATTTTAACAGTTGAACAACTGTGAGAGATAACTTACAATCCTGAAGTCATTTGACTTGTCATCTTAAAGGGTATTTATAAACTATAGCATTCAGGGAGCCCCCAGTGTTACTTTAAATAGACAGACTGCTTTTAGGATTAAGAAAAAACCCAGACTGTTTAATTTTGGAATTACTTTTCTTAAACAGAAGTCAAATTATATTTGACAAAACACTCCATTAAAACAGGTAGCAAGCTTAACCATATTCTGTATTTTCATATTATAACTAAAGAATGCATGAAAAGGAAATTGTATGGCTTATGCCAAACACAAAATTGCGAAAAAGATGTTTTTCTCCTGCAAGTGCAAATAGCTTTTTTTCCCCTTTTAATATTGGTCTATATTGTCTGTTTCCTGTAGGCAAAAATGCTACTTTTGTTATTTTATTATTTTGAGAAGAATAGGGTTTGTTCCACACAAAAGAAGTTACTGAATCAAACACCCAAACCTGCCATAGGTATATTTATCAGAGGCATTTGTCTCCCGGTTTCCGTGTTTGCCTGTCACAGTTGTTGCCAGTCAGTCACAGATTATTTTTTTTTTTTCTCTTGCCACACAAATCAGCATCAATCTGATGATAAGAATATATGTGCATGATGTACAGAAATGGTTTTGGGGCCAGTTGTCCCTAAGCATTGATTTTGGCATTGTGAAACCAGCTTTCGGGTCATTCTGTAGCAATGCAAAGGTTTCTAGAATCTGAAACCCAAGTCATTGAATCAGTATCTTTTTTCTCTGCTTAGGAAGCTTGCTTGTCTGTACTGTTATATGTGGTCTGAGAAACTGAATTATTTAAATAATATTTTGTACTCTCTTATATCTCAACGAGAACAAGGATAGAAAACTTTATACTGCTTCAGCTTTCTATATGCAGTATTCCGCCTGTATGCAGCAAGAATATAGAAATTACATTTTCAGTTTTGTAAAAATGTTGTTTTTCACAAGGAGAAGAGAATGTGTGCAGGTCTAACAGCCTATTACGTTCACTTTCAAATACTAAACAATTTATAAAGCATATTGGAAACTTTAGGGTAATAAGAAGGAAATAGAAACAGGCAGTTTCTGTTAATTTGAGAACTTGATAAAAGAATCAAGAAACACTTATGATTAATGAAACAAGGTATTAATAAATATATAGTAATTATTGCCATGGAAGGAAGAGGATGTCTTTGCTTGGAATTTTTAGAACGGTGATAGTCAGGGGAAAGATCAGAGTAAGTAGAGTTGAGTTTATATAGTAGTTGGGTTTTGACCTTTAATTGCGTACAAGCATTAGATTACAAAACGCATGATGGAAATTATTTACAGGGGGCATGAGAACCGATAGTCATAGTACTTTTTTTTTTTTTTTTTTTTTATGTTATGTTGCAGACGCCTGGGTTGTTGTAACACGTGAGGGTGTGTTTCCCAGCACAACATCTGATTAGTCACTAACTTAGTAAGGAATGTCCTGGCACACTGTTTTGAACCATGTGAGCCTATCAGCAGAATAACATATTATATTCTTTTAGGTGTTTCAACATACAGTTGAGTAAAACAGCCCCGCTGTTTTGAAACAAACATTATGATATTTCTTCCCTGAGTCTCCCTTTTTGGTTTGTTTTTTGGTTTGTTTGTTTGGTTTTTTTTTCTGTCTTCATACTGGCAGAAGACATGTTGCATGTTTACCTATTGAAATATACTCCATGCCTTAATTCTTTTTTTTTTTTTTCCATTAATATTCCAAGATGTGTTGGTGTCTAAGTAACACCGGAAATCAGGTCTATAAAGCTACAGCTTTTTTATTTTAACACTGAGGAAAATAGAGGGTAGCATATGCTCATTATGTTTTTCATAATTTCAAGTTGAATACAGATGATCAGACATAATCAGGGGACCAGTTTAGTAAGAATTTTCAGAGATAAATATTTACTGTAGCACAAACCCATGAAAGTTCTTTCAAGTCCACCTGAATGTTATGATCACGGCACCATATGACACACGCTTCCTTTTCCTAGCTCAGATTTGATATAAGGATAGTGATACTCTTTCAAAAGTTCAGCCTTTTTTTTTTTTCCTAAGTGCTTGGATTGGTAGTACAATTAATAGATCACTGACGTAGCTGTGGCCATAAATGTCACTGTAGGTCAGCTCACAGTGTGAGGTAATGCTTAAGAGAATTTCACAGTGAATATAAAAATATCCAATATGAAAGTTGTAGCAATGTATTTTTTAAATACTTTAAAATATCAACATTCTTTAAAAATCTATATTAAAAATTTCAGATGAGAAGACTGTGACACAGTGTTGAGTAGAGATTGATGTAGTCCAGTTGAATTTCCAGAAGGCATTAGCTAAAAGCAAGTAACTAACTCTGGAATATGAGAGGAGGTCCTCCCATGAAGAAAAAAAAAAACCCAGATGGAATATGGGGAACAGCAATGAGAGTAAATGGCTAGCCTTCATGTTATGGAAGTTTGGAGAGTGAGTTCTGCAGCAGTGTGTGCTGGAACCATTCTAAGAAATGTACTCATAAGTGATACTGAAAAGACAGTGAATAGTGGGATGGCCAGGCCTACTAGAGGTACCAGACTATTCAAGGAAATGAAGACAAGGACCAACTGTGAAGAATTTCAGAAGCTCCTTACAGGATTCTTTCACAGTAAAATCGCATATGAAATTCAGTGTAGGTAACTGTAAAGTTATGCAGGAACACCTGTCCTAAATTCACATATAAAATCATAGTGTCCAAAGGTGACTCTAAGCACTTCTGAATAAGATGTAGTCTCACAAAACCAGCATTGATCAACAGACTAAATCTACTGATAAGTATCAGTAAAAAATATATACAGGGCAAAAGTAAGCACAGCCACATGCCACTCTTACAAATTTGTTGTATGTCCATACCCTGAATGCTGTGTGTGATTCCGATCTGCTACCTTCCAGAAAAAGATACAGGAAAAAAGAAGTCCAGAGTAGAGCAACAACGTATCTATACGTAACTATTTCCATATAAAGAACAAGTAAATGAGATAAGATTTTTCAAAAGAGAAAAGGAATAATTTAGGAGAAATATAATAGAGGTCTCTAAGATGCCATAAGGAACATGCCTTCTCTCAAGCTATATGAGGAGGCATCAAAGTAGCAGGCTGGGGGGAGGAAGGATGTAATTAAGCTTTAGAAAATTGGATTGTCATGAACATTAGAACTATATGTGGATTAAAAATATAAACTAAGGACAGTTCTTTGAAGAAAATTAAGTGAAGGCTATTGAATAAAAAATCACTACCTCTGGCTTTGAAAATCCCCGAGTTGCAGATTGTTGGAGGCTGTATTGTATTTTATGGTGGTATCATTATGTATTTTCCCGTGTTCTTACTCTGTTGCTTGGGTATCCCCGGGTATTCAATTGTGGCAACTGTTGAAGATGGGGCACAGGGCTAGATGGACCTTTCGCTGACCCAATATAACTGTTCTTGTTAAAACCGTTACAAGCATTGACTTTTTATTCAGTTAAGTGACATAGTAAGACTGAAATAAATACATCTATTTATTTCTGCATTTGTATATGTTGTTAATAAATTGTATATAAATGTTAAAGTCAGAAATACCAGAAGGGCATGTGAGATAGCTGTTGCCCAATTTTAGACTGAGTGTCTGTTGCTACCACCCCATTCCATGGACAATGCAAGGTCAATGTGTACCTTAAGAACTCGCTTTTATGCATTTAGGCATGAGATCAGAGTAATAAAATCAATCAGAGCAGTAATATCTGAGGTTTGCATGTCTGATCTTTAAAAAAATACTGTCCTAAACATTTTTAAGAACTTTCAGCCAAATGCATGTATATGTGTTCTTAGAACACAAACGGAGACAAAACACTTGTTAAACTTGTTGAAGTTTCAAAAACTTTGCTCAAAACCCAGATGTACGTTGGAAAACATTCATTTCATCAATCAGTAATTATGTGTTCTAAACCACCTTATGAAATGGATTGAATTTAAATTAAAACTAATAGTAAAAGAACAGGGAAAGGAAAATTTCTCTCTTTTATAGGAAAATATATCTCTTTTATACTTTGAGACAAAAGTCTAGATAACTGGAGTTAACTTGGCTTCCCAGTAGTGCTGTCAGTCTCTCAGCAAAATGTCACGCATATTATCATCTTCTCAAGGAAGGGCGAAGGTTATCGGGTGCTCAGCGCTTCTGGCTGAGTGTTCTGGCAGCACTTGCCCAACCAGTTCAGGGGATTCCTCTAAATTGCAGATCTGCCTGTGCCCTTGATGACAAACGGGTTAGGCTGCAGGTCTTCATTGATCATCACTCCTGGTCTCTTTCTTGACTTCTGTTAGCCCGAGGCCCATTTAGCTCTGTAGTTGTTTTGGGGATGGTGTGATTGCAAGAGGGGGTTGGGTTCTCTCTTGCAGTCTTGGCCTCCCCCTTGCCTTTATGTGGAGCTGTGGGGTGTTTCATTGGCTTCCATAGCTTTACATTTGCAGTTATTTCACAGAGGGATGGATGTTAAAAGAGCAGAATGATTGTGGTTTGACAAGTATTTACTTTGGAGAAACTGTGGTAAGAAATTGGACACTGCAGTCACTCCAGGATAATGTTACTCTTGTTTCATCAATGCATCTCAGAATTAACCATCCTATCCAGTCTGCAATTGTGTATGTGTATGAATTATCGTGTGAAGCATACCATTGTTTTGTATAATGTATTTCTTGCTCAGTATTGCCTAATTTACCCTTGTATGTTGTTGCCTGTGATATTATGCAGGCGTATTTTCTTTAATTTTTTATGTTAGCATTTAACAAGGTTATATGTCTGGTTTCTCTTTCCAACTGGTGGAGCTATAGTGTAAGATTAAATGGTAACACGAACTGTGGTGAAGTGTTCCTATATTTTATTTTCTTTTTGAACAAGCTGGTTGATGTACATACACAAGTATGTGCCTTCTAAAATGGCATGCATTCTGGCATTATTTTCCCTGATCTGTTTTAGTTTGTAAATACTTTAAATTTTGCTTATATGAATTTACATTTTATTGCTTTCATTATAATGTATCAGCTTTGCTAATGCGCTGTTACATGCATTCAAGTTGGAAAGTAGTGACAGATAACAAACAAATTACCATTTGCTCCATCAGATGAAAATATGGCCTTGAAACCGAGTCACATTAATGGCAATATTTTTTTTTTTTTATGTCACAGTTGCACAGCCTACCACAGTGAGACTGAATAAAGGTAATTCTAATGAAAAAAACCCTTTTTAAAGGGGGAGAATATTACTGAAATTTTACAATGAGGCATATTGAACTCTTGAGGCTTTATCTCGTGTCACACAGTAAACCAACAAATAGATAGTAAATTGATTAAAAAGTTAACAGTACAGTTTGATAAACTGTCTCACTGTCATTATATAGGCATTGAGAAAGGCTGTGCCCCTGAAGGAATCAAGATGAAGTTATATTTAGTATGAAAGCATTTGGCTAGCAATTCTGAATATTAATCAAGAACTTTGGCTCTTTGAGCTGGGACACAAGAATAGGGCTGATGTCAGTGAAAATGATTAATAATATGTAACTATGTGCTGTGCTTCCACTATAATGTACTTGAAGTCCTGTGGCTATTCATCCCTAAGATTGTAAGGTCTAATTCAGGACTGGTGACCTGGACTTCAATACAGTTGTGGCTTGCAATTGCAGTAACCATTCTCTGATGAGATTTTCTTACATTGCACAGAATAAAAAATTACATGATGAAGTGGAAAACTGGCTCATTCCCTCTTCTTCATAGGTTGATAGCAGCATCAAACTGATGATGGGTTGTCTTAGCAAACTGAGCATACCAGCAAAACCTTTTGGATGTAGGCATTGTCAGTACATGGCTCTGAGTGTCCTAATAATCTTAAGAGATTCTACGTAGCTGAGTGTTCTTAATTGAATTACATGTAGAATTGTCTTCTAAATATTCTCCTTTTCTTCGTGGCTTGCTGGCAGTCTCTTTTCCTTGCATTGTTTTGTGCTGTGTTTAATACTTAGAAAACAACAAACCTCAGGTTTGTGCTGTAACTCTTTGTATCGACACTTTTGAAAAATATTTTAAATTCTTCCTGCATTCTTACCTATTTTTAATCTTTTGACCAATTTGTTCAATACAAGCTGATTTCATTGTGTCCTTGATATTTGTAAGACCTTGTTATTTGGTCTGCCTTTCATACAGTTCATTCTCTTTTCAGTGGGAGAAGAAACCAACTGCTGAGTAAAAACAGATTCAGATTGCTACAGACCAAATGAGACGAGTGGAGAGGCAGGTTTCAAAATCTTGAGTAGCATGTGTGCCTAGGAAAGAAAAATTGCATTTTAATGTGACTTTACTGAATTACAGATCATGATTATTGATGAACTAGTACATAAGTACTTTTGTAGGTCTTGGGGTAAATAGGAAATATGGTATAATAAACAAAATTTCGTGAAACAGTATGCAAAGAGTCTCTTGAAAAATTTGGAAAAACATTCAGTTATCTTAAGAAATTGCTCAGATCATTGCTAGGTGATGTATTATATGGGGGGGTTTCCCCCTCCAAAATCTGTTTCTTTTATAGCTGTTTAACAAGATCACATGGCCACAATGTCCCAGAGCAGTTGAGATACTCACCCATGGTGGTAAGATCTTCTACCGCCCTGTCTCCAGCTCTTCTCTGTCACACAAATCCAGCATGATCTATCGTATTTGTACCAGAGGAAGACTTGCTATCTTCACGTGACTAAAATGTAGTCGTTTGCTTTCTAAACTGCAGTTGAATTGTCTCTTCCTTTAACTCTTCTTTCTGCTTGTGTTTGAAAACTTGGAAATGCTCTCATGCATGGTGGTGCATTATTATGCGTGCTTTATGATGAAACACTAATACTTCACAGTGACAATTCATTGTTGCTGATACAAATCGGGTTTTGGTGTCTGTTGATAGGCACATTGCTTTCATACTCGATTTTTAATAATTCTTTTAAAATACATATGCTTTATTCTGCCAAGTAAATATTTCCTGCATGCAACTATCTTACTTAGCTTTTTGAATGTTGCATAACTTTTTTTATGTCAAACCTGAATGTTGTGGGTTTTTTTTCCTGAATATGGAGCTTGTGATTTAAAAATGTTTTAACAATTAGTTATTTCATCCAGGTACAAAGAAGAGTTCTGCATAATGTGCAGGATTCTGTGAAGAGAAATTTTCCTGAGCACTTACTTTATTTCCTTTTGTTGGTCTTTGACTGTTCAAAGATATGTTTGTTGTCTTATTTTTTTTTTTCCATTCCTAGTTCTCGGTACAGATAAATACTGTTTTGTGCGTAATAAGTGTCTGAAGTGTTTTTTAGCACACTGTTTGCCAGGTTGAGGTTATACCTGCTATAATACTCCAGTAAAGAACTGAGCTTGTTCAGCAGGTCTGTCTTGATGATTTTCATTTACACTTGTATGAAAGGCTTCCTCTCTTCTAAAACAAGCTGCCTGTGTATATCTTGTAGTGTATGAAGACAGTCAATGTTAAGTAAATATAATAAGCATTTGCAATTTGAAGTCAGCTTTACATAGTCAGAAGAAATTGGGACAGGTATCATTCAGCAAATTTGGATGTTGAAAATATGGAAAAATTGGGTGTGCCCTTCAAATTGATGATATCCAGTAAAAGATGTATTTTCACATGTGCTTATAAATACATACATACATGCATTCCTGCTCAAACATACACACACAAATGTGACCAGTATATTCAGTCTTCTATATTGAAAAAGGTGGGGGAAAATAATCTGTTTTGGGGAACTTAATGTATGTTATTAATGTGATTTTTTTTTTCAGTAACAGAAACACGCATTTCAAGTTAGTTTTAATCCTAAACATGCCTTTGACAATGATGGTAATTTTTAAACACATTGTCTTGCTGAAAATAATGTTGGCATAAACAATCTACAAAAAGTAAAATGCTAGACTTTCCATTCGTTCTGGAAATATGAACTACACTACATATTCTTTTTGGAGTGTGTTTTTTGGCTGTGAGTCAGTTTTTTGGATGTCTTCAAATGTTCAGAATGGTATACATGATTTTTTTCATCTATGTAACTAGAAGTGAGACTTGTTCATAGCTGAATAATTAGAACAGGGTTATACATTCAAGGCACCGTCTTACTCTTCTTTTAGATGAGCAGAGACATGCAAGATGGCAGTGATTGTGACTGCTTCTGGAGTTGGTTGACCAGCTAAAGCATGCCATAGGCCGACTAATTAAAATCTATGAAAGCTTGCAGATTGGATGGGATACACCATCTATCACGCAATGCTAGATCATACCCCTTGCACTCCACACGGACAGCATGTTGCCTTTCACCCACCTGCTAAAGCGCCTGAGCATCTTCGCTATCTGAATACATAAAACAGTGAATCTGACGCTCTTTCCAATCCTCTCGGCTACTCAGTAAGGCTGCTTCCTTGTCGCCAATGGAGTCATGCATATGGAGTCACACAGATGGAGAGAAGCAACAATATACTTTATATCAATAAAAGACTGAATTTACAAAGTTCAATGGTAAACGCTACAGTGGTTTGATGAGATTCAGTGGCAAGGCACGGTGTACAGTCTGGCCCAAACCATGCCAATCACTTTGCTAAGACTTCGAAGTTTAATTTAGCATGCTATTAATCACTTACTGAGAATCTGTTGCAGCAAGGAATCTCTTAACCTCGAGGTGTAACCTTGAGAGGTGTCCCTACTCAAGGGGAGACCCTGGCATGCAGCCCACTGCCGTGCAGGACAGCTCAACTGGCCCTTTGCTGTCCGCTATTTATAGAGTAAGATGATTGACTTACAGTTATATTTGCATACCAGTGAGACATCTGGATCCCTGTTCCAGACAGCCCTTGGCTACCACGTTGCCATCCATCCCCTAAAGTCCAGCCTAGGCTGGATGCAGCCATCATGACCCCCACTGGTGGTTATGGTTTGGGCTGGGGGGGAAGCACACTGCCACACTTGTCTCTGGCAAGAACATAGCTTTTATTTTCCTTCTCTTGCTCTTGACATCCTCTGAAGTTTTTGGTGCCTGCAAAATGAAAATTTCACATACATGTCTATACTGTTTGGGGGGAAGGCCATTTACTTGATAATTTTGATACATGTTCAGTACAAATCTGTACTCAGCAAGAGCAATGCTGCCAAGATTCCCCGATCAAGCAATATGTTAGGCTGGCATCTGATCTGCATGCCAGCACATATTTTGGGGCATCTTAATTCCTAAAGGCAAAGAGAGCTGTTACTTACCAGCTATCAAGGAAGTTTTGGGAAAGGTCTAGGAAAGGTCTGTTTAGTTGAAGAACAAGGTACTGGAAATGAACAGAAGTAAGAAGGACTGATTTTTAGTTATCCAAATAAAATAAAGAAGACCATGTATTCTGGAAAGCTGTATGTAAAAAAAAAAAAAAAAAAAAAAAAAAAAAAAAAAAAAAGTAATGAGGGTCAAGAGAGCATGAGGAACAACTCACAAAAAGGGTCAAAATGTTTAAATCAATAGCATTCCCTCACTGGCTGTAATTGGTTGTACATTTCTGGTCTCTCCCACCTTAAATCTGTTATATTGAAAGTAGGAAGAGTTTGGAAAAGAACAGTGAGGATGTTTGGGATGTTTGAGGGCATGCAAGAAGATACATGCATGAAACAAGCGAGCAAAATAGGGCTTCTAAAGCTGAATGAGCTGCCAAGAGCAGAACGTGATCGATAGTATCTTTTTCCTTTTGACTACAAAGTCAATAGCTTTCACGGGAGGGAAAATTTCAGAAAATGCTGGATGTGAGAAGTGAGAGAGACATAGCAACACTGGAAGATAGAAACTCAAGCAAAGAGGTTGCTGAGAGGAGCAGGGGTTAGTCATGTGAGTTGGGGCCTCAGAGGAAGCAAGAAGGAACTTAGAAGGGACAGAGTGGACTGACCAAAGTCCCTTGCAATTCAGAAAGTTGTAGTGTTAGCTGCAACTAAGCAAGGAAGTAAGAACCTCCCTGAACAATAATTTCCTTCCTCAGTTTTGTCGTTTCTAGTCACTTTGAGTTTTCCATGTTGAAAAAGTTTAAAACTGATTTTTAGCAATTCTCATACTGGGCGAGCTCTTTTCTAGGCAGCTCTGTGTTTCAATTCTGCAGTCCCATCAAAAAGAATATTATTATAGTCTGCAAAAATTATAAATAGCTGTGAAAAGCTAAAGAGAGAGATAATGGTCATCTACCTGTTCCAGTATAAGACTTCTTAGAAATCAGTTGAAATGGCTAGATCAGAGCAAACAAAATTGGGTGGGGTTTGGCTGAGTTTTTTGTTTTCAAACAATATGTAGTTAAGCTGCAGAAGCTCTTGCCACAAGATGTTATAGATGCTATCACAGGATGGAAATCCAGTCAGAACTAAAAAAAAAATACAGATATCACTGCTGGTTCAGAAAACCCATGAGCTATAAGCTGGAGTCTGGAAAACTATTTGGTGAAGGCAGCAATGCGTTTTTCTCTAGGCTGCGCTTTTGGATGCAGTAGGAGATGCCAGAAACCCTTTGGCCTGATTCAGTACAGTACTTTTGCTCACCTGCTGCTGTTCCACCCAAGTGTACTTAGAGAGGTCATTCCATCTTGTGTGGCTGTGAAATAGTCTGGAGCCCAATCTGCTGGAAACCTCCAGATGGGCCAATACAAGCTTAATTCCCTAGGGTGCGGAAGAATTCAGAATGATGAAAAAAATGAGATTAATGTACTAGATAGTCATCTTTGTGACACTAAGCAAAATACTTTAGTGTGATTGTAGTTTGGCTAATTAGGCACTCATGGTGTTCTGAAGTCTGATTTGCAAAAATGATGAGCAGTGATATCAGTAGAAACTATTTTTTTGAGTATTGAAGTCTTTTATGAATGCTTTACTTCCAAGTTAACAGGTCCTTGACATTTCAGTTAGGCACTCATTTAGTAGACACTTTGGAACCTAATCTTTCCAGGAATTGCTTATTGATAAGTAAATAAGGAGATATTATCCCCTTACCTCGTTGAGGGCTGGTTAAGAGTTCTAAGGAACTATAAAAGTAAACAGCGAACCATTTTTCTGCTGTAGCGGTGGGCACTGTGTACAGAGGATGGCAAAGAAATGAACAGTGCAGAGTTGTACTTGAAGAGTTTGGGAATACATCAAGTTCCAAGACTGAAATACAGAGATAGACACAGTATTGAAAGTTTTTAATCTGAGTGTGATCATCAAATGCATTAAAAAGGAGTATTTTGTAAAAAGGCATTTTACGTAGTAAATACATGTGGCTATGTAAAACTATATTGCGATGTATGTAAACAAACAAAAGCAACTCAAATTGGAGAAGGGGTTTAGTTTTGCTTGCTTTCATTTTTGATGCTACATCTAAATTTTGAATGATGGTTTTGTGTGTAAAGATTTCAGTTATTTCTTTTGATTCTTTTCCTAATTAGAGGACCTGAGAATTTTAATCTGAAAATGAAGCTGTCACGCAAAACCTTTATTAATTAAGGTTTTTTAATTTATCAGCTCTACTGCTTCAGGGTGAACTTGAAGAAAATTCAGCTATAATAATTTCAATTATAACTATCAGAAGTAGAAAAAGAAATGAAAAAATAAGAGAGGATGATATTGGAATATGCAGGTGACCATGGAACATCTCTGTTGAGTAGGGCAGCACATATTTATAAATGCATATTAATATATTGCCTTGCGTAATTTAGACAGGACTTTATTCCTGTTTTCATTCTCCCTCCTTTCCTTTAAAAGTCCAGTGTGGTTAAACTGCCTCAGGAAAGACAAGTCTTGTGAAAGATTGAGCAAAGATATGAATATAGAAGATAGGATGAAATTAAGAAAAGGAAAAAGGAGCTAACTGGAATGTTGGGAGCAGAGTTTAGGAAGTTGTCATTCACAGATAGGCAGCGTTCCTGTTTCGTTTTGTTTCCTCACTATTTCCTGAGATCATTTTGTTAATTCAGATACTCATACAGTGACTATAAATCACGCAATTTAAAGTAATAGGTCTCTGGGTATATGGTTCAGGGAATTTTTGCAATTTTTAAATAGATCTTACTAGTCATTTTGAAGTATTTTATATTACAATAAGAAGAAAGGATAGAATCCTTTCTAGTTTTGAAAGTTAAGCAGCTTTCCAGTTACCCACAATGCGTTCCCCATATGCATTACGCACAATGCACCAAACATGGCTTACCAAATTCAAGATAAGGGGTGGTTGTTTTTTAATCTGGCATACCTTTTGTTCCAGCTTTTTTAAAATTTACTTTTAAGATGTGAGATCCCCATGACAATTCCTACTATCTCATGCAGGAGAGACATGTCTAAATCTTGCTGGGTTCCCTCCTAGAAAAAAAGATTTCTATATGAAGATCTCTAGATGCAATATTTGTTTGAAAATATATTAAGAATAATAGGTCATGCTGTTTGATGGAAGAAGGAAGCCACACGAAGGAGCAGTGCTGAGCAATGTGCTGAACAACCTACATATGTGATCCTTGGAGTCTTGGGCTGCGCTGCAAAGCTTCATCAGCACAGATAAGGTTGCTGGGGTGTTGAAAATTAATAGAGACATAGCTGGAGTGACAGAATCCCTGTCATGCACGCAGCAAAAAGCAATACCAGGCAAGTGAATTTGTCAATTCAGTTTAGGTTGTTCACAAAGGCATTAGATGTATTTTGGCAGAAAACCTTCTTTTGTCAGCATACTTTCATTTTGAGGACTTTTCCAGTGCGATTTGCTAGTGTCCCTATGACAGCTGAGACTGCTTGCAGCAGACAAGCTTGGAATCAGAACTTAAAAACAATGCATTAATCTTTATTGAAAACTTCTTTTCCTAGTCCTTGTTTTAAAAGAACTGCAAAGTTTTTATTTCATCTGTGAATTTAGTCGACGGAGAATTTTGCTCTTCTGACAGCTTGTGACTGACACTTTGTAGGGAGGGAAAAAAAGATATTTTTACAGTTGCAGTAAGCTCTTTGCTCTTATATTTGCAAGTGTGTTACTCCAAAGTTTGGGTCATTTAGCTTCCTATCATTTTGGTTGCCACTCACTTAGACCCGAGAAAAATGGGAGACATTGAGGACGATTTCTAGTGGAAGCAGAAAAATAAAATGTACTAACTGGGTGGTGATTCTTCCTCACATGACTAAAAGAAAAAAAAAGCAACCACCACAACTGTTTTGCTTTTGGCAGTGCTTGCTACTAAACACCCTGTCATAGTGTGTGAGGTGAGTCATGACCTGTTTATTTATAGCCTTGGCCAATCAAAGCCGAACACTCTGAACTTCATTCAAGACCAGCAGGCACTTAGGATGTCTTGTAAACATTTGCTCTCTGAGCAAGGAGTGCTCTTCTTGGCAGCAAACAGGACAGGTGCCTGGGTTGCCGCTTCTAAAACACAAAACAGACTAGAAGATCTTTGCCTGGATTATCTAGATTGGTAGAGAGAGAGAGAGAGAGAGAGAGATAATTCCTTTACATCTGAAATGCCAGACAGTGAGGATCTGGGACAAGATGAAAGGTACTGTACGTTGATTCTGATGGCCTTCTCGTGCAGCGCAGTACGGATCGGGGCTCTGTGTAATTACTCTGTGTGCTCCTGAGGTCTCAGCCTAACATCACTTTGCTCTGTGTTATAACAGATCATCTAATTCTTGAGGGGTTCGCCTCTAATGCTAACTTAAGGCTTCTTAGGAGACAAGTGTTAGATCTTAATGTTTGCATAAAGTTTAAATTGTACAGCTCTTAAGCATTTCTTTAACTGAAGCTGAAGGGAAGAAAATACTGTGTGGTTTCTACCTAGTCACTTCTCCCAACCGTGGGACAACTTACAAGCCTCAAAATGTCAGAGATACAAATAGTTTAGTCAGAGCTGCATTACTGACAGAACCATAACTCATTACTATGAGATAGGGCACTGTGTCCCTTTGAGGTATGCCTGTCTTTCTGAAGTTTAACTTGTGTCTTAATTAGCTTATAAAACCAACGGTCAGGACAAGAAGAAAAAAGTTGGATCTAAAACTTAATAACAATTTAACAAATACTATTTTCTCAAATGTGATCCAGCACATGCCTATGAAATAAATGCAGTAACTAAATTAGCTAAATATACAGATTTTAAAATAGATATCTTAAAAATAGTTGTTATTTATGTTAGGCTATGACAGAGTTTATAATTTAGGTTTCTTAAAGTTCATGTGGTCTTTCCATAGTTGCGATTTTTATTGTCTCGATGCTAATCAGAATGTTTGCTCTAAAATGATGTTAAAGAAATATTTGATCTTGCAAAAAAAAATTGTCAGGTATGTGGAAATAGACTTTTTGGATAAGTTCATTAACAAAATGCCAGAATATAGAAGCAAATTTAAGAAATTACAAGAATCAGAAGTGAGTATTTCATTATGCCTTGGGATTTGATTTCTTCTAGTTATATTTAAATTTGAACGTTTACGTGGATGTTTTTCCAATATGTATGTCCATGTGTTGTTGTAACACAGATGAAATACAGATGATGTTTCAGGTTGTCTGTTGTAGATCAGTGTATTCAGGCATGGTCACCTAATTGGATGAGTGTGGGTGAATGGATCCCCAGTAGCATAATTGGGTCTCTGCAAGGGTGGGGTCACCTATGCATTTCCGTTTGCAGGGATCTAAGTTGTGTCCTATATGTGACATAGATTAAAAGTAATTGTAGTAGGTAGCATTTTTTTTTTCTTTTCTTTTAAGGAAATGTTGAATCATTACTGATAGCCACCAAAATGTTAATTGCTATTCATTAAAAATGCTTAGCTGGATCTCCAGTTTATTACATTGTGTATTTTTCAATACAGGAAAACACCAATGCATGACACATTAAAAAATGAGGTTTCAGATCATAATCAAGTTTTTTTTTTTCTTTTGAATCAATTTTATAAAGGATACGCATCATCTCCTTCCTTGAAAATGTGTTGGGTTTTGTTTTTTTTTAAAGTCAAGATGGGATAAAATCTTAGGAGCTGAGAAGAAAAATAATTTTGAAAAAAAAATATTTCAAAGTTCAGATTTTGAAAAAAAAAGCAGCAGTATCTACCAATATGTACAACAATGCAACTGGTATGCAAAACATCCAAGCCTTGTAATATCTAACTTCCTTTGTTCCCGATTGTTTTTCTATAAAGGCTTGTAGCAAGCTTTGGCAGGTAACCAGAAGTAATACTATGCATAAACCCCTAAGATTTATTTTTTTTTATGAATCAAAGTTGTTTGTTTTTAAACAAAAACAATGAATGTTTCTAAAGCAGTAAGCTGAAAAAGCATGATAATAGGGCCTGCTCTTCCCATTTATCATTTCTGAAACTACCATGAAATAATTGGCTCTGATTCTAGTCCCTCATCCTTTTGTCTTTGCTATTGAGCAAAAAGGTTTGAGAAAATAGTTTAATCAAAAGGTTCAATTTTTTCTGGAATTAATTTGCCATTTTGTCTTGGTGGTAACAAATAGGATATAACTGGAGAACATTCCTACAGAAGTGATAATGAGATTTGGTGGAGGTCAGAATATTTTGGTCCAAGTTAAACAGGAGGGAATAGAAGCAGGAGCTATGGGAACTATACTGGAGCAATATGGGAACTGTACTGGAGCAACTAATTTTAGAATCACAAAAGAAGAGACAGTAAAGTAAATGCACAGATAATGGGGTAGTTTTGAGGGCATACTGAATCAAAGCTACCACTTTATATATTTAAACAAGGAGGGCAATGGTATTTTTGTAGAAGCTGTAGAAGAAGCCTTGTTCGCTGATTGGTTTCAGTGCACTGCACTCCTTGCAGCTCCTTCTCAGATGCAAACAAATTCTTCTTACATCCTCTCCTTTCCTGAGTTCGTGTCCTACTTCAGAAAATATGTAGTATTACATCATAAGTGTATTTCATCATCATTATAACATCATAGTTAAAGATGTGGCATTGGTCAATAGTCTGTTAGTCATACTGTGAATTTAAATGTGTAATAAGCAAAGAAACATATGCACAAACACTTCTAAGTAAGGCTACTAAAAAAGCTAAAAGTTGTGAAGATTAGGTTCCCACTCATGTCTTCAGTTTTGTTTTGTCATATGATCCTGGGTGGTAGCAGATCAAGAACAGCGAGGAAAGATGTGGTCAAAGGTAAAGGACTGAAAACAGTTTAGCACAAGCACAATGTTTCCTCCTGGTAATTCTTATCATCAGGTCTCCTA
Organism: Vanellus vanellus; assembly: GCF_965231255.1. Classification (NCBI taxonomy): domain Eukaryota; kingdom Metazoa; phylum Chordata; class Aves; order Charadriiformes; family Charadriidae; genus Vanellus; species Vanellus vanellus. Next base: position 87,961,742 of record NC_138906.1, read on the forward strand.
TAGCTTTTGTGTAAGATGATAGAATTTATATTAAAAAAAAATAAAAATTGACAACTCATGAGGAATCTAATGCTGGTCAAAAATGTATAAAAGGGTACTGTGAATAATCAGTCCTTAAGTGGTGGGCACACCTGGCCGTAGGTCCTTCAAACAGATACCAACATGTAACTTCCTCTATCAGAACAATGCCTGTGTTGTTCTAATTGATGTCACCTGCCTATTGAAAAGGATGGTGCACTAAACTGTTAGCCAAGAACCTTTTATGACTTGAATAAAAATGGGAGAGAAAGCTACATTATTTTGAACCAGTAGTTTTTGAACTACAGTCTTACAGTGCATGACCTTTCTCAGTATGTGCTTCGACTTAGAAAAATGGAGATCCAGTTTAAAGTAAAATCTGCATGTTATTTAATTACTCAAAGCATATTGATTTGTAACTATGTATTTGTTTCTTCTGCTAGTATTAGTTAATAACGTGGAAAGTTTTTTATTTCCTTTTATGATTGAATTCAATGTACAATTGTAGGCAACGAGTGGTTATCTCATGCCAGGAACTCTCAGTAATGCAGTAATGCATCAAAGTAAATGATTCCCCGCCTCATACCAGATACATTAAAACCCACTGAAAAGAGTCAGAATGAAGTTCTGCACAGAAAAAGTTAAAGATGCCTTGTAATATTACACAAAAAGTCGTTTTCATGGTTTTGTGGGTTAAAAGTATTGTCTGGCTCTTCAAAATCCAATTTTCCTTTTTTGTGCAGCTGCTCTGCAACTCAAGGAATGCTCAGCTCATCTTTCCTAGCTGTTTGACTTTGAGAGGCCTTGAACTAGGAGTATCCCAGCTGAAGAATGTGGAGGCTGAAGGAGGAAAATGAATTGCGTTTGTGAGAAAGGGTTAAGAGTTGTCTTTGCAGGTGAAAAATAAATGTGAAGGAATTGCTTCCTACAGCTGGGCAGAGCTGTTTAAAGTTCTGCAAACTTTATTCTCCTGTTAATAGAGACAAGACTTCCTTACTTTTCTGAACAAAAATAGTGCAATAAAAATGTCTCTTTTGCATCACAAGTTTCTATTATAAATTGGAAGCTGACCTGGAAGATCCCAGCCCTTATACTGTCTTGGTAGAAAGACAACAGCATGTAGTAATAGCATAGTCTTTGCTGAATAGAAAGCAAATCTATAATAGTATTTGCGTGTCACTGGAACACCCAATTTTCATGCAAATTCATGTTTAAGAAATCTGCATGTATTGACTAAGTCATGACTTTGAACTAATAGCACTTGACTATCAGATCACATTTCACATTTTGAATGACCTCACACTGGCGTAGCTGGTGTTCTACTCAGGAGAGCTGGACGAGAGTAGTACAGGTCAAAGGAAGGGTTTCCCGTGACAGCTGACCTATCAGTTTGCTTAGAAGAGGAGCTGGACAATGAAATGCCCCCAATTTAGTTGCAGTGTATTTTGTTTATTTTAGCAGGAGTTTCAGCAAAAAGTAACAAATTTTAGGACAATCTGCTGTGGTGGGGAGCTTGTGTACTGGAATCACCTTCAAAAAAGTTGGAGTTAACCAGTCTGTATCTGATCAGCCAAAGAAAAACAATACAGCTCCTTGTTAAGACTTCATAAGATGACTGATGTTATACTTGAATTAAAGAAATTAACACATCTCCTGCATAATAAAATCCTGGTAGTAACGGGTCTTTTTTTTTTCTTTTTTTAAGCAACCTGTAGGACAAGGTGAGTTCCCCTACCACTTGGCCGAACACTCGAGTGTATTCTTATAACAATAGGATTGCTTTCATTTTCAGAAAAGTTTCTTCTTGACTAGTAATATAAGAAAAAATAGCCCTTTATTTATGGGATTGATATCGTTTAGCAGCACAGCGGTGGTAAAATATTCCCATGTCAGTTGAAGAGAAGAAAATACCATTATGACTTTAGTTTAACACACTGTGCAAGAAGCATATAGAATCAGGGATGAAAGGTTGCTTATGTTATGTTTTGTTGAAAGTCACATGGCCTGACCAGTCTGCTGTGCAGTCCATTGAGAAAAAACACATCCAGCCTCATCAAATGCTGATAACTTAAACATATTACTTGTACAGTAATATTACTGAAAAAATATTCTTGGTTAAGAAATAAAAAGGGGCATAGATGTAACTGCAAGCTGTGAAATAAGATCTTTTTTCCACTTTTTATTGCATACTTTCCCCTGAAAAAAACACAGTAATGGCAAGTTGGACTGACTCATTGTTAATAAAAAGCACAAAATTGAAGTGTCACATGAAGACAGATGCGGTCAGAAAAAAAACACTTTAAAACCCTGAGAAGCAACATTGCAAGGTGTTAACAGAATTCATTTAGTTCTTAGAAATGATGTATTTGAACTACAGGAGAGATGATAATTAAAGGAGATTTTTAGACTTGGGATTGTTGTTAGTTACTCTTTAAGGTTGATAACTACATTCTCCAGCTTCAATTTAAAAACAAAATCTAACTTAGAGATTCCAGGTGCGCCCAAGCCATAACACTGAAGGGATATCAAATGTGATGAATTAAAGGATGTTTGCTGTATTGGTGAAAGCCTAAACCTGTGCAGCGCCTATAGATTAGCAATGGGAATTAAAGTGCATATGGGTGTCTACAAGCTGGAGAGATTTCTGTTAGAAAAGCTTCGTGAAGTTTGTAGCAAAAAGGTTTTTCTGTTAGAAAAGCTTTGTAAAGTTTGTAGCAAAAAGGTTGTAGGTGAAGATTCTCCCTAAAGTTTGAGAACAGAGTGTGTTCGTGGATGCTTTCTGTGTTCCTCATTCTTTCAGTGATACAGCATCCTTTCATGGAACTCTTTGAAGCAAGCAGGATTTTATGTGGTGCCCCAGTGAATCATTTCAGTTGCAAGTCTTGTTGACTCGGTCATAGCCACATGACACAAATATAATTATTTTAGTATACTTAACTATTGCATAGGATCCAAAAGTGGCACAGGATAAAGCACAATTCAACATAATCACCTTCTAAATTAGCCACATAGGTCATTAAGATGCTATGCTCTGAGTTCAGCAGTGCTTGCTATTATTTCTTTCCTCATAGCGCACATATATACAAATTTGTTACCTTGGGTTACAATAAGGCTAATCGATATTGCATTGTTTTCTACCACACAGTTCAATAGAAGATTTTCAAGGTTTTGCCATCAGTACTTTAAAACACTTAACTGTAAAATATGCTTTTTACACTATTTTATATTGTATGGTTATTTACATTTTGAGTATGTGGTCACCTGAAATTTAAATGTAAAAAAGCATTTAAAATGTTTTTTAAAAACTTTTTTAATCTCAGTAGTATTTTATATCCATTATCTCTGTACCAGAATAATTTAAAAGACAAATTTTAAAATATATCTTTGGCATAGGTCTTAAGGTATAAAATGTTTGTTCCAAAGAAGGGTAACTGCATCATTATAATCACTGCCTTCTGCACTGTGGTGATTCCTCTTCTCACGGGAGAGACCCCTGAAAGCTCTGAAAAGGTAACCCTGTTTGATTGGGGTTACAGTTTATACACTTGATTTCATTTGGTTGTACTTAACTCCTGGTTGCCTATGAGGTTTGTCCTTAGATATCCACATTCCTTACAGCTGCATTGTTCTATAAGCTCTAGATAATACTTTTAAAAAGACTACAAAGTAGCCACATTACATATATTTTGATTTACATATCTTTGGGAATGTAACTTTCGGCTCTTCTAGCTTGACTAATGCGTTCTAAGTTACCCTTAAAATTACAGAGTCTGCACAGGTTTCAAGCGTGTGTGGTTACAGTTGGGAAATCAAGAAGGTTTAGAAGCTCTATAATTACTAACTCGTTGTTTATGTAGGTGCAGTCCTTCAGATCCACCACATCATAGTGTACTTTGTCACTGCTGCAGTTCTGAGTAGCGTATCTACGTGAAGATACATACAAAACTGTGTACACATAATTCAAAAAATCCAGCACATCACGAAGAGATCTTTAAACCAGTAACACGATAGCTACTGACCTTTCCGAGGGAAATGTGACGGGGCTTTGCTTGAACAGATGTCTAGATACAAAACGAGAGCATGACACCATCAGTCATTTTTAGAGAATGTAATGCCACTGACTCTTCTGGCCAGAGTTTGTGACTGTGATGGGTTGAAGCATCTGCGGTGGGAGGGTGGTTGTTGGTTTTGTTGGGGTTTTTTTGCAGCTACTAGGTAACAGTTTGTGCATTTGCTCAGTTTTAGAAATGATGCAGCAGGTAGTCAGGAAGAAATGAGTAATTAGTTTTCCCTCTGAACACCTTCAATCTTACTGACGGTAGTTTTAGAATAAAAGTGTAGTACTTTGTATATAATACTCAGGATAAGTAATGGGAGCATAAAATATATTCTTTCTAAATCATGCACGAAAACCTTTGCAGGTGTTCAGAGGGAGCTGGCTGCTCATATTATCAAAGGAACACCTTGACAGGAGTCTCAAAAGCTGTTTTGTCAGGAAGTATAGGGTTCATATTGAAGTCATTTATTAAGGTACTGTAAGTAACTCCACTAATATTATGTTGAAGTAGTTTTTTATGTTCTTGGTTGACTGATGTCATGTACTCCGCGTTCATCATCTGTATCACTTCACATGGTGTCTTCTTTTTTTTCCATGTCTTTAAATGTGATCATTGAACAATGAATTTGTCTGGATTATGCAGAGTGTACCCTCAGCAAGTTTGCTGATGACACAAAACTGGGAGGGGTGGCTGACACACCAGAAGGCTGTGCTGCCGTTCAGCAAGACCTGGACAGGCTGGAGAGGGGGGCAGAGAGGAACCTCATGAAGTTCAACAAGGGCAACTGTAGGGTCTTGCACCTGGGGAGGAATAACCCCATGCACCAGTACAGGTTAGGTGTCAGCCTGCTGGAAGGCAGCTCTGTGGAGAGGGATCTGGGAGTCCTGGTGGACAACAAGTTGACCATGAACCAGCAATGTGCCCTGGTGGCCAGGAGGCCAACGGTATCCTGGGGTATATTAAAAAGAGTGTAGCTAGCAGCCAAGAGAGGTCATCCTTCCCCTCTACTCTGCGCTGGTGAGGCCACATCTGGAGTACTGTGTCCAGTTGTGGGCTCCCCAGTTCAAGAAAGACATGGAACTACTGGACAGAGTCCAGCAGAGGGTTACAAAGATGATCAAGGGAATGGAGCATCTCTTTTATAAGGAAAGGCTGAAAGACCTGTGTCTCTTTAGCTTGGAGAGGAGAAGACTGAGAGAGGATCTCATCAATGCTTATAACTATTTGAAGGGTGGGTGTTTAGAGGATGGGGCCAGACTCTTTTCAGTGGTGCCCAGCAATAGGACAAGGGGCAATGGGCACAAACTGGAACACAGGAAATTCCATCTGAACACGAGGAAAAATTTGTTTACTTTGAGGGTAACAGAGCACTGGAACAGGCTGCCCAGAGAGGTTGTGGAGTCTCCTTCTCTGAAGATATTCAAAACCTGCCTGGATGCATTCCTGTCCAACCTGCTTGAGGTGAACCTGCTTTGGCAGGGGGGTGGACTAGATGATCTCCAGAGGTCCCTTCCGACTGCTGCCATTCTGTGATTCTGTGTCTGTCAGCTTTTGATCTAATGCAAGTTTAATGTTTATCTCCGTTTCTACAAGGGCGTAACATAACCTCTCTATCTTTGCGTACATAGAAATACACATACTCCCTTCATGAGGGTCTCTGTTCCAGCCCCCTGGTTCCAACCCTTTGTTCTCTGGGTAACAGTGCTGCTGAAGTGGGCTGTGGGGAAAAGGGACAGGAGGGACAATCATACAAGGGCTGGCAGTTGTTAGGAGGTGTGAACAAGAAGCGGTAGCATGTGGATCTGATTGTCGCACTGAAGATCAGCAAGCTGACTTTCTTACACCTCTAGTTGCCCAAGATCAGAATAAGGCTTCAGAATAGTCCCTGGTGTTCCTTGTAAAATAGAAGTGTGGCTTAAGTAGAACTGACAAAGGTGTCTCATGTTTTCTTGTGGCCTACAAGAAGCTGCCAAGTATTCTTTTGTGAAGCAAGGTTAATAGTGGGTTTGTAACATTTTGAAGCAAACTTCACCTGTACTATCCGCTCTTCTTCCTTGGCTGCTGCTTTGCCAATGCACCACATCTGGACCATGGGACCAAAGCATCTAATAATACATTTTATCTGCACTGCAGCTCATACTTTTCAACATCTTTTAAACTTGGCAAAAGAGAGCGTTATTAATGACCAAGACAAGCAACTCCAGAGAACTTTCCCTGCAAATGTGCCATTTTTCTGCATAATTTGCATGCTTATTTTGAATTGTTATGTTATCCCAGTGTGCCTTGTTTTATCCCCTGTTCTTTAATCTATATTGTCTTCATATTGGTGGTTAGCATATATGAAAATAGTTTGCATTATTATTGTAGTTTATGCTTTCATCTTTTCCCCCTCCTGTTTTTGCAGTAAACTTAAAGTTAGTAAGCCAACTATCTACAGTTACCTCATCTGCTTCAAAGCTCTGTTTTGATAGTAGGCATTAGGCCTATCCATTTTTTCTCTTTGGGCTCCCACAAAGTTCCACTTTGATTGTCAACAATATTAAATAAAGGGTAGGAGTAAAGTCTGTAAATTTATTTTGTAGTTCAGAATGCTGTCATAATAGTAGTTTTCAACGCTAGAATAAAGAGGCAACTCTTAAAATACATATTATTAATGCTGCCGAATGGTTTACAAATGTTCCCTTAAGGAGAGTGGCCTATCCATAAAAACGGTAGTCCTCATAAGACAAAACCCCTGTATACTGCTTTTCTCAAGCCGCTAATTATCAGAGAGGATGGAAATTGAAATGGCTCTTGTGGATGGGAGGCAGACAAAAGGTCTGTGTAACATTGGTAATCCTTCCCCTCATGTTCTTCATGAGTTACTTAATGGTTTTACGTCCTCTCTCAGAGACAAATGCCTGCATGCAGTGCCATGCCTGGCTGGAAAATATGTTGTATTTTCTCTGCCTGACAAAAGTCACCCAGTCAGAGACAAGAGATTTTCATCCTATGAATTTCAGGTACACTATTTTTGACTGTTTATGTTTTTCTCTTAAAGGGCCGGGGGGGATGGCAACCCTCACCCTGAATATTTTGTAATGTAAGAGGAAATTGCACCACTGCAATACCATAAATACTATACTATAATAAATCCAGGAATAAGGCAATGATTCGGGGTTTGAACTTTAATCAGTTTTACACCGTGGCTGAAGTACTAATTTTTCTTTAAGTCAATTTCTGTGCTTCACTATGCATACAATAGTTCGAATATGAATCTCCCATGCATGCTATTTATGGTCTGTATGAAATGGCTCCCAAACCTTGCTCTAATACCGATGTTGCTGTGTCACCACCTCGTGGCGAAGTTGCTGTACAGTAGTCCATGTATGTTTCATTAGACATTTTTGACCAAAATTATTCCTGACATTTTTACCAAAATGAAGCTGCTCAAACTATGTATATGAAAGTAGGAGAAGGTCATTAACCCCCATTATGTTAGGAAAGCTGCTTCCAAGTAATCAATAGGTCTGCAGCGCACCAGAAAAGAAGGTATGTAACATTCCCATGTAGAATAAAAATGGATATTATGTATGTGGGAGAAGACAACATATTCCTGGCTTAGATACAAGTATGTAAAAATTCACAAATTTAAATTTGGGCAGCAGTTTGACCAAAGCGTACAATTCAGCATAAGCCCAAAATCCTCTTAGCCTGTGTGTTTAGGAGAAATGAGAGCAAGAATTTATAATTGTAAGAAAAAGTGGCTTTAGCCACTGTATTTAGCCACTTTAGCCACTGCCACTGTATGTCAGATACGTTGTCTGGCGTTCGGTTGAAATGAAAGTTAAAGATTTTAAGGAGAACTTAAGTTTGGTGTTCTTTTTGCTGAGACATTGGATTTGAAATTCAGAGTTTGCTTTCTCCTTTTATCATAGTTCTTAAAATAGAAGTGACATACATTTTGGGTTATACGACTGAAAATTTATAAATAGAGAGGTTTTTTTAGTTGGAAAATGAAGTGAAATAGGCATTTATATATAGTTACCTATCATATGCCTAGCTTTGTGATTAATCTGTGACCAGAAATATGAGGTAATAATGTAATCCCAAACTTTTCATTTGATGTTATAATGTAATAAACAGTGTGGAATACATTATTTTTCTTTCTATTGTGATTCATCTTCTGCCTAGTTTAGGCCACTTGACCCTTTTAATAACCATCCCTTCTGTGCCGTGTCAGTGTATTTTGCATACTGCCACGTGAGAGATCGCTTCCCTTTCAGTGCAGTATCAGCATATAGCACCAGTTCTGCAAAGAGAAGCAAGTCAGAAGCTTATCTTTTTAGAAAAAATCAATGTATCTCTTGTAGTCCAGTGCAATTATATGTGTAACTTTCAAGTAAATAATTTCCAGAATTCAAATCCATTTTCCTTCAACCTTTATCTCTGTGGGCTGCGTAAGTAAACCAGTTGCTCTTGCCAGAAAGATCTGCATTGCAGTTCTTGGTGCAGGTGGAGTGTGGTCTCATGCCCATATAAAAACATTACTGTACCCTGTGAAAAAGTAAAAGTAACATGAGGGAGCAAATTTTTTTAAACACTTTTTAAAAAAAAAAAAAACAACTTCTGATTTGTGGGTTCCTGAAAGTTTGTGAACTAATTTTAAGGAAACTGCAAAATATTTATGAGGCAAAATAATCCTATTTTGGTCAAGTTAAATTGCTATATAGGGATCCACATCCATTTTGAAAAATGTTAGGTGTTAAGCAAATTAAAAAGCAGTACTCTAATTTTAAGTATGCACCATTTTGTCTGTCAATTATGGGAACAAAACTCCAAAGCACCACTGGGGCCAGGAGGCTCAATAGCCTGTGGACATCAGGGTTGTTGTACGTGTGCATTGATATTGCCAGTGGCTCACAAAAATACAAACATGTTCAAAACTTTAAAATCTTCATGGCTTTCCTTGTATCTGGAAATGAGAGGCATTAACAAGTTTGTATCCTAAAACATAATGGTGCCTTATTAGTGAGAATGAACACTAAATCATAGCTAATAAAATAGGGTACAGCAAAGGTAGGCTATGCATGTCTCCTCCGTTGAGAAGGTAGACAAAAGCAACCTACTAACCAGCTTTCAACTGAGAAAACTCTGAGTGCTTATGATGGCTTTTAACTTTTACAACATGTGCCAATAAAAATGACTAAGCAATCTGTGGTTGAACAAGGATAATATTAACATGGAAGTTTTTAATCACTGCAGATATTTTTACAAGTGATGATAATTATTTTTTTTGTCTTATGTTCACTAGAAAAAAAATGAAATTTTGTATCCCGTTATTCCTAATATTAAAGCTAATGTATAAATGTTACTTTTGAACACTAAGTTCATATAGGGTAGAGTTTAAACAGCAAAAATCTTATCAGTCACTTACTGATGTTTGCTAAAATTTAAGTTGTCCCAGGGAACTATCAGAGGGCATTTGCATTCTGAATAACATGAAGAACTGTTAACAGGGCCATCTGGTGTTTTAGTAGCTAAATAGAAGAGTAATTATTTGGAAATATGAGTTAGCAGTTTCATCTGACACTCTATGTGTGTGTCCTTATCGCTGTACACCAATCCTTTGACATTCATTTTTTTCATAATACAGTTTTTGATTTATCGTGTAATTTGAGCCACCTACGAAAAAATGTTACTATTAATGCAGTGATGCATTGGACATTTAATGGATTATATATGAGTCATTTGACTGTAGGATTGTTTATGGCTTACTTGCATTCACTGTGATCAAAAGTGTGTGTACTGAGCATTGAATTATGTGAAAGATAACTTCATAAAACTGGTGCAGAATTTATTTCATATTCTGAATATTTGCATTGTGGTACATTCATGCTTTGTACCAGTCTGATTTGACATTGACTGGCCTGTGTATGTTTTTCCTTTCATTTATTGTTTCATAAAACAGCTTTGTTGTAGGTGTTTTGTCTACTCTAAAAAGGTACACAATACAGTCATTTAAAATGGATATTGTCTAAACTGATCAGCCCCAAATTAGATACATACACTTTTTCACGTTTTCCAGCAAATTCTTCAGTACAGCTTTTTTTAATTTTAATAAAAGGACTGAACAGTCATAAGCTAAGCTTTAGAAACAGTCTTTTAAATAGAATACAAAAATAAAAATTGAGTAAGGAAATGAATGTAAACATCAAGACTTGAAGAGCAATTTCTTTTTCTGAGTTGGATAACAATCTCTTATGGATCATCATAGTTGGCAGAACAAGATGAACAAATAGGAAAGAAAAAGCACAAGGATTATATGCATGAAATTAAATGTATTAATATGTATGGCCATCCTGTGGCAATAAAAAGTACTGTGTTATATTTTTTAAGAAAAAATAATATTAAGAAACAAGTTTGGGGTTGCTTAATTTAGATGGCAACTATGCCTTGAACTCAGTGTTTTCATAGAGCCAGAATGAATAAGCAGTAATTTCTTCTGTAATTGCTTGTGGGGACTGAAAATCGCTAGTACTGAGCAGAATTTTTTTGATTAAAAAAGATCAAATTAGCCCAATATAAAATATGTGGAGAGAAGCACAGGTTTCTGTAGCGTAGCAGCAGCCATTGGATCGCTGTAGGCTACAGCTTTACAACAGCATGTTTTCAACCCGTTTCAACTTTCATATGAGCTATAACCAAAGTTGCTGGGTATTTTTGTTTGTTTTACTCAGCTGGAAAGTCATCAATTCCAGACAAGACTACAGACCCAGAATAAATCAGTGCATTTCAGAAACACTGATGAATTTATTTGTATTCCTTCAAGAAATGTCCCACTTCAAGGAACAAAACCCTGGCAAGGTAAGCACTCCCAAGTAAGATTAACAGTTCGATATTGTTTAATGAAAAGATGAGATAGATTTTTTAAAAAACAAGCAAGAAAAAAAATGGAAAATAAAATGCACGTTATGATACATTCAGTCATGAGTTTCTGCTAACTTTTTCCCGTGCAGAACACAGGTAGGTCATCAGTGAGCAAAGCTGCTCACAGTAAAGTTTATAGCAGTACAGTCCCTCCCCTTACAGCTCCTGGAACTTCACCAGTCATTCCATGAAAAGGAAATTTAAAACAACACAATTTAATAAAAATTTGAAAAAGCAGGAAGAGTACACAGTTCCTAAACATACACATTTTTTTCCAAGTAATTGTAGTTTTCAGAAATAGCGGCACAAGTAGTATATGATAGAAGACATTCCTTCATATTTTATTGTGATCATTTTTCTTCTATACAGATTTAGTTGTTTGGGTTTTGGTTTTTTTTACTGGAAAAACTGAGCTGGAGAACCCAATTCATGAAGAGGCAAGCAAGAATAATGTTTCTTCTTTCCTAATAGGAAGAAGATTATTATGTAGTTCTAGCCAAAAGTGAAGCAGATTTCTTTCCCAAATAAAAATATAACTAACGTAGAAGTATATCATGGTAGTAGTAGATTTCATTTTTATATATGTGTTGCTAAATATAAAAATTTAAAAGGAGATTAGGAGTTTTTTCCCCTTTTTGATGTCAGTTAAAGTCTTTCACGAAAACAGGCCCTTCAGAATTAGCAATTTGGAAGTAGGTAGCACCACAGTCAAATATTAGGAGTTTAGACTGAAAATAAAGATGAGCAACAGGATTAAATGCATTTCAAAGATGAATAAATAGTACAAAAAGAAGTTACATAGTTAGGATAATAAAGTTATATTTAAAAGAAGTAGATGTATATTGAGGTGAGGTAATGCGGTATACAAAATCCCATAATTTTGTCATGTAATAACATGACAGTAACTGTACGCTAAGATATATCTAATACTGATTTAGAAAAGCTAATCTTGACGGCATATTTTCTTTTCTTTTTCCTGACCTCATTCTCTAAGCCATGTCACCAATGCTTATAAATATCTGAAGGGTGGGTGTCAAGAGGATGGGTCCAGACTCTTTTCAGTGGTGCCCAGCCATAAGACAAGGGGCAACAGGCACAAGCTGGAACACAGGAAATTCCGTCCCAACATGAGGAAAAAATCCTTTACTTTGAGGGCAACAGAGCACTGGCAAAGGCTGCCCAGAGAGGTTGTGGAGTCTCCTTCTCTGGAGACATTCAAAACCCGCCTGGGTGCATTCCTGTGCAACCTGCTGTAGGTGACCCTGCTCTGGCAGGGGGGTTGGATTAGATGATCTTCGAAGGTCCCTTCCAACCCTGACCATTCTGTGATTATTTTACTGCTAAAACTACAAGCAAATTAGGCACTGATGCTGTGTGCAAAATTTCTTTGAATTAACCATTTTATTGCAATTTAACTCCAAAAGCAAATGGATTCCTTCTGTCAACTTTCAACAGATCAATTCTGTCCTCAGCATTGTGCAGTTGTGAAAGAAGCATTATATGTCTCAGTCACAACAGAGGCTGAATCTCAAGTTTTATACTGAAAATTCAGCTCAGTATTGTCGTTACGGGGATGCTAGAGTAGCCAACAAGCATTAGGAGAATGCTTGCCAGCATATGAGAGAAAACAGCTTCACGAAGCAACACAACAGGGGAGAGAACTGCACTCATCAGAAGGATTTTTTGCTTTTGTAAGCGTGCGGCAAATATGCATTGTAATATTTCAATTAGTGATTTGGATTTCTTATTGCGTATCAACTCTTTAGCCTTTTTTTGTGTAATGAAGGTGAAGTAATTTCTAGTAATGCTAGCAATAACCACGAGCTTGTTAAAACTTTACAGTGAATGAAGAAAAATAGCGTATTTTTATAATAGTAGAGGGATTATATCCTAATTAGCCAAAATAAACTCTTTGATGCTTATTTGCACTCGTTGTGTTGAAGTATTTCCTAATTTAAAAAAAAAAAAAACTTCCATTTTCTACTGCATTCTAGATTTCATTTAGCATGTAACATTTTTCTTTTTTGCAAAACAATCTAAATATTTAAACAGTGGAAGTGTTAATGGCCAATTTTAATGTTTTTGCCAGTTTTGCCTACTAGTCTGCAGTGTATGTACATTTTTCACTGTCTTGGGAAGTTACATTCCTGGAGTTGTCCTCTCCTATGTCCTGTGTAAGTATAGTCTCTTTTTCAATCATGATTTATGTATGTGGTTTGTTCATTATTTGGTCTCTGTATAGGGAGTACTTGTTTATTTATTTATTTATACACACACAGGCATATATGTATACACATATATACATATATATGTAGGTTCTGACAAGTGCCTTTTGTCATATGGAATTCAGCTTACAAGTTTTTTTCAGCCTGTTGATTCTGGCACAATGTTGCATAGTCATGTTTCTCAGGTAGAGATATCAAAATCAGTCTAGATCTAGATAATGGTAAATGCTAAAGTGATCATCGGTTGTGCCTTACTGGAAGTAAAAAAGGTGTCAGTTGATATGAATACAATGGTATTTTCTGCAACAAGTGAGAATGGCTCCTAGAAACTGGATTTGAGATTAACATTTTGATGTGGGCATTTCACAGTGTTTTTCTGTGTAAAACTCATTGTATTATGTAAAATTAGTAGTTATCTTACACAAATGAATTGTTTAATCTTTAAACTTCTTATAAAGCAGTATTTCAATAAAATTTCTCTCTGTGTCTTCATTTTTATCACAGTATTGTGTGCCTTTTTATGTCCCTTCCTTAAGTGCAATGAATTTGGGCAGAAAGTGTGCAACAAAATTAAGACTGTTCTGATGAAACTAGATTTTGGAATAGTGGAATATATCAACCAGAAGAAAAAAGAAAGATCTGGTGAGTAATTAAGTGTAGTCCCACGTAAGTAATTAAGTGTAGTCCCACGTAATGTATTTCTGTATGCAGAGAAAATTTTATTCACCTTGCAGACAGTTTGATTTGTCCTGTGAAGCCAAGTGTAAAGGTATTTCTGGCTTTGAACTGCTGCTAGCTTTATAAGGAGTGATAACGTATGTCAGACGTCTGGCTATGGTAAGAAAAATATTATTTCATGGAAGGAAACAAGGCAAGACTGATGGTTCACTTGATTAGATGTACTGCTTGTAGATTTTCAGAAAAAAGTATTTGCTGTAAAGTATGCGATGCTTATCTCTGTTTAGATAGGGCAAACATCCAGGAGAGAGACTCGTTCAAGAACATAAAATGAGTACATAACAGAATTTTCAGTAAGAGACCGAGCTCTGTTCCAGCATCTAAATCCGCTTTGGTTTCACTCCCAACAGCAACAAGAATTTGTTTTCTTCCGCAAATACTCAATAAGCATTAAGAATTAATCCAGGTTTTTAGTTAGAAAGGGGAGAAATCGGATTAAAATTAAATTTCACCTATATCTCACCTGAAAACATTTATAATGTTGGAAACTTAGATTTTAGGTAATAAAGCTATTTCAAGAAAAATATTTATATGAACGACGTTATCTTTAGTTTGCTTTTTGTGTGAACTACAGTTTTGGTTATTAAACCTTTGTAGTGTAGCTACGTGACTTGCAGGTAGCCTACCCCTTTCAGTTAGTATTATATCAGTAGATTTCACTTCTGCTTTAAAACATGCAGTTCTTATAACAGTTCATCATACAATGTGCTGTTCCTGGACACAATGAGAGGACCCATCTGCCTTTTCCCCTACTCTTACATATAATGCAGTAGTTGGAAATAAGGAATAATGCACTGAAAATTTTATTTCCTGTGTTATTCCACCTTGTACTACTTTTAAGTGAAACTGCCAGAGAGATCAGACTATTGTTTCACAAATTTCATAAGCCAGCGCTGGGAAAACGGTTGAGGTTAGATTCATTCTTTCCTGCCTCTCACCCTCCAGTTTAATTTAACCAAGACAAGTTCCCTGCCTTTTTTTCCACTTGGGTTCACCACATGGGTTCACAAACCCTGGTACTGGCACGAGAGGAAATAGCAAGTTCCAAAAATAGGCAACCAAGAATAATATGGCTGTGGTTTTCAGCTTATATGGGTTTAAAATATTCGTGAGGCTATTCTGAGACAGGGAGAGGAGAGGAGAGGAGAGGAGAGGAGAGGAGAGGAGAGGAGAGGAGAGGAGAGGAGGAGAGGAGAGGAGAGGAGAGGAGAGGAGAGGAGAGGAGAGGAGAGGAGAGGAGAGGAGAGGAGAGGAGAGGAGAGGAGAGGAGAGGAGAGGAGAGGAGAGGAGAGGAGAGGAGAGGAGAGGAGAGGAGAGGAGAGGAGAGGAGAGGAGAGGAGGCAAAATTTGTATCTGCGTTCATCTGTTAGGAGCAGCATCTACCAGACTTCAGAGGATGCTTTGTATGCATATTTGCATATAAATATTGCAAATGCAGGGGAATGGGGTGCAAAGAAGAAAGGTTTTGTGAATGAAGATTACATGCAATTATTCAGAAAATTGCATGTTCTCACGTAAAATTAATGTGCTGGGATAACTACACTGCCTGTTTTAACAGTATGTTACAACTGTGCATTGTACCAGTAGTGTAGTTTAAAAGGTTGATGTATATTGCCAGGCAACATTATATTATGGTGAGCAACAGAGACTTCTGAAACTAACTGACTAAATGTATTGGAATGTATTTCAGACCAACAATATCTCTCCTGCTCTGTCTGCTGCACGATGTATTTTGATAAACGTCTAGCCTCTCAATCAGCCTTTTTTCCATTACCTGAGTAGCATATTATTAAATGATGCACTGTGTCAACAGGTGAAAGTTTCCTGTATTAAGCCGCCGTGTGACAGGGAACGCGCACTGAACCTCAAAGTCTGTTGTCATGAGTAGGATTAAAAATATTTTTTCTCTTTCAGAAACAGCAAAAACAAAACCCACAGAAGATGACAGTGAATTGGACATATCAGCCCTGTGTCCTAAGGTAACTTATTTTCAGTCAGCCCTATCTTGCTTTTAAGATCTGTATAGGTAATGGAGAGTATCCAGGCTACTGTCTCTGTGGAAGACTTTAACCTACCCAGGAGGCTGTGTTCCTGAGCTAAGCAGTAATGCTTTAAAAGAGATTCATAGTCTCCATCTTTAGACTTATACTATTTAACTTACTGCATTTTTGACTTGAAGGTAACGGTTTCTTTGGCCTACGACACTAAGAATGTGTTTATTTTGTATTGGCTGTGGAATGATTGAACAAGACTTCAGTAGGCAGCTAGACTTTTAAAAGGCAACTATTTTTATTTGCAACAGTGAAATGGCAGTTAATTTTTATCAAATTAAAATAGAAAAGGGAAATGTTCGTGGAAAACCTACATAGTTTGTCAGATACTTTTGTACTCACTTTTCTGATCATTTTCAATGATAGTGTAAATCAGTATATTATCTATCAGTATCTTTCTAGGCATGTATGAGAACATTCTAATATCTCCTTTCTCTCTTAATATTCTAAATGGCGGTATGGCAAAAGATTTTCCATTATAATCAGAACACTGGTTGATATAAAAAGAATTCCATTTATAGGAATTCTTATGCAGTATTTGATCAGTAGTGTATAGACCCTGACTTTGACAGCGATCGCTTTGAAGGTGGTTTTGTATTCTAAAAAAAATAAATTTATATTCCATGGAATAAAAATTTGTAGCTGACACAATTGAAATTTGTTGTGTAAATTCGTAAAGGATAATGATTTTTTTTTATTTAGCTATTTTTTTACTGTCTTAAAGACAAAGGGGGGGTGGATCCAAGTTTATACATTTCTTTACGTTTATGTGTATTTTATGTTTGCAGGCTCATTCTGCTTTCATTACAGTAGGTTATTACTTTCAGAATGAATAATTGGAATTTTCTATGCTTCTTTAGTCTAATACAGCTTTCAGTTATTACAAAGAGGGATGCTTCAATTCTAAGTATTGTATACTCCTATTATTTTCATGCTTCTACAATTAAAGCTTAAACAGGAGACAATTCATATTGCTATGACATGCAAGAGGCTTCTTTTTCTGTATCTAAGCACTGGCTTACTGTAATGTGAATTTTTTGAGTATAAGAATACCATGTGTGGGACATTTTTATGTTTAGGTTAGTCCTGCAGTTGTTGCCAAAGAGCTGTCAGTGTCTGACACAGATGTATCAGAAGTATCTTGGACCGATAATGGGACCTTTAACTTATCCGAGGGGTATTCTCCGCAGACAGACACATCTGATGGTATGTAATGGCTTCATCTATTTCATCGATAAATTGCAGTCATGTAAGTTACCTGAAAATGATTAGAGAATTTGAGGACAAAAGTTTTTTGGGTAGGTTTTTTTTTCCCCCTACAATGAATACAAAATTAATTCCAGTGTTTTATGTAATTTTGGGTACATCTTGTGTAAGAGCTGTCCTCATCTTAAAAATAATGAAGTACATCAGTATGTGTCTAAATGAGTAGGTAGTGGTGGGTAAAACCAACATAGTTAATGAGTGCCAGATTTAGCTTTCTCTTCCACCAAACCTTTTAAGCAAGTAAACCTTTTAAGTTAGTATCACTGCCTTTGTGGAGCTTTACAAATAAAAGCTGAGGAATAAAAAGTGAATATTTTGAATTGCTAAACAGCCAAGTAAAGAAAGTATTCTGGGTTTTGCTTACAACAATACTGATGAAGCATTGAGCCTAAATGAGATGTGAAGACTAAGACTAGGAAAAGATTCTTGAGCGCTTGTCTTGATCTTGACCAGCTCTTTAAATTCTTACTTTTTACAGACCAAGCTTTCAGTTAGCCCTTTGCCTGAATAAAGATAAAACAGCAGTAGTTTGGTGTGATCTTAGCTGTGGATTTGTTGCTCTGCTCCTTTTGCATTTCTCCTCTTCTAGGAAAAGATCACTGTAAATGACAAGTAGGGTGATAGTACTTAACGACATTATACCTTCCTAATTAATAATTTAAATTATTTTGTTAATATTTCAAGTGGTAAATAGACAGCATTGTACAATCACAGAATCGGAAGTTGGAATGAGCCATTGTCATTCGTCTCATCTAACTTCCTGTTCAAAGCAGGTTCAACTTAATTGAGTTGCTCAGGGCTGTGACCAGTTGAATTTTGAGCACCTCCAATGGTAGAGATTCAGCAACCTTCCTGGAGAGCCATTTTCAATATTTGATCACCCTCATGATGAAAAAGCTTTTTTCTTAAAGTGAGTCAAAATTTCCCATGTTCCAGCTTGTGTCAATTTACACTTACCCTTCCGCTGTGCACCTTTAAGAAGAATCAGGCCCCATCTTTTCTATAACTTCCCATTAGGTAGTTAAAGAAAACTATGTGATCCCCCCTTTGCTGCCTTCTCTTAAGGCCAAAGCAAGCCCATTCTCTCAGCATCTCCTCATATGTTGTGTTCTCCAGCCCCCTAATAATTGTGCTGACCCTCCAGGGGACTCATTCCAGTCTTTCCTTCTCTGTCTGTACTGAAGAGGTCAAAACTGGGCAAAGTACTCCAAATGTGCATTCTCAGGTGCTGAATAGAGGGAGAAAATCCCTTCATTGACTTTCTGACTTTGTTTTTGCTAGTGTAGCTCAGTATGTGGTTGGTCTTTCTTGCTGCAAGGGTATAGCACTGGTTTGCTGTCCACAGGTCTTTTTCTTGAAAGTTGCTTTCAGCCTTGTTGCCCCCAACCTGTACAGCTGCACTGGTTATTCCATTCCAGATGCAGGACTTCCCATTTGCTTTTGCTGAACTTCATGATGTTCCTTTTCAGCGTGTTCATTTGTCCAGCCTGTTGAGATCCCTCTGAGGGTGATGTGCCCTCCAGAATATCAAATACCTTGCCCCAGAGCAGTGCCTTTCTGCCTGTGAACTTGCTGAGAGTGCACTCCATCCTGCCATCCAACTCATTGATATAAACATTGACCAGTTTTGGCTTCAGTACCTTTGAGAGACACCACTAATAACTGGCCTCCAGTTGGACCTTGCATTGCTGATCACAGCCCTTTAAGCCTGGCAGTCGGGCCAGTTTTCCACCCACCTTACAGTTCACTTACCCAGTTTGCTCACCAATTTGGCTGTAAGAATAAGGTGGGAAACTGCATTAAAGGCCTTGCTAAGTGAAAAATAAGCAACATCCACTCTTCTCCCCTCACGGAGCATCTCAGCAAATGGGACATACACATAAGTGCAAGACCAGATGGGATGCATCCAAGGACTGGCTTATCTCCTCTCAAAGCTCTGTGCATTTGGGTCACCACTCTGCATACAGCACAACCTTTCCTCCTCACCTTCCCAGCCTATTTTTCCTGAAGAAAATGGAGAAAATGATGTACCAGACATTTTTAGGATTCATTTCCTTAACCCTTATGAATGCTCCTATTGCTTGTTTTCATAGAAAGTAAGTTCAAAGTGATTATTTTTTACCTTCTCATTCAAATACTAGATCAAAATATTCCCTTATGCTCATTTAGGTCTCTTCCTTAGACCATGTACTGTGGTCAGTATTTTACACATTTATAGTAACAAATATCGTGCTATTAACGCAGTCATCAGAGTCTAATCTTTTATTTGTTTACATTCTGCTTTTTATCCTCTTGAAAATGTGAAACTATCCTAGTTATCTGTAGAGTTTCTATTTTCTGTTTCCTATTTAATAAAAGCATTGGCCAAGAAAGGAAAAAGTTATAAATTAGGTCTTTACATCGGTTTTATATCTTTATTTAAACAGGCAAACATTCTACAAGTGTTTTAAAAGCTTGTAATACATTCATATGCATTTACATAATTGAAATTTATATATATTCTGAAGAAAAACGTTTAAAGATCTGTTGTGACGTCATAAATTTTAGGACTTTATGTGGCTGGCGTATTTAGAACAGGTTGTGCTGAAGATTTGCATTGCTTGTTTCATATACAGCTAGATACAATTTAAAAAAGATACTATCTTCAGATGACTTTCTGAGATAGGTTGATACCAGGTGTCTTGTGGTAAAAAGTTTACGACCTCAAAACCATTTTATTTTAAACGTAACACAAAGCTTCTCTGCATTAAGGCTATATGAGACTACGTAAGACTACTAGACTGGATTAGTAAACGTATTTAAAGGAAAACTTACTAATTGCATTTTTACATTTGGCTGCTATTTTGGGGGCAAAGCCTTTCGTGTTTGCTAATGCTGTTTCCTTCTGTTCATCCTGTAATAGATTTTGACCGACCTAGTGATCATGAAGAAGCTTTTGCTAGAGATCTTGCAGAATTTCCTTCTTTAGAAAATGGTGCCAGAACAAATGATGACGATGACTCAAGCATCAGTATGCCCATCCAGCAAAAACGAAAAAAAGAACAAGCATATTTCAAGGTGGATCATGCTTCCAGACAGAGTAAAGACAGACCATCCACTGCAGGGCTCTCCTTGCCTTTGACCAGTGACCAAACCTTTAATTTAATGAGTGGAATTGCTGGGGATGTCATCGCAGCTGCGGTGTCTGCTGCCATCAAAGACCAGTTGCAGTCTGCACAGCAAGCTCCCTCACATGCAGTGCCCAGTTTGAGCGAGGAGACAGACACAGAGGAAGCTGATGATTTTGAACTGCTTGACCAGTCTGAGCTGGAGCAGATTGAGAAAGAATTGGGACTTTCACAAGGCCAAGAAGCAGAATCCCAGGAAAAGAAAAAATCTTCAGGCTTCCTTTCAAATCTGCTGGGAAGTCATTAACCTGGAAATTGCAGCTGGTAACATAGAAGAAATTAAACATAAAAACACACTTAAAAAAATCAAATGCAAAAAAAAAAAAAAGGAAAATTCTGAGCTGTAAGCTTTAACTATCCCTTTAGATGTGTTGTAATAATTTCCCTTACGCAGAGTGAATTAACTGGATAAATATCAGCTGATACTGATAGTTTAACGTTTCTGGTAGTTACACCTCAATGTAATAGCATGGAAATGAATTATCTATCCACTGTTTGGTTGCAGATGAGTGTTGGAGGTCAGTTTTTCAAAAGAATCAGGGGAGAGGGTTTTTTTATCTTTTTGCTGACCATGTATGTTGAGGTCCTGAGCCAAATTTTCAACACTGGCAGTTTATTTACTTTTGGTTGCCGACCATGTAATACAATTAATGATTCACACAGACAGGGTAAATTATCAGAGGATTGCAGTGAGGTTAACTAAATCTCGCCTCCTTCAATCGTACCGAAAAGTATGAATCCCTGCAGTTAGCATTATGTGTAGTGCATCTACTATATATGAAACACATTAACCAGCACAACTCTAGTTTAAGTATGTGTGCAACACTATCAAAGAACTTGATTTCATACTTAAAACCCTTGAATTATTTTGGATATGGTGATGCATTTCCAAGTTTTTTGCTGTTTTAGGCTTGTAGAGTTGTAAAGTGGCATGCTATTTGACTGACCACCTGCTGTGTTCCTTCATAGAGTCTGGTCCTTGGCAGTGTTGCCCATGTAAAGTCAGCCGACACATTTTTATATTCAAGAGTTAATATCATGTAAACCGAACAACCTTTTTTGGGAGCAGGTGAGGGTAGTTATTGTTTGCAATAGAGATTAGAGTTAAAAAAAAAAAAAAGAAAGAAAAAAAAAAAAAGAAAAGGCTTTTTTAGGTGCCACTTCCTTCATTCAAGATTCTGTGGGTTTTGTTTGTTTTTTTTTTTTCCCCAGGACAGCTGCCATCACTTGCAACAAAAGTTATGTTGCAAGCTGAATCTTTTAAGAGACTTAAAAGTATTCAGTGAGGTCATTTGCTATAGAAGATGCTCAGAATCTTCTTCTTGGCATGTAATTTAAAACAAACAAAAAATAACTTGTTTAAATTATTTGCCAGTTTAAACTCCACACATGCTCAGTGAGTGGCATGGGATCTTAAGCAGGTAACTTATTTAACTTTTTCTAGGGCTTTTTTGTTCACCTATGACAAAATTGAATTGTAATACCAAGCAATAGTAATCAAAGAAATAGGAAGAAGTAAAGCTCGTTTTCTTAATGTGATGTAAACTGTTAGCAAAGTTGAGGGACCATGTCAGCTGCTACTACTACTCAAGTGATTTTCCATTTGCTGGCATTTGAAGAGGTGAATTCTGTCATCTAGGACCCTCAGGAAGTACAGCAACAGATTATAAAAATCTTCCACTAACGTATATGTGTAGGTAAACCTGTGTTTGAAGTTAACTCCATTTTAATTTGTTTTTCTTTCTGAGGTGAAAAAATAGGCAGATGGCCAAAAAGAGTGTAGTGAAAAGAAAGACGCTGAGAGTTTTTGACACTAGCTTTATTGTTGCTTGTGCTTTTGTGTCAGTAATGCATATTGACCGTGTTTGCTGTCCTTTACCAGTAAAAAAGTGAGCCTGTGCCTTCATTATCAAATCCATTACGAAGTAAGTGGATGCTGGGTATAGATCCCACAAGATGCAGCTTTTGAAATTACAACATCTTAACATTAAAAGCGAGTTTCTGGAAATGATTAAAAAAACACGGCCACATCACTTCCACAGTGTTGGTTGTTAAGTTTCCTTTTTAGCTTCCCCCAGCCCGTCCTTCCCATTTGAAAAAATAAAAGAAGCTTTTGCTGGGAAATCAATCAGTTTAAAGGCCATTTAAATTTCTCAGATGAGTTAAAAGCCTTGTTTCCTTGCTGCCTGTTTAGGACAATCTATACAGTTAGAAGAGTACAACTTCCAAATTGCTGATGAAACTTAGTAGGACACCCAGACAAGTGTGTGCTTCCTTGTACGGGAGCACTAGTGCCAGGAGAGGAAACGGGCTATGGGACGGGGAGAGGCGGGAGGGAGCCATCCTTCACAGGCTTTTCTGGAGCAGATTGATGGGACAGACTAACTGGCTGTCAATGGTGGCATTATAACAGCGTGCACTTTATTGTTGTTTTATGAAGAATACTTGTGGTTATAAAAGTATGTAATGCAGGGGCACTCTTCTAGAATAATAGATTAGATCATGAACGAAAAGCAGTTGGTGGAGTTTCTTGGACTTTTTGTAAATCATCCATTTTCTGGTTTCAAGATAGAAAAATAGATTGATTTTTTTCCAGTATGAGTCTCAATTTTTATTTCTTTTTTTTTTTTTTCAGAAAGAAAAACAAAGCAAAACTTGAACAAGCAAACCATTAAAGTTTAGGGGCGTAATTGCTTATTTGAGTGTCTTTAGAATTTTCTTTTTCTGTTCTCGTGGTAGTCAGTTACATTCGAGCCCCTAAATACTGTGTAATGGGGAGGAGGTAATTCTGTAACGTATAATATCCCTCCTTAGGTAGTGGGAAGATGCTTAATTTTCTGCAGAAAATTACCTCTTCCCTCCCAAACAACCGCACATAAGAAACACTTTGCTCGGATGCGATACATTCCACTGCCAGCAGTTTGACAGCAGAACACAAAGAAAACATTTCTGTCCTTGGTGAGATCCCCTCCACACTGCCTTCAGTCGGAAATCCCTCAAGAAACCTTCATTTTGCTGTATTCTATCAGCAGCTGCAAAACAGCAGTTACTTAAAAATTCCCGTCACGGTGGTCCACAGCGTCTTTCCTGCCCAGCGCTGGCCGTTTACTTCCCGTCATCCAAAACTGGACGTGCGGGCGGGGAGAAAGGCGAGCGAGTAGGAGGGAGCACGTAGCTTGGAAACGTGCATTTGTTCCGTGGAAAAGCCTGTTTGCCCACAATTTTCCAGTCGAAAGGCAGCACCATCAGCGTCAAGGGTGAAAGCAGGGAGTGTGGACACGCGAGCAAGTGCCCATGGGGTGACACGGGGTATGACCTTGCCGTGGGGATGAGTCCTGCCGGCGTTACCTGGTAGCAGATTGAGGATGGGGTGTGTTTTGGCAGCAGTGTGGTTGAAGCCCTCCCCTCCTCCTCGCTTTGCAGCAGCTTCTTCTCGCATCCCTGCCGGAGGAGAACGACCCTGGGCCAGGACAGGATCAGCGGGATGCGGCTCAGCCCTTCGTCCTCGGAAAATTTCCCCTTGCGTTAGTACCTCAGAGTGAGAGACGGAGCGGTCGGTGTTTGATGAGCAGCTGTAGGTCTGTCAGATCCAGCATCAAAAGGTCCCGTTTCCCGCACACAGGGCTTCCCCTGTCCACCTCGGACGCACCTACCGACCCTCCTTGGGTTTGCTCGTGAAAAAAAAACAAAACAATTGTACTATGCAGAGGAGGGGAAATAATTTTAACCCAAAGTAATAGGATCTGAAAAAATGCTCGTTTTACTTGTTTTTTGTTCGTTTTGCACTTTTTTCCAGAGGGTTTAAGCCATCTGAACAACCTCCCTTTAGTCTCCATGTCTGTTCTTGGCACACGAGCGGCGTAACAGTCTGTAATGCACACACTGTCCGGGTAACCAGAAACTGGAAAATTACAAAATCTTTATTTAAAATTTTTTGCAGCACTTTACCTAGCCTGATTACTATTTTGTAAACATGGAATTATTATATTGTTTGTAAAACCATTTAATAAATATGTGTTAGTTTTTATCTTTCACCATATCTAATTGTATGTTTGTTCCCAAAAGGGGGAAAAAAAAAACCAACACCACACCCCCACACCCCCGCTCCCCCGCTTCTCAGCCCGACCCGGGACCTCCCCGGCGGCAGGGGGCGCTAGCGGCGGCGGCGCCGGGCGGCAGGGGGCGGCCCCGCCCTTCCTGCCTGACGCTGCGCGGCGACTTCCTGCCCGCACCTCCTCTTCCTCCTCTTCTGCGGGTACGGGCAGCGGCTGGGAGGGATCCCTCGCTCTACGGGTGGCAGGTGCGTGTCCCGTGAGGCCTGCCGGGCGGGAGGGCTGTTGTCGGAGCGGGCCGGGGGGCCTAGGATCGCCGGGAGTGGTGGGAAGGGCGAGGCCCGGCCCGGCCTGACCCGGCCGTGAGTCGCGGCGGGTGGGCCGCGCGGCCTGGGGGTGTCGGTTGCTCTCCCTCAGGGCAGAGCCTCCACACGGGCCCTGCCCGAGCCACGTCTGGAGGGTCCCGGCTTCTGTCTGCGCCCCTTCCTGCGTTTTGTTTTACTTTAATTTTTCCCTCCCCCCGGGTTTAAGTTGTGCTGTCATTTCTGGTGTCCGTAGAATCATGGAGTCAGAATGGTTTAGGTTGGAAGGGATCTTAAAGATCACCTAGTTCCAGCCCCCCTGCCGTGGGCAGGGACACCTCCCACTAGACCAGGTTGCTCAAAGCCCCATCCAGCCTGGCCTTGAACGCCTCCAGGGATGGGGCATCCACAACCTCTCTGGGCACTTGCTTGTCAGTCAGGCCTTTCTGCCTTGCATCAGTCTTATAGACACCGGCTCTCTTTAAGCTCAAATAAAGGAAGCTAAAATCAGCTGTATTGAAGACCCTGCAGGGAGAAGAGATTTGTCTGGACCCTTGGGCTGAAGGCTTGTGAGTGCCTCAAGTTTTGTTTTCCTGAGTCCCACATGGGGAAAAATTCTGCGCTTTGGTTTTGTGGGTTAAAATAGTGGGGAAAAAAGCTCGAGTGGATAATGGGAAGTCTTGACATAACTACACAGGATTCCATAGGTGCTTTTTGTGCTTTATGCAGCTTAAATTGTAGCCATTATTTTTCCATGCAGTAGTCGGATGTGAAGGTTTATGGTTTTAGATCCTCTCAGCTGCATACCTCTTCTTCTGATCACCACCAGGGTAATCTAGTGCGTAGCTGCTGTCTACCTGTAATAGACCAGATCAAACTGTTCTGTTCCTGAGGTTTCTGCAAGGAGTTTGTGATTAACAGCAAATGTGATTCTGCATCGGTTGGTTTATGGCAGTAAAATACCTGCTTGGGCTAGGAAAGAGAGAGAGAGCTCTGCAGGTGGGAGGGAAATGCTTCAAAGAGCAGTCAGGATCCCTGGATAGGCAGAGAATGTGTTTTCCTCTGAAACAAAAAGCATCTGTTACACTGAATAGACACTTACAGTATTTCAAATAAAATACTATGGTCTTTATATTTTGCTAATGTATTTCCTGTTACTGTAGGATTGCAGATAGTATGAGCAGTAAATCAGGAGTCCAGCTCTTCCAGAGAATGAGTGTTTCATAAAGTACCTTTCAGCTCTGCATATTTCTTTCAGTGCTGCTTCCCCCTGTTGATAGCTTCTGGGAGAGGTTGCTGTTACTCTGCTGCTTTCAAACCCCCTCCTCCTGGTGTATTATTTCTTTTTTTTCCAGGTTAAACCATATTTTTTCTAAATCAGTTAAATGATGGGGGTGGCTTTTTAATTGCGGTAAACTTTTTTTTTTTTTTGCATTTGATAAGGCTGTGGAAAATGGAAAATAGGCATGAAAGCAGCTTTTTCCCTTTTACCCTTATTTTGGAGAAATCAGTAGGCTCCTTAAAAGCCTATACTTGGCAGAACATGAGCTTGAAAATAAACTTTAGTTTCTGATCTCCAGTAAAGAGCTCAGTGCTTTCAAAGCACTGCTTCTAGGGCTGGGAACGAGTTCTGTGTCTGAGCCCTGACAAGCACAGTGGGTGCTTGGTCCAGAGCTGGAGTGCTCTGGTGCTGCTGTGGTACAAGTAATCTCTGATAACTGTATCAGTCTTGTGGTTTTTTTGCTGCTTCTAGTATGTAACATGCTGTTTGCTAATGCTGCTGTTTAATAAATTTAATTCTGCGTGAGAACTGCGTATCTTATGCTGCTTTATGTGGGTGCTGTCAGGATGTTGTGTTTGGGGTTTTTTGTGGCGGTTATTTGTCTTTGTGAGCATGATTATTATTTTTTCCCCACTTTCTAGTAATGGCAACCTACACTTGTATCACTTGCCGTGTGGCTTTCAAGGATGCTGACATTCAGCGTGCTCATTACAAAACTGACTGGCATAGATACAATCTGAAGCGTAAGGTTGCTGACATGCCTCCTGTCACTGCTGAGAATTTCCAAGAGAGAGTCCTAGCGCAGAGAGCAGTAGCAGAGGAGCAGAACAAAATCACTGCCACTTACTGCACAGTTTGCAGCAAGAGATTCTCCACCTTCAATGCCTACGAGAATCACTTGAAGTCCAAGAAGCACCTGGAGTTGGAGAAGAAAGCTGTTCAAGCTGTCAGCAAGAAAGTGAAAACATTAAATGAAAAGAACCTGGAAAAGGGGCTGGCCCCAGAGAGTGTAAACAAAGATGAAATGAACGCAGCTATTCAGCAAGCCATCAGAGCTCAGCCATCTTCATCGCCAAAGAAGATGCCTTTACCTCCTAGTAATGCAAGCAGCTCTCCAGTTTCTACGGGAAGTGCCAGCTTATCACAGAGTAGAGAACGAGCAGAAAAACCTCCACGGCTACAGTGGTTTGAACAGCAAGCAAAGAAGCTGGCCAAACAACAAGCAGAGGAAGAAGAAGATATGGAGGAAGGTAAGGCAATAAAGATACTGACAAGAGATAGCTTGGGGTAAGCTATGTTGTTGGTGGTTTTGTGTAAAAGCCTCCTATTTCTGTAGTAGTATATTTTCCATCATGAAAGGTCTTCCTGTTGATTAAATTTTCAGACTGACAAAGGAGTTAAGGTAGGCCCATTCTTGCAGTCAAGGACTCTGTTAGTTTCTGAACTGCCAGCTGCACGAGATACTAATGCGTGTGAAGGTTGGATAGAAACAGTTACTAATAAGAGTGTTATTTCCCACATAAAATTCCAGGGGAAGTTTCCTTTAAGGAAGGCTAACATAAAAGGTTACCCTAAAACTACTTCTGAAAAACAGATGAACAAAACTCCGATCATGATCATTTGCTGCTGTTCCATCAATTGCTGTACTGATCTGTTGAAGGGAGGTGGGTGTGGGATTGGTTTTGTTTTTCTCTGCCCACCAAGATCAGAGGAGAACGTTTGCTCCTTAAGCTGACACTGTGTGGCATAGCTTCTCAGCGTATTGGCATCTATATTAAAATTGTTGGAGGTTAGCCTGAAAAATGGACAACTGGGAAGATCAGAACTACAGAATTGCCAGAAAAGGGTTATTTTTAACCTGATGCTTTCAGTCCTGTAGGTTACAGTGCAGCTCCCAGTGCATCTACTGGAGCAGTTGAATGGGGTGATTAAACCGCAGCAAGGGGACAGGTATGAAGGAAGTGGGACTATACTATGCCTGCTTCATTACTGAAACTGTTGTGTCATGTTATTATGTCTCTTACAGCAGTTTTATGCTGGTGAAATTTCAGTTGCAGTTCAGGGAATCTGTTCTACAAGAGAAGAAACATACACCTCTGAACATGTGTCTTAACATCTAAAGAAGGAGCCAAGTTACACCTGTTTTGTGTTAATGTTTTGCTCATAAATTGTAATGCTAAAATCTCAGTAGGTTTCTGAATGTTAATTTTCCTCTTAAGTGTTTGTTCAGGAATGTTTCCTGCAAGTCCTGTTAATTCAGTGTCAGGCCTTTAAAATTGCTAAACTATATCCTATAGCAAATATCTCTAATTAGCAGTGTACAATGCTGGGGAGGACCGTGTTCTCAAATGCTCTGTGCTCATGGCAGTTGGAAGGGGACCAGTAGGAATAGAGTACTGGGAAATACTCACTACCCCAGATCTGAACTCCTTAAAGAAGATTTCTAGACACCTCTAACAGTGTAATCAGATTGCTGGTTTGTCTGTCTATTAATGAGCTCTGCAGTAATCTTGGAAATGTCTAAAATTGTTAGTATATCTTGCAATATACTAACATATAAAGTAACATACTATATCTGTGACAGCTGACTCTGTTATTCTCTGTTGTTAAAGATGTATGTGTGAACAGGAGTGTGTTTTCCCTCACTGCTGAGTCACTGCTGGAAATGAGTATTTTCATGATTCTGACAGTTGTATTGTTTTTAATGAGCCATGCACTTGTTCTTGTGCTGTGGTGAATTAAATTTAAGGCTTTGAAACAGCAATAAAGTGTTAATAGTTGAGAAAATGGAGGGGGGGGGGGGAAATACTGGATCTGCCAACTTTTTTATGAGCAGACTTGAGCTTTGCTGTGCATCTTACAAAGAAATGTGTTTTACTGGCAATAGTATATTCTCACACCTGGAAGTGACTGTGTGGCACTTAGCTGTAAGAATAGAAAATGAAATATTTTCTATGATAATTTTTTCTAACGTAACTGGGACTTGTTTTGCTTGGGAGAAGGAATTATATTTTTTTTTTTTTTTTTTTTTAAAACTTTCTTTAAAAGACTGGGAAGATATGGATTCCGATGAAGATATTGGCTCTGAAGAAGAAATGGAAGATGTGGGAGAAGAAGAGGAGGAGCAGGCAGAAGCTGAAAGCACTCCTGCTGTTGGGGCCATACCAGTCACGGACTGTTTGTTCTGTCCCCACCATTCAAGATCTCTCACGAAAAATGTGGCCCATATGACAAAAGCTCACAGTTTCTTCATTCCAGACATAGAGTACCTTGTGGATCTCAGAGGACTAATCAAGTACCTAGGTATGCCTGTAAATGTTCTCTGATTTTTGACCAGGATAATTATATACTGTTATTGCTTCTTTTCACTGGTTTATGACTTAAAATGTTGGGTTTGGTGTTTTTTTTTTTTTTGGTGTAAAATCTGGTGCTGTCTCATTCAGTATTTTGATCATGAACAGGACCACAGGCTTTCCAGGGAGAGTGAGAGAAAACACCACTGAGCAATCATGGTTGTGTACCCCGTAGGTCTCGCATAGTTTTCTAATGTTGAGAAAGTTGTTCAGCTAGCATGGAATTTAGGACAAAACTCTATTGCTAAAGTGCGCATATGAACTGTGTTATCCTACTCGTGAGTCTGAGTCTTTGCCTCATCAGTTTACAATATTTGTGAGAGCTAAAAACTGGAAAAAATGTATCTTCCCTAAAATCTACAAGTAATGATGAAAACAAAATAATTTTGGAGTATCAGATAGAAAACTGTATTGGAAGTATGAAATTTGTTATTGAGAATACATAATGGTCCATAACTTGTGAGATGAAATCTTTAAGTGCACAGGCTTGTCCCTGATGGAGCCATATGGTTGAGGCATAGGAACAGCAGGGCTTTTCTGGAAATGAAGGACTCAAGGCTCTTCCTTGCTCTCTCTGCTTTCAAGCTGGGAAGGCTGCATCACAGAAATGTTAATTATTGACTAGGGAGGCTTAATTCAGACCAATAGAAATGTCAATGTTTTCTGCAGGAGAGAAGGTTGGTGTTGGGAAAATCTGCATCTGGTGCAATGAAAAAGGGAAATCCTTCTACTCTACAGAAGCCGTACAGGCTCACATGAATGATAAAAGCCACTGCAAACTCTTCACAGATGGAGATGCTGCCCTGGAATTTGCAGACTTCTATGATTTTAGGTGAGGATGCTTCTTTTTGAGTGGAGCACAGACGGGGACAGAGAAAAGGACAGTTCAGTATTACGTCAAAAACTATTACTCATTCTTAGAATTTAGTCCTGTTTCTGATGCTTATTTTGTGTAGCTGGTTCACCACTTTTCTGGGTAAGCATAACAACATGATTGGTTCTCCTCTCCTTTGACCACTAATGGCAGTCCTACGTGAAAATATATTTTGAATTCTATTTTATATGTTTGCTGTTACTAAGTTTAGATTTCAGTGAACCAGCAAAGACTGTAAAAGGGCATAACTGTCTCTTCCATTACCTTTTAGGCAGATTGTGGGCTTAATACCTAATGTGGATTTTTTATTTTATTTTATTTCAAAGTAGTTGGAGTTAAACAGGACTGCTGTGATTTAGAGGCCTCTTGTTGAATTTCCTGTAACTTGTCCTAAGCTTTGTTCGTTTTGGTCAGAAATATCTCCTGTTATGGTGACAGGCGGATTTAGTGGAGCTTCTTGGAGCGCCCGTTCAGTAGCTGTGCAGAGCTGGTGAGCTGCACCGTGGTTGCTTTTCACCGTGAGTGGCGGTTAAGTGTGCAGTAGCAGAACTGTGGTGGGTTATAGAACCAGTTGGAGGAAGGGTGGTCCTTGTCTTCAGCCACTGTTCAGGGCAGGGCGCTACTAGGAAGAACTCTCAAACCAAGGCAAGTAAAACATGACAGCGTTTGTGGCTTGCTGTAGCTGCGCATGGCAGTTCTTTTGCGTAATGGGTCTGGATAGCTGTGGCTGCTCACCGTGCATAAACCGTATACTGCTACTCTTCCACAGGAGCAGTTACCCTGATCACAAGGATGGGGAAGATGTGGAGGTGCCTGGAGAGCGTCCAGCAGAGAGAGAGTTGGATTATGATGATGACACTATGGAGCTGATCCTTCCTTCAGGTAGGCATAGGATTTGTGTTATGACGTACTTACTCTGCCTTTCTCATAGCTGCAGCCATTACCTGCAGCATAGATCATCATTGTAAGTGTTTTTCTTTGACAAGGGAGAAAGTAATTTTGCATCTAAGTGTCTTTGGGGTTTTGCCCTCACCTTCCATTATTTTCACTACCAAGTCTAGCTTTTTCAGCGTTAATGTATATGTAGGCTGGGGCACATTGTGTGTATGTGACTCTTATGGTATACTCCAAGAGTTTCCATATCTTGTTTTAGTACAACTTAGAGAGGCTATAACTTCAGTTTTCTACTGTAGTTTTGTTGGTTTGGTTTTTTTTTTGTTTTGGTTTGTTTTTTTTTTCAGAGAGTCAGATGTTAACTAATTTATTTAAACAACCTTATTCTTGCCTTGTATAGCATTTGGCACTCTTGCTTGCATTATTTTTTTGGTTTTGTGTTTTTTGTATGAGGGGACCTCAGCCCTTTTATTCTGAAAAGTGCTGCCAACTGTGGAGTTACAGAAGATGTCCTGAATGTCAACAAGTTACTTCCCTGGTTACTTGAAACAGCATTGCGTCTCTGCTCATTCCCCTAATTTAATTTTTTTTTCTTCAAGGTAGAGTGCAGTACAGCAGTTCTTACAGTAATTACATTGAGTTCCTAATGGTCCTAAAGTTTTTAAAGTTTTGTGCCTTTTAAAAGCATTTCTCAGTGTTGGGATTTTCCACAGTTTTCACAATATGACTGAATACTTCATTTCAGAAGCTGCTTTGTTATGCATAATAAGATATCCCCTCCTGAACAGGTGCAAGAGTGGGTCATCGTTCTTTAATGAGATACTACAAGCAACGGTTTGGTCTGTCAAGAGCGGTAACTGTTGCGAAAAATAAGAAAGCAGTGGGTCGGGTGTTGCAGCAGTACAGAGCTTTGGGCTGGACAGGTCAGACAGGTAAGTGACTATGTGAGGTGTTTGCAGGGGAGGAAGTTCTAGGATGTTATCACTCTACAATTAAATAGGTTGAGCTTGTTTCATATTTGTGGGATTTTATGCAGTAGTTTGTCTTCCACTCAGTTGCTTTTCATTGCTGACATCCAGGCAGAGTAAGTTATAGGAAGTTGTTTGTGTCTAAAATCCATTGCAGTTTCTGTGCAAGCCCTTCAGTTCGTTAGCATGTGTGTTTGTGATATTTGGTGACTTCCTATGACTTCTTGTTTCCTAAGGTAATAATCTTTCTCTGCCTGTCAAAACTACTACTCTTGCTGTTTAACAATGTAACATAGATCACTCAGTTGGAATACTTTTTCAGTTGGGGAGCAGTGATCTATATGCACTTCTGAAATAAAGAATTGCACACTGGAATGCAAAACAACCTCTTCCCTTAATGGGTAATGGTCATGGGTGTTCACAGGGGAACTGGCCTTTCCCAAGAGAAAAGTGAAAAGAAGTGTCCCAGTATGGGATGGAAAACATACAGCTAACTGTCAGTTTAAATGGACAGATTAACTGATTTGCATATTAGTAGTAAGTAATCTCACAAACATTTATCCCTCTTTCTCTTCCTCCTCTCTCCCTGAAGGGGCAGTCTTTGCTCAGCAGCGTGATATGCAGTACCTGCAGAGGATGAAGTCAAAGTGGATGCTGAAGACAGGAATGAGTAACAATGCTACAAAGCAGATGCATTTCCGGGCACAAGTCAGATTTTGAGTTCCCAAGAGAGCTGCATGCAACTGGTTTGGGGAAGGAGGATTTGGTTTATGGGTTATTAAAATGGACTTGGTACCTATCAAATGGGGATGTGTATGCTGGTCTGTCTTCCTGTCTGTGAGAAGAGCAGGGAGCTTGTCTCTTCTGGTGAAATGATGGTTGGCCTAACTTAAAAAATAAAGTCTCTTAAGCAGTTTATGTGGCAAAGTAGTCATGCCTGTGAATGATGATGCACGCGTAGTCTTGCTGCCCATCTTTGTACAGCCCATTTCTGTGGGGCAGTTGACACTTGTCATTTATCTGAATATCTTTTTTCCAGTTCTGCAAAGTGGCTGAGGCCAAGAGAAGATCCTAGATGTAAGAGCCTGAGATGGAATATATTGAGGGTGTTCACTTGTGGTGACAGCCATAAGTTAGCTGGGTGTTTTGGACTTCTAGCTGGCACTACTGACGTGAAAATGTGAGATGAGAGATTCTGGGAAGGTTAAGTGATAACTGTTTTAAGAAATGCAGTAATGGAAAATTTAACTCCAGGATTAATATCATCCTTGGAAGTTGACTATACTTACTTAATGTTCCAGCTCAGGGCTGGATTAATAATTTACACTGCAGTTGTTTAAAAACTGCTCAAGATTACCATAACATTTAGATGAATGTCAATCAAAATTTCTGATGATCTGTTAAAGATTTCCTGATTAAAACTTTGAAGTTGCTGTTGATGTCAGTTTTTGTTGTTCCTGTTGAGTACTGGTGTTTCATATGATCTTGCTGAAGGAAAGTGACCCAAGACATGTATTGGCTAGAATGGAAGCACACTCTCCCACTTAAGCAGGTGAACAGGCAGGCGTAGAGAAAATCTGCCTGTTAAAGAGCTGAGGCAGCAGCGCTCGTGTTGGTCCCGGTGTAGTAGATGTTAAAAGCTTCCATGGCTTTACTGGTTCTTCTTACCTTCATGTAAGTAGGTGGGCACTTACACACAAAGGTGCAGGGCAGCTCATGAAGCCCCGAGCTGTAGTGTGCTGGACACTGAGTGTATGCCACAGGAAAATTGCTATTTGTCCATTCATTGTGAAGGCAGCTGCGGCTGGTTCCAGTCAAGTTGTGCTTCTGCATTTTAGGATTACTCTGCATTCCCTAGTAGTGGCTTTCATTGGCATGATTTTAATATAAGTTCTCTTCCTCTCCTGTGAATGGTGTGTGCATAATATCACTGGGAATGGTAGGGGGAGGCTTTGTTAATAAACACTGTATTTTGACCTTTTAAAATAATCCATAAAGTCTCCCTAAGAAGTAAGTTCAGAAAAAGTAGTACTTTTGGCATATCAGCACTTCTGAGAGTGGTATATTTATGGGACTCTTGGGAAAGTGACAGTTTCACAATGGAGGTGCATGCTATGTATTTTTGTTTTGTGGATTTGACCATGGTGTGTTGCGCTTTCTTTTTTTTTTTCCCTTTTTTAGTAAGTTCTGCTGCCTTGGAAATTTTTTGCTGTTCCTGCTTTTACTGACGAGACAGAACTTGATCAGTAATGGAGGCTGTAGATTTGACACAGCATTTACGAAGTCAAGTGACTAATACATTTAAAAAAAGCACAGATTTGAGTGAAGGGAAAACTGAAGCAGAGAGAATTTTAAAGAAAGGCTGTGTTCAAAAAATCTTACTCATTTATCAACCCAACTTGAGTTTATCTCCTTTTTCCTGGCAAGTCAGAGTTACTGCCATTGTGTATCCATAGCTGCATCTGCATTTGAACGTGTTCTAGAGGGTTTGCTCTGGGTTATTGGGCTTTATTCTCAAAGCTAGAAGTAAGAGATCTAATCTCAGCTATGTGACTAAAGCTATGTGAATCCCAAGACATCATATCCTTTATTACACTCATAACCTGGCCCAACTTGCAATTATGGTATGGATTTCTAGCACTGTGGGTATATAATACTTGTATTTGTCAAGCCTCGGCATCTGGCCCTTGGGAGCTGCTCATATCTTTTTCTTTGAAGTTAGAGATTACTATCAAAGGGTCTTATGCTTATGTTAGATTTTGTTTACACGTAGAG
This sequence comes from Vanellus vanellus, assembly GCF_965231255.1. Lineage (NCBI taxonomy): Eukaryota > Metazoa > Chordata > Aves > Charadriiformes > Charadriidae > Vanellus > Vanellus vanellus. The sequence goes on from NC_138906.1 coordinate 87,996,674, forward strand.
CAAAATGAAATGCCACAAATGTAGAAATAGAACGGTTAGACTTCTTAACCTGAATCTTAACTTGAAGCCTGCTGAGCTGGCTTTGAATACCGGTGTAAGTCAGCAGTGAGCATCAGAATGGTATTCAGTCTGGAGCTTTTGGAAAACACGTGTGGAATATCCAAGACTTACGTTAAGGACAGGATAATTATCCTAGAAGAGTCTTGGGCCTAACCTAGTACAGTTGCTAAAGTCTTAGAGGTAGGTGTTAAAGGAGTCTTGGCAGTGAAGGCAGAAATACAAGGAGATAATTGATCCAATGACAAAGGACTTTGGGTCCATAAGATTCAGGATGAAGGTGCATGGGTTTGCTGCTCTCCTCAATGTGAAAGGGCAACCAAAAGAAACTCCTATTCTCTGTGCAGACTTGCTCAAAGAAGCCAACTGCTTATGAAAAGATAGGGATTGCCTGAATTTCCTGAACAGTCTAGTTCAGAAAGAAATGCAAGTAAGCAAAAGTGGAAATTGGTAGTCATTTGGCAAGTCACAAGGAAGCTGAAGAGGCAATTCATATAGTATGTACCTATGATTCTGTCCTATATGTCTTACTGTGGTTTAGTCGGAAGAAAATGGAGGAGAGGTATGGAAACCTACTGCTATTTTAAAGGAAGAGTTTTAACTGCAAGCTGAAAATGGGTGCCTTGGAAAACCAGCAGAGGGCATAGGGAAGCTTTTCTCAGAATTGTGTTTACTATGAAAATAAATAAAGTCTAGTAAGAGTACATTCATGCAGAATACTGGTGGGGTGAGAAGGCAAAGCTCGCCACTAACACGAGTTAAGATTAGCACTAGACTTCTGTGAGATGAATTGCTATTAATATCTTTATGTAAGTCCAGGGAGAGCATTGCTTGCAAAGGGGTAGCTAGAACAAGTATGCAGATTGTCTGCAGTATTCAGCAACAGTGCTACAGTCTGCACAGCTTGTAGGTACCTCCAGCTATGTCACAGTGTCTGAGAGTGTTTTTATTAAACATGCTTCAGTGTTAACAGTTTAGTCTTTTACCTCCCTAGCCTAAATCCTAAAGCTTGTGCAAAGGATAGCTGAGGGCAGTTTTTTGTTTCCTAAAAGAATTCCAAATGATGATGGTACCCATCAAGGAGCTATGTTTCCAGCTATGACCTTGTGCTCCCCTGCTCTGACCTTGCATTTTCTGGCTCTTGTGATCACAGTATCACACAGTATCACAGTATGCTAGGGATTGGAAGGGACCTCAAAAGATCATCTAGTCCAATCCCCCTGTCGGAGCAGGAACACCTAGATGAGGTTGCACAGGAAGGCGTCCAGGCGAGTTTTGAATGTCTCCAGAGAAGGAGACTCCACAACCTCCCTGGGCAGCCTGTTCCAGTGCTCTGTCACCCTCACTGAGAAGAAGTTTCTTCTCAAATTTAAGTGGAACCTCTTGTGTTCTAGCTTGAATCCATTACCCCTTGTCCTATCATTGGTCGCTACTGAGAAGAGCCTGGCTCCATCCTCATGACATTCCCCCTTTGTATATTTATAAACGCTAATAAGATCACCCCTCAGTCTCCTCCAAACTAAAGAGACCCAGCTCCCTCAGTCTTTCCTCATAAGGGAGATGCTCCACTCCCTTAATCATCTTAGTTGCCCTACGCTGGACTCTCTCCAGCAGCTCTCTGTCCTTCTTGAACTGAGGGGCCCAGAACTGGACACAATATTCCAGATGCGGTCTCACCAGGGCAGAGTAGAGGGGAAGGAGTGATCAGAATGAGAAGAAAGTAAAGTCTAGAAGCAACCAAGTAGATTTGAGACAGTCTCTGGATATAGTGGGTACTCTGGCAAGAATTTCATGGTGTGGTTGTAATTCAGTGGGTGTGCTGTTCCAAGAGGAGCAGGAGATCCCTTCTTAAGCTGGTGCATCCAAAGTAGGAAAGAGTGGGAAGAAGCCTAGGAAAGGTACCCCGTTTTGCACAGGGCTGGGGTTCTGCTTGCCTGTCAATCCAGTAATAGCTGAATGTTGAAGTAGTCCCGATGCTGCGTCAGACATTGCAGAATGAATCAGCATAATGAGAGAATTGGCGAAGCTGACAGAGTACATCTGCCATCTCCTTTTGGAAGTAGTTCTTCTGTTTTGTACACTTAAGTTATCTAAAAGCAACCCAGGTGGTACTAGAGGGGAAAAACATGTACCCATTATCTGGAAGGGAGGGGCTGGGAAAGAAAGAAGCATATGGGATGTAGAGTGGCAGAGACACAGGACAGTCAGATATGTAAAACATCTTAACAACTTATTACGATGAAGTTGCAAGTCAACAAATAAAGATCTATTTAAAGTAAGCACTCCCTTTAACAGTGCATTATCGATCCCTAATTGGTTTCCACAAGGTAGAGCGCCTGAGATGTAAAGGAGTTGGACCACTGCCCAGCTAACATCTGATGCTTGAGGGCCATCTGAGTGAGATTCTTTTATTTTTTTAAAGAGTTATTTTTGATCTATTAATACTGAGGCATTCTGCGCTAATGGGCTTCATCTGCTCAGGGGTTTGGTCATCTTCCTCCACACTACCTGCATAAAGCTGCAGGTGAAAAACTGTGCTTCAGAGATCCAAGGGGGTTTATACTATTATGACCTGTAATAGGTGAGAAGTTAGAGATAAGCTTTAGGGCGCATCTGGCTGAAAATTAAAAACGTATCGTAAAGGCCTTGAATCTTAGTGGTTAACTGTTTTAGTCCAACTGACTACCACACTGCATCTGGTGAATAGCAGTCACCAGACTGACATCACGTCCTGAATCTTCAGCAGTTGGCAGAGTCTGGGTAGTCGAGATGACCAACTGATGGCACTTCATGTGTCAGAGCAAGCCAAACCATCTCTTTTTGGGAATCTGACCCAGAGGAAATTTCTGTTGCCTCTCCTGCTACGTCCCAAACTACCCTGCCTGCCTAAGATGCAGCGGCCAGGCACTTGAGTAGCAACAGAAGCAGTAACAAGAGCTGTAACCAGTTTTGTGTTAGGGATTTCTGCGCATGTCTCAGGTACCAGACTAAAAGCAGAGAAATAAATCCTAGCTGAGCCAGCAAGGGAGTCAGAATCACTCTCCTTGAAAAGTATTCAGCGCTTCCCAGTATAAAGTTATGTGACTTCCCAAAAGCAAAAAGGGATAATTAAACAGGTTTTTAAATGACGACATTACCAAACAAACATTTGTGTCTGAGACACATTTTTCTAGCGTTTGTTGCACTTGTGTTGGAGTCTTATTTGCTTCCCACTGTATCGGATTTATTTTTTCAACTTTTTTATCTTTGCCCAGAACTTAACAGTGGTAAATTCCATAACCTTGGGTATGCAACTAAGAGGTTTGCTCCTCCCACGTCATGTGTTAATAGACAAAAGTGAAGAACATGTACCAGGACTCAGAAGTGGTGTGTATTCACATCATCAGGTGACCTCGTATCTTAACCTTCCTTTCTTGAAGGATCTTCAGGAAAGAGGGCTGGGTAGGAATTACTGACAATCAATAACTTGAATAACAGAATTAGCAGCAGCAGCAAATGCTATTAGTTAAAAAGAGGGGAAAAAATAGAATATTTACATTTCTAATAAGCTCTAGAGGCCACAAAGATAACCTGATGTTTTACCAAATGAAATTTTTAGCTAGATACATTTCTCCTTGGAACACTTCTTTATTTATTCTGCCAGCTCAATGAGAACCTTTTTTTTTTAATTATTATTTGATAATTAAAACACGCCTGGAAGATCCAGTTAAAAGTTTACAAAACTAAGTGGCTCAGTAAACAGCCACCAGACCAGTGGAAGTTGCGTTTCTCCAACAAATGGGTAGACCAAGCGCCTCAGCTGTGTAAGAAGAGTGCTGCAGGAAAGGCCGGCGCTCAGCTCTGGGGACGTTTTCCAGCACGCTGGGAAGGAAAGAGCAGCCTTCCTGAGCATACACCCTGTGGCACATCAGCTGCAGTGCTCCGGGGGGCTTTCTGCCTCCCCAGCACGCTTATGTCAGGCTCTGCAACGCACACAGGTGCAGCCCCAGGTACCAGCTGAGGCCCGCAGGTGGTGTCCTTGCCTCGGTTTCCTCTGTTATTCGTGGTTCTTTTAAGCTAGTGAAGAGGTCATGCTTGTGAACCTCAAGGCCAATTTGCCTTGCGTCGCTCCACCTCAACCAAACCTCCTGCCAGCGCCTGTTAACGCTTTGGCAAGGTTTACACAGCCATCTATGGATATGTTGGCTTCTTTTTTTTCTGGCTCAGGTAGCGTTCCACCCTTAAACTTCCCCTCTTTACAGACATGAAAGCAATCTGGCCTTCCTGGCCAAGATCTGCCTTTGGCCTCGCACCATTCTCCTACTCTAACCACCACTAACACCTTAACAGGTAGGGCAACTATGTGTTTACTTACATTATATGCACTGAAAATCTTGATAAAATATTCACTGAAGTGTTCCGAAATCCAGATACTTTCTGACGTCTTTCATAGGTGGGGTCATACCTAGCTTACTTCATTCCTTGCAATCGTGGTGTTTCAATAAATCCTGCCATTCAAGTCGCCATATTTTGAACTGTACTGAAGAAGCGCGTGCTTTCCAAATAGAGCAGATGATAAAGAATTGTTTCAAGGTTGTTTTTTCTACTAAGTGTTAAGCAATACCAACTGAAATTACCTTTAACTGGCCATAGACCAAGGATAAATCTGGACAGTTACTTCTATTTGAGTGATGTATGGTAAGTGCCTGGTAAATGGTGTCGTCTTTCTTCATCTTTAACATAGGACACTTGCCAGCTGCATCTGCTTTCCTGCCAGGAGAAGGTTTGTTGTCCCACAGAGAAGAGAAAGGCGGCCTGTAAGGTGCAGAGCTCTGTCTGTCATCCTCGAATACTTTAGAGATTGGCCGCCCGGTGTTGGTGGGAGCCCCATAGTTCATTATACAGTCTATTTTTGTTTGCTTCCATGTCTGCTTAGCTCCGCCATGCCTGCTGGAGCTGCATGAGAGAGAGCGTGTTACGCTTCAGTTTGTCCTTGACTCTTCCAACACCGAAGTCACCGTGGTTCTTCCTGCAACACAGTTCCTGACAGAAGACCAGCATTTTATAGGAGAGGGGAGGAGCAGTACAATCGTGTCTTAGTCCCATATCTGTTTACAGAGCACAAAGAGAAGATTAGGTGGCTCAGCTGTGGCCGCATAATTCTCCAGCATGGAGCTACCGAGAACTAATCAACAGGATCTATGCAGCACTTCACCTTGCCCCAGGGTCTGGGCACCCATCTTCAGTTGTAATCTGAAGCAGAGGCTCCTCTCTTGAGAGCGGGTGCTTTTCAGGTAACTGACCAGAACTGATTTGAACAATTAAATGTGTGCAGGAGAGTTCCTACTTCTGAATTAATAGCCCAGCTGTTCAAATTCTTTGTTACTAGGCAGTTAAATATAGAAATTAGCTAGATGCCTTTGAAGTTTTATTTTAAATGACTCGGTCTTTTGGCCCCATGAATCATCCATTTTTTTTCTGTACCGTGGCGTAGCTCCAATAAGCAATCCCAGTACAGCCATTTAGAATAGCTGAGGTACTTTGGGCGGGACTACAGCCAAAGCTGTATGTGCATACCCAGGTTACTCGGGGTCCTGTATACAGGGAACTGGTGCAAGAAACTGCAGGGAGCCCACCTCAAACATTTATCACGTCTCAATGGCGAGATCACCCGGACTTAGGAGGTCACCAAGCACTGCATAGTTTGGAAATCCACTCGTTCTTACCGATGGTTGGAGACCTTTGCACTGTGTTCTTGTTTTGCTGCTGCTCTTCTCACCTTGTGTCTAGGGCATCTCGAGGCAGTTAGTAGCTGCCAGAGCTCAGCAGAATACCCCCAAACCTATGCTCTGTTCCTCGGCACCAGCCCTGTTAGGAGGTTGAACTCCGAGTAGAGTGAAAGAAGCCCCTTGATAACTCGAGCAAACAACCAAAGGAAATCTAATAGCAAAATAACTTTTTATGCCTTTTTCTTCCCGCAGTTTGTGTCAGCAGGAGCGGATCGCAGCTCGCATTCTCGCGTGCTCACTTAAACGAGGCTTTCCAGCGTGCAGCTCTTGAACTTTCAAGCCCATTTATATGCCTGTCTGCGACAGCTGCAGCTACTAACAGCATATCATTCAATAAATCATCTGCTATTCTGTATAATATTTTACTGGCTCATTGATTGTGAGGAAATAATCCCGTTTTGACTGGCTAGGTTGGTTGATGTCCAGTGGCAAGTGCAAGAAGTCACCGTGCCTAGGACTGAAGGTCATACAAATGCATCAATTTGTGTGTCAGGAGCATCCAGCTTAACTGTGCTCCACCTGCCCGTGTGGGCAGTAGCTCTTATGAACATTTTTCCTGTAGGTCTTTCAAACCTTCACACAAAAAAATATGTTAAGAAGGTTAAAAAGGCAATGCTTGCTTTGATAGGCCTGATCAGATCCCTCTCTGTGTTTTTGTTTAAAAGCAACATTATGATATTAGTTTATGGGCTTACCTCTCTCATTAGCATTCCATTCTTGCTAAGACCTTGCACCTTTAATAAATCTTTGCTTCTCTGGCTTTTGTTGTGTACCAGTTACATCTGGGATGCTTCTGAGGTGGGCATGACCAAGGCATTCATTCCTCTTGGCTGCTATCTCAAAGGGAATCTCTTGAGAATGTTCTCCGGAATACACACATCTTTATCTTCCCTGTTTTAATTCATTAGCAGCCTATCAACACCTCTTGAGGTTATCAGAGCAAAAAAGATGATATCTGCAGCACAGCTTAAGGGTTTGGAGGAAAAGAAAAAAGGAGTATCATAAGGGGAGGAGATTTTGTGCAGTCCAAGACTCCTGCATACTGAATGTGTAAAGGTTTGCAGCCCGCAAGAAAGGAGTCCCAGTGGATCCTTAGAGTGTAGTATTTGCAGAGTAGTGGCTTAATGTTCTAAAAGTCCATTGAAGAAGCAGGTGAGCTATTCCTATAAGCTAACAAAATACTTCAGAAAAATATGAACTGTGGCCACTTCAGCGTTTTCCAGCTATGCAATTGGTGACTGGTTCTCAGGTGGATGTAATTTATTTGATTTAGTCCCTTTTTAACTTCTTTGCTTCTCTTGTTTCTTAGTCATCATGTACATGGGGCTTTTGCTTTTTTTTGTCTCTCTGTACTGTGCTACGACTAGCTGCTTTGTGGAGCCCTTGAAGTCTAAACTGGAATTCCTTCATTAATACAACAGCGTCAATTTATGAACAAGTATCCAGCAGGTTGCGACTAACTGCCTTCTTCCGTGGCCAAGGTGATGATATTGCAAAAAGCCTCAGCATTCTTGCACATCTGTTCATCTTCCTATCCTCTGCGTGTCCTAACTGGGGTACAGCTACAGATCAAGGTTACAGCAAGAAAGAGGTAAACATATCCAGACAGAAGGAAAAGCCTTGCAGTAGGGACCAAGGTCTCTTCTACAGCTTGGAGGGCTGCAACACTGGGGATGTTCTCCCCCAAAGCTTTTTTTGAAGGGCTCCAACTCCAGCTGATCTTTGAGGTTGGCATAACATAAATTGTATTGTTTACCAACAGGATTTTAGTTGCTCAGTGCCTTTGGTTAATATGGGATGCGCTGTAAGCTGATTGCGTTCCTCTTCCTGTTGTCTGCTGTCTGCCCGAGTCCTGTATTTGGGGACTGAAATACAGAGAAACTCTGCTGATTCAGTTGCTGGATTAGTCCCTCGGGCAGCAATCTCTAAGCTTACTTCCAACAATGTCTCCTGTCCATTCCCTTACAGAAGACACTCTGCAAGGGGCCAGTGCATTCAGAATGGCTTCAAAAGGGACAAACCACGGCTTGCTTTTTCTTTGAGTTGAGTTCAGTGCCTCGTGTGGACACAATTTGCTTTCTTACATCCAAAAATGCGTTACAGTTTTGACCAGAGATGGTAAAACTTTACAGCTCGCACACCAGCCTCGCAGAAGATGCCAACTTCTGCCCGCATTCAACAGCAAACACAGGCATTGTCTTGAAGTCAAATGTAGCCCACAATAACAACAAGAAGACAGGGCAGACCTTTACTTTTTGTGGTACCGTGGCCTCTAGTACAGCTACTAAAAAGCAAAACCACTTCTGTTGCAGGGATAAGTTGTCTCCAGAAGTCAACCACCACAAAGTGAACCAACCGCAGCCAGCCGGCCGCTGAAAGCAGCTCAGCCCGGCTTGTCGGGACTGCGAGAGCTTCTGTGCTGCGCCTTGATGGCTTCCACCGAAACCCGGCTTCCGTCACAGCCTGTTACACTGCAGAGTGTCTGTGGGAGAGGGAAAACGCTCTCTCCTGCAGCTCTGAGGAAAACCTGCGAAGTTAAGGGGCTTTCATAGGAAGTCCCACCTCTGCTTCCCACCCGGGCACAGGCGGTGGCACACGCAGTGCAGTGGCAGAACCCACTGGCAGGTGGAGGCACCTGCTGAATCCCGGGTCTCTTGGGTCTCAGTTCTTTGTGCTGAAAGAAGAAAGTAAAAGATCTGACTTTGCTGAACCCGTGCTTGAAAACAACACTGAGTCATGAGAAAATGTTTTGACAAGGGAGAATTTGTCCCGAGAGCCCTGAGGTAAGCAGGTGAAAAGAGGGAATGGAGCAAAACGTGCAAGGAAAGATGCACGGCTGGACAAAAACAAGTGTGAACTGTGATAAAGAGCAGCTCACCTTTATTCATCCCGCACGGTTGCATTTCTGCCTGGCAGAGAGACAGGGCCAGGACTTCAGGCCAGTCACACTGCCCTTTTCGGCTGACATGTCGGCGTTACTCTGGACGCGAGAGCGCTTGACTGACAGACCAAACTGCTGAAATTCAGATAGTTATCAGGATGGCTGTTTCAGAAAACACGGACACCTGTCGTGATGCCAGTCTGGCAAACGATGCCGGCAGGACTCCTGAGGGCAGAGTCTCCCCTCTGCTCCCTCTGCTGTGACCAGGCTGTCTGCCCTGGAACTGCTTCCAGCTTGCCCTCGCACAGGTGATGAATGGGGCAGATGGCATTGGGGGGACAAGTGGATGAAGAGTCTCACGTTTGTTAGGAGCAGCCTTGTTACATTTCCCCTAGCTGGTACATCGCACGAGCTGTATGCTGCTCATGTTAGCTCAGGCGCCATATCTGTGGGAAGCGCTGGGGCTTCCTGCAGGGCGCCGGAGGAGCGTGCCCCGGCGGCTCACGCGCTGCCTCTGGCACTCGCCCCTGTGGCAAAGGGTGCCACATGGTGGCTGCAGCCGTGCAGCTCTCCTCTGCTGCCTCCCCCAGCTCTCCTCTGCTGCCTCCCCCCGCTCTCCTCCCAGTTTCCTGCATGGTGGTTCCCTCTGCCCCACTCCGGACTCGTGGCTTGTCCGCAACCGTGTCGAGGCTCCTGATGAGTGTCAATCCCCCAGGATTTTCAGCCAAGAGAAAACAAGGGTCAGCCTTTGCATTCCCAGCAGAGCCGTGAATTTCTTCAAGGCTCACTCTTCTTGTTTCTTCAAGGTCGGAGTAATAACCAGCTGGACCTGATGGTCCAATTCCAGGAGTCGTAAACCCTGTGTAATCTTAAAGGAAATTATAGTCTCTCTATGCAGCACACCTTCCCCAGCAGAGCTGCGGCACCTTTTAGATTTGTTGCCTGCTCACAAATGCCCTTTTTTTCTCCTTTCAGTACTGCCATCTTGTATGATTACATAGGAGTCAATTGTGTCACTGCACAAGACCTGGGTGGCTGAGTAGTGTAGGGTATGCTGCTTCACCCAGGCTTGCTTGTGATTCGGCTTCTAAATGCAGAAGCCCAGCTCATCAGCACACAGAGCTTTATTAACCATATTCATGAGCTGAAGTTTTTATCTCACTTGGAGCCACATTCTAGAAGTGATAATGAACTTGAAAATGTTCGTATTGAGAAGATCGCCCTGTAAATCAAAACCTTTTTTGCATATTATTAGCATGGTTAAACAAGCTTAAAGCAGTTGATGACTGAGTGGAGGCAGAGCAGCATGCAGAACATCAAGAGTGATGCTGATCCAGCTGATCAGCATGAATTTTTTGTGAACAGGAATTGTGCTAAATACCTTAACACAGTCGGCACGATGTTGTGGCCTCAGTGCCTTGGTGTTCCCTTCTGCCAGTGCCATTTCGTATGTACTGTATTTGCCATCCTTGAAAGGATCTTACATTATCTGGGCAGACAAGCAGGCTCTATACCCAGCAGTAGAGCTTTGTCTACTACCTTAACTTTTCCTCCACTTCATTTCTGGAGGTGTAAGACGGTATGGGGCCTCTTCTGGGGAGAGGGAACCAAGAAGCACTGGAGAAATGGCTCCATCCAGCCTAGGGCCTCATTATCCTTAGGATCTACAGGAAATCCCCTCAACCCCACTGAAAAGTCTCCTCTTCTGAGATCTGGGCTCAAGTCAAGAACAAAAGCCCAACACATTTTGCAGCATTTTAGCAGCGTTTTGCTTACTGGTGGCTGCTTTTGGCAAGCAAACATCCCTGGGAGAGTGACAGATAATGCAGAACAGCAAGAGACATGATCATTGATCACCGGGACAAAAATTAATATGTTAATCAGAAGAGTCAGCCTCACATACTGAATTATATGAGATGTATATTTATGGGGAAAGTCTGTTCTTTACAAGCCCACAGGCTTAATATGCACTTGGAGGAGTGCCAAGGCGAGGGAGAGGAATATTAATTTTCTTACTACAGTCTACTTTAAAGTGCATTGGTGCTGCAGCTTGAATGATGAGTCCAAACTTCAGGTTTTGATTGTTTTCCTTTTTAATGGGAAGAACTCCATGCTCTTGTCTTAATGGACTAATCTGTCCTGTTGAAGTTTATATTCTTTAAAATACGTAACTGCAGCACTGGAAGAGGTTCAATCCTTTCGGAAGAGAGGTTATAAAAGACTGCTTTCATCTTTCTCACATTACTGTAGGGACTAATAAATGTCAACATTGCACAGGCCAATAATGCACCTGGTGCAGTTCCCTGTCTTGGTGGCAGTTGTTTTTAGGTGCGTGGTGACAATAGCAGTTCTCTACCACCTTCTCTGCTCTCCAAATCTTTTTTTTTTTTAAGTGGGAGACAATGGAAATATGTCAGAAAAGTTGAAAGAACCCTTTAAATATTTTCGTGCATAGTTGGATTACCTTCGTTCCTTTGACATGGCACTGAAAAAAAGACATGAGGAACAGAGGAGGCCCCAGTATCACAGAAGTAAGTTTCCATAGGAATCATATGTCCTATCTCAGTCCCTGCTGTCTGGAATACCAAACCCTCCCTCACAGCAAAGAAGGCAAATCCAACCCTCATCTCCTTCCTCCAGTAGGGACCTCTAGGACATATACAATGGGACCTCATGGACATATACACAAATACAATATGATTGCATTTTTAAGCTTCTCTGCAAAGAAGGGAGCAAGAGCCTTTATTAACTATCCCTCTCTCCACCCTGCCCCAAAGATACTGACCATCTTCAGTGTTCAGCTCTGGGTCCCTCAATGTAAGAAGGACATGGACCTGTTGGAGTGGGTCCAGAGGAGGGCCACAAAGATGATCAGAGCACTGGAGCACCTCTCCTGTTGAAGACAGGCTGAGAAATTTGGGGTTGTTCAGCCTGAAGAAGAGAAGACTCCAGGGAGACCTTATAGCAGCCTTCCAGTATCTGAAGGGGGCCTACAAGAAGACCAGAGAGGGATGTTTTACAATGGCATGTAGTGAAAGAATGAGGGGTAATGGCTTCAAACTGGAAGAAGGTAGATTTAGAATAGGTATTAGGAAAAAATTTTTCACTCTGAGGGTGGTGAGGCACTGGAACAGGTTTCCCAGAGAAGCTGTGGATGTGGAAGTTTGGAAGTGTTCAAGGCCAGGTTGGATGGGACTTTGACCAACCTGATCTAGTGGGCGGTGTCCCTGCCCATGGCAGGGGGGTTGGAACTAGATGATCTTTAAGGTCCCTTCCAACCTAAACCATTCTATGATTCTATGATCTGGGGCTGAAGCAGTCCGTGGATCTTCAGCTTTAAGGAGCAGCCTCCACTCTGTTCCCTCCCTACCCCCATACCCTCCCATAGTTCCAACAGCTGACTACATTTTTTTTGCCAGCTTTCCTCCTCAGTCCTCAATATTGTAACTGGAAATGGCAATCATCTCAAAGGCAAGGCCAGACTCCACAAGATGTTGAAGGAGAGAACAGGATTAATGGAAAACATTTTAAAAGCCTCAAGACTTTAAAGTTTGGCAGCACTGCTCCATGGATACCACAAACAGCCTGAGGAGGGGTTTGTATAAGCAGCATGCAATCTGTGGATATGAATATATGTGTATATGTGTAGATGTGTAGATGAACTGACGCAACTGCTCTACTGCTGCAGTTGTACTTAAGACCATTTCCTTTTCTGCAATAGCTGCACAGTTATCCTTCACATCAGTTCTTCCTCAACATCTGTTTGGTAACTGCAGAGTAAGCAGATGAAATCCTGGGGGTACACTTGTGATTGAGTGGGGCACTAAGTTTAGCTTCTTCCAAGCCTGCCCAATGTACCAAGTTGCACATTATTGTGATTCATGTTGTCAGTAGCCATCATAAAGATGGGAAGATGGTGGTCAAATGCCTGTATTGGGGAGAAATTAAGGGTACTAAAATGTAAGTAGAGTACTATAAATATTTTTTTATTCCCCTTCTGGTGTTTCCAGTTCAGGCTGAAAATGAACTATTCAGCTAATGCTGACCTTGCCAGACTCTCACCAGCCCTCCTTCCCTAGTGTCCTGCATGCCTTGTGTATCATGAGGCTCCAGTCATCTTTGGCTTCAGTTTCTTAAGTGCACTTCCTTCATACACTTTTCTTGTTATCTTTTCAAGAATGTGAGTTCCCCTGAACCTGCTCACCGCAGACTTTCCTTCCTCTAGCCCAGCAGTTCAGGCTGTTTCCTATAAGCACTTTCAAGTCACGTCTCCAAGGATGTAAGACCATGAAAATAAATCTATTTTTTGAAAGTTTCTAAGGCTAGGTTTCTAAGCACAACTGCTCACAGTAGACTACAATTTTCTTATACTCCTCCACACCTGTGTTACTCCCCGTTGTATCCTCTTTTAGACTCCTGCTCACTAAGGCAAGGACAGTCTTTTAGTTCACACCTTGTAATGCAGGTCAGAGACCTGTGAGTCTGGTTCCTCCTTCCCCTTCTCAGTACCTTGCATCAGTGTCCAATGTCTGTCTTAGAAGCAACTGAATAATGATGACCGTCTTCTAGGCAGGTGACTAAGATGTTACATCCTCCCTTGTCTGACTGTGACGAAGTTGAGTTTGACTCTTCTCAGGCTCCTTCATAAAGTTGGGATAATTATTGTTTCATGCATTGCTTTGTTTTTTAACTCAGCCCTCCAACCTGGCCATACTCGATGAAGTTGGCTGTAGGGCTAGAATTTCACAAGTAGCTATGTGCACATTCACCCCTGCTGAGCTTTTTTTTCAGTTCCCCGTCTCTTCAGAGCAGCAAGTCACAGCGTTTCTTTCTGGTAGTCCACAGTAAGAAATAGGTCAGTTTGTTCAGATCTGTCTTAGCTGGACAAGGGCTTTTGCATGGTTTAGGTTTGTCTGGGTTGTTTTTTCAGTTTTGCAGCTCTCTAGGAACATGAGAACATCTGTACTGGTCAGATCAAAAGTCCATTTAGCCTGGTATCCAGTTTCCAGTAGCAGCAATAACGTTGTGAAAGGTCTACTCAGACCAATGGCTCATCCTGCACAATACTGTCTCCAGCAAAGGCAATAGGAGACACTATTTAGCAAAAGTCTGTGAGCCTGGCCATTTTCAATGATTCATTCTCCTCATATTTCCTCAGCAGTCATACTTTTCTAATAGCAGCGTTGGAGAGCCATCTCTGTTTATTCCCTTTAGCATGTCTTCATGGTCGATGAGTTGATCTTTAAGCCTACTGATAAGGTGTTCCTCCAACAGTTGCCTGTGGTCAGTTTCAGAGGTTCTCTATGAGTAACCTCCACCATCTCCATACTGAAGCCCCAGCCTCTATAAGCGTCTTCTTACAAAGCAGGTGCTTATTCCCTTTGTTTTTGGTAAACATTCTCCAACTCTACTACGCCCTTTCTTGAGATAAAGCGAACAGGACTGTACCCAGTACTTAAGATGGCTGTGATTGTGCAAAGTCTTTATTTGGGCTAAAAGTACACCTACTGTCTTGTTCCTTCATGGTGATTCCCCACATTTTCTTGGCTGAATGTGCAGCAGCCAGTGAAAGCCAGCTTTAGAGAGCTGTCAGTGATGACTCCAAGATCCTTCTTGAGTTATAACTGCAGGTTCCAAGTTCAGCATCACGTACATGTGGTTTAGATTATTTTCCCTCTAGATCCTTAACATACATTTATCCATTTATCTACCCTGAAGCTCATCTGTCCCCACTCCCATCCCCCCCACCTAGTTCTGCAAGGTCCTCACCATCAGGCTGGCATTTTGCTACCAGAAAGATTTTCATTACCTCCATGATGCTGGAGATTTCAGTGTTCCTTTTTCCAGGGAATTGATGAAGACATTAAAAAAACTCATCCCAGCACTGGTTCTTAGGTGAGCCCTTTGGTAGTCCATCCTAAGAAGTCTCCATTAAGCTAAGACTTTGCTTCCTACCCTTTAAATCCACAGAAGGAGATTTTCTTCAAGGAAGCTCAGGACCTTTAAACCTCTTCAATGTGGAACCTTGTAAAAGACTTTTTGAAAATCCAAGTGTATGAGGCCAACTGGATCTCCTTTATCCACATGCTTACTAACTCCTCCACAGAGGTCCAGCAGGCTGGAGCAGATGTTTTCCATTACAGAAGCCATGCTGGCTCATTCCCAGCTGTTTGTGTTCACCCAGTGCTCTGAGATCTTATTTTCTAAGACAGAGTCCCACTTAGCAGGGGTGGGAGGGAGTCTTATGAGTCTGCAGTTCCCAGAACCTTCACTGGGCTGTATTTGTAGATGGGATTTACTCTGGCAGAATGCATGTGTGCCAGTGCAGTGTTACAGCGTTGCTGGCCAAGGTGTGGGATATGTTGCACAGCCGCATATCCCACCAGACTCCCAGGTCACTCCTGGTGACGTCTTAATATTAACTTACTCATTTAATCTAATGCTTCCTCTTGTTTACCTAATATCAAGCGAGCTTCTCTGACCTG
Organism: Vanellus vanellus; assembly: GCF_965231255.1. Taxonomy (NCBI): domain Eukaryota; kingdom Metazoa; phylum Chordata; class Aves; order Charadriiformes; family Charadriidae; genus Vanellus; species Vanellus vanellus. Next base: position 88,011,865 of record NC_138906.1, read on the forward strand.
TCTGCTACACAGAGTGGGTTGGGACCATCTTCATCATCAAAAAGAAAAGCAAAGAATTAACTGAGTTTCTCTGCCTTGGCTTTTTGGTTTCTGAATGTCATTTATACACCTTGGTCATCCAACCGTCTCACAATTCCTAGTACTTCCTGCCTTTGAGTATTTACATAACATTTTTGCTGTCAGCACAAGCATCCATTCCAAGGTGCTCCTCAAGTTCTTCTTTGGCCCTCTCAGTTTCCTGTTTACATTTGACCTGACTTGCTTTATGGCCATTCTTGTTCTCGTTTGAGTAACATTTCTGTTTTTAAGTATTGACCTTTTCCCCTCTCCAAGTCAACTTTCTTTTGAGTCTATTCTATTTTCTGTTTCCTATTTTCTTCTATTTTCTACTTCTACCCAGGGTTCGGGTTCTCTTTTTCACTCGTGCTATACCATCTACTCAGTTTTCTGATATATCTGATATATACCTTTGGACGGTCTCCAGGCTACTGGAAGCCATTTGAATTGATCTTTATATGTTTGATCATTTCCCTCATTTTCACATAGCTTTCTTACTTGTAATTTAATGGCTACAGCTTGACTCTATTTGGCTTGTTCTTTCCCACTGTAATGATAAACCTAGTAGCATCATGGGTACTATTACAGATCAACTCTTTAGCTAGTATGTCATGAACTAGATCCCACACCCCTTGGACAGTTTAGGACAAAGTTCCTGAAGTGCTTCCTGAAACTATTTATTCTGTGTCTCATCCTGACGATGCATTTATTCACTCTGTGTAGAGGTAGCTTAAGACTTCTACAGTTACCAGTCATAAATTCTCAGGTTTTCTGATCTGAGATAGCATTTCCTAAACGTTAACATCAGCCTGATCATAGTATTATTACCATTACAGTATTTCAACCCACAAACATTCTATAATGAGTCTCTTTCCTGTGATATATTTCTGCTATTATAGTTCATATAGTCCTTCATGTACAGTGTCACTCCTCCATCCGTATGTCCCACCCTATCATTCCTGTAAAGTGGGTAGCGTGGCAGAGCTACCTTTGATTATCTTCCTCCCACTGCATCCCCAAGGTGCCAGTTTGATCAGGATTGCCATTTGATGCCAAGCGTTCTGGCTCCCCGTGCCATTTTTAGACCTCTAGGGTTGGTGTAAGTGCATTTGTGAGTACTGCCCTTGCTCTGTCACTCAGTATTGGCACTGTAGGCAGTTTGATTTTTTTCTGTTCATTGTGATTGTGTTATTTATTTCCCTTCTGGCCTTTTCAGAGGTGCAATGAGCATTAGCCACATCCCTTCTGAGGACTGTGCTAGGCTGTAAAAAGAGAATTTTCCATGCCCGTCAGCTCCCTCAGCCCTGGATTCCCGCACCAGCAAACTCGATCTGTTTCTGTTAAGCTATAGCCCATCCGTCCTTTACAGGTTACTCCTGTCTTCTGGTCTTAACAGGCAATAACCCTGCTTTCTACCCCAAGACTCATCCACACACTGGCACTCAGGACTTCTACCTGCCCCCAGGGTCCTCCCAGGAAATAAGAAGTATTCAGAAAAAGTCAGGATAGAAGTCTTGGACTTCATTCTCGTTCTTAAGAGCCAGATCTTATGCTACAGCTTACCTTCCTACCCTTCCCTACTGTTTGGTACCAGCATATCTACACACTTGTGAGCTCATTCTTGCACCCTTAGGTACCCTCCCTAGGCATCAAGCTTCACTGCCTTGGTGCTTTGTAAGTTGCCGTGCCATCCTCTCAGCTTCCACAAACCCAGCTGTTTGTTTCCAGTAATAAACCCACTTCCATCACCACCTTCTTCCTGTCCTCAAAGGTCCCTTTTCCCAATGGACTGTATTCAGTGCAAGAGGACACTGATATGAGCTGGAAGGCAAATCTCATCAGAGACAATAGATCTCTCCTTCCACCAGGATGCTTGTCTTCCTGGAGAAATTGCTAAAAAGCCTGACCCAAACAAAGGTACACAGGGCTCCAGTGAGAGAGCATCTGTATCCGTGCTACGATTAACGAACAGCCAGTATAAACCACCCATGGTCAACAGAGTTGACTCTCTTCAAATAATGGCTTCTCTATACAGGCTTTTCTGTTCAGATGGATACATGATGGTGGTTGTCTCCACTGTTCAGTGTTCCTAATGTGCACTGCTCAACAGCACCTGTGGCCTACCCCAGAGGAGGCTGCGTTTCACCGACACAGTACATACAAAGTGCCGTTTGACTGATCTTTTATTAAATGCTCTTCCCATGACCATTGTTCTTCATGTACTGCCACTGAAGAGCAGTCTTTTCGGGAATTAATTTTTTTAAATGCCACTATAGATTTTATGGAAGTTATCCTGTCAATAAAAACAAGAAATAATAGTAATTGTCCTTCACAGTCAGACTGTGCAATGAAAAGATATTCTTGTGCTTTTAAAGTGTTTTAATGGTATGGACCTTTTTTTTTTCCTTGCTTGAAAGGATTCTGATTTCTCATCTGATAGAAAAGCAATGTTTGATCCCCTCTATGCATTCATCACCATGGTATCAAAATGTCTTACAGGGAAATAAGGCGGGCGGTTGGCAGTCTTTTCCTTGAGACTTCCAATAGGAGAAGTGGTCCTTACAAGATTGTGGTAGCCCGCTCATGTCAACTTATTATTTCTATTATATTGGCACGTGTACATCAATGAAAAAAATGCAAGGATTTCTGATCTGCCTGGATGCCATTGTGACAGATGGCTGGGAGTAGGAAAACAGCCCAGAAAGCATTTCTGCATGCAGTAGTGCTACTAGTTGAAGGTAACATTGATAACCTGAAAGTGCTTGTTCACCCTGAGAACATTTTCAGATATTCTAGAGGATGGATCTGTCATTGATAATGTAGCCAATTTGTTGAAGTACTAAATTTTCATCAGTTTCGGAGATAGGTTTCAAATGTCTTGGGCTGAGCTTGTTACTTAATGGAGAAATCAGCAGAGATACATTTGCAGTTTCCATGAGAGGCTGCTCTCCACCCATCATCATCAAGAGAGCAAGTTCCTTTGGACTGACAAACAGGACAGACTCTTCCAGCAATATCTGAAAGTACATGTTTACATCCATGAAAGTCAATAACAAAAGGTCAGAAATGTAACCCCCAACAATGGATGAGAACACTTTTTAATCAAAATTAACTTTTCTAGTTCTCTTTCTCCTTTACCACCCCTCCCACACACACTTTTTCTTTCCTCCCCTGCATGCCAGCTTCTCCAGTGGCTTCTGGGGTGCTGTGGAACTGGTACACAGAATTTAAGCAGCTCTTCCCATTCTTCTAATTCCAGCTGACTGCAGATACATGTAACAACAGCGCTCATGCCATTTCGTGACCAAAGAGATGATGCTGTAATGTATTTTCTGAAAGAAGAACACTTATTTTCCACTTTGAGCTCATCTGGCTGAAGATGGACCTTGAGCTTGTAAGTATTTCTGTTTATCATTGTCCTGCCCTTTCCATCCTATAGAAATTTCTTTCCTTCCAGGAGCTACAGTGTGGATAAAGTGCCACAAGATTAAGTCTAATGATAGTTCAATTACCAGAAGGTGGAAACAGTTCCGTTTCCAGCAGAGGGTGGATATGCAGCTCTGGTGGCAACAGCAATTAGTCAGAGGAGAAATACGCATGAGTTCATCTGCAAGATATCTTTTTTTAGTTAGTCAACATCAACACAGATGTGAGGGAGCAAATACCTGTGGAGAAAGAAAATACCTGGCATGAAATTTACCCTTACAAGTATAAATACCCAATACATCAAATGTCTGGACAACAGATTATATTATTCCCTTATCACTAACATACGTTAAGATGGTAGAAAACCCTTTTTACCCGATCCACTATGAAACATGAGCAAGAGAAAGATTAGAAAAAAAAGAAAAGCACCATCTTAAATTTTCAGAGGATTCTTTAAAACCTTGGCACCATGTTGGACAGCATGTGGTATATATTACAGATAGCTCAGTTGCACCTCACAAACATATCTTAAAGGTTTGATTTTCCACATACCATTTAGCAACAGCTGGCATGTTTTTTTTCTTTTTTTCTCCCTTACTAATACAAAGTTCTCGAGTGGGTTGGCTGTGCACTCACCTCTTTCAAAGCAGTTAAGCACTGAATTCTGCTTTTTTTTTTTTTTAAAAAAAAAAGTGCTAGATGCAAGACAGTGGAGAGCTGAGAGAATTTATTTCTGCATCTGATGAGGAGCTGAGTTATAGTAAAGTCTGGGGTTGTCCTGTGCAGAGATGAACATCAATGATACTTCATGAAATTATGTCTCTCCTTTTACAAAAGGAAAGAAAACTCCAGAGCCATGGACACAAAGGTCACTCTGGATCTCGGGACACTGAGAATCAGGCATTTCCATTCTCCCAGTGTCCATCAACAAGTAGGGTGACCCTGGAGCTGGGCAGAAGAACAATTGGAAAGCAGAGAGGTTTCATAGAATCATAGAATCATAGAATGGTTAGAGTAGGAAGGGACCTTAAAGATCATCTAGTTCCAACCCC